>NC_044306.2:17024766-18382266 GCF_007474595.2 Lynx canadensis | reverse complement strand
CCAGACACTGCCAGGGGGCGCTTCTCACAAGCTTATGTATTGTTTGCAGGCCCAGATTAGGGTCAGATGAGAGCACTTACTTTGGGGTGTATAAGTTTATGGCACAGCTTTTTATTTATCTGTCACCGTACAAAGTTATTACAGAATTGACTCTATTCCCTATGCTGTACTAGGACATAGAAAAGAGCTAATGGAATCTCTTAAGAAACAAAATTGGTAATGCCTTCATTACCCTAGGCCTTTCTTGGCCTTTGATGCCCAACCTAAAAAGTGTCTGTGAGGCTAAGGTGCCAATAGTTGGAGAGAACTTGAAAGAATGTGGGTCCTAGCCATCAGCACTCATGAACTGTAGGAATTCATGTCATTTACCAGGCACTGCATAAGTGTCATTAAGGAAAATTACTGCAGGTGTAAGAACTGAGCTAAATGCCTCTAAAGAGCTTTGACATGGTTGGGGACAGAGGAAGGCAACATTGCTGTGATGACTGAAAAAACTAAGCAAAGCTAAAGAAAGACTTTTAGGGGTAATGCACTCCCTAAAGACTGAAGTCTTTGCTGGCAGGGCAACTGGGGACACAAAACCTATTTTGTGATCACCGGCTGGGCTAGGATTTAGGTTTTACATAAGCTTCCTTCTAGGTGTACCTTCATGCCTCCTTTAAATCCTGCCAGCCTTAGAGTTGTAGTCCTCAAACTTAGCTGCATATGTGAATCACCTGATGAGTTAGACACCTGAAGTCCATGGCCTTTTCCTAGTGGTTCTGATTGAATTGTTAGTGTCCTAATTGGAATAGAGTATTTGGACTCAGCATCACCTAGAATTTGTTGGAAATGTCAACTCCTGGGCCCCGCCCAGTCCTACTGAATGAGAGTTTTTGGAAGTGAGGCCCAGCAGTCTGTGCATTAACAAGATCTCCAGGTGATTCTGACGCTTGGATTCTAAAGTTAGGAGGCCACAGATGAAGGCATCACAATGGTTACAGGTCTCCAGATAATTCTGATATGCAATGAAGTTTGAGAACCACACCGTTAGTAAAACTACACTGCAAAGATGGGGTTCCAGGGCAGCTGAAGAGTTCGCAGTATGAACATGGATGGTGAATAGCATCTAAGAGAAGTCTAGAGCAGGGGATTTAAAGCCCCAGACAACTTCTCAATGGAATAAGAATGAGTGACTAAGAAGATGAAAGAATGTGACCATGAGCTGATTGTGAAGACAAATCTGATCCTCCAAAAGAGTAGGTTGGAATGAGTGATTGTTTTTTCCATTCTTAATCTTTCTCTACCTCATGGAAAAGGACAACAGCTGCCTCTTATCTACCTTGCTGAAGAGCTGAGCTGTTCTATCCCCTTACGCTACTTGAACCACCTGCAATTGAAGGTGGTTACAAGTCTTGCTATGAGGTTCTCTTAAGAAATTGGAAGGAAAGCCCACATTGAACCTGCCTCAAGGTCAAGGATATTTATGAGGTGAGAGATGAGAGATGTAACTTGCAGCTAGAGATGATGGCTGAGATAGCAAAGTCCTCACGACATGAACTTTTAGATTAATAATATGTGATCCTAACCAAGAGAAACTGAAGAGGTTCTATGTGATAGATCAGATGCTCCTTTGTGAGATTTGTTTTCTCTCTTGGGCACATGAGTCTCACAGTGTTTACCATGGAGAAGGCAACAGGAATCTTCAAGGTAAGATCGTCTTATCTTTCAAAATTCCAGAGATTCATTCTTTTTAAATATTTTTTTAATATTTTATTATTTTTGAGAGACAGAGATGGAGCATGAGAGGGGCAGAGAGAGAGGGAGACACAGAATCCAAGGCAGGCTCCAGGCTCTGAGCTGTCAGCACAGAGCCGGATGCGGGGCTCACCCTCATAGGTCGTAAGATCATGACCTGAGCTGAAGTCAGACGCTTATCCAACTGAGCCACCCAGACACCCTAGAGGTTCATCCTTAATCTTAATACTTTGGGTCTTTAATGTGATAAACACTTAAATTCTATTTCTATCCCTGAGCTGTCAACCATGAAGGTTTGAGATCCCCAAAAGATCCTTTTTGACTAGGAGTAATTTTCACTGTGTAGCTCCTAAGTTTGCTATAACTTCTATTTTCATTGTTCTAATAGCAACCTCTAAGAGGAGTGAATTGATATTTTCTTTTCAGAACGAGATCCAAGAAATCCTGAATCTTTTATGCATATCCTTAGAGTCTGGTAAGAGAGCAGATCCTTTGCAAGAGAGAAATGAGCAGGTAGCTATACCTAGGGTCTGCTGAATCAGAATGGACACCCAGTCTAGGAGGAGTCTTCAGTGGGTCCAAGGCTGTACTTACATCTTCAGGCTCTAGCTCCACCTTTACCCGAGCATCCAAACAACAGTTTGCTCAAAAGCCAGGACCTGAACTGTACTCAAGGCTGGTAAAGTTCTGCCTCAATGGAATGATTACTGAAGATAGGTAAAATTCAAAATTCAACTAGCTATCAGGCATCCTTGGAATGACAAGACGACTAGATGTCAACTGTCGGGCTAGAAACCACATGCTCTGTAATGCAAAATTAGAGAGTTGTAACATGAAAGTCACATTGGTTCCAATAAGACTCTGCTAGCACATTGAAGTTTTACTCCAAGTAAAATCAGTTGAAGGCTAAGTACACTAACACAGACAAATGCAGAAAAAGCCATCAATATGGTAGATAACCTACCCACTACCATGATGACAGTTCACCCTATATTCTTCCTGGCTCAGTTCAACCAGGTACTGTCTTACAGATGTTTATTTGGTTCTATGTGCATTTTGTCCTTGCCATCCTACCTCCTCAGCCTCAACCCTTCCCAAGCCTGTCAGATATTTTTACTCCTTGAAAAAGCTGTTAAGATTTTTTTGTGGCTGTTCATCCATGAGTTTTTTCTTTTAAGGATGGTTAATATTTTTATAAACATCTGGTTCAAGTTGTATAGGGATTGAGTGTCCTGCTCCAACACTTATAAAAGTGCTATTAGTGTATGATTTGCAGAGTGATGGGTTGTGTTTTTTTTTAGGAAAACACGTCACATAACAAATGCCTGTATATAGAAAATACATCATTCCATCAAGATCAAGCTAGATTTAAATGAAAAGGATGCTTAAAGAATCAAGGGGAAAAGTCGTGTAAAAATCTGTCAAGCGATAGGTGTATGTGAAGAGCAGGGAGGTACATCTTCGTCTTCAGGAATAGAAAACTGGAAGGGCTACCAGGTCACTAATGTAGGAAACTTTAGAGTTCTACCAGGGTGTCTGACAAGCTCTCAGCAAGTATCTTGGTGTACATATCTGGCTATTTTGCCATTTGAAGCAGGCTGCAAAGGAACTGCAAAAAATAAATAAACAAAAAACATGCATAGGATGGGATTTATCAATCATGGTATGATCTCTGGTTCCTGGGTGGCCCTGACGAAGGCCCCTGCATACCTTCAGCCTCTACACTCATACCCAACTGAAGTTCTTGGCCCAATGTAACTTCATCTAACCAAGAAACTAATTATTTCCTAGTGGGTGTGTACCTTTTTAACCGAAGACTTTAGCATTTTTGTATTGAACATAGGAAATCTACTCAGTGTAGATTAATTGTGCAAGAGAATGTGGCTTGGAGTAGTTGCCATGTAATTCCAATCACAACCTACAGGAGAGTCACTAAATTTGGATCTAAATATATACAAAGAATTGTAATATTTAAGAACTTGAGGTTCACTAGTTTTATTTTTTTATTATTTTTATTTTATTTATTTTTTTATATTTATTAATTTTGGGGAGAGTGCAAGTGGGGGAGGGCAGAGAGGGAGGGAGACACAGAATTTGAAGCAGGCTCCAGGCTCTGTGCTGACAGCACAGAGTCCAACATGGGGCTCGAACTCACAAACAGCTAGATCACAACCTGAGCCCAAGTCGGATGTTTGCTCCACCAACTGAGCCACCCAAGTGCCCCTAGGTTCACTATTCTTAATAAGCTTAACTTCCCACAAGAATTTCATGCTTAGGGAGGTTTTAAGTCAAACCATGGAAGTAGTCAAAGATACTGACTAGATTAAATTGATAACTATAGCCTGTTTCCATGAAATAGAAACTCTACAAGTGGGACCAAACATAAGGCTCTTTGTGTAGTAAAGTTTTGCTAGAATTATATAACAAGACTAAACTAAAAAGTAGAACTTCTTGAGTTTGGGGATTTTGTATTTATAAAACCAAATACCCTGAGTGCCCTTGAGGCACAATCTACCCCCAACTTGTGTTATATATGAAGGCCTTGTGGAGCCATAGACAACACCATGTGAAAGACTAATAAAAGGTTTTGAAAGATTGAGACCAAACACATCTAGATGATAGGGGGAAAGAGAAACACAAAGAATGTGTTTGTTCTCTACTTGATAATAGCTTTCCCTTCAAACACCGATCGCTTTAAAGAAGAATTCGAACATTTGTTTAACTGTTTGCCCAACAACCAGTGCCTTGAAAATGAGTCCAAGAGATGAATGACAGATTCCTCAGGGGGTACAGGGCATCCTGGCTTTCCCTGCACCTCCCCTACTTCCTGCCTTCGCAGCTTCAGCTTCCTTGGGGAACGATTTCCTGACCTCCTTGGATAACCAAGTTCCTCATCTCTTAGTCCTTTGTCTCCTTCGTGTTGCAGCTTATTTTTTCAGTTGTCTCTTGCTTTAGACTCTACTCTCCTTATGTCATTTTTTTTCAAACTCTTGTTCCTGACACACTGGAAGAAAGAGTTTGATGAAAATGTTTCATAAGCTGTGAGTCCCAAATTAACTTTTCCATGGAGAAGGTACTCAGTCATTATTTTTTAATTGTGGTCATGATTCAGTAAACTGATAGATAGCAACCTGAAGGCTAGAAAACTAACCCATGACCATGAGAAATGTTTGTTTTCTTAAACCATTGCAGTGTAACAGCTCCATGTGTCTGGAAGCAGATAATTTAATAGGTGGATTTAAAAAAAAGTGGGTGGATGAGAAGTTCAACTTTTATCTGTATGTTATAATTCCTTGTAAGGCTCCTTTGAAGGATTTCACTTCTTTTTTTATATACTTTAAAAAATTTTTTTAATGTTTATTTATATTAGACAGAGAGAGAGAGAGCATGCACGCGCGTGCACACAGCAGGGGAGGGGCAGAAAGAGAGGGAGACACAGAATCTGAAGCAGGCTCCAGGCTCCAAGCTGTCAGCACAGAGCCTGATGCAGGAGGCTCAAACTCACAAGCAGTGAGATCATGGCCTGAGCTGAAGTCAGATGCTCAACAGACTGAGCCACCCGCACACCCTGAAGGATTTCACTTCTTAAAGTAGAAAATCATTGCTAAGAATATGTACTTGTTACTAATCATAAGATTGAGACATGCCACTAACTTCAACCAGCATGGAAGTTAGAACCTCAAGTTCTTAAATATTACAATTCTTTGTATATATTTAGATCTCTACTTAGGATCCAAATTTAGTGACTCTACTGTAGGTTGTGATTGGAATTTCACAGTTAACTGCTAACAGTCTAACAAAACCTTGTTAAAGCAGAATTCTTGATGTGTCCTCCATATCCAACTTAAGATGTAGAAATTGCCTGAAAAGTTCATTTCTAACCCTATTTCTCCTCCCAGGCACCAAGTAGCAGTGCACTGGTGTCTATATTAGTCTTACACTGCTGTGTAGCAAATTGCCCCAAATTTAGCAGCTTGAAAACACCTATTTATGGGCTTACAATTCTGTAGGTCAGAAATCTAGCATGTCATGTCCGGGTTCTCTGCTCAGGATCTCATGAGGCTAGAATTAAGGTGTTGGCAGGGACGTGCTCTCACCTGAAGTTTGAGATCTTCTTCCAAATGCATTTAGATTGTGGGAAGAATTTGGTTACTTTCTGTTGTATGACTGAGGACCCCATTTTCTTATCAAGTGAAGGATGGCTCTCAGTTCCTAGAAGCCATTCCTAGATCCATGCCATATATGCCCTATCCATCTCCTAAGCCACCCATCCCTCGTGTAGAATCTTTCTCCTCACAAAGAGCCCATCCCTGTTTAAGGGCTCTCTTGATTAACTCAGGCCCATTTAGGGTAAACTTCTAAGGTCTGCTGATTTGGGACCTCAATTATATGTGCAAAATCCCTTCACATCAGCATCCAGATTAGTATTTGAAAAACTAGGAGAATGTATGGGGGGGCGGGGTAGGATTTTAGGAGCCTTTTCAGAGTTCTGCCTACCACACCATCCATTCTATATCTTATTTCAAGCAAGACTTAGTGAGGGAGTCTAATGAGGGAAGGTACTTAGGAAAAATAATTTCCTGGCATTGCCTAAACATCTTTGTAACTCCATCTTTGTTCACAGACACCATTTTAAGATTATTAACTTTCCCAAGTTGACTTTCAGTCTTGACTTTACCCCAAAGATAGTTAGAATGGATAAGGATTTTCAGGTGAGGTTCAGCAATGGTAAAATTGAGCTATCCTAACAAGAACATAGGCCTGGATTCTCTGTAGTTCTATCATTTTACTACTTCTCCAAGTTTGAACCAATTAATAAAGACCAAGGCTTATCCAAATAGGACTAAGATCAAATGGAACTATTCCTGACACACAGAGCCTAAATATAAATAGTGGTGTTTTTACTACCCTCTCTTTCTAGGTACTGCCAGTTTTGAGAGGATTGTTTGGATTTGCAGCTTACCAATATATTACAGTCCTTTTTTGTTCTTAAATGCAAGTAGTTTATTTTTTTTAATGTTTATTTATTTATTTATTTATTTATTTATTTATTTATTTATTTATGAGAGAGAGAGAGACAGAAAGACAGAGAGAGGGAGACAGAATCACAAGCAGTCTCCACATTGTCAGCACAGAGCCTGACGCAGAGCTCAATCTCATGAACCATGAGATCATGACCTGAGCCAAAATCAATAGTCAGATGCCTGACTGGGCCATTCAGGTCCCCCAAGCCAAGTAGTTTAGAAATCTGCATTCTTTACCACTTTTTCTTGCTGTTATGCCCAGAATTCGTGATCCCCAAAGACCACCAGGGAGCCGAGTCCGATGCAAAAGCAAAGAGCCTTTATTCGAGCTAGATCCGAGCTAGATTCGAGATAGCTCGAGCTCAATCCCCTACCTGCACAGACGCAGCAGTGAGATGCAGGGGGGCGGGGGGGAGTGAGTTTCAAAAGCACAAAGGTTTTATAGGGATCTAGGGGCAGTTGGTGGGGTAATGGTCGTGGCCTTAGCCGATTGGCTGGGGAAGGGTCAGAGTCCCATTGCGCAGGTTGCTGGGCGTGGTTTGAATGGGAAGTTTGAACGGGAATTTCTTTCTGCGGTTTTCCTGGAAAGGGGGCCTTGTCGGGGTCATAGTCACTCAAGATGGAGGACACAGAACAAAATGGAGTCAGCCAGTCTAGGTCCGCTCTTTCATTGCCTAAGCTCCTTCCTAGCTTCTGTCCCTAGCGAGGACACATACTAATGTTATACCCCTGGACCTGACTGTAGGACACAGTCTTTCAAAGCAGAAGAAAATAATTCTTCATCTGGGTCTCTGAAATGCTGGGCATAAAAGACAGATTTCATTCCCAGTTCATGTATAATTTCTTGTAGTTATTCCACAGAGGTCTTTCCTTCCTAGCTTCAACTCCCATCCCCCCCAGCACTTCCCCAAAAAGAAGACAAAAACAAAAACAAGCAGGATGATCACTCTAAATCCCATATCAAGCCCTTTATATTGGGGCTTCCAGACCTTAACTTTGGGACAATCAATGTATTGGAGTTAGCTTCAGTCATGAGTAACAGTAAAAAAACAAAATAATGGCAGGTTAAATAAGGTAGAACTTCTTTTACTAATTTAACATCTGGAAGGCACAACGGGTTCAGGGACCTAGACTCCTATTTTTTGTTTCTCTGACATGTATAGCTTTTGTCCTATAGAATATCTGACTCAAGACAGCTGCTGGAGCTGATTACGTTCACATAGCTCTGGGCACGGCTATTTATAAAGTTGCCTTTTTCTCAAAGCCAATAGTTTGGGCAATCCTTTATAGCAGTTGATGACAGTCTTTTTTTTTTTTTTTTTTTTCTTTTTTAACGTTTTATTTATTTTTGAGACAGGGAGAGACAGAGCATGAACAGGGGAGGGTCAGAGAGAAAGGGAGACCCAGAATCTGAAACAGGCTCCAGGCTCTGAGCTGTCAGCACAGAGCCCGACGTGGGGCTCGAAGTCACGGACCTCGAAATCATGACCTGAGCTGAAGTCAGCCGCTTAACCGACTGAGCCACTCAAGCACCCCGATGCCAGTCTTTTAACAAGTATACTTCCTGGTCCTGAAAGATGTCTTAGGTATGACTTTAACGTATAGAACAGGCTTTTTGAGTCCCCATTCCATGTGAAGGCTCAAAGATGCATATCTTCTAGTGATAGTGAGCAAGTAGGTCTTAATATCTTGATGATGGAGATGTTATTGAAAAAATATTTCCTTCCTGAGTAGGGACATGATAGAGACAAGAGGTCTTCAAGTTCTAGAATAAGCATCTCAGTAATAAAAAATAAATAAAATTAACAAATTAAATAAAAGTTAAAAATTAATACAATTACGTTTCTAAAGGCTGAATATGTGTGCCTCGATATAAATTAGTTACCAATCTAATGTGTATTGAAAGAAATTAAAGGAGCATAAAAATGCTCTTTCTCATTTCCCTGTAACCACTCTGTATCTCCTCTACCACTACCAGTTGCACACTCCCTTCTTCAGGAAGGCAATGCCTTGACTCTGCCCATGGAGCACAACTGTGGATGCGCGGAAGAAGGAAAGGATACTCCTACAGAGAGAAATTTCTTGTTACCACCTTGTTCTTGCATTTCATACAGCCTCTCATATGCTCATGTGTACACGAAAGATGGTTATAATGGTTCTTATCTTGCAGATGATGTTCAGTATTCTGGGGCTTGCTGAAGCCCATGGCAGTTAAATGGCAGAGCTGGAATCAAAATCCACTTTAGTCTAACTTCATCAGTTAGATATGACAGTCTTCTTAATGTGTGGCCTCTGGCAAAAATCTGACTTTCATCTGCTCAGAATCTTAACTGACCCCAACTGTAGCCAACCCATTTGTTTTGTTGAAGATACTCTATTGTCAAAACAGAGAGGGCTTGCTTGTCCTGTGTTGGACTAGGTGAGGTAAAGGTGACCTCTTAATCTTATCTAGGAGGATTATCTTCCTTTCCAAGAGTAAAAAACTGATGGGTTGGGTTTAGATCACCATTGATCTACAACAGAAAGGCAGCTGTACTACCACAGGAGTCTGCCACGAATGTTTATTCCTACACTTGATCTTAGCCAAAAGGCCGAGAAGCGATTGTTTATTCCTAAATAATAAAGAAACAGTTGAGCATAGACTTCTGAACCTCTTGGGAGTTGTGGGGAGCAGGCCAATGAAAGTTAAGCCCCTGCTTCTGATAGAACGGCCTTGGAAGAGAAGCCGGAGAGTAGCTCGTCCTTCCTGAAGAATAACAAGGTGGCTGATCCTTTCTGAAATGGGGCAAAGTGGGTCTACTGTAGCAGAAATGAGCCCAGGAGTAACAAACAACATCCTGATTGGCACCAGGCATCTTCACCCTCCCCAGAAGCTGAGAGTGTGATACTCGGGGCCTGAGGTGAGGGGACCAGTGGCTAACGCATGTGATAGGATCGCTCATGAAATGAGCTGTGAGGACCATGACTTGATCATTTTGTTGTCTAACAATGGAGAGAGAGAGAGTAAAAAAAAAATTTCTTCAGGAACTTTTTTCTTTTAATGTTTTTATTTTGTTTTTGAGAGAGAGATGGAGTGCAAGTTGGGGAGGGGCAGAGAGAAAAGGAGACACAGAATCTGAAGCAGTCTCCAGACTCTGAGATGTCAGCACAGAGCTCCATGCGGGGCTCGAACCCATGAGCTGTGAGATCATGACCTGAGCCAAAGTGGGACACTTAACTGAGCCACCCAGGCAATCCCAGGAACCTTTTATTTTTTAATCAAGAGCATTCCTACGTAAAAATTTAACACTTTAAAATGATCTGTGCTCTCTATAATGTTGTTACTGCAGGCCTATAGAAGAATCTTGTGGTAAATTGTAATGCAAACTTGAGGCATTTTCTCTTTTAAACTGGCAAGGTACTTGATTAATGCTTAATAGAGGTAATGAAGTATCATGAAATTTGCCATCAGACAGGCTGTGACTCAAACCCTAGATCTGTAATTTCTGTTACTGCTTTGGGTCAATTACTTAACCTCTAAATCATCAGCTTTATCAGCTGTAAAATGTATTCTGATACCACCTGCCTCACAGGACTGTGGGATATATAAACTTTCCTTAGCACACTATAAAAAATTCTTTAGCACACTATATAACACAATGACTAGTATTATCTTAAGTTAAAATGTGTAATCTTCTAGGATTAATAATTTACTAATTACTTAAAACCTAAAATAGGTTTTAAGAGACTACAAGACATGAGAATTTTGCTTGATGTTTTACCTTTCGAGACAAAGATTGTGAAGGTTTCCTGTAAGAATAAAATCTTATGAATTATGAAGCTTGGGATGATGAGAATAAATGACAGAGTAATTGATAAGATCTTCACAGAAGTTGGCTGCATCAAAGCTTAGAAAGGAGGAGGGGGTAAGAAAAATATTGAATAGAGAAGGAGATTGTTCTGGTTGAGAAGGGGAGGGGCACACAAAAATGAGTGGGGTCTACCTGGGGAATGTGGATTTAGAAGAGGGAGTGGATGGGAGTGTTGAGATAAGGAAAAAGATGTACTTAAAATTCCAAAGGGTGGAGCCAGGTTTTGGAAAATCAGATAGCAAGTAGTAGAATTTCTCATTGTCCTGTCAGCATTTTAAAAAATAAATAAATCACTCTAGTGTGGTTAGCAGGGAATTCACTGATGCAGTGAACATCTTCCAGAGGTAGAACTGTAAAACTTGCGAAGTCGTGCAGATTTCCTCTCCACTGAGACCAACTATGAACTATTGGATTGTCCCCTGACTTCCCACCTGTGACACGTTCCTCAAGCTGTTATTTCTACTCTTGACTTTTCTATCCACAACTAATGCCATGATCACCTTCTTTAGTAAATATCCTGAAAACTAACAACGAACTCTGGTATTATTCTTTAGTGAAAATACTTAATGATTTAAGATGAAATGGTATGACTAAGGCATAAACACAATGAGATTCTAGGGTAATGGCTTCTAGGAGGATTTCTTCCTGTGGAAAGTATCTATATACGTATATCACTAATTAAAAAAATAATAATAAGAGGCTACTAATGTAGTATCACCATTTCAGACCTTGGAGACAGAACAAAATACTGACCCACCCAAAAAGATTAAACCTCCTGACCAAGGTCACTGGCACATTAAAATATGAATTAAGACTCCACCCAGGGGCGCCTGGGTGGCGCAGTCGGTTAGCGTCCGACTTCAGCCAGGTCAAGATCTCGCGGTCCGGGAGTTCGAGCCCCGCGTCAGGCCCTGGGCTGATGGCTCAGAGCCTGGAGCCTGTTTCCGATTCTGTGTCTCCCTCTCTCTCTGCCCCTCCCCCGTTCATGCTCTGTCTCTCTCTGTCCCAAAAATAAATAAACGTTGAAAAAAATTTAAAAAAAAAAAAAAAGACTCCACCCAGATCTATCAAATCAGACTGGGGGTGGAGCCCACAAATCTGGTTTAATAAACTCCTATGATTCTAATGCTCACTGAAGTTTGATAACCACTATCCTATATTTATTATATGGATAGAATTTGAAACTTCACAGGTTTCCTAAATGATGGTGAGAGGTGAGGTCCTGGGAGCAGCTGAACAGATAAAAGCGCTTCAGTCACCACTATTCTGGCTTTTTCCCTGAAGGGAAATACTCAGGATTACAAAGAAAGGTGAGATTTTTTTTCCTGAAGACCATTTCCTTCCTTATGGTTTTCTTTAAATATCTAGACTTGATCTTAATATTGTGAAAGTTTTAGTGTATATATGAAATGTAACCTTATAAAAGAATAAATAAGAAAGCAAGGGCAGAGGGGGAAAGATGAAATTAGGAAAAATGAGATAAATGTTGGTAACAGTTTAGCACATAGTCAACATTCTAGGAAAACAAAGTATTCTCCAACTTTTCTTTCTTTTTTTCCTGTAAAAATATTTAATCTCTATTCTCTCTTTCTCTGGTTTCCCTTTAACTTTGTGCTGGTTTGATTCTAAACATTTCTTCAAAATATTTATTGAGCATCTAGTAAGTCAGGTGCAGATATAGGGCCTCTAAGGAATTGTAATTTCTTGTGGATGGAGAGTGAACAACAAATATATTTGTTCATGCATAAAATTAGATAACAAAGAAAACGAAAGGATATAAATAGTGGGAGGGTATTTCCAATTGCGTAGTTCTAAAAGGGCCTCTCTGAAGTGATATTTGAGCTGAGAACTGAAGGGAAGAAAGAAGGAACTAGAAGTATAAAAATATGACAGAAAAGCATTGCCGAGTGAGGAAGCAGAAAGGGCACAGATGAATTTATCATAACTGGAATGGACAATGGCTGGGGTAAGATAAAGGTGAGATTATATGTAGGCAGGGAAACCATCTAGAACTTGCTTAGCCATTTGGATTTTAGCCTAAGTGCAAAGGGAAATTGTCAGAAACCTTGATTTAGGTTTAAAAAAGTATTCTGGTTGAGCTGAGGAGTTGGGGATGGGGGGTGGGGGCAGGGCTGAACACAAAGTAGTTGAGATGATGGCGGTTTAAATTATGCTTCTAAATGAATCAGTTTTAAAGTGAGCTGGGGAAAGGAAGGTATTGTTTGAAATCCAGGATAGTGCTTTAGATATGCTAATGTGGGGTGCTTATTAGGCATTTAATTGCCAATGAGTTGGAAGTGGTCTGTGTAGGTAGAAGATTAAATTGGAGAGAGGTACTTAAATTTTTGGAAATGTGATTATCTAGGGAGTCACTGGAACTAGAATAAGGGACTAGAATTGACCCTCGAAGCGCCCCAAAACTTAGAATCTCAAGAGGATGTAAGGTCAAAAAAAGGATGCTGAGAAGCAGACCAGGAAAGTAGAGGGATGTCAGACCTAAGATCTTGATTGCAAAAGGAAACGTTCTGAGAGGTGGGTCATGGTCATCTGTAACTGCTGCTGAGAAGTCAGGTAAGATAAAGCCAGGAGTGGCTGCTGAATTGTAAACTTGTGTTCATTTTGTGACTGATAAGTCTTTTCAGTTGAGTGGTCTAGGACGTCAGGGAAGCAAAACAAGGGAAACCACAAGAAGTTTGAAGAATCTCAAAGTAGAGAGAAATATTTGCAGTTTGTGTAGTAACAAGGGATCAATCTTTTCAATGTATAAATATCTCTTAAAATTAAGGAAAAAGCCCCCAAAAGCCTGGTTTAAAAAAAGTAAAGGGTGGGGCGCCTGCGTAACTCAGTCGGGTAAGCCTCAGACTTCAGCTCAGGTGATCTCATGTTTGTGGGTTTGATCCCCGCATAAGGCTCTATGCTGACAGCTCAGAGCCTGGAGCCTGCTTTGGATTCTGTGTCTCCCTCTGTCTCTGCCCCCACTCATGCTCTGTCTCTCTCTCTCTCTCTCTCTCAAAAATAAATAAACACTTAAAAAAAAATGTTTCTGAGTAAAGGCTTAAACAAATGGTTCATAGAAAAAGAAATGAAAATGGCTTTTTAGCATGTGAAAATAAAATGTAAACTGACAATATATAAAGATACCATTTCTCACCTATCAAGCAAGCAACAAGTTAGACACCTTTCTCATATGTTGCTTGGAACACAAAACTGTGCAACTTTTGTGGTTGGGATTCCAGCAAAATGTACCAAAATTATAGGTGTATTTATACAGGAATCCCATTTCTCAGGAATATGCCCTCTAAGACCATGGTTCAGAACTTTGGTCTCAGGACTCCTTTGTACCCAAATTATTGGTGAAGACCTTAAAACGTTTTTTGTGTGTCATATCTATCTGTAGTCACTGATTTAGAAATTAAAACTGAGTTTAAAATATATATATATATATATATATATATATATTAAACTATTAAAAGTAAACATAACATTTTTATGAGGATCCTCTTCTGAACAATTAATTGAAAAAAAGTGGCATGGTTTTACAGTTTTGCAAATCTCTTTAATTTCTGGTTTATCAGACAGCTAGTATATCTGCTCCAACATTCCACCCACTGCAGTGCTATTTTAGTTGAAATATATGAAGAAAATCTGTCCTCATACAAATACATTGTTGGGAAAGGAGAGCACATTCTAATGGCTTTTTTCAGATAATTAGGACTTTTCTTCCTGAATTTACCAATGAATGTTTTCTATTGTATTAAAATCCATTGTTCTGTCTGATACTTTGCATCTACATTTTATCCTTGCATAATCTTTTTTTTTTTTTTTTAATTTTTTTTTCCAATGTTTATTCACTTTTGGGACAGAGAGAGGCAGAGCATGAACGGGGGAGGGGCAGAGAGAGAGAGGGAGACACAGAATCGGAAACAGGCTCCAGGCTCTGAGCCATCAGCCCAGAGCCTGACGTGGGGCTCGAACTCCCGGACCGCGAGATCGTGACCTGGCTGAAGTCGGACGCTTAACCGACTGCGCCACCCAGGCGCCCCTATCCTTGCATAATCTTAACATCAGGCATTGGTCTTTTGGAACACATTAGTTCACTGAGTTTTCAGACTTTCCAAATGTTGACATATTTCACTATACAATATCCAAGTCACATTTGTTAATATCACCACCAATTTTTATCAGAAAAGAAGCTGTCAAAGTCTTGGGAAGCTGTCAAGCTTACGACAGTGGATACAAGTTCTCCAAAGCCAGAATTTTATCATTGACAACTAATACACTCACTTGGTTTTCTTGAAATGACAGGGTCACTCTGTTAGTGTTTGAGAAAATATCTTCCAAAGCGCTACATCTGAATGACCACATTTGTCTCATTTGTTCTTTCAACAAAAACGTGCTGGAAAAAAACATGGCTAGTATGGCTTGTAACTCAGTTATAGAAAGTGTTTTTTTCTTGAGACAACGCCTGTATTCCCAAATGCAGCATAAATGCTCTATGCAGTTTTCATTTTGTCATCCAAAATATTAATTAAATCCTGTACTTAATAGCTCACTTATTATTTTGTTTCATCAAGAAAGTAAGGTTATTAAGTAAAAAAAAAAAAAAAAAAAAAAAATTAACTGGGAGTATGCAAGAGATTGAAAAACACGATAAATGACCATACTTGGTGCTACTTACTTGATGAATGGTAAGATGCCAGAAGTTTTATCTACTATCAGCACAAATGTTAGCACAGTAAAAAAGGCAAACCAAGTCTTGGGAACGACACTTTGAAAACTGCTGCTTTAATATTTAAACCTCACAAAATACAAAGTTATCATACATACACAATTAATCTTCATAACTATAAAAGTGTTTTGCATGTCTTAAATTAAAAATGAGAAGGAATGAAAAGACAGGAGGTCTAGTTGATGGCAGGGTTTGGGTGACAGTGAGAGCATCATGGTGGGCGGGCGAGGGGGAAGCTAGTAAATCCACAAATGGAAGTCTGGGACTTCGGAGGTCTGTCAGATTTGTTCCAAGAGTGTGTCAAAAGAGCTGGTTAATAAGATGGAATGGGGACAAATGTAAACAGGATAGAGGATTTTTTTTTTTTTTTTTGAGAAATTAATACTTGGGTGTTACAGTGTCACCACCGTAACAATGGCTGGAGATGGAGTTAGAAAAGAGAAGTAAGGCAAGGCAATTCTTCGTTGGTGAAAAGCTACCTAAATTCAGTGGGTAATCCCTTTTAGGAATAGAATTAAAATGTTCCTCGAGTATCAGAATTGTTGCTCAAAGGTAATCAGAATCGTCTGGAAATGGGGATGGAAGAGATTATAGATCTCTTTCTCTCTTTCCTTAAAAGCAGTTTCCCTTTAGGTGTATTGGCCCTTTTTCAGTTGTCCAAGGTGAAAAATCTAGTTTCCCTTAAATTTTGTTAAGTTTTTCTTTTGGGGGTGCCTTTTTATTTTTTTAATCGATATCTTTATTGGACAGCTCTTAGATGACAGATGTCTTCGGCTTTGCCCCCAAAACTTGAGGTGCCTCACACTTAGGCGCATGCGTACTTAGAAAGCGGGGGTCTCCCTTAAATTTGGCACCCAAGTGCCACGCCCCTTTAAGGAGGCCCGGGAAGCTGGCTGCGTTTTCCGGCTTGTGCAAGCCCTGGGAAAGGGAGAGCGTCCTTAAATGCCTGAAGCCAGGCTTTGCGGCACTCTAGTCCCGGATGTTCCTCCAGAGCTTTAATACTCTCTGCTTTCTAGTAAGTGCCTTTTCTTCTTTTTCTTTCTTCTTCAGCTGCTTTTTTTTTTTTCCTAGTGCCTTACGGGGAAGTGGTGTCCTGTGTCCTCACTTGTAACTAATTTTCAGCCCAGTGCTAAATTTTGAGAAAACTTGGAAGCCCCCTCAATCTCAGGATACGGGTGTGAGTCCCGTGTGTCCTCCCCCGAGCACGTGGCTGCTGGCTGCGGAAGACCTGCGGGTTCGAGGAGCCGCGGATGCGCTGAGGGGATCTGATGCTTGGCTGAGGGTGGACACCGCGGTCGGCAAGTGTGACTCCCCCAAATCACCGCCACTCTTTTATGGTTCAGTGTGCAGGGAGGTATTCCACGGCAGAAAGTTCACCTAGGGACACCTGCCAGGATGTCCAGGAGGCTCAGCTCCCAGTTACAGCGAAAATTCCCGGAAGATCTCTACTGTGAGAAACACCTGGAACCAGTGCAGTTGTTCTGTGTTGATGACCAAATCCTGCTGTGTGGCCAGTGCTTCCACTCTCAGGAGCACGAGAATCACTTGGTGTGTGGAGTACAAGAGGCTGCTGGCGTTTATAGGGTGAGCCTCCTGCAGATCCCAGAGCTCTCTTAACACTGGCCGCCTCCTCTTACTAACTTATTTGGGGGAGGGGAGGCGATATTCTGATCCCGCAAGGCCACTTCCCTTAGGCAGTGTTTATCAGAGAATTCTAAACAGGTACTATATTTAGACCTTAAACGTAAAGGCTAAGAAAACATAGGTGTATTGGCCCTTTTTCAGTTGTCCAAGGTGAAAAATCTAACTATTCTAAAGCAATTACTTTACCTAGAGTTTTGTGATCTATTTCTCTGCAGAAGTTATTCCAGGAGATATTGAACACATTGAAGGAGAAACTTGAAGTAGCTAAAAGCATATTGGCTGATGAGCAAGAAAGAATGGTGATGATTCAGGTCAGTGCTTATCTCGAGTCTTAGGGAATTACCTATAACGTTGGACAGCAAATAACAGAAACAAAGTCAAAAGATGAATGACAAACCAGGAAAAATATTTGAAATCCATTGGTAGGAAAAGTGTTAATTTCTTTACGAATAAAGAACTCTCTAACATCAATAAGCAGAAGACTAGAAATTCAATAGAAAAACGATCAAAGAAATGAGATTTTGCAGAAAAGGAAATGCAACTACCTTTTGAATAAGAAGATCCTGAACTTTTTTTATGGTAAGAAGAATACAAATTAACTCTTAAATTTGTGAAATGACATTTATAACCCTTATTGGAAGATACTAATGATTGCTAACAGTTTATAACAGTGCCATGGGCGAGTGAGCATCTCATGTAGTGTTGGTGGCCATGTAAATCCTGAAACCATTTATTATTTTTTTTAAGTTTGTTTATTTTTGAAGGAGAGAGACACAGAGTGTGAGTGGGGGAGGGGCAGAGAGAGAGGGAGACAGAATCTGAAGCAGGCTCCAGGCTCTGAGCTGTCAGCACAGAGCCTGATGCGGGGCTCAAACTGACAAACCATGAGATCATGACCTGAGCCAAAGTCAGATGCTTAACCAACTGAGCTACCCAGGTGCCCCTCCCCCCTTTTTTTTTAAATTTGAATCCTAAAACCATTTAAAAGGCAGTTTGAGAAATACTGTCCAGAATGAGGGCTTGCTGTCTGTTATGCCCATGTTTCACTTCTGATTTCAAACCTTCTAACTCAAGCCTTTAACTCTATTCTGTGCCAGATATCCAGATTCTGACTCTTCTCTCTTTCAATTTTAAAGAAAATAAATGGTTAGTTGAAGATGATAGAGGAGAAGAATTGACTGACTCTGCAAGAACTTTTCAACTGATCCCCATTTTTTTCAGCCTTAACCACCATATATTCAAAAATAAAATATTAGGGTCCCACTCTTTGCCAGGGACTATACTAGGTGTTGGAGATTCAGTAGTAGGAGAGGGAAAAAAAAATTGCCCTTGTGCAACTGACATTCTCATGGAAGTAAACCAAATAAGTAAAATGAATGTTACATGGTAAATACTATACATTCAGGGAGGGGTGGGCGGAGGGAAGCATGATGGGATATACTTTGAAATAAAGTGATCAGGACCTTGTTCAGAAAGTGGCATTTGAGAAAACTCAAGCTGTTGAGGGATTGAGTTATACTGTTTTGGGAAGAATCTGGTAGGTTCTTAGTTGGGGCTGGAAAGGCAGTGGAAGCTGATAGGTGAGATTAGAAGATACAGGGGCCAAATCTATAGGGCAGCTGACTTTTTTTTTTTAATGTTTATTTATTTTTGAGGGGGAGAGAGACAGTGCCAGCAGGGGAGGGGCAGAGAGAGAGGAAGACACAAAATCTGAAGCAGGCTCCAGACTGAGCTGTCGGCACAGAGCAGGAAGTAGGGCTCAAACTCACAAACCTAACCTTGAGAGATCATGACCTGAGCTAAAGTCCACTTAACCGAATGAGCCACCCAGGCACCCCTAGGGCAGATGACTTTAAATGAAATAGGGAAGGGCGCCTTGGTGGCTTAGTCTGTTAAGCGTCTGACTTCATTTCAGCTCAGGTCATGATGTCAAAGTTCTTGGTTTCCAGCCCCATATCAGGATCTGTGCTGGCAGTGCAGAGCCTGCTTGGGATTCTCTCACTCTCTCTGCCCTTCTCCTGCTCTCTGTCTTAATCTCTCAAAATAAATAAATAAACTTAAAAAAAATTTTTTAAATGAAATAGGGAAACGAGGAAAGTTTTGAACAGAGGGGTGGCTTGATTGAACTTTCATTCTCACAGAAACACTGACTGCTGAGATAAAACAAGACTGTAGGAGGGTGAGAGCAGAGGTGGGATACTTGACAGGGGACTGTTGTAGTTATCAGGGACAGGTGATGGTGAACCAGAGGTTAGTGGTAGAGGTGGTGAGCAGTGGTTCGGTTCTTGATAAGTATTGACTGCGGAGTCTCATGAGATGAAATATCATTAAGCTGGCCACTCCCAGTGCCAGTCTGTAGCTCCAACTTCCAAGTGATACAGGCTTTCACATCCAACTTCTATTCAACATCTCTTTTGGATGACTGATTGACTAATCAAAACCAGCATATCCAAAAACTGAGCTGCTGATACACTCCCTGCCTCTACAATCTATCCCTCCCTTGTTTTCCTGTTTTGGCAACTTCCTTCTTCCACTTGCTTTATCTAACAACTTTGGTGTCACCCTACCATTTCCCTTTCCTGATACTCACTATCCAAAGCATCAGCCAAATCCATTTGCCCCACCTTCCAATTTTCCTCATCTCCCCCTCTTTGTCACTGTGATTGTAGATTCCTCAGTTTTCTAAGTCGGTTAACATGTGTTCATCTGCATTGCATGTTCTAAGATTATGTTGATGTTGGTTGATCTTGAAACGTTCTTTGCCCTCTGTATGTATGCATTTTGTTTCTTCCCCTGTACTTGATATTCCCTTGTCTTTATATTGGAGTTAGAGATGGAAAGTGACCATGAATATTTATCTCTGCTGTTTAACTTGAAGTCTCTTATCTATACCTGTGATGAAGGGAGAAGAGCAGGATTTTAAAGAGATGATTGAGTCTGAATATAGAATAAGGTTCCGGTTGATGGTTGAAGAGATGAACTTCCGGAGCCTACAAGACTGCGTATTCAACCCAAAGTTGAGGGAAGACCATCTGAATCAAGTGCTGGCGTTTGCCACAGAGCTGAAGGGGCAGTCCCAGGAAACGCTACAGGTGAGAGGTGGAAAACAGCACGGTCACAGTATTTGGGAAATGAGGGAAAGGGGAGCTGAACATTATTTCAATTCTAGAATGAGACATCCAGTGACAGCCACATGTACATTAAAAGAATGTATGTATTCAGCCGGCCGTTCTATTTCCGGTCACTTATCTTACAGATATACTTACATGCATATAAAAAGATACAAGGATAAGGGAATGCTGTAAAATTATTCCAGTATAGAGCCATGGTTTAGAGGTCATGTTTGAAGCCAGACTGGTGAAATTCCTACCTGGCTTCTGCTATTTACTAGTCTCTAAGTGGCTACTCTAACCTATACATGTTTAACCTGAGACTCAGTTTCCTTAGCTATAAAGTGGAGAAAATACCTGTAGTTTTTATGCTATTGTGAGGATTGAATGTGATAATCTACATAAAGCTCTTTAAATAGTGTTTGTACGTATTATGCAGTGGAGACTATTAGGCATTATTATTAACTGTAATGTTTGATAGCAAGAGATTAAGTACAACCTATATCCATCAATACAGGACTCTCAAAATAGATTGTATTATGTACTTAAAATGGAATGCTCTTCAGCAGTTAGAAAAGATAACACAGCCGCATGTGTATGGATAAAAAATGCTCTCCAAGAACATATTATTTATTAATAAAAAACAAGTAGGGGCGCCTGGGTGGCTCAGTAGGTTAAGCAACCAACTTCAGCTCAAGTCATGATCTCACAGTTCGTGGGTTCGAGCCCCACTTCGGGCTCTGTGCTGACAGCTCAGAGTCTGGAGCCTGCTTCAGATTCTGTGTCTCCCTCTCTCTTTGCCCCTCCCCTGCTCACTCTCTGTCTCTCTCAAAAATAAACATTAAAAATTTTTTTTTAAAGTAAGGTATAATATGCATCATTTGTGTTAAGAAGAAAGATAACATGAGCATGTGCTCTTATGCCTAGATAAAGCATCTTTGCAAGGATAAAAAATGTCAGTAGCTTGATTCATTCTTTCTTATTAATTGATTATATTTTTAATTTCAAATCTTAATTTTTTTTTTTTTTAATTTTTTTTTCCACGTTTATTTATTTTTGGGACAGAGAGAGACAGAGCATGAACAGGGGAGGGGCAGAGAGAGAGGGAGACACAGAATCGGAAACAGGCTCCAGGCTCTGAGCCATCAGCCCAGAGCCCGATGCGGGGCTCGAACTCACGGACCGTGAGATCGTGACCTGGCTGAAGTCGGACGCTTAACCGACTGCGCCACCCAGGCGCCCCTCAAATCTTAATTTAATGAAGGTAATAGGAGACTTTCTGGACAAAACTGTACAGCAAAATAACGTGATCTGTTTTAGAGTCAGGTTGTCTTCTGTATAAGTGGACTATGTGCATACCTTCCACATCAACACAAATATATCGTGTCAAAGAATCTAGCTTCTAGTGAGGTGTCCTTCTTGATACAGAGGAGTTGTCGGGCCATATCTACTTATATGTATTTCTGAAATGGCAGGAAGAAAAGTGCATTGAAGAGGTAGTTGAATTAGTGAATAAATGTGATTATCACTTGTAAAATAATAATAAGGAGATGATTCTGCAGAGACTGAATGATTTGGGGAAAGAGAACATGAATAAACTGAAGGAGAGTGAAGGCCGGCTTTCAGGACACATCTGCAGCCTTCAAAAGATGACTGTAGAGCTGGAGAAGAAGTGTGGGAAATACACCCTAATGGTGCTCCAGGTAAGATTCCAGAAATGATCTTCATTGCAGTATTTGAGAAATGAGAAGTGGACCGTGCTCATTAAGTGTCAATTCTAGAATATTCTATAATTTGCAAACATACATGAAGGCTGTGTAGCTTTTGGCAGTCACCAAAAGCATTATGAATTATCTAAAACCCTGGTACAGGGGAGAGTTACTTCATGGTATGAATTCTCACCTTAAGACTATCAGTAATTAGTTTGAATTGAGATATCCCTTATTAGGGTGAATAATTGGTTAGTCGAATAATGACACATCAATACAATAGAATATTCTGCAACCAGAAAAAAAGAATGAAACAACTCTATAGTGGTAAAAGGTATTTTCAGGGTATTTGATTGGAGTGGAAACATACGGAACTGCTTTTTTGTTTGGTTTTGTGGATACGTATATATGTATAGACATATGTTCGTTAACATTCACGGACTGACTTTGGCAAAATAAACGCAGAGATTGTAACACAAACATTGAGCAGTAACCTTGGAGAAACAAGGGTGAGATTTATTTGCATAGTATTGTATATTTTAAATGCATCACCTTTCAACTAGTAAATTATTATCTTTTTAAGACTTTATCTATATCCTGCTGCTGCTGGACTCATATTTGCAATGGGAGTGCTCTTATTTGAGAAATACTTGCTGGTAAACTGTTGGGTTCTATTCTAGAGCCCAGTCCCAGACAGTTAAAGTAGGTGTGGCTCAGTTATGCTCAGCTTCTGACCCAGCTTCCCCCACCGTCCCCAGTTTAGCAAGCCCTTGCACCTGCTCAACTCTTGCCATTGACAGTATAGAAAGCAAGTAGATGGGCAGAGTTTGAAATGATGACTATTCTGGATAAGATGACTGAGGTGAGGAATGGAAAATATGTCCCTTGGGAAAGGTAAATCAAAACCACAGTGAGGGACACCTGGATGGCTCAGTCATTTAAGTGTCCACCTCTTGATTTCAGCTCAGGTCATGGTCTCATGGTTCATGGGATCGAGCCATGCTGTCAGTGCAGAGCCTGCTTGGGATTCTCTCTCTCTCTCTCTCTCTCTCTCTCTCTCTCTCTCTCTCTCTCTCTCCCTCTCCCCCCACTCCCTCTCCCCCTCTCTCCCTGTCTCCCTCTCCCTCCCTCCCTTTCTCCTCTCTCAAAAATAAACATTTAAATAAAAAACTACAATGAGATAGACCCTCTCAACTGTTAGAATGACTATCATCAATAAAAGACAATGGGTGCTGGTGAGGATGTGGTGAAAAGGGAGTACTTAAACATTGTTGGTGGGAATGTAAATTGGTCCAACCGCTGTAGAAAACAATATGGAAGTATTTCAAAAAATGAGAAATAGATCTACCATATGATCCAGCAATTCCCTTTGTGTGCCTATACCCAAAGGAAATGAAAACAGAATTTCAAAGAGATACACATACTCATGTTTGGAAACAACCCAAATGTCCATTAACAGATAAATGAATGAAAAAGGTGTGGTACGTATGCATGATGGAATATTACTGAGCCATGAGAAAGGAAAATATCCTCCCATCTGTGATAACATGGATAGACTGTGAACACATTGTGCTTAAGCAAGATAAGTCAGAAATACAACTATTGTACAATATTGCTTATATATAGAATCTAAAAAAGTTAAACCTATTTAAAAAAACAAAAGTAAAAGGGTACGTACTGGAGAATGGAATAGGGTGGCAGATCGTTGATAAGAGTGATGGTGTTTAAGGGCACAAACTTGTAATAAATAGTAATAAACAATAGAGATCTAATGGGTGGTATAATGAATATATAAAACAATATTGTGTTATAAGTGTATGATGTGATAAATTTTGCAGTCATTACATCATGACCTGAGCCAAAGTCGGACACTTAACCACACAGGCACCCCAAGCATCTGGACTCTCCATCTTGGCTCGGGTCATGATCTCATGGTTTGTGAGTTCAAGACCCACATCAGGTTCTGTGCTGACAGTGCAGAGCCTGCTTGGAATTCTCTCTCTCCCTCTGTCTCTGCCTCTGCCTCTCTCTCTCTCTCTCTCTCTCTCTCTCAAAATAAATAAACCTTAAAAAAAAGTTTTAAAAGAAGGAAAGAAAGACATCCAGATTAAATATAAATCTTGTCAAGACATCATCTGACTCAGCAGGTTCTAAATTCCATGTAAAATGACTATATAGTCCCTGAATAATAAAACTAAGAATATTAAAACAAAAAACCCAAATAGTTACCTTGGGAATATAACTGTGATTTTAAGTATTTTTTCTGACTTCTACCATTCAGTGTTAAAATTTGGTATCTGATAATTAGTACCATGAAGCTGAGGAAATTATGTAGAAATCGAGTTTCATTATGAGAAGATATTTTCAGGGGTACAACTCACAAGAGGCGTGGCTCAGGTACTGACCTTATCTCTTTTTCACCCTGCAGAATGCAGGATCTTCTTTGAAAAGGTAAGTTTTCATTTTGGAAACATTGGGGTGGGAGTCAAGGTCTGATACACGAGCACCCAGGAGTAGGGATGTTGGGGTAAGGATCGGGAGGTCATGTAACAAGATCCATCCTCTGAATAGTGGGGGGCCTGGCGTCTGCACAGATAACAGGCTGTCCTTTTTTTAATAGGAGTGAGTCACTACTGCTTCAGTGTCTGGAGCAAGCCCAAATCACGGACCTGAGTTTATGCCAAGTAACAGGAATGAGCAGAATGCTCAAAGTTCTGCAAAGTAAGTCGACACACCTCCATGATTACAGGGCACTTGACTTTGTATTGGAAAATCCAGCGAACATCCTACCATAAATACAAGTAGATTCCAAAGAGCTTAAGGATTTAAAAAGACTGGAGAGTTTAATAATGCTATGCACATTGGATAGTTATCAAGAAAATAATTGTATGCTCTTATGTTGAAAGGCTCTCCTGTACAAATCCTTTCCCAGTTTTCAACCCTGAAACATGATTGCAAGAAGATTTCAATTAAAAAAAAAAAATTAAACTTCTAGGGGAAAAAATGTCAACATGTATAATGAAAGATTTCTATCTCCTGCCCCACTGCCTTTTCTGGAATGTCCTGCAGGTGGATTCATACGGTAGGTAGCCTTTTAAGTCTGGCTTTTTTCACTTAGCGTAAAGCATGAGAGGCATATCCAAGTTTGTTGTGTGTATCAGTAGTTTATTCTTTTTTGTTGTTGTGTTGTACTCCATTGTATGAATAGACCACAATTTATTCTCTTGCAGTTCCATGGCCACTTGAATTATTTCTAAATATATGCTATAAATATTTGCTTAGAGAGTTTTAAGTGGACGTGACTTCTTTTCTCTTGGTTGCATATCTAGGAGAGGGACTGTAAAATTTGTTTTCCAAATTGGCTGTGCCATTTTCCATTCCCACTGTTAATGTATGAGATTCAGTTGCTCTACATCGTCATAAGCATTTGGTAGTGTCACTTTTTTTTTCTTTAATTAAAGCTGACCTAATAGATACGTAGTTATATATCACTTTAAATTTTAATTTGCATTTGTGAAATGACTAAGGATGTCGGGCATATTTTCATGTTTATTTGTACTTTATTATATCTATTTGAAGTATATCTATAAACATTTTGCCTATTTTTAAAATTTTGTTGTATATTATTAAGTTTTGTGATTTCTTTGTATTTTCTGATTAATATTTACCAGTTCTTTATCAGACACGTTTTGCAAATATTTATTCCACTCTGTGATTTATATTTTCTTTTTTTATTAAATTTTTAATTTTAATTCCAATGTTGTTAGTGCACAGTGTTTTATTAGTTTCAGGTGCACAAGTAGTGATCCAAAAAGCCTGTACATTACTCAGTGCTCATCATGAGAAGTGTATTCTTATTCCCCATTGCCTGTTATACCCCTTCCCCAACCTGCGTCCCTCTGGTAACCATCAGTTTGGTTCTCATAGTTAAGAGTCTGTTTTTCAGTTTGTCTTCTGAAAAAGAAGACATTTGTTCTTTTTGTTCATTTGTTCTGTTTCTTAAATTCCACATGAATGAAATCATGGTATTTGTATTTCTTTGACTCGCTTATTTCACTTAGCATTATAGTCTTTATTTACATCCATGTTGTTGCAAATAGCAAGATTTCATCCTTTTGTGTGGCTGACTGATATTCCATTGTGTATATCTACCACTTCTTCTTTACCCATTCATCTGTTGGTGGACACTTGGGTGGCTTGTATATCTTGATTATTGCAAATAATTTTGAAATTCAGCTTACCAACTTTTTTTTCTGTTATGGTTTGTGCTATTTGTGTGCTAAGAAGTATTTTAGTATCCAAATAAAGATTTTTTTTTTCTTGAAGCTTTAGCTCTTACATTTATGTCTGTTATTCTTTTGGAGTCATATGTGTGTATGACTCAGGATCTGGTATAACTCCCCACCTGCTCCTTTTTTTGTTCATGTATGTATCCTTTTTTGTTCATGTTGTTCCAGCATTATTTGGTGAAGATATTATTCATTAAATTTACTTAGCACCTTTGTTGAAAATCAGCTGGCACGTTTAAGCAGGTCTATATTGACTCTAATAGGTCCATTGATCACTGTGTTTTTCCTTTTGCTAATACAACACTGTCTTGAATGTGTACTCTATAGGAAGTCTTAAAATTGGCATGTGAGTTTTCCAAATTTGTTCTTATAAAAATAATTTTGCCTACTCTAGATCCTTTGCTTTTTCACATAAATTTTAAAATCAGCTTGTTGGGTTCTACAAAAAAAAACCCTGAGATTTTAAATGGTGTTATATTGAACGTATAGATTAATTTAGGGATAAGATGACATATTTCTTTTTAGGTTTGCTTCACTCATCAATGTTTTGAAGTTTTCAGCAAACAAATATCATGCATATTAGATGGGTCTCTAAGTATTTTATAGTTTTTAGTTCTTATACACACTTCTAATTGAAATTTTATTCATTTCTAGTTTATTGCTTATATATAAAAATAATTTGTATATATTGACATTGCATCTATGACTATGCTAAACTCATTCTGAGCTGGTGGCTTTTTTATAGATTCTTTGGGATTTTCTGCAAAGAGAATCAGGTGCTCTATTAATACAGGCAGTTTTATTTCTTTCCAATATGTAATCCTTTCTGTATTTTTCTCACCTTGTACTGGTGCTATGACCTCAAATATAATATCACATAGGAGCACTGAGAAACATTTGCCTTGTTCTTGATCTTAGGGTGAAAGAAAGCATTAAGTCTTTCATCTTGAACTTTTCATTAGCTGTAGGTTTTTGTAGTTGCCTTTCATCAAGTTAAGGAAGTTCTCCCTCTATTCCTGGTTTGCTAAAACTTTGTATCGTGAACAAATGTTGAATTTATTAGATGCATATTTTTTCTTCATATATTAATATGATAAATATATTTTTTCATATGTTGGCCCAGCCTTGCATTCCAGGAGTAAACCTGGTTATGATGTTTCATCCATTTTATATATTGCTGGATTCAATGTGCTAATACTTTAAAGAATTTTGGTATTTAGGTTAATGAGGCATATTGATATATAGCTTTCTTATAATCGTCCATAGACACTTCAGTTTATTTATACAACACCCAGTGCTCATCCCAACAAGTGCCTTCCTCAGTGCCCATCACCCACTTTCCCCTTTCCCCCATCAACCCTCAGTTTTTTCTCAGTACTTAAGAGTCTCTTATGGTTTGCCTCCCTCCCTCTCTGTAACTTTTTTTTCCCCTTTCTTCCCCTCCCATGGTCTTCTGTTAAGTTGCTCAAGATCCACATATGAGTGAAAACGTATGGTATCTGGCTTTCTCTGACTGACTTATTTCACTTAGCATAATACCCTCCAATTCCATCCACGTTGCTGCAAATGGCCAGATTTTATTCTTTCTCATTGCCAAGTAGTATTCCATTGGATATATAAACCCCATCTTCTTTATCCATTCATCAGTTGATGGACATTTAGGCCCTTTCCATAATTTGGCTATTGTTGAAAGTGCTGCTATAAACATTGGGATGCAAGTGCCCCTATGCATCAGCACTCCTGTATCCCTTGGGTAAATTCCTAGCGGTGCTATTGCTGGCTCATAAGGTAGATCTATTTTTAATTTTTTGAGGAAGCTCCACACTGTTTTCCAGAGCGGCTGCACCAGTTTGCATTCCCACCAACAGTGCAAGAGGGTTCCCGTTTCTCCACATCCTCTCCAGCATCTATAGTCTCCTGATTTGTTCATTTTAGCCACTCTGACTGGTGTGAGGTGGTATTTCAGTGTGGTTTTGATTTGTATTTCCCTGATGAGGAGTGACGTTGAGCATCTTTTCATGTGCCTGTTGGCCATCTGGATGTCTTCTTTAGGGAAGTGTCTATTCATGTCTTCTGCCCATTTCTTCACTGGATTATTTGTTTTTTGGATGTGGAGTTTGGTGAGTTCTTTATAGATTTTAGATACTAGCCCTTTATCCAATATGTCATTTGCAAATATCTTTTCCCATTCCGTTGGTTGGCTTTTAGTTTTGTTGATTGTTGCCTTGGCAGTGCAGAAGTTTTTTATCTTGATGACATCCCAATAGTTCATATTTGCTTTTAATTCTCTTGCCTTTGGAGACGTGTCAAGTGAGAAATTGCTGCGGCTGAGGTCAGAGAGGTTTTTTCCCGCTTTCTTCTCTAGGGTTTTGATGGTTTCTTGTCTCATATTTAGGCCCTTCATCCATTTTGAGTTTATTTTTGTGTACGGTGTAAGAAAGTGGTCTAGTTTCATTCTTCTGCATGTTGCTGTCCAGTTCTACAAGCACCATTTGTTAAAGAGACTTTTTTTTCCATCAGATACTGTTACCTGCTTTGTTAAAGATTAGTTGGCCATACATTTATGGGTTCAATTCTGGGTTCTCTATTCGATTCCATTGGTCTATGTGTTTGTTTTTGTGCCAGTACCATACTGTCTTGATGATTACAACTTTGTGGTAGAGGCTAAAGTCTGTGATGCCTCCCACTTTGGTTTTCTTTTTCAACATTACTTTGGCTATTCGGGGTCTTTTGTGGTTCCATACAAATTTTAGGATTGTTTGTTCTAGCTTTGAGAAGAATGCTGGTGCAATTTTGATTGGGATTGCATTGAATGTGTAGATTGCTTTGGGTAGTATTGACATTTTAGCAAAATTTATTCTTCCAATCCATAAGCATGGAATGTTTTTCCATTTCTTTGTATCTTCTTCAATTTCCTTCATAAGCTTTCTATAGTTTTCAGCATACAGATCTTTTACATCCTTGGTTAGGTTTATTCCCAGGTATTTTATGGTTCTTGGTGCAATTGTGAATGGGATCAGTTTCTTTATTTCTCTTTCTGTTGCTTCATTATTCGTGTATAAAAATGCAACCAATTTCTGTACATTAATTTTGTACGCTGCGACTTTGCTAAATTCATATATCAGTTCTAGCAGACTTTTGGTGGAGTCATAGACACTTTAATTTTCATTTCTAGATAATCTATTTTGTTCTTTGTCAAATCCATTTGGTCTTGCTTTTTAGCTTTTCTATATCCTGTAGATATTTTTAAGCTTTTCTTTTGTCTTCAAACTTGTAAGCAAAAATTATTTTAGTTCAGTGCCTGGTAATTCCAATATCTAAAGTTATTCAGGTTTATTTCTGCTAATCTCAATAGTGCTTTCTTGGGGCACCCGAGTGGCTCAGTTGGTTAAGCGTCCGACTTTGGCTCAGGTCATGATCTCACGGTTTGTGAGTTCGAGCCCTGCGTCAGGCTCTGGGCTGACAGCTCAGAGCCTGGAGCCAGCTTCAGATTCTGTGTCTCCCTCTGTCTGCCCCTCTGCTGATTGCACTCTGTCTCTCGCATTGTCTCAAAAATAAACATTAAAAACAAATTTAAAAAAAAAATAGCACTTTCTTACTTTGAGTATGTGTTTGATTTTTTTAAACAGAAAGTTTTGCTTTTTTCCTTGGATATTATTTTTAGAAATTCTTTGAGTTCAAAAATGAATATATGCGTTATTGTAGAGAGAGTCCGCATATGTTTCTGCCCATCTTCTGGAAATACTAAAAGTTTGGGACAGCTTGTATTTAAATGTAAAGTCTTATGGCTTTTAAGACCACCTAATAATATGAATGAGGCCTAAACTCCAGAAATTTAAGTGCATTTGGCATCAAAACTTTCTGCTGGATTAGAAATTAGAGTAAGAAATAAGGAACTACTCCAGGTTTACGCTTTAGCAACTGAAGAAGTAAGTATGCTGTTAACGGAAGTAGAAACTAGAAAGGGGTAGTTTTGAAGTTCCATTTTGGGCACAGTATGTGTTAAATGCCTGTGTTATTTTGAACTGGTATTTCGCAACTTCTCCATGAAGTAAGCCATGAACATATAGAAGATATTTAAAACTGAGGCTAGGTGAAGTAACCTGGGGAGAAAGAGTGCATGTAGTGAAAAGGACGACCCACCATTTAGCCCTGAGAAACTGTTGAGGAGAAAGAGATAAAGAGAAGGAACATTTTGAGGTATGAAGGCAAGTGTTACTTTCATCCAAGTATGAGAAATCACATTGAGCTTTCTTGTTCTCAGCTTGATTTTTTTTTTTTTTCTGGAGGATTCCTTCAGGTCTTCTAGCCTCTGCTAATATGTTATTTTGATTTACTCAATATCAAGGGCCTGCTGGCAACAATTTATAGGCATCCGGGTCACACTCTAGTGATATTTAAAATGAGAGCAATTTAGTTACAGGGAATCACAGCCGGTCACAGGGAAAAGCCTGATCTGTTAGGAGATTCTGATGATTCTGTAGGGGAATAGATCTTGGAGTTCCAGGCTTGGAGATCTTCAGAGGAGTAGAGATGGGTCCCAGGTGATACCTAAGTAGGATTGGATGCCATTTTTACAGCCTGCTCAAATTCCTTTCTGGTTTGACAGGTACTTCCAAACCTCTGTGTGCTCCATTATTCTTTGTTCTTCCTCCTCAGATTGCATCTCCTTCCATTATCTCACTTTCTTCTCTGGTGTCCACTTCTTGAAACAAAGCTCAGAGGTTACCTGTCCTGAACTCTTGGATTGCCTCTTCCATATCTGTGCCTCTGACACTTGAGCCCACTCATTGGCAAGCCTCTGCATGTTAGAAATAGTCTGTGGTGTGGGCATGGTCAACTCTCACTGAATTTAACTGAGTTTCTCTCTCCCTGCAGGAGCTGTCACTTTGGATCCTAAAACAGCTAATCCCTGTTTGGTCTTATCTGAGGATCTGAGAAGCATGCATCTCAGAAATGTCCAGCAGGACTTGCCTCGCAGCCCAGGAAGATTTGTCTTCAGTGCCACCGTGTTGGGTGTGGAAAGCTTCACCTCAGGGAGGCACTACTGGGAGGTGGATGTGGAGAAGGCCACCAAGTGGCAGTTGGGGGTATCTGAAGATTCTGCCAGCAGACATGGTGATCTACCCACCGCTTTGGGAAATAAAGTCTTGCTCATGGGTTCTTTGATGGGAACCAATTATACCTTCTGGGCCTTTCCCCCTCTGAAGAGGGTCTCCTTGAGAGGAGAGCAGATGCACAAAGTTGGAGTGTTCCTGGACTGTGAGTCTGGGCAGATATCCTTCTATGATGTGGCAAACAGATCCCTCATTTATAATTTCTCTTCCCTCACCTTCCAAGGAGCTCTCAGGCCCATATTTTCTCTTTGTATCCCAAGTGGAGTCACCAATTCAGACTCACTTAGCATTTGTCTTCCTCCCGTTTCTTCTTGTGATGTTACTATTAGCCCACAGTCTTCCTTGGTATGAAATCTAAGAGGGGGCAGAAGTAAAGAGTTTGACTTTGTAAAAGAATCTACATAAAGTAATCCAATAAAAGATTTCTCACACTTGAGTTGGAATCTAGTTCATTATCCCAGAGTTTATATTCATGTGGCTTTCAACACCTATTTAGTGGCAGAGGTTACATTGAAACTGAGTCATGAATGATAATAACGGAAGGTCCCTACTAATTAGAACAGTAAATGCATATGCAGCATAAAATTGGGAACTTAGAGAAGTAATACAGCCTGGACTCTATAGGACTAAGTTAAGGACTCTAGCGACTTCTGAAAACACAATTAGATATAATCAAGACTTTAGATTTGAGGACATCATCACAGTGACAGGTGAAATGAAGACATCCTTTGATCCTATTACTGGCAGTGTCAAGACTTCCTGACATCGTTCTAAACAGAGAACTCGATTTCCCTGGGTACTTTATCTGGGTGGGGAGGAGGTATTGCAGAAAATGTGAATATTTTAAAATTATTTTTGCAAGTATTCTACTTTCTTACAAGGATAATTAGATTTCTTATAAGAAGCCTGATAATTCAATGCTTCAAGATATACAAGTAAAGTCAAGACAAGAAAAGTCTGCACATCTTCACAGCAAATCACAATAAGTCTTGGGGGAGGAGGCACATGGGTGGTTAAGCATCCAACTTCAACTCGGGTGATTGTCTCAGGGTTTATCAGTTCAAGCCACTTTGGATATGATGTTCCCCTCTCTGCCTTCCCCATCCCATCATGCTCACTCTCTTTCTCTCTCTCTCTCTCTCTCTCTCTCTCTCTCTCTCTCTCTCTCTCTCGAAAACAAACATTAAAAAAAGAAAAAAATTATTGTTCATGTACAGTAGCAGGTTTACAAATTTGATTTATCCTAAAATCACCTGAGGAGTTTTTTTAAATTATCTGGGGCACCTGGGTGGCTCAGTCAGTTAAGTGCCTGACTGGACTTTGGCTCAGGTTATGATCTCACGGTTTATAAGCTAGAGCGCTGCACTGGACTCTGCACTGACAGTAGAGAGACTACTTGGGATTCTCTCTGCCTCCCTCTGTCTCTAAGATAAATAAAATAAAATAAAAAATATGAATAAGCCACCCCTCCTGAAACACTAATTACATCAACATCTTGGGTTGGAACCCAGGCATCATTTTTCCAGAGCTGTCTGGGCGGTTACAATATGCAGCCAAGGTTAAGAAGAAAATTAGTAAAAGCAAGAAACAAAACAGCTGGTTTGGTCGATGGCTATAGCCTTTTGTGTGGCTTGCAATTCTAAGTCTTAAAATGGTAAAGACATGGTGATAATACTGGGGAGGTAGGCTATTTGGTTTACAGATGAGAGTAAGCTTTGCATGGCATCTAGTGACAAGTGAGTGTGCACGGTTCATGTGACTGGGATTGCCAACCATACTGCTGTTTTAGGAAAATTGTTGGCTGGTAAGATATAATTAGCAGTTGCTTTAAGAAACTGAATGTCTTGGATCCTGGGCTAAGTGAGAGGAAGGCTATCTTGGGTCATCAGAGGAGCCTCCAGTGATTTGAAACACCTAGGATTATCCCACCACACCGGAACGATATCGCTACCCTTAAAACACTTTGCATATGGTTAAGTTTTTTGCCCAGGGTACATTTAAGTTAAAAATCCAGTTTCATTCTGTAGTTATAGCTTGGAAATAGTGCTCTACAATGTGTAGCAAAAATCAAGCTGTGAGGCTCTTTATAGCTGAACTACTGATACCTTTCTGGGTTAAGAATTAAGGGAAGGCTCACAGCTGCTACCAATCTAGACCTACTCCTACCTTCAGTTGAGAGTCAGGTCAGGCTGCTTGAAATAATCTATAAGGGGCTAAAAGAAGGAAAGGTAAGTGACCTCACTGCAGTTAATTTTCTTGATCTTGTATAAAGCAAGAAAAGGATAAAGAGAAGATAAAGAATTCATGGGGAAGTCATGGGGAAGGTTCTCATTTCTTGGGTTTCCTGCTTATTGTGTGATAAACATCGTCCATCAGTAGTACATGGAAGGTAAAAAGCACATAGACGGGGAATGTAAAAAGACTGAGGTCACATTTTAGTTGTGTCCTGACAAATTGGAAAGTATGCAAGAGAATGGGAAATTTGCCCTGAAAAGCGCTAAGTGTGACATTGGAAATTTACGCCCACAGGAGAGGAAAGAATTCTCTGCAGCAATAGATGATGAATGTGGTAGGATGACAAAAAGGATATTGAATTTAAATATTACATATTAAAATAATTTAAGTTTCTAATATGCTATCTGCAAGGTAAGGTTCCAAATATTTTGTATGTATCATCTGGATCTTTTGACTCTAAGAGGTAGATGCTTTTATTTTTAATTTACAGAGACAAAAATTTGCTAGAAATCACCAAATAGTAACACAATCTCTTAAACAGGCTATTTAATCTTTCCACCCACTCAGTTTGTCTCTCCCTAAAGGTATTCAGTCAGATAACTAGGATTGACTGGAAGGGAAGGTGGGGGAAGTCAAAGCCTGATAAGATGTAAAAGTGAAATTCACATTTCTCAAAATAATTTTACCTTATGTATTTGTATAGTAAATTTTTTAATTAAAAAATAGATTACGATTTAGGTGAATATTTTTGTTTCTGAGTATTTTTATGAGCTTTGTGTTTATTCTAATGAACACTCTCCGGTCAGCTAAAGATACCCTGCATTGTGTTTCCTGTTTCAGATAGAACTATGTGGTCATTCCAGAAACCAGTGGATTTTCTGTTTGAAAAAGAGGGTGGACCTCAGGGTCAAAGGGTACTTGTTGCAATCTCCTTAACTCTTGTTCTTTGGCCTGCGAAATTTCTGAAGTTAAAAGCTATTCCTACGTTCGATGTTGAAATTCAGAACTTCAGAGGTGAGTGAATTTTAGTCCAGGAACTGTACATGTGAATTTTCTTTGAGAATATCCTAGTCTTTTTAAAAAAATTTTTGATGTTTTTATTTATTTTTGAGACACAGAGAGAGCATGAGCAGGGGAGGGGCAGAAAGAGAGGGAGGCACAGAATCCGAAGCAGGCTCCAGGCTCAGAGCTGTCAGCACAGAGCCTAATGCGGGACTCGAACTCACAGATGTGAGATCATGACCTGAGCTGAAGTCGGACAATAAACCGACTGAGCCATGCAGGTGCCCCTATCCTATTCTTCATTATGGAGTTTGGTGGCTTGTTTTAGAGGGAGAGGGAGAGATACTACTTTCCTGGGTTGAGTAATTTAGGGAATTGGAGAAGGTGTGTGACATGCTTCACCTCTTTAAGACCAAAGCCTCTTTTCAAAAACTTGAGAAAAAGACATGTGAATATCCATCAAGAATATCTTCCCCACCTTCCGAGCCCACTACATTCCCAAGTGTGCCAACTTCTTAGGCATCCCATGCTTCATGTAAGCTTCACGCTTCACTTTGTTTCAAATTGCTTAGGGGTCATCACTGACCCTTTTACTTTGTTCCCATTCTACATTCAATCCATCACCAAGTACTTCTATATATATCCTAATTCAAACTTTTTTTTTTTTAACCATCTTTCCTCTTTCCACACTAGTTCTTGTGGCTTGTCTTTCATTTAAACTACTGTGGTGGCCTTCTGACACATTCCTTCCCCTCTTATCTTCCTCGGTCTACACTCCACAAAAAAAGACCTTCCCTGAACATTCTATCCAATCCTCACTCTTCCTCTTACATTACTTCCTTTATAGCAACAGTAATTCCCTGGATTCTTCTTTAATTTATCTATCTTCTCTCTCGGGAATGTAATCTCCACAATGGCAAGGGCTTTGAATGAATGGAGAACAGTACAATCAACATATATCACTATATTCCAGGTACTTTACATGAGAGAACAAAACACAGATCCCTAACATCGATGGGCAAATAAGACAGTTTGACATTGGAGCTTTAGAATATAATGTTGTCTAAGGAACTCTCTAAAAATGGCTTTTATTTTGTTTTCTCAATAGGATAGCTAGTAATGAAACAGAGTTCTCTAAGATCCTTTCATCATGATCCAGTGACCATCTGGTTTTTCCAGGCAGGTTTCTGAATATGATTTAAAAAATCAGAGCTCAATTTTTTTCTGACCCAATAGTAGACTAACTTTCCAGCTCAGATATAAAGCCTGAGATGAATGTGCGGTATGGGGAGTTGGATACTTGCTTCAAATAAAAGAATCCATTGGGGTTAAATCTTTTCAGTCACTAAGAACAGATCTTTGCACAACAGTTTATTCTTGTGGCACTGATGGAATATAGTAATTCTGGCCTTAGGAGGGCAAAGGTCACAAAAAGGGTCTGCAAAAGAGAAGGCTATAGCTACTCATAAAAATGGATCATTGTAGGTTAAGATTTTTGTACTAACTGGAAATCCCTTTAGCTCATGATGGCTGCTCTGAGAAATTCCCCTGTAGCTTTAACATGAGTCTCAAAAAACAAGGCATTCTCGAGAGTCCTGTTTGGCTAATGGTTTCTCTCTCTTGAAGCATTTGCAGTTCCTCTCTTTGGTTATGTTTCTCTAAATTAGCATTCCTATACAAGGTTTAAAACTCTCCTTTCATTTTAAAAACTAGGTTGAAGAGAAGATATACATATATGCGTATACACATATATAAAGACAGACATATGATCACTAGCTACTTCATATCTGAGTGATTTTATTCCCTCGGTAGAAGGTTCGTGGCTTCTTTTTGACAATACAGCCATACTTTTATAGAATATAACATAATTAATACATTTTCCCTTTGGAAAAGTTGTCTTATTTACTGCTGTCTCACCTTAAACACTGTGAATGTCCCACAGGAGCCTCTCATTAAATATTGGTGAATGGACTTCTTGTTAAAAAATGAATGGACTTTTGGGGCGCCTGGGTGGCGCAGTCGGTTAAGCGTCCGACTTCAGCCAGGTCACGATCTCGCGGTCTGTGAGTTCGAGCCCCTCGTCGGGCTCTGGGCTGATGGCTCAGAGCCTGGAGCCTGTTTCCGGTTCTGTGTCTCCCTCTCTCTCTGCCCCTCCCCCATTCATGCTCTGTCTCTCTCTGTCCCAAAAATAAATAAAGGTTGAAAAAAAAAATTTTTTTTAAATGAATGGACTTTTAATGTGTTGGTTGTGGTGAGACACCTTATTGAAAAGAGACAAAAGAAGTTAAAGCTTGAATACTGAATAGTGAAACCCAGGCCCCTAGATGGCTTCTAGAATGCTGGGATCAGGTTTATCCCTTGTCCCAAGAAAGACTGTTAAACTAAGAGGAAAGACCTGGTATTTGTTGTCCCACCTAGTTTCCCAGTCATCTTTTAAGTACCCTAATCATAGATAAAAATGAACCACAAATGATTTAAGAAAAATCTGGAATGTAGTAGACAAAGACCAACAGTAAGAAAGTGGAATTTGGAGGAAAACCTAAAACCATTAATTGCCTCAGAAATGAAAAGATATCCTAGAAATACTATGTATATGTAAACAAAAAAAATGAAGAACTTTATAGTTCTTACAGTAATGAAATTCAGTAAGAAGTCTGGAAGAAAAAAAGATGGAAATATTCCAGAGAGGAAAGCAAGAAGATGAAAAATAGTTGAAAAAGATAAATGTAATCCAGGATTAAGAGAACAGAGAAAGTGGAGGGGAGGAGAATTTCAAACACATTTTAAATTGATGGATTTTACATCGAAAGAGTCCCTTATACCAACGTGATGAATGAAGGCATCCACAGCAAGGTGGAACATTATCAGGGATATCTCTGAATATCAGAGATAAAGAGATGAGTCTAACCACTTCCAGGAGGAGAGAAAATAGGTAACACAAAATCAAAATCAGAATGGCTTCGTACTTAATATCAATACTGGAAAATAGAAGTCAAAGGAGTAATGCCTTTCCCAGTTCTGCAGAGAAATGCTTCCAACTTACATTCCATACCTAGCCAAATTATCAGTTGAGTTTAGCTCTTTGCTTGCTAAGCCATCATAGAATGTGCTCCATTACAATGAGGGAGTATACTGTGAAAGAAAGAATTTCAGAAGTGGTAAATGCAACATAGGAAAGAGGTAAGGGAATTACCAAAATGCTGGTGAAGGAGAAAATTCCCAGAATATCAGCAACAGCTTGCCCAAAGTAGAACAGAAGATTCACAGAAAGATGTGGAAAAAATCATTAGAACTGATTATTTGATAGATGTTTGACTATTAAGAGCTTTATACCTCCATAGGAAAGTTTAAGGGATGAGTTAGTGACTGGTACATTTGAAAAGTAAGGAAAGAAAACATAGGGAAAATGAGGCAGGTAAGTCTAAAGAAAATAACGTTGATTAATGAAGAGTATTTATATTTGCTCAGCTGAAGGATATTTCTTGGGTCACAAAGTACACAATGAAAATTGATATAATCAAATGTTGGTATGATTATATTAGAATGATGAGGGAGGGAAAGTTTATCTGTGGGGATGGGGGTAATGTAAATTCTGATTTCTTAGGGTAGGGAGCTACTGATAATGCCTAAAAATGAAACATTAAGAACTATGTAAATTCTGGGGCACCTGGGTGGCTCAGTCAGTTGAGCATCCGACTTCGGCTCAGGTCATGATCTCACAGCTTGTGAGTTTGAGCCCCGCGTCAGGCTCTGTGCTGACAGCTCAGAGCCTGGAGCCTGCTTCGGATTCTGTGTGTCCTTCTCTCTCTGCCCCTAACCCACTTGCATTCTGTCTCTGTCTCTCTCAAAAATAAACATTTAAAAAAATGTTTTAAAGAACTATGTAAATTCTATAAGTCCTGAGTTGAGTGTACCTAGGTAGCAGGAATGGAGGGAAGTAGAGGTGTTGGACCTATAATTTTCATGTTGATTTTTTAAAATTATAATCCTTGTGGCTCTTCTTGATCTTACGAACTGCAGTATTTATTTGCAAAAGAAAATGTAAAACGCTGGATCTTCTCCACTTATTCAGTGGTATACTATAATTCCTTTAAACAACCAGAAATTTAATCTCACAGGTTACCTGGAATATCAGATTATTTCTATGACAATTATAAAAGGAGGGATTTTTTAAAGTATTCTGTCTGCAGTGTTATCAAGACCTTTGGAGCTCACGAGAAAAATATGTATAATTCCAAAACAAGGCAAAACGTGCACACTTCAATTTCCCAATTTAAGGAGGAAAATAAGAAACAAGCCAATAAGAGTAAGGAGGCTAGACGGTGAAGACCCAGGGAGCTCCCCAAGCAAGACCAAATGCTGGAAGATAAAGTGAAAATTTGGTAAAGATAAACCAACTATCAACTGCTGCAGGAATGCAGAAGTCCACACTTAGGACAAACATAATAACATTAAAGTCTAACAGAAAATCATCCTTGTAAGAACATATCTAAAGAAAAAAACAAACAAACAACAACAACAAAAAAACATATGGAAATGTTCCAGCTAGGATTTGGTGCAGAGACCAGTGTTCAGCTAGCTACTGGTTACTTTGTGAGTGATTTTGTCCTCCACCAACACTGCAGTGTGCCCTTAAACCTGTGTCTAACAAAAAACTTGTGCTTTTTAGGCTAACGTTTTCCAAGTTCGGTAGCTGTCCCAGGGTAGTAAGCCCTGGTTTGAATCCTGGATGCATGGGAATTGTTTTAAATATTTAAAATTAATCAAATGAACTTATTAATCTTAATTAATATGATGCAACATATTCATGCAACCTAATGTTACTTATATTAAGTGAATAGCAAAAATTAACTAATATGTCATAAATTAATAAACTGACAATGGTGGGAATGCCAGGGTCTGCCAGACCCTCAGAATAACAGGCGACTGAGACCAATAAATCTGAGTGCTCACTGGCTTTTCCTTTCCCCCAGGGTAAGGATGTGTTCTGATCCTTTCTGTACCAGGTAGGTCCCAATGTTTGTAGAATTTCTAGAAGTGGAAATATTGCAACCAAATTGTGTACTATCATTGAATGGTAATGCAAGCATTGCATATAAAGTGTCTGTGATTCAACTTCAAACTACACTTTTGGGATCTATCATGAGACTTGTACAAAGAATGTCAGTAGCAACTAGAAGATGCACCAAGATACCTGCTCTTGCTCTGTGCGGCCCTCTTACTTCAGTGAAGTTTATCTACCACGGATAAAAGCAATCGGGGAATGTCATCTGATCTTTCGAGGGGTTTGTGCCTCTGTTTCTGTGTGTGCAATGCCCTCTCTCTGCCATAACTACATGAGTAACCGGAAGCTCTGAACCTCTGCAACCCCCATAAACAGAGTGGGAATCTGAGACTGATTTGCTGCCCAGCAACCTGAAGACTAGATCATGTTCTTTCCACCCTTTGCCACACTCCATCCATTCTCCCCTCCCTTTCTTTCTCAACATGTTGCCTTTTGTCATAAGCGGGGTTTTTCACCTATCCAGATGGTGGTTGTAGTTCTAGGTATGCATCCAAACAAGAGCATCCAAAGGGGGGGTGGGGGTGGGTGGAGGGAAGGTATCTATTTCTGAGATTCTCTCAGGATTACAAAGACCTACCCACACAATTAGACTCCCAGAAAGCAAAGTTGTGTTCATTAGACTTCATGCATTAAGGGAAGACACATGGGAGTGTGGATCTAAATAAAGGAAGCCTCATTTGAAGTGGAGTCCTGAGGCCAGAAGGGGCTCACACAGCAAGCACCTCTCCTGAAGCCTTCTGCAGACCCATGGGGAAGAAGCCTATAGTACCCCAGCATAAGGAAGAAAGATTTTCTCTTCCCCTGGCAACGGCTTAGCCAATGAGAAACTGTCACATTCTGCCAATGAAAAGCCACTATCCTTCATACTCCCAGTTTACTTCAATGCATTTTTTGTTTATAACAGCCCATCCCAACTCCCTTCTCTCCTCTGCAAGAGAGTTTTCCCCTCCTTTGTTCTCTGGTATAGTGTAAGATTTTGCTGGAGTTTACATGTCCTAAATTGCAATTCCCTACTATTCCCAACTAAACCCATTTTGCTGGTAAAATAGTCGATAGTTTTATCTTTAAGGTTACCAGGCTATATGTAGGGTCTCAAAAGGGGAAATTAATGAAGAATATTTATAGGGTTTTAAAGGTCTGTGTCAGATAATTTCTAAGGTGGGTTTTGCGGGGCAGAGAACTGGCAGATATTGAGCCTAGTAAACTAGGTATTGATTAAGTATTGATGAGCATGGCTTACCAATCAAACCATTTTAGGTGATTCATAGTTATCTTTCAGGAGTAAATTGCCTAAAGTTAGTTGCTAAATTACCTTCGGTCTTAGTATTGTTTTAACATAGGGGTGGAACATTATGTTGATCTCAATTTCCCTCATTTCTTGGGCATAATTTTTTCTTTCTTTCTTCTTCTTCTTCTTCTTCTTCTTCTTCTTCTTCTTCTTCTTCTTCTTCTTCTTCTTCTTCTCCTTCTTCTCCTCCTCCTCCTCCTCCTCCTCCTCCTTCTTTTTTTCTTTTGCATTATCTCATTTAATGTCATAGTATCCCAGTGAAGTAGGTTATTTTCCCTATTATTTTCCACTATACAGGTAAGGAAATTGAAGCTCTGACAAGTTCAATATTAGCAATAATCAGGCATAAAGTCAGGATTCAAATCCCAGTATTATGATCCAAGAATCCATGCTTTTACCCTCTATTTTCCTTTAAATATGTTTAATCATTCATAAAAGTTGTCAGAAAATTTATTTCTATTTATTTTTCCCTTTTTAAAAAAATTTAAATCCAAGTTAGTTAACATACAGTGAGGCATAATTTTTCATAGTAGTTTCCTTAACTTACCTTTCCTTCCTTACCTTTCCTTACCTTAACTGGGTCATGTACAGAATTAGATAAAACAGTCTAGCGTGTTTCTCTGTGTATCTCTGGGTGTGTGGAAAGATAAAGTGTCATAAAAATTGGATCACATTAGAGACCCTGCTTTTTAGGTTTTTTTCTCGCTTTGTGTCACTCAGGTAGTTTGCAAGCATTCTTCAGCCTCTTCCAGTTCCTGTTTCTCCCCTGTTCAAGTAAGTAGACTTCTTTAATCTGAACCCTGATAATTTTTGTGTTAGTCGCCCCTACTTATTGCTGTGATAAAGCCCATGAGAGCCAACTGTTACATTCTTAGGAACAATGCCAGCCAGTTGACATCACGTTCGAACCTTAAGTCCGTCATGGTGAATGTATTTACACCATGGCAATCAGTGAATGCTGGAGATTCATGCTGCTCGCTTCAGCTTGTTGTTAAACACTTCCTGGCACAGCACTGCCTATAGGTGCCACTCTTTAACCAAGTATTTGATTTCATAATTACTATAATTTTTCAGAAAAAAAAGCAGAATTATTTAACTTAAATATTCATTTGCTATAAGGAACAGCATTTCCTGTAAGCCCTCGATGGTTATGAGGGGGAGAAAAAGTTATAAAACACATAAAAGTGCTTAAGTTTTTATGCATTTGGAAACTGAGCTCAACTAGGTTTGGGTATTCTTTGACTCTTTGACCTATCTATCCTTTATGTGTTGCTCTTTTTCATTAGTTATATTGTTGTTTTCAAGATTTCAAGGGCCCTTGGTGCGCCTGGGTGGCTCAGTCGGTTAAGCGGCCGACTTCAGCTCAGGTCATGATCTCGCGGTCCATGAGTTCGAGCCCTGCGTCAGGCTCTGTGCTGACAGCTCAGAGCCTGGAGCCTGTTTCAGATTCTGTGTCTCCCTCTCTCTGACCCTCCCCTGTTCATGCTCTGTCTCTGTCTCAAAAATAAAGAAATGTTAAAAAAAAAATTTAAGATTTCAAGGGCCCTTGAGCAAGCTGGCTGGCTGGTAAAGAGTTGATGAACTCCTACAGGTGAATCATCTTCAGTTGATTATTAAAAGCATCATCTGTAGTCCAGTTCTTTAAGTGAGAATGTGTGTGATAACAAACACTCTCTTCCTCTGAGTACCTTGTATGTAGTACGTCTGTATACCCTTTCCACCCATCCTGTGGTTTATCTTTCCACATATCTGAAAAGCACCTGAAAAAAATGCCTGGTAGCTAGTAGGAGCTCGGAACGGCAGCCATTGTTATACAATTAGAAAATTATCAAATATATTAGGCACTTTCTTAGTTTCCTAGGACTGCCTGCTATAACAGATTATTACAAACTCATTGGCTTAAAACAACAGAAATTTCTTCTCTTGCCATTCTGGAGATCAGAAGATGGAAATCATGATGGTACTAGGGCCACATTCCTTCTGAAGGAAGGATTCTTCCAGGGAAGAATCTTGCCCTTTCCAACTCTTGGTGGCTCCAGATGTTCCTTTTCTTCTGGTAGTGTCATTCCAGTCTCTGCCTCCACCTCCACATGGCCTTCTTGTCCTCCTTCTTCTCTGTGTGCCTCTTATAAGGATACTTATTTCTGGATTTACTGCCCACTGGATGCCGGTGATGATCTCACTTCAGGATCCTTAATGTAATTACACTATCAAAGACCCTTTCACCAAATAAGGTCAAGGTCACAGGTTCTGGGAATTAGAGCATGAAAATGTCTTTTTGAGGACCATCATTCAACCCACTTATAGGACCTAGACCTAGAAAAATGGATAGAACATTCATTGAGCTCACCAGAAGTTTACAGTCTAGACAACCACATAACTAGACAGCTATAGTCTTGAGGAATCATATACAGGGCATTAGCAGAACACAGAGGAGGAACGCCTTAGTTCATTACACTTGGGGTGGGAATGGGTGGGTGACTTAAAACCAAGGGGCCTCTGAGCAGAAATTGAAAGATGAGTTTGAGTTTTGTAGGGCAATGCAGGTGACTTGGAGAAGGCCATTTAGGCAAAGCGAATAGCACCATTAAGTCAAGGAGAAGAAAAGTAGCTGGTTTGAGTAGGAAAATTACAAGGAGCTCAGTATTGCCGGAATGTAAAATTGCACATTAGCAGGTGGTGAGTAAAGGTGAAACAGGAAGTGATCGGGGCCACTCAGACATTAATGTGCAATGAAATCATCTAAGCCTCTCATTAAAATGCAGACTCTGATTAAGCAGAGCGATTAAACAGGTATGAAATGGGCCTGAAATTCTGCATTTCTGAAAGCCTTAGGTAATGCTGGTGCTGCTTAGCTGCAGAGCACCCTGAATAGCACAGATTTAGAGCAGCGAATTGAAATCTTGAAGAAATCTTGAAAAGAAGGAATGAAGCAGGGCAGTGCTGACCAGGGCAGACTAGAGAGCCTTTCTACTCCATGAGAGTATTGCCAGTAGGAAACAAAGGGTCCATTACTGCCAGATATTCCTGCTATTTTCCAAGAAAAATATGAATCAGCATTTCTATTTGAAGTCATTCAAATTACGTGATAACAACCCCCACCGCCCCCCCAAAAATTGATCTGCTAGCTTTTGACCCCTGTGAGGAACTTTGGATCCTTTCAGGAATCCTTACATCTGGGAAGCTGGGATAGGGATGACCTGAGGGCACTGAGACCTGTTGTTAAGTCTTGGAACACCTGGGATTGTCACAACAAAAATGGCGGAATTGCAAGTATCCTGGAGCAAATTCCAGTTGATTAAGATGGTGACTTCAGTCTGAGGAGATAGAATGACCCATGAACATTACTTAGGATCAAAAAAGAGGAGGAAAAAAACCCCTCCAGGTTTCATAATATAACTGTAGAAAAATGAAACCATGAGGTTTTAGCATGGCCAGCGTTGGGTAAAAAGTAGCTTTCTCAAGGTTTCCCCCAGGCATAATTTGGCTTTGGGAGGTTCTTGACAAATGGTTTTTCTTCTACACGATAATCAGTGGAGAAAGCATCAGAGAAGGGTTTAAGTGTAAAGCCAAGCATCACTTTCTGGAGCAGCTGAAGCTATGCTGTTGGCATAATCAGGGATCCACGCTTTTGCATGTCCTACTACCATTCTCAGGAAGAGGGGGACGAGTAGTGAATTGATACCAAAAGCTGCAGAAGAATTTGGGTTAGATGGCCTGCTCGGTCTCAAAGTCTATAGCATCCTCTTCGTTAGATACAAATCACTGAATGAATTACATAACTTCTCTTGTTATTACTTCCTCATCTATAAAATAGGGAATAATAGTATGAACCTCCCTGGGTTGTTAGAAAGTATTAAATGAGCCAATAAATCTAAAGCTTTTTGTGCTTGACACATAGGAGGCACATAAAAAGAATAAACATCCCCTGATGGTTCTCCTAGCCACTAACACCATTAATACCACAGACAGGGGAACCCATGAGGGTCCTGGTTTGACGAATACCAACTACTGATTGAGTATTGGCAGCTCAATATGGATTGAGCTCTTTTGTAGGGTCAAAGCCATAGAGAACACACGTATTACATTTCCAGGAGATTGAGGCTATTCTAGATAATCTTAAAAAAGGGACTTGAGGACTAGAGGCTGACTAATAAGAGGAAGAGTTTCCCTCAGAGGAAGGTTCGTGTCTGGTTTCATCTTTTTCTCTGATGTACAGGTTTACTCAGAAAAACTGTAGCCATAGTTGCATCTTCATAAACTTGGCTACATCATATAAAAGGTTGGCCTCTTACCACTGGAATATGTGTTCCTAAGAGGTAAAGTCTGTCCCAAAAATATCTCAGTGCGTGGCATCTTGGAAGCATTTAGTAAAAATGCCTGGACTAATGATTTATAATATCTGCAAACCCATTTCATTTAAGGTTTATCTCTGTTTAGTCAGAATATAAAATGTTTTTACAAATATATTGTAATCAGTGACTTGAAGGAAGTTTTAGACCTCTATCCATTTGACAATGTATATTAGTATCTGGGGATATCATAACAAATATTTTCACTTTCAGAAAGGAGTGAAAAAGTATAGAATGTTTTGGAAATTAAGACATTGGGAGTAGTACCTATTCCTGGAGAAAGAAAAGATTATAGCAGAAGCAACTTAGTAAGAGACCACACCATGGACTATAGATCTCCCTGCAAAATTATGGTCTATGAAAAATGATGTAAACTTTCAGAAAGCTTTCCAAGTTATAACTTATAAAGTTATAACAATTTCTAAAGATATTTTTAAGTTGGCCTCTATGATGATTATGTAAGCATAATAATAGTATAAAATAGAATAAAAGAGTCTCTTAGAATATTTCATATCCTATATTTGGAAACATCCAAACTAGAAATAAATAGTAAAAATGATACAAATATCCTCTAGGAGGACTTGGCTTCAACTATATAAAGTGAGAAAGGTAAGGGAGGGTCTTAGGGATGATGACAATTGATACACACGATCTCTGAAACTATAAGGAAGATCAGTTTGAACATTCTTAAAATAAAAAAAGAAAACACTTGCCCTTGTTAAGGTGGTGTGGTGGACAGTCTATAAAGGAGCCTCATGACCTCACCTCCTGGTATTCATGTCTGTGTAATCCACCCCCTTGGAGTGTAGGTGGAACATGGGATTTGCTTCTAACCATAGAAAACAGCAAAGGTGACGAGATGTTGCATCTGTCATTATGTGATGTATGATTGTAACATTTGTCTTTCTGAGAGTCTTTCTCCCTTGCTGGCTTTGATGAAGCAAGTAGCCTTTTGGGTGGTCAATATGTCAAGGAACCGTGAGAAGCCTGTGGCCAGCAGCCAGCAAGAAACTGAGTTTCTCAGTCCAAGAGCCATCCAGGAAGTTAATGCTTCCAACAACCACAAGAATTTGGAAGAGAATCTCTATCCAGTAAAGCTTTCAAAAGATGACTGAGCCCTGAGTGACATCTTGATTGTAGCATTGCAGAACACCGAGCTGAGCCCTTCCCAACTCCTGACCTGTGATATGACAAATGTTGTTATATGGCAATAAATAACTAATGTAGGCTATACGTTGTCGTGATAGTTCTTAAAGACCATGATGATATTAATGTGTTAAAAGGAAGACGAAGGTAAGGAATAGGAGCATCTTTTATATTACAGCATTACCCCTCCAACAAAGGTTTAGACACTGCCCACTCGATCACATCCTTATCCTCCACTCCCATATTAGAAACTGGCTGAGACTAGACAACTTTCTATCTTACATTTTCAGCGTTAGGAAAGACTTTGTAACCGACTTTTTCTTTCCTTTTTACCTCAACTTTTTAAAAAAAGTTGACCTGTAGGAAAGTGGGACAAGAATTCCAATGAACATCTACATACCTTCACATTTGGCCACATTTGTTTTATCACCCTCTCTCTCCGCTCAGAGACACGTACACATTCAGACTCTAGTTTTGATTCAGTAAAATCAAATAACTTTCTGTAGTCCTTGGGGGGCTGCATTCATGGTATTCTCGCAGGGCAGTGTCAGAAACTGGCCTAGTTCCAGGTGTTGACTGAAAGAATAGTTCTAACACTTCCTCCTTCTCACCTCTTCCCTCTCTGCAAAGAAGGAAGCAATTCACCAGAGAAGTTTGCATCTGTTCTGCTCTCCCAGAGAAGGGTCGGGACAGAATTGTTCCAGTGAAGCTGAGCAGGTATCTTTTTGATAATTCGCCCTTATTGAATGGTGTGAGAGAGTAACTGAACATTTTCCTTACACAAGAGGAAGGAACAAATATGTTATCTTTTTTCACATTTTGTCAGGACCAACTCCTTATGATAGCTTATAAGAAACACTGGAAGGTTGTGTTGCTAAGTCTGTGAGCTGTCAATATGAAAATGGAGGAGTGCCTGGGTGGCTCAGTCGGTTGGACATCCAACTTTGGTCAGGTCATGATCTCAGGGTTCATGGGTTCGAGCCCGGCGTCGGGCTCTGTGTTGACAGCTCAGAGTCTGGAGCCTGTTTTGGATTCTGTGTCTCCCTCTCTCTCTGCCGCTCCCCTGCTCATGCTCTGTCTCTCTCAGTTTCTCAAAAATAAGTAAACATTAAAAAAAAATTTAAGGAAAATGGAGAAATGTGAACTAGCCCCTGAGCTCTGTCACACAAATACAACTGTAATTAATGTGATATGGAATGTTTCTTGCAATTCCCCTTCCTCTGTTAAGGTTTTAGTTTGTGTAACTGGAATCATAGGATATATAATTACAAATGCACTTGATTTGCTTTGATGACTAATTACAAAGCCATGTGAAAAAATTTTCAATGTAGTCTTTATATAGATAATACTCACACTTCCCTACATGTGCCCTTCTATCCAACCAAGTATCTCTTTCCAGAGAGTCTGTAAAGATACAAGTATGTATGTATTTCTTTTTAATAAACTAAATATAGCATACTTGTCCACATAGCTTTTCACAAAATAATATGTCATGGAATTCCTTTTATCTATCTATCTGTGTATCTATCTATTTTTTCTTTATTCTTTGTTACAGCTGCATATGTACTAAAAACACTACTGTGTTTTCTATACTAGGCTCCCTGTCCCAAAATGTTTTCACATTTTTACCGCAACTCATGATGTTACAATAAACAGACTCATATAATATAGTTTCGTATAATACATGTTCAAGTATATATATTTGGAGTGAATTTCCTGAGAGTAGAAATATTGGGTCAAAAAGTATGTGCCTTATCATTTTTATGTATGTCCTAGTTCTTCACAGAGATGCCAACATACATTTTAACTCACAATTGTCTCTCTCCCTTTATTCTGACCTGTAGTATAATCAAACCTTGTTTAATGCATTTTTTTGGAAATATACATACAGAATATATATGTGTGTAGATAAGTAGACTACACACACACACACACACACACACACACACACACACACAGTTACTAAAGATTAATAAAAGCACTGTGAACCCATCACCTAGTTGAAAGAAAAAAGTAGATTACTAGTATCTTAGAAGCTTTCTATGGGCTCCTCCCTGATTGTTTCTCTTTTCCTCCCTCCCAAAAATAATGACTATTTTGTTTAAAAAAAAAATTTTTATGTTTATTTTGTTTTGAGAGAGAGAGAGAGAGAGAGAAAGAGTGAGTGAGCAGGGGAGGGCAGAGAGAGAGAGAGAGAGAGAGAGACAGAATCAGAAGCAGGCTCCAGGCTCCGAGCTGTCAGCACAGAGCCTGACATGGGGCTCGAACTCACAAACCATGAGATCATTACCTGAGCTGAAGTCAAACACTTAACCGCCTGAGCCACCCAGGGGCCCCAATGACTATTTTGAATTTTGCATTTATATCTCATATGTATTTTTGGTTTCTGATTTCTGGATTTATACAAAGCATCTATGTATTAAGAAAGTTTCCCCTGTGTGATATTAGGTGCAGACTTTTCCCAATAGTTGTTTGTTTTGATGTTGCTTTTTGTAGTTTTTACCATGCAGGTGAATCTTCTATAGTATCTGGGTTATGTGCTATGTTTAGAAAAATCCTCTCCACTAGATATTATTTTTCAATCCAAATTTTTAGTGTTTATTTTCTTGAGAGAGAGAGGGAGAGGTGGGGAGAGAGAGAGAGAGAGAGAGAGAGAGAGAGAGAGAGAGAGAATCCCAAGTAGGCTGTGGCTGTCAGTGCAGAGCCTGACACAGGGCTCTATCTCACAGTTCATGAAATCATGACCTGAGCTGAAATCAAGAGTCAGATGCTTAACCAACCAAGCCACCAGGCACCCCAAATCCCCTTTTTAAGGATTAGTTTTCTTTTCCTCTTTTCATTTAGAATCTTTGAATAGATTTCCAAATTTTGGAACTGGTAAGTATTTCTTACAATACTGCTCCCATTTTAGAACTATACTTGACATTGTCTGGGGCCATATATGGAGTCTTAAATTTTCCCTTTTCAGAATCTCCATCAGTAGATGCCCATTGTTGAAGAATTAACAAAGCTAACCTTGGGATTTCCATTTTGCCTACTATTGTAGCTATGCATGGATTATGAAGAAAACTCAGAAATTAAATCTCGTGTGGAAATACACTGCTGGATTTGAATATGCTGTTTTCATTTTTAAAGAGCATTAATGCCAATTAACATAGAAAATTTTGATTGACTACAAAAAATTCTACCACCTGGAGATAAACCACTGCTGTTAACATTTTAATGTATTTCCTTTCAATTTATTCCTCTGTGAATGTATACATATTTTTATATTAAAAATAAATTAGGATTGGGATGTTTAGTATTTTATATCCTGCTGATTTTATATTATAGTTTGATATAAATATCATTCTGTGTCAGTACAAATCTAAATCATTTTAATAGCTATATGGTTATATCCTATTGGTTTACTGTAAATGAATTACCCAAGTTTTGACTGGATCCAATTAAGTTGTTTATAATTTTTGGTTATCTGTACATATAATAGACAATACCGCCTGGCTTCAGCCACACATAGTTTTATTATTTGGGATGGAGACTCCAATAAGATGCTTTTCAAATGAGGTTGATAAGTAGAGAATGGAAACCTTTTGGCATACCTGCAGAACAGAGTCAAATCACTTAAAAATAATCTAGTATTTATGGACAATGGTAAGAAAAGCTTTAGCATTAAAAAGTGTTCCTCTTCGATTACTTGAGCCATGTTAATAGATCAAATCCAGCCTGGAGAAGTACATTATGCTAAATTACTTGTTTGTTTGTTTGAAGTTTATTTATTTATTTTGAGAGGGAGAGAGTGGGGCAGGGGCAGAGAGAGAGAGAGAAAGAATCCCAAGCAGATGTGGGGCTCAATCTCACTACCTGCAAGATCTTGAGATGAGCAGAAATCAAGAGTCAGACGTTCATGCAACCGAGCCACCCGGGCATCCCGACTTGTTCGTTATGACGAACAAGAACTGAACTGATACTGGTGCAGGAACTACAATCAGTGAATATGTACAATTGAATCCCATTTGTGGGGCTGTATCTCTACAGCTGTGCTATTCAACACACGATACACTAGCCACATGTGGCTATTTAAATTTAAATTACTTAAAATGAAATGAAATTTAAAATGTTGTTTTTCAGCCAAACTGGCCACATTTCAAGTGCCCAGTACTTGTGGTTGGTGGCTAACCCATTAAGACAGTGCAGCTATAGACTATATCCATCATAGCAGAAAGTACTGTTCTAGAAAATTAAGCTGAGAGCATTTTGCAAAATACACTGGAATCAGGGATTGTGTGGGCAAGATCCCATCCAAAGGCATTTTTGTACTCCATTTGAAGATAGTGTTAGTAAAAAGGGGAAAAGAGATTTATATGAGATGATGTTCAGTTATTACAGGGTGTAAAACATGATGCCATAACTTTTAACTTGGGAGACTGGGAGATAGAAATGTCATGAAGAGAAATATAGGACACATAAGGAGCAGCAGGTGTAGGAGGAAAGATCCTCCAGGGGCATGCTGCATTGAATATTGGGGGCTCTCCGGATAAAGCAGAACAAAGTGTTGGTGCTTAGAATGAGTCTTATGGTCACAAGTGGATTTTTGAGACAATGATTCTCTTATTTTATTTGTTTTTCTTTTTTTTTTCTAATTTTTTAACGTTTATTATTTATTTTTGAGAGAGAGAGAGTGCAAGGAGAGGAGGGGTAGAGAGAGAGGGAGACACAGTATCCGAAGCAGGCTCCAGGCACTGAGCTGTCAGCTGAGAGTCCATTGTGGGGCTCGAACTCACCAACCAGAGATCATGACCTGAGCTGAAGTCGGACGCTTAACCGACTGAGCCACCCAGATGCCCCTGTTTGTTTTTCAATATCATTTTTATTTCACTGACTAGATATGCACAAGCCTATTAGGAAGCTTACTTTTAAAAAAGTGGATAAACTTTAGTTGAGTAAACTCAACAAATCTTAAGTGTATAAATCAATTATCTTGTACACATTTGTGGACTACTGATGCTACCACTTAAGTTTAGATTCAAAAGATTTCCATCATACCTCAGGATCATCCTGTACACCTTCCTAGACAATACCTAACCTTCCCCAAAGTAACCATTATCCTGACTTCTTTTTTTTTTTTTTTAATGTTTATTTATTTTTGAGAGAGAGAGAAAGACAGAGTGTGAGCTGGGGAGGGGCAAAGAGAAGGAGACAGAGAATCTGAAGAAAGCTCCAGGCTCTGAGCTGTCAGCACAGAGCCTCATACGGGGCTCGAACTCACAGAGCTGAGATCATAATCTGAGCTGAAGTCGGAGGCTTAACTGACTGAGCCACCTAGACACCCCAACCACTATCCTGACTTCTACTACAGGATTAGTTTTACCAGTAACTGAAGTTCACATAAATAGAATGACATAGTATTGGTGGTCATGAGATTTTCCATGCTGTTTCTTGTATCAGCAGTTATTTTATTATTGTTGGTATTGCTGTGTAGTACCCCATAGTATAAACAAATCACAACTTATCTACTCTCCTATTGGCAGACATTTGGATTGTTTCCAATTTTTACCTATTGTGAACAAAACTGCTATAAATGTTCGTATACACATTTTTTGGTGGACACATGAATTGATTTCACTTAGGTATATATCTGATAGTGTAATTCTTGACCCATAGACTCATGAAACATGTACAATTAGAGTGATGCACCCAAAGGTTCATATACATCTCACATCTTGGTGCTTTATTATTAATCTCATGACGTGTGTGTGTGTGTGTGTGTGCACATTCATAGTATTTTGCAGAGATAACTTTATCAAACTAAAATAAGGCAAAGCAAGAATAATCTCATTGAAATAAAATAAAACCCTCAAAATGATTCAATATATAGGAACTAATAAGAAATGAAAGACTTATGGAGAAGTTCATGATAAAGTTTATGTAAAGACCTTAAAAGTGGGAAGACACACTGTGCTTTTAACTGGAACACTTCATGTCATACAAATGGCAATTATCACCTAATTTCTAAAATGATTTCAAATATCGTCCCTTCAGAATGTTCTTGAAACACAGCAAATGGTTCTAAAGTGTATGTGGAATAACAAATGTGTGAAAAGAGCCAATAAATAGTATCCAAAAAATAATAATAATGAGATGGGAACTCCCAGCTGGATATAAACAATAAATTATCCAGTAAATAGTTTGAAACATTTGGCTCTGCAGTTAGGAATAAAATGTGATAGCCTTACCTCAAACTCAACAATAAATTCCAGATGGATTAAAGACACAAATGCAAACATATTAATCCAAGAGTGTGAAAGACTACAGAAAAATGTAGCTTTATAATTTTGGAATAGGAAAGGCTTTTCCAAGCATGCCATAAATCCTGAATACCATAAAACAAAGGTTAAAATATTTAAAACTACATAAAGACAAATGGCAAACTAGGGAAAATGTTCTGCAACACATATGACAAAGTATTAATAGTCTTAATATAAAGAGCTCCAACAAATCAATAAAGAAAAGACAAAGAATCCAAAAGAAAAATAAGTTGAAAAAACAAACAAGCATGAAAATGTATTTTACAATGGCAGAGTTAAAGTAGACAATAGATATACATTTACCCTCACTAATAATGCATGGAATACAAATTCAGGCATTAAGAAGACAATGATTTTTTTTTACATGTACAAATATTTATAACACTTTCTTGCCAAGGTTATAGGAAACAGAGACTGATAATTACTTGGAGATAATGTATTTGAGTACAATCTCTCTGTAGGGTAACCTGAAAAAATCTATTTAAATGCATTGGTTCAGATAGAGCAAATCCACTTCTGGGACTTACCCCATGTAACATTCTAACAAATGTTATAACATAGTTATAAGAGGGGGGAATGTTAATAAGGGGAAATGGCTAAATAAATAAACATTATGTGACTGTTAGACAGGAGCTGGATAGATAGATGGAAAAGATAAAAGCAACTTCCAGAAAAACTTCTAGGTTTATATGCATTGTGAATTCTGGGCTAAATAATTTACATGGATCATCTCATTTAATCTTCAGAACACTGATCATTTAGTATATCAAAACATTTATTACAAAGATATTTTCCTTCAGGGTGACTCGATGGCTCAGTCAGTTAAGCATCCAACTCTTCATTTTGGATCAGGTCATGATCTCACAGTTCATGGGATTGAGCACTGCACTGACAGAGCCTGCTTGGAATCCTCTTGTTCTCTGCCCCTCCCCTGCACATGCACTGGCACATGTGTGTTCTCTCTCTCTCAAAATAAATAATTTAAAAAACCCCAAATATATCTTCCTGGGGTGCCTGGGAGGCTCAATTAAGCGTAGGACTCTTGATTTTGCCTTAGGTCATGATCCCAGTGTTGTGGGATCGAGTCCCGCATTGGGCTCTGTGCAAGGCATAGAGCTTGCTTAACATTCTCTCTGTCCCCTGTCTCTCATGTTTGCACTCTCTTTCTCAAAAAAAAAAAAAAAAAAAAAGATAATAAAACAATTAAACAATAGTAATTAAATCATGACATCACTACTGGATGAATATATAGCCTCATCAATACAATAGAATAGAGTCCAGTAGGGGTGACTGGGTGGCTCAGTGAGCTGGGTGTCCCATTCTTGATTTCAGCTCAAGTCATGATCTCATGGTTCTTAGGATTGAGCCCAGTGTTGGGCTTTGTGCTGACAATGTAGAGCCTGCTTGGGATTCTCTCTCTCTCTCTGCCCCTCCCCTGCTTGCTCTCTCTCTTTCTCTCTCAAAATAGATAAATAAACATCCAAAAAAACAAAAGTCCAATAAAGTACTCAAATGCTATAAGAATCAAGTATTAGATAAAGGCAGTGTTCAAATCAATTAGGAAAAAATAGATTAGTCAACAATGGAAATAATTCAAGAAAAATCTAATTGTATCCATACCTCACACTTTGTGCCAAAATAAATCCCAATGATCATGTATTTAGCAAACATTTAGCAAACATCTGAAAACAAGCAAAGCACTTGATATCAGAAAAATACAAAAGAAGACACAGAAAAATACATTTATAATCTGGGATTACATAATACTCCTCAATATGACACTAAACTCAAAACCACGTAAAATACAGATTTATTTGGCTTAAAATGTAATTGAAACTTTCCTCATCACAAATTAAAATAATAAAACTGAAAGGTATGTGTCAAATTAGAAAACAAATAAATACCTCACATCATAGACAAAAGATGAAAATAGAAAAATATATAGAAAAATAAAATATGTCAATAATATAATAGTTTATAGGAAAAGAAATGTAAACTGTTCTTAGGCTTAAAATAAGAGGTTCATAGGGACACCTGGGTGGCTCAGCAGGTTGAGCATTGGACTCTTGGTTTTGGCTTAGATCATGATTCCAGGGTCTTGGGATTGAACCCCATATTGGGCTCTGTGCTGATCACGGAGCCTGCTTAAGATTCATTCTCTCTCTCTCTCTCTCTCTCTCTCTCTCTCTCTCTCTCTCTCTCTCCCCTCTGCCCCTCTCTCCCACTCAAGCACTCTCTCTCAAATACAAAATAAGAACAAATAAAGAAAATTCTAAAAAAAAAAAAAAGAAAGAAAGCAAAGAGGTTCATAATAAGGGAAGTGGAAACTAAATCTATCTTAAGATACCATTTCTGACCCATGAGATTGGCAAAAATCCAAAACTTTGACAACTACTCTTGGCAGGACCGTGGAAACACAGACATTCTTCCATCACTGTGGGGAATTCTTTATACCCAGCCACACTAGACTTCTTTAATGTCCTTCCTTAGGAACTTCCCTTGAAGTTTTCTTTGTGCCATGCCCAGGAACTCCTATTTTATTCGTGAGAGCCAAATTTAACATCACCTTCAGAAGGAAGTCTTCTCTACCCTTACCTCCCACCCCTAATTGTTCTGCCATAAGTGCTCATAATCCCCTTTCATAGCATCTCTCATAAATGGTATTTATTAACCTAGGATTTTTTTCCCCATTCAAATCCAAGATTTATGAGATGAGTAAAATTAGCTATCATCTCCTCCAATACTAGCCACCTACTTGGTACAGTTGTACTGAAATTAAAGAATACACTTTTACTTGTGTGCACCATTTAATTCACTTCTCTTAGTCTCTGTTTCCTCAAGAAAATACATGTCTTTGGGATATTGTGACTATTGATACTCTAAAGCACATAAACCTGGATCCAGAGTAAACCCTCAAAAACGGGAAGATATTCCAAATTTAATTATGATATCATTACCAGTGCAGCATGTTTCTGGTTGACATCTGATTGGTCAATAGTTGCCAAACATCAGTTATCCTTATCTCTGCCTCACTAGTGTTCCAAGAGCTTTGCTCTCTCAAAACTCTTATTTACTTAATTTTTCTTTACTGTGACTGACTTCTTAAAATTAACTGTCTGTTTTAACCTCATACCAAATTAATCTCCACAAATTATTAGTTTTTGTGATATATTTTTTGCAATAAATCATTATCTAATAAAAAAATGTTTTTGGTGACCAACTAAAATCATCATGAGAAGGGGCTATTTGACTCAGTCTTTGGAAATTGCTGAGATAGATAATCGCTTCATGTTTATTATTTTCTTTCTATGCATGTCTCAATTGCACCTATGAAAGTTATTTATCTCTGTGTTTATCTTCATCATTAACTGGGATCTCTAAGGGCAGGAATTGTGACTGTAAATCCTGTTGCCAGTGATTACCAAGATACTTTCCCAGAACAGCAGCTCAGTAAAGGTTTGCTAAATGAATTAAACAGCTTTTGAGTACCTACATTGATTAAGGAATGTGCTAGAGTGTTGGCAGAATTCAAAGAATATATTATGAGTATATAGTTAATTTTCATGAGTGTTAATAGTAGTAAAGATAAATAACATTCAGTTCAAAATTACACTCAAGCTATACCTTAAAAAACAAGGTGTGAATTATTAACAGGTGTGTGTTAATGCTTGTATTTTCTGGCATATAGGTTATGTATACGCTTTGTATAAAACTCAAAAGTACCGACATGGTTGCAATGACAAGTAAATCTAATCTCTGTTTCTGTTCTCCCAGTTTGTCTACCCAGAAATAATATGGTACCAGTTTCTCCAGGGCACCACAACCTGGAGATATTCTATGCATACAGCATTAAGATTCTGATTTAAGGTATAAGGAAATGCTGGTAAAAGGTATTTTAGGAAGAGAGGATTGTAAATGCAAAGCCAAGAAGGTGGGAAAGTGAGAAAAAGGTAATGACTGAAATTATAATAGAATAGAAAATAGTGAAAATAAGTTGATGGTGTATACTGCTCCTGGAAATTCATAGAAATGGCAATACAAATGTTTTTAAAATATGAGGATAATTAATAAGACATATTTATTTCATTTACATTTCTTTTTTCTTTTTCTTTTTTGAGCTTGGGCATAATATAATTTTATTCTGGTATCAGGAAAAAGAAGAAAATTATCTTAACAAATTTATATCATTTAGCCATAAAAAAGAAACAAAATCTTGGTATTTGCAACAACACGGACGAATCTAGAGTGTAATGCTAAGTGAAATAAGTCAGTAAGAGAAAGACAAATACCATATGATTTCACTCATATGTGAAATTTAATAAACAAAACAAAGAAAGGGATAAAAGAAGAAAGAAACCAAAAATCAGACTCTTGACTATAGAGAACAAACTAGTGGTTACTGGAGGAAAGGTGGGTAGGGGATGAGTGAAATAGGTGATGGACATTAAGAACACACTTATCATGACAAGCAGTGAGTCACACATAGAATTGTTGAATCACTATATCGTACATCTGAAATAAGTATAACACTGTATGTTAACTACACTGGAATTAAAATAAAAAAGGAAATACTCAGGGTGGCTCAGTCTGTTAAGCATCCAACTCTTGATTTCAGCTCAGGTCGTGGTCTCATGGGCTCATGGGATTGAACCCCTCATTGGGTTCTGAGCTGATGGTGCAGAGCCTGCTTGGGATTCTCCCTCCCTCTCTCTGCCCCTCCCCCACTCACTCTCTCTCAATCCCTCTCTCTGTCTCTCTCAAAATAAATAAAAAACATTTAAAAAATCTTCAAAAAAAGAAATACTCAAATGATGAAAACATGAAAAGAAGAAAAGAAACAACAAAAAAAAATCATGGTCTTGTTTTGGCCACTATGAAGGAAAATGGTGCTCTTATACTTTGTTGGAAGTATAAATTGGTATGTCTACAGAAGGAAATTTGCCAATAAACATTAGGATATTATTTATTTATTTTTATTTTTTAATAATTTTTTAAACATTTATTTATTTTTGAGAGACAGAGACAGAACATGAATTGGGGAGGGGTAGAGAGAGGTGGGGATAGAGGATCTGAAGCAGGCTCTGTGCTGACAGCAAAGAGCCCCATGCGGGGCCTGAACCCATGAACCATGAGATTATGATCTGAGCTGAAGTAGGACACGTAACTAACTGAGCCACCCAGCCGCCCTTTTTTATTTTTTAAAAATGTTTATTTATTTTGAGAGAGAGAGAGAGGGAGAGAGAGAGAGAGCGAGCAAGCAGGGGAGGGGAAGAGAGAGGGAGAGAGAGAATCCCAAGCAGGCTCTGCACTGTCAGCACAGAGCCTGATGCAGGGCTTGAATCCACGAAAGCATGGGAACAAGCCCTGAGCCAAAATCAAGAGTTGGACACTTAACTGACAGAGCCACCCAGGTACACAGATGATTAGCATTTTAAATGCATTTACTCTGATCCAGAAATTCCAATTCTAAGACTTTATCCTCCAGATACTCACACATATGAGTAATGATATCCATGCAAGAATATTTATTGCAACATTGTTTAAAAATCACAAAACCCTGGTAGTCTAAATGCCCCCAATAACAGGCTGGCCGAATAAATTGAGTATGTGTTAATTCTAGGAATACTATGTCATCTTTATAAAGAAGAGAGTTTTCCAAAAATTAATATGAATGACCACCAAAATATTTAAATACAAAAGGTAAGATAACGGAAATGTGTATAGATCGTTCCCATTTGAGACAAGAAAAAGGATGGTTATAGTGTGTATACACACACACACACAAACACAAACACAAACACACATATATCTGCCTATCTACGTAAATGGACACATACTTAGTTGGGCTTATAATACTTCCGATAAAATACAAAAGAAATTGCCAAAGTGGTAATAGAAACTAAGTACATGGAGAAATAGAAGGGAAAATTACTGTACACTTTAATTCCACTCATAGCTGTTGAAATTTATAATTATTGAGGAAGCAAATATTTATTGAGTGTCTACTAAATGCCTGGCACTTAGGTAGATGCTGGAGATAAAGCACTTACTTTCGTGGAGTTTACATTGTACATAAAGACATTATAAAAACATTCAAAGCTCATAGGACAAATATCAATTGGCTAAAATAAATAGCACTTATTTTTTATTTCATCTATGTACATAAATAAAATAGTTGTTTCAGCCCTTGCTCTTTTTCAAATCTAGTAACAAACTATAGAAATGATTCCCGAAAGTATAGTCTTTCTTTTTCAAATCTAAAACTGTTTTTGTTTTTATAATAAAATACAAGCATTAAAAAATTGTTTTTTTCACATCAATTTTAATTAAAATTTTAAAAATGTTTACTTATTTTTGAGAGACACAGAGAGACAGAGCGTGAGCAGGGGAGGGGCAGAGAGAGAGGGAGACACAGAATCCGATCTGAAGCAGGCTCCAGGCTCCAAGCTGTCAGGATAGAGCCCAATGCAGGGCTCAAACCCATGAACCGTGAGATCTTGACCTGAGCCGAAGTCAGACTCTTTTTTTTTTTTTTTAATTTTTTTTTTCAACGTTTATTTATTTTTGGGACAGAGAGAGACAGAGCATGAACGGGGGAGGGGCAGAGAGAGAGGGAGACACAGAATCGGAAGCAGGCTCCAGGCTCCGAGCCATCAGCCCAGAGCCTGACGCGGGGCTCGAACTCACGGACCGCGAGATCGTGACCTGGCTGAAGTCGGACGCTTAACCGACTGCGCCACCCAGGCGCCCCCGAAGTCAGACTCTTAACCAACTAAGCTACCCAGGTGCCCCTCACATCAATTTTAAATGCAAATAAGACTGCATATTTGAAATTATTTTTATTGTAAATTAAAAAATAATTAGAGAGCCAAACCTTAGAGTTAAGTCAAGAAGTTAGGGCTCACGGGGCGCCTGGGTGGCACAGTCGGTTAAGCGTCCGACTTCAGCCAGGTCAGGATCTCGCGGTCCGGGAGTTCGAGCCCCGCGTCAGGCTCTGGGCTGATGGCTCGGAGCCTAGAGCCTGCTTCCGATTCTGTGTCTCCCTCACTCTCTGCCCCTCCCCTGTTCATGCTCTGTCTCTCTCTGTCCCAAAAATAAATAAATGTTGGAAAAGAAAAAAAAAAAAGGTTAGGGCTCAAATAAAAATGCTAGAGTATGGATAGTAGATTTAGAAATTTAAGAATAAAAATCTCAAATTTGATGGATTAATTTAAAAATTATCATAGTAGAGTTTTCAACAGGTTTTATGAACCCAAGAGAACAAAGGAGATAGTATAGATGAAGCAGGAGCAAAGAGAGATAACCCGAATAGAGTCATCCAACCTTTGGGTGTAGAGGTTTCAAGAGCAAGACCTCAATCATGATCATAAAGATTTGGGTCTTCTTGACTCTGTGGTAGAATGTGCTAGAATGGGAGGGAGAATCAAATGTGGAGCTTCATTTGGGATATGTTCAGTTCCAGATGATTTTAAGATTTATAATTAGAAATAGCTGAGAATGAGGGGCGCCTGGGTGGCTCAGTCGGTTAAGCGGCCGACTTCGGCTCAGGTCATGATCTCGCGGTCCATGAGTTCGAGCCCCGCGTCGGGCTCTGTGCTGATGGCTCAGAGCCTGGAGCCTGTTTCAGATTCTGTGTCTCCCTCTCTCTGACCCTCCCCCATTCATGCTCTGTCTCTCTCTGTCTCAAAAATAAATAAACGTTAAAAAAAAAATTTTTTTTAAATAAAAAAAAGAAATAGCTGAGAATGAGAATCAAGGATGGGGGAAAGCAGATGGGTTGGGGTTTGAAATTTGGTTGGTGTTTCACTCACACACAAGGTGACTATGGGATGACCAAGGTCAGGCCCACAGGAAGAAGATGCTCCTTTTGGGATAAAACCTACAAGAGAAGCCAATGAAGATAGAACAGCAACAAATGGATTAGGGAGAAAACAAGGACTTGAGAGACAAAGCAACCAGGGAGGTGAGTTTTGTAAGGATACATACAGTTAATGGGATCATTGTGCAGGGTGAAGAGGGGATAGATAAAAGGAAAATCAGTCACTAGTTGTGCCATCTGAGATATTGCTTTAGAAAGGCACATTTTGGAAGGGTTCTGAGAATAGGAGGCATTTTATTAGAAGTTACACAGTGAGCTACCGGGGAAGACAGAAAGGAAGTAAAGTAGAAATATAGATTTTTATGAGGTTAAAATAGAAATGACCTAAGGAATGTTTGTTTCATACATTTCTTGCAGATCAGTTAGCTGAGCTAAAGTATCTTAACTTGAATGTGCTTTGTGGTGTATCAAGAGGCTTGTAATTACTGGGATAATATTCCACACACTATACACTAGTACTGTATTTAATGTGATTATTCTCCTTGTTCTGTTGATTGAATTAAATTCCTTTCTATTTTATTGAGCTGTCTAATTGCTCCATTATAATTTCTATGTATTCCCCAAAAGACTAGTTTCCTTATGATAGAATACAATGCAATAGCCCACGGAGATAAGCAAAGCATAGGCATATTATCCTTCCTTTACTTGAAGTAGAAATGTATTTGTTTTTGTGTTAAAATTAGATTGAATAGGGAGATGAATTCCATTAAATTAGACCACAGAGAACTTACATGAATATGGATGGAGGGAATGTTTGTTAGGTGACTTTCCAGTTGTGTCCTGAAATCTGAGAGGAGAGATGCTTAGCAAAATTTCTTTGGGAAAGTGCCAGGAGGTGGCCTGAGTCATTGCAGTGTCCTTGAACATTACAGTTCTTGGAAAGCTTGGGGGCATTGGGTGTCTGTGCAATTGATCTGATATAAAAGGAGGGTTTAGTTTTGTCCATTGCTAGCTTGAAGGATCACATCTATGAGCAAGAAAGATGGCTTTGTTAGCCATATCTGAAGGTGAGCAGCGATTACTTGGCTGTTAATTTTTTTTAACTATATAATTAAATCTACAGGCTTTGAATGTGGGTACAGGTTTTGCTGAATAGCTCAAGAATATCTGTAAGGAGAGAAAAAAAAAAAAAAGCTTACTCCCACGTTCTTGACTTGAATGAATGTTAACTTCCTATTTGAGAGACAGAGCCTCAAGTTAATTTGGAGAAGATGACCAAAATCAAAGGGAAACAAAGAAACAAGTCTCACTTTCTGTAATTAAAGGTGAAGTGAATACAATGTGAAACCCAAAAACCATCAGGAGCAATGGAAATGACTCTGTCAGCAGAACCAGAGCCCTTGTGTGCTCTCTTTTCACTTCCAGGAGTACATGGCTCATTAAGTGCTTCCCAAAGAGAAAGGGACAGACCATTGCTGGGAAATATAAAGAGCTAGTAGTTCCTGTAGGCTAGCAGAACATGTCATTTACAAGAATGTACAAACTGGAAAGCGTATTCTCTTGAAATCAGAATTGTCAGTCTCTCTCTCTCTGTGTGTATATATACCCTTTCTGTAGATAATGGTTCTGTTTGTTTGTTTGTTTGTTTGTTTGAAATCAGAACCTTCCTTTAGCTAGAGGTATGCTACTAATTTAACTAATTTTGTTGTTGTTGCTGGCGGTGGTCATTCAATTCAAATCTAAGGAAGTACTATCATTTGGTTATGGTGGTCTGCTTATTTACTCTTCTATTTATCAAGAGAATTGTTTCCCAGTATTTGCTCTGGTTATTATTGTGATTTTTATTTTCGTGAAATCCGGGTTTTCACATCTATAAATTCTGATTTCTGCTGGCTTCAGTTTTTCTGTAACAAGATCAGGGATCTTTGGTCAATCTTCAGCTTTGAAGTCATATTTGTGGTTAGATAGACTAGCCAGAGAGTGCCCTAAGGTTGGCCTGCTCACATATAAACTCAACACAACTTGTTTGCTTTTCTGATACTGAATAAATAGTATTGACTTCTGCAAAAGACAGTCTTTTATTCTTACAAATTTGAGGAGTGTTAGATATAGAGACTTGATGCAATATATACTTGAAAAGTAATCCAGAAAAATTTAAAGAGTCAGAAGTAAGTCAACCTGAATAAATCTTTATTCAAAATGGATAGTTTTAGTTTTATTTATTTTTAAAGTTTTTAAATTAATTTTGAGAGAGAGAAAGCACAAGAGGGGGAGGGGCAGAGAGCGAGGAGAGAGCGAGAATCCCAAGCAGGCTCCACATTGCTAATGTGGAGCTCTATATGGGGGCTTGAAATCATGAACCATAAGATCATGACTTGAGCCGAAGTCCAATGTTTAACTGAACCACCCAGATGCCCCTAAAATGGATATTTTTATTTATTCATTGTAATGTTTATTTATTTTTGAGAGAGAGAGAGACAGATCGCGAGAGGCAGAGGGGCAGAGAGAGAGAGGGAGACACAGAATCCAAAGCAGGCTCTAGGCTCTGAGCTGTCAGTGCAGAGCCCGACACAGGGTTCCAACCCATGAACTGTGAGATCATGACCTGAGCCGAATTTGGACACTTAACCCACTGAGTCACCCAGGCACCCTAAAATAGATATTTTTAAAAAAGAAATCCTCGTTTAACCTTATCAAAGTTATTACCTAACATTTTCTTGTTAGGTAAAAGTTCATTGTGTATGTTTTCAAATATTCTCTAATTATTTAATGAGTTATTTAAAAACTTTTTTAACATAAATGGAATTACACTATATAAAGGGTTCTGAAACTTGCTTTCTTTTCTAAATAAATCTTGCCCAGGATTCTGTATGCATACGAAGAGATCTACTTAATGGACTTTAATGCCTGCATAGTATTTATATTTTAAATGTTCCACAGTAAATTGAGCAAATCCTCTCTTTTTTAAAAAAAGGTATATATTTATATATATTTTTTATTTTATTGTTTTATTTTATTTTATTTTAATTTTATTTTGTTTTAGAGAGAGAACATGGGCAGGAGAGAGAGGCAGAGGGAGAGGGAGAGGGAGAGGGAGAGGGAGAGGGAGAGGGAGAGGGAGAGGGAGAGAGAGAGAGAGAGAGAGAGAGAGAGAGAGAGAGAGAATCCCAAACTGGCTCCACATTCAGCACAGAGACTGACACAGAGTCACAACCTGAGCTGAAATCAAGAATCGGCCACTCAGCCGAATGAGTCACCCACGTGCCTGAGAATGAATCCTTGGTTGTTTTTACATTTTTGTGACTATAAATATTCCTGTTTTGAATATCCTTCTATATCATATTTATGAACTTGACAAGTGACTGTAGAATATCTCTAGTTGTAGAATTGGTGAGGCCACAAAGGAAAATGCCAATTTTAGAATCTAAGTTTTGAAATGTGTTGATATTTTACTCTACTTGCAATTTTCTGATATTTAAAGATATAGCCTGAAGAAGCTATTAACTACATTTATTGGAATCAATAAAATCTCATTTACAATCATTAGGTAATAATCTCTTATTTGAATAAAAAATAAAACATGAGTTTTGTGAATGTGGTAAAAACATTTTATTATACACACAGATGATGAAATTACATCTCAATTTAATAATAGCGTGTCTATTAAATTTAATAGTAGGGCAACTAAATATTATATGGCTCCTAATGTGATATAATATAAAGTATAGTAAGACTTATAAAATGCACTTGCCAAAAATATTTATAGTAAGACTTATAAAATGCACTTGCCAAAAATATTTACCCTGTAGCTAATGAAATCTTTCCATCTCTTGCTCACATTATAGAAATACACGTGATAAAGAAAGTTGAATGATATCACGAGGAAACAATTAGACAAAATCTAGAAGGTGGAAAACTATAGCAACTAGATCAGATTCTTCAATATGTCAATATGATTTTAGAGTAAAGAGAAGGGAACTCTTCTAGATTAAAATATACCCTCAGAGACTTAACAACAAAATGGGAAAGCTTGTCTTTTACTGCGTTTTGGTTTAAACAAATATCTTCTTATGCCAGAAAACAAAGTCATGCTCAAAAACCAAGGAGCTAGGAGGAGTCAACCTGAAAACACTCTTGCTTGTGAAATTTGGGACGATTTGAACATCCAAATGAATAATGACAGAAATATATCAGAAAAAGTGAATAAAATAAATTCAAGTCAAGGGAATTAAGATATACAAACTTCTAGTTACAAAATAAGTAAGTCACGGAGTTGAAAATACAGCATAGGGAGTGTAGTCAGTAATATTGTGATAATGTTGTTATGTGACAGATGGTGGCTACATTTGTCATGGTGAGCACTGAGTCATGGATAGAATTGTTGAATCAATATGTTGTACACCTGAAACTAATATAACTTGTATGTTAATTATACTTCAATTTAAAAAATAAATAAAATAAAGTAAAAAATTCATGACTCCCCTCTGGCAGGAAAAAAAAAATTAAAGGGAAAGAGGGAAAAAGAGTCCTTTTTTGAAGAAAAATTCCAACTAATGATATATATTTCAATAATCATACAATTTGAAGAGAAACCAGAGTGTTTAATCATCATATTATAACCACCATCATAATAATTTATTCTGACAACAACCATCAATGAGCTAAAACCTACGAGTGAAAGATTACTGGGGAACATGATAGTCACCTAGTGTCAAATTATCAGACAAAAGAAAGCTTATCATTTACAAAGATAAAAGAATATTTCTCAATGATGATATTCGGAAGACATAATTTTAACCAAATAGTCAAATTTAACATCCTCAATAATAGGACAAACTGATATAAGCTTCCTCATGTGACAAATTGAGAAGGACATATCACATGAGTGGTATTCCTGCCTGAAATGTTTATCCTGAATCTAATTATGAAGAAACCATCAGACAAATTCAAACTGAGAGGTATTTTCCAAAACAACTGCTCTTTTAAAAGATTGAGGTCATAAAAGACCTAAAAAACAAAAAAAACATCTCCCCCCAAAACACAAACTAACAATCCTAGATTAAAGAGATGGGGCAACTACATGTAATGTGTGTGCTTTGATTAAATTTTGGGTTAGAGAAAACAACAACAAAAAAACCTAGCTATGTTAGGGCAAATGGGAATATTTAAATATAACAGTATATTTAATAAATGTTATGTTACATTTATATTTCCTTTTTAAAATATTTTCAAGTTTAGTTTTGAGAGAGAGCACGCGCATGCACATGTACTCAAGCAGGGAAGGGGCAGAGAGAGGGACAGAGAGAATCCCAAGCAGCCTCAGCACCCATTACCGTAGAGCCTGATGTGGGGCTTGAACTCACAAACCGTGAGATCATGGCCTGAGCCGAATTCAAGAGCTGGACGCTTAACTGACTGAGCTACCCAGGTGCCCCACATCTATATTTCCAGAATGTGAAATCTGTGATGTGGTTATATGAGAAAATATAATAATCCTTGGGAAGTGCCCGCTGATGTATTTAGAGAAAAGTATCATGATGCCTGTGATTAATACTCAAATGGTTCATCCCTTCCTCTGGCTCTGCCAAACATGTGGTTATATATATGTATATATATATACATATATATAAATGTGTGTGTGTGTGTGTGTGTGGAGAGAGAGAGAGACAGAGACAGACAGTATGCAAATGTAGCAAGATATTAACGATTAGTTCTCTATGAAAAGTAAATAAGGAGTTCACTAGAGCTGCCACAATAAAAAACCACAGAGTGGATGGCTTAAACAACAAGGATCTATTTTCTCACAGTTCTGGAGGCTGAAGTGCAAGATCAAGGTGTCAGCAGGGTGAGTTTCATCTGAGGCCTCTCTTTTTGGCTTGTAGATGGCTGCCTCCTTTCTGCCTCTTCCCGTGGTTGTCCTTCTGTGCATTTACACCTTTGGTGTCTTTGTGGGTCCAAATTGCCTCTTATAAAGATACCAGTCAGATTGGATTAGGGCCCATCCCAATGGCCTTCTCTTAACTTGCTCATTAATTAATTAATTAATTAATTTATTCTCAAGTTAGCTAAAATACAGTATTTCCTAGTCTTGCCTTCAGGAGTAGAACCCAGTGATTCATCACTTACATATAACACCCAGTGCTCATCCCAACAAGTGCCCTCCTTAATGCCCATCACCTATTCCCCCCCCCCCCATCAACCCTCAGTTTGTTCTCTGTATTTGAGAGTCTTTTATGGTTTGCTCTCTCTCTGTTTTTATCTTATTTTTTCCACCCTCCCACTAATTAAAACTCTATCTTCAAAACAACCACATTCTGATGTACTAGGGGTTAAGTCTCCAATACATAAATTTTGGAGGGATGCAATTCAGCCCATAGAGATGGTATTCACTGGATTATTCTGGTTACTTTCCTGTAGATTTGAACATTTTCAAAATAAAAAGTTGGGAGAAAAATGAGGACCTAGCTGGTTCCCATATACTTCTCTAAAATCAAATTATTCTGAGAATGAGAAACATTTTCATATGTACTATTAGCTAAATTACTTATACAAACTTTATAAGATGCTATATAGAATGAACTTTGTTGTTCTTCCAGAAGCTGGACTATGTTAGTTAAGTTTTGTCAGTCCTGTCTGGGAAAGGAAAATAACATACCAACAATCTTCCTAACACCTCTGTCCTCTAAATAAAAGCATTCTAGAAAGTGAAGCACAGGTTTGAAATTGAAAATGAAAAACTCCCCTATTACCTTTTCTGAAAAGTCATTCCTTCATTAGCTTATTAAATTTAACATCTCATTGAAAAAGGATATTCTTAATGTAACACAGGTCAACATTATGATACTGCTAATGGTTATAATCAGTCTTCAGATTTTAAAACATATTACTATTTGTTTTTTTACAATTATAATTTAGCTATAAAATAAATGAATATAATTGCATTCATCTTTCATTTCTAATTTCTCTTGATATTTTTCAGTCCTAAAGCTTTTCACCTCAAGCTGTGATTTGTCAGGTTTTATAACCTCTGAGTATTGTCAGTGTTGCGTATGTGTGGATAGGAAATCTCTAGGGGAAAATCCAGGTTCTGTAGAAAAAGGCAATGGTGATTCAGGAAGTGCTGTTCATTCCTCTGAGTGAATATTGACCCAATGCCCCCACACAAGAGGGGCTATCTTTTTGAAAATGACATAAAACAGAGGTCTTAACTTTAGTAGGAGATTCTTTCATAAAAAACCTCCAGGAACGACCTCAGTTTCAGATTTCATGAGAAGTCTTAAATTTTTTTAAATGTATATACAGAAGTTTTAATACTTCAGAAGAGGAGAGGAATTTTACTGAGTTGCAAAGATATCTTTATTGCCTGATTGCTTTTTCAAAAGGAATGCTTTTTTTTTTACATGGTTTTAAGGTTAGACATTTTTCATTTAAAAATATCTCATAAATAAATGTATACATGAAATAAAAATTCATTCATAATCCTACCATCCTGAGATGAGAATTATTATTTAATCAATATATTATTCTATTGTCTAGTAAATAAAGAAAAATAATGAAGCATTTATCCTTTTTTTTGTAGGAATTGTACTTTAGGAATTACTCTATCAGCACAGGATAACTAAAAAATTAATTCTTAACTTATTTGTTGTAAATCTTTCTTATATATTAATTAATATATTTAAAGTTATTTCCCCCTAGATACTGCTCTGTGTTCCACAAATATTAACATGGGATGTTTTTGTTGTTTAATTCTAAATTGTTTGAAATTATTCTTACTTTGCTCAGAACAAAAAATGACAAAGTATTATTCTTTCAGGGGCAATTGGATATCTTCCCCTGGTTTTGTGTATTCAACCAGGATCAAATCTTGTCTTTGAAACTTTGAAGACCAAACCATATACATGTTACTTTCTTCTGGTATGCAGCTCTTTGCTTTGCTTCTTTTCCTTTTTTAGATTATTGGACTCGTTTCCAGACTCCCTATTTCTCCAGTTTCCTTGTCCATTTCTTCCTTCCGATGTATCTCATTTAGGCTCATTATACTTGGATAGCACCAGATGTTCCAAATTTATTTGGCATTTTATACTGTCAAAACTCCTAGTTGCTTAAACGCCTACATTTGAGTTAGCTGCTGCCCCCAAAAAGTGATCAGAAACAGTAATTTATATAGGGTATGAAAGACTTGTCATTTAAATAAATTTTCCTAGGCACCATTCCCTGTGTTAGCAAGGCAATTTGGCAACTCAGTTACTGTCATATGTAACTACATAATCCAAAAGGATTATTTGATTTTTGTGAAATGCTCAGGTAATATTTGACTTATAAAATGTATATACTTTTCCATAGAGGGTATATACTTTTCCATAGAGGGTATTTCCCCAAAATGTTGGGGCGCCTGGGTGGCGCAGTCGGTTAAGCGTCCGACCTCAGCCAGGTCACGATCTCGCGGTCCGTGAGTTCGAGCCCCGCGTCGGGCTCTGGGCTGATGGCTCAGAGCCTGGAGCCTGTTTCCGATTCTGTGTCTCCCTCTCTCTCTGCCCCTCCCCCGTTCATGCTCTGTCTCTCTCTGTCCCAAAAATAAATAAACGTTGAAAAAAAAATTAAAAAAACATAAATAAAATGTAATAGTATTAATATGAATTATTTCATTTTCTTCCTTCCAAAATTGTGTCATTTTCTTTCTTAAGGTAACGAAGGTTTAGAGTGAACCTACTCTGTGGATGAGCCAGTGGATGGAGCCAACCACTCTGTGGTGTCGGAGCTTGTGTTCCTGAAACTCTCCAATTCCAAGGAGATCCAGCTTCTTTTTTCTTTTTTTCTTTCCTTCTCTTTTGTATCTAATGGGAAATGTCCTCATAATGGTTACTGTGACCTCTGACCCTTACTTACATTTTCCCATGTGTTTTCTCTTAGCCAATTTCTCCATCACTGATCTGATATCTTGCTCCATTGCAGTACCCAGGATGATTTGTGATCTTTTTAAGAAATGGAAAGTCATCTCCTTTGGGGACTATATAGCTTGGGTCTTCTTTAGCCATGCCGTTTTGAAGGCAACAAGATGTGCTGCTCATAGCCATGGCCTTTGACAGCTATAGGGCCATATGTAAGCCTCTCTACCCATGAATGTGCATTTTGATTTTAGTGGTTGCCTAGACCATTGGTCTCATTCACTCATTGGGCCAATTGGCTTCTGTGGTAAACTTGCCTGTCTGTAGCCCTTAATGTATTGGACCAGCTTTTACTGTGACATACCTTGGCTCATCAAACTTGCCTTCACAGACACTTATAACTGAAGTTCACAGGCACTGCTAATCGTAGGTTTGTTTCCTTGGTTGCTTTCTTCTTGCTCATCCTTTTACATCTTCATCTTGGCCACCTCTGGAGGTTCAGCCAAGGCTCCTTTTACTCTATCATGAGCTCATTGTACTGTCCTGATTTTATTTTTTGCCTACTGATTTTTTTCTATGTGTGGCCCTCTCCTTCAACACATCTGGATGAATTTCTAGCCATATTTGATGTAGCTTTAACTCCTTTTCTAAACCCAGTCATCTATACATCTATACATTCAGGAACAGAGGGATGGAGATGGCATCAATGAGGAGAGGATTCAGTCAGCTTACGGGTGTTAGAAAAATAAAAACCACTAAATGGTTTTATTGAAATTTCCAGGTGACTATTGATACATTTTTCTGTCCCTAGTAGCCTATCCTCATGAGGAAGAGATCTTTCTAAGATCTTACTTTATTCTTTCTGTTGGAACATATTTCTCTCTCTCTTCATTTGGCTTGACTGTGTTGGTTTCTAGGCATTAGATAAAATGTCCACGTCTTCCCGGGGGGAAGTGGTGGGCTCATGTAAGAGATGAACATTACTGTTCAACCTTGCCCTAGCTCTTGGTTGTCTCTCAAACCCCTGTGATTGTCGGAGCAGCCCATTTTATTTTTAATAGCTTCCAGGAGTTGAGAATGTAGCAAAGCCTGTCAGTGTGCCAATGGGGAGGATCTCAGCACCTAGAGTCAGGCTGACTGGGAGCCAGATTCTCAGGCAGCACCTTTTACAGTAGGCCGATATAGACAGTCCAGTGGGACTGGAACCCTGCGAACCACCAGTGCCGGGCAATAGAGTTGTCCCCTGGGCAACAGTCACAGACCTCGGGGCTCCGGATGAGTGTGTAAGCTCCTGTCCGGGACATACTGGTAAGCTGTAGCAAGGCGGCAGGAGAGACAAAGACGGGGGGGCACCAGCCTAGCGTTTCCTGAGAGCACGAGAGCACAAAGCTTTGCAGGTGTTTACCAGTGAGTCAAACCTGAAGTCCGCCTCTCAGGCATAAGCTCCTGGACAAGCAAATAGGACTTTTTTTACGGAAAGATTGGGGTATGTCAGTCTGTGCAATGTGGGGTGGGGAGGTGGGGTGGTAGCCTGCCCAGAATGATTTCTCTGATGGTTACAGCCCCCGGGGACCCAGGACCGTAAGCTCCCACCCGGCAGCCATCAGAGCCAGGCCCTCAAGGGGCACGCTCTGTGCGCAGCCGCGATGCTCTGTGCGCAGCCGCGATGCCCTCAGCACCACACCCTTGAGGGAGCTCCGGAGGGAGATACTGGCTCCAGAGCCCAGGACGGGAGGCCGAAGACGGCGACCCGCCAGGACCTCCCTTCCTGGGGACAGCCCCAGCGACTTCCAAATGTGTGCGAAATCATATGGCTGTCGCTCAGGCCGAAGCTCCGAGACAAGGAAAAAGCAAATGAGCGTCTCCCACACGGAGCCTGCACGCCCCTCGCTCCTCAATGAGCCGCTTCCGCGCTGGGCACTGAGGCCGGTGAGTCCACTCGCGCGAGCTCTTTAAGGGCTGTTTGCTCAGATTATAGCCTCCTGGCTCTCCTCTCGTGGACAAAGTCTGCTTGCTTTTCAAACCTAGGTGTTTTGGGGGGTGGGCATGCAGGTGCAGGTCTTAAAAGTTGGGGTGATGGTCGTGGTCTTTGAAGCCTTCGCTCTGTTCCCTCCCAGTCGTCGCGGCGGGGATAGGGGGGTTTATGACTTGATTGTGCTCCAGCCTCTCCTACCTGCTCAGATGTGGACCTTCTCTTGTTGTTGTTGTATCTCTTGTTGGCTTAGGAGTCGGTCTACCAGTTCTAGGGTTTTTTTCTGAGAACGGATAAGGTGTGTTGGTGGGAAGATGTGGGCTCAGTGGCCTCTTGTGTCGCCATCTTGACCTGGAACCCCTCCGGAGCTTTCTAATAGCATGTTGTTAATTTTCTAGGTAATATCTTAAATCAATTACCTACCTGTTCGTGATTTTGAATTGATTGCTTTATCAGCAGATGCAGTGTATATGATGTTGATCTTCAGAATGTATTGAGGCTTTCTTGTGTCCTTAACTACACGCACAAATTTTAGTACTTCATGTGTGCTTGAAAAATTAATGTTTTTTTTTCCCTGTGTAGTGAGTATAAAATTCTACATCTGATATTTCAAACATTATTTTTAAGGGTTCTTTCTCAAATTTAGGCTCATCTTGAAAACCATACCTTTCTAACAAGTGTTTTTGTTGTATATTTTAATGAAAATAGAGTCAGGCAAGTTTAGAAAAAAGAACAACCAGTCTTTAGCATATAATCTATTAATATAGTCACCACCCAGGACAGGGTTGACATTCATAACTATTCTTAATCTATACCTATTGGATTCCCACCCACTCTCTAGCTCATTAGCTTCCAGAGCTGATCATATATCCAATTTATTGCTTTTCCTAATCTCTAGAGATACATAATGAATTCTAGCCAATTTTAAATGATGTGGTGGGAAAAACCCTCTCTTCCTTTTAGTTCAAGTAAATTGTTTTAGCTAAACAACTCACCCAAAGGGTAGACACACAATAGGATGGTAATAATTGAATAACTGGATTTCTGAATCAAAGTGGAGTTTTAAATCCTATCACCCTATTGATCCATTTGATCTTACTGATGAACTAATAACTCAGTAATGTTTATTTGTGAGTAGTTGTTGGGTGATTTTGTATTTGTAGCAGAAAAGAGGTGGGGGAGAGGGGCATAAGCAATTATTCTGAGAGGTTGAACCTCTCAAAGCAAACAAATTGGGTTTGTTCAAGTAGCATCTATTGCCATTATATGGAACATACTTTGAATAACTGTAATGATGAATAGTGTAGTCGACAGGAGGACTGTAATCTATGGTAGTTATTAATGGAATAATCATTATTTCCTTCCTTTTTTTTCCCCCTGGAGGTGGAGGAGAGTGAAAAAATTCATCTCTTTTCTCTGCCACCGATCTTTACAAGAATGACTTTCTCATTGAATCTTTTATTTTTTTGAAAAAATGTTAATGTTTATTTATTTTTGAGAGACAGAGACAGCATGAGTGGGGGAGGGGCAGAGAGAGAGAAAGAGAGAGAGGGAGACAGAATCTGAAGCAGGCTCCAGGCTCTGAATTTCAGCACAGAGTCCGACCTGGGGCTCAAACTCGGGAAATTCGAGATCATGACCTGAGCTGAAGCTGGTCGCTTAACTGACTGAGCCACAGGCACCCCATCTCATTGCATCTCGAGTGTACTTCCCAGTATGATGCCTGCCTGTATCATGGTAGGACAGCTTCCTCATAATATTCCCCATGAAGAGCGCAACGTTTTAAGCAATGGGAGTCATACTGGAATAAGCATGAGACACTTATTGTGGAGCCTTTGAACTCTCATTTGATGTATTGTTTCCCATCCATTCTGTTCATAGATTTATTATCATGCCATGCCATGCCGCAACTACCATTTTCAATGGGACTAGTACCCTGTACCCTCAGTTTAACTCCAGAGGAGTTGGTGTTGGGCCGCTTGTAGTTGTTATTGCTGTATCCCCAGTGGGGGCCCAGTGATGCTGACTCATATTTACCTTCTGCATCCATGTTATTCCTAGGGCTAGGAATCACCAACTTGCACTCCTTCCTTTCATTGGAAAGATCTGTGCTTTGCAGGACAAGTTAACTTGACTGTTTAGAGAAAAAACACAGCATTCTCTTGTTCTAATTACAGTGATCACATATGACACTTTCAAAGTCAGAATCACTTGTTTTCTAGATTGGGATCAGCAAAAACATATCTCATCTCTGGGGAAGAACAACCAGATCAGTTTTTCTCCTGAAAAGGGGCTTTGTAGTATGAAGGCACTCTTTACCCAGATCATGCACATAGACAATTGTTCAATAATAGGAAAATAGATAACATGGGATAATTACTGGACAGAAAATCACCATCAGAATTTTGTAGGAAGCTAGATGGCTGGGGTAGAGGCTTTTGGGAACAGGTTAGGGACTGCTTGGGATTACTGTTCTCATTTTAAACTGTAGTCTAAACTCACTAATAAAGAAAAACAAAAATATAGCATTATCTCTGAAACTTGGAATACTTAACTAGATTCCTGTCACCATTCCGGGTGGTATATGTGACTCTTATCAGTTATCTCTTGCTGTGTAATAAACCATTTGGAAACAGTTTGGATCATCACTTTGGGCTCTGCTGATAAGGACAAGTTTTCTCTTGCTCTTGGAAGGGCTCACTCATGCATTTGTGGTCAGTTGCTCATTCTGTGGTCAGTCAGTGGACTAGCTTGGGGCTGGTTTACCCAGGTGGCCTCACTCACTTTTCTGGGAGTGGCTGTCTATAGGTAAGGGTACCTCAGGTCTCCTGCACGGGTCTCATCCTTTAGCAGGAATACCTGAATTCATACCAGCAAGACTCCAGCAACAGTAAGGAAGTGAACCCCTACTCCCACAAGCTCTTTTAAAGTGTGTGCATTATGTTTGCTAATTTCCCATTAGCAAAAGACAAGTTATAAGAAGCCAAGCCCAGATTCAAGGGTAGGAAAATGGTCTTTACCTTTTGATAACAGAAGATGCAAAATCACATTGGCAAAGAGGTATGCATGAAGAATGGGGAAAATATGTAGCCATTTTTGCTGACTTAGCTTGAATACAACAACCTTGAGAAAATAAGAAAGCTCAGGGAATTAAAGTTATTAATCTAAAATTAGACAGCAATACCTGGGGGTGACATTGGTGTCAAAAAAATGTATGTTGGTCTCCAAAGCCCATGTTCTTTTTCTTTTTTTTTAACATCATGCCACCAAGCCACAGAGCTATAGTAGTTGGAGGTACCTATTTTCTATCCATCCACCACTATTTTTAAAACACACACACACACACACAAGCAGTTGGTAATTTTGCAATGTGTAAAGATCTACACAGATATAATTTAAATTACCTGGAATCCCCTTCCATCTAAGATGTTTGATGATCCTGAGTTCCTTCTGAATAGAAGTCCTTAGTGGCTTCTGCATGTACATATATTCAGCAGTAACTAATGGCACCATATTGTAATTTTCTATTAGACCATAAGTTCCATTGCAAGAATTCATTGTGCCATGTTGTATTTATCAGGTGCCTAACAGAGAAGCTTGTTTAAAGATGTTCGATATATGTTGGTTGAATAACTGAACTGTTAGCATTTATTTTCTTCACTTAAAGGTGTAACAGAAATATCTCAGGCAACAATGTTTAGTTAGTTGTAGCTGGTATTCTCTCATACATTAATACAAAGAACCCTATAATACACATAAAGTAAAGTCTGTTAATAGTGGAAAAGAGACAAATAGCCTATAGAGAGGAATTACATATAATTTACATAAATACCTCCCCCCCCCCTCAATGAGCAAGGTTTAACTCCTCTCTCCTTTGAGTAGGCCCATGCTTGGTGACTTGTTTTTCAAATACTAGAGTATGGAAAAGAAATAAAATAAGGAGTAATTTTGTAGGGAAGGAACCTGGCAAACATTTCTCAGCCAGGAGCTTATGGTGGACATTGTCAGCAATGTCATGTTGATAGCATGTATTCTGATATGATCAGAATGGCACTTCATCTTGATCTTCCTCCTCAAAACCCGTAACTCCAGTCTAATCATGAAAAAAAGACCAAACCAGGATTGAGAGACTGTCTGTAAAATGCCAGGCCTGTACTCCTCAAAACCGTCAAAGTCATCAGAAACAGGGGAAGTCTGGGAAATTGTCCCAGACCAGAGGAGGCTGAGACTTGACAACTAAATGTAATATGGGATCCTGATAGGATTCTGAATAGAAAAAGGACGTTAGGGAAAAACTATTTTCTTAGTCATTTCGGACTTTAACAACTCACCGTAGACTGGGTGGCTTAAACAACATTTATTTCTCACCGTTCTGGAGGATGGGAATCTGAGATCGGAGTGCCAGTATGGTTTGGTTCTTGGTGAAAGTCCTCTGTCGGGTTTACCCGCAGCCAGCTTCTTGCTGTGTTTTCACATGATGGAGAGAGAGATCATCTCTCTTGTGTCTCTTCTTATAAGGGCACCAGTGCCATTTATGAGGGCACTACCCTCACGACCTGATCAGCTCCCAGAGTCCCCTACTTCCAAATATCATCAAAGTAAAGATTTGTGTTTTCACATATGAATTTGGGTAGGGGACAGAGGATACAAAATTCAGTTCATAGCACTAATGAAATAGAATGAACTATATACAGTTAATAGTGTGGATGTTGGTGTTTCGTTATGAGAAATGTATCATATAGTGTAAGATGTTAGCAATAGAAATTGAGGGCAGGGTATGTGAGACCTCTCTGTACCATCTCTCCAAATTTTTTTGTAAATCCACAACTATTGTAAAACAAAAGTTTACTGAAGTTTAAACTATCTCAGCTAACAAAAAAAGAATATATCCATGTTGCAGTTCTGAAACAGTTTATTTTCTGAAGACATGAAAGAAAGTGATTATTGAAAGAATGTATAGCACCTAGAGCTTATACAGTGATACATAAACTATCTTAAATTAATAAGAGTCATGGAAACATAAGGAGAACAGATCGTAGATGAAAATGCTGCCTCATTTTCCGTTTATAATGACTTTTCCACGAGATGACAAAATAATAAAGAATTGTAAGCTCCTCTCAATCTGCCAAAACTATGTGAGCTGGCAGGAGACTGGGTGGCTGGGAAATTGGTATGAGAGGGAGACTTTCCCTGGTAAATCATTTTTGTATTTCATATTTTGTATCGTGTGCACACATGTATTACCTACTTTTAAAAAGTTAATTAACAGTTGGCTCTGTTTGAAAATAACAAATATTACAGCTAAAACCTCGTATGTAGGTGAAAATCTGCCTCTCGCAGCCAAAAATGACAAGATTGAGCCTGATAAGCTATAAAGTTCGTGGCCATGTAAATTAAGCCAGTGAGTTGAAATCCTTTTCATGCCTGGCAGAATTTCAAAATTGACACTACCTCAAAATTTGACTCATGCTAAATAATATAGCCAGGGTTTAAAAAAACAAAAAATAAAAAGTTCCAAAGTTTGGGAACTTTCTACCATGAGAATTAAATATTAGCAGAATAGTCAATTTGATGGTGTTAGCATGGTCCTTTAGCAATTAAGTAAACTTTTATAATGTAGTTTTATATTTGCGAGACAGAACCTATCCAAAAATATCACCCTAATGATGGTGGTCTTTGAACAGAAGATTAATTAATGTATATCCAGGCTTCCTGTATTTTATAATCACAGGGTTTTGTAACTTTCATTAGCTTTTAAGTTAATAAGGCAAGTTATGAATTAGAAGATTTTCCAAATTACTGTTCATGTGATCTTTATACAAAAGTTTTTAAAACCCTGTAGAAAATCTAACATATAAAGCTTCAGTTCTGTTATTGAGCAGTTGCTAGCTACATGGTGCTGTATCTCCATAGTTTATCAAGTTCTTACGATGATTGTGAGAAGGAAGACTCTGTTCTCTCATGATTATTGAGCCATGAGCCAATTAAAAGAATCTTGTAGAAATGTGACCCCAAAAGAACTAAGAGCTTCTAAGGTCTTATAGGGTTTTAGACTGGAAATAGATCTTAGGGATCAATTTAGTCAAATCCCTTTATTTCACAGATGAAAAATCTAAGGGTCATAGAAATTAGGTGAGTTGTTCATGGTCACCCATTAAACATTTACTGAAGAGAACTAAAACTCTTGTTTCTTCCCAGATTTTCTTGCAAAGGATGTATATACACCTATCACTAAATGCACAGGTCATTCACGGATATTTCCAGTATAAACCATGGCATGAAAATACTGGAGTAGGGAAGAGGTAGGCAGGGAGCAAACAATTCAATACAAATGAAGTCGTAGGAGAAATTCCTACGAGAGAGGAATGGGAATTAAGCAAGGGAGAAAGAAGATGCCTATCTAATATCTCATAAAATAAGCCTATATTCCTTATTCCATGACTAATGTTCTCTAACTAATACATTCTAAATGTAGGTATTCATTTCCAATGACATATCCCCATCTAAAATTCAGCATAGGCTCTGTCATTTTTGAGATATTTCCTGATTCAAGTTAATACTATCTTTGCCTCCCACTTAACAGCACCACTGGATGGGGATGTCAAATGTGGAAATCAGGGAAAGGGGCATGAAGCTGAGCTGAGAATATCAAGAGCCCATTCTAGAGGTAGTGGCAGTAAGAAAAGTTCATTCTAATAATCCTTAAAAGGCTGGTATAAGAACATGTGTTCACCATATCCCAGTTTGATTGATGCACTGGCATACCTGGAATTGTGTTTTTATTTATTAGCTGTAACTAAAATAATTCTTTACTATCTGCAGTTATTAATAATATTTATAAACTGCTTCTCTTCACTTCAGTCTTGCCACAATCATCCTTAATGATGTGGCTTTATTTTGGTCAATTATGCAGAATTATCCCTGGACTTTGTATTTAAAAATGCAAAGCATGCATTCTACTAATTATGCTAATTAGATACATACATGAACAGTGGTTTCTGAATAGAAGATGCTTACAAGAGACCTCTATCATATTTATTTGAGAGGTTGTTTTTTTTTTTTTTTAAGGGACAAGATCTTTCCACATTTTCTTATTGCCCTTGCTTTTTTTTTTTTTTTTTTTTCCAGCGTTTATTTATTTTTGGGACAGAGAGAGACAGAGCATGAACGGGGGAGGGGCAGAGAGAGAGGGAGACACAGAATCGGAAACAGGCTCCAGGCTCTGAGCCATCAGCCCAGAGCCCGACGCGGGGCTCGAACTCACGGACCGCAAGATCGTGACCTGGCTGAAGTCGGACGCTTAACCGACTGCGCCACCCAGGCGCCCCGATTGCCCTTGCTTTTTACTTGAACAAGAGTGTGAGAAATGTAACCAACATCTATCAATAAAAGGTACCTGGCTGGCTCAGTTGATAAAAGATGTGACTCTGGATCTCAGGATCGTGAGTTCAAGCCCCAAGTTGGGTGTGAAGCCTACTTAAAATAAAAAAAAATTAATAATAAAACAAATTTAAGAATCAGTAATTCTCTACTCCAGTATCTTGCAGTCGGTAGTTGACATTTTGATGTAGGGATTTGATATTGCTGTTACGTGAATTTTGACTCCGACTGAAAAACATTAAACTTAACAGAAATCTTGCCATTATAAATGGAGACTTGGTTTCATTGTTTAATTTTATGAAATGCTGAAATGCTACTGAAAACATAATTATGAATAAAGAAGGTGAGAGATTTCAAAGAATTTTTGGAAAGAGAGTAACATTGGTTGAGTCTAGCATTGTGTAAAATAAGGCAGTATAAGAATTTATCTTTAGTGAGTTCACTGCATAGTTGGAGAACAAATGTACACATGTGAAATATTAAAAGACAATTGACAATTAAGAGCTAAATTGTATTGCAGAAACCAGGAACACTAATAGTTCAAAACACTGTGGGCTAGAGCAGAAAAGAGTGCTTCCTGGTGAAGTGTTCATAGCTCCTTCTCCCCACTTGCCTACTTCAAAGGTTTATATTTCCAGGAAAATTACTAATTTGTCTCTAATAAAAAGAATATATGAGAACACTACAAAGAAAAAAAACTTTACTGGTAAAAAAAATTATAGGAAAGAGCATCTGGAACGAATCAATGTTATTTTGTTGGATGTGATGATGGTATCATGATTGTTTTTTAAAATTTCCCTTATCTTTTAGAGATGCATATTAAAATATTTACAGATGATATGGCATGTCTGCTATTGTTTTAAAATACTCAAAAAAAGATTTTTGGCATAATAAGTGAAGTAAAAGAACCGAATGTTGATCATTAATGAAACTAGATAATAGGTACAGGGAGACTGTTCTGTTTTTCTGTATGTTTTAATTTCAGCACAGTAAAACAGAATGGAAAGAAAGAAAGAAAAAAGAAAGGAAAAAACAAAAGCATGATCTAGAGCAAATGTTTTACTGAAATGCAAGATTAAAGTCAGGAACAAAAAGGTCCTCTGTCCTTATTTCTTTGACATCTCTAGAGTTTCATGTGGAAGGAAACAGGTGGCCTGCGCTGATTCTCTCTTTTTCCACATATCATCTATGCATACAGATATATTTATATATAATAAAATAAAATATAAAAACATGAAAACATGAGAGGGACTGTGGAGATTGCTAGTTGAAATCCACTTTCTTTTTTTCTTTTTCTTCCATTGATAGGGCACTATCTTGCTGTTATGGCTTTGTAACTAAGTGCTTATCAGTGGAATGAGTGCAGACTAATTCACGTCACTTGTGGGACTGAATTTTTGAGTTCATTTTTTCCTGTTCACTGGCTACAACAGAAGCATTGTGGCAACCCACCCTTAGTCAGGTAGATGGTAACGGAGGGCATAGCAGCGTTAAAGAATGGAAGAGCAGTCACATTGAGCTCAGTCTGCTGCAGTCGTCTGGGCTCACACTGAGGTAATAGGAAAGAGAAATAAAGTTTATATTTTATTTAAGCTAGTGGGGAGTGAGGGGGAATATTCTTTTTTAATATCAGTGTTTTATGTTAATCACATTTATACGGAAAATATATCACTGAAATCTTTAATGTACAGAGAACTAAAATTATTTTTATAAGTATATATTTAACATTTTAAGTACTCATATAAAGAAATTAAAGGTTAATATTTAAAGTCTATAAGTTGCACATTTATGTTGTTATATATTTATACATCCATTTTCACACCTGCTGCCAATATATTTTAATATATAGCAATTAAAAACTTTTTTTGTGTGTGTGGAGGGCACCTGGATGACTCAGTTGGTTAAGTGTCTGACTCTTGGTTTTGTCTCAGGTCACGATCTCACGGTTTGTGAGTTCGAGCCCTGCATCGGGCTCCGTGCTGGCAGCACTGAGCCTGCTTGGGATTCTCTCTCCCTCTCTCTCTCTGCCCCTCCCCGACTCACGCTGTTTCTTTTTCTCTCCAAATAAATAAACTTAAAAAAATAAAATATTTTTCTTTGTGGAAATATTTTGGTGGTATTAACTTGACCTTCTTTGAATATAACAAACTGTCAATCTTTCAACCATGTAGCTGAGCTTAGGAACTGAGTAACACATAATTTTTGTTTTAGAAGATCTCATTTGAAATTCTGAAGAAAGACAAGGTTTTTTTGAGTAAAAACTTACTAATTTTGTGAAACCTAGAGAAATTATTCTTAGTATATAATCAAATGTAACTGATAAATGTTTGACCTGTTTTTACTACAGTGAGTAGCCACATAAAAAATAAGGATTTAAGAAAAGAAAAAAAGAAATTCAGTTAAAACACATAATTTAATTAGAGTCTAACTAATAGACTTTCAACAGTAATTTTGAAAACCCTTTTAAATTTCTGTATATAGAAAGGTATTTTTGTTTGATTCTGTCTTGAACTTGGTATGAAAAAGTTAATTGTACTTCACTGGATTTAAGTGATAAGTTTATTTTGAATGGATGATAAACTTTTAAGTTGAAAAGATAGCTTTACTTAACAAAAGTGTGTATTTTAAATAAATAATTTTGAGTGCTTGAGTCTCTTTTCCTTGTGATCTCTGAATAAAATAATGTAAGAAGTCACAAGTAGATATTTTGTGGTTATTAGAAGAAATAATGTCTAAAACCCAAATGTCCATTTGGGTAGGGGTCTGTTACAAAATTATGATATGTCCACAAAAAGCAAGGTGTAGAGTAGAGAATATATAATGTGCTGCATTTGCATAAATATAATGGGAAAGATAATTTCCTTTTCTCACTGCATGAATAAATTATTGTATAGTTTTATAAACAAAAATAAGAAATTGTGCTAAAACCTATCTAGAAGAAGAAGCATTAAAAAATAGGACTCATTTCAGAAACAGTTACTTATTTCACTTTATTTTATCAACAGATAATCTTTTAAGTAAAAAATGAATATTGTTGATCCTTTACAGGAATGAAACATAGGGGAGGCATGAAGAAACCTAACTTCATAGTATCCTAGGAACCCTTTTTTAAAAGAATACTTCAAAAACTGCCTATTTTTTACAGCACTCACTTTTACTACTTTAGCAATGTCACACCTACCCGCTCATAGGTTTTTTTCATTATCTTTTATCACAGATGAATTTCCAGCACTTTATTAACCTCCTCACTGTTTCTGTTTTTACCATCTGTATATTTGCTTATTACCCAGCAGGGCTTGAAAGGGAGCAAGTTTCAGGCTTATGACACAATGGCTCACCTCTTAGCATATTTTTCAAGTCAAAGCAATTCTCCTGTCCTTCTTAAGGAGAGTAAGCAGGAGGCTTGAATGTATACAATCTTCTGTTGTTTTGTCTCATCTTTCTAGGTAGATTTGTTTTTTCATTTGGATTGTCCTTCTGGCTTCTATTCCAAATCAAAGGCACTTGAGAAAAGAGTCATTTTTTTATCTTTACAAATATATCCTATCCATTTCCATGCACCGAATCCATGCAAAGAAATAGCAGGGTTGTGACAGCACATTTTTTGAGACTGTTTTAACATTTTCTGTGTCTTTTGCCAGGAAGGTTTTGTAATTTCTTTTGTTTTTACCTTGGAATTTGATTGCCCAGATGATTACTCATTTGATATTTTTCAAATATTGTTACTTGGGCTTTGTTTTTAAGTACTAAAATGTTCTTTTTTTTTTTTTCTAATTGCCTAAATAAAAATAATTGCTTATTTCTAGCCACAGTAAACAAAAGAAGTCAAGTTTTTCCTCACCAGTCTACACCTGGCTTAGTTAAGCTGATTGATTTGTATTGAAGAATTTTAAACTAGTTTAATTTTAACTAGTTTAAAATTTTTTCTTTGGCAGACCTCAAGAATGATGATTATACTACCAGCCCAGTCTTTAGCAGCAAAACTGAGAATTAAAAATTTTTTCAATTTTTAATTAATCACTAAGTCATTGATTTTTACCTAAAAATCTCCTATTTGAACTACTACAAGAACTTGCAGCTGGTTTCAAAGAATAGTGGAATTGATGCTGTGTGACTTCCAAGTATAGGAGAGCTTCTACTTGGCTTTTTCCTCTTGTGTTAGTCTGGGAGAAGCCAGCCAGCCACCTTGTTATGAGGACAGTCAGTCAGCCGTGTAGGAGGTCTCCATGTGGCAAGGAACCAAATTGCTAGCTTTGTGGGACAAGCCAACTCAGAAGCACAGCCTCTAGCCTCAGTGAGGCATTCAGGTGATTTTAGCTTTCTAGCCTTGAGTCTTCCAGTTGATGACCCAGATGTTGTGTAGCTAGGAAAAGCCCCCACCACTGTGTTGTGACTAAACTCCTGTCCCATAGAAACTATGAGATAATGAATGATTATTTGGGTGCAATGTATTACGCAGCAATAACTAAATAAATAACAAACTCCTTGAAACAGGCTGTCACTGTGTTAGACAGTAAGGACTATACAATTATTAAGGCAAATTTTGCCTTCAGTGGTGTCTGGTCTTTTCTTTAATCTGCTCATCAATATTTGTTTCTGCTTGAGGGCCTCTGGCTGTGGGCTTTGTTATAGTAGCCCCAGGTAGGTAATTTAGAGCTCCTGGTTGTATGATTTTATTTTATACTTCTATCTTTTATATCCCATATATAAGGTTATTTTATGACCTTATTTTGTATCTTAGTATGTGTGTGTGTGTAAATATGTACATATTTTACAGAGCAAGCTTATTTTTTTATGAAAAAAATTTTTAATGTTTATTTTTGAGAGAGACAGACACAGAGAGAGTGCAAGTGGGGGAGGGCAGAAAGAAGGGGAGACACAGAATCTGAAGCAGTCTCTAGGCTCTGAGCTGTCAGTACAGAGCCCAATGCAGGGTTCAAACCCACAAACCGGGAGATCATGACCTGAGTTGAAGTTGGATGCTCAACCAGCTGAGCCACCCAAGTGCCCCAGACCAAACTTTTAGAAAAAGAAACAATAATAAGCATATTTTGAATATTTTAAATTTTACACAATACTCTCTTTTTTAAAATACTGTTAGTATTTTTATAAAGCTGTCATGCACCCTTGGCCACAGCAACTTCTTATTCAGCACGTCTCTGGAGGCAAGGGAAACAAAAGCAAAAATGAACTATTGGCACCTCATCAAAATAAAAAGCTTCTGCACAGCAAAGGAAACAGTCAGCAAAACTATAAGGCAACTGACAGAATGGGAGAAGATATTTGCAAACGACATGTAAGATAAAGGGTTAGTATCCAAAATCTATAAAGAACTTCTCAAACTCAACACATGATAAACAAATAATCCAGTGAAGAAATCAGCAAGAGACATGAATAGACACTTCTCCAAGAGACATGAATAGACAGCCAACTGACACATGAAAAAATGCTCCACATCACTCATCATCAGGGAAATACAAATCAAAACCATAATGAGATACCACCTCACACCTGTCAGAATGGCTAACATTAGCAACTCAGGCAACAACAGATGTTGGCAAGGATGCAAAGAAAGAAGATCTCTTTTGCATTGCTGGTGGGAATACAAACTGGTGCAGCCACTCTGGAAAAGAGTGTGGAGGTTCCTCAAAAAAATTAAAAATAGAACTACCCTACGACCCAGCAATTGCACTACTAGGTATTTATCCAAGGGATACAGGTATGCTGTTTTGAAGGGGCACATGCACCCCAATGTTTATAGCAGCACTATCAACAATTGCCACAGTATGGAAAAATCCCAAAAGTCCATTGAATGGATAAAGAAGATGTAGTATATATATACAGTGGAGTATTACTCGGCAGTCAAAAAATGAAATCTTGTCATTTGCAGCTACGAGGGTGGAATTGAAGGGTATTGTGCTAAGTGAAATTAGAGAAAGACAAACATCGTATGACTTCACTCATGTGAAGACTTTAAGATGCAAAACAGATGAACATAAGGGAAGGTAAGCAAAAATAATACAAAAACAGGGAGGGGGACAAAACATAAGAGACTCTTAAATGTAGGGAACAAACAGAGGGTTACTGGAGGGGTTGTGGGAGGGGGGATGCGCTAAATGGATAAGGGGCATTAAGGAATCTACTCCTGAAAACATTGTTGTGCTATATGCTAACTTGGATATAAATTAAAAAAACAAAACAAAACCTGTCATGCTCATAAGAAGACATTTAAGGGTCAAAGATAAAATTAATTAATTTTAAAAGTTTATTTAATTTGAGAGAAAGAGAGAGAGGAAGAGCGCACGAGCAGGGGAGGGGCAGAGGGAGTGGGGGAGAATCCCAAGCAGGCTCTTCACTGTTAGTGTGGAGCCTAATGAAGGACTCAGTCTCACAAACCATGAGATCATGACCTTAGCTGAAAGCCAGAGTCAGATGCTTAACTGACTGAGCCACCCAGGTTCCCTCAAACATAAAATTTAAGAGGATATAATGGTGGCTCTCATACAAATATAAAAACGTGAGTGAAGATTTTTTTTAAATCTCTTAGTTTATGAAGGAATCAAGATATAACCAGTTTAAAAAGAATTCGAAAAACTACATATATATGTCAATTAGGGAATGTTGTAATGGATTTACAAATAAATGCAAAATCTATTAGGATTGGTCAGTATTGGGGCACCTGGGTGGTTCAGAGGGATGGGCCTCTGACCCTTGATTTCAGCTCAGGTCATGATCCTAGGGTTGTGGGATGGAGTCCCGCCTAGTGCTCTGGGCTGAGTGTGGAGCCTGCTTGGGATTCTCTCTCTCCTCCTTTGCCCCTCCCCCTCAAAAATAATTGATCATATCCATATAGTAGTAATCATTTGCATTCTACCAGACAGTTTGTATTTTTATGGACAAGATTAATTTACATTGCTATCATTCTTTTATGACATTGCCAGTTTTATTTATTTATTTATTTATTTATTTATTTATTTATTTATTTATTTATTATGAAATTTATTGTCAAATTGGTTTCCATACAACACCCAGTACTCATCCCAACAGGTGCCCTCCTCAATACCCATCACCCACCCTCCCCCCCCGCCACCTGCCATCAACCCTCAGTTTGTTCTGTTTTTAAGAGTCTCTTATGTTTTGGCTCCCTCCCTCTCTAAACTTTTTTTTTTCCTTCCCCGCCCCATGGTCTTCTGTTAAGTTTCTCAGTTCACTGCTTTGTAGGATATTCCCAAATCTGCATTTTCTAATTGTTTCTTGAGGGTTAGATTCACAATAAACAATTTCTTGAGATTATTTTCTAGGTCGTGTCAAGATCAGTGTAGTTTTGTTGGCCAGGTACCAGTTTTCCACTGTTATAGACAATACATGCTCCAGTGACCAACTTTTCACACTTGTGTGATCATGTCTTTGGGATAGCAGTTTTAAACTTGAAGGTGCACTAAGTTTTCAAGTGGGGAATTTATTGAAATTGCAGATTATCGTAAGTTGCAGATGACTCTAGATATTTTAATTTAATAAATCCTAGATAAAACCTAGTACTCTACATTTTTTTATTACCACCCAAGAGTTTTCAGGTTGTATTGGACAGAAGAGTACATTTGAGAAACCACTTATTTAGAGAAAAGTACCTCAGAGGCTTAGGGAGCAAAGCCTACATGCATTTTAAATTTCAGCATGTATTTCCAAGCTTTTTATCATAAGGCTCCCGTTTCCCTAAACCACAGCTGGCAATATGCTTTATTAATTTTTGCATTTATTTCTAATTTACTACCAATTTTACCTTTGGAGTAACACAAAAATACTGTTTTTTTCTGTTTAAAAACTAATGTATATATGTAGAAGATTTATAAAATATTTTCATTTTTAATTTTACTTTAAAAAAAGAGGGGCGCCTGGGTGGCTCAGTTGGTTGAGTGTCCGACTTCAGCTCAGGTCATGATCTCATGGGTCATGGGTTCGAGCCCCACATCAGGCTCTGTGCTGACCACTCAGAGCCTGGAGTCTGCTTTAGATTCTGTGTCTCCCTCTCTTTCTGCCCCTCTCCCGCTCGTGATCTGTCTCTCAAAAATGAATAAATGTTAAAAAAGTTTTTAAAAAGATGATGGTAATTGGGGTGGTCTCACTAGAAGCTTAAAATATGATTTTATTTTTCCATAGCTTTTCCCTCAAAAGCAAGATTTAAAACTTTCCAATGGAATGAATTTTTTACAGAGTACTTACCAAACTCTTACAGAGTCTCTACTGGGCGCTAGGTACCGTGCTAAGTGTTTTACAAATATTGATTCATTTACTTATTCTAAAAACCTTGTAAATACTATTATCATCCTCATTTTTCAGATAATGAAACTGGGGCATAGGGTAGTTAAATAACTCTGTTAAAGACTTGCAGATACTGAATAGTGGAGTTAGGATTCAAATTTATTAAAAGCCATGGAGGTAGAGAGTCCTAGTAATGAGTTAAAGGGTTTCAAACTTGTTTGTGTATATCGTATGACATGAATGAGTTGGTGCTACCCCTCACCCACAGTGTTTGCCTGAGTGTTTTCCTCCTTCCTCTTAAGATGCAGGTAGATGTTTTGAGGTTTGGAGAGGTAAAAAATGGAATAGATCAAAGACCCCTGGAGAAGGGATATATCTTCCCATTTCTTTAAAAACAAAACAAAACAAAACCAAAAAACAAAACCGTGTGGTTCCAACGTGGAAGATGTAAGGCAGCTAAGACCATTTTGGTATCACAAGGGTTTTACAGTTTTAAAGTTATAGGGGGCTCCAGCCTGGGTAGGAAAGAAGCAACAACAGGGGAAATGCGGGATGCCCACAAGAGGCAGGGAAGTAGACTAAGAGTCCCCAGAGACCATAGATTTGTGAGTTGTTCTTTGTATTCCTTGAATACAAAGGAAATACTCCATTAGGATTTTCTGTTCAGTTATAAAAAATTAGGCATATACACTTTTTCTCTATATTAAGTACTCTTCATTATGTTATGATGGAACATCATATACACTGTTCAAACTATTGTATAATGGAACACAGAGTGTTATCAATGAATAATATGTCATATCATCTCTTTAAAAGTTTCAGTATTCAGTTGTGTCAGATTTTTTTTTTTTAATTTTTTTTTCCAACGTTTATTTATTTTTGGGACAGAGAGAGACAGAGCATGAACAGGGGAGGGGCAGAGAGAGAAGGAGACACAGAATCGGAAACAGGCTCCAGGCTCTGAGCCGTCAGCCCAGAGCCTGACGCGGGGCTCGAACTCACGGACCGAGAGATCGTGACCTGGCTGAAGTCAGACGCTTAACCGACTGCGCCACCCAGGCGCCCCAGATTTTTTTTTTTTAAACCATCTTGTTCCTTGATTGGGAACTTTCAAAAAACACTTGGGGAAGAATCTGCACAGACTTAAGTCCTGGCAAGTAGGTTAAGTAGGCTGAGTAGGATGAGCTGATAAAATGGCTACAAATGCTAATGACCCTCATTTTACATGTAGGCTGCTAGGCTCTAGGGTCAGTGCAGGTGTGTATTTTTCACCACACATGGAGTATTACAGATGTTGAAATGATGCTCTCCTAAAATACACCTAAGGAATGGAGTTGGGACATGGTGATTAGTGAAAATTCTAAAGATAGTGTAGGAACAAGTAGCAAAGCCAGTTTAAGAGCTGATAGTTTTATCAACAGATCTCAAATTTAGTGTAGCAGCACAAGGATTTGCCTTGATCCACCGCTGTGAGAAAGTAACTTTGCTGCTAACAATAAAATACGAAAATTGTAAGTTATATTATTCATAAATTAGAGTAGTTATATTTGTAGTACCTTATTGTCCTGAATTTCTTGAGTAGGAAGTAAGAGTTTCAGCTTGTACACACAAATGTGAGAACGATAATATTTTGGTTTATACGATGTGATTTAAAGGATTTGGGGAATGCTTTTTGATCCTCAATCCTACACTCCTCCCAACTCACTCCTACCTCTCTAAAATCTCCTACATATTATGATATTTTCTTTCCCCTTTTCTTTAAGATTATAGACTTAAAAGCTTCAAATGTATTAAACCAGGTAGGAGCTAAAAAATACCTATAGTATGAGTTGAAGTGTAATGGGTTATGAGCTACGTTAAAATTTAATTAAAGAGCAAAATATTACCAGGAGAGGACCAACCTTGGAAAGGTGTGGAGATGGATAATTAGCAGCCAAATTATTCTTGGGCTTTGGGAAGGGCAGGAGTAGGAAGAATACTCATGAATGAAGGAATCCTAAGGCTAGCAATCTGTTTAGCATCCCGGTCATGGAATAGAACACCAGTAAATGAATTATAATCTTGGCTTTGAAATATGGCTTTGGAATGCTTCATAACTTTGAATTTTCTCTTCCTTGGTTGATCAAATAAAGCTTTCAAGGAAAAAAATGTATAATATTAAAAAATGTTTTTAAGAGAACATCTCCCTCATTCCTGGCAGAAGTATAAATTGACACAGCCTTTCTGAAGTTCAGTTGGCCAATATGTGCATCCATAAAATTAGTATCATGCCATGATGCTAATTTTCCAGCAGGATATACCATTTTTTACCTTTGCTACTTGTTATTAAGGGTTCAAAGTTTAATGTTAATTCATAGTTTGGTTTCTGATAAAGATGCAAATAATTTCTGTCTAGTAAGAAAAATAACCCGGGGTGCCTGGGTGGATCAGTCCAACTTTGGCTCAGGTCATGATCTCAGGTCCCTGAGTTCAAGCCCTACATCGGGCTCTGTGCTGACAGCTCAGAGCCTGGAACCTGCTCCTGATTCTGTGTGTCTCTCTTTCTCTGCCTATCCCCCACTTGTGCTGTCTCTCAAAAATAAATAAACATTAAAAGAAATTAAAGAAAAAAAGAAAAAAAACCCCAAAGATTATGGTTTATTGTTCTGTAAGACATTAAACAGATCCAAAAAAAAAAAACCACACTAAACTACCAATATTATTCTAATACATATTTTTTTTCTAAATGCCTGAAATACCAAGTTTTTCAAATGCATTTGAAACTAGCTTAGTGATCTTACTGATTCCCTCATGATTTAGTTAGATATTTGAAACATGTCTAATTTATATTTTTATGAGAACTGTTTTTAACTTTAAACAATAGATTTATTGATCTTTTGACAATAGGGCTATTGAAAATCTAATAAATAACAACAAAAGAAAATGAAAAGAATGCTAACCTAAGGTAGCATCGTCTCATTAAGCAAAGGGAAAAACTGAAATGGCACACTGCTATCTCTTTTTTACAAATGTTCACTCTAATGAATTTTTCGTTTTTGTCCTTCCCCAATCCATATGTCCAGTGAATAATCTAAAGGTTCATGATTTACTAATTTTGTTCCTCCTCAGTCTCTTTGAATCCTTCAGTTTTCCTCAATTTTGAATGTTTTTCATAAGAGACCACTATTCTTTTATAAGATTCACTTACATAGAATAGAAGGTAAAAAATAATATATGGTCCCTTTTTATCCTTGGGTGAACTCTTCCGTCGGGAAGTTGCAAGTATTTTACCCACCCCAAACTATCTTATACTAATAGAAATTTTCAAATCCTTTAGGAATAAAATAATACTCAGATAATTTTGTACATTTGTGTATACTTTGTTTCCTGTAAGAACTATGTATGAATTTACAGAGAATAAACAAATAGAGATTTCAAACTATATTAGTCTACGTGGGTTGCCATAACAAAATACCATATACAGGATGGCTGACACAACAGAAATTTATTTCTCACAGTTTGGAGACTGGAAATCCAAGAATCAAAGTGCTGGCAAATTTGATTTCTGGTGAGAGCTATCTGTCTTGCAGACAGTTGTCTTCTTGGTATGTCCTCTCATGGCCTTTATTTGATGATGTGTGAAAGAGAGAGCTCTCTATTGTCTCTTCTGTGAAGATACTAATCCCATCAGGTTAAGGCTCCAACCCTTATGACTTCATTTACTCTTAATTACTTCCTTAGAAGCCCCCCCCCCACCCCCACCCCCGTCTCTAAATTGCCACACTGGAGGTTAGGGCTTCAACATGTGAATTTCTAGGTGATGGGGAGGATACAAAGATTCAGTCCATAACAAAAATGTTGAATTTAAATAGGCTTAAAATACCTGAAATTCATTTTGGGGCTTATTGGTAATGGAAAAGAAAATACTAAAAACTCATTTTGAAACATCAGTAAAGTTTTATTAATTGCAAGAAGTACAAGCCTAAGGGAAGAGCATATGTTTACATCATTTGCTCTTTTTTATCATCAAAAGTAATGATATTATACTTATATCAATGTTTAGCAAATGATGGTGCATTTTTCTGCATATGTAAGTTTTTTTTTAAATTTTTTTTTCAACGTTTTTTATTTATTTTGGGGACAGAGAGAGACAGAGCGTGAACGGGGGAGGGGCAGAGAGAGAGGGAGACACAGAATCGGAAACAGGCTCCAGGCTCCGAGCCATCAGCCCAGAGCCTGACTCGGGGCTCGAACTCACGGACCGGACCGCGAGATCGTGACCTGGCTGAAGTCGGACGCTTAACCGACTGCGCCACCCAGGCGCCCCTGCATATGTAAGTTTTAAAGTGAACAGAAGATCACATTTCATAAGTATATGGAGACCTATCTGTAATTTCTAAACTAGTTAGGAGATGAAAAGTAGTAGTGGACTATTTCGTTTTTTCAACACATTGAATATTTTTCTTAAAACTTCCTTTCTTCTGATCAGTAAACAGTCCCATGGTACAAACTTGTACCTGTCTTTCTTTACCTCATAAAACAGGTACTTGGCTTTGCCCTTGGCTTTATCATGGAGCAAAGCGTTGTCAGACAAAGTGTAGGTAATATGCATACTTGTAGTGAAACTACTGAAACTAGCGCAGAAAACACAAATCAAATCAGTGTGTATGACATTTTGTTTATTTCTATGACAAAGCAAATCTTTTCTTCATTTAGTACTAGCATATACAAATGAGCTTGACCTAAGGTACATATGTTACTTGAAAATATAAATGCATGATATGAAAATCTCAGTTCTATAACTTCCTTTAATTCTTAAAAGTTCAATAAATGAAAACAAAACAAGTGGACAATCAGAAAAAAAAAAGACTATTTGGAAAAGATAATTTATATTAAAAAGGATTATTTTACTTTTCAATGGCATTATTTAACAAAAAAAATTACCAAAGATTTTCTTTATATCACAGTGCATTTAAAATTAAAATAAAGCACTGGAATAATAAATATTTTAAAGTGAATATACCAAAAATAAACCTAACCTACATATTTAAGTGAAATAAAGACAACTGTGGGAGTTAACAGTAAGCATCTGTTATTATCTAGACATGAACTTTAGAGGACAAGTAATTCAGTGCATAAATGAGATTTGAAAGATAAAGGAAAGAATATCTTTAAGACCCAGAAATCACCTTACCCTGAATGAATCTCAAAATCAGGAACTCAACAGAATCCTTGCATTCAAAAATATATTCTTCTCAGCTATATATATGATATATATAATAATTTTTGATATATATGATATATATATAAATAAGGGTTAAATTTTTTATTCTTTAGCTTTTTAAAAAATTAATATTTTGTTTTTTACAACAGTTTTAGGTTCACAGCAAAATTGAGGGGAAAGTAAGAGATTTCCCACATACCTCCTACCCAATTTATGCATAGCCTCCCCTATTATCAACGTCTCCCACCAGAGTGGTACATTTATTACAACTGGTGAATCCAGGTTGACACATCATAATCACCCAAAGTCCATAGTTTACATTATGCTTCACTCTTGGTGTCAAGTATTTTATGGGTTTGGATAAATGTATAGTGACATATGCCCATCACATATGGTATCATGCAGAGTGTGTTCACTTCCCTAAGATCTTCTGTGCTCTATTTATTCATCCCTCCCACCCCGACACCTAGCAACCACTGATCTTTTTACTCTTCTCCATAGTTGTCTCCTCCAAAATGTCATTTGGTTGGAATCATATAGTATATAGCCAGATTGGCTTCTTTCAGTTAGCAAAAGTTACCTAAAAGTTTCTCCATGTCTTTTCATGGCTTGATAGCTCATTTTTTCTTTTTTAATGTTTATGTATTTATTTATTTTGAGAGAGAGAGCGAGAGAGCGAAAGCGAGAGAGAGAGCATGGGCAGGGAGGGACAGAGAGAAAGGAGGAGAAAGAGAGTCCCAAGCAGGCTCCTTGCTGTCAGTGCAGAGCCCAAGGAGGCTAGATTTCATGAATGGTGAGATCATGACTTGAGAAGAAATCAAGAGCCAGACACTTAACCAACTGTGCCAAACTCCTTTCAGTAAATACTGAAGAGCATAATTGCTGGGTCAATCAGTAAGAGCATGTTTAGAGTATGTAAGAAACTATCAAACTGTCTTCTAAAGTGATTGTACTATTTTGCATTGAAACAACAATAAATGATAGTTCTTGTTGCCTCACATCTTTGTCAACATTTGGTGTTGTAGATTTTGGCTATTATAATTGTGTGTATAGTGGTATATTATTTTAATTTTCATTTCCCTGATGACCTATGATGTGGAAAATTTTATATATGCTTATTTGCCATCTGTGCATCTTCTTTGGTGAAGTGTCTCTTAAGGTCTTTGTCCTATTTTTTAATTGGACTATTTTCTTATTGTTGAGTTTTCAGAGTTCTTTTATATTTTATGTAACAGTCCATTATCAGATATACCTTTGCAAATATTTTCTCCAAGTTTGTCTTCCCATTCTCTTGTCATTGTCTTTTTCAGAGCAGAAGTTTTTAATTTTGATGAAATTTAGTTTATCAGTTATTTCTTTCATGGATTATTCCCTTGATATTGGATATAAAAAGTCATTGCCATATCCAAGGTCATTTCAATTTTCTATGTTGCCTTCTAGGAGTTTTATAGTTTTGCCTTTTACATTTAGGTCTGTAACCTATTTTGAATTTCTTTTTGTGAAGCATGTGGGGTCTGTGTCTGAATTCACTTTTTTTATGTGTGGATGTCCAGTTGTTCCAACACCATTTGTTAAAAAGACTGTCTTTGTTCTATTGTATTGCCTTGGCTCCTTTCTCAAAGACCAGTTGACTGTATTTATGAGACTGTATTTCTGGGCTCTTTATTCTATTCCATTGACTTATTTGTCTATTCTTTCACAAATACCATTCTGTCTTGATTATTCTAGCTTTATAATAAGTATTATAGTTGGGTAGTATCAGTCTTCCAACTTTGTTCTCATTCATTATCGTGTTGGCTATTTGGGTCTTTTGCCTTTCCATATAATCGTTAGAATTGGTTTGTCAATACCTATGAAATAGCTTGCTGGGATTTTGATCGGGATTGCACTGAATCTGTAGATCAAATGGGGAAGAACTGATATCTTGGTGATGGATCTTCCTATTCATGCACATGGTATATCTCTCCATTTATTTAGCTCTTTTATGTTTTTATTCATCACAATTTTATATTTTTCCTCATATAGATCTTATACATATTTTGTATATGTATTTATAGATTATATTGTATACAATATAATTGTATAATACAATATAGATTATATTGTATACAATATAGATTATATATAGATTAGGTATATAGATTTATACCTAAGTATTTCATTCTTTTAGGTGCTGGTATAAATGATATTGTGTTTTTAATTTCATATACCACATGTTCATTGCTGCTATAGAGGAAAGAATATTAACCATGTATCCTGTAACCTTGCCATAATTGTATATTTGCCTACATATATTTAATAGCAAAACTGTATACACATAAAAAGGTGATATATTACCCATAGAAGAACCAAATACTTCCATTGTTAATGAATCCTAGGTTAGGACTTACTTATATTGTGAAATGTAACATTTGATTTTTGAAAATGGAGGGTATGATTATCTCATTTGTATTATGACTGTGTAGTCATGTATAAAAAAATCTGATCAAATGAAAAAGTGTCTTTTTTTCCTTATTATTCAACTAATTTGTTTCTTGTTGGATTTTCAAAACTTGGAATTTCAGAACAGTTGTGACATATATATAAGTGAAAAGTGTGGGGAAAAGCATAGTTGAAATAGTGTCAGGACATTTGGGTTGTAGTCCAGTGTTGGCATCTACTTGTATTCCCATGGATGAATACCTTTATCCTGTATGCTTGGTAGAGTGAGGATGTACAAAAATAAACAAGACAAAGTGCTTTGTTGTAGGTGCCATATAAAACTATGCTAATGATGTTAATAAAGCTCACTATCACTGAAATTACAGAAACCCCATATACATCGGAAGATAGAAAGGAAGAACTCATTTCTCCACAGGATATTCCAGAAATCATTGTGAAGGGGTCTGAAGCTGAAATTAATCTTCAAAATATGGATTTTGATAACTGATTTACAATTTTAAATACTAGTCAATAAGATAATATATCATGATTGAGAAGAAGGCCTCCTGTGTCACTTGAAATGAAAATGTAGACTGCACTGAAAACCGTAAAATACTTAGGAATAGACTTAACCAAAGAGGTAAAAGATCTATACGCTGAAAACTATAGAAAGATTATGAAAAAAATTGAAGAAGACACAAAGAAATGGGAAAACATCCCATGCTCATGGATTGGAAGAACAAATATTGTTAGAATGTTGATATTACCCAAAGCAGTCTACATATTCAGTGCAATCCCTGTCAAGAACCACCAGCTTTTTCCACAGAGCTAGAACAAACAATCCCAAAATTTGTATGGAACCAGAAAAGACCCCAAATAGCCAAAGCAATCTTGAAAAGAAAACAAAAGCTGGAGGTCTTACAATTCTGTACTTAAAGGTATATTACAAAGCTGTAATCCTCAAGACAGTATGGTACTGGCACAAAAACAGACACATGGATCAATAGAACAGAATAGACAACCCAGAAATGGACCCCCAAATATATGGCCAACTAATCTTTGACAAAGAAGGAAAGAATATCCAGTGGAAAAAAGGCAGTCTCTTCAGCAAATGGTGCTGAGAAAACTGGATGGCAACATGCAGTAAAATGAACCCGGACCACTTGCTTTCCTGATACACAAAAATAAACTCAACATGGATGAAAGACCTAAATGTGAGACAGGAAACCATCAAAATCCTAGAGGAGGAAACAGGCAGCAGCCTCTTTGACCTCAGCTGCAGCAACTTCTTACTAGATATGACTCCTGAAGCAAGGGAAACAAAAGCAGAAATGAATATTGGGACCTCATCAAGATAAAAAGCATCTGCACAGCGAAGGAAATAATCAACAAAACTTAAAGGTAACTGATGGAATGAGAGAATATATTTGCAAATGAGTATCAGATAAAGGGTTAGTATCCAAAATCTGTAAAGAATTTACCAAACTCAACACCCAGAAAACACATAATCCAGTGAAGAAATGGGCAAAGACATGAACACTTTTCCAAAGAAGACATCCAGATGGCTAAAAGATGCTCAACATGAAAAGATGTTCAACATCACTATCATCAGGGAGATACAAATCACAACCACAATGAGATATCACCTCACACCTGTCAGAATGGCTAAAATTAACAACTCAGGAAACAACAGATATTGGCGAGGATGCTGAGAAAGAGGAACCCTTTTGCACTGTTGGTAGGAGTGCAAACTGGTGTGGCCACTCTGGAAAACAGTACGTAGGTTCTTCAGAAAATTAAAAAATAGAACTGCTCTACGAACCAGCAATTGCACTACTAGGTATTTATCTAAAGAATGCAAAAATGCTGATTTGAAGGGACACATGCACCCCAGTGTTTATAGCAGCACTATCAACAGTAGCCAAAGTATGGAAAGAGCCTGAATGTCCATTGACTTGTGAATGGATAAAGAAGATGTGGTATATACATACGATGGAATATTCCTCGGCGATCAAAAAGAATGAAATCTTGCCATTTGCAACAATGTGGATGGAACTAGAGTGTATTATGCTGAGCAAAATAAGTCAGTCAGAGAAAGACAAATGTCATATGATTTTACTCATATGTAGAATTTAAGAAACACAAAAGATGAACATAGGGGAAGGGAAGCAAAAATAAGATAAAAACAGAGAGGGAAACAAACCATAAGAGACTCTTATATACAGAGAACAGACTGGGGATTGCTGTCAGGGTGTTGGGTGGGGGGATGGGCTAAATGGGTGATGGGCATTAAGGAGGACACTTGTTGGGATGAGTACTGGGTGTTATATGTAAGCAATGAATCAGTAAATTCTATTCTTTAAATCATTATTATGCTATATATTAACTTAGATTGAAATAAAATAAAAAAAGAAAATGTAGAATTGTATAGCTAGATTCTAACTAAATTTTTTAATGATAGGAACATCTTAAATTTCATTGTTCAAATTTTTATTAATTAATAAACAGAAGTAATTGGGGCCAGCTACTATCCTTTGGTAATTCATTCAATTCTCTTTCTATCCATTTTCTATCTGGTACGAGGCTTGAGGAAGTAGATACTGGTGTTTTGCTTTAAATTTACCATTTTGATTAAATCCAAATAATTTTTAGTTGTTACATAAAGTAGAAGCAAACTATTGGCCAATATTTCTGGTGTTTTTAAAGTATTTTTTTAATGTTTATTTATTTTTGAGAGAGAGAGAGATAGAGAGGGACAGAGACAGAGTGTGAGCTGGGAGGGGCAGAGAGAGAGGGAGACCCAGAATCCGAAGCAGGCTCCAGGCTCTCAGCTGTCAGCACAGAGCCTGACATGGGGCTTGAACTCACAAGCCATGAGATCATGACCTGAGCTGAAGTCAGATGCTTAACAGACTGAGCCACCTAGGTGCCCCTCCTTTTATCTTTAATTTAAAATTAATATCATTGGTTTCCATAAATCTTAATCCTCTAAAACTGATGGTAATAAATAATAATATCACATGTACCAGTATTTTAAAGAATTTTACACATGTTGACTCTGATCACTTACAAATAACCTGCCGTGTAGGTACTGTTATTATCCTTATTTTACTGATAAGAAAACTGAAGAGTTGAGAAACTTGCCCAAGATAACCCAGCCAGTAAGTGGCAGAGCCAGGATCTACAACCATTTTCAGAGACTAAAGCCTTTATAATTTTACAGCTTCTCTAATGAAATGGCTGTTGGGCCTCCATTTCAAAAAGGCCAAAGTTAAATTTTCAGAAATGCCATATTTATAGATTTTTTTAAATGCCAAAATAATTATTTTAAGCAACTAAAGTATAATTTAATGTGCACATTCCAGAGTCTGTGGAAATTATTTTAGGTTTTAAGTGTGTATAGTTTTGTGTATTGTATATCTTGACCTGTTCCATTATGTACTGGGAGATCAGAGGCACTTATTTCTTGAACCTTGTTTCCTTAATCTAGATGTGGGCATGCAATAATTATGATAGTAAACATTAAAAGTTGAATTCTTTGATCCCATAAGTATGTTTGTAAATAAATTCTGTTTTACAAAGAAACTTCATAACTTTGTGGCAAGATCTTTAATTCTCAGGTCCTCATACACTATTCCATTTTATCTTAAACTCAGACTCAATACAGTAAGACAGGTATTACTGTTTATACTTTACAGATGAGAAATAGAAGTAAAAAAAACTAACTGTATTACCCAAGGTCACACAGCTAGTTAGAGAGAAAGGCCAGTCAGGAAGTAAGTTCTTTGAATTCTCAATGTCAGATTCTACAATATTCTTCTCTGAAGAAACTACTGTCCTCATTGAATATATCTTTCATTATTTTCTTCCTTCCTTTTTCTTTTTTCTTCCTTTCTCTCTCTCTCTTCTTTCACATCTTTAGAATAATTCTTTTTTTTATTAAAAAAATTTTTTTACATTTATTTACTTTTGAGAGACAGAGTGAGACAGAGCACAAAGTGGGGGAGGAGCAGAGAGAGGGGACACAGAATCTGAAGCAGCCTCCAGGCTCTGAGCAAGAGTTCAGCACACAGCCCAATGTCGGGGTCGAACTCACGAACCCTGAGATTATGACCTGAGCTGAAGTTGGACACTTAACCCACTGAGCCACCCAGGTGCCCCTAGAAGAATTTTTGACAATAGCCTTCACCTCGCTATTTTTAGAGGAGTTGTAGGACTTATTTGAAGTGCATTCTCAGTAGTTTACACGCTGATTTGTATGATAGGTAGGGAGGAATAAGAGACACAGAGCTGAATGCTGCATTTGAACTTCCTCATGGGCAATGAATAATAATTATGTGGTTGCCAAATTAGTTCAACTAGTTTGAATGTTAAGCAGGCAGACAAGGGCAGAGAGATTCTCTTCCAACTCTGACAGGAAACTAATGACAAAATCCTTTAACCAAGGGAAAAATAGCTCTCAAGTAGGTAAAGAGGCCTTTGGTTCAGAATAATTATGATTAGCAGGTGATTAGAGTAGAGCTTTTCAAAGTGGATGGCTGGAGTATATGCATCTGAATCACCTAGGGGCATTTGTTAGATCCTGGGCTCCACCCTCAGTGTATTGAATCTGAATTTCTGGGCTGGGGCCATGAATTTATAACATCATCTAACTTCAGGAGGAACCAATGAAATGAAAGTAGGTAAAACAGCAGAATGGTTAGTTGTTTTCAAATGCCTAAAATTTTCAGTTTTAAAAATGCTGTGGATGGAGAGGGAGCACAACTCTCCATTTCTTAAATATGGGCCACATATGCTGACTTCCCTCCAAAAATTGCAACATGGAAAAAGGTAACTTTACAGTAAAGAAACGTGAAAACACCACCTCAGCTAAGCAATGAAGGCCAACCTCAACTGTGATAATAATACATAATGAAGTAATGACAACAGTACTTTACTTTTGTGGTCTTCCTTTCCAAAACATATTTCCCCAACCTAACCATGAAAAACAGAAGAATTCCAACAGAGGAGTATCCTACAAAATACAAAATCAGTATCCTTAAGAATTATCATAGTCAAAAGTCATCAAAAGCAAGGGAACTGTGAGAAATTCGTCACAGTTAAGGAAACCTAGGGAGACACCAAAGGGGAACTAAGGACTAAATGTAATGTGGTTTGTTGGGTGTGTTCCTAGAATAGAGAAAGGATATTAGGTAAAAATTAAGAAAATCTGAGTAAATTATGTATCAATATTAGTTATTGATGTACCCTACTGTTGTACCCTATTATTATAAATGTACCCTACTGTTGTAAGATGTTAATAATAAGGGGTAACTGGGGGAACCTGGGTGACTCAGTTGGGCATCTGACTGTAGCTCAGGTCATGATCTCAGGGTTCAGGAGTTCGAGCCCTGCATTGGGCTTTCTGCTGTCAGTGCAGGGCTGCTTTGGATCTTCTGTCTCCCCCCCTTGTCCCTTCCCCTTTCCACCTCCCCCCCAAAATAAATAAACTTTAAAAAATTAATAAGGGTAACCATCTAGAGTATATGGGTATTTCTACTATTTCTCCACTTTTCTCTAAATCTAAAACTGTTCTAAAAAAAGTCCTCTGGCTTGCTTATGGTAATTGGAGACTGTTATAGTAAATGAGCGAGAAAGACAGTATTTACCTGGCGCCAGTTTGTGCCATGGCTGTTGAAGGTAGGCTAGATCTGGATCAGGAGCTTGCAGACTAATGTTCAAGGTGAGATGATACAGTAGTTGCTCAAGCATAGAGAGCTGTTTCCCCAAAACAGAGTTTTAAACTGACTAAATATCCCTTTTAGGGGCAAAAAAATTGGGCGCTCCTTTAAGTCAGTGTTTCTTGAATCTGATTTTGAGAAGGACGAGTAGATGCTGATTGAGGGCTTATTGTGTATCAGCCCTTTTCTAAACATGTCATATGTGTTAACTCATTTCATAATTTATTTTATTATTGCTTTTTCTTTAAAGTAGGCTTCATGCCCAGTGTGGAGTCCAACATGATGATTAAACTCATGAGATCAAGACCTGATCTGAGATCAAGAGTCAGATGCTTAACCAACTGAGACACCCAGGTGTCCCACATTGAATTAACCCCATTTTACAAATGAGAAAAAGGAAGCTGAGAAAGGTTAAGTAATTTATAGGGCCCCCTACAGGCCAGAGCGATATCTGACTCCAAGTCTAGCCTCTTTACTTCTTCATTTTACCGCTGCCAACTGGGTTTTCTCAGTGTGAGCGTAGTGTAAGACTTGAGAAAGAATATCTTCTGTCATTGGAAGTTCATTTCTCCCGTTCTTTCTTTTTCTCATATTTCATATCCAAGCTGTTAGGAAATCCTGTGACTCCACTTCCAAAGTAAATAATCTGACCACTTCTGACTACCAACTTCCTCTGTTCAGATTGGTCCAGCTTCCATCAAAGTTTGCTTGATTATTGTGATTTGGTGAGTTTTGACAAATGCAAACGGTCATGGAATAATAAGAATCACAAAAGAGAATAGTTCCATCAACCCCCAAACCTTCCTCATATCCCTTTCAGTTAGTCCTCCTATCACAATCCCCACTGTCTGCTGGCAGTTGTCTGGCAACCGCTGATCTGATTTTTTTCACTATAGATTTGCCTTTTCTGCAATCTGTTTTATTTTTATGGAATATAAAATTATATATAGTATGTGCCCTTTTGCATATGGCTTCTTTCACTTAGCAAATGCTTTTGAGTTTTGTTTATGTTGTTAAGTGCATAAGTCACTCATTCCTTTTGACTGCCCAGAAATATTTCATTGTATAAAGATACCACGCTTTGTTTATCCATTCACCAGTTGATGGACATTTAGGTTGTTTCCAGTTTGTGTTGATTTTGAATAAAGCTGCTGTGAAGATTCCAGTGCAAGTCTTTAGGTGGACATATTTTTCATTTCATTTGGTTAAGTACCTAGGAGTGAGTCTTATATGAATAGGTGGTAAACTTTTTTAATTTTTTAATTTTTTTAACATTTATTTATTGTTGAGAGACAGAGTGTGAGCAGGGAAAGGGCAGAGAGAGAGGGAGACACAGAATCTGAAGCAAGTTCCAGGCCCTGGGATGTCAGCACAGAGCCTGACTTGGGGCTCGAACCCATGAACTGTGAGATCATGACCTGAGCTGAAGTCAGGTGCTTAACCGACTGAGCCACCCAGGTGCCCAGAGTAGGTGGTAAACTTTTAAAGAAACTGCCTAGTTTCCACAGTGGTTGCATCATTTTGCATTCCCATTAACAATTTTTGAGAGTTCCAGTTGCTTCACACTCTTTATAATGCTTGATACTATCAGTCTTTTTATTACTTTATTATTATTTTTTTAATGTTTATTTTTGAGAGACAGAGAGACAGCGTAAGTGGTGGAGAGGCAGAGAGAGAGGGAGACACAGAATCAGAAGTAGGATCCAGACTCTGAGCTGACCACACAGAGCCTGACGCGGGATTTGAACCCACAAACCGTGAGGTCATGACCTGAGCCCAAGTCGGACACTTAACTGACTGAGCCCCCCAGGTGCCCCACTGTGAGTCTTTTTAAATTGTCTTCTAGTGGATTTGTGTCGGTATCTCATTCTGATTTTACTTTACATTTTCCCAATAACTAAAAATGTTGTGTATATTTTTATGCATTTTTTTGCCATTATTATATATTTGTGATGAATTTTCTATCCAGATCTTTTGGCCAGTTTTTAATTAGGTCGATTATTTTATTATTGAGTTGTAAGATTTCTTTATGTATTTTGGATACAAGTTCTTTATCAGATATATTTTGCATATATTCTTTCTTAGTCTATGGCTTCTTTTAGATTTAATGCCTTTTGAATTTTGGTGAAGTGCAGTTTTCAATTTTTTAAATGTACTTTGGCATCTTATCAAAGACATCTTTGGTAAGAGGTAAATATTCCCCAAAATGATCTATGGGGTTCATTGGAATCTGGATCAGTACACCAATAGGTTCGTTTTTAGAAGTTGAAAAGCTGGTCCTAAAATATTCATGGAAGTGCAAAGGACATAGAATAAGAAAAATAATTTTGAATAAAAACAAAGTTAAGTCTTAGATTACCTGAAGTCAAGATTTTACTATAAAGCTAGAGTAATCAAGATAGTGGTGTGCTTGTGTAAGAATAATACAGAAATGAATGGAATAGGATAGACTTCAGAAATAGACACACATTCACTTGATTTTTGATAGAAGTGTCAAGGTAAAGGGAAAAGCTAATCTTTTCAGCAAATAATACTGAGCAATTAGAAAAAAAGAAGAAAAGAAAGAAAAAAAAAGAAACTCAATTCTTGGGGCTCTCTGCCCCTCCCCCACTCATGCTGTCTTTGTCTCTCTCAGGATAAGTAAATAAAAAAATGTTTATCTTTGAGAAAGAGAGAAAGCATGAGCGGGGGAAGGGAAGCTGTAACACAGTGCTGGTCGCAGGGCTTGATGCCACAACCTGTGAGATCAGGACCTGAGCCGAAACCAAGGGTCAGGTGCTGAACCAACTGAGCCTCCCAGGTGCCCCACTAAGAAGTTTTTAATGTTAGGTATGTGTCTTATATATTTCAGCATATTTAGCCTTTATGGAGACATTTATCTAGTCCATATTGTCTGCTTTGATAGAAAAATAATTATCTCTATGTGTAATTATTTGGCTTAATAATAGCTACCATCTACTACATGCTTAATAAGAGGTGAGGCGTAAAGACGCACATTATCTAATTATTCAATTCTCGAAATAACCCTAGTCATAAATTATTGTCACAGTATTACAGAATATAAAATTAGGGTTTGGGATGCTTGGTAATTTGCTCACTGTTACATAACTTATTAAACTGATGACAGAAGATACAAACTGGATCCCCAGTCATGTCCTTGACAGTGACAGGTTCAGTTCAGTGTTTGACATTCTAGGTATACTAAATTCTAAACCATAATCCATAGATACTGCTGGCATCAGAGGGCAGCCACCTGGATATTAGGCAGAGTTGGATAGGAACAGAGTAATTCTTTCTTATTTTTTTAAAAATAGTACTCACACCTTTTTTAAAAAGATTTTTTTAAAGTTCATTTATTTTTGAGAGAGAGAGAGAGAGAGAGAGAGAGAGAGAGTGCACGAACAGCAGAGGGACAGAGAGAGAGGGAGACAGACAACCCCAGGCAGGTTTGCACTGTCAGCAAAGAACCCAAGGTGGGGCTCAATGCCATGAACCATGAGATCATGACCTGAGACAAAATAAAAAATCAGATGCTTAACTGACTGAACCACCCAGCAGCCCCCAACATGATTCTTTCTAAAACATGTGATAATTGAATCTTACTTGATATTCTACAATTTCTTTATACTGATGTTTGGAATATTCAGATATTTTAATGGATACACAAAATCAATTATTAATATACTAATTAATTATTAATTGGCATATTAATGATATAGGTCCAAAATCCCTCTTCCAGAACCCTTGAGGCTGGTTGTTGTTCAGTATACATAATGGTTTTTAAGAATGTAAGACAATACAAATACCATATACCAATTCTGTAAGGGAGATTTGGGGCAATTTTGATATTTGATTTAGTATATGTAAAGATGTAAAAAAAATTTAGAATTCATGGGGCGCCTGGGTGGCTCAGTTGGTTAAGCATCTGACTTCAGGTCAGGTCGTGATCTCCCGGTTTGTGAGTTCGACCCCCGCATCGGGCTCTGTGCTGACAGCTCAGAGCCTGGAGCCTGCTTTGGATTCTGTGTCTTCCCCCCTTTCTCTGCCCCTCCCATGCTCATACTCTGTCTCTCTCTGTCTTTCAATAATAAATAAACGTTAAGAAAAATTTTTTAAATTTAGAATTCATTGACTACACATAGTAAGTGCTCAACCAATGTGACCAATATGATGTGTGTCCTATGGTAGAATGTGAGAGCAATTACCAGGCTTTTCTAAGTAAAAAGGTAAAGTATTCAGTTCTCTGTCATAAATTAGAAAATAATTTAACTTTGTAATATAGAGCCCTTGTTTATCTTAATTTATAATTTATGGAGTATTATGAACATCTGTAAGAGTGATTTCAGGATCAGTTCTTCTTTTAAAGCAGTTTATTTGCTTCATTTGATTTACAAATAAACTGTTCAATATGCTGCAGAACTAAGAAGTTTTTCTTATTATCTAATCCCTGCCTGTATTAACAGCCACATTACCATGGTATTTGATGTTTCAGCTAGGTTAGTGACTTCTGGCCAGGACCAGAATGTTCTGATATGAGTGGTTTGTTTCAGTGTTTTAATGATTCATACCATCCTGGATGCAGCAGAAACTTTGCCATCCTTTGATCCTGAAATGAGCAAACTAAAATCAATGTAAACTATGTCAAAACCTTCTCGAAGTGGTAGGAGCAATCTTTGAGCAATGTTAATCAAGTGGCGGGTAGAGAGTGAAGCCTTCAGGGCACCTTACTTCACTTAGACTGTTTACCTCCGCCAGCAGCTTTGCTTGCCATCTGCCTGGCTCTCGAAGTTCCAGGTGTAATGAAAATGTCTGTCTAGCCACAGGACCTTTGAAAATATTCTAGGGAATATTTGGGCCATCCCTCCACCACTACCAGTCTGCACTTCCATACCTAGCTCCCACTCATCTCTCATTTCTCAGCCTAATCATAAATTCCGCCCACCGGCTATTGTAACACCTGAGTCTGCTTTATGTGCCTCTCATAGAACACCACTCAGACCTCAGTCATACTGTTTATTAAACATTGGGCACAGCTTGTTATAATTGGCTGTTTACTCGTCTGTTTTGCCTAGATTGTAAGACAGCCGTTTCTACCTTGTTCCATATTGTATTCTCAGTGCTTAATATAGAACCTGGCAGAGGGTAGTAATTATTTGCTAAGCAAATAAAACCTCTTAAAGGTTCTCATATGTGAAAAAAAAAGGCGTAATGCAACTAACCTATAGAATTGTGGTAATAAAATAAGATGCTAAAAAAAAATAAAAAATAAAAAAATAAAATAAGATGCTGAGTGTGAATGGGAGTTTGCATCACAATGCTTAGCAGGTAATAGACTTTCAATAAATGTTAATTAAATACAAAATCTGCATTTTCTTTTAATCACAATATAACAGCTTTTAAATTTCATTGTAGATTCAGATTAAACTATGTGTATTATATATACTAACATTTCTTTTGCTTTTTTGTTTTTTGTTAAGTGGATTGGAAAATATGCTATAAAATTAAATGCCCTTTTTAGTAGGGTTAGGTAACTTTGATCTTTTAATTTTTGAATATATCAGTATGTTTTTTAAAAATACATTTCATTCAATAGAACCTTAAAACTCATTTTGTGAAGTACATTTCCACTGAATTTTAAGTAAACATTTTACAGAAAACTGATAAGAACAGGATATAGGCAGAGTCTCCAAGTATTTCCCTACAAATTACCTATGAAAGACAAAGAAAAGTCAGTAACTTCATAGTAGAGAAACATAGCAGACACCACCTTGACAAAGTGAACCTGGTTCATTTTGTTCAAAGTGAACCTGGCCTTAGAACAAACCAACATCATGTGCCTTTTGATACAATGCACAGTGAAGGCCCCCAAATCACTATGGTTATATTTCTGCCTAAAATGTATAACCTGAGTCTAATCATAAGGAAACAACAGACAAAACCAATTTGGGAGTCATTCTACAAAATAACTGGCTTGTACTCTTCAAAAATGTCAAAGTCAAGAAACACAAAGAAAGCTAAGAAACTCTTCTATATTAAAGGAAACGAAAAGGTTATGACAATTGTCATGTAATAAATACATGACCTTGGATTGGCTCTTCAACCCAGGGGAGAGAGGAGGTAGTATTCATAAAGGACATTACTGGGAAAATTGACAGAATTTGAAATAGAGATTACCTATCAGGTAATAGTTTAATAAGGTTAAATTTGGTAATTGTGCTGTTTATTGTATGTAAATATCCTTGCTCTTAGAAATACTCACTGATGTATTCAAGGGTAAAGGGATATGATATTTCTAACTTACTTTTAAACATAAGGAAGAATGACAGAAGGAGACACAAAGATGAAGAGAGACAGAGAATGATAGGGCAAAGATGATAAAATGTAAAGGGTGTGTGGGAGTCCCTTGTCCCGTTCTTACAACTTTTCTTTGAGATTATAATTATATCAAAATAAAATATTAACCAAAACATGCCTTCTTCTCAAATAAACTTTAGGGACACCTGGGTGGCTCAGTTGGTTAAGCATCCGACTTCGGCTCAGGTCATGATCTCATGGTTCATGGGTTTGAGCCCCATGTCGGGCTGTGTGCTGATAGCTCAGAGCCTGGAGCCTGCTTCAAATTCTGTGTCTCCCTCTCTCTCTGCCTCTTCCCAGCTCGTGCTCCATCTCTTTCTCTCTCTGTCTCTTAAAAAATAAAATAAATAAATAAATAAACGGTGAAATAAACTTTATGCGGTTTAGTGTTAGATATCCAAATATAGTGGTTGAGTGGTCAATTATTCATTGATCACTTCGAAAAAGTTAGTTTTCAGTTTCTGAGTAATTAAAAAGCATGGACTCAGTGACCTAAAACAACAATTTATGATTTTTAAAATAATCTTTAGTGTGAACTGAGTTCAGCTGGGCATTTTTTCTGCTCCACAGTGCATAGTCTGAAGGTATTCATTCTGTTGCCTTCAACAGGAAGCTCAACTGTGACTGGAACATCCATGATGGATGCTCAACTTCTCAGGGCTTTCTCTTCATTCAGTAGTTTAGCGTGAGCTGCTTTGTAATTAGAAGCTGATTCCAAGAAGGGACAACAGAAGCTGCCAGTTCTCTCAAAGCCTAGGCTCACAAGTCCTAGAATATCTATCTCTTCCATGGTATTCTGTTGTTAGAACAAATGGCAATACAACCCACATTCAAATGTAGGGAAATAGGGGTGCCTGCATGGCTCAGTAGGTTAAGTGTCTGACTTTGGCTCAGGTATGATCTCATGGTCCATGAGTTTGAGCCCCATGTTGGGCTGTGCTGACAGTTCAGAGCCTGGGGCCTGTTTTGGATTTTCTGTCTCTGTGCCCCTTCCCTGCTTGCGCTCTGTCTCTCAACAAACAAAAACAAATGGAGGGAAATAAAATCTGTAGATCTGAGAAGTGGCCTGTGCTTAAAGGGTTGGGAAGAATTTTTGGCAGCCACATTGGAGGCTGTCTACCACAGAGCCCAAATCAACTCACTTAGATGACTTGGAATGTACTTATCTGTGAGTATAATTTAGGAATATTAGTGAAGGAGATACATGTCAAAATAATTTTAATTTGCATGAAAGTTAACAGAATTTGTATATGAATTCAGAACTATTGAGTATAATTATGGCTAAGAGATGGTCTATTATAAATTATTTTTTCATTATAAAAGTGCCAGTGTTTTTGATGCCTGATAGAGAAAAATATAATGACTCTAGTACAGTTTGGTGCCAGTGCCTGGACTTGTTCTAAAGTGCAAACTGGTTTATTCATTATTGCTTTTACCTCAAAAGTGTAAATATTGACATAAGGACAAAGGTAAATAACACATTAGGGGACTCCAGACCACAGTGAGAGAACCACTGACCTAGAGAAACGTGCCAACTTATGCACTAGTCATATGCCAGGGTTCACCGTACTATTTCTGATAACAAGATGTTGTAAACAGTTTAAATATTCTTCATTAGCAAATGGTTAAATAAAATACAATGCATTCATATTAAGGAATACCATGCAGCCATTAAAAATAATGGGTAGATGTTTATGTACAGAGAAACTCTCTAGAATATAGCACTACTGGTAAAACGTCATATAGTATGTATATCACCCCATTTTTTTAAATGCAAATATATCTAGATACATGATAGCAAGATTTTCTTAAGGAAAATAAGGTCATAACATGCACGCTGTAAATATGGATTACAAACTTAGGTATACACACATACACACAAATGCAAACGCATAGAAGGAGGGGGAACATACTACATACTTATCAGTGGTGACACATGAAGAAAGTAGGATGGTAGTGCTGAGGCTAACTCTTCTCTCTGTTCTTTTTTCCAATGTGTGATAAATAGAAGGCAACTGTTTACGGACTTTTATATAACCTATGAATTGATATAAAGTTTACTGGAAAGAATTTTAAGAATGAGGTACTGTGACTGATAGCTGTTTTTCTTTATTCAATATTAGAAGATGGAAGAATTAGAACTTAAAGTGAAGCTTATGCACATAACCCTTGAATCCTGTATATGCCACTCTTATTGGTACCTTTGTTTTGTTTTGTACTGAATGAAATATTCCTTTATTCTTCTCCTTAAAATTTTAACATTCTTAGGTCATAGAAAATGCATTGTATATCTCGTACTAGAGTTTACTAATATATGGAGGGAGAGTAAAATATAGAATGAATTACAGGTTGATCTTTTTTTTTTTTAATTTTTTTTTCAATGTTTATTTATTTTTGGGACAGAGAGAGACAGAGCATGAACAGGCGAGGGGCAGAGAGAGAGGGAGACACAGAAACGGAAACAGGCTCCAGGCTCCGAGCCATCAGCCCAGAGCCCGACGCGGGGCTCGAACTCAAGGACCGTGAGATCGTGACCTGGCTGAAGTCGGACGCTTAACCGACTGCGCCACCCAGGCGCCCCAGGTTGATCTTTTTATAGTAGGTAAAGTTCTTCACTGCCTATTTTGGCACAAGCAAGATACCGAGAAAGGTTGTAGCACATAAAAACCCAAAGATAATGAAAGTCTATAAATGAAACAATTGTTCTAAGCTATTCTGTGTTATCTATGAGAAGGTATCACATGTACAAGATAATACATAATATAGAAGATTATAGTTTCTTTTTAGGAACTGCTTGTAAGACTTTATTTGTAATATTCTATCTAATTTCAGGCCATTAATTAACTAACAGATTGCCAAATACAATTTCAGTAAGTTCATTTCTTTATTTGGCATATAATTATTGTATGCCTGCTGTGCACCAGAGTCTCTTATTGGTGTTTGGAATACAACAAGAACAAAACAAAGTTACTGAACTCATGGAGTATACAAAAATGAAGAAACATTCCTGCCTTTATAGAGTTTACATTTCAGAGGAGAGAGATAGACAATAAACAGATAAAAAAGTAAAATGAGTGATGAATGCTTTGGAGAAAAATAAGGCAGAATGGGAGATTTAAAAATATGGCAGAAAACAAAGTAATCAGATACGATCTTGCTGAGAAGTTTCCACTGGAGAAAAGACTTGCTGCAGGTAATGGGGTGAGGTAGCCAATTGGGTGGATATCTGAAAGAGTCGTCCAAGCAGAATAGGCAACAGCAGGTACAAAGGCCCTGAAGTGGAAACATATTTATGCATTCATTGTGGAATAAGGAGGTCGGTGCAGACAAAGAGTCGTCTGATCATGCTAGAGAAACACAAGATAAGCAGATAGTGGAAGGAGGGGAATTTGAGGTGGAAAGATAAGGACATGTTGAGTTTGAGATTCACAGAAGACATTTAAGTGGAGGTGATGAGTAGGCAGTATAAATTTGAGGGATTACACTACCTATAGAAGATATTTAAAGGCCTAAGATAAGATGAGATCACCGAAAGAGAGTAGATCAAGAAGAGAATGGGAAAGCCTGGGTCCTGGGGTAAGGGACTGAGCAAAGGAGACTGAGAAGGAGTAACTTGTGTGTCATGACACACACATCTGATAAAGGACTCCTACCCATCACTTAAGAAAACTCTTTAGAGGAATTTTCTCTCTTGTTTTGAGAACTGCAAATATCTTTTAAAGTTCATCATATATCCAAAGAATGAACACTTCCACTTCTAATTATATTCAGAAGAAATGAGAACATTTTTTTTCCTCCAAAAGACATAAGAATATTCATAGCAGTATTATTTATAACAGCCTTAAACCAGAAACTTACCAGATGCCGTCACCAGTAACAGTGGTGTTGGAGGTCAGTAGAGTGACCTTTTGGGTGAGGATGGATAATGTCTGGGAGGGGGCAAGTGGAATGCAGGTGACTTCATGATCTATACATTTTTCTACATCTAGTACGTCAAATAGGGATTTGCATTAAAGAAAATAATTTGATGAGTGAAAGGTTTTTGCTCTAAGAATGCTTGTTACTTCTTGTTGGTACATGTCCTAGAATTGACCTTTCCAAAGTTCATTTTTTCAACATATAGTTAGTCCCTGCCTACATGCTAGATACTACACTAGGCACAGGGAATACAGAGATAAAAGATTTAGTTTCTGTCTCTTCATGCACTTCACGGTGTAGTTTATTTGCTTTGCGCAAGAGAATATTATTGTCACCATTTCCATATAAACTTGGACCAGAATTCATTGATGGAATGCTCTGTGGTCCAATTTTTTGTTTGTTTGTTCATTCTTTTTTATTGTTTCCTTGATCAGGAAGTTCCTGTATTTAGATAAAACTTTACATGTAAGAATTGCCTACTAGTCTCTAGAGGTTAGTGATGTCAAATTTACTTATTTCCAAAGTAAGATATTAAAATTTGACCCTATCTAAGTAAGCTCTGTGTAAGGTTTACATTTTTATTGAGACTACATTTTTTCTGAGCTTTCTTAATGAGTGAGTGATTTATGAAAATGCATGCTTTTTCTTCCTTTAAGACTTATGTGAGACATTATCAATTCCCCATATTTCTTTGGAAGGACACAAAAGGGACATCATTATCTACTCCCCTCTCTTTAAATGTGAGAAGCATGTGTCCAATTAAATCTAGTGCTTCCTCCTCATTGTTCTGTATGAATAATTAACCTTTCTAAGTGCTGACATCAGGAAGGTTTTGAATCCCCCTTTCTTCCATGGGAAAAATAAAATGAGCAGAACTGATGCTTCTTTAAAAGTTTTCTTTTTAATCATTTTGAAAGACGATTAATAATAATATAATATGAGTGTTAAAATCTAACACGTTGATTTTGAAAAGTATGATTTTATTTATTCCTTGGTGATAATGATTTTATTATTAATGTGGGCTTCTCTAAAGTAATAATGTTCTCTAATGCAATCATTTAGAACAATATGGTCACCAATCTACTTTCATTAGTCACATGGGAACATTATAAATCAATTTATATGATCTTTGCAATTGAAACTTGCTGGATGCCAGCTGTGTCAATTTCTGTTAATTATCATCCTTTTAAACCTCATTCTTTCTGTAAGTAAGATACGCACTTTCGGACTTTTTTTTATAGTTTAAATTGTTCTGCTCATCCTCCTACAGGTCTCCTACAAGGTTTTTGCCCCTCTAAGTTGATTTATAATGTAACCTTGAAACAAGGAGAAGCATTAGTTGCCTGCTGTTTTAATAAATGGCTTGTCAGCTATTTTACAACTACGGTTATTTCTTTGACTAGAGAAATTTCTAGATAGCAGGTCTTTGAATTCTTGATTATTTTAAAGATTTGGCTGGACATTCTTGACCATATATATCTATCCTCTGTGCAAATAAATACTTGACTGTTAGAAAATGGCTTTTATCTGTTTTGAATTTGATTTTATATATTTTGATTTTGTCATACACTTATGAGCCAATCTGGAGGGTTGAGAATGTAATGAAACTATCTGACATTTAACCTGTTAAAATACTATTTATCCTCTCTGATTTATTTACTTCTTTTGCAATAAAGGGTTAAACTATCTTAAGAAATCAATAAATATGTAGAATGCAAACTCCATAAAACTCTTAAGTTTCCCTAGTCAAATTCGATCAGGTTCACTTTTCACAGTGATTTTTGTTTTTGTCCCACCACACACAATGAGTCTCATCTTCCACTGAACATATATCGCATATTCTCTCCTTTCTCCTCCTGCTGCATTTCTAGCTTCTATTTCCCTTCTTGGAATCACAACCTACCCACTCTCCTAAGCTGGAAACCTCAAGACCATTCTAGTTTCTTCCTCCTCCCATGCATTACCTTGGCCTAGTAATTTCACCTATGTATTACCTTACTCATCCTTTTTATCCCTAAAGTAGCTCCCTTTTACCAGACTTTCAATATCTCCTCCAAACAGACCTGCCTTATCCAGTCTTTTCTTCTCCCCTCCTTCACATATGTTCACATCCACAGGTGACACGACAGTGTTAGATATCAGCTGATCTGAATGTATTGTTCTGAGTAAACTCCATTTTTTTTTATAATTTTTTTTTTTTGTTTTTTGAGAGAGACAAAGAGAGGGCAAGTGAGGGGAAGAGAGGGAGAGAGAGAGACAGAGAGAGAGAGAGAGAGAGAGAGAGAGAATCACAAGGGGCAGAGAGAGAGAGAGAAAGAAGCAGGGCTCATGTTCACCTTGAAGTAGGGCTTGAGCTTACCCAAAGCAGGGCTTGTGCTCACCTGATGCGGAATTCGAACTCATGACCTGTGAGATCATCAAGCAAAACACGAAGATCCTTCTAGCATAAGGGTGCTGTGCACTCCTCCAGTCTGTTCTGCAGTTCGCTCCCAGAGTTTATTCTCTGCCTATGTCATGCTGCTTCATGCCTCCCACTCTTTCCTCTGACTGCAAACCCACAAAGTGCCCTTTGTAATCTCTTTGAGCTGCTATAATAAAATGCCACAGACTAGGTACCTTAAACAATAGGCATTTATTTTCTCACACTTTTGGAGGCCTGCAAGATCAAGGTGTCAGCAGGTTTGTGTTTTTCTGAGGTCTCTCTTGGCTTGCAGGTCACTGTCTTCTTGCTGTATCCTCACATGGCCTTTCCTTGGTGGGCACACATCCCTGGTGTCTCTTTTGTGTGTCCAAATTTCTTCTTATAAAGACACTAGTCAGACTGAATTAGAGCCCATCCTAACCACCTCATTTTAACTTAACCATATTGTACATGCTTTATCTCCTATTCTGAGGCACTAGAGGTTCAGGCTTCAACCTATGGATTTTGGCAGACACGTTCAGGTCCATTTTACATGCCATTTAATGCTCATACAACATGCCATTTTATGCCCACACTGCGCTTTTCATTTTCAAAGCACTTTACAAATGTGAATGTATCTTTTTTTATTAAACCAAACCAGACACCTAAAATTTCCTCAAAAGCCAACACATGGCTTTAGTAATAGTGTTCCTAAGTCATTAGCAATAGTAATAATAGCAATAATAGTAATTAAACAGTAATTTATCTTTCTTACCTTTTACTATATTATCTTGAAATGAGTCATTTATCATGTCAACATTATGAAATTAGAACAGTCTTTCAGAACTAAAAAGGGTCTTAGAATTATATTTTAGAACTTTTTGAATTTGCATCTTGCTATCTTGTCATTCACATGTCACTAGTTGTAGTACTCAGTATATTTCATGGGTCTCAGACCCTGCTTGTAAGAGATACACCCAGTGGCCTCAAGTATTATATCCGGTCTAGAGGTCCTCCTAACACCACAAAGCACCTACCAATGGACCTGAATTACATCTGTAATTCAGAAGGGTCATCTTGAAGGTCTCCACTAATGCAGATTAGGACAGGGGAACATTCACTGAGCCCCACCCACATCTGTTATCTCAGAAACTAAAAATCAAGAACTTGGTAAGAATTCATAAAATTATGAATATTCTTTTTATGTTATTTTCACTTTACCCAGAAATATCTGGCAATAAAGGAGCGCTAACACTTGTAAGGAAAACTTTTTCTGGGAAAACCTAGACCAAGAAGGATGCCATCAATTCTTCTTGCTGACGAAATTCTAGAATGCTCTTGTGGCTTTGCCTGGGGAGCCACTGGGAAGCTGTGCTACTGGGAGAATGGTCTCTGAATTGCCTTGTTCATTTAATAACAGAAAAATGTCTGTGGAGGCTGGCTGGTATAAGGGAGAGAAGGCGAACTGGGCTTTGCAAATATCAGACCTACCCACTTTATTTATTTATTTATTTATTTTAAGTTTATTTATTTTGAGAGAGTGCACACGTGAGCGGGGGAGGGACAGAGAGAGGGAGAGAGAATCCCAAGCAGGCTCCACACTAACAGTGCCTGCCATGGGGCTCGTGACCTGTGAAATCATGACCTGAGGTGAGATCAGGAGTCTATTGCTTAACCGACTGAGTCATCCAGGCATCCCCAGACCTACCCAGTTTAAAGCTGCCCTTGGAAAACCTTCAAATGCATAAGTCACAAGGGGTTTAGTTTTAGTAGACAAATGAAACTGCAAGATGCTGACCATAAATATTTTCATCTTTAACACACTTTTCAAAAAAATGTATAATGTTCATTAAGGAAACATAAAAGTGATAATTTACATCAATCACCTACAATGTGCTGTAAGATTTTAAGAACCTTAAGGGGCAGGACCATGGTCTTGGCACAGTACACCCACTAGAGGTCATATTAATAATACACAGAATAATATCTAACATTCATTTCTTAGGCACTTTAGCTCTGTGCATTTTTGTCTGTTGTCTCATTTAACTTTCACAATATCTCTGATAGGTTGTATTCCTATTTTACAGACGACTAAAAGTTCAGAGAAGTTATGTGATTTGCCCAAAGTCACACAGTTTCTATGTGATGGAACTGAGTTTCCACTCACTTTGCCTGCTTTTGGTGTCTGTGTTCTTAACCCTGGCTATCTAACTACCTGAGTGTTCGATGTGCTTAGTTATTACTTGCAATGCACATGACTGTAAAATAGCTAATAAGACAACATGAGTTTGCATAAGTGATTACTAAAATAAGTTTTGAGATATAATTCATATACCATAAAATTCATCCTTTCAAAGTATATAGTCACGTGTTTTTTAGTACATTCACAGAGTTCTACAAACATCAGTACCAATTTTAAAACCTTTTTTATCACCCCCCAAAAGGATCCATTAGTAGTCATCGCCTGTTCTCTCCATGTCCTAGCCCCTAGCGACTGCTAATGTACTTTCAGTTTCTATGTGTTTGTCTGTTCTGTGCATTTCAAGTAAATGGAATCATATAACATAGGGATTTCTGTGTCTGGTGTCTTTAACTTACCATGTCTTCAAGGCTTATCCATGTTGTAACATATATTAGTACTTTGTTCCTTTTTGTGGATGACATAACATTCCATTGTATGGATACACCAAATTTTGTTTATCCATTTATCAATTGGAGGGCATTTGGCTTTTTCCATTTTTTTTTTTTTTTTTTTTTTTTGGCTATTGTGAATCATGCTGTTATGAGCATTGGTATACAAATTTTTGTGTGAACAGATTTTTACATCTCTCTAGGAGTGAAATTGTTGGGTCATATAATAATCATGCTTGACTTTTGTTTTTTTAAAGTTTACTTATTTTTTGATAGAGAGAGAGAGAGAGAGAGAGAGAGAGAATGTGAGCGAGGGAGGGGCAGAGAGAGGGAGACATACATAGAATCCGAAGCAGGCTCCAGGCTCTGAGCTGTCAGCAGAAAGCCCAACAATGGGGCTCGGCCTCATGAACCATGAGATCGTGACCTGAGCCAGTGGGATGTTCAACCCACAGAGCCACCCAGATGCCCCCATGCTTGACATTTTGAGGAATTGCTAACGTGTTTTCCAAAGAGTCTGCACCATTTTACATTTCCACCCAACAGTGAATGAAGATTTAGATTTCTCCGCAAACAATACTTGTTTGTTCTTTATAGCCATTCTAGTGAGTGTGAAGTGGTATGATGGTGGTTTTGATTTGCATTTGCCTAGCGACTGAGGTTAAGTATCTTTATGTGTGCTTATTGGCCATTTATACAACTTCTTTGAAGAAATGTCTATTCAATCCCTATGCTCATTTTTTAATTAGATTATTTGCCTTGATTGTTGTGTGTCAGTGATGTTAAGCTTAGTGCGTCTTTCACTTTTCCATTTTTACTACTGCTTGGAAATCCTTTTGGTTATGTCAAGTCAAGCATTTATTCAAACATCTATTAATCATTTATTGTGTTCTATGCCTGTATTGGAAATATAAAGTCCAATAAGACATGTCATATCTCCTGTGGATTATTGCCAACAGCTGCCTGTTTTCCTACTCCCCAATCAATCTTTTACCCTGCATCCCAAATGGTTTTTCTAAAAAGTAAATTTGATCATGTCACTTACTTGCTCATTTCCTTCAATGCTTTCTTTATTGACCATAAGACAAAATTCTAACTTTTAAGGATGGTTTTATAAAGGATTCAAAATTTGTTCTTCACCAGTTTCTACAAGATTATCTTTCTTGTGTGCATCCTATACCCCCAAATAGGATAACTTTAAGGGTCTCCTATTTAAATACTCCATCTAGACACACTGAGTTTAGTAAGCAAGGAGAGTAAGTGGGTCCTCAGTCAGAAACCGAAACCAGGTCTCAGAAGAAAGAGAATCACTGGAGCTTTTCTCTTAACTCTGGATCCCAACCAAACAGGTGGATTTCTCTTAAGCCTGTGACCTGAGAAAGTTAAAGCAAGCTGTATTGTGTTCTATTCTTTTTTTTTTTTAACGTTTTATTTATTTTTGAGACAGAGAGACAGAGCATGAATGGGGGAGGGTCAGAGAGAGAGGGAGACACAGGATCCGAAACAGGCTCCAGGCTGTGAGCGGTCAGCACAGAGCCCAACGCGGGGCTCAAACTCACGGACCGCGAGATCATGACCTGAGCCAAAGTCGGATGCTTAACCGACTGAGCCACCCAGGCACCCCTCTATTCTTTTCTCTAATGAAATTTTTAAATGTCCAGCCTCATTTCATTTTCACTACTGAGTAATAAAAGAAAGAGCTATGTGCTCATGCTTGGGTCACTGTTAAAGCGGACCATGGCCCTTTAAGGACAGTGGTGGTAGTTGCAGTAATTAATGGGGTTCCTCTGAGAGAGGTGACCGGCCCAGAAAGACACAAACCATTGGTCAAGAGAAACGTTCTCTCACGGGGAGACTCTACCTCCATCAACCCTTAGAGAAACTGAGTTTTAGTTTTAATAAAGGCAGCTTTGGTTTCCTTAGATCTCCTACCAAATAGGAGCAAGGAACTCACTACCTACCTCCCTGTTATGACTTTTTTCTAGTATATAAATCTAGTATAAAATTTGATCTAGTATATAAAGTAGTATATAAAATAGATCTAGTATATAAATTTGGAAGTATATTAAATAATTCCTTTTGAACTTAGGCATAAACTAATTATATGGTAAAAATCCATGTATATATGTGTGTATGTATATATAAACACATGTACACACACAACACTCCTGCACAGATGGAAAGTGGAGACTATAAAATTCAAATAACAAATCAGAGGTGTTTACATATGTTGCACCGTAATGAACAAAAACAAAATTCAAGTGACTTAAAACAATCATTTTTCCAGCTTAATTGACATATAATTGACAAATAAAACTTAAGATATTTAAAGTGTATATTGTGATTTTATATACATATAGGTTGTTAAAGGAATCCTCCCATCATTAGTTAATATAGCCATCACTTCACATATAATGTTCTTTTCATATATATACATATATATATAGTGATAACTCTCAAGTTCTACTCTCTTAGCAAATTTCAATTATGTAGTAGTGTCATCAGCTATAGTCACCATGTAAATAACCATCTTATTTAGTTCATCATTTTGTAGGTCAGGAAGTTGGGAAGGGACCACCCACACAGTGTGCCTGCGGTTCATTTGGCATCACTTGGGGGGACGGGCTGGCTGACCCTGCAAGATGGCTTCTTCCCTGATATGTATGGCACCTCACTCCTCCTTGGCCTTTTTCTCTCCATTTTTTATCCTATAGGCCTGTGCATGTGGCTTGGATTTTGCCCAGGATGGTGGTCTTAGGTTAGCTATACCTCTTAAATGGCAGTTAGTTTATAAGAGAGCAGGGCCATAGCTACCAGGCCTTTTAAAAGCTAGGCCTGGAACTGGCATAGCTGTTACATCATCATTTACACCTTACTGTGCATTCACTGACCAGCAGAAACACAAAGGGAAGGGAAATAGACTCCCCAACTTTCCATGGGAGGAAGAGAAAAGTAAACACAAAGATTCCACCTCTTCTCCCACACATGAAAATATCAGTACCATTCTGAGTCTTCCGTAGTTTGCAGATGTATTGGTTGTCTCAGATAAAGGTGAAGTGGCATTACACATACTGTGTATAACTTTTAACAACTTTTTTTATATTTAATGTCACGATAATCAAAATTCTTTAAAGTTTTATTCCTTCTTTGATTTGTACATGTGTATTTTATGACCACATTTTGAGTTGCAGGAAGTGTGAACTACGCTTTTATGACACATACCCGAGATCTTAGGAGCATTAAAAATAGTTTATTAATACCCAGGGTATCATTCTAGCTTACCTAATACCTTTGATTTACTAAAGTCACAAAAGTTATGTTGGCTTCTTTTATGGATATAACTTTAGCCACATGGTAAAGCATAGCTTTGTACAGGTGTTTTCAGATGTTTGGTCCACTGACATCTAAGAAATTCAACCCTGGGGTCACAGAGAAAAGAAGTGAAAGACAATAAAAACCACATGTTAACCATTAATGTTCATTTACCAAATCCTACTTAAACTCTTGTACTCTCTAAGCTAATTTCATCCAATTGCCTTTTAATTATAGTCTCTTGCTCAGAGTTGCAAATATAATGGCTTTTTAATATATCTTGCACTGTTCTGTGTCCAATGTAGGATGTAATCATGCAATTTATTCATAGCTAGTGCATTAGGTAATTAAAACATAAGCACACGTGGATTTCTGCACATGCATATTCCACAGAAAAGGATCTGACAAATCTGCTTTTGTATAAAATTCTTTTTTAGAATAGAAATTCTGTGTCCAATATATGCTGTAGCCATGATGAAATAAATCAAATATGACTGTTTGAGAGATCTGTGTACCTACCAGGAATAAAAGAAACTAATTTAAAGTAGGAATGTAAGTGTCTTAACACATTTTTAATTAATCATAGTATTGGTAGATAGAATTCTCAGTGTAGGTTAGTGCTTCATTGTCTAAGATGTTAGGAGATGAACAGACCCTCAGTCTCCTGTCTCTTTTAGACAAAGACAGGAAAATAAGGTGAGATTTAAGATAATTATCACTATTACTAAAAATGATCAAATATAGCCATTTTTAAAGCTCTTTTTTAACAGTGGTGATTACCTTTTGGGAGTAAGAGTTGATATATGCATGGCTAATAAATATTATGTTTCTTTCAATGAGCAAATACTAATCTAGTGAAGTTGTTCACCTTTATTTCATAGTAACCAGGAGTTTTTATGTAAAGACAAGTGATTACCTGTTTTTGAATTATGTATGATTTTGAGAACTGTATAATAACTTTTTAAAAAAGCATATCAAGCTCTATTTTTACACATTTACTCATTCCATAATTTATTAAGTGCCAACTATGACCTATGTGTTAGAGATACCAAGAAAAGTGCCTTAGGATTTTGATTTTTTTGTGGAAAGCCATTTCTCTGGTGTTACCTTCTGACTATTAATGCTTGGCCACATACACATGTGCATGCACACACACACACACACACACACAAAGGATATGAGCCATGAATCCAAATACCATGTTAGTGCCTGGAGACATCTGAAAATCTAGATGGATTGATTTCCTTTTTCAGTTTTCTCTGGATATGTGTTCACACATCTTATGTTCATTCTTCTTAGAATACTAATATAGAAAAGTATCTGTACATATCTTTTCCAAAACATTAACATTATTAAGATTTTAGATAACATATCCTCATTAGCTAATTTCCTTTTCTGTTCCTTTTTCATCCACTTGCCTTCTTCCTCTTACATTCTTAGCAGTTTTAGGGATCTTCTTTGGAAAACACAATGAACAGCTAGGAGGCTAGTCAAGGAGCATCCTATTCCCAAGTGAGAAGTTAAGCCTTGAAATCCAGATACATAAACCCATTCTCAAATTGGTATTTCTTGTACATTTAAGCTTTATGTTGTAAATACTGAGCTTTGGATGCTTTACCTCCAGAAAGAGTAATCTACAGAAGGAGACCAGCCTCTACAAAGGGAAAGTCAATCTTGATCCCTCTTGATGCTTTGAGTCCCAGGTCTTAAGAGCTTGCTCCCTAAACCCTGCCATTGACTTTTTTTTTTTTATCTAGTCTTGACTGCTCTCTATTTAATCCTGCCTTTTACTTACCCTTTGGAGATACTACATCCTAATTCAACTCTGAGGTAGAAATCCATAGAGGAACAAATCAAACACATTAATGTTAAAGCAAAAACAAGACAAAATGCTCCATCATCTTCGTCAAATCAAGTACTAAATTCCCATCCTAAATTCTATACTCAGGTGTTTGATTTAGAGGAAATTCCAAATTTATAAATGGATTATGTATCCAGTGTTCCTTTTGACTTAGAAACTCAGGACCCACATTCCTATAGAAATGATGGTATAAATGCCATACCAGATACATTATAAGTAAAAAGTTAAAGTTTCCACAATATTACGTAGTAACTATTTGCTCCTTCTGAGGCCAAAATATAAGTCCTTCATTTTTTCTTTAATTGTTTTGGTATCATGTGATTTTACATTCTGGCATTTTTCAAATCAAAATTAATTTTAAAGTTGATCTACTTTCCTTTTCTTTTTTTCCCCTGAAAAGCTGTTAAATTTATGGTACATATTACCTACCATTACCAACAATGGGGTCTTAAATCTTAACCTCAAATGTAGTATCCTAACTATATCTGAGTACTTATAATTATTAATGTAGGGAAGGGAGATACATTCCAAGTTTGATACCTGCATTTTGTTCTGCCCATCATATTATTCCAGTTAGGGATTCAGTTAATCCTTATATTGAAACTATAGTTTTATTTTCACCAGCTGCCTGTGGACAACACAATGTCTCCCTTTATCCAGAATATTTAACCAGTTTCTCTGAATTTTCTTCCATAGCATATGAATTACCCCAGATTCTGTCCCATCTATTAAAAACAACAAACCTCCTCCTACTCTGTGGCTTTCCTCTGGCTGTGGCCCTATTTCCTTTCTTTTACAGTCAGAGTTCCTTTAAGGATATCTGCACTCGTTCTGCTGAATAGAGGTATCATGACTTATGCAACCTGTTCCCTTTTAATGGACATCTAAGATAGAAATTATAATCAATATGCTTTGCTCAACATCCTTGAACAAATATCTTTGCACATTAGTGCAGATATTTCTGTAGAATACAATTCCAGAATCTGAGGGAATGCACATTACGGTTTGCACTGCGTGCTGCCAAAAATTTGTTCAAAATCCTAACCCCAGTGTCCCAGAATATGGCCTTTTTTAGAGATGGGGTCCTCATGGAGGTAGTCAAGTTAAAATGAGCATATTAGGATGGGTTCTAGTCCAATGAGTGGTATCTTTGTAAGAGGAAATCTGGACATGGACATGCAGAGGGAAGAGATATGGATGTAAAGGAAAACAACCACATAAACATGAAGACAGCCATCTATAAAAGCCAAGAAGCGAAGCCAGGTACAGATCCTTCCTGATCCTTCCTTCATATACTGAGAAGGAACTAATCCTTTCAACACCTTGGTTTTGGATTTCTAGCCTCCAGAACTGTGATTTCTGCTATTTAAGTCACTCATTTGGTAGTACTGTTATAGCAGCCCTAGAAAACTTATAAAGCACACTTGCAAAAAAAACCTCCAAAATAGCTGTGACAATTTATATCTTAACCAACCATGTAGAAGGGTAGCTTTCTCCTCACCCCTCACCAATACTTAAATATTAACCTTTGCAATGTTTAGTTAATTTCTAAGACAAATAAATGGTATTGCTTTTCTTTTTTTAATTTTTTGATGTTTATTTATTTTTGAGACAGAGACAGAGCATGAGCAGGGGAGGGGCAGAAAAGGAGAGAGACCTAGAATCTCAAGCAGGTTCCAGGCTCTGAGCTGTCAGCACAGAGCCTGACATGGGGCTCACACTCACGAGCCCTGAGATTGTAACCTGAGCCGAAGTCAAACGCTTAACCAGCTGAGCCACTCAGGCGCCCCTGGTATCTCTTTTCAAGGCACGCTTCTCTGATTTTTTTTTAATCCAGATTTAGCATCTCTGGAGTTTTATTTCCTTTTAAAATACCTAAAATGGACTCAAATGAATTGATACTACCAAATAACTATTCAAATCTAACTACATGATTTCAGTATAGTTTCATACAATGATAAAATAGGATTAAAAAATATTTATCTTTTAAAAATGTTTAACTACTCATTTACTTATTGACAATCTACAGCAAAATTTTCATTCTCTATGATTATCACACGTAGCATGAAGTTTATTCCTAAAAGGCAAAAGCTAAACAATTCGCAACTACACACTTTAAAAAGTTAATTTCGTACTTATAGCCTGTGAAAATCTAGCAATCCAATTCATAATGTATTAAGGATTATGCTTTTGAAGTAAATTAATTACTGGCCTTCCCATTAGAAATATACTGTTGGAAATTGAGCATTTAGCAACTGCTCTAAAATGTTCTAAAAGTGTTCTAAAATGATACCATAAGTTTTAGGAGCATTGTAGTAACATTAAAAAAATATATACCATGTAGGGTTGTAATTGCTTGAAAAAGTTCTTTTTGGGAGATAGTAATAAGGTACATATGTCCCCAAATCACTATTTTGTTAATATGCTCATCTTGTTTAAGGATTATTTTCTATCTTCTCTTTCACGGATTTTTGTTGGTCTTTGCATGAGTTAACATATGAACTTTCAGGTTATTTGACTGGACAAACCTCTTATGACAGCTTTCAAAGGGACACACAAAACGTTTCTCCCCAGTATGGATACGTACGTGGGTACGCAAATTATAGTCCAGGGAAAAACGTTTTCCGCACCCTTCAAAAGTACACCGAAATGGCCTCTCTCCAGTATGAACCAGAAAATGTCTTTTTAGTTTTGCACTCTCATTGAATGCTTTCCCACATTCTGCACATACATGATCTCGGGGAGCATGAACGAGGAGATGCCTTCTCAGGGAAGCTCTATTCTTTAACTTTTTTGTGCATCCACTGTGAGGACAAACAATTCTTTCTGGAGCATCATAATCCTTATTTTTTGTGGGCTTCTTTCTAGCAAATTCTGCAAACTGTTTAGGATCTGATACATCAGTGCTGGGTATTCCTCCAGGAGAAAGCTTCTTGCCTGTCTCATACTCTGAATATTCAAGCTGTGAATTCTCTCCAGTCTGCTGAGAAAGTTCTTGTTTTGCCCCTTTTTGCACACATTTCAAGGATTTCCCCAGAAGCGAGCTTGCAGTAAGAACCTGTTGAGAAAGCTCTTGTTCTGATTCTTCTTCCTGGTAGTTAAGGGACTTCGGTGAGTCTTCTTCCAGGATGGGTTCAGAAAACTCACCTCTTATTATGCATTCTATGTAACAATCAGAGAAGGAATCTTCTCCAACAACTAGGTGGCTACTTTCAAAGAATACACCTTCATCTTCTAAGGCCCATGGCATGTCAAAAGGTTCTTGTTGGGCTGGCCGTGGCTTGGATGGCTTTGGTTTATCCCCACTGAAGGCTCTTCTACCCAAGCCTTTCCAGCCACAAGTCTTTACCTTTTTCTTCAGTTGCTGGTCCATATTGTCGTGTTGCTTCTTCCTTGAAGGTTTGTACCAGGATATATCAACCACTTCCAGGTGATAGTGATCTGAGTAAACTGCCTTCAGCAAACACCTGCTTTGAGATAGTAACCTTTAGATAAACTATATTCCAACTTTAGAACCACTGTCAGAGCTTAAAAAATGGCCTCAAACTCACTTTTTAATAGCGAAATGGCTGCATTTGCTTCTTCTCTGACAAACCCAAGAAAGTAAGAGAATGAGCTGTGACACAGGATGTGGGTTATAACTAGATCTTATGTGGGGGTCCCCACAAATTATCTGCCCTCTCCAACTGACCACCTAATGTTTACTGGGTACTCACTATGTGCTAGCCCTACTCTAGGCGCTCATAGGTTGAGATCTATCGGTAAGTAGACATACAAAAAATCTGTGCCTCACGAGTATACAGTCTCGTGAATATACAAAATAAGTATTATATGTCACACATTAAAAGGTAAAGTGCTACAGAATAAGCAAGGGAGCTAGTAAAAAGTAGGAGTTCTCAATTTTAAATAGGGAGCTCAGGCAGGCTTGCCTGAGGTAGAAGCAGTTGACTAAAAACTTGAAGCAACTGAGGGAGTAAGATGTGCCTATTTTCTTATAGAACACTGTTGGGAAATTCAAATTAAATAATGCATATAAAGTGCTTAGCGCAGATCATGGCACAGAACAAATGCTGAATGTTTATGTGAGCTAGGGTTATTTACCTTTGTATTCATTAAATATATGGTGGATCCTGTGATGTTCCGGATACTATTCTACACCAAGGGTGGCATTTTTTTTTTTTTTAATTTAATAAAGAGCTAGATTTAAGCGTTGTGGGCCCTATGGTCTATGTCATCACTGTTCAACTCTGCATTTTGTCATACGGAAGCAGCCATGGATGATACATAAAGGACGAGCATGCATTCCAACAAAACAAGCAGAGGCTGGATTTGGCCCATGTGTAGTTTCTGTTTCTTCTTCACAAGATGGAGATTCAGAAAGAAAGACACATGAAATCCATGCGTTGCCATCTTTTACGAGTATAAGCCAAAATAAAGGCAAGCGGAGTTTAGCCTTGAATAGTTTTCTGTCTTTTTCTTAAAAATCTAAAAGTGGGGTGCCTGGGTGGCTCAATCAGTTCAGAAAAATCTCTTGATTTTGGCTCAGGTCATGATCTCATGGTTCATGAGTTCGGGGCCCACATGGGCTCCATGCTGACAGCCTGCTTGGGATTCTGTCTCTCTCTGCCCCTCCCCACCCTTCTCACTCTCTCTGTCTCTCTCAAAATAAATGAATTAAAAAAAATTCAAAAATCTAAAAGCAATATTATAAAAGTTAGAGCATGAATATGATATATTCTAAGAGCCTTTTACTTAATGTTACAATTGTGTGCCTTATAGAAGATCTCTTAATTTTATTGTCCTGATGTCCTGCTGTAGGACAAAAATTAAAATGCTTTTTATAAAGGAGTAAATGTGAAGGTAATGGACAGAAAACTAACAGCTTGAAAATATTTTTAAATAGCTACATTTAAAAATACCACCTCAAAAGAATCATGCTATTTACTTTTGTCAAATACACAGCATCAAAACAAAACATGTTTTTCAATTGCTATGGGAAGAGTTTTGAAATGCCTCCTTGAACATTTATATATATAAATATACAATTCATAATGTTTTATGTAAATTACAGACTTAAAATATAAATTATAGGGTCACTGGGTGGCTCAGTAGGTAAAGCATTCTACTTCAGCTTAGGTCATGATCTCAGGGCTAGTGAGTTTGAGCCCCCGTATTGGGCCCTGTGCTGGCAGCTCAGAGCCTGGAGCCTGCTTTGGATTCCATCTTTCTCCCCTCTCTCAAAATAAATAAACATTAAAAAAATTAAATATAAATATAAATTATAAATAAATTACTTATGTACAATACGTAAATGTTTTATATATATAAATTGCTAAGGGAAGAGATTTGAATTTCTTCTTAAACATTTGTATATATATTTCTATGTAATATATATATATACACAAATGTTTAAGAAACTTAAAACATTATTTCCTTAGCAATTGAAAAGCACAGGTATTTAAAAATATTTTCAAGCTATATATATATGTGTGTATATCTATCTATCTATCTATCTATCTATCTATCTATCTATCTACGTATGTATATAGATAGATAGATAGATAAAATGTTAAGTGGTACAAGTATTATTATTTATTGCTTCTTTTAAAAAGGTGAAATAAACCAGGAGACTGTATTCAGGAAAATTTGCCTAACAAAATCTTGTTCTCTTAGCTAAAAATTATTCTTGATTTTTTATTTTTTGTGTTAACGAATATAACCTCTTTGGACAAAATCACTAGCAATCAGTCTAAAGTTTGAGTAGGATAATACAAAACTCCCCTCCCCCATTGAGGCCATTTAAAATACGTGCAATTTGATTTGATTCCAGCTTTTCTCTCCCAGTTTATGTCTTGCTAATTTCAGCTCCCCTATTTTATTTTCAGCCATAATAAACTCTCCCTCCAATAAAGCAGTATGCTGTTCCTTCTTAATCCTGCCCACCCTCACTCCTCCTTCCCTTATTAGTGCGCACACACACTCACACAAGCTCATTTCTCATCCATATTTCTGACCTCTGCTTAAACATCACTTCCTCAAGCAAGTTTCCCTTCATTCTTAGGCTCAGTTAGGTTCCCAAAACTTCCTCTTTTACACTGATCAGTCTCTGGTACCGATTACTTTAAGATCTGTCTTACCTATTAGACTGTAAGGTCTATGAGGGCAAGGTCCTCTTCTGCTTTATTCCTATGTCCCAGGGCTTAGAACATTTGTCTAATGAAATGAATTCATATATATGCATTAATAATCATACTGGTGATACTGGTTTAGCAAATCTATAAAGTTAATTTACTAAAAAATTAGTTGTGACTTTCAAAACACTTAATGTAGAGGTTCCAAAAAGTTGATTATCAATGATGCCAAATGTTACCTAGAAAAAGACATCTAATTAGGAGATCGGGATTGAAAGAGAGAAGTATTTTCTTTATGAACTTATCAAAGCCAAATGTAGCCCTTACTTTTCTAAGCTAGATTTTATTTGACAGATCCTCCCATTTCTTACACAAAATTCAAGCTTGTGAGTGATGTAAAAACTGAAATACTAACTTACTAATTTATTATGGGAAATCCAGTTCATATAATAAGTACATTCTCTGTTGGTGGAAATAACTACTTGGAAAATGTACTCGGTAAACATGGTGTTAAGACAGAATCTGGATATTAAATACTTAATGGTATGACAATAATATAATTTTACATTTCTCAAACTGGCATAAAGGTGCTTCCAAGAGTGCATCATTTACTTATTCAATCATTTGACAAATATTTAGTACCAAACATTGTTCTAGGTGTTCACCCTAAAACAGTAAAAAAAGATCCAAAGTTCCTGGTTTTCATGGAGCTTTTATTGTGTAAAATAAAAATGTAAGTAAACAAAATGGTTTCAGGTTGAGTAAAATGCTATGAAGTATAAGTGATTAGAGTATGAGAAGGAAAGGAAATGGGGGAGGCCATCTTAAGGAAGAATGTCTGCAACAGCATCCAAGGTGGGGGGGGGTGGGGCATTAGGCTTAGGCTGAGACCTGAAAAAAAAAAAAAGTATCAGCCAGTGGAAAGAGGTGGGAGGAGAGTGCTCTTTCCAGGTTATAGCAGGGAGTACAAAGGGATTTGCATGCTGGAGGACAAAGGAAGACCTGTTTATTACAGACTGTGGCTGGCACAGACCGGAGTGGTCTGAGATAAGGTGGAGGACCTTGCAGAATCTTGTGAGCCAGGGGAGCCATTTACATTTCTTTCACAAACCCATGGGAACCATTACAGGGTTTCTTTCAAACCAGGGAATAGCATGCTCTGGCTGAGGTTAAACAGGTATGTGGAGAGTAGACTTAGGGAGGCAGGGGTGAAAGCAGAAAAATCCATTAGGCTATTTAGCAGTCCAGAAAGAGTGCTGGTGTTGGTAGTGAAGATGAAATGGCGGGAGAGGGAAAACAGAGAGAGAACGTTCTGAACTTCCTTGAGGATTGGATAAAGGGAGTAAGGCAAACAGGGAAAACAATAATGACCAAGCGGTGCTCGGTTTTTTGCTGGAGTAACTGGTAGATGGTAGTGTCACTTTCAGAGATAATCAGAGGAGGGAAGAAATGGAAAACAGCTATACTCTCTTGATTTAATAATGTGAACATTTTAATATAAATATTTTAATATAGATCTAGCCATTTGTTGCAGTGAAATATATGAATTTTTCAAACAAAATTTAAAAAATGCAACTTCAAGGAAATTTCAACCAGGCATCTATTTTCATGAAAGTGTATGTTTCCCTCCTTTGTCTGTGTTAGAAGTTTGAGGCCGGTGGCCCAAGGCAGTTAAACACTAGAAGTCTCCTAGCCAAGGTCCGTCCCCACTGGTTCTAGGATGATGAAACCCTTCCTGTCCATGGTTTTTCAAAACCTTTTGAACAGGACCCACGTTAAAAATACATTCTAAGTGGTGAACTCAATACCACACACCTTCCCCCATATCTGAAAAAAAAAAAAAGGCAGAGATCCACGAAACAAGACTTACCCATGCACTCTGATATTTCCTTCCAAAAGAAAGACCAAGAAGAAACTGTTACTGGCGCCCCCCAACAGCAGCTGAAATCTTCCCTGCTTTACGCTCCGCCTACTGTACCCTCCCTCTTTTTGATGGACACATTCAAATTAGGCTACACCTACATTTCAACTCTGCATTGCTTAGGCTGGAGTTTCCTAGAAAAGGCTCTACCAAACCTGTTTCGGTAAGGACATCAGGTAGCAGTGGAGTGGCAGATCGTGTGGCTTTGCTCCGCCCAGGTCAGGGTTGGCCGCCTACACCTGCACCCCCGCCCCGGGACACCTCAGTGCCTGGTCCCTCACCACGTGGGCAAACCTGTTTGAATTCCAGTCGCCTAGTTTTAGCCTGTAGTAGAGGCACTCAGTGTCTGTTGAACAAATCAACTTAGGTATAATCATATTTATAGTTATTTTTCAATGAAATGAAAATCCAGTGGTGGAAGCAGTTTTTACCTACTAGAAAAAGTTTACCCAAACGGACACCACACCTTGCTCTGCACTCTCTTACCCTCCCCCAGCCTCTACTCCCCACCCCACCTATCTCCAGCCTCAGAATTACTGCTTTTTTTTTTCTTTTTCGGGCATTAATGTGACTGTTCATATCCTTAAAAGTAACACAACTCACTTTGAAAGCCTCGGTCAATCAACGCTTGCCATTGGCTATGGTCTAGTGAAGTTTAATAGTTCGTGTAAGCACACAGACCATTAAAACAAAAACCCAAATCAATGTTTAAAAACCTCTTAAATTTTACTTGAAGCTTGTCTGCAACTCACATATATATCTGGGAACAGTTCTCCACGCTATTTTTTTTTAAATTGTTTTGAATGAATATCAGTTGTGAGGTCAGAAAGTAAAAGATCATTTCCAATGGGGGAAATATGTGAACTGTTTTTCTAGGTATTATTCCCTCATCTCCCCTGGTAGTCATACCAGATCCTCATCCGTTTGAGATTGAAGTTACATAAAGCTTCCTTAGCTCCTTACCTTGTTATATATTATTTGTAGGTGAGTTTCTGAAGGCAAAAATTGTGAGAAACTGCTTCTCTCCTGTTCTCTGTGGCGCCATACTATGGTCTGTATAAACTTTATAGACAAGTTTTCAGAGCTGGTTTTCACCAACCCTTTTTTTGGTGATAAAAATGTTGATTTTTTAGGTTTCAATAGAAATAACTTCAAGAATTCTAATAGACCATTCTTTCCAAGCCTTTATATGGCAATGTCATTGGTCTTTGAAAGTCCCCCTCATCACCAGAGGTATCTCTCTGTCTTTCTGTGTATCATCATATTTATATACATACATAAAAATATAAATAAGTGACATATAATCATGTATCTATAATTTATATATATAGATAATATATTAAGAGATAAACATGTTTTATTTGAATATATACATATAAATTATATACACATTATATACCACTTATATTTTTATTTCAAATATAATTTATATGTAAAAGATGATGATAGTTATACATATATATAGAAAGAGAGATATGCACACATACCTAAGCTGAAGATCCTTTCTTTTATCAAATTCACCAGACCACACCCTTTTGTTATCAGTCCCTTAACAGTTGAGACAGTACATACAATCAACTAGGTTAATTTATAATCCCTTCCTCACCACTGATTCTGTCTGTTCACTTGGTTTGTGTTAGTGTGACTTTGTCTGGAAACTGGAGGCGACATATTTAGAAAATCTAAATTTACATTTCACACTCCACCTTCTACATAAATTATTTTTGCTTCTATTTTGTTTCAGCTTTCCTGAAGAAGTAAACCAAAAAGAAGGCACTCATCTGTTGTCATATGAACCTAGCTCAAGGGCAGTTCTCCAAAATGAGCTAGGGAACCAATTAAACCATGAAACAAAAGTGGGCTGCCTTTTGAAATTGGTACAAAGAGAATGGTGCATGGAAACAAGTAATTTTTTGGATGCTGGAATTTTAGTCATAGTAATTCTTCTACAAATAACATCCTGGCTAGTTTTTAAAAATTCTATTTTGATTACTTATTTCTGTGTTACAAACAAATATTTTCCTTAAAAAGCTTAGAATGTGAAAACTATAAATATGCTTTAATTCACTCAACACATATTTAAGGTATTTTTAGAATGTGAAATACTATAAATACTGTGAAAACTGTAAGTATGCTTTAATCCACTCAACACATATTTAAGGTATTTTTTCCCCAGATAGGCCACTGTTCTAGGCCCTGAGGGTATGGATCCCTGGCCTTCTGGAGTTTGCAGGCTGAAGTAGCAGGGTCGGAAACTAGGGTGAGGCAAATAACTCACAGGTTTCCCCACAGAAAAATTTAAGGAATGCCAAAAAATTTGGTAACTAGAATTAATGATATTATATTTTTTAATTTTTTAATTATATTTTTGAATTTTTCTTTTTCTTTTTTTTAAATTAAATTTTAATTAACATACACTGCAATATTGCTTTCAGGAGAATTCAGTGATTCATCACTTACATATAACACCCAGTGCTCACCAGGACAAGTGCCCTCTGTAGTGCTCATCACCCATCTAGCCCATCCCCCCCCCCACCTCCCTCTATCAACCTAGTGTGTGTTCTCTGTCATCAAGAGTCTCTTGTGGTTTGTTTCCCTTTCTTCCCTTCCCTACCCCCTTCCCATATGTTCATCTATCTGTTTTGTTTCTTAAATTCCACATATGAGTGAAATCATATGGTATTTTTCTTTCTCTGATTGATTTACTTCACTTAGTGTAATACATTCTAGCTCTATCCATGTCATTGCAAATGGCTACAATTAATATTTTAATGCAGTATTTTAAGAAATAAAAGTGCAAAAATCCATAGTGAATAAATATCAAAAACTCAAATAAAGGCAGACAACTAAATAATCATGGTTTGTAAATGTCAAATGCAGCTATTATTAGGACCATGAAGGGTAGGCATTTGGTGTTATGGGAGCCCATAATGGGAGGCTGTGATGGAATCTGGAAGTTCAGGGAAGGTTCCCTGAAAACTGCTATGATCTGAAGGCAGTTTGGAAGGCAGAACTTCTCTAACAGTAGAGGGAATAACTATTTAAGGAGGGACAGCAAGAGAGAATGTGCATTGCTAAACTCTTGGGCCTTGTAGGCCATGGTAAGAAGTTAGATCTTCATCCTAAGAGTAATGGGAATGGACTGTTACCGGAAAGCATGTCATATGTAAATGCGTATTAACCTTAAACTTGTAAACTGTTGTATCATTGTTGGAGCTTCAATCTGTGTTTGATCTAGCTAATACTAACTGAATGCTTTACATGCATTGTTCATTTTAGTATCTAGAAATCAAGTTTATAAAATTATTATCTTTACTATTATTATTATCATCATTTTATTTGCATTTAAAAATGATAATTCAGAGGAGCCAAAAAAGCAAGTAAGTAAACTAAGCACCTAAATTCAGATTAGAACTCAAGTGTCATACCTGTTAGAATGGACTTCATCAAAAAAGGCAAGAGATAACGAACGCTGGGTAGACATGGGGAAAAGAGAACCCCTGTGGGATTAGAAATTGGTGCAGCCACTGAGGAAAGCAATATGGAAGTTTTTTGAAAAATTAAAAATAGAACTACCATATGATCCAGCAATCCCACTTCTAGAAATATATGCAAAGGATATGAAAATATTAACTCAAAAAGATATCTGTACCTCCATGTTCATAGCAATATTATTCACAAAAGTCAAGACATGGAAATAACTAAGTGTCTATAGATGGATGAATGGATAAAAAAGTTTTGGTGTATAAATATAACAGAATATTACTCAGCCATAAAAAAAAAAAAAGGAATCCCTAATATTTGTGACAACATGAGTGGAACTTGAAGGCATTATGTTAAGTGAACTAAGTCAGAGAAAGACAAATACTCTACAATAGCACTTACGTGTAAAATATTTAAAAAAAGAAGAAAGAAAGAAAGAAAGAAAGAAAGAAAGAGAGAAAAGCAAAAGAGATCACAGCTGTGGTTACCAGAGGCAGAGAGTGGGGGAAAACAGAAATTGGAGGAAGGTGGTCAAAAGGTACAACTTCCATTTATAAGGTAAAGAAGTACTAGGGATGAGACATATGACATGATGACTATAGATAACACTGATCTATGATATATGGGAAAGGTAAGAGAGTAAATCCTCAGAGTTCTCACCACATAGAGAAAGTTTCTTCCCTTTTTTCCTTTCTTTCCTTTTATTATATCTAGACGGGAAGATGGATGTTAGCTGAACCTATTGTGGTGGTCATTTCATAATGATGCAAAAAACCATCATGCTGTACACCTTAAACTTATACAGTGATGTATGCCAATTAGTTCTCAGTAAGACTGCAAAAAAAATAGAACTCAAGTGTGCTTAATTATTTGAGATATAGCATTTCACATTATATTATGGTGTTTTAGAGATGCCATCATTTTATAAGAAGTCTCTTCTTGCTTTATTATTTTCTGTCATTTATACTGCCTATTTACATACTTATTTGGTACTGATAGCAACCTTATGAATTGTTATTACCCATTTTATAGATAAAGAAGTGGATAAGTCAGTAATGACAAATGCTTTCTTCAAAGCTGTGCAGGTATTCCTTTATGGGCCAAAGTTTAGACCCCAAGTCTTTCTATCTTGACATCAAGTTTAAAGCTAATTTTTTCAAGTTCAGTCAGTTGTTTAAAGAGCTTTTAAAATGTATTTTTAGAGTTTCTCTACAAAAAACAAAAAACAAAAAAAACCCAAAACCCAGTCAATAATCGATGTTTCCACCTAGAATGTGGTATCTTAGTAGATGATGACTTTTAAGAGGGCATAATAAGGCAAATTTTGACTCTGCACTTTTTTAAAAAAATGAGATATAATTGACATAAACATAATACTAGTTTCAGGCGTATAACATGATTATATACATATATGGGTAGTGAAATGGTCCCCATAAAAATCCAGTTAACATCCATCGCCACAAAGTTAGATTTTTTCTCGTGATGAAAACTTCTGGTAATTATTTTCTTAGCAACTTTCAAATACACAATTTATGGTATTATTAGTATTAGAGTCACCAGGCTATACGTTACATCTCTATGACTTAGTTGTTTTATAACTGGAAGTTTGCCCCTTTTGGCCCACTTCGCCCAGAGGTGGCAGTGGGGAGTGGGAGAAATAGGTGAGGGTGGACTCTGTGCTTTTTGTTTTTTTTTGTTTTTTGTTTTAAATCTAAGAGGAAGCTGTTTGGTACTTCACACTGACAAGATTGAGACTTGTCATTATACTGTCATACATTTCAACAGTCTTTATGCTCTTTAGACAAAAGCTGTAACCACACAAATATTGTCATGTTTCATTTTCTCTGGGAGAATTCAGCCGTGGGCTTAAGTGCAGGACCTACAAGCTATATTTCAGACTGCATATCCTCTTTGAGCTTTGGCAATGATTTGTGAATGTTATTATTTCGCAGTTTCATAACATCCTTTTTTCCTCTGAAGAATGGACTATTCACATAACCTCTCTTCCTACTAAAGAACCTATTAAAATTGGGTTCACCTGAAGAAAATTTTCAGGGCCTCCTCTAACTTGAATTAGTTCCTGCCTTATTCTTTCCCATAAAAAATTTTTGGAGTCAACCTCAGATTTCATGGTCTTTGAAAAAACGTATATTTTGAGGTACTTTTGGATTTATGGAAGAATTGCAAAGATGATATGGAGAGTTCTCATATATCCCTTCACCCAGCTTCCCTTGATGTTAATGTCTTACATAACCAATGTGTATTTTGTACAGTTAAGAGACCAACATTGTCACAATACTATTAACAAAATTTTATTTGGATTTCATCAGTTTTCCCACTAATCTTTAAAAAAAATCTGTTCTAGGATTCATTGCAGATGCTAGTTTGCATTTAGGATCTGGTTAATGGACAGACATGAGCTCCGCAATCTAATTCTAGTTCCAGGCCAGAAAAGTGTAATGTATGTCTTAGGATATTGTCTCTAATACCACTCCTCCCATGAAATTCACCACCAACCCCGATTCCAAATTTATATCTCTTTCAAGATGCAAATCAAGAGTCATACCTCTCAGAAAACCTTTTAGAAACTCAGTGCCATCTCTATGTAGAAGTACCGTGGCTTTTAGGGATATATTCTATACAACATAATCGGCCATTTAACAATACCTTTACAGGTCTTTTGTATCTGTAATGTGGTAAGTGGAAAGCCAGTAAAATACACATTGGTGCAAGAGAAGATCATTGTGACACATTATTCCTCCAGGCTTTTTGAGGTGTATATACTTTAAATAGAAAACCTGTAGAACATTGTGGTTACTGTTTTGTATTATTTTTGAAGTGATAAAATTAGATGATGACATATCTACAAATAAAATTACTAGTTGTGAGGTACACAATTATGTATAGTCCTTTTTTTTTTTTTAATTTTCAGATCTAAATTCATGTTGTTCAAACTGTGAGTTGGAACCCATTAATGAGTAGTTACCAGTATTTTGTCAGAGTCAAAACAGTTTGAAGGGCTCCTGGGTGGCTCAGTCAGTTAAACATCTGACTCTTGGTTTTGACCCCCCACCGCGATCTCACGATTCCTGAGATTGAGCCCCGCATCAGGCCTGTGCTGACAGCCCGGAACCTACTTGGGATTCTGTCTCTTCCTCTCTCTCTCTCTGCCTCTCTCTCTCTGTCTCTCTCAAAATAAGTAAACAAACTTTAACAGGTTTGAAAAATGTAGATCTAAATAATTTGTTTATATGTGTCATTAGAAACAGATCAAAATGGGTAAATGTATGAACATCAGTGATTCAGACAATCTTTAAAAAATTTTTTTTAGTATTTATTTATTTTTGAGAGAGAGAGAGAGAGAGAGAGAGAGTATGGGCTGGAGAAGGGCAGAGAGAGAGAGAGAGAGAGAGAGAGAGTGGGGGGGGGGGGGACACAGAATCTGAAGCAGGATCCAGGCTCTGAGCTGTCAGAACAGAGCCCAATGCAGGACTCGAACCCACGATCTTGACCTGAGCTGAAGTTGGACATTTATCCAACTGAGCCCCCTAGGTGCCCCCCCAGACTGTCTTTAATTTTGAACTTAAATATATCTTTTTTTTCAACTAAAAAAAAATCTCAAATGTGCTTTAAAATAAGTTGGATAGGTGATCTACTTTATATTAATAAATAGTGCAGGTCCTCAGTTTTCCAGTTATACTTCGCCCTCCTATCCACAAGAGAGTGCAGCAGGAATAAACAAAGTAAGAATTATGTTTCTAGTTACATCCATCTTTTTAACTTGCATCATTAAATATTTTCTATAAAGTTTGTAAAAATGATGGAAAGACTTTCAGTATATCAGAGCAGAGTCCAGAAACAGACCTGTACACCTGGAATGACCTGACTGACCTGTGTCCTCCCCCAAATTCATAGGCTGAAATCTAACACTCAATATGATGGCACTGGGAGGCAGAGCATTTGAAAGGTAATTAGGTTATGAAGGTAGAGCCCTCATGAATAGAATTGGTGCCCTTACAAGAAGAGGTAAGAGCTAGTTCATTCTCTTTCAATCGCTGTGAAGATACAATGAGAGGCTGGCAGTCTGCAACTCAGGAAAAAAAGGCTCTCACCAGAATCAGCCATGCAGATGCCATGATCTTGACTTCCAGCCTCCAGAACTATGAGGAATAAATCTGGTATGTGGAAGCATATGGTATTGTGGTATAGAAGCCTGAATTGACCAGGACACTGACTCATAACAAAGGTGGCAGTGGGAAAAGACTAGTGTTTCCAAAAACACTTTGAGACCAGTGGCTATCGATGTGGCAAGAAAAAGAATCTTCACCACTCATTCATACTACACACAAAAAGAAGTCCGAGATTGTAGCTTTAATTATGGATTGTAGATATAATCGTGAAAGGTAAAATAATACAACTCTGAGAAGGAAATGGAAGAACATCTTCTTAAATTTGGGGTTGAGAAAGATTTCTTAGTCAACACACAAAAAGTATTGAATAGAAAGAAATAAAAGATAAATTGGATGAGATTGAAATTATGAAATTTAAAAGGCACCATTGAAAGAATAAGGTATACCACAGTGATGTTTTGAAAAGGTAAATGAGATGCCACTTCCTTCAAGGCTTTCCATCTCCCTCAGAAAAAAATTCAAATTCCTTCTTTAGAAGACAGCCAGTGATCTGGCTGGCACCCACCACCTCTGCGTCAACTGTACTCATTTTTCTCCCAAGCCTAACCTTCTTTTCTTGTTCTTCTACAACCATGCCAAGCTCACTGACAGGATTTTTGCACTTGTCTTCTGTCTGAAATTCTCTGCCCCAGATTATCACATGCCTGGTTTTTGCTTCATTCTGGTTTCAGCTTCAGTGGTAGGCTGGGGCCAGTGTACATACATTTCTTCAAACTCTGTCGTATCTCCATGATTTATTTATTTATTTTTTCATATGGAGGTTACTAACCTCCCCTCTCCTGGAGGAGGTAGAAAAGAGAGGCAGCGCAGGACCAAACTTTAATTGCCCCATTTAGGAGTACAGTCGGTAAATAGCAAAGGGCAATATAGAAAGTAATGGATTTTCTTGAGTCCTTGCCAACTTTCTTCCCTTCTACTGGGATTTTTTGCTTTGGCGAATATGGAGAGTAATGGCAGAAGTTTCTGGGTATATTTTTCTCTTTCCTGCAGAGGGATCCAAGAAATTACTGCTATCGTAGGATTCTACAAGTGTTTCTTGCTTGCCGAGTCCAGGAGTCCTTTGAACCTGGGAATGGGTTTCAGATGTGCCTTTCTGGGTAAGAATCACTTATAGTCTCTACGATGGGATTTCTCCTTTCCCTAGCTTCTGGGGTTTCACCCAGGAAAGCCAGTCATAAAATTCAAGAGAGGAAACTATTTTAAGGAATTGTCATAAAAAAGAATTCTCAAACCCAAGAGAAGATAATTTTAGCTTTGGTAACTGGAGGGACCATACCGTTAGATCCCCTTTTCTAACGTTCCCCATGTGTACCTCCACTCCCCTGTTTTTTCACCAGCATCATATTCTTCTTACCTTCTGACTCCTGTAAGTGAAGTCTCTTTAATGTTCCTAAATATTCTTTCCTTTCTGTCTCTGTGTCTTGTATATGTTTCTTCTATCGACAATCCTCTTCCCTCTTTGGGTTCCATTTCAGGGTATTGAATTGCTGTTTTTTGTTCATTTGATACCTTCCTCCTTACAGTATGTTCAGAGAGAAAGTCAATTGTATATTTAATACCCTTTCAGCATTGCCACTGTAATTATTTCTAATGACATTGAATGGCTTATCCTTTCTCAAACAAAGGGGTCGCTGGGCATTTGTGTCCCCTCATTGTAAGTGCCAAGACTTCTAAACTGACACTCTCTTGTCTTTCCATTCGGTTATTCCTTTGACAGCCACTTATTTTCCTGAACATTGATGAGATGATATCTTTTACCTCTGTGACAATTTTGAGTAGGTCCTAAGCATACCGGAAAAAAAAAAAAAGTGAAAAGTTATTATTAGCATGCTTTTTCAGGACCTCCCTAGTCTGGTTGCAACCTATTCATCTCTTTTACACCCTCCACAGAGGGGGTAAAATTTCAGACGTCTTCTCTCTGTGGTGCCTTGTCGAGATGTGGTCTGCTGCCTGTCATGAGCTAAGAAAGGTTTTCACATTTTTAAATTATTGAACAAAAAAATCAAAAGAAGAATAATATATTCTGACATTGAAGATTATATCAAATTAAAAGTTCATTAACCATGAGTAAAATGTTATTGGAAAAGAAGCGTGCCAGTTCAGTTGCCTATTGGATATGGCTACTTTGTGTATTACCCTGGGAGAGTTGAGTCATTGTGACACAAAACCTAAAGTACTTACTATCTGGTCCTTTACAGAAAAAGTTTACTGAGCCCTGAACCCCCATTTTAGCTGAATAGGGCTGGTTCATTTGCAAAATTCTGCTGTTGTTTATGCATAGCATTAATACTGAGCCAGTTATTCCCATTTACCTCAGTTGCTACAAGTGGCCAAACACTTCTGCAGTGGTCCTCCCTGTAACAAGGCTCTGTATGTTTCCTTAAGTAAGCCAATCTGATGCCTTTTCAGAATCCCCAGTCCTTCTTTGCTCTTGGATTGCCAATGACCATTATCTTCTAGCCCTAACAAAGCAGAGGACCTGGCTTTCCCTGAACCCTTCTCAGGTTGAGGCTCTTTTTTCTTCACTCCTGTCACTCCATACCATGAGAATGTTTGTGGTGAATGTTCTCCTTGTCCCTCATTGCTCCCTCCAGACCTTTCTTTTCTCTCTTCTTGCTCGCACCATCCCGTTCTTTAGACGTTTAGGCTCTCAGACTGTATTACTCGGCACTACTCCTTGATGCAGTCAAATCCAAGTATCCCATGCTTACCTTAGTGATTTTGGTATCCGCGTGGATGATTCTTCCTCACCTTACCACCTCAGAGTTCAAACTTGTCATTACCTATAACTGTACGGATTCATAGTCTCATTTAAAAGCATCTCAGTCTGGGACCATCACTTTTAACCTTCTCAGTTCACTTCTAGTATTTCCAGTGCGATGATCTGCCATCCAGTGGCTCTTGCCTTTTCACTGCCCCTCAACTGCTCTTGCCCTTGATTCTTATCTGGTCCACCTTAGATTACATGGCTCAATTAATTTATTAATTTGGTCACAAATCCAACCCCCTGAGGTCTAATATATTTCCAGGTTCACATTTTTCTTTTTAATTTTAGAAAGATAGTAATTCCTATACCATGTTGTATAATACCATCTGCAATGAAATTGATGACTATTCCCAAAGAAGTGGGACCAGTAAAGGCTCTAAATAGCTATGTGTCTATTCAGGATGGATTTTGCTGCCAAATGGGTTGTGAACAATATTATCAAATTCTGTTTTTTTCCATGATCTTCTTAAATTATGGAAATGCAGAAAGGGATTGTGGACCTGGACTTTAAGCTGCCCTGCGCCCTGATCAGTCCATTTACTCTCCCAGTAAAGAGTAAAGGTGATACCCTGGTTAGATGTAACTCGACTTACTCTCTACTTACTTACATCCAAGCAGCTGAAGAAAACAAACAACCTTGCTAATGGGTCTCCTGCAAAATCACAAAAGCTTAACGGGAAGTCATGTCAAGGAACATAATTATTTTCACCAAGGGTAGTATCGCCCCCTAGAGGGCAGTAAGTGTTTTATGGAGATGATATTAGTCTCCGTGTACTCAGACCTGAGCATTTACACGTGTAAATACCTGTTAGTTTATTATGACTTACTTTCCTTTTATTTCTTTGTATTATGGTGAGGACAGTATGTGGATTTAAAAATATGTGTGTAGCTAGGTTAAATTATTACTTTATTTTTACAGTAGTAGCAAAGGTGCTAAAAAATATGTTACAAAAGTGGTCATTGTGGTCAATGAGGACAGGGTTGAGTGGTCAAATGAGTGGTCAGTGAGTGGTCAAAAGTGGACAGGGTTAAGAACAACTGTTCTGGTCAATTTACTTTCTCATGTTTATGTATTTATGTGTTTATTTATATAATAGACTTTATTTTTTTGGAGCAGTTTTAGGTCCACAGCAAAACTGAACAAAGGTACAGGCATTTCCCTTCTGGCCCCCACTGCCACTCACGCATGGCCTCCTCCATTACCAACATCCCCCAACAGAGTGGTTGATTTGTTACAATTGATGAACCTACACTGACACATTATTATCACCCCAAATCCATAGTTTTTTTTTTTTGTTTTGTTTTTTTTTTTTTTTTAATTTTTTTTTCAACATTTATTTATTTTTTGGGACAGAGAGAGACAGAGCATGAATGGGGGAGGGGCAGAGAGAGAGGGAGACACAGAATCGAAAGCAGGCTCCAGGCTCTGAGCCATCAGCCCAGAGCCCGACGCGGGGCTCGAACTCACGGACCGCGAGATCGTGACCTGGCTGAAGTCGGACGCTTAACCGACTGCGCCACCCAGGCGCCCCTCAAATCCATAGTTTATATTAACGTTTACTCTTAGTGTTGTATACTATGGGTTTCGACAAATGTATAATGACATGTATTGATTATTACAGTATCATATAGTACAGGTTTCTCTGCCCTAAAAGTTCTCTGTGCTTCACCTATTCAACCCTTCTTTGCATCTCATGATTATTTCACAGTTTTCTCTTTCCTCAAACATCTAACATCTTTTCCCAAGTCCTATCAGCTAAGTATTTTACTGAACTGAGAATTAAAAACAATTGGGAGAGAACCTCTATGCACTCCACTGTCCAGCTCATCTACATCTATACCCAGGAAGCTTGCATCCTTCCTTAGTAGTATGTGTGAACTGTCTGTGCTTCATTCCAAGGCTTTCCCTTCATTTATCACTGGATGCTATTTTCTCTTGACTACTCAAGGACTTTGTTCAAACAATTATCCCTTTTCTCCTCCATCTTCATTTTTTTTTTCTCTCTCTCAACACTGGAGAGAATGCCACTGACATTCAAACACACTTGCTGTGGTAATGAGAATTCTAAAAATAACTACCTTGACCCTGCACACACCCCCTGTTAATTTGCTTACTCATCCCATATTATTGCTCCCTTTTATAGAAAATTTCTGAAAGGATTTTCTTCTTTTGCTTCTTAAACTATGATTGGCCAACAACATCAGCCACCAAGGAGCTGGGTAGAAATACCGACTCTCAGATCCTACTCTAGACATGTTGAATCAGAAACTCCATTTTAAAAGGATCTTCATGATTTATAATGACATTAAAGTTTGAGAAACATTAATCTGTAGTGCCTGTTTTCAATTCTTGTATTTTCTCTTGACTCTACTTCAAAAATTTTTCCTTTCTACTCTGTACTGAAACAGCTCATTTTAATATTTTTGAATACAGTTGACACATAATGTTACATTCATTTTAGGTGTACAGCATGTCTGTACATTATGCTGTGCTCACCACAAGTGTAGCTGCCATCTGTCATCATACCCTAGTATAATACCATTGACTATGCTGGACCTTTTATCCCCGTGACTTATTAAAGCCTGTATCTTCTACTCCCCTTCACTCCCTCCACCCTTTCGAGATCACCAGTTATCTCCAAATTATTAAATTCACAGTCAGTGTTCACTACTCATCTTACTGGGTCTGCGCATCATGTGACATGGTTGAAATCTCTGTTGTGCCTCATCTTCAAGACCATTCACATTTATGTAAGGGGCTCACTCCTTGGGACTTTCTTGTTCCCTCCGTTTAATTGACTAATTTATCTCATCTAGTGCCATGGCTTTAAAATTTTTTTTTACATGTTTATTTATTTTTGAGAGAGAGAGAGCGTAAGCGGGAGAGGGACAGAGAGAGAGAGGGAGACACAGTATCTGAAGCAAGCTCCAGGCTCTGAGCTGTCAGCCCAGAGCCCAACGTGGGGCTTGAACTCACAAACTGTGAGATCATGGCCTGAGCTGAAGTTGGACACTTAACCAACTGAGCCATTCAGGTGCCCCATTTTTTAATGTTTACTTATTTTTGAGAGAGAGAGGGAGAGAGAAAGAGAATCAGAGAAAGAGGGAGAATAGAATCTGAAGCAGGCTCCAGGCTCTGAGCTATCAGCACAGAGCCTGATGCAGGGCTTGAACTCACGAGCCGTGAGATCATGACCTGAGCCGAAGTTGGACGCATAACCAACTGAGCCACCCCGGCACCCCTAAATGCCAGGGCCTTTAATGCTGCCTGTTGATATAGTCCCCACGTTTCATATTTCAAGGCTAAAGTCAAATACCAACTTCTTACTGGAATATTTACAGATTCTCCTAGTAGAAATTAATCACCCTTTCTTATAAGTGATTATTCCCATCACTTGTACTTCTAGTTTCTCACTTTTTTCCATTTTATTTTATAGTTTGTTTATAAATTCTTTGGAGACAGGATCTATATAATATTCATCTCTATGTACTCATATTTCACTCTTTTATTAAAAAATACATATTTCAGGGTGCCTGGTGGCTCTGTCGGTTCAGTGTCTGACTTGATCTTGGCTCAGGTCATGATCTCACAGTTCATGAGATTGAGTCCCGTCTCAGGTTCTGCACTGACAACACAGAGTCTGCTTGGGATTCTTGGGAGTCTCCCTCTCTCTCTGCCTCTCTCCTGTACTCTCTCTCTCTCTTTCTCAAGATAAATAAACTTAAAAAAATACATTTTTCTCATGTAATAAGTGCTCAATAAATGCTTATTAAAGAGAAGTTTTTCCTCCCTTCCTGGAGTGTATGATGGGCTTAAAATTCCATGTGCAGTTTGCTCCAGGATCATTAAAATCTGTACCTACACTCCTGTTATCCTCAAGAAGCCAATCCCCATGTGAACGGTCGACATTAATCTTTTCTTGTAAAAAAACAAAAAATGTAGGCAAGATCAGAGATAATTGAGTAGCAACTGGATTTGCAAGGCACCTTTTCAGACACACTCAGTGAGACTCATGGAATTCTGCACACAAAACTACTACTTGAAGGGACACACTCTACAGAATAAATCATAGAAATTAGATTGTGAAAATGGTCTTCTTCCAGCTCTTTCCGTAGTTGGCTCCTCATCTTTTATTTCTTGGGTGTGATGGGATCACCACAGAAAGGCGTTCTCTAATCATCCTTTCTGAAACAATACTTTTCAGTCATGCTATGTCTTATTATGTTGTTTTATTTTAGTCATTTACTTATTATCTGAAATTATATATATTTTTAGGTTTTTATTGTCTATCTGCTGCCCCTATGGAATATGAGCCCTATAACTGCAGAAACTTGGCTTGTCTATGTTCTTCAGTTACGAAGTAAACAGTGCATGGCACATAGTATGTGCTTAGTAAATATTAGTTGAGTAAATGGGTAAGTACAACCTGAGGACACTGGAAAGCCTCTTTGGTCCTTACCTTCATCTGCACAGACCTTAAAGGTAATTTTTTCAAAGTTTATTTTGAGAGGCAGAGTACACAAATGGGGGAGGGGAAGAGAGAGAGAATCCCAAGGAGGCTCTACACTGGCAGTGCAGAGCCCAATGTGGGGCTTGAACACACAAACGCTGAGATCATGACCTGAGCTGAAATCAAGAGTTGGACACTGAACTGAGTCACCCAGGTGCCCCTATAAATCTTATATTAATATAATTTGGTGGGGTGCCTGGGTGGCTCAGTTGGTTAAGTGTCCAACCTCAGCTCAGGTCATGATCTCATGGTTCCATGAGTTCGAGCCCCACATCAGGCTCTGTGCTGACAGCTCAGAGGCTGGAGCATGTTTCTGATTCTGGGTCTCCCTCCCTCTCTCTCTGCCCCTCCACCACTCATACTCTGTCTCTCTCTCTCAAAAATTAAGGTATACACATATATGTATATGTATATGTATATGTATATGTATATGTATATGTATATGTATGTGTATATATTAAACTTGGTGATGAGGAGGTAAAGAGAAAGGAGGAGAATATTAATGACTTATGGGCTACTGACTTCCTTTAAAAGACTTAGAAGTCTTTTGGATTTTGAAATGGCAAACGCGTTAGGAAATATCTACAAAGCTAAAATAGAAATATTTTACTAAGGACTTTGAAGTGGGTATTCAACAAATATTCTTTGATGGACTCATTTGGACACTTACTTGGCCGAAATGATACATACGTAGCTGGTATAATTTCTCTGCCAGAGCCCATGTTTGGAACTGCAAAAACCCTATAAAAGGTTACAATGACTTTTTTTTCCTTGCTCACCTTTCAGTTGTATTTTCTAAGTGTTTTCTTGTTGTTGTTGTTGTTGTTGTTGTTGTTCTGTTTTGTACTTTTATTTTATTTTATTGTAGTATAGTTAACATACAGTACTATATCAGTTCCAGGTGTACAGTATAGTGATTCAACATTTCCATACATTATGCAGTCCTTACTCTGATCAGGGTAGTCATCATCCGTCACCATACAATGTTATTTATTACAGTATTTACTAAAGAACATCTTAGGCCAATGTATGATCTCAGATCAGCAGCACTGGCATCACCTGGGAGCTTGTCAGGAATGAAAATTTTTAGGTCTTACTCCACATCTACTGAAGTAGAATCTAAATTTTGACAAAATACACAGATAATTCATATGCACATTTATGTTTGAGGACTAGTACAATAGAAATGATATCTATCCAATGAAGAAGTGACTTAACAGCTGTTTCTGAAAATAGAGTAGGAGGGTGAGCGTAGGGCAAAGATTGAAGCTGAGGGTGAGGGGTGTATGAACAGTGATTTAAAGTGAGCAAGTTAACCCAACAAGGATTAAGTGGTATTCATTTTCACCTCATGGTCACAATAAGCAACTTGGATGAACACACACGTCATTGAGTCTAGTGACTCTTCTAACATGGCACAGATGTTTGGCAGTACATAGAAAATGGAGGGCAGATCTATTTTCTGACTTGATTATAATGAAACACACTTTTTTTCCTATTGAGAGTTTTAACTCAGTGCTTAATGATGCTTCATGAATTTCCTCAAGGCTTTTTAGTACCTGTGAAGGAGTCAGAAAGTGATAGGTTTGGTTCTATGCAGTAGGTCAACTTTAGCCACAAAGGAGAAAGAAGGAAGGAAAAAGACTTGGAGAAATAGAGAAAAAGTTTGTGTGTGTGTGTGTGTGTGTGTGTGTGTGTGTGTGTGTAGGGTGTATGGGATAGGGTTGTTGAAATAGATTACTGTACATATTTATATATAAGAAGGGATTTGGTTTTTCCTTGCTGAGGAAGAACATAAATAGTGCTACAGATGTTATTTGGGAAAGAAGAAAAGAGCTGAAATTGTCTTCATATAGACCTTTGGAGTGGGCAGGGGACTCATATCCTGAAATAAAAATTCAATATGAAATAGATCTATGCTTATGTTCTTAGATCTGGGGAATTACGGTGATTTACTAATGCACTATATTGCCATGACATCTTTATGAAGTCACTTTAAGCTTTCCTATATTTTTAATTAGAAGTCATTTAGCCAATGCCTCTGCTCCTTGGCAGCAGTGGACTTAAATGGCTACAGAATAAAAAATGAATAATGAACGTTGCCCTCCCCTCTAAATACCCCACATTGACCAAGGAGAGGTGATCACTCTCTGTATGCCAAAGATTTTTCTCAAGTGGAATTTGGAGAAATGGAGTTTCACACTCCATCTCCCAGTCTTCCTTATGTTTTGACACAGGTCCCAATATAGTGCTTTGTACTTCCTTAGTAAAGCGTTTGTTTTTTCATTGTTCAGTCCCCTCAGTGACTGTGGTCAGTGAATTCTGATGGCTTTGAATAAAAAGATGGATAACCCCAAGTGAGGAGAGCAACTTTAAGAGTCCATTTTTTGGAGAGCTTTTACTTAAATCCACTGCTGTCTTAATCTGTATACACTTTAGATGGGAGGAGAGAGACTAGAAGAGAGGACTTTTTGTAGGTACAATTTTGATGCATCCTTTCCCTGTAATCTAACAAATCTTTACCTTTGACTTCCCTATAAATTATCAAAGTCTAGTCAATACAAGGTATATTAGTTTGTTAGGGCTCCCATAACAAGATGCCATAACTGAATAGCTTATAAATAACAAATGAATTTTCTCACAATTTTGGAGACTAGAATTCTGAGATCAAGGTATCAGTAGGATCACTTCCTTCTGAGTCTTCTCCCCTTGGCTTGTAGATGGCTGCCTTCTCCCTGTGTCTTCACATGGTCTTCCCATTGCATGTGTCTTTGTCCTAATCACTTCTTAGAGTTTTACTGGATTATGGCCCACTCTAGTGACCTCATTTTAACTTATTGCTTCTTGAAAGACTCTGTCTCCGAATATAGTCACATTCATTCATTGTAGATATTGGGGAGTGGGAACACAATTCAGCCCATAACACAAGGCAGACATTTGACCAGGCATAAAGCCTGGACATTAAGGAGCAGACTAATGAGAAATGAAACTTAACATTTTATCAATGTTGTATCATTTGCTTTCCTGAACTCCCAGGACTAAGCTTCTCTTATCACCATGGGGAATTAGGAAGGGTATAAAAGACTGTTCTCTACAAACTCTTCCCTTTAATTTACTCCCCACTTTCTGTGAGATTTTCCTTGTTGGTATACTGAATCCCGCTAGGGAGAATTTTAGTTGGGTTGCCCTGTTGGTGGTCAAATTGTGCTCTTTACAAATGCAACTTAAGAGCCAGGCCCATCTGGGAGGAGGGGCTACCATCTACTTAGGGCTTCATCCACTCAGAGGGGCCAGTTTTTCTGATATACCCACCTCAAAGGGGACCCATTATATTCTCACAAAATTGTCATTTAATCTGTGTTTGGAGGTTTACTTTTTTTTTTTTTTTTTGTGCCTTCTGGCTGTATCACATATAGAAGAGAAAAAAATGATTATTTTGTTCAGGAAATTTCATGAAGCCATGCTCAGTGACGCTTCAAGCAGGTCTGTGAAGAGCTGTATAACTGAAGCACAGGAGAGGAAATTTTTAGGGTGAGCATGATAAAAAAGCTTCCTACTCAAAGTCAGGAAGTTGGGGTTCCTGAAGAGGGCCAAGCTGCCACTCATCTTTCTGATGGTCTGCTCAGCTGCTTGATTCCTCAGCTGCAGAATACTGGGATTATTTTGCTTGCTTTATAATTTTTATTCATTTTTTAAATAGATACTGAAGACACAATATATTCAAAATTTCTAAATCTTATGCTCAAAATTTGAAACATATAAAAAACTGTGCCATTCTCTGTCCTCAGAGAGGCAGAGACTTGCTACTTAAAGTGTGGTCCATGAGTCAGCAGCATCACTTTGTGAGAAATGTAGGATCTCCGATCCTACTCCCGACCTATAGGATCAGAACTGCATTTTAACAAAATCCAGGCAATCCTTGTACACATAAAAAAATGACAGCTGTTGTAGATGCGTAGGTGTAAACATTTTGAATCTGAGTCTCAGCTATAGCACTTTCTCAACACCAATGCAGGAAGGCAGCCTAAATTCAACCTTATCTTATTAGCATCCTTGTCTTAGGGTTGCCTGAAATCCATAAAGCCCACAGCCACATAGGTGGAGTTAACAGATCCAGCAAGTATGTTATTTATATTTAAGATCAACATAATTGGTTTCACCGGTTTTGTTGCGTACAGTTAATCTAAGCAACTGTGGGAATAGCAACCCTACCACCAACTGAAAGAATAGAATAGACAAACTAGTCCTGTAAAGTATACCACTACAGGGAAACTGTCCCACTGATTGTTCTTGCTCACTTGATGGTGTGTGTGTGTGTGTGTGTGTGTGTGTGTGTGTGTGGGAAGAGGGGATACTGTCTTACTTTACTTCTAATGTTTAAAGGTGGATAATACTGAAAGGTTGAGTTTCTGTTTGGAGGCTCTAGAACTCACTCTGATGAGAATTCTCATATAATATCCAATCCATTTCTACAAGGGGGAAAAAAGATCATGGTGGGACACCCCCTAGAAGTTAGGGTACCATAGCCTTTCTTTTACCCCAAACAAATATGTACGTATTGTGATATGTGTTCATAGAAAGACTCAGTTTAGATTCATTCATTTAGCATTGGATGCCTTTTTTGTTAATATGATTAATCCTATAATAAATATAAATAAATTGAAAGGCAAAATTTAGTTCCACTTATTGGATACAACCCAATGCAATAAATACAATGTGGGCCATTTTAGGTCTTAAGCATTCATAGTTGCAAAAGGTTGTTTTATGTATAAATGAATAAATACACATATATTCTTTTTCTTCCCCTTTCAGTAAATGGGAGCATATGCAATATGCTTTAGCATATCCTTCACATTTGCACATCTTCTCTCTTATTGCAACTGTAAGGACTAACCATGTAGCTGCTCAATTATGAGGTGTTGTCAGGCTTTATTTAGCATGACTTTGAGCTTCTCCAGAGCTCCAAGGCTTTTCCCCAAGGCTAAAATTATGATGAAAAATCACTTGCTTATTTTTTGATACCTTGAAATTATTAAAAATTATTATGATTTTTTTTCTAAAAAGGATAATACATATACATGATACAAACAGTAAAACAAGGAAGGTCAGGAAAGGAAGTCTTTCCTACTCCTTGACCACTAGTCCCCCAGTTCCTGCCCCCAGGACAACTGTTAGGTTGTCTTCTGAGGCTTTGTTTCCCTTCACCCAGATATTTCTTGCTTTGTCTTCCAAGAAGGCAATTTATCCTGCAAGGGCAACAAGCTACATTAAATGGTTACTTTTTCACAATCAATATTTAATACAAAGGCAGTCTTCATGGGCTCCCCAGGTATAAACCTGGAAAATGATTCTGCAATTTGGCTATTTAGGAATAAAGAAAACTTCAAAGATCCCTGAGTGCATTGGTTGCTTCCATATAGAATTACACTGCCTGTATTGATGCAGCAAATATTCACTTCTAATATTCCTCTGATTCCTAATGAGATAGGCATTCTGAAACAGAATTAGGAAAAAATGGAGCCTATGGATATGGTAACTGCCTCTATATTGTCCCTTAAGGTTATTAGTAAAAAAATAGTTCATGAAACATTTCTCACTCTTCACAGTGTTCCCTAAATTTGTATTTAGTTGTGACTGCTAAGTTTCTGATTCCAAATTAGGTTGGGTACTCATAGAGAATCTAGATGAATTTTGTGTAGCTATATGATAAATGTGATTTAAGCAATCAGAGTTTAAATTATTAACATTTATGTAAAAAATTAACATGGATATATTGTATATTTTAACACAAAATTCACATGAAGTTTTAAGATAAAATAGTCTTCAAAGAGAAATTAAGCCTGTGGTACCATGTTTTTTCTCTACCACTTAAAGGAAATTCTTGGAAAAATTTGGCAGACATTATAAATACATAAAACTCTGTGGAAGTTGAATGATGAACTAATGCTGGCATATACAGAATGAAGAGCAAAGAGTGGGTGTTAAAATTGGAATGTGGGAGGTGAACAGTTTTTCAGTAGCTTAGTCAAATGAACGCGATTTAATGATGTAACTGTCCATGATTGAAATAAGAAAATAGTGATAGAACCCAACAGCAGCTAAGAATATGTCCTATGTTAATAGGAGGCTTTTTAAAAAAATATATGTGGTACAATCTGAGTATTTTTCCTACATCCTAAAAGTCAGATAATTAAATTCTACTGTCAAACAAGTGTTGATTTAAAAATCATTATTACCTTTATTAAACAGCATTTTAATAGATGCTAAAGAAGGTAAGTCCTATTACCTACAGACAGACAATTTGTTCTTTGTTCTCAGGGAAACTAGAGTGGTAGTTAAAGAGCAGTTATTAAAAGATGATAGAAAAAATTGTCAAAAAGCAGTTAGTTTTTTCCCCCATAGTTGGTTTAAGTAAAATCCCACGATTTCCTTTTGGTATCATAAATTCATGTTACCATTCTCCCACACCCAGTTATATTGTGGGATTTTTTTTTTTTTTTGGTAATTTTACTTAAAATATTTTAGCCTATTTTTAGTATATTGATTTATAATATACTGTTGGATCCTATGACAAAATATATTTATAATTAGTGTGGAGTGATATATATATGTGTAAATTAACATTAATCTACACCTTAGGATTGGTTGATCAGCCTCTGAACTGCCTCCATCAGCTTGAGAGATGGACACAGTTAAGTTTTCAATATTTATATGTAAATCTAAACCAGAGAGATTGTTAATTAGCCCACATAATCTAGGAAAAAAATACTTCATTGGTGAGATGAGCAATGTTCAAAATGTATAGTAGGCAAGAAAGATTGTAACAGGATCTGTGTCCTTGAATAAAGAAGTATCTCGTAAGACCTGCATCCTAATCTTGTCAGAGTGGTCCCTTAGGTCTAGGGCTTACTTTGATCCTTTGACCCTACCCTCACAGGTAACCATTATGTAAATTGATAAACAACAAAGTCTTCTTATCCGGTTAGTAAAATATTGCATCTATTTTGAAATGAACCTTTTGTACTGTGTGCTTATTATTAGAGCACCCAAGAGCTGAGAGTGGCAAGAGGCTATATGGCTGTTTTTCTACCTACTTGTTATGAGATATTTTTAGGATTGACAGAATTATGTTTGGGACTTGCTTTCCTGTAATGTACTACTTGGAAACTAGGTAGTAAGGGACAAGATGCATAGAGCCAGTTGGAGTTCAATGATTTTCATCATCAGATGCTGACAATTGTTCAGTGAACTAATACTTTTTACATTAGTATCAAACATTTCAGGCTTAAATATGCAACCAAACTTGGAGAGGATCTATTGGCCTGTCTTGGTGAATGTTCCATGTATATTTGAAAAGCATGTGCATTTTGTGGTTGGATGGAGTCTTTGGTAAGGGTCAGTTAGGACAAACTAGTAGATGCTGCTGTTCAAGTCTTCTGTATCTTCACTGATTTTCCATCTGCTCTGTCAGTTACTGAGATGAGTGTTGATGCAGCACCTGTGCGTTTGTCTCTTCTCCTTTCATGTCTATAAGTTTTTGCTTTGTGTATTTTGGAGCTCTATAATTAGCACACATTTAGTGTTGTTACCTCATTTTGATGAATTGACCCTTTTAACATTATGTAATGTCTTTTTATCCCCAGTGATATTACTTGTTCTCACATTATTGTAGCTACTCTGTACTTTGTTATGAGTAACGTTTACATGGGTTATCCTTTTTTAATTCTTGTAAGAGCACTATAAACCTTTAGATTTCCTGTGACAAATATCTCTAATGGTAGAAAATGGGGAGTGTTGGGGAGGAATTTCAATCTCGAATGCTTTATTGTGGCTGAGCTGCATGTAACAGATGATGTAACAGAACTGTTGTCAGAGCTGTTTCAGAATCCAGTTCTTAGATATATTCCTTAAGATTGAATGTGAACCTCTGTCCTCTAACTAAATATAATGACTCCGAATACTAAAGCCCTATGAAAAGACACATTAAAAATGCATCTCCTAAAAATAAATTATCTATTCATTTTGGGTATTTAAAAAATAAATCATTATAAAAGACGTAGCTATAATATAAAAAGTACTTTTTTTTTTTTGCACAAACCTACAAAACCTAATATTGATCCTCTTTGCTAAAACTATTGAATGGCCTTTGATATTCTTTTATGTGTTCAATAATGTGTCTGTCCAGTCTAATGAAATATTGTGCCTCAATTTGTTTGGGGATAATGGTACAATAAAATGTAGGCTTAAGCATGAAAACCTTGTCAATACAATTTACTGTGTTTTTTTTTGTAGGTTTACAGTGCTGCAAAAAATCATGACATTATAAAGCTGTACCCATAAAGCATCCATCACATAACTCTCCTACTTTCTATGCTAAGCAAGTTATTAAAAACTATTAACACAAATTATGGGAAAATAATGTTTTATTTTTAGAATAATTGATATCCCCTTGTTAATTAAAACATTGTTGCTTTTATTTTTGATGAAAACAACATTTTCATTTTGTTTTGCATGCCAAATTAAAACAAATATAATTATTGCCTTATTCTTCCAGGTCCTTAAAGAGATTACTATTATTCTCCATTTGGCGAATATAGACTTATAAGTAAACAGCTGTTGATTTATTTCTCCTTCTCTAAGGCTTTTGATCTCAATACTTAGAATTTTTTAATTAGCAGAAGGCAACAAAAGAAGTGAAAAACCACAAAATGTAAAAATATGTTGTAATAAGTGTGTTTAAAATGAGTTTCTTGAGGTGGATATTGCTAGGCTTTGGAAAAGGGAAGATGCATATCTTTGATCTCTTTATTTCAAGCAGAGAATGACTAAGCAACAAAAACAAACAAAAAAATCAATTGTTTTATGGGTTTGTCAGGAGCTTAGCTCTGTTAAGTGAAGCTACAGTGGGAAAGTTCAGCTACCAGGTCGTAGAATGGCAAAGATAAACTATCGGGGACCAGATGCTGGTAGTGGACTAGAGACTCAAGATGCTAATGAGGCATTGCAGGTCAAGTCTTTTGTAAGGCAGCAGAATATCAGGATCTGTGGAGCAGGGAAGGATGGAGGGAGGCCCTGGAAGAGGTCATTGCAAGCATTTCTCGATAGAATAAACAATGCAGAATGTTATAGTTGGAAGGGGAAATCATTAACTTTAGCACAAAAGATAAGCATATTGTTCATGAATTTAGAGGAGGGACCATCACATCAGAAAATTGCACTTTGTGTCACAGTATTGAGGAGAGAAGTTGACAATACCAAGGAAATAGCCTCAAAAGGGATTTAACACTAAATCTCAGTATAACTCGTAAGATATTGGGCATGTGGTATTTAAGCACTTACATCTTGAGTTACTGTTGCTGAAAGAATATATACTATACACATCATGGCTGCATGAAAAGGGCATTTTCAGTTCCAGTTAATAACATAAAGTGACAATGAGTTGTAATATCCCTTATGCACCATTTCAAGTTTCCAGAGATTTTCATTCTTTCTATGGGAAGAATGCAGATGACCAGCATTCATTTCTTAGAGACAGAGAATTGCAATAATCTAAAACCAATGGCGGACACAATGTTAACGAATGTATTGGAGGAAAGTTTCCACAAAAGCCAATGGATCATAACTCTGTACACAAAGATTACATTTTGAGGAAATATTATAGGGCCAAGATGGTAGCTACTCTGACGTTAACTACTTCTGATTTGCCTATACACTATGTATTTCTGCCCAGTCCTACCCCCCAGACAACAAAATAGTCTTCTTATCAGTTATAGTATTGCGTCCTACAGACCTTGGTAATTGGCTTAAGGGTTGAGGTAACTGGTATGCCGCCTCAAAATGTAGATTTAACATAATTTCCTCCAAGTTTTTAATGGATTCCTCTTCTCACATCATTATATCTTCTCATTGTATCCTGTGTAATTTCTTTCATACCATTTATTACACAGATGTGTATTTATGTTTTTATATGTTGGTCTTCAGCTTACCACCAGACTTGTGAGAATTTTAAAAAGAAAATTGTACCTTATTTGTCTATTACATCCAGTACTCAATACAAGCCTAAAAAAAAATCATTCACTAAATATTTGTTGGATGAATACTTTCCTTTTCAGTACTCTTTTAAGACATTGTTGCACCTTTTTAGCTTAAATTTTTCTTACTCTAATTCTTCAACTGAAATACCACTTTGGCAGTAATGAACTTAGCTATTGAAAAGACAAACCCTATTTGAATTCAATATCTCTTTAAGTATTATTGCTTTTAGAGCATTTTCTCCATTTGTCTAATTTTATAGGTGAATGTTTTAGTTCAGATATTTATGTTAATGAGTATTATTACAGAGGATAAATGGATTTGTACTGCGACGATGGAAAAAAATTAATAGAAATGGTAACGTAAAAGCACTAGTTTCATTTAAATTCTAGGGAAAAAAACCCCACAACACTTCTTCTTTCAGAATTGTTACTACATAAATTAAACTAGTAATTCATAGTAAATTAGGGAACAAAGTATAATTTAGTAAATTGAAGCAGTAAAGCTATTCTGGTGCTGGGTAATTGTAGGGCTCACCTTGAAGAAGTAGGGATAATGGAGAGGGAACATATTATATTTACCATTTTTCTGCCTACAGTGTTATACTTCACTGATTTCAGCTATGAAACAAGGGATTGTCAAGAGTATGGAATATCTTTAAAAGAAATATAATTAGCATACTATTCTTTAATAAGGGTGCTTATTATATTATTCTATTCAGTAAAATTTAGAGATACGGAGTCAAATGTTTTGTAGTTTTAAAATATCATATAAAGGTAAATGTTTATACTTCCATTTTACATATTGCTGGATTTGATTTGTCACATATTGTTTTCTTTTGTGGTTGGGGGGATTTTAATCCCAATTTATGACTGAAATAGTCCAGTAATTTTTTGAATTTTTCTTTTCTGGCTTTGGTATAGATTATATTAACTTTGTGATAGTTTGTTTTATGTACCAATTTGGCCAGCCAATAGTCCCCAGTTATTTAATCAAACACTACGGTGTTACTGTGAAGGCATTTTATAGATGTAATTAAAATCCATAATCAGTTGACTTTAACTAAGGCAAATTATCCTAAAATATTTATTGAATGATTATCTTAGATTATCATGCATAAGTCTGATTCAGTCAATTGCAAGGTCTTGAAAGCAGAGTTGAGGCTTCCCTCAGAAAGTATCAATCCAACTGTAGATGGCAATTTCAGCTCTTGCCCCTGAATTCCACCCACTTCTTTCTGATGTCTTGGACTTTGAATTTCAGACATGCCTTATCAGTCCCCACAGTCACCTAAATCAATTGCTTGCGATAAATTTCTAAATATGTATCTCCTACTAGTTCTGTTTCTCTGGTTGAACCCTGACTGATAGAACTTTTATAAATGAGTTTCAGAGTAACTTTTTTTCTATTCTATGAAATAATTTGTATAAAATTGGGATGTTCTGTTATGTAAAAGTTGATAGAACTTGCTTTTAAAACTCTTTAGGCCTTGCAAACCTTGCAACTGATGAGACTGATATCCAGAATATATAAAGAACTCCTACAACTCAACAGTGAAAAAATAAACTGCCTAACTAAAAAATAGGAAAAGGACTTGAACAGGCATTTCTTCAAAGAAGATATACAAATGGACAAAAATCACATGAAAAGATGCTCAACATCAGTAGTCATTAGGGAAATGAAAATCAAAATCATGATGAGATACCACTTCACACCATTAGGATGGCTACTATTAAAAAAAAACACAAAAACTCCAAAAACAAAAACCAAAAATAAATGTTGGCAAGGATGTGGATAAATTGGAACACTTGTGCACTGTTAGTGAGAAAATGGCATAGCTAACGTGGAAAATAATAGGATGACTCATCAAAAGATTAAATATAGAATTATATGCTTCAGCAGTTCTGCTTCTGGGTATATGCCCAAAAGAGCAGCTCAAATGTCCACAGGGATGAATGGATAAACAAGGGTATATGTCTACATGCATATACACACAGACACAGACACACATAGACACACACACACACACACACACACACACACACACACACAGGAATATTATTCAGCCCTAAAAAGGAAGGACATTTTGACATATACTGCAGTATGAATGTTTCTTGAAGACATTATGTTAAGAGTAATAAGCCATATACAAAGGGACATGTGGGCATGATTCCACTTAAAGGAGGTTCCTAGACTAGTCAAGTTCATGGGGACAGAAAGAATGAGGTTTGACAGAAGTTGGGCAGGGGATGGTGAATTGGTGTTTAATTTGTGTAGAGTTTCATCTTGGGAAAATGAAAGAGTTCTGGAAATGGGTGGTGGTGATGATTGTACAACAGTGTGAGTAGACTCAGTGCCACAGGACTGTACACTTAAAAATGGTTAGAGGTGCTTGGTTGTTGAGTTGGTTAAGCATCCCACTCTTGATTTTGGCTCAGGTGTTGATCTCATGGTAGTGAGATGGAGCCCCACTTCTGGCTCTGCACTGTCCCCCTCTCCCACTCATGTGATTAAGATGATCTCTCCCTGTCCCCCTCTCCCACTCATGTGCGCCAGTGCACACTCTCTCCCCTCTCAAAAAAATGGTTAAAATAATAATTTTTAATTAATTTATTTTTATTTTTTATTTTTTTTAGAGAGTGCAAGTAGAGGAGAAGGTTAGAGGGAGAGAGATAGAATATCTTAAGCAGGCTCCGTGCTCATCATGGAGCCTGGTGTCAGGAATGATCCCATGAACCTGGGATTATGACATGAGCCAAAATCAAGGGTCCTATGCTCAACCGACTGAACCACCCAGGTGCCTCTAAAATAATAATTTTGGTGAGATGTATGTTTTACAAAAAGAAAAAAACTCTTTAGGCTTGATTTTTTTCCTTGTGAAAAAATTTTCAAAAATTCAATATTTTAAGTGATTATAATTTCTTAATAGTTAAAGGATTACCTAGGCTTTTTGTTACTTTTTGTTGTAATTCTGCTTCTCTTCCATAATCAGTCTTACTGGATTATTTTTTTTAGTTTTATTTTATTAGTCTTCTCAAGGAATCAATGTATGTATGCTATATTATTCCTGTCAATTATATCTTTACTTTCTCTTTCATTAACTTCTGATTTTAATATTATTGTTTGTCTTTTGTTTTCTTTAGATTGTTTTCTTGTTCTTAACTTCTTAATTTGGACAATTAAGTAATTTATTTTCAGTTTTCCCCTCTTTTCTAATATGTATATTTGAGTCTATAGGTTTGCCTTTAAATGTTCTTTTAGCTGCATCTCACAAGTTTAGATATGTGGTATTTTATTTATTTTTTGAAGTCTATTTATTTATTTTGGGGGAGAGAGAGGGAGAATGAGTAGGGGAGGGGCAGAAAGAGAAGGAGAAAGAGAATCTCAAGCAGACTTGATGCTGTCAGAGCAGAACCTGATGCGGGGCTCAATCTCACCAAATGTGAGATTGTGACCTGAGCCAAAGTTGGACACTTAACCAACCGAACCACTCAGGTGCCCCTAGATATCTATTATTTTAAATGTGATATGAGACCAAACGGTTTTCATGTATCAATATCAGTGAACTCTTTTCTCCAGGAAATTCTTGCCCCAAGAAGATAAATCTGCAAACCAATAAATAACTTCACTGTTTGCCTAAGGAAATTCTTCAAACCAATTTATCTGGACTTAAAAAATAAGTTTTTTATGGTAGAATACTTTGCTCATTAAGACAAACAGCTTGATTCTCATCAAAACGTGTTGTTCATCAATACTCACCTAAAGACCATTGTCTTGCTTTCTCTACCAGTCTTAAAGTATGTTATAAAAATTTTCTAATTTCAGTAAGTTCCCTGACTTTAATTTACCTTAATTTGAGCCAGACTCCAAAATCTTATATTTTTGGAGATACTATCTCGTATCTTGTAACCTGTATTAGTGGTCCTGTAACAATTACAGGACCTGTGTTAGTATCCTGTAACAAATTTCCATAAACTGGGTGACTTAAAACAACAGAAATTTCCTGTCTCCCTGTTTTGGAGGCTACACGCCTTCCAGGAGCTCTGTGGAAGAATCTATTCTCTACCTCCTCTAGCTTCTGCACGGCTTCATTTGTTTCTTGTTGCTATGTCATTCCAGTCTCTGCCTCCGTCTTCTTACAGTCTACTCCTCTTTGTGTCAAATATCTATTTGCCTTTTTCTTATAAAGATATCTGTCATTGGACAATCCAAGATGATCCAGTTTTGAGATTCTTCACTTACTTACATCCTCAAAAGCTCTTTTCCCAACAGAGGTCACATTCATATATTCTAGAAGTTAGAACGTGGACACATCTTTTGGGGGGTCACTATTCTACCCATTGTACCTTCTCAGAGGGCTGCTATAAGGATTAAATAAAATAAGGCATGTAAAAAGGCTTATATGGTTCCTGATATATACAGATTATCTAGGAAATAATAGTTATTATTTTCCAAGGAATGCAAGAATAGTTCTGATTTAGGATTCTATCAATGTATATTACTCTATTATCATATAAAAGGAAGAACATCATGTGGTTTTCTCAATAGGTACCAAAGCTTATTTTGAAAAAAAAAAATCAATACCCATTTCTGGAAGTGGCAAACATATGAACTTTTTTTTTTTAACTTGAAAAACTAGATCTAGCAGAAACCTAATGGAAATATGAGACTTGATTTTTAGAAATTAGAGATTTTTTATTACAGGTAATAAGACTTTCTACCATGCTATTAATCAATATTACATTCATCCAGCAAAGTAATGTGATCCAAAAGAATATAAAATAAGTATAAATACAGAAAAATAAAGTCTTTATAATTTACATATGATCTGATTGCCTACACAGAAAGCTAGGGAACCAACTGACAAATTGAACTAATAAAAGAGCTGTATATTGACTAGATTAAGGAACAACTTCAATGTCTTACATGAGTGATGGCCAGTTAAGAATTTTCATTAAAAAAAATCTCATTCTCAATAGCAAAAGATCTACCAAACATATCTGAGCGACTCTAGCACACATGTTGGAGAATATATGAAGAAATATAGAAAACATGACTTAAGGACATACAAAAAGATGTGAATAAATTGATACATTTGTGATCAAGAATGGCAAGACTCAATGAATTGATTTTTAAATTCAATGAAGTACTAATCAAAACCAAACAATCATTATCAAGCTTGACCTGTTGATTTTAAAATTGTGTGAAAGAAAACATGGAAATTAAAGGAAAAAAAAAAAGAAAACATTAAAGAATAAGGGGATTGTTCTACCTGACATTAGAATGTACTATCAAAGAAAAATACTTTAAAATATTGTAACTCTGGTGTAAGAATTAATAAATAGAACTGTCTTTTCAGAAGACAATAATGAATCCAAAATAAAACATATTCATATATTTTTTTTGGCAATTTTATACATTATATTTCCAGTCAATAAGGAAAGATTATAATTGGGACAATTGAATATCTGTTCGAAACAAGCAAAAAATTGAAAACAGATTCCTATATCTCATCATAAAAAAGAAAATCTAGGGATGCCTGGGTGTCTCAGTCGGTTAAGTGTCCAACTCTTGATTTTGAGTCAGGTAATGATCTCACAGTTGTGAGATTGAGCCTCATGTCAGGCTCTGTGCTGACCGTGGAGCCTGCTTGAGATTCTCTCTCTCTCTGTCTCTGCCTCTCCCATGCTCATGCACTCTCTCTTTAAATAAACATTAAAAAAATAAAATCTAGAGATGAATTATAGAGATGAATAGATCACAAAGCCTTAATAATATCAAAGGAAATTATGAGAATAGAAAATACTGTTTTCTTTTTTTTAAAGTTTATTTTATTTTTGTGAGAGAGAAATCGTGCATGTGCAGGAGAGGGGGGTGGGCAGAGATAGAGGGATAGAGAGAATTCCAAGCAGGCTCCACACTGTCAGCATGGAGCCTGACACAGCTTCAGTCTCACGAACCATGAGATCATGACCTGAGCTGAAATCAAGAGTTGGATGCTTAACCTACTGAGCCATCCAGGTGCCCCTAGAAAATATTTCTAATCTCAACATTGGAAAAAAATTCTCCATATGCTAACATAAGGCCCAGAATTCATAAAGAATAGAGAGACTTAAAAATTTTTAGCTAGTCATATCTGTCACTTATTTTTCTTTATGAATTCTGACACGTACTTCTTAGATATCTATCACACATTTGTTTATCCAGCCTGATTCCTCTTCTAATGCATTAGATGTTGAGGTTTCACGAAATAGGATATGACTAACAAAATTTGTTTTCATAGTGAGAAATACAGTAAGAATAAAAGCCAAGATAACAAAAGTTATTATTCATTTTTTAGGGCAAACATGTAATTTTTCTATCAAGCCAATTCAAAGCTCTATTTCCACCACACTGAATAGTGAGTCAAGGAAGAGGTTTCTGAGAGGCTCCCATGCAAAGCTTGAAGCTCCTCCCTGTCTTGAGGAGGAATAAGATGGATATGGGATCTGAACAACAATTTCTGTTGGAGCTGTGATGGAACTTTCAGTGTAACCAGTCAAGATGGTAGAGGATTTTGTTTTTGTTTGTAGGGCTCCCTGCTTTGGAATATCTCTTATTTCCTGTTCTTTTCTGTCTTTTGAACTTCCTCTGTGTGATGTCATAAGAAAAACCTAGACATGCTCCTGCTTAGTTGCTCATCCCCTATCCTCTGAGAAGGCCTAGCAGAAACCCAGCTGTGGCTCATGGGAAAGGAGAAGGGAGGTAGAGTAGGGAATCCCTATGTTTGGCTGGGGAAGGTGCTCACTGCATGTAGGAGGTATTGGCTTCATTGTCTGTGTATATAGAATATGTCACTCAGGGACCTCTGGGGGGCAGCACTTTGGTGGGTGGTCTCCTCCCTTGATCTGACATAAACATTTTTTCCTGTCTCTCTCTTTTCTCTCTCTCTCCTTATTGCTAAAGCAATTATATTGTTTTACTGGGATATTTTGAAAACAAAACAAAACAAAATTTAATCTTTGCATAAGGGAGATTCTTTAAGGAGACAGATAAGAATTTAAACTTAGATAGTTTTTAGTTAGCTTGTTTCTTTGTTGATTCACATGGAGTTTCGCATCAATATGTCCTAATGATTCTTCTGTACTTGTGGTATGAATGTAGATACTGGGTGTGGAACCTAAGAACTATAGCTCAAACGGCTAGAGGAACTTGAAATAGTCATGCTTGAGATTCATAAAACTAAGCAGATTTCTGTATAAAAGTGACAAGATTTTAGGAGCATTTTAATAGAGGAGCAGATAATTCTTTGAAGAAGTATTCAGTAGGCAAAGAGGACACATACATAGAATAAAAGTTCTCAATGCTGCTTTGTTAACAAATCTACTGACAAACATATACAACAGCAAAAGATTTGAACAATATTTTTCAAGAGTTGAATGTGACAGGTGTGTTAATGGAATGAGCGAAGCTTTGGTGTTAGAAAGGCCTGGGTGGCAATATTTACAAAGTTGGTCATCTAAAAAGTATTTTGTAAAACCTAGATGAAGTAATAAAGGGTGGGCCATAGTTGCCAGAATCTGGGAGTAGGGGGAAGAAATCTTGGTAGTGATAAAATGTCCTGGGTCTTGAATATAGTGGTGGGTACACAACTGAATGCTTCTGTCAAAATTCATACAACTCTATGCCAAAAAGGGTTAATTTCCCTGTAATTCTCTTAATATCTGAACATCATTGAGGGCCCAACCCATAAGCTGCAAGCCAAAAAAGAAGCAGGGAAATCTCAATCAACATTTGAGATGCCCTCTGGATGCTTTAGGCACCCCTAATCTCTCTCTCTGTCTCTCTGACTCTTTAAGCTATTTAGGTATTCTTTAATTATCTATGTTGCCACAGAGTTACTGTATGCCCACGGACAGACAGTCCTCAAAGAAACCATGACCGTAATTTAGGATGCAGTTAGGAAATAATAGAATTTACAGAATAAATTTGTAATACAGTTTTGAGGTGATGTATATCAGCTTCTAAACAGAGTTCTTGACAAAAGCTACTAGAGCATATTCCAATAACAGAGGGATATCACTGAATGATTTTAATCTGTGTTGATATCTATAATCAATGTGTTTTAGACAGTTTACATATAATGTGTGCTAGACAGTTTACATACATCTGCACCCCTTCAACTCTTGAACCCGTATCCTCCAGTGTCCCGTGTTGCCTCAGAGCACATAATTTGTGTTGACGCAGAATTTTACTGCTGCAAGGAGAAGTTGAGGGCCAATTAGAGATGGGCTCTTTGATGGAGATTTTGAGGATATTTTAATCCTTAATTTTAGACCTGGAGCTTTAGAAGTTAAGCATATTTTCTTCTTAAAGAGTTGAAGTTCAGCTTTAAAAAACATTTTCAGTTTCTAAGACTGCTAATATAGTCAATATTGTGAAAGGATCAATATTTTACTTGAAAATATTTTAATTACTTACATAGAGAAGGTGCTTCCAAGAGACAATGGAGCCATGTATATAATAAATATAACATATGAATGAAAATAGCTTTGTATCTCAGTGTAGCTGTACCATTATATAAAATTGCCTTAAGCCAGTATTGCTTTCCTGCTTACTGTTACAATAACTTCTTAGCTCTCTTGCTTCTTCCATTGTCCTTTCCCTCATAACGGAATGAGTATAAGCTTTATTTTGCTTTTTTATTTAACACAACAGCCAGAGTCCAATTTTAAATTCTCAAATATGATTTTACTATATCCCTGCTTAAAATCCTTCAGTGCTACACTGCTGTTCTTGGATTATGATCCAGTGGCTTTTGTCCTTGCTATAAATACTTAAAATGACGTCATTTCTGTCTACCTCTTCAAACATGGCCTAAAGCATTGTCCAAGGGTCTTGGGTCTCGGGCTCTCTCAATGCATGTGTGTGTGTGTGTGTGTGTGTGTGTGTGTGTGTGTGTGTAGATATATATCTATAATTCATACATATTAAATTACATATTATATGTTATATAACAGTGACAAATAATCATTGACCAATTTCTGTTTATGAATTTCGTGGATTTTACTCAAAAGATATGTTCTTCGTCCTCAAGATATTTGGAATCTAGAAGAAATGCAACTAACTGTATGATGCAAAGCAGAATAAAATTAAGGTTACAATCTTGGGAAAAAGAAAGGACTATGGAGGGACAGTTTAGGGGCCAATTTTGATACAAATAATTGGGAACAGCTTAAAGGAAGTTTGCTTTTTATTTAACTTCTTCACCATATTGTTATATAAGTGGTGTAAAATACATCAGTAGAGGAAATACAAGATAACATAAACGTGAGGTAAATAGATAATTAAAAAATATGGACTGGAAATGTAAAACAAAGCCAGAAGTAATACGAAAACACGTACGGTAATAATGACCACATCTTCCATGAGAGGGTCACAAGTTGGCTTTAAATTTTCTAGTTGCAAACTTGTAAAGGGGAAATTGATCACTTATGTGCTTCCTAGTGTCCACAAGATACAAAGAATCCCTGTTGCTCATGACAAGTGTCCCTCCATTTATAATCAAGAATTAGGAGAGTTTACTCCTGGAAGTTTTCCACGAAGAGGAAATTGTGATACGATATGTTCTACATCCTTGAAAACACCTTCAGAGTTTGTAAGAGGGCAATCAAAAGGAGTGCAATCAAAAGGGGAACCTGGGTGGCTCAGTCAGTTAAACATCCTACTCTTGACTTCAGCTCAGGTCATGATCTCACGTTGGTGAGATTAAGTCCCTCATCGGGCCCTGCACTGACAGAGTGGAGCCTGCTTCAGTTCTCTCCCTCTCTGTCTGCCCATCCTCCACTCATGTGTTCTCTTTCTCTCTCTCAAAATAAATAAACATTTTTAAAAAAGGGGTGAATGTGACAGGGTTATTTCTTCTAAGAACAATTTAGACTGATAATATTGTATGTTGATTATACCTCAATGGAAAAAAAAAAAAAAGAATAAGGCTGATGGTGACGTGTCACAGTTCTGCAGAAGGCTAGTACAGTTCAGTTTAGTTTTCCAGTTCCCAGATGATCTAGCTTAATCTAACCAGATTTTAGGGAGAGCTGGAAGAATATAAAAATTGTTTCATGAAAGTGGAATTTGAATTAAGCCTACAAAATCAAAGTAGAAACTTTATAAAAGCAGATTGAGAGAATGTGAATAAAGGGGGATATCTAATTGGGGGAAGGTAAATAATTCGATGTGAGAGAAGTGGTTCTCAGTACAGCCTACACCTTAGAATCACCTGGAAAGCTCACTCTCAGAAATCCTGATTTCATCAGTCTGAGCTCAGTCCTGGGTGTAATTTTTGAAGGCTCCCCAGGTGATCCTAAAGTACAGCTGGGACGGGGTGGGGGGAACCGAGCTAACACCTTGTTCCTCAAGTGTGGATCATGGGCTGGCACAGGCTGCCTGGTCTGGCATTGTAGGTTATGAGCCGTGAAAGGCAAGTTGGGCCAGGTGTGGAAGGTCTTGAATATTGTTCCTAGGAAATTAGCTACTCAAGGCTCCTCAAGGGCAGGGACGGGCCATTTAGCCTAGCACCATCACCTAACAGTATTTTTAACAGCTTTTTATAAGTTACAATGCTTGCGCCTTAGTAGTGATAGATTGCTTCAACATTTTACAACTTGGTTTTTAGTAACAACCATATTACCAGTTTTTTTTAGGTATGGCACATTGTCCTTTTAAAATGCACACTTTCTCCTCCATCGTCACCTTCATAGAAACTGTATTATACTCTGTGCTACTTAAGGGTCTTGCTATTTGTTTCCTTTCTCTCCAGCCATGCAAAACCCCTTATGTTATTCTATCAAGATTCTAGTCAGCAGCTTTTGGGCACAGGTGATGAAATTACAAAACATTTCAGGTAAAACAATCACTTGATTTTCTTGAGTTCTTTTAACCATATTTTGAAAAGAAATATGATGTCTAACAATAAATCATCTAGACACAGCAGGAGCACTCTCGGCAATTTTAGTGAAATTTGTGTCTCCTGAGTTTACTAATGAAAATGAATGGGGCAACTTCTGTGTTCCCACAAACTCTCCAAAACCTTTGCAGCTTCTCAATAGGCAGAAGCTGTAGCTGAATAGAACACTGAAATTGATGTTAGGATTAAAGGTTATGAGCAATGAAGACAGCTGAAAACTTAGATCCATAAAGTCTATGAAAGGCAGGCTATTGAAATGGAATTTTGTGGGCTTTTTGTTTGTTGCTTTTGTTTATTGTGTGTCCAAGGCTAATTATACTAATTAGATTAGAAGGCACGAATGGAAATTAAAGAAAAAGCCATTCAGAAAGAAGGAAAGAAAGAAAGAAAGAAAGAAAGAAAGAAAGAAAGAAAGCAAGCAAGCAAGCAAGCAAGCAAGCATCAGGAATTGCTTTGTTAGTTGATAACTCAGGAGAAGGAATGGAAGAGTGGTTTCATCCTTCACCAAACCCTGGAAATAGATTGTGTGGAAATGGAATTTTTTGAGCGGAGGTCGTATTCAGGGCTCATATTGTTATATTATCTTGGTCATTGAATTTGAGGACTAAAGATGAAGTAAAGTAAGCTTATGTAAAAATAAAATGTAGTATGTAAAGGATCAGAAAATCTATAAAATAAAATAAAAATAATCTCTGAGTTGAGAATTTGTTGAAAATTTCTATGTGATGTCAGTATTGCTATAAAAGTAAAAAGCTTATTTGTTGAAGCACCTCCAAAAGCAATAATAAAAACATCTAGCTGCATAACAACTGTGTGCGTATTTTGAGAATTATTCTGTTATAAGCAAAGAAGGATCTTCATACCCCTGTCATGCAAGGGCACTTTTAGCCCAGTAAATGGCACAGCAAAAAATACAATAAAATTGAGATAAGATAAGATAAGATAAAATAAAATAAAATAAAATAAAATAAAATAAAATAAAATAAAATAAAATAAAATATATAGAAGAGAGATAAATTGCAAGTCAGATTCACTGGCTTATTTTGGGGGGAATTTATTCAGGGGCACCTGGGTGGCTCAAACGGAGCCTGCTTGGGATTCTCTCTCTCTCTCTCTCTCTCTCTCTCTCTCTCTCTCTCTCTCTCTGTCCCTCCCCAGCTCATGCACATGCTCACTATCTCAAAATAGATAAACTTAAAACATTTTTTTTCAATAATTTATTCAGTAAATGTTTAGTACCTCCTATGTGCCTAATTAGACAATTAGACAATTAGTTATAGAGCATAGTGCTAGAACTCATAAATACAAGAAGTCATGAGAACCTTTAGAGAACCCTTATCAAGTACTTGGATTAAGAAGTCTTTAGAAAAAAGCGGTTAAAAACTTAGAGTATGAGCAAATGGTTGAGTAGGTGTGTTCAAAGGTTACTTTTGAAATTTTTTTTAATATTCATTTATTTCAGAGAGAGAGAGAGAGACAGAGCATGAACAGGGGAGGGACAGAGAGGGAGGGAGACAAAGAATCTGAAGCAGGCTCCAGGCTCTGAGCTATCAGCACAGAGCCCAACACAGGGCTCAGACTTACTAACCGCCAGATCATGACTGAGCCCAAGTCCGACACCCAACTGACTGAGCCACCCAGGCACCCCTACAGGTTACTTTTGAAAGGCTGCACTGAGTGCAGAGGAGAAAACAAATTGGAGATAGAATCTTCTATTTAACCTTAGCATGACTGCTAAAATTACTAAAGAACATTAATCTAAATGTTAAATATATTTAAATATATAATTTAAATATATAATCTGTAAAAGTGCAGTGTACTACCAATGATATGAGTTTGTTTTCTGAATGTGTTTTGAAGAAACTAACTGATGTGTGAGGCACACCATAACAGGGTGCGTTAAAAATTGCAAATTAACAACAGTCTGGTTTGAGAGAAGAACAATTCATATATTCTTGAACTATTACTCATGTGCTGATATGTGATATTATCATGAATTTAGAGTGATTTTTACTGAAAATCACAAGCTAACAGTAATAAATACTTATTGAGTGGCTACTATTTGTCAGTACTGTTCTCAGCACTTGGGATACATCAATAAATACCCCTGCCCTCATGGAACTTACATTCTAACAGGGGACATTTATTTACAGTAAATAAAAATGATAAATATTACACATAAGTAAATTATACCTAATTAGGCAACAGGTGCTATGGAAGAAGAGAGAACAATAGAATATGGTAAGAGAAATCTGGAGTTTAGGATGAATTGTAATTTTATTTTTTTAACTTTTAAAAAATGTTTTAATGTTGATTTTTTTGAGAGATAGGGGGAGAGACAGAGCACAAGTGGGGGAAAGGCACAGAAAGAAGAAGACACAGAATCTGAACCAGGCTCCCAGCTCTGAACTGTCAGCACAGAGCTTGACACAGGGCTCGAATCATGAACCGTGAGATCATGACTTGAGCTGAAGTTGGATGCTTAACTGACTGAGCCACCCAGGCACCTCTGAGTTGTAATTAAAAAAAATTTATTTTAATGTTTGTTTATTTTTGAGAGAGTGCGCGAGTAGGGAAGGGTTAGAGAGAGACAGAGACACAGAATCCGAAGCAGGTTCCAGACTCCAAGCTGTCAGCACAGTCCCTGACGTGGGGCTTGAACTCACTAACCCCGAGATCATGACCTGAGCTGAAGTTGGATGCTCAACTGGACTGAGCCATTCAGGTGCCCTGAGTTGTAACTGTAAATACAGTGTCAGGTTGAATTTCATTGAGATGGTGATATTTAAACACAAATGTGAAAGAAGGAAATAATTTGCCTCATGGATACTGGGGAAAGAGACTTCTAGGCAGTGAGAAGAGCCAGGGCCAAGTCTCAGAGGGGAGAAGGTACTGACCATTGAGAGGCAAGAGCAGTAGATTCAGATAGATAACTGGGAAGTCTGTGGGGCTTTGTGTGGATTTTGGCTTGTATTCCGAGTGAAATAGAATATTGAATTTAGATGTTAACTGGGTTTACTGAGATTACCTGAGGAGAGACTGAGGAAAAAGGAGGGCACACACTTCATAATTTCGACAAGTAAGGATATTCCAAGACACATGAAAAGAAAATACATTTATGTTTCTGTGAACTGTACTTTGGAAGAACCAGTTGGCTTGGTTGTCATGACTATATTTTCAAATGAATTGCATCTGAATTAATATGTAGTGATTTATATTGAATGACTTAATTCATCTATGACCCAGCTGTGTGTTTTTTTTTTCCATCATGACTTAGAATGAACTAAAACTTAAACGTCATTTTGATTTGGAAAAAGAATTTGAGATGCTAAGAAGACTAACACAATTATTAGCCGTCTATACCTGAAATATAAACCAAAAAGCCACACATGTCTCAGAGTATCTATTTTTTATAATAAAACGACATAACTTAGCGGTGAAGGAAGCCTCAGGTGATCTTTTTGTGTCATTTAGAGGGAAATGACCTAACTTAGAGGTATCTTCTTTGGTGCTGGAGATTAGGGGAGCCATAGAGGAGGCTAAATGAAAAGCTTGTATATTTTGTTGTTATACAGCTTCATTATTTATTGGATTACAAGATACTTGTTATAAGAAAGTCTTTGCTTTCAGAAATAAAAAAGAGAAGAACTTTTTCTTAAGTCAACCCTTCCCCTTTGACAACTTGCACTAGTCACCTTTTGTCGTAACAGGAATTCCCCATTGATTTCTCGCACACATGACATGAGGGCTTCTGGGCGGCAGAGGGGCTCCTGGGATCTGCGTGTTTTCTCATTTCAGGACTCAGAGTGAAGAAGTCCCTATTGTGACTGAGGGAGGGGAAGAGAGAGAAACTGAGAGAGCATTGAGTATATAATCACGTTTGGAGCAAATAGGAATGATTATCCAATTTACAACACCATTGTTAACTCTTTGATAATAAAGTCTCTCAGACTTTTTCCAAACATATCAAAATATTTAATATGTCTTTAAAAATACAATCACATTATATGTTTTTCTTTATGCTTTTGCCATTTAACAGTGTAACTTTGGAATATTTACAAGTTGAAATACCTTCTTTTTCTGTGTTTCTTGAAAAAAATCAGATTTTTTCAAATCAATAAAAAATATTGATTTCATTACACTTTAATATTAGCCTTGGTATATTTACTCTTACACACATTTTGAGGGTCTGTGTGAAGGAGGTCCTACTGTAGATCTGGCCCCCCCCCCCTCTCTCTCTCTCACACACACACACACACACACACACACACACGTGTGTGCACATGTGCACATGCACTCATACATACTATTACACCCCCACAGTGTAGGTCTGATTGTGTAAACCTTCATTCTCATCTATCATAGTGTAAGATTAAAATACCAGCCAGGGAACTCTCTTCTCGAGGGTCTTTTCTGGCTTTCACCTTCGCTGACATACTGTGCAGGCAAGTTTCATGTTTAAGTTCTTTTGAAGTGGCTCTCCAACAGCTGGATGAAAGAATCACTCCAGATAGGGTGACCATATAATGTATCAACCACACTAAGACATTTTTTTAGAGTCAAAAGGGAAAAATATTAATTATTAATGCTTAAAGTAGGCTGATCAAACCAAATTATTGAGGCACTCCACTTCTAGAGGGTATTTTCAGATGGCAGTCTATTTTTTTTATCCCAAATTTTGTTCCTACTCTTCTCTATAGTATTTTGTTACCTATAAAAATAATGAAAAAAATGGTTTTCTTTATTTTGTTAAATGCCTCTCAAAAAAATATACATATGATTGCAATCATGAAGATCTATCAATCAACTCTTTCATATTCCATTTCTGCAGAATTGATCTATTCTGACCTATACCATGCTGTATCTTTTGGTGCAGTTTAGTATCTATATCTCATTACATACCTGAATAGCTATTTAATCTTGCACAAACACCCATATGGTGGGGTTTGAAACCTGGTGCAAGAGATAAAGACAAGTAATTACTATCCACACTTAACATTTTATCTTCTTGCCATTTAAAAGCTTTTTATAGAAGTGCTGATAGTCTGCGTGATTAAATGGCTAGGTTCTCCATTCTTCTGATGTATTTTTATGGCTTGGACTCCACAAAAATTTAGGTTTTAAAAAGTTATAGTTGTAATCTTATCTAAAATCTGAAGATAGTTTATCACACCTGCAAAAAATGCACTCGCATGAAATGAAAAATAAGAAGTCACACTGTAGACTGAGCACTGTATTTTATTAAATATAGACTCTGCTCACAAAATGAATATGCTAAGATGAAACATAGCTTTAAAAAATGGCCAGTGATGCCACAATAATGTCTCCTTACTCTCTTCCTTCAATAAAATTATTATACTAAAGTATGCTTGAAATATTCTCTTTAATAATCATTTTGGAATACCATTTAATGAATATTGGAAGTTTCAACATCACAGTGGAAAATATCAAATATGGAGGTAAAGTATATGGTTATAATCCTGATTCTGACGTTGATTAGCTCTGTGATCTTGAGAATAAAAATATAAAAATAATCACTTTTTTGAACATTTCCTGCTTGCCTCTTTGTATATGCTATTATTCCTCAAAACAGTCACATCAGGTAAGAATTCATCTTAATGGAAGGGCTTTGGTTACTGACAAGATGTTTCACTCACGTGCACTTTTCCCCTCTCCTGTCTCAATTCTAAAATGCTCTAGAAACCAGAGGTAGGAGATGACTGTGTCAAACTTATATAACAATTATGGAAAACTCCTGGGCAAAAGAACTTGTTTGCCTCTTGGTAACCGGCAGCTCCAGTTGGAAGGGGGTGCATCACAGAGTCGAGGAAGGTTTCCAGGATTGCTCTCTGCCCTGTTGCTGCTGCAGACCCTGATAACTAATGATCCCATTTCAATTTTATTTATTTGTTTGCTTATTTACTTTTATTTTTAAGTGTTTATTTATGTTGAGAGACAGAGCCTGAGTAGTAGAGGGGCAGAGAGAGAGAGGGAGATAGAGAATCCCAAGCAGGCTCTGTGTTGTCACTGCGGATCCTGACACAGGGCTCATTCCCACCAGGAACCATGAGGTCATGACTTGAGTCGAAATCAAGAGTTGGACACTTAACTGACTGAGCCACCCCAGTGCCCTGATGCTAACATTTTCTAAGCTCTGCCTTCTGATTTTTTTTCCCCAGAACTCTGATAAGAGTTTACTTCTGCTTCTCTAAATGACACTCAGTCACTTTTTATCTTAAATTACAATTTGGTTTTGTTTCTCTTTTGTGTTTCTGATTGTGCTTAATTTCCCACTAGACAGCTTGCTCTTGAAGCTTGAAGGCAGGTAGATCCTACATTTTTGTGTGTTTGTTTTGACTTTTGTGTCCTCCACAGCATGCAGCTAGGCATTCTAGGTGAACAGATGACTGAAATGTAAAGCATTCTGTTTTCAGTTTTCTGATAAATGTCATTTATGGCAGTGGATAATCCTAATATGTAAATTAAAATACATAATGATGTGGTGAAATTTTCCTCAGAATGACCTGTGCAAGGCATTCAGACTTTTATACCAATCCTGATGTTTTTATTCATTAGAAACTTAAAATTTATGTATATTGCTTTAATAAATACCAGCATTAAGACCAGTGGAAGAGGATGTTTTTATCTGACGCTAGCACTGGCAAGAAGCAGACAAGAATGTATTTATGTAGTACATCCAGGATATCCTTACTATTTGTGTTATTCCTGTTAGGAAAAGGCCACAGGGTCATCTGGTGTTACTTCTCTTTGCTCTTCGATGCCAACCAGGTCCATCCATCATGCTGAAAATTGCTTTGCACATTCCACGCATGATCTCCTAGACCTGAAGAGGGCAGCTATTAACGTTTCTTCCTTTCTTGACAAACATTACTTTTCTTGTATGGTCTATTTTTCCTCTCTCTCTGCCTTGAGTGTTTCCTGATGCAAGCCCACACACATTTCCTTGTCTCGGGTGCCAGTGTCTGGATGCGTTAATCAGGATTAGCAGAGATATTACTGATCTTGACATTTTCCTCATACTTCAGAGTGTACAATGGTCCAAACATGTTCTTTGTTGAGGATTCCATGTCTTAAACACACAACAGACTCAGAACATTTTTTGGATAGTCACACTCTCCTAAGATACTTTATGCTTTCCTTGACATGTCCTTTTATTGACTTAAATGATTTATTCAGCTTCAGTTTTGTAGTTTCCCAGTGGAAAATGCACTTTAGACTCCTTGTTTTAAGGAAAACAACAGTGTCTTTGCCCCTGAAATGGGAACTGCCATGGCTCAAACAAAATTTCTTCAGCATAAGTAATTTCACTTGGATTTCTTCCCACATTAATACAGGGGTTCTCTTCATCATTTTTGTTTAGAGTCATCCTAACCAAAGTTTGGATCTAACTTTAATAATTAATTGCATTCTGGATACTGAATCCTGCAATTCAGGAAAGTAATTCTCTCTCTTCAGTCAAGGTTCTGTTCGTGTCTTTCAACACCATTATCAAATTTATCTGCTTCCTTTTTTTTCCCTGTTGTTGGCCCTTTTCCTACTGAAAACTTCATTTTCCTGCCTCACCCTTTTTGAGGGTAATTTACGTCTTCTACTAATTTTCTTGAAGCTAATTCATCTTGGGGCTTCTGGGCTTTTTGTCTGCCAGATCCAGTTTTGCATGTTCTTTTGCAGTCTTCATGAATTTACCTAAGTGTGAGCCCTTCCATCATCCTTCTTTCTATCATAAACATCAAATGAGAGTAGACACATTCATCTGCTCTTACATTAAAGCCAGGGAATTTTGCTGTAACTTGTTTAGCCCTCTCAAAGTAATTTTTCATTTATGTGTCACACCTCAAAATTTTCATGGGCTCTTCACACTGGTAAATGGAAACTACATGTTTTTTTCTTATTCCTCTTTTATCACTTTCTTAGTTACAATCATTGGTGCTTGAAAGTAGTATTTCTACTGGGTTAATAAACAGTGTCACAAGTACATGCAGTGGCAATAGGAGGGTTTAATTTCCTTCATCTTCTGCTACCAAAGGGCATTTATCAGTCTTCCAAGGATACTCTTGCTTTTTGATTCTTACAGTTGTTTCTCTGACTTCCAAACCCACGTCACTGAACCTGACAAGTTAGCATTTATTGTTTTTATTTTACTTGGCCAATTCCTGTTAATCCTCAGCCCTCAAGATAAGCCCTGAAGAGAAAGTGAAAATACCTACCTGGTGGGCCCCTTCTTCAAGTTGCCAGATCTATCTAGCAAATAAGAATGTAGGATGATGCCCAGTTAAGTTAGCATTTCAGGTAAATGACAACTTTTTAGCATAAGATGTTTTGAATACTTTATTAGTATAATATGTTCTGAATATTATATGGTTATCTGAAATTTAACTAGGAATCCTGTATTTAATCTGCATCCCTGAAACCTTCATCTTTCTTTTCTGTGACTTGAGTTCCAACATGTGGGCATCACAGTAATGTCCTTGGGTTATGATTGGTCTGATTTGTGCAATTTCTGCTCAGATAATCTAAGGGTGGTTTAGCATTGAAGACTCTGTGTATTAGTTTCCTAGACTGCCATAACAGAGAAACACAAACTGAGTTGCTTAAAACAAATGAAATGTATTGTCTCATAGTTTTGGAACCTGGAAGTCCAAGATGAAGGTGTGCTCAGGGCCGTACTACTTCTGATTGCATTAGAAAAGGCTCTGTTCTGTTTCAGATTCTGTGTCTCCCTCTCTCTGACCCTCCCCCATTCATGCTCTGTCTCTCTCTGTCTCAAAAATAAATAAACGTTAAAAAAAAATTAAAAAAAAAAAAAGAAAAGGCTCTGTTCGAAGACTTTTTTCTAGCTTCTGGTAGTTTCTTGGCTTGAAGTTTGTTGTAAGAAAACTCCAGTTTTCACATGGAGTTCTCCATATGTGCATGTCTGTCTTTCTGCATGAAATTCTTTTATTTAATAAGTACACCAGTTATATTGGACTAGGAGCCCACCTAGTCCCTCCATATGACCAATATGACCTTGTCTTAATTAATTACATCAATAATGAACCTGTTTCCAAATAAGATGATATTCTCAGGTATTGGGGTTAGGGCTTCAATATATATTTTGGGGGAACATGATTTAACCTACAAAAGATTAAAAGAGACTTTTTAAAACTCAATTTAATACATTATCTACAATGAGATAAGATCAGCCCAGGGATCTAAACATGTTCATGTAAGTTATAGATTTAAGCAAATAGGAAACTTTTTAATAGATTAAAAATATGTTCTTTAAACTTGGAACACCTTAATTAGTCAGAAATACAGTGTTGCAGCTATACAAAATTATAGAGCAAAGACATTTTCATGCTATGGGAAATATCCATATTATGTTAAATAAATAACAATTACATGATTATACTGTTTATTCAATTAAAACATATTCTGCCTTCTTAGCTAAGTGCCGAGGGTTCAGACATCAAGGCAGCACACACGAGCTTACAGTCTATAAGGGAAGAAGTAAATTGATAATTATTTAAATTATTAATTTGTCATAACTGTAACTATAATTGATATGGTGATTAAAAATAGGGTGTTATAAAAACATGCACTTGGGAGGAATAGATTTCAAAGTATCTCTGGCATTTTAATACAAAAATAAAGACTAGAGCTATTTGCATTTTGGAAAAATACATTAAAGCATGAACTTATGTATTAAATAAATGGTGAGCATACAAGTTATGCTTCTTGCTTCATAAGTTTTGGGTAGTATATTTATTTTAAGAATTCCCAATTAACTGCTCAAGCATCCTTTGGTTTCAAGGGCTTTTCATGGGACTGAGCATAAAATCTAAGCTTTTTTGCTGTGGCTTGTAAATTCTTGTCTCCATCTTTAATCTAATCTCCTATCATAGACCTTCCGCTCTCTAGTAACTTGCTCCTCTCCAGCCACACTGGTTTTATTTCTATTCCTTGTTCTGGTTTTAAGGCCTTTGCACTTGTTATTTTTTCTATGTAGAAAGCTATTCATCCAGATCTTGGACAGGGCAACCCTGTGCTCATTATCTGAGTGGACATTCTGATAACTAAGATAGCTCTCTATCAGAGTCACTTCTACCCTATGGCATTTTTATTAGTTTTGCAGCAGTGTCAGTTTCTAAAATAATCAAGGGTTTTGTTTTGTTTAGTTTTGCTGGAAACTTGAGTTTTTAATTTGCAGCTGTTTGTTTTACTGTTGTATAGGAACAACTGAGTAGTCTGAGGCGAGCTACGTTAAATTCTTTGATATTCAGATTTAGCAGTTTTAGATTGGGCAGAATGATCCCTGTCAATTGTTGGTGAAAGAATTCAGTAGGGATTTTTGTGTTGCCATTTCCCTTATTTATGTATTTATTTATTTATTTGACATTTTAATTCAGTATAGTTAACACAGTGTAATGTTAGTTTCAGGTGTACGTAATACAGTGATTTAACACTTCCATACATCACCAGGTCCTCATTTCAAGTGCTCTCCTCAATCCCCATCACCTATTTCACCCAAACTCCCTCCCCTCTGGTAACTGTCAATTTGTTCTCCATTGTTAAGAGTCTGTTTCTTGATTTGTCTCTCTCTCTTTTTTTTCCCCTTATGTTTGCTTATTTCTTAAATTCCACATATCAGTGAAGTCATATGGTATTTGTCTTTCTCTGAAGGGCTTATTTAGCTTAGCATTATACTCTCTGGCTCTATCCATGTTGTTGCCAATGGCAAGATTTCATTCTTTTTTATGGTTGAGTAATATTCCATTGTATATATATATACTACACCTTCTTTATCCATTCATCATTCAGTGGACACTTTGGCTGCTTCCATAGTTTTGCTATTATGGATAATGCTGCAGTAAACATAGGGGTGCATGTGTCCCTCTGAATTAGTGTTTTTTAATATTTTTTGGATAAATACTCAGTAGTGTGATTACTGGATTGTACAGTAGTTCCATTTTTAACTTTCTGAAAAACCTCCATACTGTTTTCCACATTGGCTGCCTTCTCAGTTTGCCTTCTCTCCAACAGTGCATGAGGATTTCTTTTTTTCCACATCCTTGCCAGCACTATTTTTCATGTGTTTTTGATTTTAGCCATTCTGATGGGTGAAGTCATCTAGTTTGAGAAATCGGTTTCCTTACTCTCTGTGTTTCCCCAACAGAATGGGCTCTGTGACAGCTAGCATTGGAAATGTAATTAGATAGGGAAACACATTTTCTGAAGGTTCACCTATTCAACACATTTAAGGTATTACACTGACATTAATATTTAGGACGTTGGTGAGAAAGTATAAGAGGAAGCAGTGTGAAAATAAGAACAGAAATAGGTCAAGAAGATAGTAGAGTAGTCCCTCACCAACAGTGACTCATGTGCTCTCAGGTTAGACCTGGCCATGCTGTCTCAATTTTGTTGAATGAATGAGGGAAGGAGGGAGGGAAGGAAGGAAGGAAGGATGGAAGGAAGGGAAAAAGGGAGAGAGGGAGATGTTTATATTCTTTAGGGGCAATGAGTTCAGTATTTTCTTCCTGAAGTCATCCAACCCCATTCCTAATCATTCTAGAACCCTATGTCTGAATGAGCTAGTTCTGCTTTTAAATTTTTTTTTTTTTTTAGTTCTGCTTTTAATACTGGGAGGATCTACAGAGAGAACTGACATCCTTCTATATAGAATAAACCATTGTTCTGCTGGAAGAACTAATCCTAAAAATAATATTTCTGTTTTGGAATTTAGGTAGCATTTATTCCCAGTCATTGTTTTGTCCTCTTTGCTTGGGAGCTCTTTGCTTGGGAGACTTTTTTTGTCAATCAGACAGACAAGAGGAATTTTACTGGGGGTAGAACAAGGGTTTGTGAACATGCTGTGTTTACAGCCTGACAAATACTCCTTGCACATATCCCCAGAATCTGTTTGATTTCCTTCCCTTTTCCTTACTCACTGAAACCTAAATATTTAATGTGTAAGATTCTATTCAGATAAAAGAGGCTCATTGCCAGCTTTGGGTTAGTACTTCGCCTGAGGACACGAACAATTACAAACTGTGGAGAGTTATGTATATCCAATGTTGTCAGTATCAGCTGTAATAATCAATGGATTTTTTGTTTTATTCTCATGCTTAAAACCAGCATATGCTCTATCCTCATAATAAAAATGAATGAGTTTTTCAAACTGTATTTTATTATCTATTCAGCTTTGTGTTTGAAAATCAATATTGTTGCACACTTGATTGCATTTCTTCGTTACCAGTCAGTTTTCCCTGTAGGCTTTTTTTAAATTTGCTGAAATTAACTGCAATCAGGGCTTCTTATTCTTGTCTATAAAGCCCACATTTAAATTAAAAATGAGTTCTTCTCCAAAAATAGTTTACTGCTTCTGGCTGTGTTCTTTTCACTATCAAAACATAAACACACACACACACACACACACACACACACACAAAACTGGGCAAACAAACAAAACAATTAAAATGAGAAAAAATGGATCACAGTATATTTTATAGACATACATATTTCATAAATGTATGGATATTTTACACTAGAAAATTGGGTTAATGAAGGTTTACATGGGCCTAATGTAATTGCATTCTGATATTGCTGCATGAGGCACCTCTATAATATTTGCTGGCATTAGCTTGTCACATTTTTATCTAATTAAAGGTTGAAATAAAGGAAATCTTTTTTTAATTTTTTTTAATGTTTATTTATTTTTGAGAGAGACAGAGACAGAATGCGAGTGGGTTAGGGGCAGAGAAAGAGGGAGACACAGAATCGGAAGCAGGCTCCAGGCTCTGAGCTGTCAGCACAGAGCCCGACGCGGGGCTCGAACTCACGGATCGCGAGATCATGACCTGAGCCGAAGTTGGATGCTCAATGGATTGAGCCACCCAGGCACCCTTCTAAAATAAAGGAAATCTTAAATGATCTGTAGTCTTTCAGCTTTTGTCGATATTTCATTTAGATAGATGAAATAACTTTCTTCCTATTTAAGTTAAGTGGCAGGAAGTTTCATCAAAAAACTCTATTTTAGGGGCACCTGGGTGGCTCGGTCGGTTACGTGTACATCTTCAGCTCAGGTCATGATCTCACAGTTTGTGAGTTCAAGCCCCACATTGGGATCCCTGATGTCTGCACAGAGCTCGCTGTGGATCCTCTTTTTCCCACTCTCTCTGCCTCTTCCCTTACTGTGCTTTGTCTCTCTCTCATAAGTAAATAAATATTAAAAAATAATTTTAAAAACCCAAAAAGCTTTATTTTAGAAGACTTTGATTTCTAAATTTAAAATATGACTTCATCCAGATGGCCAGCCAACACATGAAAAAATGTTCAACATCTCTCATCATCAGGGAGATGCAAATCAAAACCACGATGAATTACCACTTCACACCTGTCAGAATGGCTAACATTAACAACTCAGGCAACAACAGATGTTGGCAAGGATGCGGAGTAAGGCGAACCCTTTTGCACTGCTGGTGGGAATGCAAACTGGTGCAGCCGCTCTGGAAAACAGTATGGAGTTTCCTCAAAAAACTAAAACTGGAACAACCCTACGAGCCAGCAATTGCACTACTAGGTATTTATCCAAGGGATACAGGTATGCTGTTTCGAAGGGACACATGCATCCCACTGTTTATAGCAGCACTATCAACAATAGCCAAAGTATGGAAAGAGCCCAAATGTCCATCAGTGGATAAATGGGTAAAGAAGATGTGGTATATATACACAATGGAACGTTACTTGATGATCAAAAAGAATGAAATCTTGCCATTTACAACTACATGGATAGAACTAGAGGGTATTATGCTAGGTGAAATTGGTCAGAGAAGGACAAATAAGACTTCACTCATTTGAGGAATTTAAGATACGAAACAGATAAACATAAGAGAAGGGAAACAAAAATAATATAAAAGCAGAGAGGGGGGTAAAACGTAAGCGACTCTTAAATATAGAGAGCAGGGGCGCCTGGGTGGCTCAGTGGGTTAAGCGTCCGACTTCAGCTCAGGTCATGATCTTGCAGTCCATGGGTTCGAGCCCCGCGTCGGGCTCTGTGCTGACCGCTCAGAGCCTGGAGCCTGTTTCGGATTCTGTGTCTCCCTCTCTCTCTGACCCTCCCCCATTCATGCTCTGTCTCTGTCTGTCTCAAAAATAAATAAACGTTAAAAAAAATGAAAAAAAATATAGAGAACAAACAAGAGGGTTGCTGGAGGGGTTGTGGGAGGGGGATGGGCTAAATGGGTAAGGGGCACTAAGGAATTTACTCCTGAAATCATTGCTGCACTATATGCTAACTACTTTGGATATAAACAAAAAAAGAAAAAGATAATAACATATGCCTTATACCTTTGTAGCAGAAACTCTTTCCTCTGCTGCTACTTCAGTTTTTCAGTATGATGCATATCTAACCAATTATGCTCTAAGTATATTTAAATACTTACATTGGAAACATTTAGCCTTTTCAACATTTAAATTATATGAAAGCATTTATTTGACAATATGCCTTTCCTGTGATTACCCATTATTCATTTCTGAGCAGTAATACAAAATAGAACATATTTCTTTTTTTTTATTAAATTTAATTCTGGGACAACGTGTAAATTTTCTCTGCATTTTAATGTACATACTAGCATTTGTTAATGAATTAGAGATAAAAAATGTCAGCTTTAAATGACAATCTTTTCTAAGTGAAAACAGGTTAGAAAAAAATCACATATAAGCTTAAGTAGGTGATTCACTATCATAAATAATATAATAAGAACAAATTGCATCTGTTATGATCTTGTGCCTTTTTCTTCCTTTTCTTTTCAATCTTAGTCATAAGAATAAATTACAATTGTTGCAGTTTTAGTGATCCTTTTTAAAAGCTCTTGTCAAAAGCATGGTGTCAACCATGTTTTTAGAAAAGGTCCTTGAAAAAATCAGTTACAAATACCAATGAGACTGATACTCATAAAATCAGGTGACATGTATCTCATTTAGAATTTATTTTAAAAATACCTTCACCGTTGATGCTTATTTAGTGCCTTTGGGGGTGTTAAGTACCTTAGGGGTGACAGACTAGGTAACATATACTTACCCTCATCACGAGATGCCGCCCTCGTCCTTAGTTTGCCATCATTTTGATGATTTTTATTTCTATACATGTAGTTAACATAACCATAGCAACATACCAGGATCCCATATACAAGTGTAAAGCAGTTTTACACCAAGAGTCACTGCTAACATTTACTGAGCACTTACAATGATATAGGTGCTATATAGTTTCAGTCACTTCCATTAACCAATCCATGTGATAGGAATTCCCATGTTGCATTTGATGACCACAGGGAGGTTAAATTAACTTTTCCCCAGGTCATATATATAGAGAGAGAGATGCTGAAAATTGAAATCAGACAGTCTGAATATAAAGTCAGTGGACTCAAGCACAGGCTATATCTGCTTTAGGTGATGACTAAATTAGTGATATATGATTATATAATTTCCTTAGCCTAATATCACAGTGTCTTGCTCATGGTAGTTGTTACATAAGTGTTTGCTAAAGGTATAATGAGGATGGGAAAATGTTAAAATTTTATATGGGGGAAAAGCCACTTGGATTGGCTTTGCCTCCAAGTTTGAATCTATCACTTTCTTGTCCTTGTCAACTCTATAACATTGCAAATGTGAACTAACCCATTGGAGCTTTGATTTATTCATATATAAATTGGCATATCAATCTTATTATTATATTTAATTATTCCCACTTCTGTACCTTCCATTTTCAAACACTTACCATTATTTATTTTTATATCTTTCTTTCCTACAAGATGATAAGCTCCTGCAGGATAAAGACTTTTATTTAGCTATATAATTGAGAATCTAGGCAGAGTTTGACATGTGGCAGGCGCTCTGTATAAATACTAATTGAGTTAAGAGTTTAATTAATTTTGTTTACCTAAATTCAGCTATTTTTAATTTGCGTCTGTCTTGTCTCAGTGATTGCTCTAAAGATGTTTTCGTTTTCACTGACATGTGAGGCAAAGCTACATACAATAAATTGGGTAAAAAATCATATGTGGTATATACCTGGCACAACATTGTCTGCACTGTTAAAATCCTTATGTTCCTAGTCTGTAGATCAAAAAGGCATAGAGCCCATTACCTATGTAAATCTTTTGTATAAAAAATATGAAAGGATAGCAGGAAACTTTATGAAAGTTTTCAGCAGTCATCTTTTTTGTCACCTTACTCTTCACACTTTTGTAACCAAGGGATGTCTATTTCTGTGCCTTTAAGTTTTATGCATCAGACATTATTGCTATGTAATGGCTGTTATAAAAAAGGTAGCAAGAGGTAAGAGAACAAGAACTGGATAGTTGGAATTGCACTAAAACCTGACTGTCAGGGCGCCTGAGTGGCTCAGTTGGTTAAGCATCTGATTCTTGATTTTGGCTAAGGTCATGATCTCATGGTTGTGAGATCCAGCCTTGTGTCTGGCTCTGTGCTGGGTGTGGAGCCTACTTAAGATTCTCTCTCTCCCTCTTCCTCTGCCCCTCTTCCCTTGTTCTCTCTCTCTCTCTCTCTCTCTCTCTCTCTCTCAAAATGGATAGATTGATAGACAAATAGATAGATAAAGCTGATTGTTGTTGCTAAGTGAAAAAAACCCATTAGGAAGTTATTCATTGAATTATAATGCCAGACATCATGACCTATTCCATTTTGCAGTTTTAAGGCTATCTTTCAGCCAGGAAAAGGTATATCAATGAGCCTGAAGACACATAACATTTTGAAAATGACAACTACATTTTCCTTTAGCTGGAAATTTTGAGTTTTCCTCGAACAACATCGTCGTCATAACTGGTTTGGGGTTTCTGGTAAAAAGAAGAGGAAGGGGGAGATGGAGAGAGGGAGGAGAAGAAGGAGGAGAGATGGAAGAAAGGAAAGAAGGGAGGGAGGGAAGGAGGAAGGGAGGGAGGAAGGAAGGAAAGAAGCAATGACCTTTTTATTATAGTCTCACTTTATGGCACTTATATAAACTTAATATATGTCCATGTAGTGGTAGATTTGGGCTCCTAAAAACACTTGAATGCCTCCCTACTTCTTTGTTCTCTCCATCCCATCAATGAGCTACTTCACTCTCTTTATTCTCTGGAAAACTCTTACAACTTTTGGCTTTTATCTTTGCCTCCAATATTTCTTCCTTCCAATCCATGTTCCTCATTACTACCTAAGTTATTTTTCTAAAAACATATCTCTGTAAAGCTGTGTGTAATTGTGGGTTGTTAGTGATCTATTTCACTCTGCCTTTTGCTCACTTTGTTCTAGCCATATAGGCTGCCTCTTGAGCACACCAAGCAAGTTCCCACCTCAGAGATGGAACACTCACTATTCCCTCTCCAGAGAAAACTCTGCCCCCGGATAAACACATGACTTGCTATCTCATTTTTTTTTTTTTTTTAGGGATCACTGCAAAGTTACTTCATTGGGGAAGACTTCTCTGACTCTACGACATTTGTGAGGTTGCAAACTATGGCCCATAGGCCAAATTTGTCCACTGCTTATTTTTAAATGGCCTGTGAGCTAAGAATGGTGTCTATATTTTTAATTGGTTGGAGAAAAAAGATTAATGATTGTGATACTTGAAAATTACATGAATTCAGATCTTAGGGTCTATAAATAAGGTTTTGTGAGAACCTACTTACACTCACAGTCATTTACTTAACTGTCCACTGTTGCTTTTGTGCTACGGTGGCAGAGTTTAGTTGCAGCACAGATGGCTAACCTTAACAGCAAAGCTAGTTGATCTCTGCTGCATGTAATATTATATCTCTCATACAACCTGATACTCTCTAATTCTTTTTCCCTGCTTTACTTTTCTTCATGTTTCTTGTTACCATGCTATTAAGTAAATGTTTTTATTCAAATACAGTATACAGAGGTTCCTAGGTAGCTCAGTAGGTTTAAGCATCAACTCTTGATTTCAGCTCAGGTCATGATGTCATGGTTTGTGAGATCGAGCCCCATGAGGAGCTCTGTGCTAACAGCAGAGCTGTTAGCGTGCGATTCTCTCTCTTCTCTCTCTGCCCCTTCCCCAGCTCGTACATGTGCACACATACACACTCTCTATGTTTTAAAATAAATATTAAAAAATACATATAGGGGCGCCTGGGTGGCGCAATCGGTTAAGCGTCCGACTTCAGCCAGGTCACGATCTCGCGGTCCGGGAGTTCGAGCCCCGCGTCGGGCTCTGGGCTGATGGGTCAGAGCCTGGAGCCTGTTTCCGATTCTGTGTCTCCCTCTCTCTCTGCCCCTCCCCCGTTCATGCTCTGTCTCTCTCTGTCCCCAAAATGAATAAACGTTGAAAAAAAAAATTTAAAAAAAATAAAAAATACATATAGTATACAGAAAAATGAAAAGATTATATGGATTACTAAATCAGCTGCCCGAACCAAGAAATAGAATATTATAGGACCCAGAAAGTTTGTAGAATCCTCCACTTTTTACCTTCCCCCCAGTGAAACTATTCTGACTTCTAACATTATAGATTGATATTGTCTCTATATGATCTTTATATAAATGAGATCACACCATATATAATTTTTGTGTCTGGTATCTTTCACTTAACATTACATTTGTGAGATTTATCTGTGTTATTAGTTTTGCATAACAAGAGTTAATTCAATTTAATTACTTACATCATTCCATCTTACCAGTAAAGCACAGTTATGAAAATTCCATTTTACTATTTAAAAAAAAATTTTTTTTTTAACGTTTATTTATTTTTGCTACAGAGAGAGACAGAGCATGAATGAGGGAGGGTCAGAGAGAGAGGGAGACACGGAATCTGAAACAGGCTCCAGGCTCTGAGCTGTCAGCACAGAGCCCAACGCGGGGCTCAAACTCACAGACTGCGAGATCATGACCTGAGCCGAAGTCGGACACTTAACGGACTGAGCCACCCAGGCGCCCCCATTTTACTATTGATGTACATTTTTATTATATCCCGTTTTGGATTATACACATAGTATTTCTATGAACGTTCTTTGCATGTCTTTTAGTGCGCATATGTATGCACTTCTGCTGAATGTATACCTAGAGGTGGAAGTATTAAATCGTAGGGTATGCACATCAGCTTCAGTAGATATTGCCAACAATTTCCCAAAGCGGTTGTACCAATTTCCACTCTTACTGGAAATGTATGAGTATTCCAGTTGCTCCACATGCTTGCCAACACTTACTATTTTCTCTTTTTTAAGCTTAAATCATTCTGTCTGATTCTTTTCATTAGAATGTGAACTTTGTGAGAGAAAGGATTTTATATCTTTAATTACCATATGCACAAGTGCTTAAAATGGCTAGTATTCAACTAGTGTTGAATGAATGAATGCTTGAGTGGTAAGGCTGTAGGGAGAAGGACAAACTATTTCAGAGTCTAAGGTCCTTCCTCTGCTGGTGCTAGTTTACTCTGAATTGCTGTAACATTAATCTGTATCTTGGCAATGACATTTTACTTTATTATATATTTTTAATGTACATTTCTTATTCTTCCTGTTAAGAGTCAGGGTTTCTCAACCTTGAAACTATTGACATTTTGGGCTGGATAATTCTTGGTAGTGAAGGGCTATCTGTGCATTGTAAAATGTTGAGAAACATCCCTGGCCTCTACACACTAGGTGCCAGTAGCACTGCCTCCATAATGCCACCCAAACCCTGTAAGTAGTGACAACCGAAGATATCTGCAGACATTGCTAAATGTCCCCTGGGAAGCAAATTTGTTCCCATTTGAGAACCAGTGTGCTGGATAATGAGCTACATAAGAATAATTGTCGTATCAACTTTCCCTTCTCTCAAGGTTAACACAAAATTTTACCCATAGTAAATACCTCAACTCTTTTTAAAAAAAGTTTTTTAATGTTTATTTTTTTGAGAGACAGAGACAGAGCATGAGCAGGGGAGAGGTAGAGAGAGAGAGGGAGACACAGAATATGAAGCAGACTCCAGGCTCTGAGCTGTCAGCACCAAGCCTGACATGGGTCTCAAACCCACAAACCACGAGATCATGACCCAAGCTGAAGTCAGACACTTAACCGACTGAGCCACCCAGACGCTCTGTAAATACTTCAACTCTTAAAGCTTTGTTTAATTCTCTCCTTCTGTATGTCATCACCTGAGAAGCTTTAAAGAAATACACATTGGGGCGCCTGGGTGGCGCAGTCGGTTAAGCGTCCGACTTCAGCCAGGTCACGATCTCACGGTCCGTGAGTTCGAGCCCCGCGTCAGGCTCTGGGCTGATGGCTCGGAGCCTGTTTCTGATTCTGTGTCTCCCTCTCTCTCTGCCCCTCCCCCGTTCATGCTCTGTCTCTCTCTGTCCCAAAAATAAATAAAAAACGTTGAAAAAAAAATTTTAAAATAAAAAAAAAAAAAAAAAAAGAAATACACATTCCCAGAACCCACCCATACCCTACTGAATCATATCCTATGGTATAGGTTCAAGGAATCTGTAAAATTAAATGGCTCCAAGGTCATTCCAATGAGCACCTTAGCCTGAAAATGTCTGCTTCACATGTATTATATTTATCAGTTGATAAATAATTCTAACTGAAGTCAAGATTTTACTGCATATCTATACATAGATACAAAGATTTCCCCTTTAATAATTGCAGATATATGTTTCATCTATTTATTATCTGAAAAATATATTCAATTCACGAATATTGTGTTGATCTAGGCAATCTATACTACTTACATTTCAGAGTTCTTATTTTTAATAAGGTCATTATTTTGTTTTGAAACATATCTGACATTGCAACTATTTTTTATGCTTCCAGCTTTCTGTGAGAAATGCAGTGGGAAGAATTTTGTTAATTATACACCATCTTTACACTGTTATATTCAGTGTAAAAATCATAACAGTAAAAATCGTAGTAGTAATCAGAGCAGATGGCAATGAAAAAGAAATAGTCACTTCTTTAGAAATAAAAGAAGGAACCAATTTATATGTGCCTCTCCCTCTTAACTTTGAATTGTAAAAAAATCAACATAAAGCACAAAAGAGATTGTATTTTGCAGCTACATTTTTTTCAAGTGATATATACATTGGACTGGTAAAATTACATTTTTATGCAATGGCAAGACAATGTTTACATTTAACTTTTAGTTTTTATTGATTTTAGTGTAGGTTATTGTCAGACTTTTGTATGTTTCCTTAGATTTACCAAGTAAAAGGAAATATATTTTTACTTACTGTCACAAACTACAATATTGATAGTGAAATGTAAATTTTCTTTCATAAAAATTATGGGGCATCTGAAAGCAGTTACCTGAAAGGTGAAAGAAAATCACTGCTCATTTTCCATTTTTCTATTACTCCCCAATTTTTTTTGTTTTGTTCTCCCTTTAGTGGTCATTGCCACACACCCACAAAACTATCTAGTATGATTATTAAATTATGGGTTTCCTTCATTGTACATATTTAATTTATTGCCAACTTGAATTGAATTTTAAGCCTATAATTGAAACATTCCTATTTTTAAAAGCTCATCTGTACTCTATGCTGCTAGCTGCCTATCCAATATACATGCTCTCCTCTTCCTTACAACTAGAACTTGATGATTTTCAGACTGGAAATCAGTCCAATTTAAAGTAAACAAACCAAAAATCCTACATATCCCATGCAGCTCTTAAGTGGCCACGTGACACAATTTTGACTAATCAAGTATAAACAAAAGTCACCAAGTAGAGTTCTAGGAGAGCTCTTAAAAGAGATAATTTCAACTGGCAGGTGCTTTTCCTCCTTTGCCCTTCCTCCTATTCTTAGCTAGAACTTGAAGTTAACAGCCATCTTTCAGGTAAAAAAAAATCATGAGGGCAGAAAACATATGATAATTCTGACTCAACAGGAAGAGAAAAGAATGTCGGTTTCTAGAAGCCTCATGCTGCATTTAAACTGGCCTGCCTTGTTTTATAAGAAAATAAAATGATTACTTAAACCACTTTAAATTGTGATTTCTGTTATGTTCCACTAAGCCAATTCCTAGTTGCTATACCATTCCTTTACCATGAGCCTTATGGTGGGCCTTGGCCTTGCCTGTCCTGGTCATTTTGGTAACCACCTTTCTCCTTATTCTTGAACTTCAAGCAATTTTTATATTCATCCTCTCCCCAGAAGTGCCATTGCCGACCTGTCAGTTCTACTGACTGCTCTGCCTATGTAATCTCTACAGGTTTACTTTTTCATCTTCCATTATGGTCTCCATTCTCTGTTTCAGAAAGCTGGTTATATTTCAGTATATTTCTGTTGTTTGTTCATGCTTAATCCTACAAAAATATGGTGACTTAGCTATATGCTTATATTTAAGAATGGAACCCTGAAGGATTGATTGGAAATTCTAGACACAAGCTTCATATCACCTTGGGCTTCACTCTAGTTTAAAAGAGACGAGGCTATTTCTTTGGAGATCCCCTAATATCACTATTTTTATGTCCTTTTTCTTGGTTTCCTCAAATTCTGCACAAATACCCTTCTCCCTCCTGCATGCAAGATACAAGTCTGCTGTCAGCACTTTAGAAGCCACAGGGGAAAGGCTGAGTAGTCTCAATATTGCATTTTGTAGAATTTTACTTCTCTGTTTTCCAACATACTATTCATCTCTTCTTCTTGGTATCTCCCATTGTGGAGATCCTGTTTCCCTTGTTCCAGAGGATAAATTCCAGTCTTCTCCCAGGTAGAGAAGAGATAGTTGCCCAGCTGGCAGGATGGCGTGGGAGTGAGAATTGTAGAAAGGGAGTGTCTGTCTACCTGCTTCTTTGGCAACTTTTCATTCTCTCTCAGCTAGTTTCTGAAGCTTTGTGGGTGTTTTGATATGAATCACGTTGCTTCTTTGCTGTCTCCATTGTCAGCTTTGATTTGAGCTTTCCTAGACCTCTTCTTCTGTTATGATTCATTCATTTGCTTTCTACTTCCAGTGTTTTGTTGTTCCTGTCTCTTCTCTTGATATGGGTTTCTCCATAAAACAAACAAAACAAAGCAACCCTGTTTATGTTGTTTTTGTGTCTACTTGAGAGGAAGCAGTGGTTAATACCTATCTCCAATCTCTCATCTTTAACCAGGAAATTACACTTTCATTCCAAATGTTTATTATTACTATAATAGAAATACCCATTTTATTTTATTAAAATTTTTTTTAAATGTTTATTTTTTGAGAGAGAGAGAGACAGAGTGCGAGCAGGGGAGGGGCAGAGAGAGAGGGAGACACAGAATCCAAAGCAGGCTCCAGGCTCTGAGCTGTCAGCACAGAGCCCGACCAGGGCTCGAGCTTAAGGACCACAAGATCTTGACTTGAGTTTAAGTTGGCTGCTCAACCAACTGAGCCACTCAAGCACCCCAGAAATTACCAGTTTTAGTAAATGCTGAAACACATTTTAGAAATGATGGTTAACACGGGGTGCCTGGGTAGCTCAGTCAGTTGAGCGTTCGACTTTGGCTCAGGTCATGATCTCACAGCTTGTGGGTTTGAGCCCTGCACTGATGGCTCAGAGCCTGGAACCTGCTTCGGATTCTGTGTCTCCCTCTCTCTCTGTCCCTCCCCGACTCACATTCTATCTCTCTCTCTCAAAATAAACATTAAAAAATTAAAAAAAAGAAATGATGTTACCATTAGTGTTATTTCTTTAGACTCTATTTTTCCCTACACATATATTCAATAGCAATGTAAATATATTTAATATTTAAATTTATGACATATAACTTACATATTATACAAATATAAAATATATGAAGTAGCATATAAACATGTATAATACATGTATATTTAAGTAAATTAGCGTCACTTTTGTAGCCTGTTTTTTAAAAATTTCCTATTATATCATGAGCATTGACTCAAAATGAAATATTAATTGGAACATGGTTTTTAACGGTTGCATGGTATTCAATCCTGTAAATGAACACAGTTTTTAAAAGTACTTCTTTATCATCAGAGACGAAGGTCGTTTTCTGAAATTCAGTTCATTCTCAGTGGGCATCCTGCTCTTGCCTCTGTTCTCGTAAGTGGCGCACTTACTTTCATCAAACTCCCATGGTGAGGAGGAGTTCCTTGACCTCTATTTATTGACAGAGAGGCGTATTGCTAAATCAGCTCAGGAAGGTCCTCCAAAGATACTCAAGAGAAATCCTTCCTGAAGAACAGAGCGATGGTTGCCGGAAGTTCGCACTGTGTGGGTTGTTGCTGCTGCTGCTACTGCCACATTGTGTGTGTGTGTGTGTGTGTGTGTGTGTGTGTGTGTGTGTTGGGAGGGTGTTCAGTATGGTTGGGAAGATTGCAATAAAAATTATTTCTCTTTTTAAATCCACATAGACCACCCGGTATGCATGGATTTTACACTCTCCATGGTAGGTGTGGCTAAGATAACTGTTATATAAATACTAATTTATTTGACATTCCCAAGGCATTAATATTGAAATTTATCCCCTCAAAGCAGCTATTGGGTTTGAGACTGGATGCTCTACGAATGTAAACTATTTACATGCATGCTGACATTTACTTTGTTTCACTGGTTGCGATTAAATTCTTTCTTTTAAAAATTTTTTTTAATGTTTATTTATTTTTGAGACAGAGACAGAGCATGAACGGGGGAGGGTCAGAGAGAGGGAGACAAAGAATCTGAAAGAGGCTCCAGGCTCTGAGCTGTCAGCACAGAGCCTGATGCGCGGCTTTAACTCATGGACCGAGAGATCATGACCCGAGCGGAAGTGGGCTGCTTAACCGACTGAGCCACCCAGGTGCCCCGTGATTGAATTCTTAATGTACAATAGCAATATCTGATTTTCTGAGAATCACGATTCCTTTTTTTCAAAACACATGTCTGATATGGAAAGGTCTGTTTCCACCAAGACCTCACCTTCCATATCCATGGTTGCAAACATTAAATAAACTACATTGCATGATGGTGAGCACTTGAGCCTGAAGACCAGTTTGGCTACTTAGGCTTTATGTAAATTGTGAGCTAAAGGTCAAGTCATTTAACCAGAATGAAGTCGTTTATCTTTTCTAGGCTTTAATTTCATTGTTTGAGAAGTAAATTTCTCCTCTGTATCATCAGAGTCTTGATAACAAGGCCAAATGATATCATTTCAAGTTGTCCCTTAAGTTTTTAGGGACGTTTGCAAAAGTCCAGAGTCCCGAGAACCAGTTATCTCCTCATTTCTCCTGTTTTTTTTATTTTAAAGATTTATTTTTTTTGAGAGAGACAGCACATGCGTGAGAATAGTAGAGGGCTAGAGAGAGATGGACAGAGAGGATCCCAAGCAGGCTTCACATTGTCAGTGCAGAGCCCAGCTCGGGGCTTGAACTCAGGAACCGTGGAACTGTGAGATCATGACCTGAGCTGAAATCAAGAGTCAGATGCTTAACCAACTGAACCATTCAGCCACCCCCTCATTTCCCCAGTTTAAGTGCCAATTCCTTTGTAACAAACCCCTTTATGTTTCTACAGCATTTGCCTCAGGAATAAAGACAAGATGATCTGATGATAATGTTTGTCTTTTCTTCCAGTGTCTAGACTGTGACCTCCCTAAGGGCAGGGATTTTTGTGCCTTAAAGTCTAGGCATCCAGCAGAGTGCCTGATATACTGAAGGTCTCAGTCAGTGATTGCAGATTGAATTAAGTGGGGAACGCTTTGCAGAGGGCTTTGTAAATATAAGGTACTTTGTAATAATGCCTGGTGTGCAGGGCTGTGCATTGTACAAGTTCTTTCACATATATTATTCATTCTCTCTTATTTGATCTTCCCCGTACTCCTGTGAAGGCAGATATTAATATCTTCATTTTGCAGAGAGGACTTAGAGTAAGATAGGTTTTGGGGTAAGAAATGAAAAAACTATTAAATACCCCTTGCAGTTTATGTGAACTTATGAAAAGGAGTCCCTTGGTTATTGAGTGTAGGCTAGTGCCTCTCAGACTGTCAGATTGACAAACCGAGGCATGTTCACAGCTCATTTCTTTAACACCTTTGAAAGTTTAATAATATGTCCATATCTGCTCATTTTTAAACATCCAAGTGAGCCAATCAAGATGTGAATTAAATAATTTAGTGCTGTTCTTCTAGAAAAATGAAATTCCTGTTCTCTCATTATAATACAATGTTTTAATGTTTAGTTCTTGTTTATAACTTGCTCTCTTTACACTGGTGGTTTCAACTTAATTTTGTATCTCTTTTGTCTATAATCTCTTTACCTTTAAGTGGTCTTTTATCTTTCCAGGAAACAGCTGACAATACTGTTTTTCAGTTCAGGACGTTTTCATAATTACATTTTTAGCCTTGAGGGAAAAAATTGTATACCTCATCAAATCTTCTAGCTCTGTAACTGAGTAACTTTAACAGCCCCGAATACCACTTGCTGCTATCACAACTTAATTGTGAATTGGGAAAAATAAAACTGCTTTATGATTTTTGACAGTGTTAAATTCTGTTTGAATTGAAGCATTTTATATGATGTTTTGATGTCATCATTAAGTCAATAATGTGGAGTCTCGCGATTGTTCATCTCAAATGAGAGGCCTTGACTCCTCTGGACCAGCTTCAGTCAACACCAACTTAATAACTATATCATTTGGTGCAAACCATTCCTTGAAGTGACAACACATTGCTAGGGGTTTTTTGTTTGTCTTAACAACAGTCTTTTGTTTGTAAATTTAAGACTTCTCAGTAATGTATTGTAGCTGGGCTAGTTTTTCACACTTTGCCTGCCAGGTAGATCTTATGAAGAGGCATCTTTGATGCTAGTTTAGGTAGACCTGCTAAGCATCTGCAATGGTTCTGTCTTCTGGAAAATAAGCTACCACAACTGACACACATGGAAAAGTCTCTGTTAACTTTTATATTCATCAAGCTTTCTTCTCTTTTGCAATATCTGTGATGTATATTGGGCTGGTTGTTGCTTTAGTCTTAGTCCTTTTTTCCTTTAAGATAGAAAAGGAGGATATTGTTGAATGTTCCAACAGAAGGCATTCTGATGTGAACTTTTACCTATATGAAGACATAGGGCATTCAAGGCCTTTCACCATCTGACACACGCCCAAAATTATGTGCTCAGTCCCCGTCACTTTTCCTGAGAAATTGTATGCTTCAGGCAAACTGGAATGCTAGCCATCCTATCAACATTTCAGGTACTAGCTTACCTCTGTCCTTCTGTTCCTCCCTCTCCAGAAATCCCTCACCTAGCCTCATTTTTCAATGTCCAGTCCAAACATTAACCCCTGTTCACAGGTTGCACTCCTTGATGCCCCACACTATTTCCAAGTTAGGTAGGTTTAAATGTGCCCTCATGAATGGAAAACACTGAATATATTATGATTGTTTTTTGTCACATTTTTTTTTTTCAACGTTTATTTTTGGGACAGAGAGAGACAGAGCATGAACGGGGGAGGGGCAGAGAGAGAGGGAGACACAGAATCGGAAACAGGCTCCAGGCTCCGAGCCATCAGCCCAGAGCCTGACGTGGGGCTCGAACTCATGGACCGCGAGATCGTGACCTGGCTGAAGTCGGACGCCCAACTGACTGCGCCACCCAGGCGCCCCTTGTCACATGTTTAACATAACCACTAGAGATAAAATTTCTTTCTAAGCAGAGCATTGCGTGTCTTGCATCCCACAATTTTTTATTTGTTAAATTTTCATTATTATAGTGTTCAAACTATTTTTTAATTTGCCTTGTGATTTCTTCTTTGACTCTAGGTTCTATGTAATTATGTTGCTTAATTTCCAAATATTTTGGGGTTTTCCAGATGTCTTTTCACTATTTATTTTTTAATTTAGTTCATTTGTGCTCTGTTATGATTTTAATCCTTTAAATTTCTCAAGACTCATGTCATGGGCCAGCATGTGATCTGTCTTTGTGAATATTCCATGTGCGCTTGAAAAGAGTGTGCAATATACTGTTACTGTAGGCTATAATCTATATATTGGTCATGTTGCATTGAGTTGTGCATGTCTTTTATATCCTTTCTGATTTTCTCACTGCTTCTATCAGTTGCTGGGAGAGGAGTATTAAAATATCCAACATAAATAAGGATTTTTGTTTATTTTTCCTTTAAGTCTATCTGCTTGTTCACATATTTTGAAGTTTTGTTATTGGATGCATAAACATCTAATTATTGTGGAATATTCCTCCTCACCTGTGATCATACTTCTTGAAGTCTACTTTGTCTGATATTAATATAGTCATTTCAGCTCTTTTCATGCATGGTATGTCTTTTCCCATCTTCATATTTTTAGACAATTTGTATCATTATATTGAAATGAGTTTATTATAGACAGCATGTAATTGGAATTTACTTTTTATCCAGACTGACAATCTCTGACTTTCCAACATCTGTGCCATAACTGAATCTGGTTTTTATGCTTTTTCTCTCTTCAGATTGTGTTTTTGTCATTCATATGCATTGTAACTTTTTGCTGAAAGCCAGACATGATGTATTGGGTAAAAGGAATTGCAGTAAATAGGTCATCAGTGTAGGGCAATAAGGTGTGTAGAGAAGGGAAGCATCTTATGGTATTATGATTGTGCTTTGGTTTTTTAGTGAGCCTGTGTCTCTGGGCTGTGATTTCACAAGTGCTTCTTAGTCCTTCTACCCCCACTGGTGGGATAGGAAGTTTAGAGGGGGCTGAACTTGAATGAATTTTTTTTCTTTTTTTTTTCCTTCTAGGTTGGTTAGGCTCAGATAAAACCCCAATAGAATAGGATCTGCTAAAATAGTTTATCTTGAGGGAATGTTTTACTAAGAACAGAATGCTCTGGACATATTCCAGAATGGTTTATTCCCCCCCCCCCGACTCTGCCAGAAGCAAGAAGGGCTTTTTTTCCAGTATTCATGGTGAAAACCTAGTGGTGTTCCTGAAAGTAAAATATAAAAGTATGGATGTACCCCTAATTCTGGGCCTTCTAGGTATTTTAAACGCTCAGCCTTATCCAAAATAAACTTCTAGCAATTTGCAAATTATGGTTAAGACTTCCTAGTGCTGATTCCCATGGAGATTTCTGCTCAGATAAGCACTAATTCTCTATTTGTTGTCCGTCTCTCCAGTTCTGGGGGCATCGGTTTGCCCTGTAACCTCAATTCTCTAGTGGATCTAAGAAGGCTTGTTGGTTTTCAATTTTTCAGCATTTTGCTTGTTGTTAAGTAAGAGTGATGACTTTCAGGTTCCTTAGTTATATGCCAGACTGGAAATTGGAAGTCAGTTTCTGACTTTAATTGAAATATTAGGCCATTTACATTTGTTGTGATTATTTATAATGTTGAATGGAAGTGTACAACCTTGTTATTTGTTTTCTGTGAAGTGGCCATATTCTCTTTGTTCTCTCCCTCCTTTGTTTTCTGCCTTAGTTTTAATTATCTTTTAGTATTCTGTTTTATGTCCACTTTTAGCTATTAGCTTTACCACTGTTTTTAAAGTGGTTGCTCTAAGGTTTATAACATTATCTTTAACAGTCTACCTCGAAAGAAAATTATACTATTGCACTATTTTATATGTAATATGAGAAACACGTTAGTAGTCTGACTTTTTTGATGCAGATGCTGTCTCAGATTAATAACTACTGAAATATTCATATATTCTTGTAGTAGAGTGTCTCTCTCTATAAAAAGGAACAGAAACTAACAAATGATAATGTGCTATATTTTGAAATGTGCTATATATTTGAAATTTAAATATGGAATATTATAGAATTATCATATAACACAGAATATAATATATTGAAAATAAGGAATATTAGAGAACAAAGAACCATTATGTACGGTGTAATTTCTTAACTTTATGACTAGTATTTTTATGACTTTTTCACTACTCAAACTTATACAGTTTATACTTCAAACAAACACTTTTCAATCTCAATTTTCTGTTTCACAGGAATAATATTTTATCACTTTTATATATTATGTGCATTCCAGATATCATTTTACTAGAATAATGTTTATTTCATCTTAAAAGGAAATATAAGACAGGATGTTCTTTCATGTGGAGTCTATGGAAATTTTTCTAAGTAATCTTACATTAAGATTATATGAAAAAAAATGTTAAGATCAGCTCTAAACATATATCTCAGTCTCAAGTAGCCTGATTAAATGCACTGAATAAGAAAGACATTTTTCCATAAATTGAAGAAAATGTCCCCATGAATTCCAATCTGCATTCTTTTCTGTGGACATTCTTTATGATATCAAATCAAAACTCCCTCTACCACATCTTATGCATAAATGACTTTTTTTTTTTTATATCTGCAACCAAGGTTTTTGTTCTCAAAATATTTTCTAAAAACCACTTTATTTTGTTAGAAAAGTATGAAATAAATCTAGAGAAATGTAAAGAATCCAAAGGAAAACAGAATAGGGACATTTGCTGGTTCAGATACCATAAAATAGAAAATAATCCTCCAAAAAATCATATAAGAGTATTTTACCTTCTAGGTTTCAAATGAAGTTAAAATAAATATGAATGCAAGATTTAGAGTTATTGCATATCTTAAACCATATTGTTAAATGAGTTATAGAAAATGCCAAAATGGTAAATACATTTTTCCTTGATTCTTAAACTGAAGAAAAATAATGAATTCACCAAATGTCATACTGAAATCTGAGGCTGCAGCTTAGTTTTTATTTTTTCACAAATTGTTCTGTCTCTCTCTTTGCCCATGGATTGGATGACATCATCAGAGCATCTTGGGTTAATCCCCATAGTATAAGACAGTGTTTTAGTTTCCAGAGGTGGCCAATTTTGCTTTTAAGAGAGACCAGTTTTATCAATGTTTTTTTCCTTCCCCCCCGCCCAGTCTAGGACTTTTAATCTGTTTCTTCTTTCTTTCTTTCTTTCTTTCTTTCTTTCTTTCTTTCTTTCTTTCTTTCTCCAAATTTATGGATTTTTCTCATTAGACCTTGAGCTCTTTGAAGAAAAAGACTGTTGTTTTTGTTTGTTTGTTTGTTTTTCACTTTGCATCCCTGAGCCCTTTTATAGTTCCTTGAACAAATGCTTTCATTTGTTCATTAAAAAACAATCATTGATATCCTACTATGTGCCAGGCACTGCTGTAGCCTCTAAAGATACTCTGGTAAGGAAGACAAAGTCCTTACCATCACGGAGCTTACATTTTAGTTTGAAGGAGAAGTATATTTTAAATTAATATACACACACATACAGGTCTGTATGTCAGTTAGCGTTAATTACTCTGCTAAGAACTAAAAGTAATTTGATAACAAAAGACAGACAGATTGGCTACTAAGACTGGGTAGTCAGTGAAGACTTTACTAAGTAAGTTTTATATACACTGAGGAAGTTTATTACTATTATTATTATTATCTAAAAGATCAGAATAGCAAGAAAGAGACTAACCTGGGACAGTCCGAAGAAAGAATCTTCCAGGTGGAAGGAAGAACTAATGCAAAAGCTCAAAGTAGAAATGAGTTTGGCTTATTTGAGCATAATGGATAAAGGCACAGAGGATAAAGATTCAGAAGCTGAAGCTGAAGAAAGAGGCAGGAATCGGACAATGTAAGATTTAATAAGTCAGGGAAGGAGTTTCAGTGTTGTTCTAAGAATGAGAGAATGCCATGGGAGGATCTTACAATGTAGCTTGACATGAACTATTTACATTTTAGAAAGAACATGCTGACAGCTGGGTGTGAATATACTGAAGAGCAACAGTGAATTCAGGGAGACTGATTAGAAGGTTATTACAGTTGTTCAGATGAGATACAGTAGCAGCTTGAATGAGGTTAGTAGCAGCAAAAATGAGATAAGCAGTGAGATTTAGGGTGTGATTTGGAGGAAGAGTTGACAAGTTCCTGAGGACTAGATATGCAGTAAGCAGGAAAGGGATCTAAGATAATACCTAGGCTTTTGGCTTGAGCTTTAGGGTGGACAGTGATGTTATTTACTGAGATGATCCCACAGCCATTCCTCCCTCCTGCTGGAGAAAAGGGGCAACCTCTAAGCCACTTAATGCTCCAGCTACCATACCTGGGGCCACATATTTTCTCCCCTCAAAAGAAGAGGTTGTTTCCAGCCTACCTTTCCATGCATTACTGCCCCTTGCACACTGGCCATACTACCATGTCTTTAGAGAGAAGAAGCCCTCTTATCATTTGTTGCTTCAGGTCCTGGAAAGGACCTCCTCTCTCCCCTTTGTTGGCACAGCACTGGCACCTGCAGGAAAGAATGGTCAACCCCTAAACCTATAGCATCTATCCTGAACTGGCTACCCACCTCTCTTCAGGAGGCAATCAGAATTCAGCTCATTGTGCCCACATTCCTCTTTACCTCATTTACCCACAAACCAAGTCCCCAAGTCTTCTGTCATCCATCAAGCCCTCAACCTGTGCCTTCTGTAGAAGCACTAACTGGTTTGATTTCTCACACTTCATGTCCTCTTAAACACATTCTCCACCATTTTTTAGGATAATCTCTGAACTTTCTCTTCACTTTTTAGGCCTAATTGAAACCTGATTATCCTCTGAAAACATTACTTCTCCTAAAGCCCTCTAAGTGCAGGTTGCTTTTCCAGGTCTTTCAGGGATATAAGTGGGATAGAAATTCTTCATCTCTGTTTTCTACCTTCCGGGAATTGCAGGAACATACTTTGCTTTTTTGCCTGTATCATAGATGAATGCTCTCTACTCCTCAATCTCCCACTTGTGTACAGATTCCATGTCCACCCTATTTTGGAAGGACATCACACCACAAATTTCCCCTTTTACTCTTCTGTTCAACATTTTTTCTCTTGTTACTGGAACAGTCTCATCAGTATGCCAGCAAGTTGTATTTCTCTCAATCAAGGAAAAAGAAAACCTAACCTTTTCTTGACTCTATTCCTACCAGCTATCACCCCCTTTTTCTTACTTTCCTTTATAGTGAAAATATTCGCAAGAGTTATTATACTTACTTTTCCCAATTGTTCTCTCCTTTGTCTCCCCCTTCTTTCATTCGGTACCTTTTTATTTTGATCTACTTTCTACCCTACATAAAAGTTTAAAAAATAGCATAACAAATTTCCATGTATGTTATAGCCAGAATCACCATTTGTTTACATTTTGTTCTTCTATTATCTATTTATCTGTTTATCTATCTATCTATCTATCTATCCACATACACTGAGTCATTTGAGAGTGGTTGGGGACACTGTGCCCCTTACCACTAAACACTTTAAGGTGTACTTCCCAAGAATAAGTCTGTTCTCCTTCATCACCACAGTAAAGTTATCAAAATCAGAAAATTAAACATTCCTGCAACACCATTATCCAGTACAGTGTATACATTCAAATTCTGTCAGTCGTCTCAGTGCAACTCCATGATCACACATTGCACTTAATTATCATGTCTCATTAATAGCCTTTAATCTGAAACTGTTCCTTAGGCTTTCTTTACCTTTGCTGACCTTTATATCATTCCTAAATGTACTCCTTTTAGCCATTTCTTCCTACCGTTCTACTGAAACAACTCTCCTTAGCATGACCATTATTCTCCAGAGTTCTAATGGTCTACTTTCTGTTTCATCTGACAGCAGCATTTGACACCAGTGATCACTCTATTTCCCTTGATTTAGGTTAATAGAGTCTCCTGGGACCCTCACAATCTTTTGGCTGTGATTGGGTTCCTCCCTGATCCCTGGCATCTCCTCAGTTTTCTTTGCTGGTTTCTTCTGTGCTTTGTCACCTTTTAAAGTTGGCTAGCCCCAAGAGCTCAGTTCTAGAGCATATTCTCTTTACCTACACTCACCACCTAAGCGATCTCACATTGTCTCAATGGCTAACCACTTCCAGATACACATTTCCAGCCTGGGAGTCTCTCATAAACTCTAGGCTGGAGTCTCATCCTCCCCACTTGACGTCTCCAACGATGCTAAATAAAACCTTTCTTCCAAGGTACTTATGATACTGAGACAGGCAATTCCAGTATTCACTTCTCAGTCCTCTTCTTACCGGATTTTCTGCCTCACTTATTTCTGTTGACAAATGCCTCTATTTTAAAATTTGAGTTTTTTGGTATTTACTATATTACTCTTTGGTTTTCTTTTTATTTCTTTGTTTTGGTTAGTAACTTCCAGGTCTTTTTTTGACCTTGCCTTCCTGGCTTCCCTATGATTTTTCTTTTCTCTTTAAACACTTCGGGTAGCTTCAACCAGAGTGTGTTCTATCCATCATTTTTATATTGATCATTTATTTCCAAATATCTCTCTAGCTTCCATCTTTCCTATGAGGAATAAACTCATATATACAAATGGCTGATGGAGCGTTCAATATCTACAGGACAAAAATGTCCAAAATTTATTCTCCCCTCTCTCTCTCTCTCTCTCTCTCTTTTTTGCTAGCTTCTTAATTCCTCTCCCATCTCCTGTATTGGTAAATTTGGTCTTAAATAGCCTGTCACTCAAACAAGAAATTCTGGAGCCATTTTAGCATTTTTCTCCTTCCCTACATTCAACAACTTACCAAGTTTTAATTGGTTCTACCTCCTTGAAATCTTTTATTTATTCCTTTATTTTCTTACCACACTTAAACCAGACCCTTATGTTCTAATTAATAGGACTACGGGACAACAGGCTTGTATTATCGCTGCTTCCTACTTGAAAACTCTAAGCACTGCTGCTAGAATGAATCCAGAAGGTGTTTAAATCATAGGTTTATCAACAAAGCTAGTCAGCAAAAACATTTACTGTTGAGAGTGCTTTTATTTTTTAATACACTATTACTTTATTTCAAAGAGTAAATTTCTTCTAGTTTAAATGTAGACAGTCTAGGAACTTTGCATTTTCATTCTTCATATTACTAAGAACAAATTTGCATTTGATTCTCTTTCACAAAATTGACCAATTATGCTAAAATATCTAATATTTGAATGTTTTGAGAGAATTATTTCATGTGCTTCTTAAGTAAAGAAAAAATTCATGTTTAAACTATGTTTAGTGTTATTTGTTTAACTATAAAATATAATTAGTCTAATATGCTTCCTATGAGGAAATAATATAATTCCCTTAAGAAAGTTTCTTCAGTAGCATGAATAAAATAATTGAAATAATGGATTCCAGGAAACATCCCAGGAAGCGAAGTTCCTTTTTATGTTGCCCTAAGAATATAATTCTCATTCTGGATAGTATTTGACAAAATTCTGCAGTTTTGTTTTCCTTATTGCCTAAATGGTTTTTTTTTTATTTTCTAAAAATAAAATAATTATCACAGCAATTATCCCAGCAAACCAATGAAAAAATATCTTTCAGAATAGGTTTTGATGTCCAGAATAGGCAAATACATACAGACAGAAAGTTGATTAGTGATTTCCAGGGGCTGGGAGGAGGGTGTGTGGAGAATGACAGTTAATGACTATGGGCTTTCTTTTTGGGGTGATGAAAATGTTCTAGAATTGGATAATGGTCATAGTTGCATCATTTTATAAATATGCTAAAAGATACTGAATTATATGCTTTAAAAGGGTGAATTTTATGGTATGTAAATTCTATCTCAGTTTTAAAAATTGATTTTGGTATCAGAATAGTTGCATTATGTTGAATTCCAAAAGCACCTTGGGCTCTTGCCAGATTGACAATCTACTCGGCAGAAGAGAACTGCTTCTTTAATAGCTCACATCTGGAGTACAAAGTCACTGAGTGGGTTTAACAGTCCTGTAAGAGAGTGAGTGCTTATTTGTTGACTGATTTTTTTGACCCATGGCAAATACATTCAACTTCTTCATTTATCAAGTAGGGATAAGGATAAACAGTTAAAGAATTAGATTTATGAGTTGTTAATAGAAATATGTATAAGATTGATTGAAATTGTAAGCTACTTACAACCTGGATGATGTGGGTAATATTTAATCATTCTTCAGAAAACCCTCTCAATAGCTTAACCTCTGGGGAATGTTACAGAGTGGCATATCTGGTTATTTTGAGGAAATATCACTACAGCAATTTCTAATGATGGCTATGAACTTTTTTTCTAGAGGTCTTGATTCCATGAAACATTTTTTTTTCTTTCAAAGGACAGTCTGTGCAATTTTGTTCTGTATAAAAACTCCAACCTATAAAAGAACACATTAGAGGAGGCGAGGATGCATTTCATAAATTAGTTTATTACAGGTAGTTTTGAAATAAGTCAGCTTTTCTGGGACATTTTCAACTATTTGTCCTGACTCTCCTCACAAGACTGATTCTTCAGAAACATCTAGTGCACACTGAGGTGGGGAAGTGTGTAACACTGGGACTTCCGTTCACATCGAGAATTGCTCTGAAATGCTGTGGCCCTCTTTGCCACCAAAGATACAGGTGGCAGCACTTCAAACGAAAATGTCAGACTTAATACTTTTCCCTGAAATCTTAGCCTTTTATGTGTGACAAATTAAAGGATCTCACAGTATAGTGGAATTTGTTTCATAGTCTTGCTGTCCTTCTTGCACACTTCTGACTCAACATTAAATAGCTTTTCAAAACACAAAACATGCATAAAATCAGCTCCTTGTTCCTTTCTAATTTACGGTTGATGAGTTAAAATATTACCTGTTGAGTAAACTATTTGCTACTAACATTTGGTGAGGGAAAAAGAACCTAATGCAAGTTTCTGATTCAAAGTTAAATTTGCTATACACATCTATAGTTCAAATAAAGAAAAAGCGCGGGGGATTTGATACTGAAATAAAACAACTTTGGTATCCTCCAACACTTCCTTCTTTTATTAAAAAAGTTTTCATATAAAATATATTTAGCTTCAGTGTGAAATTTTAAAAAGTCACATGATGGATAGCTTGACATTTAAACTTCCAGCAATTGAACTTATTCAGAACAGATATAGCCTGGACATAAATTGAAGAGGACTTTGAAGACAAGTGAAAAATATGTCATGGATATTTGTGCTTTATTTATTTACTAATCCATGTATGCATTTATTAATCACTTTTTAAATTAATTAGTTTGCCAATGATGTGTCAGGTTGTGGGTACACTGTAATGAATAAATAAAACTTTATACAGAGCTCACAGAACTTTCTACAGGTTCTCAGGAAAGAGCTTATTGATTTTGATTTTTTTAAAGTTCATGTAATTGATTTAGCATGATTTCCCCTGATGCTATTTAGTGGACTACAGTGAATGGTGAATTAAATTGTAGGGTACTGTGAATGGACAGAACGCTAGGAATTGACATATAAAGCAGCAGTCTGGGGCCACTTCATATAAGGACAGTAGTTATTCATTTAGCCATTGATTTGTTACAATTGCATATTTTAGAAAGTGTATTTGTCATTACATTATTTAAGAACAGAGATCTAATGTAAAAAAGTATGATCAAATATTATGAAAATAATACCACTGAATATTTTACTTTTATTATTCAAATCCCAAATTTTATAAAATTTGTAATTTTAGGTTTAGAGAAGAAATTTTCAGAAATTTCCTGCTTTTTTTTTTTTTTAATTTTTTTTTTCAACGTTTATTTATTTTTGGGACAGAGAGAGACAGAGCATGAACGGGGGAGGGGCAGAGAGAGAGAGGGAGACACAGAATTGGAAACAGGCTCCAGGCTCTGAGCCATCAGCCCAGAGCCCGACGCGGGGCTCGAACTCACGGACCGCGAGATCGTTACCTGGCTGAAGTCAGACGCTTAACCGACTGCGCCACCAAGGCGCCCCAGAAATTTCCTGCTTTTATTTAAAATGTCTCATGAAGCTTTAGATTTATGTTTACTTCCTTTTGACCTTTTGTCAATGCTGATTATAGTTCTTAGATTAAAGCACATACAATGAAAATTTTGTAATGTTCTAGTTTGTTTAATCATAAATTATATGTTGTTTTATAGACCATCATTTCTATTTTTTCTGCACTTAGTGTTTTTTATGTATTTATAAATTCAACATCAAGGTTAGTATATTTGTTACTATTTCAGGATTTCAAGTTGAATTCTTTGTATATAATTATTTTTATATTGTGTTTTCTCCAAATTTCTTAATGTTGTCTCAGAACCTGAATGACTCTCAGTAAATGATTGTTTACCAAGTGCAAGTTAATCAAGAGTAGGCTTTCTGAAAATGAAATGAGGGTTCCACAAAAAGAAACCAATACATAAATGCTGAGTACAGAAGAAATCTCTGAATTGTGAAAATGTGACACAGCAGGTGGTTTTTACCTTTTGACCTTGAATGATTCCAGTCACTGGAATTAACAGGTTGGGTTTTTGCTGAGCACAAAGCAATTTCTGTGACAACTTTTTACATAGGGCCAAAGAGCAAACTAAAAAGCAGAAAGTGACTTTGTGTGATTCTCTGAGCAGCACAAAGACATCATTGAATTGTTTCTCTTTGTACAGTATAGGAAATGTTTAGCTCCATTGTGACTCGCAAAATAGGCTTTTTCGTTGTTCACTCAGCAATAGAGGATATGTACCACACATTTCTAGTGCTTCTTGCTTTTTTTTTTTCATAGTTGGTACTTGAGTATCTAGCAATACCTCCAGCTTCAAATTTCAGAGGAGATTATTTAAATTTTTGAAGATACAGTACTAATAGGCTTTCCTATATCCTTTGGATATTAATATTTCCAGTGACCTTGTGAAAAGAGATGCATTTGTTTAGATTTATTACTTTAATCTATAGGTTTATATTTTACACTAGTGAATATTTAATTTAGGGCTAGCTTTGTGTTACAGGAAGCGTGAAAATTAGGAAAGATTCATACAAAACACGATTACTATAATATGCAGGAGGATGCAACTAGATACCCAATTCATGTGGAAGAGAAGTTAATGCATCAGAAGCTCAAAGAGGAAGACATTGTACAAGGCATGGAATAGTCAGCAAGATTTCCAAGGAGTGCTGAGACTTGAAATAGATGTGAATAGATGGGCATAGTTGGACAGGCAGAGGAGAGAGAGAGAGAAACAATTTGTCCAGGCATAAGGCATGGAATTTAGTTTGGTTGAGGTCGTGGAGGTCATCAGGTCCAACCTTCTAAGTGGTACATGAACTCCCTTTACTTCTGTGATCATTTTTGCAGTTGTTTTAGTTTGAGAATGACCTTTAGAGCCTCCCTTCAAGTCCAATCATTCAAAAAGTACCATTGATTTCTCTTTTAAAATGTCATTCCTATTTAGCTTTTCTTTTCCAGTCCAGTGCTGCCACTGTGGTTGTGGCTCTTTTCTTATGCTTGGTTTAGTCCAAGAGCTTCCTAACGCATCTTGCCTCTAACATCCCACCTCACATTTATCCTGCACACTAGCATGCACATGTGATAAATTATCTTAAAAGGACTCTTTTCATCATATCGTAAACTACAGTTTATAGAATTGCCTTAAAAGCTTAGACTGTCCTTTGAGGCTCTCAGCATGCTGCAAACTGTAATTTCCCTCTCACCTCCCCCACCCTCATAGGAAGAATTTTCCATAGCAGGGCTAATCTATATTTTTATCTAACCATGTCATGCCCATTCCAGACTTGCTGATTTTCCTCATGTTATGAATGCATTCCTGAAATCCACTCTCATCTTTCTTTGTCATGGCTAAATCATATTCATTTTTGAAGGTACAATTCTTTCCTCCATGAAATCATCCAAGATCATCCCAATGGTAGTGAATCTCATTTCCCCGAAGTCCTACAGTGCTATTTCATTGACTTTTATGGTCCTTATATGTATTACACTGACTTGTTAATTAGTTTTTTAATATTTGCCTATCCTGTCTCTGTATAATCTCCATGATTAGTACTGAATATCATAACATTTATCTGACTATTGCACAATGTCTAACTAAACTATGTACATAATAATTGCTTAATTACTTATTACGCTGAGTGAAAAATAAGATTAGCTCTTCTGAGGTGGGACAAAATTTGGAGAACTTAGGAAATTTCATTACTGACACATGAACAAGTAGAAATTAGTGCTTTCTAAATTATGACTTTAGCATTCATAGACTAAAATCTAAACCCCAAATCCCAAATCTACACAAAATGTTTAATCATTCATAATCAGAAGTTCTACAGCATGAATTTCGTCAGCCAGAAATGGGAAAGCGAACTTTAATCCTTGGTATTAAAAACAAACAAAAGTTCTGGATTATTACCGTAGACCCTCCCCTCCCCAATACCTTTTTATGTGACCTCTGAGAATGAGAGGATCCTAATAAAAAAGTACCATTTATTTTCTTTTGACACAGTCATTTTTGGGTATGAGCATGCAATTTCAAGTTTCCTTATTATCTGAAGCTATTTCTATAATTAATTCATTTATTTACTCATTCAGCAATTATAGAGTATCTGTTATAGTACTTCTTACAGGCCAAGGTCTATGGAAGGGATGGAGATGTAGAATAGAAGTAACACGCACAGGCATGTTCTTGTGGAACTTATAAATGTAAGTGATATTTAATAAAATAAGCTGTTGATCATCATGGTAGCTAATTCATTTATATTTTTCAATATAAAATTCGCTTCCATTTGCCTATTTAATTTTGTGTATCGTATTTTGTATAGAACGCACCAAAAATTATAATTATAATTTGTGAAAAAAGTTACTTCCAAAGAGTAAAATAATGTAATGGTTACTTTCGATAGCCATCAGTTTGTGTTCTTTCTCTTTCTTTTTAACTCTATCCGTGTGTAGTAAAATATCAAAATACTTGAAAGACTCTAAGATGTTCACGACTGGACCATATATGAATATTACTGTCTACCTTAGGCAAAGTATAGCCCCCAATTTATTGAACCAATTTGAGATATTTTTAAGTATCTGTACATTCTATGCCCAGATAGATACATTAAAAACCATATTCTTTCACACATTTATGTTCAGGTCTGTGTCAATTCCTCCTTTCTCTTTCTACTTAGCCATCTTTTTATAAAGCCACACAGGCTCAACCCAAGTTCCATTTTTTTTTCTGTGAAGTCTTTCTGATGCTTCCAGTACAAAAAACTACAATAGATAAAGTGCTGTTTTGTTCATTAATTGGTTTGTGGCTGTATCTTTTTTACCCAACCAATCTGAAGGATTTTTGTGGGAAGAGATGTTTTTACCTGTTGATTAAAAAAAAATTCCTCTTTACCTTACACGTAGTATTTTTTGCTGTTTACATAAGAAGTCAATACCTATTTCATTCACAACCAGTAAAGAGTAGCTTGATACATCCAGGCTATGCTCCTTCAGGTGTGCTACAAGGGCAAGAAACAAACAAATGAGGATTGGGATGAGTTAATAATAATAATAATAATAATAATAATGAAAGGGATTCTTTTTTTTAATGTTTATTTATTTTAGAGAGAGACAAAGAGCAAGTGTGTGCAAGAGCAGGGAAAGGGCAGAGAGAGAGGGAGACAGAGGATCTGAAGTGAGCTCTGCACTGAGAGAACAGAGCCCAATGCGGGGCTCAAACTCAAGAACCATAAGATCATGACCTGAGATGAAGTCAGACCCTTAACCAACTGAGCCACCCAGGCACTTCCAAAGAAAGGATTCTACATGCTATGGCTTTATTAATTGTTTTGCTTTGCTAAACTGAAGGGATCTGCCAAAGGCAGAATTTCTACAAAAATCAACTTGATTTAAAAATTACTTGAATATTATTTGCTTGCCTTCATAAATCTACATAATCTCGAGAGGTACTTCTTTATCTAACTTCAGTATATGAACAAAGCCTTTTGTTACAGCTCCAGACCTTTTGTCAGCTGTGTAGCTGATCAATGTTAGCTTGAACCCGTAGTGGAGGTTGCATGGCAAAGAAGGCTGCCATTGAGATTTCACTGCAGGTGCCTAGACTTGCCTTCTATGAACATACCCTTCAAGTAGTGCCCAATGGGCCAGATATAACAAATGTGAGATGAATTCAACAAGCTTCATAGAAGTTTAAAGGTTTTTTAAAATTTTTTAAAAATTTATTTAATTTTGAGATAGCGCAAGCAGGGGAAGGGGCAGAGAGAGGGAGAGAGAGAATCCGAAGTAGGCTCTGCACCATCAGTGCAGAACCAGATGCAGGGCTCGAACTCACAAAGTGTGAGTGAGATCATGACCTGAGCCAAGATCAAGAGTCCGATGCTTAACTGACTGCACCACCCAGGCAGTCCGCTTTATAGAAGTTTAAAGTGGAGTTCATTAAAACAAAACAAAACAAAAAACAAAACGCAAAAGCACTAGACCAGAACTTAAAGTTTTCTTTACAGAGCTCATGTATGAATATTGGAGACAATTTAAACATATTTATTAACTCCAGTTTCATCTCTTTTCTAAAATTCCTTCATCATGGCAAGAATAATAATAACTTCAGTGTGAAGAAACATGTTAAAATCTATTACTGAGTTTTCAGAAGTATAAACCACTCCTATTCATTGAGGTAATTTAAGGATCTTATTTAAGGAGATATTTGGGGTCCGTATTAGTTCTAAATACATGATGTATATGCTAAATATAATGCCTGTCTTCAGAGTCTGCACATGCCCTACCTGCACACCATACAGTAGGCTTCTAGTCTGCAATTATTTTACAGCATCTTAATTAGAATGATCTGTTGAAAGCCTAGTCTTGGTTAATATTTATACAGATGTCTATGCTTAGCAGCCACCAGTTGTGAGCAAATGTCAACAAACCTTTGCTAAACCGTATATATTATGGCCACTCATTTTCATGCACTCAAACCATTTTGCAGCAGCACTGTATGCATTATTTATCTCTCTCTCTCTCCTATGCTTTGCTAATTTGAAATGAGCTCAGAGTCAGCTGTTTACACACTAAATCTCTTAATATATGATCTTGTAATAGAAAGAATGAAATAAGGCTGACAAAGTATTATGAAGCAAGAATCAGCGATAAGCTTCTTTGATGACATGTTTAGGAACAGCTTCGCTTCAGTGCTGGTCAACTACTGTAAATATGGGCATCAACACAGGTGCAATTCTGAAGTTTGTTTCCAGGACAAACTTGTATTTGAAATTGGTGGGGTATGCTTGTTGGGAGACCCGGGAGTGAATGTCTGTGTATGAATGTTTCTGCTTCCCCAGCCGACAGCTGAGGCTCTGTCATAGCTGAACTACTTTAGTGGTGCTACCTGTAGCCACCAGCTGCTCTGGTTCTGGGTCTGAGATTCTTTTTTTTGGTCACCAGAAAATAAAAAAGTAAATTCTGTTCTATGTGCTTGTGTGTGCATATGTGTGCCAAGGTTCTTTCATTTTCAAATCTGAAACTGTGTGCTCACCTCATGTGAATGTGTTTGTGGGTTTGCTAGTGGCAGTTCATTTTTAGAAATAGTCTGCTCTGGGTCAGTTGAATACATTTCTTTGTCTGTTATAGGTATAGTATTTTTACCTCTTTTAGTATGCTCTTTCACCCTATCACAGAAATTTGGGAAAGTCAAAATGAGGTAGATGCGTAGAAGAGACAGGGTAATGTCAGCAGCAGCTATTGGCGGTAAAAGGCTAAATAGCAAATACTTTGGTATTTTGCATTTAATTGTCATTTGATATATTACACAATGCAATAGAAATATAGACCCTAACCTTCTGAAGGTGACTTCCAACTTTGTGTGTGTGTGTGTGTGTGTGTGTGTGTGTGTGTGTGTGTACTTGTCTCTTAGGGATCATTCACTAACATTTGAATTAGTATTTTACATTTTTCCTTAAAATTATTTCCAATTATGGAAATTTGAATAGTGCCCTTTTCTTTGTCCTTTTATGAACCTTGTGTCCATTCTGAGCTCTTTTATGCTAGCTTTTAAATACAAATAGCTGTATCATAGAACATACCATCTTTATATTTCAGATTTTGAGATTTCTGAATTCTTATAATTATGTAATAATACACAAACTGTGGGAGGAATAATATACTACATATACTTAATCTCTATTTTTATGGTAGGGACAAAAATAGACCAGTTCATAGACGTTTTTAAGACATCAGAAAAAGTAATCTTAAAGAAACTCTAGACATTATTTTGCACTGTCTGCCAACTTTCAGAAATAGTCCTAGTGACTTATATCTCTTGGCATTCCTTTTAGCACAAAGCACAGCACCTTGCTGAAAACTAGTCAATGTTTAGAATATGAATGAATAAATGATTGGATGGATAGATGAATGAATCATGACTTTTGATCTTAGGAAAGAAGTGGCTTATGGCCTGTGAACAAACGGGATGGGAGTAGCTTCCTAGGGTCAACCGCTTTAATAGCACAAGATGACCAGGTGGCCGTTCATTTCTCCCTCTGCATGTCCTAGATTAATAATTCCTAATTAGAGATCTTTGGTTTCTATTCAGTGAATTTCTGTTTTAAATTTCCTCACCCTCGTTGTGCAGGAAAAGTCTCCAATGACATCCAGCTGCTCTTTGCCTAGAATTTGAGTGCAGAAACAAATTACACGCTTAAAATGGATTAGAATGTTTCACCACACATTGGTCTGGGATGAATACCCTGCTAGGAGCAGACGGCTGTAATTAGAATGTGCTCCTATGGCAGGGAATTTGATTAGAGATGAGAAAGTTATAAATTCTTCATGGGAAGAAATTGTCTGATAAAATTAAAAATTACCTGTATTTCATGGATATTCTCTCTGCTGCTTATCTCACAGAGTTTCTAATGCTAAATCCTGTGACACAAAGTTCCATCGATAAACATGTAAAAACTAAATATATTAGCAGAAAAGCAATTAAAAATATTGTAAAATCTTAGATAAAAATAATGACAATGGTTAAAGATATATGCTGAGGAGCAGCTATTTCTTCTGCAGTTGTTTTGCATATAACCCTAGGACACATACACATATATAAAAGCACCTCCTTTTAAAATTTCTTTTTAAAATTATTTGGATGGGAACAACACAGGACAGTCACGAGAGAAGCTGGGAACACTTGGTCGTGGGAAATCATTTAAACATATTCCAACTTACAAGAGGGAAAACATACCATACCTACGAAAGACAAAGAGATGTATTCTCTTTTAAAGATGTGTATTCTTCATATGCCTGCATGTGCCTCTGATCCTCCCCCTGCCCAAACTGTAGGCCTCCCAACCCCCTAAATCCAGCTTTGATATTACTGAAGAATTCAAGAGTTGAGGAAATTCTCCAGAATCTCCATATCATAGGTTCCCCTGCAATTGCAGGGATTATATGTGGAAGAAGAATATCTATTAAACAGATACCCACAACATTTAAAGCAGATCAGGAAATCCTTTAAGAACAGTGGCACTTCAAGAATTTGGAGGGAAAAAACCCAGTAAAATGAAAACTTACAATTTCTCTCTGGAATTGAAGAATCCCACTTTTCATCAAGGACTATGGGGAATTTGACATCTTTTAGAAGCCTATAAATAATGAATCCTACAAACATTAAATATAATTAAAGACTCAACAGACATAATACGCTAAAGAAAAATATACATTGTGCCTAGTTCCAAATTGTAGCATCTTGACTCTTAATTGCTAACCCAGTGGTGGTGGTGGAATAGGGATAGAGTGTGTGTGGAGGGGGAGGTGTCCATCAAGGCCTGTGCTAGGCATCCATTGTTTGCATCCTATTACTTGACTGCTGCCAACTGCTGACCACCTACTGTCTGTGTGAAATGGACAGTAGGTTCATTAATTCCATTTTTTATTTCCTTATTGCTCTTCATTAGAAAATTAGCTCTAGGGCAGTGATTCTTAAAGGGTGATTTTCATTCCTCTCCTTGGGTGCAGGGGTGGGCATTTGCCAATGTCTGAAGACTTTTTGTGTGTGTGTGTCACAGAGTATGGGTGGTGTGTGTGTGTGTGTGTGTGTGTGTGTGTGCTACTAGCATCTAGTGGTAGAGGCCAGGGATTCTGCTTAATATCCTACAATGCACAGAAAATCCTAAGGACAATGAATTATACAACACTTTATGTTAATAGTACCAAACACTGGGAAAAACTCTAGGCAGAAACAGCAAAAAATTCTGATTTTATATCCCTTTGCAGAAATTGTATCTCCTGCCAAGAGCATTTTTGTGTTTGTTTCAAGTTGGGTTCCTTGTGATGCATACTCTGAAATGGAAATGAGCAAACAAGGTGTCCATTAAGGGAATAATTTATGGATTAACATCTGCCGAAAGAAGGGAAAGAAGAGGACTGGACAGAGAAGTTGAGCTGAAATGAAGTTCCAGTGAAGGACTCAGCCAAACCCACCGAGAGCTCTGAAGTTGGGATGAACTTTCAGAGCTGCTCCAGGTGGTGAGAGGGCAGGTCTTTCACACCCTCTGTTGGTCACTCATTAGATGTGGGGTACCTAGGACAGAACCAAGACTTGAGTGAAGCAGTATTCTTGAGCTGAGGCAATCCCCAGCTTGTTGGAAGGGCCATCTTCCAACAGCACTTCCCACCACTGGGGAAATAGATTTTTCCTGAAATGGGGATATAGCTGGAGAATCCCAATACTCTCCACAGTTTCCTATAGAGTCCTATAGTGGAGCTCACAACTTAGACTTCTTATATACAGAGAGAGTCTTTATGTAGTTAAGATTCCAAGTTGCAGTTTTATAATGCTTTTAGACATTCAGTGTATTTCAAAATGGCATTATTTCTTTCATTACACATCCACATACAAAATACTGCACTTTTTTTGAAGGATTCAGGTATTTCAAAATAATATTTTGAAATTAATTTCAAAGATAAATTATTAATTTATTAATAATTATTAATTTCAAGATAAATTATTAAGAATTAAAATATGAAGACAAAGAAAATTTCAAAGTATCCCGTAAAAAGGGGGGGCATCTGGGTACTCTATTGGGGGAGTATCTAACTCTTGATTTCAGCTCAGGTCATGATCCCACTCTTACGAGATTAAGCCCCGTGTTGAACTCCATGCTGAACCTGGAGCCTGCTTAAGATTCTCTCTCTCTGTCTGTCTTCCTCTGCCCCTCTCCTCTGCTCTCTCTTTCTACTTTATGTGAAACTGTGGTATATTTTAAAAAAATGAGTTTTGCAGTTTATTTCCAATATAATTAATTAGCGATTACTAATATCACCATATTTTTAACTTCTTTTTAAATAAATCACATGTGATGTCATAGATACCTACTCTGCCTTCCAGAGGCAAATACCATCTATTCATAATAAAACTTTGACTATTAATATATCACTCATATAAATAAATACTAAAACTTTGTTGGAAAAAGCTCTTCCTTAAGAAAAAATATAAAATAATACAATGCAATTCAGTTCAGTAAATATTTATTGATAAACTAAAATGCTCAAGGACACACTAAATATATATCAATGAATAAAAGAGTGAGAAAGATACTTTTTTTAGTATAGGGACATTTACAATCTAGCAGCATCATAAAAGGAGTACATAAAAGGTAATAAACATGATATGCCCTGGAAGCAGTATGAGTATTGTCTCTGGAGGCTTAGAGAGAGGACTCACTCTAGGTTGGTTTAGGGTGATCAGAAAGAGCTCCAAGGAGCTCAGATACAGGATTTTGACGTGTAAAAATGAATGACACATGATGTTATTTCAGGCAGAGGAAAGAACATAAACTTAAACAAAGATGAATATATTTTTAATAATGCTGGATCTGTAGAGAACTATCTTCTTTCCCACCTTATGTATCTATTTAATAAAATGAAACCCAGAACAGGTAGTTTGGCAGTTTTAAGTATCTATAGTGAGAAAGCAATATTTCTTTAGATTAAAAGCTTCTTTTCTTCATCATTACAGGGTTGTGCTTCAATGAGTATTTGTATTTTCTTACATCCTTGTAAATGTTTTCCTTTATCATTATAGGGTTTTGCTTCAATGAGTATTTGTATTTACTAAAATGCTTGCAAATGTTCCATGATTAGATATGGAACCTCCACTGGGGAGGAATTTATAGAAGCATTTTTTTTTTCTTAACAAGTAAACAACTATCAGAACTCAGCCTCAAATATCTTCAGGAGTGGCCAGATCAGAACTGGTTACAAACCAGGAAAACTTGAAGAGTCAGGAGAATGGCAAATGCTGCAATATGGGTAAGAGTAAGAGTGGGGGGATTGGTTATTCAGAAAATCAATACAGAGCAGTAAGTTCCAAATAGTGTGTCTGAAAAGCAAACATTGGTCTATGGGGTAAATACATATGTGACATAAGCACTATTAGCTAAAAATACATGTCTAAATGCTGAGGATCCATTTAACAAGTTGCTGAAGGCTAATAGTTGGAAACTCAGCAATAGGAAGTAAGTTACATGAGGAGCACTAGTCCCAAGAACTCTGTCATTCGATGTAGAAGTCAAAAAGAAGAGCATTTGGTTAGTAGGGATGAAGAAGGTATGTGTATGGGAAATAAAAGGCCAACCTACCAGCCGCGTGTTCAGGTACCAGGAACAAGGCTGGAACACGGTGTTCAAGGAAGCAAGGTATCAGGCAAAAATAAACAAACTGGTTTATCAATAAAATGTGGTTTCAAGCATCTTATGGATCTAGGGTCAGCACTGTAGCAGGTGGGCTCCAAGAGGCCTCCAGTCTCTGCCTCCTGGTAGTCCTGCCCTGTTGTGGTCCTCTTCTCGTAAGTGTAGGTACAGACGCATGACTTGTTTCTAACCAATAGAATACAGTAAACGTGGTGAGATGTTACTTCCATGATTATGTCACATGAGATCTTCACTTCTGTCTTACTGCACACCCTCTATATTGACTCTTTCTTGCTGGGTCTGATAAAGTAAGCTGCCATATGAAGAGGCCCAAGTGGCAAGAAACCAAGAGCCAGCAAGGGCTTGAGGACCTCAGTCTGACAACCTGCCAGAAACTGGATCCTGCCAAAACCTATGTAAACTTGGCAGTGGACCTTTCTTTGGTAGAGCCTAACATTATATCCCAGCTCTAGACAACGCTGTGATTTCAGCCTTGTAAGAGATGCTAAAACAGAGAATGTAGTTAAAGAATATTTAGATTCCTGCCCATAGAAATCGTGGGATAATAAATGTATGTTGTTTTAAGCCACTAAGTTATGGTAGTTTGTTATGCAATAGATCGCTAACATAGGCATTGAATTGATGGTGAGGCTAAGTGAATATTAGGTCAAATGGCCTTGAAGTCACTGGTTGGTGAGAGGAGACAAACAGGGACAGGCAGCTGAGTGCATCTCCGTAGGATAAGTCACTCACTGTCAACTGTTGCAGGGACAGGATAGGACAATTCTCCACACCCTCTCCTCTCCCCTCTCATTTTACTTGCTGGAATGACAACATTTTGTTGTGTATACTTTCTGGTTGCACGGCTATAAACCAATAAATGGGTACTATACAAAGATCTAGCTCTCTTTTAAACAAATATCAGATCCAGTTCCGCTGCTATTACATGGAACTAGAGTTTTAGGTTGAATCCAATTGTTGGAATCCAATTTTAATAGGTGGAACAAAAGCAGAATTTCAAAGTGATGTTCAGAAACATGTTCAGTGTTATTTTAGTGAATTAAAGAATAAACTCCATATGTTTGAAAGTCCTCATATTCTTGATTCCTATTTTATTTTGCCTCCTCTAATCTTTAGTGGAATCAATTATATTTTATATAGATACTTAGAAAGGCAAGGTGAAAAATCTTAATCCCCAAGGATATTATATTTTAATAGCTTACTGGGGAATAAAGAAGGTAAAATGTTTTTGCTTTCTCTATAAAACAATACTATACTTTAGGAATTGAACAGAAATGAGTTCATTAGATACAACCATGAGGGATGAAATCTAAATTATGTCTCTTATTCTACCACTGATTCATTTTGGTGTATGCGTGTTTTCCACAGTGCTTTTAGAAATAAAACACTATAGGGGCGCCTGGGTGGCGCAGTCGGTTAAGCGTCCGACTTCAGCCAGGTCACGATCTCGCGGTCCGTGAGTTCGAGCCCCGCGTCGGGCTCTGGGCTGATGGGTCAGAGCCTGGAGCCTGTTTCCGATTCTGTGTCTCCCTCTCTCTCTGCCCCTCCCCCGTTCATGCTCTGTCTCTCTCTGTCCCAAAAATAAATAAACGTTGAAAAAAAAAAAAAGAAAACACTATACACACACACATACATATATATATATGAAGTTTTTTGAAAAAACTTTTTAGTGTGTTGTGCCATGTTTGAATATTTATTTGAAAAAGATTGTAAGATCTAACAGAAGGAAAAAAAGGTCTAACAGAAGATCAACAATAACCATTTATACGGATTAGTTCCTTACTATGGAAAGTTGTTTGTATTTTTCTATTTTAATAATTGTATTTTTCTAATTGTATTTCTAATTGTATTTTTCTAAAATTATATTTTTCTCATTTAATAATTATTTCTAGTTTGCCAATATTAAAAGCTAGTTTCTTTTGCTTAAAATTTAGTCACCAGAGTGGAGCATCTGTCATGAAACAGGTGGTATAGAATTGCGAATACTTAGAAATGCCTAATAATTAGATTTTTTGTTTTATTTATTTCTATAAATATTTTTCAGTTAAAAAAGAAGTATCTTAATTACATATTTTAGTATGCTTATAACTTTTTACTGTATTAGAGCCTGCTTTTGTTTATATGAAACAGGCACATCCTACAGTATTGGCACACTTTTATATGGTTAGAGAACAGGAAAAAATAAAATGAAACTAGAAAACTTAAATTAAAAATTGCCACAAAATCAAATCAGAAGTCATTTTTCACATAAAATAAAAGGCCTTTTTCTCTGAAACAAATGAAATATGATAAGAAATCTATAGTGACAAATAGCTTCTTCCCAAAGTATAGTGCAATTGGCATTCAGTGTTTTTGGAAATTGGTTATAAACAACATTAAATAAAATGCTTCTGCGACTTAGGTTCTGGTAAAAACTATAAATGGAGCTTTGCAGAGAAAAATTCTTGTAGACAACTGGAGAAGCACAATTTTGAGATGGTATTTTCTTTAGAAGTCAAGCTAATATGTACACCTGAAAGTTTTAGATGGGAGGAAAAGAGGAAGAAGAAACAGTTAAAAAATTGATGGAGCACCTGGGTGGCTCAGTAGGTTAAGTGTCTGACTTCGGTTCAGCTCTGCGTTGGGCTCTGGGATGACAGCTCAGAGCCTGGAGGCTGCTTCGGATTCTGTGACTCCCTCTCTCTCTACCCCTCCTCCCCCCCCCCAAAAAAAATAAACATTGAAAAAAAATTGTTAATTGTTATTAACAACAACAAAACAAAGTTCCCTTGGTTTTTAATGTGAATAAATGTTATTTAAACATGACTTAGCATTACTTGGGGGAATAAATTTACATAGGTTAAAGTTATACATGTTTTACCCACTCTTGTGTTTATCCATATTTTATATGAAAATTTGTAGCCAAAAATAAGGATAATTATATATAATCTATAAACAATTATATATTATTATTTATAAACAAAATCAAAGGTAACAGATAACAAAAATTATTTGTTAATTTATATGCACTTGATTCTCATTATTCATGGCAGTTATGTTTCATAAAGTTGCCTTTAATACTGAATTAGCAAATGCTGTGTCATTGCCCTTTGGGGGACCATGTACACATATCTATATATCTTACGTAGATTGTATAGTCTTAAATTCAGAAACAACTCATCCTGGTATATTCTACTTAATGTTTCTCATTTCTGGAATGTTTTCTGTTCTGTTTTATAAAAGAGAAAATGAGGTCCCAAAATGTTAAGAGACTTGCTTGAGGCCCGTTCCAACAACAGGTGCCAGGGTAGGAATTCAAACCTTGGTCCAAGTGGCCCCAGAGCTAGACAGATCTTGTTAAAATAGTAGATTATAGTTCAGTAGATTTAGGGTGAGGCCTGTAGTTCTCCATTTCTTACATGCTCTCACCTGATGCTGATAGTGCTGTACTACTGGCCATACTTTGAATAATCTGAGCCTAGACTACTCCACCTGCTTCTTAAGGGTTTCTGTTCCGTTAAGTGTTTCCCATAATAACCCTGAAGTGTTTCCTATAGCCAAGAAGTCCTCCCTAAAGTTCTTCCACAAGCACCTTTATAACTCCTACACAACACTACCCCTTTCTTACTTATAATATTAACTGTTAAACTGACTTCCCTAGTTACAAGTTTTTCACATACACCCTTTTATAGGGTTTTCCACATAAGCATTCATTCCTACACACTGTAATTTAGTGTTGTTTCTTTTCTTGAATTTCTAAGTAAATAGTATTTATTAAATAGAATTACAGGATTACATCTCATATACCTGGATTTTTTATTCAAAATTACCTTTGTGAGATTTATCTATATTATTATATGCATTCATTTTCTTTGCTGGATAATATTCCATTATAAAGATGTATCACTATGTATCTTTGGACTCTTGGTAGGCGACTGGCTTGCCTTTAGTCACCACCAATAATGCAGCAATAACCATTCTAGAGTGAAATTGTTGGGCTCTAGGATATGTGGGTTATATATCTTCCTCAATTTTAATATATAATGCCAAAATCTTTTACAAAGTGATTATGTCAATTTGCTGATACAACCTCAGTGTATGAGAGTTCCTGTTGCTCTATAATTTTACCAACACTTGCTGTTACCTATTATTAATTTTAGAACATCTGGAAGGTATATAAGTAGTATCCCCTATGGTTTCAATTTGCTAATTAAGAGGTTAAACACTTTAAAAATATGTTTATCGTTTTTTTATCATAAAAATACATCAATTACAACATCCTTTTCTATGAGACTTTGTTCAAGTTTTTTGCTTACTTTGTTCATCAGTTAATCTTTTTGTTTTATAAGAGTTCTTTATGTTGCTTATATGTATTGTAAGTATTTTCTGCCACCTGTGGCTGCTTTTTATCACTGTCTTACTGTTTTCTTTTGATAAGAGAAAGTCATTGAGTTTAATATAGTCCAATTGAGCAATATTTTATTCTCTTTTTTTTGTAAAATAAAATAATATTTTATTCTGTTTTTTTGATCCTCTTAAAAAAGTGTTTCCCCATTTCAAAGTCATGAAGTATTATATTATCTTCTAGAAGCTTCATGAATTACTTTTTATTTTTAGCTTTACTTGGAATTAATTATTGTGTGTTATGAAGTCGGAGTCAAACTGAATATATTTTTCCATATAGATATCCAGTTGATCCAGCACCATTTTTTGAAAAGACTGCCTCTTCCATACTGATACTTTTGTTGTAAATCAAGTGTACATATAAGCATGGGTCTGTTAATGGACTTCGTATTGTATTTAATCTCTCTTTTGTCCTAGTGCCGATATAACAATGTCATAATTACTACTGTAGCTTTCTTTTGAGTTCTGGTATCGAGTAATTTCTCCCATCTTGCTGTTTGTATTCCACAGTGCCTTGACTATTTCTCTGTCATTCCATTCACATATACATTTTACTTTCTGTCAAAAAAAAAAAAAAAAGGGTGGGATATTTGTTAGATTGCAATGACTCCATCAATTCAGTGTCTTTATCACTTTGATTCTTTCAGTCTATAAATATATTATATTTCTCTATTTATGTAGGTTTTCTTTAATTTGTTTCAGTAATATTTTGTTTTTCATATAGAGGTTTTATATATAATTTGTTAAATTTATTCCTAATTTTTAATCTTTCATAAATAGCATTTTTTTACTTTTGTTTTTGCCTTAGAAAATGTTTTTAATATTTATTTGTTATTTTTTAATAATATTTTAAAATTCTGGATATAAACAGTATTTTTAAATAATTTTCTCTTTATTGCCAATAAGTGGACTTTGTGTCTAATATTACAATATTTACTAATTACTTCTAATAATTTATCAACTATGAAAAAATCAGATTTTTTTTAAAAAGTTGATCAAAATCTATCCTAATTAGCATCATTTAAGGTAATTATTCCATATTTAAGTTGCCTGTTCCTATTTATTTAAGTTCTGGCAGTTATAATAAAAGTACATAATTTGTATGACTATGACCTTTGTATTTAAGCACTCCCTTAAGATAAGACAATTTGATCCCTTACTGGCTCCCCCTCAGAGAGGTAAAGGTCAGTAATGCCAATAAAAGCAATAAACACATTTTTACTCCTCTTAGCTGATTTCTCCATCAGGTGATTGAACATACAACAATAATAAATTGGGATATAAACACATCAATATATTTTGTGACTCCTCAATAAAATATGGACCCAAAGAACCACTATGTGCAAGATTAAGAAGAAATTTGGCATGATTTAAGAGATTGTAGGAGAAAAAACATAACAGAGTACTCGAATCTTAAGTATGTAACTTCATGATTTTTTAAATAAATTTTAATATGTAATATATACTTAAAATATATATCATTTAAATTCAATCAACTTAACTTGTATATATAAAATACATTGTATGTTATATATAAACATTTGTATATTTATGTTTATATATTATTTTATGCACAATATGATATTTATGTTACAGATAGCATATATATGGATATATATAAATGGATATACACACTGGTTATATATAAATATATCTATTTATATATATATATTTAAATGTGGCCTCAACATAGATTGAAATAAAGAATATTTACAAGATTACAAAAGTTTTTCTTTTGTCTCTCCACCATTAATACCAATTGCATTCTCCAGAGAAAATCATTATTTTAAATTCTGTTTCTGTAAATTAATTTTTCTTGTTTTTGAACTTCATATAAATGGTATTATACAGGATGTAGTACTTTGTGTTTGATTTCTTTACCTTTTCATTTCATTTGTGCAATTCATCCTTGTTGCAAATGCAAGTAGTATTTTTAAGTGCTCTGTAATGTTCTACTTTATGAAAAGACCACAGTCTATCCATTCTACTCTTGACAGACACTTTGGTTGTTTCTAAATTCGGATTATTGTGAACAATTCTGCTACAAAAATTCACATATTTTTGGTAGACTAGACATATACCCTTACTTTTCCTATGTGTATGCTTAGGGGTGTTGGGTCATAGGTTTGATGCATGTTTAGCTTCAATAAATAGGGGAGTAACATTTTAAATTAATACAGTGAAACAATAATTCTCCAATTCTGAGAGATAAAAAGGCTCATTTATAAGAATAGGGCTAAAAATAATTGGAGTCATTGCAGAAGGGATTATAGATGGGGTGCCTGGGTGGCTTAGTCAGTTGTGTCCCAAACCCTTGATTTTGGCTGTGACAGAATTTGGCTTTGACAGCACAGAGCCTGCTTTGGATTCTCTCTCTTCTTGTCTCTCTGCTCCTTCCCCACTCATGCTTTTTTCTCTCTCTCTCTCCCTCTCTCTCTAAACAAATAAATGAACTTTAAAAAAATAAAAAGGATTTGTAGATGAAGAATTGATTAAACAGTTTGGCAAGTGTCAGAAACCAGCAAATAAGCTTTAAGCATTCTAATCAAAAAAGCTTCCACCTGGCTTTCCTCTGACTTGTGTTTCACCTGATAAGTAATATAAAAAGATGGCAACCTAACCTGCCAAAGCTTAGGGTAAACACTATTGAGGTGCTTGAGTGTCACTTCACTTTCATGAAGTGATAGTTTTGTCATCCCCATTCTAATTATTTTCATGTCTTATTGCTTTGGATAGAGACTTTACTCAGTGTTGAACAGTAGCATAAGACAGTCTCTTTCAATGAGAGATAAAATATCAGTAAAAAAAAATGACCTTAAGCCAGTAGTGCCTAACATATAATGTGAACTCCCTGAAGTAAATAAATAACATTACAATAAATAACATACTGGCATCTTTTCATTTAGAAAGCTATTTTTAGGATAGGAATTGGAATCATTATGTGATATGTTACAAGGAAACGTCTGCAGTTTGGAAGTAGCTTCATGATTTTATTTGTCAATAGACTTGACAAATACCTGACAATTCTGGGGGGCAGAGTTTGCTTGTAGAGAGGTAAGATTTACTGATGAATCAATAAGCTAGAAGGATTATATTAAACTGTGACTGGAAGGTTTGTTTGTTTGTTTGTTTAAGTAATCTTTACACCCAGCATAGGGCCTAAACACAACCCTGAGATCGAGAGTGACATACTAGACCAATTGAACCAGCCAGACACCCCGTGACTGGAAAGTTTTGTCTTGGATTCTGCTCTTACAACAATGTATGTAACTGTGTCTGGAAGCATAAGGTCTGAAGAAGTATCATAGTATATGTTTGGATAAAGATATAATGAGACAGTATTTTCTCTTGAATGGTATTTCAAATGAGATAAATTTGAGTAAATCAATAGTACTTTTAGTATACTTCTGTTATTTACATTGATATTTACATGTCTCCACTTCTAGACGTGAGTTTTTAAGAGCTGGTTCTTAATACTGCATCCTTAGAACCAAACACAGTGCCTACCTAACACATAGAAACCCTCTAGCATGTTTTAGATCAGTGGTTTTCAACCAAAGGCAACTTTACAGTAAGGGGTCATTTGGCAACGTCTGGAGATACCTTTTCTGTGTCATAATTGGTGGGAACATAGAGGTTAGGGATGCTACTGAACATCCTGCAATGCACAGGATGGCCCTCACAACAAAGAATGATCAGGAGCAAAATGTTAATAGTGTCGAGGTTGAGAAATTGTTTTATATGAATGAATAAATTCATTGTTGGTAAGTGAGCCCTTTAATGTGAAATAACCTGTTTGTTTGGTATAAATTGTTCACACCACACATTTTTGCTGTTAAAATTTAGTCCTGATAATCAGCTAGGAAATGTTTGACTTTTTTACTCACATGTTTTTGAAAAGGAGTTTCACTTGATGCTTGGGATTTACTTATATAATTTTGTTATAGAATTTAAAGTACAATTAAACTGTTACCTATTTGAATTGAATAATGGCTTATAATTTCACTTGCATCTAATCCTGGGTCCTTGTGCTGAATCATGCATATATTATTTGTTTTGAAATAATAATTTAAAACAAAAATTCCACAGAGCTTATCTTTTAGAGCATCACTGGAATCTGTACTATAGTAGTATAGTAGTATCTTTATTGATTAAAATAAAATATAATGTAGAGTGAAAAAAAACCTCATGAAAACTCATGAGGGAAACTCATGGCCTTAGACATCTTTTTGCACATAATGGGCTATATGAAATGATAATAGTTGCCATTTAAACTTCAAAAATAAAAGCAGCCTTGGATTTGATTTTTATCGTTTCCATTTTTATCTACTATATAAATCTGACAAGTTGATTGTTGCCAGTGATGTCTAAATTAGAAGGAAGATACCACTGCACATGTGATTGGAGAGCTGAATAACAGTGTTCTTTCTTCTTGGAAAATGTGCCCAGCAAGATTTTACCATCAAACATCTCTACTATCACCCAAAAGAGTAGATTAACAATGAAGATGTGCTCAAGGTAAAGGTGATGGTGCTTCATTTTTTTTCATTATTTTTGGCCAATGAAAATGAAAGTATGTAATGAATTTTGTCATAATGCACACAGGTTACCTGTTGGACTCATCCAGAACATCTAGAATGTGTTTTGGCATCCAGATTAAGAATACAAACGTCCAAGAAGGATGAATTCTCCATATGTTGAGCAGAACACTGTGCACCCGTAACCAATGACAGGGGAGAACTCAAACTACAGGGAGGGTAGCAAAGATCATCACAATACCAGCCTCTAGGGAAAGAAGTTCAAACCGTTCTGCCCACTACATCTTGGTATTAGATGGGCCAAGGAATGTACAACACAGTCAAGCACAGAATGGGACAGCACTTTTACTCAGAGAAGATACAGAGTAAGATCAGCTCCATAATGTGTGTAGGGTCCCTCATGGCTAGTGAGTACCCCTGGCAGCTGACACAGGGCAGTTGGCTCATGCACAGTCCTCTTGTGCTGCAGTAGAAGGACCCTGAGTCCTCCTGTCTGGAGTGTATATTTCTGAAAGCTGTGGGTGTTCTTCAGAGCCTCTGATGCAGAGCAAAGGAACACTCACTGACCCTAATCAGGGAAAGATATTTCCACAGAAGGAGATTAACCAGTTGCAGGCTGTGTGGGTAGTTAATATATAGTGTAATAATGATTTAAGGAATAGAATTTAGTGATTCATCACTTACATATAACACCCAGTGCTCATCCCAAGTGCCCTCCTTAATGTCCTTTGCCCATTTATCCCATCCCCCACCCAACACCCTACCAGCAACCCTCAGTTTGTTCTCTGTATTTAAGAGTCTCTTATGGTCTGTCTCCCCCTCTGTTTTTATCTATTTTTGGTTCCCTTCCCTTATGCTCATCTGTTTTGTTTCTTAAATTCAACGTATGAGTGAAATCATATGATATTTGTTTTTCTCTGGCATATTTTGCTTAGCATGATACACTCTAGTTCCATCCATGTTGTTGCAAATGGCAAGATATCATTCTTTCTGATCACCAAGTAATATTCCATTGTGTATATATATCACATCTTCTTTATACACTCATCTGTTGATGGACATTTGGGCTCTTTCCATACTTTAGCTATTGTTGATAGTGCTGCTATAAACATTGGGGTGCATGTGCCCCTTCGAATCAGCATTATTGTATCCTTTGGATAAGTACCTAGTAGTGTAATTGCTGGGTCGTGGAGTAGTTCAATTTTAATTTTTTGAGGAAGCTCCATACTGTTTTCCAGAGTGGCTACACCAGTTTTCATTCCCACCAACAATACAAAAGGGTTCCTTTTTCTCCACATTCTCACCAACATCTGTTGTCTCTTGAGTTGTTAATTTTAGCCATCTGACAGGTGTGAGGTGGTATCTCATGGTGGTTTTGATTTGTATTTACCTGATGGTGAGTGATGTTGAGCATCTTTTCATGTGTGTCTTTTAGCCATCTGGATGTCTTCTTTGGAAAAGTGTCTGTTCATGTCTTTTACCCATTTCTTCACTGGATTATGTGTTTTTTGGGTGTTGAGTTTGATAAGTGCTTTATAGATTTTGGATACTAACTCTTTATTTGATAGGTCCTCTGCAAATATCTTCTCCCATTCCATTGGTTGCCTTTTAGTTTTGGTGATAGTTTCCTTCACTGTGCAGGAGCTTTTTATCTTGATGAGGTCCCAATATTCATTTTTTGCTTTTGTTTCCCTTTCCTAAGGAGACCTATCATTAAGAAGTTGCTGCAACTGAGATCAAAGAGATTGTTGTCTGTTTTCTTGTCTAGGATTTGATGGCTTCCTGTCTTATGTTTAGGTCTTTCATCCATTTTGAGTTTATTTTTGTGTATGGTGTAAGAAAGTGGTCCAGGTTCATTCTTCTGCATGTCGCTGTCCAGTTTTCCCAGCACCACTTGCTGAAGAGACTGTCTTTATTCCATTGGATTTTCTTTCCTGCTTTGTCAAAGATTAGTTGGCCATACGTTTATGGGTCCATTTCTGGGTTCTCTAGTCTATTCCATTGATCTGTATGTCTGTTTCTTTTTATTTATTTATTTATTTTAAAAAATTTTTTTTTTCTTTTTTTTTTTTAATTTTTTTTTTCAACGTTTATTTATTTTTGGGACAGAGAGAGACAGAGCATGAACGGGGGAGGGGCAGAGAGAGAGGGAGACACAGAATCGGAAACAGGCTCCAGGTTCTGAGCCATCAGCCCAGAGCCTGACGCGGGGCTCGAACTCACAGACCGCGAGATCATGACCTGGCTGAAGTCAGACGCTTAACCGACTGCGCCACCCAGGCGCCCCGATCTGTATGTCTGTTTCTATGCCAGTACCATACTGTCTTGATGATTATAGCTTTGTAATGTAGCTTGAAGTCTGAAATTGTGATGCCTCCAGATTTGGTTTTCTTTTGATTCTTTATCTCTTGATAAAAAAATATCCCAGCTCCAAGGCTCATTCTTATGTGACTGAGTGGAGGCTGAAAGACTACATGCCTGCGACTCCCTTTCCCAACATAAACACACTAAGCAACCCCAACCACAAAGTCAGAAATTCCTCTCAAATAAATGATGTACATCTTGAGAAAAAACCAAAACAAAACAAAACTACATTCTACTTAAGCAGTCTCTATAATACATCATATTGAATTTACTTGGTTCACAAAATTGATGTCATAAACAAAGCTATGAATATAGAAAAATCTGGAATTTAATGGTAAACTTGACTTAATTTTTAAGCATGGATAGAATAAACTAAGCTATATGCATAATCTCATTACCTATAGAACAAGGAAGGCATTTCCTAGGACTTGTAAAATAACCATCACATCTTTAAGTAGCAAGGTGGCGACAATTACTGTATTTCCTGATGCCCACTGCTGGCAGGATCCTTGAGTGCACCATGATTGGATATACTGTAAGGCTTGAGCCCAAGGAGAATTACACTGTGAAAATCTTGTGGTGTAGGAAATAAGTTCAGAAAACAGTGTTACATTTTCTTTATTATGTACATTGCATTTGAAAAAAAATCATTTGAATCTGGTGTACTTATTGCTACATAAACCTGGACATCTCAGGAATCTCATTAAATCTACCAAACCTCTCTCAATCCCCAAAGGGAAGAAGCAGATCTATTTATTGTTTCTTTCTGATAATTCACATTGAAGATCTAAGAAGAAAGTTGGAAACATTTTAGAAGGTGCTTCTTTTCTTCTGAATAACTCTTTCAGCTTTTTAATCTATAGAAATAAAGTCTTTGAGATGTTTATCATTAACTACTTTTGGTTCATAATTTAATTTGAGGGCAACATAAGATAACATGACAAATTACAGCCTGATAGACAAAGTGAAATCACATCTGTGTGTATTATGTAACTAGAATGAGACATAAAAGATATCCTAGCTTGTGTCAAGAAAACAGATGTGAAAACAGAATTTAAGAAAAGATCTTTACTGAAGGTAATTAGCTAAAAATTGATGCTTTTACCCTCTATAATGCATGTTGTTGAATGTACTAGATTCCAGATAAAAGATCCATAGATCTTTGTAGATTTGTGGATTATTGTGTCCAACAATTCCTCTTTCTATATCAAAGAATAGAAAAAACTGTCACTAGCTTCATCAGGGTCACCAACAATGCAATCCTACTAGATAGCATTTCACTTGGGTGATGCTGCATGGTCTCCAGCCTGGTCCAGTTCCCAAACCTACATTCTTCCCACATAACACATTGCATCTGAGTTTACCAGAGAAGATGCACAGCTCTCCTTGCTGGCAGCTATTACTCCAATTACAAACCCCTAGAGTAAAAACAAACAGAAGATAACCTACATGAAGTTTTGTTAAGCCTGTTCATTTGCTTGCAAATTTCCCCCCATATTTCTTTTTATTTATCTATCTATCTATCTATCTATCTATCTATCTAATGTTTTATTTATTTTTGAGACAGAGAGAGACAGAGCATGAGCAGGTGAGGGACAGAGAGAGAGCGAGACACAGAATCTGAAGTGGGCTCCGGGCTCTGAGATGTCAGTACAGAGCCTGATACAGGGCTCGAACTCACAAACCATGAGATCATGACCTGAGCCAAAGTCGGATGCTCAACCGACTGAGCTACCCAGGCGCCTCCCCCCCTCAAATATTTCTTTAGTATATAAAATGCAAACAATGTTCTGGATCTGCAACTTTGCAGAATCATTTTCCCTATGAAACTCACAGTATTTCTGAGGTGCTAAAGGAAATATTAGAAAAAAGAATCAGCTCTTCTAAAGGTACACAGCTGAAATAATGCGATGTGAGTTTGGAACTACTCCATGAAGTGCATAATTATTTACATATGACAAGTTTGCTGATCACACCCAGGAGCAGACAAGACATGGCATTGTTTTCTTACAGCTTCCTCAGTGGTCTGTGTGCCTGGATAAAAAGCAAATGCTAAACAAAGAGATAATATTTCACTATAATCAATTGGGTAACGACCTTTGTAAAGTCTAGATGTGAGATAATACATCAAACTTTCATCGAAAGTGTTTTTAAGAAAACTTGTACTTGTTTTTGCTGTTCTATTTTCATTCAAATAAAATATAAAAGTTAGAGCAATGTATACTGTTAAAATGATTGCTGTAATGCTATTTTTAGACAGAAGAGGAAATGCCATGATTATTATAAAAAGGTACATTGGCTAAAATGGAGATTCACCCCCCTCCCCACACACATATATTACTGTAAAGATATTTAAATACCGCAGTCTCCCTCAAAACTTTTTCTCTATCACTTTGTTTTTGGTAAATGCAGTGGATATTATTATTTGATCACAATTCTACTGTAGATGTGTTATGAGCCATGAAAATTTCAAGACATATTACTAGAAATGTTGGCTACCTTGCTGCAATCACTATTAGATGCTTTTGATTAATCTGTAAATAAGTGAATTTATTGTTTAGGAAAAGTTTTGGTTTTGGAGTCAATAGAGCTGAGCTGGAATATGTGCAGCTCCACTTACTATGTAAACGAGGTTCTTAATGGGGTTGGAGAAAATGAACACAAAGTGCTTAGCACAGCAGTTGATAGGTAAATGGTAGGAATAATTATGAACCCACTTTGTACACCAGTCCATTCTTATCCAGCACATAAGATGCTTCATTAGAATGATATACCATAAGAAAGTGCCGTCTTCTAATCAATCCTTGTTTCATCCATTCTCACAGTGTCTTTAACAAAGGCCCTAAACTATGTTTTGTGGAAAAACATTTTTGGCTTTCATGACGCAGACAAAAATATGAAGGAAAGTCCCCCTTATAACCTTTATTTCTCATTGTAAATCATAATAGATCTATCATCCATCGATATAAAACAATCATCTTGAATATAATTATAATTGAAGCAGTATCATTAATGGTGTAATTGGTTATATTTTACCTATAATTAAAACAGAAATACCTTTTACTTCTTCAAACGTTACTTATTTTTCAAGTTATAAAAAAATGCTACAAATTGGTCCAAATGCTACAATTGGCCCAAATCCTCAAAATATTTAGTCAGCAAACAAGTTGTTTCTATGTATCAGTGCAGGATATTTTGTTGTTTCTGGGAAATGCAAACGAAATGATATATTCATCTTATTCTCTGCAGTTTTACAGTCTACCGGAAAGATAAGGCATGTAAATAATTAACTTTGTTTTATTCTCTTTTTAAAAAAGTTTTTATTTATTTATTGAGAGAGATAGAGAGTGGGGGAGGGGCAGAGAGAGAGGGAGAGAGAGAATCTCAAGCAGGTTCTGCTTAGTGTGGAGTCCCATGCAGGGCTCTATCTCATGACTATGAGATAGTGACTTGAGCCAATATCAAGTCGGATGCACAACCAACTGAGCCACTCAGGCTCCCCTCAAATCTAATACAAAGCATGAGTCAGGAAATAATGAATAATGAACATGTGTGTGTGTGTGTGTGTGTGTGTGTGTGTGTGCACGTGTGAAAATTTAAATGTGTAGGTACATTGATTCATGGGGATCCAATGGATTAGGGAGCATGCAAGGGGGATAATCCTATGGAAACATATGCATGTATGACGCCATGAGGGACTCAGGTTGGTTGACAAAGGAGGGGAATGATTTTGAGTACATCATAGGATGTACTACTCACTTTTCACTTATGTGTAAACGTCTTATACTTAGGCTCATTCTAGAAAAAGGCACCAAAATAAAAGAATAAATTTAAAATAATGCATGTGTTAATCATATGTTTTTTCCAGAACAGACAGTGCAGGTCTGCTTTGCTTAAATTTTTTGTAAAGTGATTTATCTTAGTATACAAGTAATGACTACTGCAAAATTAAGAAACCACAAAAAAATAAGAAAACCTAGAACTCCATTACTTCAGCACCCAGAAATAATCACTTCTGTGTTACTTTCGGATAAATTTTGAGGCATCGAGTGCATTTACACTATTTTTTGTTTGTTTTATAAAAAAAAAGGTCACATTATATGTAATTTATGTAGACTATTTTTTATCTGTTAATATATCAAACTCTATTTCTTCACTGAAATGGGTTATGTGCGGCTCTTTGCACATTTTTTCTGCTTGCTTTAGGATACGTTACTTGAATTTTTGGGTCAAAGGAGGCATATTTGAAATTTCTATAAATATATCCCAATCTAGAAAGGTTGTAGCAATTTATACTTGCAGTGAGTTTGCAAAGTATATTTGAGAATTCTCATTTCCCTTAGTGTATGGAGAAATGAGCACTTGCACACAGATTATAGATTTTCAAGAATTTTATTTATTTATTTATTTATTTATTTATTTATTTATTTATTTATTCGTTCATTCATTCATTCATTCATTCACTTAGAGAGAGAGCACACAAGAGCAGGGAAGGGGCAGAGAGAGAGGGAGAGAGACAATCCCAAACAGGCTCCACTCTCAGCATGGAGCCTAATGCAGGGCTTGATCCTAGGACTGTGGGATGATGACCTGAGACAAAACCAAGAGTCAGATGCTCAAATGACTGAGCCTCACAGGCACCTCAGATTTTTTTAAAAATCAGTTTTTAACTTTTTTTCATTTTGATAGAGACACATAGTGTTTTATTAATTTACACTTAACCAAAAGGCTGAGAAGCGATAGCATTTTATTAATTTAAAATTAGTTTTAAAATTCTTAATGTATTTGAATATTTTAAAATATATTTTGTTTTTTAAATGCAAATTGGCACTTCAGTTTTCTCACTTTAGCGATTGTTTTTCATGAATCTATTTGGCTTAAGATATTGATTAGTTTTAAGAGCTCTTTATAAACTTGAGATAATAACCCACTGTTACATTTCATAATTTTTTGTTTATTCTTTGTGAATTTTTTTCTTCTGTCCTGCAAAGAATCTGAAATTTGTTCACTATCCTATATACAAATCCAGTAGTCACAGGACTGTTTATTGAGAGGCCACCCCTTCGACACTAATTTATAATATCACATCTGCTACACAACAAGTTTCCAAAATTACTTGAGTCTGTTTATGGGCTCTTTATGCAGTTACATGGTTGTATTTGTTCATCCTGACACCGGTAACAACTATATTACTTACTGACTTGTTTTTTAGTAGCGCAGATCCTCCTATCTTGTATTTCAAAATTGCCTCAGCTTTTTTTTCCTAATTTTATTTATTTATTTTGAGAGAGAGAGAGAGAGAACCCACCCCAGTCAGGCCCTGCACTGCCAGCACAGAGCCCAACACAGAGCTTGATCTCATGAACCATGAGATCATGACCTGAACCGAAATTAAGAGTCAGACGCTTAACTGACTGAGCTACCCAGGTGTCTGTCTCAGCTATTTTTGACCAGTTCCTCTTCCAAATAAATTTTAAGATTCCCTATTGGGATTTTATTAAAATTATACTGCAATTACAGATTGCTTTGGGGCAAACTGACATCAACAATATTGATTCTTCCCAATCACTGACAATACATATTTTCTTAAATAGTCAGGTTTTTTTTCTTGAAAACATTTAAAAAGTGATCTCTGCATACTTTTGCACATTTGTTATATTTCTTTTAGGTCTTATAGGTTTGGTAGCTTCTGTGAATATGATTTTTTATTTTTTTGTCTACTTAAATTTCTGAGTGGTTTGTAGTGGCATGCTAGGGCTGACACCACCTTGCAAGGGCAATTGTGTTCCTCTCTTCCCAGTCCTCCTTCAGTGACACCACACTGGCAGTTTGATATCAGCTATGGTGGGAGTAATTACACCATGGAAATCAGCAGACACTACACATCAGGTTAATCTTTCTTTTTTCCTTTCCTCTCCTCTGCTCCCTTCCCTTCTATCTCTTCCCTTCCTCCCTTCCTTCTTTTTCCTTCCTTAAATATCAGCATATAGCTGGTTGTAGATACTTAGTAGAAATAATATGATTTTGGGGGCGCCTGAGTGGCTTGGTTGGTTAAGCATCCGACTCTTGGTTTCAGCTCAGGTCACGATCTCCCGGTTCGTGAATTCAAGCCTCACGTAGGGCTCCGCGCTGACAATGAGGAGCCTGCTTCAGATGCTCTCCCCTGCCCCCGCCCCTCCCCTGCTTGTGCTCTCTCTCTCTCTCTCTCTCTCAAAATAAACTTAGGAAAAAAGAAATAGTATGATTTTTATAATGCTAATCTTGAATCTAACAAAAATTTTAAATCTCTTATTAGTTTCTATTCAACTGTAGATTATCTTGGATTTTATACATGGACATCAAATAAACTGCAAACACCAGTTTTATTCCTTTTTTCTCAATTCTTATATATATATATATATATATGTGTGTGTGTGTGTGTGTGTGTGTGTGTATATATACATATATATATATATATATAATTTTTGTTGTTTAGAACCTCTAGTACAATTCTGGATAAAAATGATGAAAGCGGGCATGTTTGTCTCACACCCCAGAAGTTCAATGAAACTGCTTCTGAAGTTTTACCATTAAGTGTCACATTTGTCATGAGTTTTTTTTAGCTAGCCGTTACTGCCTATGACTTCCATGTGGCCAAAACCAGAGGCAAATGCTCGGGTTTCATTTTACGTGGCCAATCAGGCACATGGAGCACAGTTGACCTCTGCACAGAGCCCTTTGACTTTGGAACATCAGACCCCTGTTTTTCTTTCTACCTCTTTAGCTGTTCTCACTCTCCTTGCTGGTTCTTTTTCATCTCCCTGATTTTGAATGTTGGGGTTCTGGAAATAAGTTATTGAATTTCTTCTCTCTTCTAATTACACACTCACTTATAACTTCAAATACAGTTGGCCCTTGCAAAACACAGGTATTAATGGCACCAGCCTCTTGCCCCTATAGTCAGAAATCAACATGTAACATTTCACTGCCCCCAAACTTAACTACCAATAGCCAACTGTTGACCGGAAATCTTACAGAAAACATAAACAGCCAATTAGCACATATTTGTAACTAATATGTATTATGTAGTGTATCCTTACAATAAAGTAAGCTACAGAAAAATATTAAGAACATCGTAAAGAATAGAAAATACATTTACCGTTCTGTATTGTATTTATCGAAAAAAAATGCATGTATAAGTGGACCCATGCTGTTGAAACCCCATGTTGTTCAAAGTTCATCTGTACTACAATTTTTTGATGGGGTCTAATTTATGTCTCTAGTTTGTTCAGCTCTTCTGAAGTTTAAGTTTGCTTGTCTCACCGCCTACTCGCCACCTCTACTGAAATGTCCAAGTGAACACCTGATATTTGCTGCCCTGCACGACCAGACTTGCTCTGCCTGATCTTTCACTTTACTGAGGCCAAAACCTTTGGCATCCGCTTTCTTACACTGCACAGTTAGCTTGCTGGCAAATCAAGGCAGTTCTATAAATTTATATAAATGTTTACAAAATAACTTTCCACCACCTTCACTGCTGCCATCCCTGTCTAAAGCACCATCCTTTTTCCCTCTAGCTTTTCTTTGTTAATCTCCTAATTGGTCTCCCTGTGTTTCTCCTTCTATTTCAGAGCCTTTCCTAAGAGCAGCCGGAACAGTCTTTGTCACACAGAGAAATCATATGATGGATCAAATAGACTCTCCTCTGTTTAAACTTCTCCAAAGGCTTCCCATCTCTTCCATCTCACTGCAATGTCCGGGGCTCCTGGTGGTTTTCTGCCGTCCTTGTCTCTCTGATCTCATCCCCTACCCCTCTCCCCACTCCACCCACACAGGTCTTCTTCCTCATCTGACAGGCCAGACGGGCCCCTCCCTCTGGATTTGGCACTTGCCATGTTCTCTGGCTGGAGTGCCCTTCCCCAGGTAGATGGAAGGGTACCTCCTTACTTTCTCCCATGTTTACTCAAATGCCATTTTTCAGTGAGTCCCGCCCTACTCCCCCAATCTAAAGATTTAACCTACCCCTTCTCCCATAATGCTCATCATCTCTTTTCCCTGCATTAATTTCTTTCTCATTGGAGATAGTCATGATCCAACTAACTTCCTTTTTATTTTGCATAATTATTATTGCGTTCCCTTTCCTCCCCATTAGTATACAAACTACAGTCAGGTGGAGGGTTATTTTTTTAAATCTGTTTTTGTTTCTTTTAATCTTGCCAAGGCCTAGCAAAGTGCTTATCACATAAAAGGTACTTCATAAATATTTGTTGAGTAAATGAGTAGATCATATTAAGTAAATACATTGGTTTCCTTTTTGCTGTTGTAACAAATTAACACAAACTTATTGGCCTAAAACAATGCAGATTTCCTTTTTTACGGTCATGGAGGCCAGACTCCGAAATCAGTTTCGCTGGGCTACACAGAATTACAAAATGGGCAGAAGACATGAACAGACATTTCTCCAAAAAAGACATACATATGGCCAAGACACATGAAAAGATTCACATCATCACTTACCATCAGGGACATGCAAATCAAAACTACAATGAAATATCAACTCACACCTGTCAGAATGGCTAAAATCAACAACACGAGAAACAACAGATGTTGGCAAGGATGCAAAGCAAAAGGAAACCTCTTGAACTGTTGGTGGGAACTGATGGAGCCACTCTGGAAAACAGTATAGAGGTTACTCAAAAAGTTAAAAGTAGAAGTACCCTATGATCCAGCAATTGCACTACTGAGTATTTACTCAAAGAATACAAAAACAATAATTCAAAGGGATACATGCACCAGTATGTTTATAGCAGCATTACTTACAATAGGCAAGATATGGAAGCAGCACCACTGTCCATTGATTGATGAATGGATAAAGAAGATGTGGTATATATTTATAATGGAATATTACTTCAACCATAAAAAAGAATAAAATCTTGCCATTTGCAACCACATAGGTGGAGCCAGACATTATAATGCTAAGCAAAATAAGTCAGAGAAAGACAAATACCATATGATTTCACTCACGTGGAATTTAAGAAACAAAACAAATGAATAAAGGGAAAAAATAGAAAGAAACAAGTCAATAAACAGACTCTTAACTACAAAAAAAAAAAAAAAAAAAAGAAGGCGTTAACAGGGCTGGTTTCTTCTGGGGTTTTGAAGGGTGAATCCTGTTTCCTTGCCTTTTTCAGCTTCTAGTGGCTGCCACTGCTCCCTGGCTTATGTTTCTGTGTCCACATCCAAAGCACATCATTCTGATGTCTGCCTCTATCACAACCTCTGTCTCTGATTCCTTCTGCTTCCCTGGACCCACCTGGATAATTCAAGCTACTCTTCCTATCTCAAGATCCTTACCTTAATCACATTGGCAAGGTCCATTTGCTGTATAAGGTGACACAGGTTCCAGGTGTTAGGATGTGGACATCTATGGGGGGGCATTATTCAGCCTATTAGAGTAGGGAAATTCCCTTATATTTCAATTATTTTGGTTTAAAAACCAAATTATGAATGTCTTGATTTTATTGAATACTTCTGTATCTGTTGAGATAGTAATTTATATATTTGTCCTTCTGTAATGTCTTTTAAAATTTTTTTATCATAGTAAAAAAGTCATAACATAAGATTTACCATTTTGACCATTTCTTTTTTAAAAAATTTTAATGTTTATTTTTGAGAGACAGAGAGTGCACGTGGGGGTGGGGTAGAGACAGAGGGAGACACAGAATCTGAAGCAGGCTCCAGGCTCCAAGCTGTCAGCAGAAAGCCAGATTTGGGGCTTGAACTCATGAACTGTGAGATTATGACCTGAGATTAATTAAATTGGATGCTTAATGGACTGAGCCACTCAGGCACTCCTCATTTTAACCATTTTTAAGTGCACAGTTCAGGAGTGTCAACTATAGTTACATTGTTACACAACCAATCTCCAGAACCCTTTTGTCTTGCAAAACTAAAACTCTGTATCCATTCAACAACATTCCCTACTTCTCCTCCTCTCCACACCTGGCCACTGCCAGTGTGCTTTCTTTACATTGTATATGACATTGAGAGATTTTTCTCTTGAACCAGCTTTTCATTTCTAGGCAAAATATGCTACTTGAGTGTCATGTATTATCATTTTTTAATGCAATACAATTTGCACATATTTTATTTAGAATTTTTTCATTTACATTCTAGTTGGACAAAATTTTCTTTTACTATTCTTTTCAAATCAGTTATATATTTTTTCAGTTTTATTGGGGTATAATTGACAAATAAAATTGTAGTGTATTTAAAGTATACAAAATGATTAGATACATATACAATGTGGAGGGATTCCCACAATTGAGTTAATGTATCTATCACCTCACAGATTTAGCTTTTCTTTATTTTTCTTTTATTGTTCTTGTCAGACTTACACTCCCCTTACAAATTAAGGTTAATTTTTTCTCACACAATGAGATAGGCAATTTCCCCTGTTTTCTTCTCTGAAAAAGTTTGTATAAAATAGAAATTATTGGGGCGCCTGGGTGGCTCAGCCGGTTAAGCGTATGACTTTGGCTCAGGTCATGATCTCACTGTGAGTTCAAGCTCTGCATCAGGTCTGTGCTGATAGCTCACAGCCTGGAGCCTGCTTCAGATTCTGTGTCCCTCTCTCTTTCTCTTCCCCTTCCCCACTCTCTCTCTCAAAAATAAATAAACATTAAAAAATTAAAAAATAGAAATTATTTATATCTTTAATAGACTAGATGTTCTTACTGTGTTATTCCGATTTTCTGTTGAGCCAAATTTAACAAGTTTTTTTTTTAGAAAACTATTCATTAAATTTTGAAATATTGGTGAAAACTTTTCAAATAATTCCATTATGAGTTTCTAAATCTTAAAATATATCTCCTTTTTAAATTGCTACTATTGTATATTGTGTCTTTTCTTACTTTGTTTTTCTCAGTCCTCTTAACATGCTGGCTATTATACATAGCACTTGGTTCTGTTTGGCTTTTCTCTCTGTAGAACTCGGGTTAAAGTCCACACTTTTTAAAAAAAAAAAATTTATTTATTTTGAGAGAGAGAGAGGATGCAAGCTGCGGGGGGTGGGGGAGTGGGGGGTGGGGGTGGGGTGGGGAGGGGGAGGGCAGAGAAAGGGAGGCAGAGAATCCCAAGCAGACTCCACACTGTCAGCGCAGAGCCCGATATGGGATTCAGCCTCATGAACCTTGAGATCATGACCTGAGCTGAAATCAAGAGTCAGATGCTTAACTGACTGAGCCACCCAGGCGCCCCCCGCCCCTTGTCCACACTTTTATCAGCAAAGCAGCTAAATCCAATCTAATGGAAGCTACACATGTTTACTGCCCAAGGAAATATACAGCTATAGAGAGGAAAAACAGTGCACACTTGATTTAAGAAAGAATGACCCTCACTTCTCCCGACACAGTGTTGTTTTTGGTAATTGTATACCAAAACTGTATGTCAAATGCATATTACAAGTTGACAACATTTCTACTTTCTGACTTTACAATATTTCAACATTTCTACATTTCAACATTTCTGACTTTAATAAGATAAATGGAAATTATGGTACAGCTAATGGAAAGATCTGGAAGATTATTTTCTTTAAGAAAAAAAAAACTAGAAGGATTTCAGAAGGGTTTAGGGTGGTTATGGTAGGGACTGCTGAGTTATAAGAAAGAAAAAGAGAAAAAGAGAAAAAGAGATGAGATTGATGAAATATGGCCAAAGCCACAGCTCATTCTGCCAGTTACATCAAGTCCAGAAAGAAAGCAGGAATAAGCCGAAGAGCCCAGAGAAATGGGCTAAAATAAATGAATAAGGGAGTGAGTCTGAGCAGATAAGGAGGTGAGAGGGCTGGAGATCAGAAGCCAAGAGCCTTCAGGTGGATGACAGTTTGGGGACAATCAGATGGAAGTACTTACACCTTCACAGGCTACAAAGTCTCTGCCTTGAGAAAGAAGACAAGAATGAGAAAAGATGAGAGACAGTGGGGAGCCTTGGCTGATTTTGCTCGACTCCCCTGGGAGTCGAGCCTTCTGTTGCAGCTCCAAGGGTATTTTCATATTTACACTCAGTGCACCATCTGTTATTTTCCTGCCTGACTCATTATGAAATCCCCCGTCCCTGCTGGAGTAACTGAAATCTCTGTACCTTCTTCAGTCTCTTTGGAAATGAAAACAGTGATGACCAGGAAGTTGAATCTGCAGGCAGTTATACTCCCTGATCCAACCTGTCTGATGTCCTGGGTCACCCTGGGTGGTTGTGGGCACCCATGTCTCCCGCTGCTGGTCATGCCCTGCTGCTAGCTTTTGCCTGGCTTGGTGAATCAGGGGCTGCTTTGGAGTGGTTTATAAATAAATGCAGCAGGGGAAACTGGAGGAATGTGACCAACAGTTTGCTCTGAGGGATGAGTAAATGAGGAGGTATTATGAGCATCCCAACCACATCCCAAATACATAGTCAAGAGTTTGAATATGTGTTGGAGATCTCTCCCGTCTCCCCCTCCCCCTGTTACTTAACTGTAGGAAAAAGAAAAAAAAAAGGCTGGGAAATTAAACCTGAACTCCAGTTTCTAAATAGAGAAACCAGAGTCTCTGAACCAATTTTCCCAAGTCAAGTTCAAGGTAAATGTTTACATTCACATGATCAACTCCTGTGAGAGAATGTGAGGGAGGGAAGGGATTAAAACATGAATGATGACAAATCTTCAAACGAGAGCTTAAGGGGAAGCTTTATGAAGTTTATGTTTTGTAGGCTGGAAAAAGGAAGTACAGTGCTTAACAAACTAAGGGTTTCCAATCTAATGGCATTTGTTTTCATTCGAGGGAGCCCACAGCAGAGTCGTGTATTTACAGCATCCACAGCAGAACCGAAATGTGTGGTGTGCCGCACAGCCTTCTCTGGGCTCCACCACGTCTGTTAGTTGCAGGTGGTCATCCTGGGTTCCGTCAAAATGGCAGCACGGTTCTCTCTGATAAGGCAGGATGCTCCGAACCTCTAGACAAAAACACCTGCTCCTCATTCTGAGGAAACGCTGTTCGAGATTTGACTCAGTTACACAGTGCATGCCATCTCACTCCCGGGAGGGTGGCGATGATGAAAGCTTTATGCAGATCTCAGTAAGGAGAAATTTTAAAATGTATATAATGTACACTATGTAATACACAATCGATATAATGTATAACGTATACATTGATATTTATAAATACATATATGCATTTATATACAACCATATATATATATATGTATACTTTGGGAAAACTGTTGACCCATTTCTAACAAACAAGAAGCATAGTTCTTAGAGAACCACAACTGGAGGATAAACATTTAATCCTGAAATGGTGAGGTGAACTCTGGAGCATAGTTACAAAGAGATGACATTGTCACAGAATTCTCACAGATAATTATATCCTACCATAACCTGCCTTCAGTTCGTTGACTTTTCTGGTTTTGATTTGAAGTCCTTTTCTTTTCTTTTAGAAGGAAATGTTAGTCTCTGAAGATATGCATATCCCTTAAGAGTCATGGGTGTCATTTGATTAGTTTTCTCTATTGTACAGCCTTCAGCTCCCACCTATGTACCACGTTACTGTATATATTTCTCATGAAAGCATTCTCTAGTACTTATGGGATACTGGAGACTTTCTAAAGCTCTAGAAAAGCAGCAGCACATTCCCTTGACTTGAACAGAAAATTAGTTCTCATCACTTTCCCTGCTGTTTAATTTCTTAGTTTCAGGCCAATAGAGAGGAATAAAAAGTAACTAGCAAACTAAGCAAATCATATAATATATTATATAATATATCTACTGATATATGTCTAATGAATTAGGCTATATTTTCAGCAGACAGATGGCATTGTGAATCCTGATACTTGCTAGGTTGCCTTCTAGGTGCTTTTCTTAAAAGTAAAAAATTGAAGAAAGCATTTCTACACTTTCCAGCAGCATCAGCAGGAGTGTGAAATAATTCTTCCTTTCAGTCTGCTCAGCTTGTACTTGGTTAGTCTATTATGCTATATAAAGGCTATAACAACAACAAAAAAAGACTGAAAAACAAAATTCAAGTGTGGTGTCTGTCACATCCTAGACTGGGAAACGGCACTAGACTGTTTGCTCAAGGATATAATTTTGCCCTTTGTCTTAATTAGTGGTTGGAAGATTGTGAGGTATAAAAACGGGGTGACATAGAAAAATAAATGCCTGTTCACCTGCAGCCAGCAGGGTCCTAAATTATTTTCTCTTCCTCTGCAACTGACATAGTCATACTGGTAAAAGAATTATCTGATTTGAAAATATGAGAGAGAATGTATGGGCCAGAAATGTAGTACTTTACAGAAGTATGATGATCTTTGTATGAACCATCTAATAAGCACTCTCCACTATCTCCATGTTCTTTTTATTCACAGTTATGGTTTAATTGTGTGATTACTCAGAATTTATTTTAAAAAGAGCAAGTACTGCCTCTGACCTTTGAAAACCATAAGGCACTGCAGAAATACACACACTACTGTTAATTTGGTTTTAATTATTATTACTGGTGTTGAGATTTGTGTCTAGAATCAGATTAGAGTCTGACATCCAAAAGGTTAGGGGGGCATGATACCACACCATTAGGTGGAATTTCAAAAAATGCCATTCAATATTCAAACGGCATTTATTGAACATCTTCTATGGCAGGACTATATTTGACATTTATCTCTAAGTAGGGTTCCAGATTTAGCAAAAAATAAAAATAAATAAATAAACAAATAAACAAGGAAAAACGAAACAAACCGAACCAGAATAGGACACCCAGTTAAATTTGAGTTTCAGATGAATACTGAATCATCTTATTATTATAATCATTTTATTATTCCAGTATTATCCAAATGTTGCATGCACCCACTTATAGGGAACAATGATTTATTTATCTGAAATTAATATTTAACTGAGCATCCTGAGTTTATCTGGAAACTCTATTTCAAAGCTAAAAAGTCATAATCTCTGAGCTTGGGAAACCTCCTGTAGTGAACAGGTCGATATGTATATTTTACTATTTGGAGTTGCAGTAGGAGTGGAACAATATGCTTTATTTTTTTAATTTTTAAAGATTTTTAAAATTTATTTTTTGAGAGACAGAGAGCAAGCTGGAGAGAGGGACAGAGAGAGAGAGGGAGACCCAGAATCTGAAGCAGGCTTGAGGCTCCAAGCTGTTAGCACAGAGCCTGATGCGGGGCTTGAACTCACGAACTGTGAGATCTTGACCTGCGCTGAAGTTGGATGTTTAACCAACTGAGCCACCCAGGTGCCCCACAATATGCCTTATGAACACAGAAGAAGTGGTAAGCTAACTCAGTGAGCCCAGCTCTCTTTCTTTCCTCACTAGAAAAGTGCTTGCAGGTTGCTCAAAAATACTCTGTTGTATGCTGAGGTCCTCTAGTCCTATGCAAGACTGATTTTCCTCCCCAGATCGAAATGGCACAGAATAAATAGGTTCGTTTGTCTAGTCTGAACAAGCAGGAAGAAATCACCCTCCTCTGGGTTTGGGTAACTGGGAAGCTTCTGAAGTCATGTAATATCAAATACTGATTTTTTTTTTTAATTTTTTTTCAACGTTTATTTATTTTTGGGACAGAGAGAGACAGAGCATGAACAGGGGAGGGGCAGAGAGAGAGGGAGACACAGAATCGGAAACAGGCTCCAGGCTCTGAGCCATCAGCCCAGAGCCCGACGCGGGGCTCGAACTCACGGACCGCGAGATCGTGACCTGGCTGAAGTCGGACGCTTAACCGACTGCGCCACCCAGGCGCCCCTCAAATACTGATTTTAAACAACGTGTAATACAAAAACAAAATTTTCTAACTTATCTGGAAGCTGCATCAGGTCACATGTTTTATTTCTTACGCCTAAGGAATGGGTGGCACTATATAACTACGTTTCTATTTTCTACAGTTGACACCCACATGCAGTACCTGAGTCCCTATCCAAATGCTGAATTTTTGTCATGAACTCGTAACTGCCAGATTGTTGCTTCTCAAGAGAGGTGGAAGTAGCCTGGAGCTAGATTTAGAGTCTCTGCACTCTAGCCCTTGCTATGCCTAATTTGTGATATGACTTGATTTTAAATTAAATTAGACAGTTGAAATAGATACTTTCTCAAGATTTTGCAACTCTAGAAATTCATAGCTTTAAAATCAAGTAATGCAAATCTAACCCTCCACTTACCCTTAACTTAAAGCTAAGGCCTGAAACTCAAATGTCTACAGGGGTCAGTTTGGAAACTAAATGAATGACAAGCAGGTGGAGTTCACTGGGGCTTGGAAAACACATCAATTTCAAGCTGTGGGGAAACTTCAGCTCTAGACAATGCCTCTGAGAAGGGAGTGAGGGCCATGGTGGCTAGATGCTGAAAGTTGGCAAGCTTTTTACAAAAGAAGGTGAAATATATTATTTTTATGTAGTATCTTATTATATGGTAATTATATGGCAACTTATTTTGAATATATATATATATATATATATATATAGCAATGCAGTATTTTTTAAAAACAGAAAAAAATGTGCCATGTGGATGTGGTTTTTATGCTTCTAATTTGTCCCTGATTTAAAATGTGTTCATTATGTCCATGTGTTTTGTTTGTTTGTTTGTTTTTGTCTAGATTTCAAATCACCAGAGTTTTTGTCCTTATTCATTGTCTTGTATATGCCGAAGTAATGTGCTGATTTTGAACAAATATTCTAGAATTTGCATGTGGATATTAGTTTTGTCCTCTTCCATTTAGTTGCTTTATAATAATAATTATGATTAACATCTGTTGAACATTTATATGGCCCAGAAACTGTTCCAAGTATGTATACATTTTTTTATTTAAAATTTTTTTATGTTTATTTATTTTTGAGAGAGACAGAGACAGAATGCTAGTGGGTTGGGGCAGAGAGAGAGGGAGGCACAGAATCTGAAGCAGGCTCCAGACTCTGAGCTGTCAGCACAGAGCCTGACATGGGGCTCGAACTCACAAGCTGTGAGATCATGACCTGAGCCGAAGTCGGACGTTCAACCGAGTGAGCCACCCAGGTGCCCCCTAAGTATGTATATTTTTATTTCATCTTCAGCAAAACCATGTTAGGTAAGCATTGTCTTATTATTCAGTGTTTCAGTTAATCTTTGTTCTTTAACAAAGTACCCCAAAATTTAATGACTTAAAACAGCAACAATTTATCATTTCTAATGATTCTGTGAACTGGTAATCTGGATGATTTCTTCTGCCCATGCCACCTGGGATTATTCATGTGGCCTGCCATCAGCTGATGGCTCAGCTGAGGCTGAAGGGTCCAAGATAGCCTCGCTCATTTATCTAGCTATTGGCTGTCAGCTAGGGTACCACATGTCTTCTCCACATGAACTCTCGTCCTTCAGTATGCTACACAGGTCATCTTTATAGCATGGTGTTCTGATTTCAAGAAGGTGAAAATAAGAGCTGCAAAGCCTCTTCACACCTAAGCCCAGAACTTGCATATGTTGCCTCCATTATATTCTGTTGGTCTAAGCAATTCATAAAGCTAGCCCAGATTTAGTGTGGAGGGGGAGATTACACAAGGGCATGCATTTAGGAAGGCATATTCCATCTGAGGCCGTTTTGTAACAATCTACCATATACAGATACCTAAACTGAGGCATAGAAGATCTGAATAACTCACCTTAGATCAGACCATTTGTAAATAGCAGAATTAGGTTTTGAACCTTCTAGGCCTCTCATTTTTACTTCAGGCCAAAAATTGTATTTCCAGTAACATTGCTCTTTATCCGGTGTAACTTCCTTGAAGGGTAACATTTATTTATAGATATAAGTTTTTGTATCCTTGTTTTAAAAATTGCCCTGTAATTATTCTTGGAATGCCATTTACTTAAAAAGCTGCCCACAGGGAGTTTTAAACAACCACAATTAATATGTAATGTTCTGCACTTTGGTTTAAATGCCAAAAAAGATAGAAAATATGGATTCACATTTAGATCTTTGTTTTTGCCTTTATAGATAGAAAAGGTGCATTAAGTGATGTAGAATTGATTGCATCCATTCATTCCATGTAGAACAAGGTAAGGAAGGGGAAAAAATATGGTAGCTAATATATCCTCTATTCATAAAGAAAAAAAGATAAACTATAACTGCAGATAATTCTGAGAAATACACTATAAAAATGTTCTTAGCTTGTCTTTAATGGGGTTAGGTATGCATCTGAGACTTGAATGCATTATTAGAAATGATTTCTCCAAGCAAATAAAGATTTCATATCCTAGAAAATTAAGCTGTTGACCAGAATGTCAGATTAAACAGATGAAATATCATTTCTTAACATTCTAGGAAAAGTATTGGGATACTTAATGCAAACCAGAAGGACTGTGCATTGGTAAGGATGACTGTTGTCAAACTACAAAATTAAATATACAATACTTTATTAAGTGCTCAAAAGTTGATCTAAGTTTTCTTTATCAGCTGTTAAAAAATAACTAGTTTTGGGGTGTCTGGGTGGCTCAGTCGGTGGAGCATCCGACTTTGGTCAGGTCACGATCTCACAGCTCTTTAGCTCAAACCCCGCGTCAGGCTCTGTGTTGACAGCTCTGAGCCTGGAGCCTGCCTTGGTTTCTGTGTGTCCCTCTCTCTCTCTCTCTCTCTGCCCTCCCCCACTCGGGCTCTATCTCTCTCTCAAAAGTAAATATTAAAAAAAATTTTTTTTTAAATAACTAGTTTCACTTTGATTGGTCATCATTTTCAAATTGCTTCCTTTCTCCAAATATTTTCACATATTTTTGTGTGATTCTATTTAGATTCATATACAAGGGAACAAACCAAAGAGAGAGTTACAGTGAAATGGGCTTAATAGGAGCAAGAAAAAGTAGAAAACTTCTGGAGCTATGTGGAATTTTCAAGATCGGTGAGATATCAGTTTGCAATTTGAGTCAAAGACACTATTTATTCACTTCTTGGGAATAAGAAAGTTTGTGCTTCTAGGATAAAATATGGGAAAATTAAGAGCTTATGGATTCTCTTACCAGCGTTAGTAACAACAGTTTTGAGCTTGTCCAATAACTTTTGTTTACCCCAGTTTCTATTCTTTGTAATGGGTATAATACATGAGCATCTCTTAGGGACAGAGGAGGATATTTTCGTTCTTCCATAGATTTAATATAGGCTCAAATGACAGGTAAAGAACACTATAGGCCACATCATGGTGTTGCTCTGTTCCTAGATCTGTGTCAGGTCTATATTGGACCGGAATGGGTGGCAGTCAGATGGAGGTGAGGGGAGTGGCAATGGAATGGCTGAAACTGGAATTGTGGCCGGGTCCCCAGTATGAACAGAATAGGGTAACTAGGCCATTTTCCCTTATACTGTCTTATGAGTCTACTTCCTATGGAAAAGCCCAGATGCTTCTAGCCTATGAACATAACTTATAACTGAGACAGATGAATTTTCTTATAATAGCCAAAGCTAAACTGAACACCCATTTTTTTTTCTTGGAAACCATGATTCTGTGTGGATGTACTATTAGAGAAAACCTAAATGGACAAATATTTACACTCAATTTAAGAGACATGCTCACAGATTGTTTTTTGTTGGTCATTTTTACTTTATTTATTTATTTTTTAATGGTTTCAGGAGTAGAATTTAGTGATTCATCACTTAAATGTAACACCCAGTGCTCATCCCAACAAGTGCCCTCCTTACTATCACCCATTTAGCCCCATCCACCCACCAGCACCTCTCCAGCAGCCTTCATTTTATTCTCTGTATTTAAGAGTCTCTTATGGTTTTCCTCTTTCACTCTTTTTATCTTATTTTTGCTTCTCTTTCCCTGTGTTCATCTGTTTTATTTCTTAAATTCCACATATGAGTGAAATCATATGATATTTATCTTTCTCTGACTGACTTATTTCACTTAGCATATATATTCTAGTTCCATCCATGTTGTTGTAAATGGCAAGATTTCATTCTTTTTGATTGCTGTGTAATATATGTACCATACCTTCTTTATCCATTTGTCAGCCAATGGACCTTTCCATACTTTGGCAATTATCAACAGTCCTGCTATGAACATTGGGGTGCATGTGCCCCTTTGATTCAGCATTTTTGTATCCTTTGGATAAATACCTAATAGTGCAATTGCTGGGTCATAGGGTAGTTCTATTTTTAATTTTTTGAGAAACCTCCACACTGTTTTCTGGAGTGGCTGCATCAGTTTGCATTCCCACCAGCAGTGCAAAAGAGATCCTCTTTCTCCACATCCTCGCCAACGTCTGTTGTTGCCTGAGTTGTTAATGTTAGCCATTCTGAAAGGTGTGAGGTGGTATGTCATTGTGGTTTTGATTTGTATTTCCCTGATGATGAATGTTGTCAAGCGTCTTTTCATGTGTCTGTTAGCCATCTGGATGTCTTCTTTGGGAAAGTGTGTGTTCATGTTTTGTGCCCATTTCTTCACTGGATTATGTGTTTTTTGGGTGTTGAGTTTGATAAATTCTTCATAGATTTTGGATATTAACTTTTAATAAAAAAATTTTTTTTAACATTTATTTATTTTTGAGACAGAGAGAGAGAGAGAGAGAGCATGAACAGGGGAGGGTCAGAGAAAGGGAGACACAGAATCCGAAACAGGCTCCAGGCTCCGACCTGTCAGCACAGAGCCCGACGTGGGGCTCAAACCCACGGACCACGAGATCATGACCTGAGCCGAAGTCCGATGCTTATTAACCGACTGAGCCACCGAGGCGCCCTTTGGATATTAACTCTTTATCTGATATGTCAATTGCAAATATATTCTCCCATTCTATCGGTTGCCTTTATTTTTGTTGACTGTTTCCTTCGCTGTGCAGAAGCTTTTTATCTTGATGAGGTCCCAATAGTTCACTTTTACTTTTGTTTCCTTTGCCTCAGGATGCTCAAGAATTTTGAGGGAAACTGGTGTAGATGCTTGAACAATTAAAGAATATCATGAAAACACTAGTAATCTTGAAACTAGATATTAATTATTCATTTATTCAACAAATACTTATTAAACAATTATTACTTTTGGATATTATAGTTAACATTGGAGATAGAGTCTTGCACAAAATAGGACATAGTCTGTGTTCATGGAGCTTGTATATGAGATGCTGCTAGCTTCAAAAGGAGAAACCTAACCTTTGCCAACATCAGTTGAGTGAAAACCATCACCAGGATCTAGAGAACACCGTCTCCACATAATGTGATTCTAAAGTACACAATAATAAATGCAGCAGTATATATACAGAGAATACTTTTGTTTTATGTAACAGGGACATGCACTACAGTTTATTACAGCCTCCATGCAAATAGTTTTTGCAGAGATATTTCAAAGGGCCAGATTTAGGAGTAAAATAGAAAAGCAGCTGTATTTATTTGCATATATTTACATGAACACTGCACATTCTTCATTGGAAATTAGAATTTTAAAAAGTTACCTCAAAAATGTAATTTCAAAGTTTTCTTTTCTCAATACCTTCATATAAACCTATTTATGGTTTTTCAAGTATCCATATGAGAGGTTTGGAATACATATTTAGAAGCATTTTTTTCACTAACCACATTAAAAAGATAAAACATTTACCTTTCATAATGTCGTACATGTGCACATCTGCTGAAATTTGAGCCCAGGGAAAGGGATAGCCAGGGCAATGACAGAGTGGCTAGAGCTGGGAAATGAAGAAAGACAAAATTAGTGAGTCCCACATCCTCTTCTCTAATTCAGAGCCAGAGTTGTGGTTCCACCTGTAAGCCCCTTCATATCAAGAAAGATTGGCAAGACTTCCATATATTTTAAGAGAGTTCAGGCTTTCACTGAAATTTCATTTCTGTGTCTGTTTTCCAATCATGGTTGTTGTAATATTTAACAGCAATAATAATAATAGCTATTACATGTTATTTCCTTGATGGCTGCCAGTGACTTGTTAAATGCCTTTGCCATTTTATTTAATTGATAGGGAAAAAAACAATGAGGTAGGTGGTATAATTATTTCATTTTCAGGTAAAGAAACTGACATTCACAGAAGTGACATGAACAAAGACACAGGGTTATAATAAGTCGGCTAGCCAAGATTCAAATTAGATCTGTCTGATTCCAAACATTGGCATGTTTACCTCTACTTACCTTGTTAAGAAAAACCATAAGGCAATAATTAGAATAATCATGCGTATGAAAAAAGCAAACGCAAACCATTTAGATAGGAATAGAGATGGCGTTAATACATATGTAAAGTATCTATATAAAAATGATTATACATTCTTTATATAAATCATGCACACAGAAATATAGATAGCAAAATAGATTTTCTTTTAATTCTCACCCTCTGTATTGAAAGCAGCTAAAAAAAACAAAAACCCAAAACACAGCAAAAGCTCAATGATCAGCCAAGAAGTACTGGATAGGTAAATAGGTCTGGAATATTAAATCATCCTGTCAGCCCCTTTCACATTGGCTGTTCAATATCATGATGAAGCATTCCTGTGTTTAAACTAATAGTTTCAAAACTTCTTGGTACCAACCTGATTAATTCATAAAAGAATCATAAAATCTACACCTTAAAAAAGAGTATGAAAATAAAAACTGCAAACTCTGGACGATTGCATTACAACTTGATTTTTAGCTTTTTAAATAATTTTACTTAGAAAATGACAGTTTTCATAATTCAGGAACTGGTTGATTTGCTTGCACGTTATGCTTAAGCTTACCAAAAATATGTGCTTAAATTCTTAAAAAAAATGAACACAAATCACCAGATTGAGAAGAGGCCTGACTGTCCTAAAAGACCAAACCAAAACAAACAAAAAAAGAGGAAAAAAAAAAAACCCCACTGCTTTTACATCTCCTTCCAGTGCTCCAAAACCTACGCTTACCTTCTCCATCAATTCAGAAACTTGACTCCAAGTTCCTCTACAGTCTGATTTCACTTTACATGCCTCACTTTATTTCTCTTCAGTCAAGCCAGCATCTTAACTCTGAAGCTGTGTCTATATACACATCTAATCCCTGCTTCACATCATTGCTTGTGTTATAACACACAATGTGTCTGTTTATATGCCATGTCTTTTCTCCTCCTCTTTACCTACTGCACATTCTGTTTAAGCCTTACCTGCCTCACAAGACACATTTTGAAGAGTTCTATTACCCTTATAACCTATTACATTTAGAATCATTACCACAAAGCATATTGTATTGAATGTGTGTGTTAGAGAGAGAGAGAGAGAGAGAGAGAGAGAGAGAGAGAGAGAGAGTGTGTGTGTGTGTGTGCGTGTGCGCACTTTTTATTTGGAGGGCACTTTGGCAATATAAAAGTGAAAATATGCAAATCCTTTAATCCCCAGTAATACACACACACATAGATAAATTCTTAACTGTCTGTATTTATATATGTACATGTAATAATATACAATATATGATACATGCATATTCATACATGGAAAAACTTCGAAAATAACCTTAAGAGTTACTTACCTAGTTTGGAGACTGGATAAATGTTAACTTCCGTAATAGGGAGGTAGGTGTATAGATGAAGTTGGAAAATATTAATAACTGATATTTACTGTAAACACAATGACAACTTCTTTGTGTTTTTTTCTTTAGTTCTCACAAAAACTGTACTATAGTAAGTGTTATTATCATGCCCTTTTACAGATGAAATGTGGATATATGTTTACATCTGCGTACGTGAATTACGAAGGACACACCAGATGTTAAGAGTGGTTGCCCATGGGGAGTGTGATTAATATTGAGGGAGACTTGGTTTTCACTATGTGCCCGTCTATACTGGTTTTTAAAAATATACTTATATTTTTAAATGCATAATAATAACAGAGGAAAACATCTGTTGAGTTTTTCCTTCTAGCTGGACTGTGAACCCTTTTTAGGAAGGAGCCCTGCTGTATCAAATTGTATTGATATATTCAGTGATGTGCTGCTGGAGCACATATTTTCATTGCAGACAAAATAAAAACACAGATGCAGTTTTCATAAATATAAATTCTTAGAAACAGCAAACTCTGCTTTTTTATTCGGGGATATAATATTTTACTTATTTCATATTTGCAGTGTCATAAAATAAATCAAATGCTTTTTAACAACCATAAAGGAACTTCTGAGAATTTGTTCAAGGTAGATACTTTGTGAGAATATAATATCCTTTGAAGTGATTCTGAAGTGAATTGTTCAATTTTTTTTAAGAATTTGAAAAGCAGGGGCGCCTGGGTGGCGCAGTCGGTTAAGCGTCCGACTTCAGCCAGGTCATGATCTCGCGGTCCGTGAGTTCGAGCCCCGCGTCGGGCTCTGGGCTGATGATGGCCCAGAGCCTGGAGCCTGCTTCCGATTCTGTGTCTCCCTCTCTCTTTGCCCCTCCCCCATTCATGCTCTGTCTCTTTCTGTCCCAAAAATAAATAAAATAAAAAAAAAACGTTGAAAAAAAAATTTAAAAAAAATAAAAAAATAAAAAAATAAAAAAAATAAAAAAAGAATTTGAAAAGCATTATAATATATATTTATATGTTTAAACTTGTAGAAATTTTTACCTACTTATACCTGTATATTAAAGTGTCAATTAGTTGCTTGTATAAGAGCCATTTAGAAAACCAAAACTCATGTAAAGTAATTCAGTATAATAATAATAATAATAATAATAATAATAATAATCTACTATGGAATATTAAGGTGTTGGAAGGCCTAGGGAACCGCCATGGGAAGACAAGATTACCTGCCTTAGGAAGTTACCACTATTTCTAAGTTCAGGGTTCAAAAGCAGGAGCTCAGGAGCTGGGGACACTAAGCTGAAGCTAGAACCTTGGATCCCAGCTGTCTCGGAAGAACTAGAGCCACGGAGAATACCAGCTGGCAGAGATGATACCAAAGTAGAAAGAGAAGGAAATACCTTGGTTTCACTTTTCTGCCTGACAACTCTGTGCCAGTGCCTCTCATTGGCTGAAATGGGCCAGGAGTCAATTTGCAAGGGATCTTGGGAAATGTAGTTTACAGAGGTCAGCCCACCCCCAGTATGCAAAGGAGAGAGGAGAATGATTTGGGGAAAAAACATGCAAATAAACTACATTGTTTTGAAAACTTACCATGATACACAGTAGCACCTCCCACTTCTCCTTTCCTCTTAGCGCCTTTCTTACAGAGGCACTTTTCCTCTTTTAGCCATTTCTTCTGTAGTTTTATTCATAGTTCTAAATAAAAGTCTGCATTGCTACATGGTAATTTTTTAAGTTGATGTATTATATATTGGTTGTCGATGATGGTGGATAAAGATTTAGTTCTCTTATTTGCTCCTCCCTCATTCTTGCAATAGAATTGTTGCAATAGAATTATAGCATTTTAAAATGTAAATCAGCAAGCAGTGTTCACAACCTCATATGATGTACATATTGGTCACTGCTAAACCAAGTATCATGTTAACTTTTCTCATCTTGGATAAGTATTTGTTTGGAAGAATAATCACTGTTCTTTTACTTCATAATTCCTCGTATTTTAAAATATTTTTTCTCATAGTCTTAATTCTTCTCTATTACCCTAAAGTATCATCTACCTTTTTTTTTAAGTTTATTTATTTATTTTGAGAGAGACAGGAACAGCGTGAGTAGGGAAGGGTCAGAAAGAGAGACAGAATCCCAAGCAGGCTCCACACTGTCAGCGCAGAGCCCTACACGGGGCACAAACTCATGAAACCTTGAGATCATGACCTGAGCCCAAATGGAGAGTCGGATGCTTAACCAGCTGAACCACCCAGGCGCCCCTCATCTACCTTTCTAGTTTTTATTCCATTCTGTTATGTTTTTTTAGGAGAATTTCCTTTTGGAGCCTCCTTTCTCTTGCTCTGATCTGGTGACTGCTCTATAATTTAGCTTTGTGCTATCATCTGGGGCTTTGTGTCAGTAATTTCTTGCTTTGGATGCACTTTTCCTCTTTCTTATTACTTTGTTTTTCTGTGGTGTATTTGACAGGAATTCTCTTGCTCTCACTTACTTGCTTCTCACTGTCTTCTCTTTTCTCCTATTTTCCATGTTAATAAATTCTCTTTCTCCTCATTCATTTTCTTTTTCTCTGTTTCAGGCATTTGTATTTCATAAGCACTTAATCTGTATCAAGCACTTAATCTGCATCCAACACTGAGTTAGCAAATAGGAACCATGCTATTTATTGGCCACTTTATAGCACACTAAATTTATTTCAAATAATTCTTTGGTGTAGGTCACTGATATAAGCCAATGTTCCAAATCTCTTTCACATTTGATCCAATTATCTTTAACAGTCCCTACTGCATATTTTCTCACAGGAATGGATAAATTGCTTTATACGGGTAATATTTTGAATTTTGGAGCACTTAAAAATTTTCCTAATTTATAAAAATACCTGTTATGAGCCTCAGTCCTCATAAGAACCTATTCTGAAATTACACATATTTGACAAACAAACAGTGTCATTCTAAGTATCTTCCTCAAGAACAGATGTATTCACTGGTAGAGTCAGGAAACCTGGAAATCTTCTTTCTCACCTGTATCCTATAGGCTCCTTATCTGTGGTTTCGCTTTCCGCAGGTTCTGTTACCAGAGGTCAACCTTGGTTGGAAGTAGCAGACCCAGTTTCCGACAAATCATCAGGTGAGTAGTAGCCTTGGGCTGCATCACACGTTGGAGTCCTACACCTTACTTCCTCTCCTCAGGTCGGCATTTAATCATCTCACAGCATCACAGGAAGAAAGGTGAGTATGAGACAATGCTGGATAATATTTTGAGAGTGATACCACATTCACACAACTTTTATCATAGTATATTGTTATAATTGTTGTATTTTATTCTTGTTGTTAATCTCTTACTGTGCCTTACCTATAAATTAAACTTTCTCATAGATATGTATGTACAGGAAAAAACAGTGTACATAGGGTTTGGTACTGTCTGTGGTTTCAGGCATCCCTTGGGGGTCTGGGAATGTATCCTCTGAGGTAAGTGGGGGGGGGGAATGACTAGAATACTATTTGACTATGTGCTCCATGAACTAGTATAAGGTTAACCAAATACGAGGTGTCGCTCCTTGGCTGTAACAGTCATTAAGGAAATGATTGAACCAACCTTTATTTATATCCAGTTTCTCTACTTCTTTATCTGGTTTCAGTCTGAGGGCTGGATGTGGCAAAACATAGCATGTTTGAATTGTATGGGAGACTTTTTTTTTTCCGAACGATTTCAGAGGAGTGTGTGTGCATGTGTGCATGTTCTAGTGCAGCCAAGGGGGCAAGGGTGTTGAGGGTGGAGGTGTTGTTGAGTTTCCAGATGAGCCCATGGAATTTCCTTACCTAAAAATGGTTTAAGATTAGAATATTTCCCTGCTTAAGGAGTTAAGTTTTTCTTCATTAATGTTAGAGAAACCAATTTATATTAAATAATTTCAGATATACACACCCATCTTAATACTTAATCTGTTTTAGTATTGCTGACATATAGGTCTTCAGAATAATTTGTGGGATCACATATTCATTAAAATGATTTCTTTTACTAGTTAATTTTTATTATTCTTTAAAGAGCCAAATTAACAATAAAATTAACAGGATAACACAATACCATTTGTGAGGCAACGCAGTACGTTAGAAATAGCACTCAATTGAAGATTAAGCAATTAGACTCTAGTCCTATGTCTGTTACTCATTTGTTTTTTGGCCCTTGCAAGACACTTGCTTTCTGCTATGTTATTTATCATCCACAAGAAGAGGTGAATGAATGAAGTAGAATCTAAAGATCCCCAAAAGTAATTCTCTGATTTCTAATTTTTTTTAAATTAGGTTTATAAGTGCTAGACCAGTTCAGAGACATTCATGGACATAACTATCAAACACCCATTAATACACACAGACACACACAGATACACATTTGAATGATTTTATAGTTTCAGGTAAGTGAAAAGTGTAGATGATTATTTGTTACCATATATATTTTATTTTATATAAAAATATTATATCTTTTTTACTTTCTCTATTTCTGTCTGTCTCTCTATCTCTTTCTCTCTCTCTTTGTCCATACACAGAATGGCCAAACAAATTAGCCAAAGTACAGCCTTTTGAATTCTAACAAATAGATAAGGGGTTAAATCTCCCTTGCTCCATTGCCCTAAGAAAAGGGGTTCTATATAGAGAGAGCTATTATTCCTAGCTTTGCTTAGGATGAAAAAATAGTACTTTATGTTTTTAAGTAAGTGAATGTGGAATAAATGTATATAAAGGTCCCTGGTGTATTTATTGCTGTATGTCAGATGAACTGAAAAGTTTTCAACATACGGAAGAATTACTCAAGATCTCATTTAACTAAAGATTTCTGTTTTATTTCCTTTGTGTACATGTTTGGGTATACGATATGTGTGTGTGTGTGTGTGTATTAATTTAATAATACAATTAATGTATTCTGTATTATATAATTACATACATAGTTGTATATACATCAAATATTTAATATAAGATTTATTTATTTTTACTTTAAAAAATTATTCTCTTGCAAGTCATGCAGTTATTGCCTTTGTAGAAGTTGATATAATGTACTTTGTTACACTGACAAATACCATCTTTCATGATAGGACTAACAGTACAGCCACATCAAAAGATAAAATAAGAACATTTAGTTGGTATAATGATCTGCATAATATGAAACCAACATTTTTATTCTGAACTGCCCATGCTTTATTATGCAGGCTTTATTTTGACATAAACATTTTTTAACACTCTTACAAGCAAGAATTAAAGATAGGAAAAGGGGTCAAAAAGGACATAAATTAGGATCAGTGCCCCTAATTTGGTCTACTCCCAGTGGTTCATGTGGAATAATCAGAGGTAAAAAACAAAACAAAAACAAAAACAAAACAGAATTCAGTGGAAAGCTCTGAACTCCTATGTACAGAACAAGATAAGATTCCCTATAGATCTCTCAAATTTTAAATCATTTTGATAGAACCATTTGACTTCAACATCAAATAAGATGCATTCATGAACACTATTTGTTCAGCTTGCTTCCAGTCTACTTATTATTATAGCTTTACTAGCCTTAAGTATACACAATTAAGAGCTTTAAGCAATGACAGGATAAATTGTCATGCTTTTTAAATGCCTTATTTATTTGCATTTGAAGATCTTAAAATTAGACATGTTAAAATATGGCGTGCTTCTTGAGTTTTTATGGTAACTAGAGGTATAATTGAAGTAATTTGCTGTGAAATATTTAAAAATCATAGCAAATATATTTTCTTTAAAACCACTAGTTCTACATAATATTATATAATCATTCTTTAGTTTTATTTCCTTTTCTGGTATTTTGTCATGGTCCTGTCTTATATAATATGAATAGAAGATTGACTTTTTACAAACAGTTAATTTCATTGCAAGTACTTCTTGGGGCACCTGGGTGGCTCAGTTGGTTAAGTGTCCAACTTTTGATCTCAGCTCAGTTCCTGATCTCAGGGTTGTGAGTCAAGCCCTGTGTTGGGCTCTACACCCAGTGTGGAAAAAGAAAATACTTCTTGATAAAATAAACTACATGTGTTCTCCTAAAAATAGCATCTTAATAATTTTTTTCTAGTCATAACATCTCAATACTCTACTACTTTAAGATTTTTGGTAAATATTTTGTACTTAGACTAAAACTTAACCTTTGCTAATAAATGTAGGCTAAAAGTCAAAATCCTAAAGATATTAGAAGCACAGAATTAGGCCAAATAGAAGTTTTAATTCTACCAGCAGGACCTTAGTTTTGTGTTGTTCTAGTTTGGACTAAGTGTCAGTTTCCAAAGAAAGCCAGAAAGATAAGTTGATCACTTACTCAATAGTTTTACTCATTATTTGTGGAAAGGATCTCTGTATCCAAGTATTTCCTTTTTTAAAAAAATGTTTGTTTATTTTTGAGAGAGAGAGAGAGAGAGAGAGAGAGAGAGAGAGTACTAGAGAGAGAGGGAGACAGAAGATGTGGGGCTCAAACTCACAAACCATGGGATCATGACCTGAGCTAAAGTCGGTAGCTTAACCAATTGAGTCCCCCAGATACCCCTTGTACCTACGTATTTCACAGGAAGAAGGAGGAGAAGAAATCAAATTATTGAAAGAGAACTTAGAAAATGTAATACAATGAAGATTTTCTCAGAGAAAAATGTGGGTGAAGTAAGAGACACTAGGGTTAAAAAAACAAGTGATAGATGTGCAGGAAAGAATGTAAACTTTGGGTCTGAGAAATTATTAATATAATATGAGAAATTTATAAGGAAGAACAATGAAAATTGCTTTATATGAAGTAAGTTTCATATTCAGTTGGACAATCATGGAGGAACACGTGCTTCACCCTGCAGACTTCGGAAGGTCCTGACTCCAAGCGGTCTGACAGGACGCACACACCGTCTCCACTTGAGACTTGCTTTTACTACCGTATATTTCATCCTTGCCTCCCAAGTTATTACCATGATAATTGTTGAATTTCTCATTACAGAAAGCCAGGCTTTCATAAATATTATATGAGGCTATTATTGGCAGGCACAGTGTCAGTTTTTTAAGAAATATGGAAATTCTGTAATTTGAGGTGATTCATTATTTATCTTTTTTATAATTTTAATGAATACAAGTGTCTCTTATTCATTAAAAATAGAACAACAAAAATATCCATCTACCCATTATCCTCTTGATTGATCTGCCTCATTAAGCTAAAGATCCAGGCAGAGCACCTGAAAGCACCTTAATTCTTCTTCAGAGATCATCATCACACTGAAATTATTTGCTTCTGGAGATCATTAATTTCATTTTATGGATGTGAGGATTTTTTTTTTTCTGGATTGAGGTAGATTAACATTCCTTTTCACTCACCCCATTCAAGGAATTCTTAGTAATAAAGCAGAACGAAATGGCACATGTGAAACATCATTCATTTCATCTTTGGGGAAAAATCGTTCTAAGGAAAGTCTGGAGAGTAAGCCGAGAGTGGTTTTTTGATCTCATTGTAGGAATGATGGCTGAAGTATTTTGTTTTATTTGACAGGAAATACATGGCTATGTATGTTACTTGTGCATACCAAGAGGTATAAAATGATCACATAATTACTCATTATTATTTAAATGCCGGAAACTCCTGAGATTGATACCTGTGCCCCTGTATCACCTTTTAAGGAGCCTCTGGGCCTCTATCTACAATGTTTGCCGCTTGGTGCTTGTTAGAATGACCAGTCACTCCTAACTAAATTCAAATCTGTCTCCATGGACTGGTGTTTTGAGGGTTAGCAAAGAAAGACATCTAAAGATGGCTTGGAGGGGCGCCTGGGTGGCGCAGTCGGTTAAGCGTCCGACTTCAGCCAGGTCACGATCTCGCGGTCCGTGAGTTCGAGCCCCGCGTCGGGCTCTGGGCTGATGGCCCGGAGCCTGGAGCCTGTTTCCGATTCTGTGTCTCCCTCTCTCTCTGCCCCTCCCCCGTTCATGCTCTGTCTCTGTCTGTCTCAAAAAAAAAAAAAAAAAAAAAAAAAAACGTTAAAAAAAAAATTAAAAAAAAAATAAAGATGGCTTGGTGATAGGAAAAGATTTCATGTTATTGTAAAGAAAATGCACAACTTTTAAAGATGTATTCTTTCAGTTCTCACTTCTGTAATTTTTTTTAGTGACTGTATGTACCAAATTAAGGCAATTGCTTTCCCTCAAAATTATCCTTCAGATGAGAGGATGTGTCCTTAAGAAGTTTCTCATATGATATGTCTCAATCATTTTGTTTTGAACAACAAAGTTCAGATTTGCCTGAAATGATTTCAAACTGTGCTAGATTTTTATGTTTTTTAAAAAATCTAATCTTATGGGTTTAAAAAAAGGGAAAGAACTGTGAAACAGATTTTATAATTATTCCTAGGGTTGAGATCTTACAATTGTGAGTGTTGGATATGGTTGTAAATGAGTCTTTTGACAATCACTTGAAAATCATTTGCAGAAAGAAAGACTGTCGTTTGCGTATGGATCCTTCGGTTCCTTAGAATTTAGAACAAAGTGCTAAACCCAAATAGGTTTAGGACCATCTTCACAGAGAGTGGTGCTTATATTTGGCATCTCCTCTCTTCAGTCTCATTTTACACATAAGTATCAGGACACTTTTCTTGTCTTATGTTCCTATCTCTGCACACACCATTTTCTTTTAAATCTTCCTTGTATTTTAAAACACTTAGAAGTAAAAAACTACATGCTGTGGAAAAGATTCAGTAATACCTCTAACATCACTGTAATGGTGGTGATGATAATGCTATCTAAGGTATATGTGAAGAGTCTCGATGAGAGTGGAAAAGAACATTTCTGAAAGACTCTTCTGTTTTCTGAAGACATGTTGTCCAGTTTGGTAGCCACTAGCCTCATGAGCCAATTTAAATTTAAATTAATGAAAATTAAATGCAAACATTCAGTTCCTTAGTTGTACTGGTCCCATTTCAAATACCCAATAGCCACATGTGGCCAGTGTCTACCATATTAGAGCAGATATAGAGCAATTCCATCGATGCAGAAAGTTCTGTTGGATGACACTGTACCAGAGAATAACTTTAAATGTCTGGGTAATTAAAATAATATTATAAACAGATATTTCACTAGTACATTTATATGCCTATATTTCAAGCTCAAATGTTCAAAACATTTTGGAATAAAATGGGAGAATTATCTTACCTTTGAGGTTATTTTATATTTGGGCACACATAGTAATGTATTTAAAATATAAATTGTGTTTATTTTATTAAGAGTCAATGCCTTAAATGCTCCATGCAGTTTGTTAATTTGGAGACAAAGCTGATATTGACAGCAAATTTTGAAAAGCAAGTGTTAAAGTCACTGAGTCTAAGGTACTGAATATAGGATTTCATATTTAATAAAAGTTTTACCACTTTCATAATCCTTGATTTCATTTTATCATGACATTTACTGCTATAGGCTTCTGTTTTACAAAAGGGCCCAAGGGCACCAAATAACATGTTATATGAAAATGTAATATAGAATAGTAAAATTTCTGTTTAAGGAAGAGTGAGAATTGTATTGCCTTTAAGATATTTTCTCCCTGGACCCGATAAGCAATCCTTGTAGGAATAGAGGCCTCTCCGACCAGTGGATACAAAGCTGAGTCTTAAGGGAATTTAGAAAAAATATACAGAAGACTAGTTTCTAAATTTAAATCATAAACCTGCCTAGTATTCTAGTCAGAAGTCCAGAGTTGTTTTTGCTTGTTTGTTTGGTTGGTTTTTGCAAGTAAATTTCTTTGGTTGTATGGTTTCCTGAAGGAATACTAGCAAAAGGCTTTTGCTGGCATTACATTTGGCTTTAATATTTATGTGAGGAAATAAAATGATTAACTTCTCAGGGTTCTCACCATCTCCTTCTGCATTCCTTAGCTCCAGTTCTCTCTCCTAGTTTCTGAATTTAGAAGGGAGAACATTTTTCCAGTGGAAGTCTTTAGAGATGAGCAGTCTTCACTGTGGAAGTCTTGTGCACCTGCTCCCCAGGGTGCTGCCCAGAGATGTAAAGGGGAAGCCGGGGAGGAAGTAGCATCTCAAGAAACATAGTGTAGGCGCAAGGAGGGTGTTTTGAAGGAGGAGCATTCATCCATCCAATATTAACTGAGCCCCAACTGTTTTACTATGTACTCTGTAGGGGCTCCACCTAAAACAACCAGCTAACAGATAGGTTTCTGTGACTCTGCAGAGTTGTCAAGCAACGGCAAGATGGGCAAAGGAGGAGATAATCCAATAACTTAGGGAATGAAGACAGCATTGCTTTTGATGCCCATGACTTCAAAAGGAGTTAATGAGGAAAGGCAAACACCAAAAACAAACAAAAAACTTAGCCATCTTTTCTTGATCCTCTTTTAAGGACTGAGCACCTTTCATGCATTATCTTATTTAGTTCTTACTGCAACCTTATGAGGACTGTGTTATTTTCAGGTAGCAATAGTCTGGTAGCAAGGCTACATTTCAGGTAGCAAGGAAGCCTTGGCTTCCTTAGCCAAGGTGTAAGGAAGTTAGGTAATTACCTGAAAATCACATAACTGGTGAGGTTTTTTTTTCTTTTTTCTTTTTTTTTTAATGAGAAAAATTTGAATTTGTCTAAGAGATTCTTTGGAAATTTGCGTATAGGCTCCTAGTGACAAAATTATGGAGATTTTTAGAGGAGGCAAGTAATTATATGAGAGAAATCAGAAGATTCAAGAGAAGATTATACCTCGTGGAATTCAGACATTCTTCATAGTGAGAAATAGCTGGTGTTGATAGCAAATGGGGTTTGTGTTTGTTTATTTTTTTTGCAAATGAGGAAAGCCAGATTTATGTGTATATATACACACACACAAGAAAAGGACTTAGAGAAACATAAAATGTTAAAGACTAGAGAAAAGGTGAAGAGATGGGGGGAAATAAGGCTGATCAGAGCTAAGATGAGATAGAAACTAGGGTGCAAAGTGGAAGATAAAGGATCTGGATCTTGATGGACTATATCCTTCAAGAAGTAAGGTGATCACTCAAGGAATGAGGAGGAATCAATCAAAGAAATGAAGGTATTCTTCAGGGAGTTAGCCCTTTTCCAGTATTCATGCAGGCCAGTATTTCTAACCTGATAGAACCTGATACAAGGCAGAATAGTGGCACCACATCAATGGACCTGAAGAGAAAATGGAAGATATCCATGGGTAGGGGGTGACATCCTGTGAAGTGAGGAAAGATGTGTGAATTGTTAAGCCTGTGCCTGAATAAGAGTTAGAAAGTAGCTTCAGAAAGAATTTATTTCTTCAACTCTGCACACATTACTTGAAAAGCAGTTAAAAAATAATATAATAAATGACTGGGGCACCCGGGTGGCTCAGTTGGTTAAGCGTTCAATTCTTGGCTTTGGCCCAGGTCATGACCTCATGGTTCAGGAGTTTGAGCCCCTTGCTGGGCTCTGTGCTGATAAAGTGGAGCCTGTTTGAGATTCTGTCCCTCCCCTTCTCTCTTTGCCCTTCCCCTGCTCACTTGCTCTCTCTCAAAATAAATAAGCTTAAAAATTTTTTTTAATTAAAAAAATTTTTTAATGTTTATTTATTTTTGAGAGAGACAGAGACAGAATGCGAGTGGGTTAGGGGCAGAGAGAGAGGAAGACACAGAATCCGAAGCAGGCTCCAGGCTCCGAGCTGTCAGCACAGAGCTCGATGCAGGGCTCAAACTCATGAGCCATGAGATCATGACCTGAGCCAAAGTCGGATGCTCAACCGACTGAGCCACTCAGGCACTCCTAAGCTTAAAATTTTTTTTAAAAATAATAATCAATGACTGATTGACCAAGACATTATTCTTTTCATTTGGGAAAATGATAATATGGTATTTCCTTAGTTATGTATGTGATGAATAAAGATCTTCTTTCACATTTTGGAAGACCCTTGTGTGAATTTAGTCTCAGAGTTGCAGCTTAACAAAAGGAGAGCTAGCTTCATGATAAAATCTTTTCCAATTCTTTGAAGATATAGGGAAACAGAGTTTTATGGATTGATTTATAATTGAACAAGTAAAAAATAGAGAAAACTGGAAGGGCAATACTAAATTCAAAATAATACGAAATCTTGCTACATAAGTTCCAAATATTATTTCTTTTGGCAAGTTGTTTCCCTTTCTCTGTTGTCTGTCTCACTTTTCTTCTTTTTTTGTATTTTTAAGATTTATGCTATCAGTTTGTATAAATGCTATAAACACAAGTATCAGTGCTGCCTAATATATGGTGATTACAAAACCAGTTTCATGGGAAATCAGAAGTTAATATTGATTCCCTTAAAGCAAAAACAACACATGATATCCCATAATAGAATACTTAATTTTTAATCTATTTATCTTTATAAGATTTCCAGAGCAAGGTAGTAGAAAAGAGAAATTATCTCTATATCCTTGCTAAATAATGGGTATTCATTAAAATACATCAGTAATATTTTGGAAATTTTAAATTGACAAATTTTTTTTATTTTTTCCAGTGTTAATCTTTATTGGATTTATATTTTGGGAACTACATTATTTTTTGATCAAATAAGACAATAAGAAAAAAATCTGAACATAATAAAGGAGTAACACCCAGTGGTCTGGTGCCTTGGCAGTTCGATGGGTCTGATTATCCTATTTTTAGGACAGTCAAAACTAGTTGGCCCAAGTGTGCTCAACTCTCACAGGTTTTCTATTCTGAGTCTTTCTGGAGACCACAACTTCTTAAAAATAGTTAGGTCTATTTTGAACCTAAAAAAGGGTTTTTAAAGCTTACTTCACCTGAACCAAACTCTCAATTCCCTCACAAAGCAAACTCATTACTCAAGTCATCTTGAATACATCTCAGAATTTTCAGAGTTCTGGAAACAAAGGTAAACGCTGACCTTCAGGATTTGTATATTTAGGCCCCCAAGGTATAGAGTGCCAAAGTGCCCCAAAATGGGATCTGCACAGGGCTTTGGAGGCCAGATTGAGAATTTGTAACAAAATGGAGAGAGACAGTTAGTGTTTCCTACCCTTCTTTTTATATACTATGGCTTATTTTAATGTTCCAGGTGTTTAAGCCCCATTGATTGCAAGAACTTGTAAAAATGTGTCCTACTGGTTTTCAAAGCCATATATTATAGGGATTCCCTGTGCCTGGATTCCTGGTGTGGAGGTCTATTTCTTTCCTGTCTCTGCTCTGGTGGTGTTCCTCCCTCCTGTGGACAGTGCTAGGGGTCCCCTTAGCTCCTGACCATGTCTTCACTATTCGTACCCTCTTTGATGTGGCTTCTTGTCTACATTTAGCTGTGGAGAGCCTCTTCTTCCAGTCTTCATGTTGTTTCACCCTGATGTGGGTTGAATCTGTGGGAGAGATGAGCTTAGGGTCCTCCTACTCTGCCATCTTCCCTAGAAGTCCTGCTATGGCTTATTTTAGACTATGATATGTCTTAAATGTCACATACTGGACAGGACTTTAAGATTAATAATCAGTAACATTTGTTGAGCATTATATATGTTTTACCAGCACTATCTACTTAAATGCCACAACATTCCATGACACAGATACCATTATCATCCATATTAATGAGGAAATTGAGGTTTAGACAGGTTAAACTACTTGCTGATGAGATTATATCACTTGATATTCTTAAGTTACAGATGACGACTCTGAGACTAAGAGATGAGAATTAATCTCTCTGCGGAAGACTGGATTGCTGTTAATTCTGCTCTCCTTCCCTCTGCCATGTGATTTTGCAGAACCATAGAGGGGGCAAAGTATATTTCTCTTTCCCGCTGATGTTGGGTCTGACACTATAACTTCATTCAGCCAACACAGTTTTAGCAGAAGAGTGAGAAGGGCATGTCATAATAGCTACTTCCCTTCTCCCTTGACCCTTCCCCAGCTGGCCTGCAGACCCTGGGAACAGAAAAATCAATGTCTTTGTAGGCCATTGAGTTTGGAGTGGTTTGTTCAGCAACATCATTGCGGCAATAACTTAATACACCATCCTTGGCTAATTAACTTATTTTAGATAAATTAATGTTAATACTGAACAGAAGCCAAATGCAAACTAAAAAAATCTGAGTTATCAAGTAAGGAGGCAAAAAAGTAAACAAAACCAAGAACCTAAGGTCTTTTCAGTTAAAATCAGAGAAGTACTTTTTTTTTCATTGTAAAAACCACATGTAACCTATATTAAAGTCTGAATAATTGAAAAAAATACTCAGAAATAACCACTCTTTTGAAATACTACTAGCACATACTTACTCATTTTATATATTATACTCCAAATGAACTCATAAATTTACCTAATAGTAATTACTTTGCATATGTAGTTTTATATCATGTGTTTCCACTTGTAATTATAAAGTCTTACCCTATTTCTATAGATCTTATAACTTTAGTTTTTAATGGATGCTACATTAAGTGAATTAATCATAATTTACAATTTGATTATTTCCTGAGAATATATTCTGTGCTTGTTCTGAACTAGAATTACTGATTAAAGAGTGTAGACTTTTTGCTCATGTTGCCAAATTGCTTTCCAAAATGGTTATAAAAATTGAGTGTCACCAGCAGTGTGTGAAAGTAATGCTACTTCACTGCTGTTATAATGTAAAATTTTTCATATTTATTGAGTTTCAACACTTTCTTACATTTTTTTTTTTTTTAAATTTTTTTTTAAATTTTTTTTTTTCAACGTTTATTTATTTTTGGGACAGAGAGAGACAGAGCATGAACGGGCGAGGGGCAGAGAGAGAGGGAGACACAGAATCGGAAACAGGCTCCAGGCTCTGAGCCATCAGCCCAGAGCCTGACGCGGGGCTCGAACTCACGCACCGCGAGATCGTGACCTGGCTGAAGTCGGACGCTTAACCGACTACGCCACCCAGGCGCCCCAACACTTTCTTACATTTTATAGCCAATATTTACTTAAAAATGTGCTACCTCTTTTTGCAAGTTGCATGTTCACATCATTTTACCATTTAACTAATGAACTTCTTACTATTGTTTTTCTAAATTGCATGATTTTTTTAAACATTAAAAAACCCTTCTTTGCCATTATCCTCAGATCTATTGAATCTTTTATGTGTCTATGAAAGACTATCTCAGGTGGAGATTTGGGGGAAGAAATCATAGGGTATTTGTACAGGCTGTCTCTAAAACACTTTATTTATTTATTTATTTATTTATTCAATCAATCATTCATTCATTCATATATTTATTTTTTTGGTGCAAAAAAAGTGATTTTATTAAAGCACAGGAACAGGACCCACGGGCAGAAAGAGCTGTCCTGGGATAATGAGGAGAGACTGATTATATATTTGGGAGTTGGAGAAGGTAAAGGCAAGGGGAAGTTTCCAAAGGGATTTTCATGTGCAAGAGAAGACTCACAGGATAATGGAGGCCAAGCTGTTGTCAAATACTTTAAATAGAGTTATCTTGGCTTATGGTGGGAGGTATGAAACTAATTTGATTTTTCCCCCAAATTGCAAAGTACTTAATTCAAATAGTGTTTATGAAATACACTTTATACTCTACATAGTTTCATGATGTCTCATTTGGCATATGCTAAATTGTTAACTAGATAATTCTCTCTTCCTAGGTTAACTCCTCTTTTCTATAGCTATTCTTGACTGAACTTTTTAAGAACAGAAAACATAAGTGACACTTCGTTTTATTTCCCAGTGTTCTGCACAGGAGGCAGTCAGTAAATGTTTATTGTTGTTGACACTGGAGTAAAACATGGAGAAGAGGAAAATCTCTAATACTCCATTTGGTACTCCATGTCTGCTACCCTGACTTACATCAGCAGTACCGTAAGGCATTTTCTGCATTAAACAACAAGACGTTGGTTATATGATAACCTCTGAGATACAAATGAATCTTGGGGCACCTGGGTGGTTCAGTTGGTTAAGCGTTGGAGACTCTTGATTTTGGCTCCAGTCATGATCTCACAGTCATGAGATTGAGCCCTGAGTCGGGCTCTGGGCTGAGCGTGGAGCCTGCTTGGGATTCTCTCTCTCCCCCTCTCCTCTCTGTCCCTCCCCTGCTAGTGCATGTGCCTGTGCACTGTCTCTTTCAAAATAAATAAATACACATTTTAAATGAATCTCACAGGTGGTTCCAGGTGTTGAACATTGAGATTTACTTTGGGACTTCAGGATGTAATGGATAGGAAAGAACATGGTCATAGGATTTGGAAAAGATTCAGAGAAGCAGCCTCTGGAACAAAGAAGATAATTGGAGTTTTAGAAAAGACTGCGACAAAGAAGGAAAAAATAAAAATTGAAATCAGGAAGGTTGCTAAAGACCATGTTTTAGTTTCTTTGTATGTCAAAGAACATGAGTATTAAGGTAAAGCATTTTAAGATTCTGTTTTATTTTTCTAATTTTCTTATTTGCATTTTAAAAAATCTCTCTTTTCATGTAATATTTAGCAGTAAAAACCGTTTTAAACTCAAACTCTCTTAAAGACAGAATCAAAACGAGAAGCACACTAAAATCCATTCTTAGTGTATCTGAAAGACGAAAGTCTGCGTGCTGGTAACAAACTGGGCCAGATAAACCAATCCCCAAAGCCTGGAGAAAAATTGCATGAGAAAGCTTCAGAGCCATCCCAGAGCAAAAGTGACATGGTGGAGATGTGAGCTGGTGGGGAGATGGCTGTATGTTAGGATTTGTTGGCTATTTCCCTTCCTTTATGTATGGCTCTCCATTCTATGTTCTTTTTCTTCTTTGCCCTCCAGCATTTCCTGCCTGGTGGGTGTGTTTACCTCTTGGATCTCTTTTCAATTTAATATATTTTGCTGAGTGATACCAAGTATATGCAGATGATCTCCAAATTTATGGCTCTGAGTTCTGCCCTTTAATTATCTTAAATATCCCACACCTTGCTTTGAGAGAACTTTTGTGTGTGCCCCACCAACAATTCAGACTGAGTATTTTCAAAGCCACATTCATTATTCTTCACCATTCTTCATCAGCTACTTTTTCTATATTCCCTGTCTTAATTAATAACTTCAACAGCCATACAATCACTCAAGCAAGAAATATTATAGCTTTCTCAATTCCCTTCTGCTTCATACCTCAAATTCAAAAGTTCATATTCCATATTCAGGCCAGTCTTACTCTTCAAAATGTCTCTGAATTCAGTCTTACAATGGCTCCCATTTTGATGACCCATTTAAAGTCTTACCTGGAGGAGTACAGCAAGTTTCTATTTTACTCATCTTTATCTTTTTGATATATGATCTATTCTCACTTGTACTGAACATATTTCTTTGCATTGAGGAGGGCAGTTGTTGGGATGAGCACTGGGTGTTGTATGTAAGCGATGAATCTACCCCAAAAACCAAGAGCACATTTTACACACTGTATATTAGCCAATTTGACAATAAATTATATTAAAGAAATAAAATGAAAATCTGATAGTGATTAATGTTGGCACTTTGTCTTCTGTATAAAATTCAAGACATGGCGTCCACCTACTTTTCAACCTCATTACTTGCCACACACATTCATGCTTTCTAAACTTAAGCCATGCCAGGCCGTTTTCCTTTTCTAAATATGTTATGCTGAGTCAGTTTCCGTTACTATATGAGTGGTTCCAATAAACTCATCAAGGCAGAATTAATCCTTCTCTCTTGTATTTTCCCATATCACATTCTCTTATAGTGAGTAGCACTCAGAGTTGTTTATACAATAGTAGTATTTGTCTGTGTAGCTTCAGAAACACACGCTAATTGAAGGCAGATCCACTGGGATCTCTCCATCCTTATACCCTCAGGTGCCTTCTCTAAAATGTATCACAGCAGTTTGCACATAGGAGGTGCACTGTGAATGTGCTTTATTGAATTGAATGTCGCCTTCTGTTTATCTAAAAGACTCCACTTGGAGCTCTAGCTCTCAGGTAGTCTCCTCTCCCGGATTTGAAACATCAAAACCCATGTGTATGCACATAGAAAATAACTCAAACAATACATAAAAAAATTCTTACCTGTGGTTACCTCTGGAGAGAAAGATTGGGTGGAGGGGTGCAGAGTTAAACTTAACTTTTTCACTTCACGGTTTTCTGTACCTTTTACAATATTATACTATTTATTTTATAAGATTAAAGTAAATGAAACTCCTCAGCCCCTGTCTCAAACCCAGTCATGCTTGTTTAAAGACTTGAATATACTTTAAACAAATCTGATGTTGATTCAAGAATATGTTTCAAGAGTGGAGAATTATAGAATCCTGCTGTCTGCCTTTTTTATTAATCAGAAAGTTTTATCATGTCAAATTTCTAAGGGAAAAACTGCCCTGAGAAGTGTTTAAAATTTCTTGAATGTGCACATTAAAACATTACTCCAGACTTTAAAACAAAAAGGTAAAATTGAATGTCTATAGCTTACCAATTGCTGTAACTTCTAAATATTTAAAAACATAACTGTTTGATTTGTATGATTATAATTTGAATAACTTCTGTTTAAGAATTTTTTTCTTTATACCTCTCCATAAGGCTGAGAAAAAAACAATTGTTGTCAACATATTTAACCCAAGATATAGTGTGTCATTTGTGTCATAATTGTAAAAGAAGTTATTTCGGAATATCTATAATTAGTCTATCTATAATTTAAAATATATGAAGAGTAAGATCATAAAAGGAGTGTTACACACAATACTTTTAATGAGCCATAAACTTACCCTGTATGAAAGTGCTGGCTTTGGATGGGTCTTATACATAATTTGTAACTTCAATGATAGGATCTTCCTACTTCCTTTTACCCTTCTATAATTAGAGATGTATGAAACATAAATTATTCTTTTAATTTATTGTTCATGTTGAAGAATTACATGTCATGAAATCCCTTGGTATCTTACTATTTTACCAACAGTGATTGTGAGATAAAGAAGATGGTTCTAAGAACAGCTTGAGCTCCTTCTCAGAAGTCGACACTAACCCCCTGAGAGCACATGTAGAAGGGAAGGAGCTGGCAAATTAGGAAATTACAGATAAAGCCTCAGTGCCTTCGCTAGGCATACAACACTCAGCCTAACTAAGTAAATGTTACTTCCTTCCCCAGAAGACCCTGCACTATTTTAGGAACAGAAGATCAATTGTAGGATTTTTGTGAGGCTAAAAATTATTGGTAAGTCTGATTTCCTTGATATCCTAATTAAAGCAGAGTTTAGATTCTTGAAAGAAAATCATTTCATTTAACTCCTAACTGGGGAAAAAAATACTCTGGGCCCATTCCATCTTGTTGTGCTTTATTTATTTATTGTTCTGTACTTTTCATGTTTCTACATTTTTGCGTTGGTGCTCAGAATATGTCTTAATAAGTGCCTTTTGGAACTGAAATTTTTTGTGTTAAACTAGACTCTTTAGTGTAACCGTTTTAGATGACTACGTAATACTGGATGTCAACATTACTTGTTTTGGTGACATGGTTTGCATCTGACTTAAAGCATGTGCATCAAAATGTTTATCACTACAAAGTAAGAAATAAGGGCCACTTTATTTTGAGTTAAGCAACAATAATAACCAGAGATTTAATCTGACAGGAATTTTCTTCACGGTGATTATTGCTTATTGTGATTTGTCACATACGCGTGTGATCTTAGCACAAAAACTTGACTTAAATGGCAGGTTTATATTTTCTTTTCCTCGCTTGCTAAAAGGGTATCAATCTCATGATTTTTGTTTTGTCTTTTTTTTTAATTGAGGTATAATTTATATACAGTCACCACAAACAAGATAGTGAACATAACACTCTCATGGTTGTGAAATGAAAAGATATGAAACATTTTATATAGTGCTTTCACTGTCATGGAGAGTATAGCACATTGTAAACAAGCAGGCAGTGTGGAGTAAAGCATAATTGTAAACTGCCTCCAAGGTAAACTGCCTTCCACCCTCTCATCCCTAACCCCAAACCGACACTCATCTCTACCTCACATCTTCGAGGAGCTGTTCATCTCTCCAGTTCCTGAAGATACTGGTAGGCATTCTACTTAATGTGGTCTTTACACAATGTAGTACTTGGATAGAAGTAGTGGGCAAAAATTTGGAGTGAATTAGGAAAAATAAAAAACATGATTGACAATGGGAATCCAATAATATGTGTCATCTGTTCTGATCACATTGTTTTCCTTAGGCAGAGACTCTGACAACTTAAGGACCAAAATGTATAGGTATTGTTTTGGTTACCTGCCTTTTTAAATTTTACTGTAATTACAAGGAAAAAGAATAAGGCAGATAAAGGAGTACAGCTACTTATATAGAAAATTCCGCTTATTAGGGATTGTTTCATCATATTATTAGAGAATATATAACACATTGTTTTATAGCATAAGTCGCAGGATGATGTAAAAAGAACTTAAGGAATCTGGAAATAGGAGACCTGCGTGTAAGTCATTTTTACTGTCTAGTGACTATGGACAAGTGACTTTTTTTTTTTCCAGAGGTTCAACTACTTCATTATGAAATGAGGTCGTTAGCTAGATCAGGGGTCAGCAGATCTTTCTGTAAGGGCTAGTTTACTTTTGCTCTGTGGGCCCTGCAGTCTCAGTTGCAGCTACTCAACTGGGCCACTGGAGTGTGAAAGCAGCCATAGACTACACTTAAATGAATGAGTGAATGAGCAAGGGAGTGGCTGTGTTATAATGAAATTTTATTTACAGAACCAGGCTGTGGGCAGCAGTTTGTTGACCCTTGAACTAGATAATTTCTAAAACTCTTTTCAAGTATAAATGCTGCGTATTGCATTAAGAATGTACATATTTTCTAAGCATCAGAAGTTGTCATAGAATTTTATTACTGAAAGATATCCCAAGAGCTGATTTAGTTCCTGTGTCTACTCAAGCAAGATTATACTTCCATCACCAATGAAGACAGTTATTCAACTACCTGATCTAGTAAAAACATAAATCTCCCTTTACACTCTTTTTTTTTGTAAACTGACTAGATAATAGATAATATATCCAGGGCTAGTGTAAGAATTTGGAAATCTCTTTAATGGCTTTAGGCTGAATATCTTGCCATTTTTAAAATTGACTTTACACATGATAGAAGATAGAAGAATGATAGATCTCTTTTGCATTATTCTTATAGCTTCAAACTCTATGAAACCATTCTTTCTCTTAATAGATCTAAACATTATAAAATTTTTCTTCCATACAAAGAAATTGTCATAAATGGAATTTGTTAGATATGGAATATAGATTTAATAGATGACGAATCATAGCTCCTCTGTGAGCTCTTCAAGTTTTTCACTCTGTTTATCTTTTTTATTTACATTATTTTGTGAGCTTTATAAACAAAACAAAAAATACCCAAGACAATGTAGTAATCAGAGATTTCATGTAGTAAAAAGTACTGGAATAATCTAGTCTTAAAAAAACATTTATGATCATTGCGACTTCATAGTATAAAAAATTCATTGATATAACTAACCTTAATTCAAAATAGATAGAAAAATGTGATATAATTGTAGGATGTATTACATCACCTAAAGTTAGCATTAAATTTTACTTCTCTAATTTCGGCCTCAATATACAAATAACTATTTAGCTTTGTAAATGAATTGATTTTCCTAAATTATATTTAGTGTTTATTAAATATATTTTACTCTGCTATTAATGGGTAAATGCATACATAAAGCTGCGTTAAAATTCTAAAGAGACAATACTCCCTAAGATTAGTTTAAATTTCCTCCAAGGCCCACAAATATTTGTCCTAGCCAAGCAGAAAGTGTAACCAAAAAAAAAAAAAAAAGATATTGGAAGGCATTCCTGTTTTCATCTTCAAAAATCTTTTCTTCAAATGTTCTTTTTCTATTAAAGTTGAACTCAAAAATCATTAGCTTTCATTGCCTAACCTTATGAAGCTTTGTTCAAGTTAACAATAAATTCTATCAGGGCTGGAACAATGTCTATTTTATATACTCGTATATTTGTTAACATCTAGCAAAGTACCCCATACAAAGCAGATTGACTTGGCTTAATATAGCATCATCTTCATCACCCTCACCATCATCATCATCATCATCATCATCATCATCATCAAATCACTATCCTGCTTACTGTGCCATACATTGTGCCTGCCACTTAGATCATTTTATAATCACACAAAAGAACTACACTTTAGGTTTATGTTTATTTTCCTTCTTTATTCCAACTTTTAATTTTGTTCAGATTATTAAAATCTACAGTAAAGTAATTATCAGATCCAGGATTTGAACAGAAGTACTCTCACTGTCCTATTGCACTTTTCTAGCATGTTCCACATGTACCTGGTAGTACACTATAAACCCAGAGATATCTTAATTAGCTCTAAGGAAAAGTATCATTAAACTATTCGACCACTGTCTTATACTACACACAAAGATTAACACAAAATGGATTAAAGACTAGAATGTAAGACCTGAAACCATAAAAATCCTAGAAGCAAACATAGGTGGTAAGTTCTTTGTCATAGGTCTTAGAGATGATTTTTTTTTTTAATCTGACACCAAAAGCAAAAGCAACAAAAGCAATAATAAATCAGCGGCATTACGTCATACCAACAAGCTTCTGCACAGCAAAAAGAAACCATCAATACAATAAAAAGACTATCTACTGGATGGGAGAAAATATTTGGAAATCAGATACCTGATAAGGGGCTAATGTCCAAAATATAGAAAGAACTCACACAACTCAATGGCAAAAAAACAAATGTCCCGGATTAAAAAATGAGCAGAGGATCTAAATAGACACTTTTCCAGAGAAGACATACAAATGGCCAACATGCATATGAAAAGATTCTCAACAGCACTAATCATCAGGGAAATGCAAATTAAAGCCATGATGAGATATCACCTCACACCTGTTAACATTGCTTTTATCAAAAAGACAAGAGTAACAAATGCTGAGGAGGATATGAAGAAAAGACAACCATTGTGCATTGCTGTTGGGAATGTAAATTGGTGCAGCTGTGAAAAACAGTTCTTCAAAAAGTTAAAAATAGAACTCTCATGTGATCCAGCCATTTGACTTCTGGGTATTTATTTAAAGAAAACAAAAACACTAACTTGAAAAGATACCTGCATTCCCACATTCATTGCAGCATTATTTACAGTAGCTAAGATAAAAGAGAAATGGATGAAAAGGGTCAAAAGACATACTTACATACATAAATTAAATATATAAATAAATAGCCTTCTTGATATAATAATTAAAAAAAAGCTATGGTTCAAATTACCTAATACATATTTATATGGAACGCAGATTTAGCAATCACATAGGGAAGGAGAGTGGTTGCCATAAATACATAATAAAATGTCTCATTCAATAACTTAAAATATTTGTATGTGTTTCAGAAAGTTATCTTCTTATAAAGATGGCAAAGTTATCCAAGTTAGTATTTCTTGGCATTAAAAAAATATCACAAAATAGATGAAATGTTATCCAATCCAGAGTGGTAAATAAAAAGTGTCCAACGAATTTGCCTCTCTGCACCTTAGGAATACAGTCTGGGTTTTTTCTGGACTCTGCCATGAATATCCCTTTCCAACTGTAGATTCAGCTCTCTTTTTATCATTTCCTGCACATACATCTGGGAAACTATTTTACCGCAAAACTCATTCAAATTCATTTTTAAAAAAAGATGGAAAGGAATGAAGCATGAAGCATCACGTAGGGAATTAGTAGTTATTTAATTGAGAGTAACACTATTGTCAAAATTGCTGCAAGGTTTGTGAATCACATGACCTGCATGTTTTCACCTCTGAAAGAAAAGCTTCTTTCAACTGCAGGCTTTTCTCATTCATGAATACTTTTATTTTGCAGACTCCTAAGTGCATTGTAAGAACTCTGTTTAAAAACAGATTACCTTAAAAGAAACAAGAATGGAAAGTGAGAGAATATATTGGAATAAGCAGTCACTCATTTTGGCTAACTTGGCCTTGGTTGGGTCATTAGAGAACCATGAACCTGTTAAATACAATTTGCAAATGTTTTCAGTGCTAGTTTTGAGTCATATTGGGCTGAATTTTACGGGTGACCTAATGAGTAATGAACTATTAAAAAATAACTACTCTGATTTTGAAAGAGTTCCATCATTTCAAATTAATTTCAACAAGAGGATAAGGAAATTTCAGATATTCCAAATGTCCTTCATTAGGGAAATCAAGAATGGTTTTCTAAAATATGTTTGGTCTCCATTATAGGCAGAGAGAGATTCTGAAACTTTCCAAGGAACTGTTGAAATTCAGTGATGAGTTTAGATCAGGTGGAATAGCAGAATGGTGTGCCTTTTCTGCCGAGATTTGCTTTAGGAAGTCAATTCACATCTTCTGTACTAGACTATGTTCTGAAAATATAGTTTTAAGGGACAAAAGGACAGGAAAAAAGTAGAGGAAACCTAGTAGGACTCTGTCTGATGCTAAATTTTATTGCAGTGGTCTCCTCCTCTTTTGAATAATAGTAACAAGTATTACCTACCCAGTGCTTTGTTGTTTGCAAAATTTATTCACATTATTTATTTAAAAAAATAAGATCTCATTGTAATCAGTTTCTACTATTGATAAAGATTTTTCCATTAAAAAGTTGTCTTTTTTTTTTTCCTTGCTCCCTCATCTCCTCCATCCTGAACCAGAACTATTTATTGAAATCCCCACTGTCACTTTTGTCATAAGTACACATTCCCTATTCTTCTCTATTGGTCTGTCTAACCAGTAGCCTATTCCACAACGAGCTAATTACTCTAACTTTATAATTACATCTGGTAATGTAAAATGTCCTTGACTCTGCTTGAATGCTTGCATTTCCATATGATTTCTGCAGTTTTCTTGTTAATTTATATACACACACATACATATTGCTAAGATGTAAAGTGGGATTGTGTGGAACGTACAGATGAGTTTTGAGAGAACTGACAAAACTGGGGAAAGCACTTAACTGGCACTTAGAGAAAAAGAATGTTCAAATGACCAATAAATGCATCAACACTTCATTACTCATCAGAGAAATTCAAATTAAAACCACATGACATTTCACTGTATACTTAACCAGAATGTCTAAAATGAAAAATACAGACAGTATCAAGTGTTGGTAAGAATGTGGCACGACTAAAATTCTCAGACAGTATCACTTAGGAAGATCATCTAGCAATATGTATTAAAAATGGCCGTGCTCGCTTCGGCAGCACATATACTAAAATTGGAACGATACAGAGAAGATTAGCATGGCCCTTTGCGCAAGGATGACACGCAAATTCGTGAAGCATTCCATAAAAAAAAAATGGCCATAGGTATGTCCCATAACCCAGTAATTTCACATCTAAAATATACCCAACAGAAAATATGTTCCCTCAACATGTGTGTGTGTATTCGTAAATGAGTGTTCACTGCAGTACTCTGTGTAATTGGCCCAAAGTGAAAACTACTGTAACCCTGAGCAAGATACCTCTCTGTGCTTTTTGTTTTTCATCTATAAAAGCAGGAAACATCATAGTGAATTATTATTTTTAAAATTTTTTAAATGTGTACTTATTTTTGAGAGAAACAGAGACAGATTGTGAGCAGGGGAGGGGCAGAGAGAGGCAGAAACAGAATCTGAAGTAGGCTCCAGACTCTGAGCTGGTAGCACAGAGCCCAATATGGGCTTGAACTCACGGACTGTGAGATCATGACCTGAGCTGAAGTCGGAGGCTTAATTGACTGAACCACCGAGGCATCCCTATTGTTGTTGTTGTTGTTATTATTATTATTATTATTATTATTATTATCAGCATCAGCATCATTAGGGTGGCTTTGAGGATTAAGCAACTTAATATGTCTATAGCACTTAGAACAGCTGTCCCTCGTGTATAATAAATAATATGTAAATATCTATTATTAAGATGAAACACATAACAACCAGAAAGATTCTAATATTTCAGCGTCTTAGGTTCCTTCTGTGGCTGAAGCACATTTTGCTTTTGTTCAGAACTATTTGGGTGAAAACTGACAAAGAAACATCCATGTTTGTACTGCTTGTGTCTTCATCAATCAAAGAACATTCATTAATTGTCTCTCCACTGTGTAAGGCATCACCATTATCAAGTCAGACAACAGCATTTATTACCTGTTCCCTGTGTGCAGTGCAGAAAGAAGTATTTATTAAACGTCCACTTTCACATTGTGTCATGTTCTTTCTAAAGCTAGTCAAAAATCCCTTTTCTGAAATAAAATCATGATTTACAACTTTATAAAAATAAAGTTACTGTGGCTTTGAATAGTAGGCTGCACAGTATGAATTCCTATTCATAATTGATGGCAGACATACATTCTTCCTATTACTTAGCACTTAGAATGATGCCAGTTAGCAGCATTATATTGTCCATTTCTCACACGCTTAAGACTATAATATTGATCAGCTCAGTTAGTCTTCCATTCTCTGCGAACAGAAGGGCCCATGGGCAAAGACCTTCTTATTATAAGCTGGTATTCTACTTTATCATTTGAAGAACCATTCAGTTAAAATAGGTGCCGTGGTGGTTAAGGTGCAGACAAGCATGGAAGGAGACATGGTGGGGCAAAGGAAATTTCTGAAGGGCTCTTTTCAAGTGGTTCTGAATCTCAGTGTTTATTTCAGGTGGAGACCATGGCTGGAGGCCAAACAGGATTGTCTGTGACTTTGAGTTGAACCCATCCTTTATAAGTAGGATCTTGATAAAGTTTCTGGACACAAGCCAGAACACCTTGACTTCTGTTTAGGACTAGTAGATAAGCTGCTTACCTTCTTTGTTAGCAAGATGTGAAACCAGTGAGAGTGGCCTGCTTCATTATTGATAGAGACACAAACTAGCTGAAATTCTGTCTTTCAAATCAAGATATAATTTAGTTTCTCATTTTTTAACTTTTAAAGTATACTGTTTCTTTGCAACAAAATTTGAATAATAAGTATCTTTTGTAACTATTAATTCTGTTTTTTGTAATTGGTATGCAAATTAAGTACTTAGGTCTAAAACTGAAATATTAGATTAGAATTCCAGAAGGAATACTGATTTTTTGATTCAGGTACCTCCTCCTAAAGACACCACCTCGTATGTCTTAATTTGCATGTTAAGAACCTCTCTGAATAGAGGCCACAATGTTTTCAAAATATCCACTGAATCTATTCCTTTATCCTTTCCTACATTCAACAACTGTATGGTGTTCACCTGTAATGTACCAGGCACTGTTGTAAAGGCTAGGAATAGAGCAGTGAGAAAGCATACAAGTCCCCTCTATCATAATGTTTACATGGCAATGGGGGGAAAGACAGTGGACAAACTAAGTACATGAACAAATAACTTCAGGTGGTGATTATGTGAAAATGATTAAATAAGTGCTATTATAGAAAGTATCTAGGGAAGATGCAGCTGTTTTGCATAGCATTACTGAGGAGGAACATTTGCACTGAGCTGCAAATAATTACTCTCCAGCTGTGACCAGATTTGGAGGAAGAGCTGGTGTCATCGTTAGGGTGTACTTCATTCAATGAATGTTTATTGAGGGTCACAATCAGGGGACAAAATAATATGACTTTATCCTAGACTTCCAGAATTGTTGAGCAAAAGAAAAGGTATACAGTTTACCCTTGAACAACACAAGGGTTGGTTGCTGACCACCACATAGTCAAAAATCCATGTATAACTCCTCAAAACTGAACTACTAATAGCCTGTTGTTGACCAGAAGCCTTACCTGTAACATAAAGGAATGATTAACATGTATTTTGTATGATATATGTATTATATACTGTATTCTCTTTTTTTATTTTTTAATTATTTTTGAATGTTTATTTTTGAGAGAGAGAGAGAGAGAGAGAGAGAGAGAGAGAGAGAGAGAATGAGCGGGGGAGGGGCAGAGAGAGAGGGAGACACAGAATCTGAAGCAGGCTCCAGGCTCCGAGCTATCAGCATAGAGCCCGATGCGGGGCTCGAACTCATGAGCCGTGAGATCATGACCTGAGCTGAAGTCGGACACTCAACCGACTGAGCCACCCCAGGCGCCCCAATGTATTCTTAGAATAAAGTAAGCTAGAGGGATGCCTGGGTGGCTCAGTCAGTTTAGCATCTGACTTTGGCTCAAGTCATGATCTCACAGCTCTGGAGTTTGAGCCCTGAATCCGGCTCCATGCTGACAGCTTGGAGCCTGGAATCTGCTTTAGATTCTGTGTCTCCCTCTTTCCGCCCTTTCCCTGCTTGCATTCTGTCTCTTCGTCTTTTTCAAAGATAAATAAACATTAAAAAAATAATGATAATAAAATTAAAATCAAAAGAGCACTGTCACACGTGCAAAGAAAAAGAATAAAGTAAGCTAGAGGAAAGAAAATGATATTAAGAAAATCACACGGCACCTGGATGGGTCAGTCGGTTGACCGTCCGACTTCGGCTCAGGTCATGATCTTGCTGTTCGTGAGTTCGAGCTTCTCATTGGGCTCTGTGCTGACAGCTCAGAGCCTGGAGCCTGCTTAGGATTCTGTGTCTCCCTCTCTCTCTGCCCCTCCCCAGCTCACGCTCTGACTCTCTGTCTCAAAAATAAGTAAACAATCAAATTTTTAAAAAGAATTTAAAAAAAACCGTAAAGAAAATACTTTTGCAGTATTTTACTGTATTTGTAGAAGAATCCACATATTAGTGGACCCATGCAGTTCAAATTCGTGTTGTTCAAGGGTCAACTGTATGTGTCCTTGTGTACACATCTCCCTGCATTAGTGAACAATGCAAATTTTATAGACACTTGATACAGAAGGAAGAGAAGGAAATCCCTGAATGAGCTTTATCTGTCATGTCTTTCCTCTAAAATATGATCTTTCAACCATTACCATTCCTTTTTTGCTTTTGCCCTTTCCTCATACAGCTTCAGATTGTTGTCTTCATCTCCGTTTTCATAAAGTCCTTCCCTTATTCTCACGCTTCACACTTCAAATGATTCCAGCCTTTGCTAGTTTAGTCCTGTCTTAGTTGCTTTGTCTCTTCATGCCCATCACAGGTGCTAACCAAAGGGCCTTATGGAAGACAGATATTATAGAAAGCAGTGTTCTTTTTGTATTATTTATTTAAGTCATGATATTCACAGTCTCATCAGAAAAGGTTATTATTGTTATTCCATGAAATATCCCTTAGTGAATCTCTTGGAATTCTCACTTGGCTTTGGGAAGTGAAAGAAAATCCATAGCACAACCCCATCCCAGGCCAATAACTATGACTCCAGTGATTCTTTTCTCCTTTATTCTCACTAATTTCTGTAATAGATTGGGAAGCGTGTGTGTGTGTGTGTGTGTGTGTGTGTAAATGCTGGAGAAGAAGGTGAGTTGAAATAGCGCCTGAGGAGTGGCGGAGCCGGTTAGGAGACTTTATTGTGATAAGGTGAGTTGTACTGAATTTCTGTAGCAGGTTTAATCATTCCTGAGATAAACTCACTTGAGCGTGGAGAATTAACTGTTTTTTTGCATATTTTTGGATATTACTTGCGAATTTTTTTTGAGGATTTTTACTTCTGTGTTCATGAGAGATAATGGTCCATAGTTTTCTTTCTTGAAATAATGTTTTATCTCATTTTAGCATCAGAATAATGTCGGTCCCATAAAATGATATGGACAGCATTTCCTCTTCCCAAGTCTTCTGAAAGAGTTTATGTAAGATTAGTATGTTCTTCATAGACATTTTGAAGAATTTACAAGCAAGGCCATTTGGGTTCAGAGTTTTTGTTGTGTGAAGATTTATTTATTTATTTATTTTTAAAATTTTTGTTTTAACATTTATTTATTTTTGAGACACAGAGAGAGCATGAACGGGGGAGGGTCAGAGAGAGAGGGAGACACAGAATCCGAAACAGGCTCCAGGCTCTGAGCTGTCAGCACAGACCCTGACGCGGGGCTTGAACCCATGGACCGTGAGATCATGACCTGAGCCGAAGTCGGACGCTTAACCGACTGAGCCACCCAGGCGCCCCTGTTGTGTGAAGATTTAAATTACAGACTAAATTCCTTTAACCAAAATCAGGTTATTTAGATTTTTAATTTTTTTCTTGTATAGTTTTAGTAGAATTGTTTAAAGATTATGTTCATTTCATCCAAACTGTCAAAGTTATTGTCATCACATTTTTCATAGTAATTCCTTATAGTCCTTTAAAATCTGTAAGATGCATCATAATGTCCCTCCTTTATTGCTGATGTTGATAATTTGGGTCTACTTGCTTTCTAGAGTATTATAATTAGAACTTTATCAATTTTTTTACTTCAAAGAATTAGCTTTTGGTTTCATTATTTTTTCTTTATTTGTAAATTTTTATTTTACCATTCTCAAATTTTTTTTAATTTAAACAAATCAGTTAAAAATATTTTCTAATTTCCCTTGTGTTCTCTACTTTGCCTGTGGATTATTTAGAAGAATATTACTCAATTTCCAAATGTTCGAAATTTTAATTTAATCCTATTGTGGTTGGAGAACATGTTCTACAGTTTTTCAAAACTTTTCAGTTAGTTGAGGCTTGTTTTATGGTTCAGCAAGATCTTTCTTGGTGTTGGGCATCTGTCATATAAATATCAGTCAGTTAAATCACATTGTTTAGTAATGTGACTCACATTTCTGTATTATGTCTGAATATATCTCTATCTGTCTTATCACTTATTAAGAAAGAAGGGCTAAAATCTCTAACTAAAATTGTGAATTTCTAAATATGTCATTTTAGTCTGTTTTGCTTCTGCTTTAAACTGAATTGTTAGTTATATACACATTTAGGATTTTAGCATGTTCTTGATGAATTGAAGAGCATCAGGAAATGTCCTCCTTTATTCCTGGTAATATCTCTTGTCCTGACATATACTTCATCAACAGAGTCAATTCACCTTTCTTATTATTAATGTTCACATGGTATACATTCTCCATCCTTTTACTTTTAATGTACCTGTTTCTTTATATTTAAAGATTATTATTTATTTTAAACTTTTTTAATGTTTATTTTGAGAGAGAGAGAGAGAGCAAGCATGAGCAGGAGAAGGGCAGAGAGAGAGGGAGAGAGGGTTCATATTCTATCTCTGCTGTTTCTTCCATTTGTCCTCAATTTCCTTATCTATAAAATGAAAATAATCATAATAATTATACCCATTCTGTAGGGTTGTTTTAAGTATTAAATGAGTTAATATATGTAAAATGCTTAGACTTATGCCTGGAGTATAGTAATCAATATATATTAATGTACTAGGTTGTATTATATAAGCATTATAATGCATATAATTAGTTCTGTTGTTACCATCATTACTATGATTATTACTCTTTATCTTCCCACCTTAACTGGATGATAAGCTCCCAAGGGACCTGGTTGGAAGTTTGATACGTATTTTAAGTGCTCAGTTTCTAACACTTAGTGGATCTTTGATGAATATTTTAGAATATGATGTTTTTATTTTAAGGGTCACTTCAATGAAAGATCATATTATTACTATAATACTTACAGTGGCCATATACTTTTGCCTTGGAACCACACATGGTTTCTAAATTGTATATATCTAAAAAAATTTTTTTAATGTTCATTTATTTTTGAGAGAGAGAGAGAGTGAGTGAGCAGGGGAAGGGCAGAGAGAGAGGGAGACACAGAATCTGAAGCAGGCTCCAGGCTCTGAGCTGTCAGCACAGAGCCCATCGTGGGGCTCGAACTCACAAACTGCAAGATCATGACGTGAGCCGAAGTCGGATGCTTAACCAACTGAGCCACCCAGGCACCCCTAAATTTCATATTTTTAACTAAGAAATCACAAAAGGGATTCATCAGATGGGAAAAATAATTACTTTTATATATATATATATATATATACATATATATATATATTTTATAAGTCAAATGGGAGAAGAGTTTAAAAAGTTGAAAACTTCCATAGTGATGCAGTTTTGTAACCTGGAGACTTGACCGGTATATAATTTATTGTAGTAAACTGAAATACTGTCTCTTAACTGCCTTGACCTTTCCCTTTATCTTCAAATGGGGCCTTTGCTTATATAAATAATAATACATAGCAGGATAAGTTTTGGAAAAAGACATTATTGCAATTTGTATTCAACTTATTAAGGATCTGGGGAAAATCCCTTGTGCTAGTAATGCTAAACCCACAAAGCAAGTTATAAGAAAAAGTTACTTCCTATTTCTTCTCTGCCACTGTGTAAACATAGCTTGGCAAGTGACAAATGGTTGTAGTTTCTGTACCATTCACGACTATCTTAGTATATTTCCCATGTAACTTTGTGTAGAAGCCAAATTTAGTTCAAGCAGTAGTATGTAAGACAGTATTTTAGTATATGGAAATGCAGTATGCACTCAAAAAAGAAGGTAAATGCAGAGAAGTAGAAGACCATGGGGAATATACAGTAGTATATAAAAGGTTGGCTTTAGTACAAGATGAAAAAGATGAACCTTCAAGCAGAAACTCTGTCTACCCAATGATAGATAGAGAGCTTTCATTTAAGTTCAGTGGTGGTATTTGGGACTTAGGTTTACATTTAGAATATTATGTTTTATTTTTCTAATGGAATTATTTTCAAAATGAGAGCAATATATATAAAACTGCATTATGGCCCTTTTGTTCTCTCCCCATCAAGATATAGGATATTTAGTGTATTTCAGCCCAGTGAATTTCAAATTTTATTTTAGTTTATAAAAGTTGACTTTTTAAAATTCAGCCCTACCTCACATACCCTAAACATAGCTTTGCATATAGATTGTTTTCTCACATTTTAATGAAAAACCTCATGATTTTAATACTGTGTCACTTAAATCCAAAACCGGAGACATTTCTGCAGTATGTTAAACAAAACATATTGGCTTGGATTGAATTTTTACTTTTAAGGTGATTTCGTGAAGTACAGTCACGGTGCTTATACAGTTTCATGGAATAGACATGTCTGTTGTATTTTGTTATTTACCCTTGCAAAGTAAGGTTAAGTCAAATTACGTGAGATATTATATTGTGGTGTTAAATGTGGAGTCTGGGTGGACTCCCAAGTTTACCTCTAAGTCTGTTAAGTCATTGATTTTTTTTTTCTTGTTTCCCATGAACTAGCCAAACTTAGTGATACATGGAGTTCACCGGAAGGATATGTTCTTTTAGATAGTTTCGGAGTTCCTGTGGTGCCTGGGTGACTCAGTTGGTTAAGCGTTCGACTGTTGATCTCAGCTTAGGTCTTGATCTCAGGGTCATGAGTTCGAGCCCTGTTGAGCTCCATGCTGGGCATGGGGTCTACATTAGAAAAAAAATACATAGTCTCAGAGTTCCTGAAAAAGCCATCCTCCTCCACTTCCTCCTCCTCCTCATCATGTATATTACTACATCTCTGACTTCTTTAGTCTGTTGATATAATGGATTCCATTAATTGATTTTCCAATGTTGAACCAGTGTTATATACCTGGAATAGATCCCAGGTATGATTGTTATGTATAATTCTTTTTATACATTCTTGGGCTCAATTTCTAGTATTCTTGAGAATTTTTCCATGTATGCTCATGAGAAATATTGGCCCCTGGTTTTTCTATCTTTAATGTCTGTCTGGTTTTGTGATTGGGATAATGCTGGCCTTAGGAAGTGTTCCTTCTGCTTCTATTTTCTGGAACAGATTGTGGAGAATTGGTATTATTTCTTTCTTAAATGTTTGTTAGAATTCATTAGTGAAATCTTCTGGGCCTGGCAGCTTTCAGTTTCTTACATTCACCATCACTGAGCTAAAACAAATAAAAAAGTCTGAGTCCACAGCTCCCTTATTTATTATTCTAGAATGCAGTTCAACTTTCTTCATTGCATAAAGTATTTTGGTCTCTATTTCTTCCATTTTTTAATTTGTGTGTGTCAGCCATGAAGAGAGGAGTGTGTGTGTGTGTGTGTGTGTGTGAGTGTGTATGGTGTAGGCCATGGGCTTTAGAGGTTAAAAGAAACATGAAGAATTATGAGAGATGACAAATGAATAAACTGGGAGTATCTAAAAAGGAATGGATGATGGGGTGCTGTGGTAAGAAAGCTTGATTATTTCCCCTCAGTAAAAGAAAGTCACAAAAATTCTTACTTATTTGTAAATCTAGATTCCTAAATCTAAATCTGCAAGCAGGGCAGGATAAAGTTCCATAAAACTAAACAAGAAAATGGCATTAGGGGTGCACCTGGGTGGCTCCATTGGTTAAGCATCTGACTCTTGGTTTCAGGTCAGGTCATGATCTCACAGTTCCTGGGACAGTGTGGAGCCTGCTTAGGATTCTTTCTCTCCCTCTCTTTCCCTCCCCCCATCCCTGCTCACATACTCTCTCTGTCTCTCAAAATAAATAAACATAAAAATAAACAAATAAACAAACAAACAAATAAATAAATAAATAACTTTAAGACGTAATAGCGAGAAATAAAACTTGATTAAATAGAAATTTCTTGACAGTTTATAAAATACATAAATTATGATACAGGCAAGGCAGAGAATTTGATTCTCCAAATATATTTGCCTATAAAGAAAAAATTTTGATTCTCTAACATAGTTTATCTCCAGTTTCATCTTTGAAGGCAGGGTGTAAGAGGTACTTTGATGGAAAGATTTGAAATAATAGAAATAATAGAAATTGCCCTGGAAATTTCTCCCTAACCTAGTAATGAATAGTTACAGTATTAGCAGACACATGGTTCTTATCCTTAGGCTTCAGGGGTGAAGGCCCTGTTCTGGTTTCTGCCAAATCCCTTGAACTGCCTCAAAATTTAATCTTGTTAAAGTATTGCTGCTATTGAGTTTCGCTGTCATTGTATTGCTGTCAGTGATGATATTGATGATTATAAAGAAGATGATGGCTTTCCAGGAACTCTGAGATTATCTAAAAAGGGTATACATTCAGTGAACTCCATAAATCCCAAAGCTTAGCAAGGGCATGGGAAACACGAAAAAAACAACTGATTTGATAGATTTAGAGTGGGATTTTTCAGTCTCAGCACTACTGACATTTTGGGCTGATATTTCTTTGTTGTTGGGGATGGAGGAGCGGCTGTCTTCTTCATTGTGGGATATTTAGAGCATCCCTGGCCTCTACCATCAGCTGTCAGTAGCATCCTTCTATTGACTCCACTCCCATTTTTGACAATCAGAGATGTCTTCAGATGTTAATGTCCCTTGTGTACTAAACTTACTCCTGATTCATAATCTACTGATCTAGAGTTATGATTGAAGTCCAGGTCAGAATTCACTTTTAATGCCACCATTTAATAGCCTACTTAATTTGACTCAAGCTTACTATTACATCTCCCAAGTATATTCATCTATAAAGCCAGGATCCTTACTATTTGAGAGGTGGTTTTGAATACCTGTTACCCTAGGTTCTTTGCATGTATGATTATGGCTGTTGTACTCAAGGATCTTACAATTTAGTAGAGAAAATGAGGTATTTTAAGTGACTAGATGTACCATATTCTGTACTAAATGACAAAGAAGGGGATAATAGCATACACTAGGTGTTCAGGGAGAGCAAATCAAGTAATAAGCCTCAAGAGAGGCATTTGAATTTTGCCTTGAAGGATTAGATGGGATTTTCAAGAGGTGAAATAGAAATACATTCTTGACAGTGGGATTATCCTCCAAAATGACATTGATCTTGAAGGAATGTCAAGTCAATCTGATCAGGTGACTTTATGCTTAGGTTGCCTCCATGAAGAGAATGTAGTTCTCTGTTGACCAGAATAATCTGACATTTAGATAGGATAAGCCTCATCAAGCATAACTTATGTGAGTCAATTCTTGAAAGACCAAATTATTTTTAATGTGCTAACAAAATCAGAGATCTGAGCATATGACTCTCACGAAACACATATAGCCCTTTGTGAAGCATCTTCTCACCCAAAGGGCCACCATTGTATGCATGGGCCCTGGTCACCTGAATGTTCAAGTAAAATCTTTCTTCCAAGGTGGCAGTAGAGATTAGAAATAATATGTATAAATAACACTCATTGTGACCAAATCTCTGCCTATTCTCTTCTACCTTTGGTAATTGTATTTGGAGTATTTGGGGTATTTGAAAAAAAGAACAGACCAGTCTCATTGACAGAATCTTAGGATATCTGAGTGGCATGGGTGGGGTGAGGAAACACTGAAGCTTAATTTGATAGGGTACCATCAAGAATTTCCTCTCTAAGCCTAAATCAACAGCTCAGCTATGTCAGTCCCATGACAAACATCTGGAATATTTCTGGACAGGTGAAGGATTGAGCTTAGAAAGTAAGCTCTGCCAACAAATAACAGCTCAACGGGAACATTATTGGTATTTTGGGTGGGACAGTTCCTCATGATGCAGAACTGTCCTGGATATTTAAAAGTGTTTAGCATTTGTTAGCTTTTATCAACCAATACCTTCAGTAGCCCCAAGTCATTGTGACCTCAGTTCTCCCATTTTCATGGCTCCTGGGTTTACAGACATTATCAGCACATTGAAAGTCACTGAATTATATGTTTGACCTTGGGATAATGGTGTGGGGCAAATGGGTGACTGTGGGAAATCCTCCTTTTGTTCTACATTTCTTCTGCTGTGTTACTAGCCTCCTGGCCATGGCAGTTCAGGAGAAGGGGCCTAAATATCCACACTTGATCCCTGGAAAATATCCAAATGGCTCCAGACTCATTTGACATTTTGGCATGAATTGTATTAACATATATCTATCATTGATTGGAAAATGTACCGTTATTTTCTGTACTACTAAAAAGATAAAATGCTGCCAAATAATTTATGAAATATATTTTTAAATCACATAGATTTTGACAGCTTTATACTTATGAAAGAGTTCCTTTAGATTTAGACAAGATTTTTTTTTTAATTTTTTTTTCAACATTTTTTATTTATTTTTGGGACAGAGAGAGACAGAGCATGAACGGGGGAGGGGCAGAGAGAGAGGGAGACACAGAATTGGAAACAGGCTCCAGGCTCCGAGCCATCAGCCCAGAGCCCGACGCGGGGCTCGAACTCACGGAGCGCGAGATCGTGACCTGGCTGAAGTCGGACGCTCAACCGACTGCGCCACCCAGGCGCCCCAGGATTTTTTATCTTATATTATTTTTGTGGATTAAAAACAAATGCAATAAGCAAAATAAAATGAGAAGGTATTCCTAACTTCTTTACATTGTGACTTTTCTGAAAACCATTGTCACTTGGTGTCCATGTTTTTCTACATGATATTGCTCACTATACTATCAAGAGTGTTCTGTTATTGCCATTGGGATTTAGCAATGTCTTCTGCCTTCAAGTGTAGTTTTTTTCCTGTTAGAAGTCTTGGGTTTGCTTGTAGGTACATGCTAAAATGTAGTAACAGCTTCATTTACCTGTAGATATCTTCTTTAAAGTTCTTTGTTGTTGATTTACAAAAAAATATGGAATTTTGGTTGTTCTTCCAATGTGTAAGGTTTTTTTTACTCATATCAAATTTATCCCCCCTTGTATTCTCATGTTTTTCTGTGAACACAGTAACTTTTTGTTTCAAAGATAAATTGTAGTACAGTCTTTCTGAAGATATTTTCAATGATAACTAAACTCAACTTATGTATAGTAACAATCCACTAATACACATAACTCAATTGAAATCATGGCAAATGAACCACCATGACCAAATATGCTTATGTGCTGACAAAGACAACTATTGGCTGACATTGATTGGAATAAGCATCCTGATTACAAAGATGTCAGACTGTGAAAAGTATGTGTATCTTATTCCATGAAACTTAGGTCTCCGAAATAAATAGATACATAATATCAAAATTGTATCTATCCTATATATCAAGTAGGATAAAAGTAAGAGCAAAAGCTTATTAAGACTAAAGTTTCTGGGGCGCCTGGATGGCTCAGTCGGTTGAGCGTCCGACTTCAGCTCAGGTCATGATCTCACGGTCCATGAGTTCGAGCCCCGCATCGGGCTTTGTGCTGACAGCTCAGAGCCTGGAGCCTGTTTCGGATTCTGTGTCTCCCTCTCTCTCTGCCCCTCCCCGGCTCATGCTCTGTCTCTGTCTCTGTCTCTGTCTCTGTCTCTCTCTCTGTCAAAAATAAATAAACATAAAAAAAAAGACTAAAGTTTCTGATGTTCATGGCCTGGTCCTGGTTGATAGAGATGGGGATATTATATGACACAGGGCCCAGGAATGTAGAATCCCAGAGGATGAAGGAGGGAGGGAAATCTCTGCCAGTGGAAGAAGGAGCCCAGAACAGAACCCTGAGTTCTGGGTGAAGCAAGACCACCAAGGGCTTCAAATTGTCAGTACCTGGCACATAGTAGGAGCCCAGTGAATGGTAGGTAGTCCCTACTAATAACTAGAGGCAGTAGAGAATAAAGGTAGAAACTTCAAATAGGAGACTGTTTTTTCAGTAGTTTCCTGAGTGTAGGTGCTAGGTCAGTGTCCAACCCGTGTTTCTTAACCACATTCTGAGACCCAGGGTCTGAGTTCTGCAGACCACTCTGACTTCTCTCATTCCCTCCCAGCCACACTGGCTTCTCTCCATTCTTCAAACACCCAGAGTAATTGCTCTTTCTGGGTCTTGCTTGTACTGTTTCTTCTGCTTCCAACACTCCCCCAAGACTGACACATGCCTGCTTCCTTCACATCATCCATGTTAGACTTCAAATCTCATTTCCTCAGAAAGTTTTTTCTGACCAGTTTATTTCAAGTATTCTCTAAATCCTACTTCAGTCACTGTCTGTAATATTAACCTGTTTGTGTTCTTAGTATTACATCTAACTCTCCAGAATGGTGCTATCCAATAAAAATATAATGTGAACCACAGAAGTACATAATTTAAATTTTTTAGTAGTCACATCAAAAAAATATAAAAGAAACAGGAAAAAATAATTTTAATATTATTTAACTCAGTAGATCAAAATTATTACCATTTAAAGGTGTAATCAATATAAAAATTGTAAGTGAGATATTTCATACTCTTCTTACCACTTTGCCTTTTCAGAATTTGGCAAGTATTTTATACTTATGGCTCATTCAGCTAGTACTGGTCACATTTCCTGTAGTAGCTACCTGGGTTGCTAATGGCTATTATGTTGGCTAGTGCAAATTCTGGAATAATTTCAGTTTTTAATTTATATATCTGTCTTTATATTCAGTTCATTATGCTTGTATTTGTGAAAAGAATTTTGGTCTATAAGGTCAGGGAGTTTAAATCTGTCAGGTTCATCACTGAATCATAACACCAGGAACAGTACCTGACACACAGTTGGCCTTCAGTAAATATCTGTTAACCTAATCACTTAAATAGATATGAAGTTCAGAACCTGAGATATGGCTGCATAGTTACCAGATAAACTCATAGGACAGTAGAGACAGTTAAGAGAGGATAAGAAGAGGCATAAAGATACTACAGCCACATCTTTTAGACTAAAAACAAAATAAAATATCAGACAATACCAAAACCTTGGTGAGAATGTGGATCAGCTAGAACTCTCATATGTTATTGGCAGAAATGCAAAATAATGCCATCATTTTGGAACAGTTTAGCAGTTTACCATAAAAATTAAATACACACTGTCTATATGACCCAGAAAACCCACTTCTGGGTCCTTATTCCAGTGAGATAAAAATGTGTATTCCCACAAAAATGTATAACATGAATTTATAGCAGCCTTTATTTGTTATCACTGAAAACTGGAAACCCAAATGTCATTTAACTGGTGAACAGATAAACAACCAATGGTACAATCATACAATGAGATGCATTTATCAATAAGTAGGAACAAACCACTTATGCATATCATGGATGCAAAAACATGAATGAACCTCAAATATGTTATGCTAAGTGTTGCATGCCATATGATTCCACTTATATGAAATTCTAGAAAAGACAAAACTATAGGGGCAGAGAACAGATCAGCTTTGCCAGGGGCTAAGGTAAGGAACAGCATGAAGAGCAACATTAAAGAGTTCCTAGGAAGTTGTTCTGTAGCTCATAGAACTGAGAACTGTATATTTAAAAAATGCAAAATGAAACATAAATTAAAAAATAAAATTAAATGACCTTTATAAGTGCATTAAAAAAAAGAAGCCCTAGAAAATGCACAGTTGCTGTTACAGATGTATCAGCAAACAAGGGAGCACAGAGTTAGGGCACTTGGCATCTGGCAGGAGATGGGTTTCATGCAGTTTGGGGGAGAACAGGGAAATAAAGAGGCTAAAAGCAGGTAGCAGGGACCCAGTCAAGGGCCTGCATACTGATTTAGTCTGGAAGAAAAGAGAGGGTCTAGTAGAGCTGCAGCCTCAGCACAAGGGGTGCTGAGAACCAAGGCGAGTCATGAGGCCTAAAACGAAAACAAAAGCCCTGTTCGTAGAAACTCTGGTACTAGTCCAAAGCAGGACTTTGCACAGCTATCCTGATGCTGGGCCAGTGGGCTTGGATCTTATATTCTTTCCTGCTGTGTTGAGGGGAGCTAGTTGTCAGCAGACTGCATTCACTCTGTTTTCCTTTAAAAACAAAGCCATTCAAAGTTTTTTTGCTGAGCTAGAATGCTGGCTGGTCAGGCCCTGGGGGCCCACAGTCCCGATCCCGTTACTGTAGTAGGCTTGATGGCATCTGGAGGTGATGTTCCTGCTGATGACCACCAGCCCACTGGGCTGGGGAAAGAGGTCATGATGGCTGCATAGAGCGAATCGAACCTTTTCAATATGCTAGCCTCAGAGGAAACTTCAGACACCAAGGAAGACCCTAATTTAGTCCCCACCATCACCAACAAGCAAATAGTTGACTGCATCTGTTCGAGAGAACTGCAGTCTGCCATCTGGTTCTGCCTGCACAAAAGTGACTTGCAGCGATTCCCTGACTATGGAACACATTCCAAGAGGGTACTCCACCAGTTGGGCCACCAAACGCCTGCACTGACTTAGTGCTATAAAGTTTCTTCTTTACAATAAAGACTAGCCACTGGATTGGCTTCTCTTCAAAAAAAAAAAAAAAAAAAAATCCTTCCAAGTCCTCCGTGGGCTCCTTTCTGCTAGAGGCATTTCCTAGCATCCCTTGAATCTAGGTGTCACCAAATACCTAATTGGGAACAAACAGAAATGATGTAGTGGTTGAGGCATTTCTGAAAGAAATGGAAGTTATAAATGTGAAAGTAACTATAATGGGGAAAATATAGAGGGACATGAGGAGGCTGAAAATAGACCTATGTAGGATGGGAATAAAACAGAATCCAAAAATGAACCAGAAAATACATGTCATAGAAGAAGACTGAGGGAATTAGAATTGAATTGAGTCGAATGAGAATCAGGTTATTTGAGGAGAAGAGTGTTTCAAGGAGAAGTCAGCTAGAGGATTTGGGGTAGAGAGATAAAGGCCTATGAGAACAAATCCCAGTTGCACGTGTTTCTTTGGTGGTAGGAACCATGTCTTCCTGCAGAGTACTCCAAAATATTGCTTCTCAGAATCTACAATTTGGCTTTATTTCACATGAGTTAAGGAATTAGTTCTTATATTTCTACCCACTGCAAGCCTATTCTTGCTCATCTACCCCACAGCTCATAGTTTCACTATTGTCTCCATAGTTAATTTTCTTGTATTATTTAAGATCATTAAATATAAATGAAATCAGGCAAAAAAAAAGTACAAATGTCTTAATAAAAAGGTTATTTTTCAGACATGGGGGTAAAGTTCTGCCTATGCTTCCTCAAAGAGTTCCTTGTATGTTAAGTTTGAACGATACTTCTTTAAGTGAGGGGCAAAGAAAAAAAAAACTTACATTTTGAGACTGAAATTATTAATGAGAAATGAATTTTTAATATTATTCAATCAGCTGGGAGATTTTAGAAGCCATATGGAATGAACTATCCTATAATACTTTTCAAAAAATGACCTCACTCAATGGGCATACTCTCTGTTGAGCAAACACATACTAATGATGCGTATCATTTACTCAGCCCTTACTCTGTGTTAGAGGCTGAGCACAATGCTTCATTTACTGTTGCACTTTCTCCACAAACAGATAGGAAAGTCTGGGCTCAGTGAGGTCAAGTACCCTATCTGGTCAGTAAAGAAATGGGGCTCAAATTCAGGTGTTGGATTCTAAAGCCCATTTAATGAACCAGCATAACGAATTGCTTAATTTGAAGGCAGAAAACACATCATAAAAGATAAAGTATAAGGAAAATATATTGGTGAACTGGACATATACATTATAAGGAATTGATTATTTTGGCTGCAAGACCTCTCATGTACACTGAGAGAGAACTTTACAATTCACAGAAATAGGATGTGTTTTAACTATCAGCCTTTTATTGGAAATGTTAAAATATTTTTCTAGATGTCCTTCGAGTATTAAAAAAATGTCTTTTTGTATGATAGAGGCAAAACATTATCAGGTATATTTCTTGGGAAAAAAAGGAAAGTGTTTTATTTATTTTTTTTAATTAGAAAGAAATGTTAACTAATTTTCTCAGAAAGTAGAGTTTCACTTAAAGCAATGATTAAAAACAGCCTTTGGATTTTATAAGGTAGTTGTATACAGGTATTACATTACATTTCTTCAGATTAGAAGATGACAGAGGAGTAGGGGGACTCTTGGCTTGCCTCATCCCTCAAACACAGTGAGGTAAATATCAAATCATTTTGAACACTCAAGAAATTCATCTCAGGAGTGAGAGAGCAAAACTGCACAACTACGGGTAGAATAAAGCATTGTGGAATGTGGGAGCTGCAGAGTTGATTTGGGGGAGAGAATAGCTGCGGGTGCTGCAAAGGGGAGGGAGCCTTAGAGAGAGAAGCAAGAGAAAAAGAAAGAGAGAAAGAGTGAAAACACACACAGGGAATTAAAAAACAAAAACAAAGACACTGTTCCCCAAAACCATTGACTGGGAAAGGGAGAGGGGCTAAATCCTCCAAGTTTATATAAACAGCAGAGTGCAGAGTCTGAAGTTTCAGAGGTCCATGCCATCACCAGGGTTGTGTCTGAAGGGCTTGGCTATGTTCTGGTGTGGAGGGAAGGCAGATACCTGGGGGCAGGCAGCGTGTGTCCCCTGGGTCACACGGGAGAAGCACTTCCCCTGCTTGAGTGCATTTGGGAGTGGCAGCACAGCCTCTCTGGGGGCAAAAGAACAGGCAGCATCCTGTCTTGTTCCCTAGCATGGAAACAAAGACACCAGCTAAGGGTGGTGAGCTTTGGTGCGAGCTTTTACCTAAGCTTTACCATAAACTCCAAATCGCCGCGTGGTTACACAATTTCTGGGACAAGCCAGGGCGAGCCACACTGCAGTAAGACCCTCCCCCAGAGGATCAGCATGGGTCCACCCTATGCAGATCTCTAAACTTCTGAGTTTTGAAACCCCGCCATGCACCTAAAATAAAACAGAGGAGTGCTGGGCCACCTGGCAGGCAGACAGCTCTGATGCAGGGGAGGGTGAAGGCGGGGATCTGGTAGAAGCCAGGGACATAAGAGAGATGATTATTTGCTCTTCTTTGAGGGCTTCCTGAAGAGTGCCAGGCACTAGCTTCCTGCTCGGGACAAGAGAGGGAATGACACCGTTTTTTTCCCCACCCATCAGTACTGACAGACTTTAGGGAGCAAAACAGTGCCACCCAGTGGAGGCTGGAGCTGCCTCCACCAAGCACACCCCCCCCCCCCCGCCCACCGCCACCCCCACCTGTGCCCTACACATGCATCTCCAGTACGGGGAATCTGCCTGAGAATCAGAGTAGCAGGCTTCTTCCTCAGAAGACCAGCACAAACCCCTCAAATGCACCAAGTTGGAAAGCTTCAACGCTACAAGAAATAGGATCTAGTTTCCTTTTTTTTTTTTTTTTTTTGGACCTTTTCTTAATATAACCATTACTCTGAAGAATAGGAACACAACAGGCTTTTCTAACAATCACACACACACACACAAACAGTGACCCAGACAAAATGAGAAGACAGAGGAATTCATCATGAAAGAAAGAACAGGAAAAGTCATGGCCAGGGGTTTAATTAATACAGATACAAGTAAGATGTTTGAACCAGAATTTAAAACAATAATCATAAGAATACTAGCTGGACTTAAATGAATAGAAGACAGTAGAGAATCCCTCTTTCCAGAGATAAGAGAACTAAAACGAGTCAGGCCCGAATAAAAAATGCTAAACCTAGATGCAAAACTGAATATATGCTATGACAACAGGATGGATGAAACAAAGGGACGAATCAGTGATAATGGAAGAAAAATTGTGGAAAATAGTGAAGCTGGAAATAAAAGGGAAAGAAGGGTTTTGGATGACAAATGTAGACTTAGGGAACACAGCAACTCCTTAAAGTGTAAAAACATATGTATCATACAAATAGCAGAAGAAGAGGAGAAAGAAAAACAAGCAGAAGGTTTATTTGAGCAAAGTATAGCTGAAAACTTCCTTCATCTGGGGAAGGAAAAAGACATTAAAATCCAAGAACTATGTAGAACTGTTAAATTCAACAAAAGCCACCATCACCAAGATATGTCATAGTCAAATTCACAAAATACACAGAAAAGGAAAGAATCCTGAAAACAGCAAGGGAAAAAAAGTTCTTAACCTACAAGGGAAGACAGATCAAGTTTGCAGCATATCTGTCTACAGAGACTTGGCAGGCCAGAAGGGAGTGGCAGGATATATTCAATGTGCTGAATGGGAAAAATATACAGCTAAGAATTCTTTATCCAGCAAGCTTGTCCTCAGAATAGAAAGAGAGATAGTTTCTTAGACAAACAAAAACTAGTGGAGTTTGTGACCACTACACCAGCCCTGCAAGAAATATTAAAGGACTTTTTGGAGAAAAAAGATCAAGAGCGGCAAAGACTAGAAAGGAAGAGAACATCATTAGAAACATCAACTTTCCAGGTAACACAATGGAACTTAATTCCTATCTTTCAGTAATCATTCTGAATGTAAATGGGCTAAATGCTACAATCAAAAGACATAGGGTATCAGAATGGATAAAAATACAACAACAACAAGATCCATGTATGTGCTGCCTACATGAGACTCGTTTTAGACCTAAAGACATCTGCAGATTGAAAGTGAAGGGATGGAGAACCATCTATCATGCTGATAAATGCCAAAAGAAAGCCAGAGTAGCCATACTTAATATCAGACAAAATAGGTTTTATTTTATTTTATTTTATTTTATTTTATTTTATTTTATTTTATTTTATATTTTATTTTATTTTATTTTATTTTTAATTTTATTTATTTTAAAATTTAAAGCCAAGTTAGTTAACATATAGTGTAATAATGATATAAAGAATAGAATTTAGTGATTCATCACTTACATATAACACCTAGTGCTCATCCCAACAAGTGTCCTCCTTAATGCCCCTCACCCATTTAGCCTATCCTCCCACCCAACACCCTGCCAGCAACCCTCAGTTTGTTCTCTGTATTTAAGAGTCTCTTAAGGTTTGTCTCCCTCTCTGTTTTTATATTATTTTTGCTTCCCTTCCCTTATGGTCATATGGTTTGTTTCTTAAATTCCACATATGAGTTAAATCATATTTTCTGACTGACTTATTTTGCTTAGCATAATACAATCTAGTTCCATCCATGTTGTTGCAAATGGCAAGATTTCTTACTTTTTGATCACTGAGTAATATTCCATTATATACATATACTACATCTTCTTTATTCATTCATCAGTTATTGGACATTTGGGCTCTTTCCATACTTTGGCTATTGTCTATAGTGCAGCTATAAATATTGGGGTACATGTGCCCCTTCAAATCAGCCCTCCTGTATCCTTTGGATAAATACCTAATAGTGCCATTTCTGGGTCATTGGGTAGTTCTATTTTTAATTTTTTGAGAAATCTCCATACTGTATTCCAGAGTGGCTATACTGGTTTGCATTCCCACCAGCAGTGAAAAAGTGTTCCCCTTTCTCGACATCCTTGCAAGCATGTGTTGTTGCCTGAGTTGTTAATGTTGGTCATTCTGACTGGTGTGAGGTGGTATCTCAGTGTGGTTTTGATTTGTACTTCCCTGATGAAGAGTGATGTTGAGCATTTTTTCATGTGTCTGTTAGCCATCTGGATGTCTTCTTTGGAGAAGTGTCTATTCATGTCTTCTGGCGATTTCTTCACTGGATTATGGGGTTGAGTTTGATAAGTTCTTTATAGAGTTTGGGTACTAACTCTTTATCTGATAGATCATTTGCAAATAAATTCTCCTATTCTGTCAGTTGCCTTTTAGTTTTTCTGATTGTTTCCTTTGATGTGCAGGAGCTTTTTATCTTGATGAGGTCCCAGTAGTTCATTTTTTCTTTTGTTTCCCTTGCCTCTGGGAAGACATGTCAAGTAAGATGTTTCTGTGGCTGAGGTCAAAGAGATTGCTGCCTGTTTTATCATCTAGGATTTTGATGGCTTCCTGTCTTATGTTTAGGTCTTTCACTCATTTTGAGTTTATTTTGTGTATGTTGTAAGAAAGTGGTTCAGGTTCATTCTTCTGCCTGTTACTGTCCAGTTCTCCCAGCACCATTTGCTGAAAAGACTGTCTTTATTCCATTGGGTATTCCTTATTGCTTTCTCAAAAATTAGTTGGTCATACATTTATGGGTCCATTTCTGGGTTTTCTATTCTGTTCCATTGATCTATGTGTCTGTTTTTGTGCCGGTACCATACTGTCTTGATGATTATAGCTTTGTAATATGGCTTGAAGTCTGGAATGGTGATATCTCCACCTTTGGTTTTCTTTTTTAGGATTGCTTTGGCTATATGGGGTCTTTTCTGGTTCCATACACATTTTAAGATTGTTTGTCTTGCTCTGTGAAGAATACTGGTGTTATTTTGATAGAGATTGCATTAAATATGTAGATTGCTTTGGGTAGTATTGACATTTTAACAACATTTGTTCTTCCAGTCCATGAGCATGGAATGTTTTCACATTTTTCTGTGTCTTTCACAATTTCTTTCATAAGATTTCTATATTGCAGTATGTAGATTTTTCACCTCTTTGGTTAGGTGCAATTTTAAGTTGGCTCAATTCCTTTATTTCTCTTTCTGATGCCTCATTATTGGTTTATAGAAAGGCAACCGAGGGGCATTTGGGTGGCTCAGTTGGTTAAGCATCTGACTTCAGCTCAGGTCATGATCTCCTTGTTTGTGGGTTTGAGCCCTGTTTCAGGCTCTGTGCTGACAGCTCAAATTCTGTATTTCCCTCTTTTTCTGCCCTTCCCTGCTCATGCTCTGTCTCTCTCTCAAATATAATAAATAAATGTTAATTTTTTTTAAATGCAACCAATTTCTATACATTGATTTTATATCCTGTGACTTTGCTGTATTCATGTATCAGTTCTAGCAGTTTTTTCGTGGAGTCTTTTGGGTTTTCCACATAGAGTATCATGTCCACACAAACTAGATTTAAACCAATTTAAACCACTGTAACAAGAGATGAAGAGGGCATTACATTGTAGGTATAGGTTCTATCCATCAAGGAGATCTAACAGTTATAAATATTTATGCCCCCAACATGAAAGAACCCAAATATATATATCAATTAATAACAAAAATAAACTCATTGATAATAATACCATAATAGTAGGGGGCTTTAACACCCTGCTTACAGCAATGGACAGATTATCTAAGTAGAAAATCAACAAGGAAACAATGGCTTTGAATGACACACTGGACTGAATGGACTTAACAGATATATTCAGAACATTTTATTCTAAATCAGCAGAATATACCTTCTTTTCAGGTGCACATGGAACATTCTCCCGAATAAATCACATACTGAATTACAAATCAGCCCCCAACAAGTGCACAAAGATTAATACCATACCATACATATTTTCATATCTACAATGCTATGAAACTTGAAGTCAACCACAAGAAAAAATGTAGAAAGACCACAAATACATGGAGATTAAAGAACATCCTACTAAAGAATGAATGAGTTAAACAAGGCATTAAAGAAGAAATTAAAAAATACATGGAAGCAAATGAAAATGAAAACACAACAGTCCAATTCCTTTGGGATGCAGCAAAAGCAGACCAAAGAGGGAAGTATATTACAGTACAGTCCTACCTCAGGAAGCAAGAAAAGTCTAAAATACACAACCTAACTTTACACCTTAAGGAGCTAGGAAAGGAGCAGTAAATAAAGTCTGAAGCCAGCAGAAAGGAAATAATAAAGATTAGAGCAGACATCAATGATATAGAAACAAACAAACAACAAAAAACAATAGAACAGGGGCGCCTGGGTGGCGCAGTCGGTTAAGCGTCCGACTTCAGCCAGGTCACGATCTCGCGGTGCGTGAGTTCGAGCCCCGCGTCAGGCTCTGGGCTGATGGCTCAGAGCCTGGAGCCTGTTTCGATTCTGTGTCTCCCTGTCTCTCTGCCCCTCCCCCGTTCATGCTCTGTCTCTCTCTGTCCCAAAAATAAATAAACGTTGAAAAAAAAAAATTAAAAAAAAAAAAAAAACAATAGAACAGATCAATGAAACTAAGAATTGGTTCTTTGAAAGAATTAACAAAATTGATAAATCCCTAGCCATTCTTATCAAAAAGAAGAGAAAGGACCCAAATAAAATCACAGCTAAAAGAGGAGAGATCATAACACCACAGAAAAACAAACAATCCTAAGAGAGTATTATGAAAAAAATATATGCCAACAAACTGGGCAATCTGGAAAAAATGGACAAATTTCTAGAAATTCACAAACTACCCAAACTGAAACAGTAAGAAACAGAAAATTTGAAGAGACGTATAACCAGCAAAGAATTTGAATTGGTAATCAAAAATCTCCCAACAAACAAAAGTCCAGGGCCAGATGGCTTCCCAGGGGAATTCTGCCAAATATTTATTTTTATTTTTTATTTTTTAGAAAGAGGGTGAGTGCATTGAGTGAGGGAGAGAGAGAGAGAGAGAGAGAGAGAGACGGAGAGAATCCCATGAGGATCAGAGAGAGAGAGAGAGAGAGAGAGAGAAGTGGGGCCCACCTGAAGTGGCGTTCATTTTCATCCAAAGTGGGGCTCGAGCTCCCCTGTTGTGGGGCCCATGTTCACCCAAGGTGGGGTGAGCTCAACTGATGTGGGACTCAAACTCATGAACTGTGAGATTGTGACCTCAGCCAAAGTCAGATGCTTATCTGATTGAGCACCCAGGCACCCTCTGGCATACATTTAAAGAAGAGTTAATCCCTGTTCTACTTTAAGTGTTCCAAAAAATAAAAATTGAAGGAAAACTTCCAAAGTCCTTCTACAAGGCTAAATTACCTTGATTCCAAAACCAGACAAAAACCCCACTAAAAAGGAGAATTATAGGCCAATATCCCTGATGAACACGGATGCAAAAATTCTCAACAAGATACTAGAAAATTTAATCCAACAGTACATTAAAAGAATTATTCACCATGACCAAGTGTGATTTCTTCCTGGGCTGCAGGGGTGGTCCAGTATTTGCAAATCAATCAATGTGATACACCACATTAATAAAAGAAATTATAAGAACCATATAATCATCTCAGTAGACACAGAAAAAGCATTTGATAAAACACAGCATCCATTCTTGATTAAAAAAAAAAAGCCTCAACAAAGTAGGTATAGGTGGAACATACCTCAATAGCATAAGAGACATGTATGAAAGACCCTCAGCTATTATCATCCTCAGTGGGGAAAAACTGAAAGCTTTCCCTCTACTTTCAGGGACAAGACCGCAGTGTCCACTCTCACCATTACTATTTAACGTGGTACCAGAAGCAATCAGACAACAAAAAGAAATAAAGGGCATCCAAATCAGCAAGGAGGAAATCAAACTTTCGCTATTTGTAGACAACATGATACTCTATGTAGATAACCTGGAAGAATCCACCAAAAAAGTGCTAGAGCTAATACATGAATTCAGCAAAGTCACAGGATATAAAAATCAATGTACAGAAATCTGTGACATTTTTATATACCAATAATGAAACAGCAAAAAAAGAAATCAAAGAATCAATCCCATTTATAATTGCACCACAAACAATAAGATACTAGGAATAAACATAACCAAAAAGATAAAAGATCTGTACTCTGGAAACTGTAGGACACTTATGAAAGAAATTGAAGAGGACACAAAGAAATGGGAAAAAATTCCATTCTTGTGGACTGGAAGAACAAATATTGTTAAAATGTCGATACTACCAAAAACAGTCTACATATTTAATGCAATCCCTATCAAAATGCCACCAGCATGTTTCACAGAGTTAGAGCAAGCAGTTCTAAAATTTGGAAGGAATTGCAAAGGACCCTTAATAGCCAAAGCAATCCTGAAAAAGGAAAGCAAAGCTGGAGGCATCATGATTCCAGACTTTATTTATTTATTTATTTTTTTTAATTTTTTTTTTTCAACGTTTATTTATTTTTGGGACAGAGAGAGACAGAGCATGAACGGGGGAGGGGCAGAGAGAGAGGGAGACACAGAATCGGAAACAGGCTCCAGGCTCCGAGCCATCAGCCCAGAGCCCGACGCGGGGCTCGAACTCGCGGACGGCGAGATCGTGACCTGGCTGAAGTCGGACGCTTAACCGACTGCGCCACCCAGGCGCCCCCATGATTCCAGACTTTAAACTATATTACAAAGCTGTAGTCATCAAGACAATATGGTACTGGTATAAAAACAGACACATAGATCTGTGGAACAGAATGGCAAGCCCAGAAATGAACTGACAACTACATGGTCAACTAATCTTCAACAAAGCAGGAAAGAATATCCAATGGAAAAAAGTTTCTTTAGCAAATGGTGTTGGAGCAGCAGCACACAGAAGAATGAAACTGGACCACTTTCTTACACAATACACAAAAATAAATTCAAAATGGATGACAGACCTAAATGTGAGACAGTAAACCATCAGAATCCTAAAGGAGAACACAAGCAGAAACCTCTTTGATCTCGGCCATCATAGCTTCTTACTAGACACATCACAGGAGGCAAGGGAAACAAAAGCAAACATGAACTATTGAGACATCATCAAGATAAAAAGTTTCGGCACAGCAAAGGAAACAATCAGTAAAACTAAAAGTCAGCCTACAGAATGGGAGAAGATATTTGCAAATGACATATCTGATATAGGGTTAGTATCCAAAATCTGTAAAGACCTTACCAAACTCAACACCTAAAACACAATCCATTTAAGAATCGGGCAGAAGACATGAATAGACATTTTCTCAAGAAAGCATACATATGGTTAACAGACACATGAAAAGATGCTCAGCATCACTCATCATCAGGGAAATACAAATCAAAACTGCAATGGATTACCACCTCACACCTGTCAGAATGACTACAATTAACAACACAGGAGACAACAGATGTTAATGAGGATGCAGCAAAAGGAGAACCCTCTTACACTTTGGTGGGAATGCAAACTGGTATAGCCACTGGAGAACACTATGGAGGTTCCCCGAAAAACTAAACAGAAAAACCTTATGATCCAGCGTTTGCACTACTAGGTATTTACCCAAAGGATACAAAAATACAAATTTGAAGGGATATACGCACCCTGATGTTTATAGCAACATTATCAACAGGAGCCAAACTATGGAAAGAGCCCAAGTGCACATAAGAGCACACTTATATGAATGGATAAAGAAGGTGTGGGATAATGAAATATTACTCGGCCATCAAAAAAGAATGAAATCTTGCCATTTTGCATTGAAGCTAGAGTGTATTATGCTAAGTGAAATAGTTCAGTCAGAGAAAGACAAGTATATGATTTCACTCATATGTAGAATTTAGGAAACAAAATATACGGGAAGGGGAAAAATGAGAAAGAGGAAAGGCAACCATAAAAGACTCTTAAATATAGAGAAGAAACTGGGAGTTGATGGTGGGAGATGGGTGGGGGATGGGCTAGATGGGTGATGGGTATTAAGGAGGGCAGTTGTATTGGTCATGGGGTGTTGTATATGAGTGGTGAATCACTATATTCTACTACTGAAACCAATATTGCACTAAATGGTAACTAACTAGAATTTAAATAAAGATTTGGAAGAAAATATGTTTCTTCAGATTATTATTTTCATTTATTTGGTTAATTCTTTGAACAAAGTTTATTTGAGCTCGTATGTGATGTTAGGAGATACAGAGAGGAATTAAAATCCAGCCTTTGCATTTATGTTCCCTCACATTATTATATAATGGAGATAGTTACTCAATTCTTTATTCTCTTCATAAGAAGCAAAAGAATTCAAAAATTTCTCCAAATATTACATGTGTAAGTAGTACCTTTTAGGAATTACTGAATATTCCTAATCTCTATCACATGGCCATACTTTAATTGTATCTGTATGAAATGGTTACTAATAGTTGCAAAAACACAATTGTCAAGAATATTCTTATGAGATGAAAAAAATTAATGTGGGAAACAAAGACTTAAACATTATTGTGTATTACTGTATTGGACTATAAATTATTTGTTCATTCTTCTATTTCCAGTGCCTAGTGGGAAATGATATAGAGGGTCCTCAATAAATACAGCATTGAAAAACAAATAGAGATACAAAAAAGAATAAGAATTTTCAATGACTGGAAGAAGAGATAAATAAATAATTAAAATACAGTGTGACAAATGCTATGATAGAGTTAACACAAGACAAAAAGTGGGTTCAAAACAGGAAATTTCCAGAAGATAATGCTTGAGGTAAACACCTAAGGCTATGTAAACAAAAGGTAGCTAGTTCTTTCCAGAAGTACAGCATGCATGTAAAGGCACAGGGGCACTGCCTACTCTTTTGTAGGAAGTGCCCTGAACAGAGTCACCTGGCCCAGTGTGGCTGAAATACAGTTGTGTGTATATTGAATTTCAATGGCCCTGTCTCTCATCTGTTGTTCTCTACCGCATGACTTCTCTCCCTTCTCCCCCTCATACTCCATACTCACTTTATGCCTTACTTTATTTCATTTTTACCTGTCCTTTCACTTACTCATCTATCTATTCATTAAAATATTTATTCGAAAATTATTCCATATTATGCCATTGTGTTGGCTCTGCTACAATAGGTGCTTTTATCTTTAGTTTGTATATGATGACTTAAATTTGGGCAGTTCCTTCAGTAGCATCGTCCCAAAAGTAGTTCGAGATGGTGATGAATATGTCCCATCCATGTGACATCACACTGGCTGCCAGAAGCTTGCCTTCACTTTGTTGATCCTTTGTGAAACCTGCCCCAGCCATCTTTTGTCCATGTTTCCAAAGTTTACCCTGCTGCTCTGTCATCCTCCTGTATATTCATAGCGACATCTAAGAGGAACGGCTAGTAGGGATGGTAGAAGGACCTCTGAGAATGGGAAAATACTTCAGTAGATAACCAAATGGACTGTATTACAAATAGTTCTCTAATGGCTGGCAACTTTTGTTGCTTTCCTTTTGTGTGCACATCTCTTGGTTAGGCCTTGAGGACATAAAGATGAATACAGTATAGTTTTTCCTTTAAGAAATTTGTACTGTAATGAGGATTGGATTTATTTAATTGCATTTCTCAAATTAAGCCACCAAAATTTTAAAAAATTGAAGTACTCCACAAAAGATTTAGATTTATATATATTTTGTTAACTTTATATTTGAAAAAGATTAAAGATTATTAAAAAATATGTTTTTAACTGAAAAAAATTGCTTGTTATAAGTAAAAGTGCCATTTCTCCCCTGAATTGCAGTTAACAATATGGACATAGCTCTTTATTTGAGGCCTTAATGGTATAATTTCATGTTAATAGCGTTTTATGTGACTTCACTTCCAACTAATTTCATTTATCTTTAAATATAAATGCAGTGTTTTCTCTATAAATATCTTTAGTATTAACTCTTTTTAAAAGAAAAGACATGAGGGTAATATAAAGTCTTAAGCACTCCTATATAAAATTGCTTGAAGGAAAACAACTTTAATATAAACATAGACATCTCCTTTCTCAAGTGTATATATACTCTAAGATCCTTGAGGGCCAAGATTCCATTTGATTTGCATCTTCAAAAGGACCTAGTACTGTGCATTGTCATAGAAGGTGTTCAGAAAGAATGTATTTGTTGAATTCATCTCTATGTAATGAACATTGCCTATAGATCTACATTTCATTTGTTTAATTAGATCAGTGTGTCTTCTTCGGGTGTTTCCATAGCCAAACATTTGATCACATATTCCAGTGGCTTCTTCCACCAATACGTAAATTATAGATGGAGTTGATGTTTAACGTTGTCTCCAGCAATTAAAAAATGTCAAGGAAAACACAAAGACTAAAGAGTCACTAAGATAATACAGAATTACATCATTAAAAAAAAGAAAATGTTTCCGTTTTTGCTTTCCAGTTTTTTCTAAGATAAAGATTTTATCATTTTAAGTCCGCGAAGTATTTAAGTTACCTTAGCACCTTTGAATAATGTATTTAAATAGTGGCAATGTACATGCATATATAGAGAGACACACATATATATTCTACTTACTAATGGCAGAACTAGTTAAAATATGAAAATGCTGTCAATAATTTATGTTGTATACTTATTTCTGTTGCGCATTTATCTTTAGGTCATGTTTTGGATTTATTTACCCTTTTGCATTCAAAGTTGGTCAGTAAAGCAATTTTAACTCAGTGAGACAGATTTAATGCCACAAAAGTTAAGGATGCAAATATTTCCCGAAGTATTATCCATTGGGAATTTGCTTTGCTTTATGTCTGCAAGAACAGGCTCATAATAGTGTGAATATTTAATCTTAATTACATGTGATACTTAAAAAACCTATGCACATTTCAGAATTTTACAGACACTGTGCAAATCTCACAGGACTATGTGATAAAATAACAAACACAACAGCCTCCAAAAGAATTCTGAAAATTAGCATTTAAAATAAAAGTCATGCCCAAGCCAGGAGATGACTATCTAAAGGAACAGTTAATATTTCACATGGTTACACAGCGTAACTTCTACACTCTACAAAAAAAACCCAAAGAAAGCACATGTTGAATTTCATATTATCTGACAATTAAAAAAAACACATTTAATTTTCATAACAAAACTAAATTCTGTATGTTTCCAAAAAGTTCTGAGAATTAAAACCAATGATAAAGGCACAAATACTATTACTTTTTTCTCACATGGATACATATTTTCTAATAAAAGGATGTATATCTATGTCTCTAGGTCATGGGGATCTTTAGGGTTTGCAATGGGGTACTATATGAGAGCTCAGAGACAAACTCTGGTTTGGAGACAGTCACCTTTGTAACTAACCACCTTGATTTCCTCTACCCGATGGCTATGGCCTAGGAAGGCAAAATAAAACCAACATCCTAGACAAGAGGGAACCTGCCTGTCACTGGGTTTTTGACCTCTTGCCTCATTTAAGACTTTATTATTATCCTAATAATCAGATTTCTTCCTGTCATCTCCAACCTCTCTCTTTCCACTGGCTTTTGTTCTCAGTTTCAAACATGTATATAGATAAGGTTTTTATTTACTCGAGCATTTGCTTCATTAAGCAATTCTCCCATTTTTTGCGATTCTGTGTTTAAAATAATTCTCCCATTTTTGCGAGTCTGTGTTTAAAATATTTCTTGGGGTACCTGGGTGGCTCAGTCGGTTAAGCATCCAGCTTCAGCCCAGGTCATGATCCCATGCTTCATGGGTTCGAGCCCAGCATCAGGCTCTGTGCTGAGAGCTCGGAGCCTGGAGCCTGCTTCAGATTCTGTGTCTCCCTTTCTCTCTGCCCCTCCCCTTCTTGCACTCTGTCTCTCTGTCTCCCAAAAATAAATAAATATTTTAAAAATTTTTTTAAAAATAAAATATTTCTTAAACTTCTCTATTCTGTAACCAACACTTACCTTTGCATTCCCACATTGGCTATCTTGTTTGGAGTTTTGGTCAAATTCTGACATGTTTGATTTAATTGATAAGACCGTAACAACAAGTCCTACTGTTTACAAATTGTTAAAAGAAATGACTGCTTCCCTCAGTGTGTTGCTTTGCTCTTATTTGTATAAACAAAATTTATCAAAATATCCTAGGTGTTGCTCCCTATTGAAGTTCAGGAAGACACACAAGGGAAACTAATAGATAAACACATTTATCTGAGGACAAATGAGTAAGTGCAGAATAGGCTTTAATTGAGGTATTGCTATGAAAAAGAAATTTTTTTTTTTATTTTTTTTTCTTAAGTTTATTTATTTTTGAGTCAGAGAGAGACAGAGCATGAACGGGGGAGGGTCAGAGAGAGAGGGAGACACAGAATCGGAAACAGGCTCCAGGCTCTGAGCCATCAGCCCAGAGCCCGACGCGGGGCTCGAACTCACGGACCGTGAGATCATGACCTGAGCTGAAGTCGGACGCTTAACCGACTGACCCACCCAGGCGCCCCTGAAAAGAAATTATAGAGAGGTAAAGTTCCGTTTTGTGTTTTTCAATAGTTTTTGTCATTCAAAAATATTAGTGTTTTTTACACATAATTAATTAAGCATGAATTTGTCTTAAACAAGGCTGATATCACATAGGTTTGGGTTCTGTTAGGTGTTTTCACTGCTCTTCCCTAGATGCATAGTCCTATAACTGTGTCCTTGCATTGATGTGAGTATAAATTGTTAACTTCCACTGAGGTTACTTGGATGCCTCTCCTGAGACAGGGATTCCTGCCCATTTTCATTAATCAAAACTCATAGATTCAACAAAACAGAGGAGAAATGTACTTTGGAGGTCATTACTGTCTTTTGCAGACATATGTATAGGAACAAAAATTCCTTCTACCTATTGCACATAGAATTAAGGAGTTATGGGGCACCTGGGTGGTTCAGTCAGTCAAGCATCTGACTTCGACTCACTCCATGATCTCAAGATTTGTGGTTTCAAGCCCTGCATCAGTCTCTGTGCTGACAGCTCAGAGCCTGGAACCTGCTTCAGATTCTGTGTCTCCCTCCCTCTCTGCCCCTCCCACACTCTTGCTCTGTCTCTGTCTTTCAAAACTAAATAAAACATTAAAAAATTAGAAAAAAAATAATTAAGGACTTATTTCATGGGTTTCCTTCGTCTGGCAAGAAGTTTATTAATATGCTTGAAAAGAAACACCAAAAAATGAAAAAAAAAACAACAAAAAACAAAAAAGCCTTCTGTAATTAGAAGATGTTGCCTGAAGTACCATGAGAGTGATAACCTGAACCATTTTTTAGTTTCATTTAGTATTTATTTCTGAGACTCAAATATATATATGCTTTGATGTTTTCATTTCTTGTCCCAGGATAACATGAAAAAATAAGGAATGAAAATAAAGGATTCTAAGCAAGTAGATTCTTCTTAAATGTTCTTCCCACATCTTGAGATGAACATACCCCAGAGGTTGACGATTATGAGAATTTTAGCACCCCATTCACCTAAGACAAGTAGTCTCTACCCTTGTATGAAGGTGGGTAGACTTCATAGTCCAAATAGACCAACTGCAGCACTGTGCTGTGAACACAGGGTTGCTTTATGTTCTCGGTGGGACGGCCGCCAACCTGGTGTTAGAATTTTGGACTTGAACGAGTGAATAGAACATTCTTGTAAATTGGCTTTAATATTTGCCACCACAGTGTAAACCCTGTTGCTAAGAGCTTTTAAACTTAATAATATTCCAAAGCTCGGGGCACCTGGTTGGCTCACTTGGTTCAGCATCTGACTTCAAATCAGGTCATGGTGTTGTGGTTTGTGAGTTTGAGCCCCATGTTGGGCTCTTTGCTGACAGCTACACAGCCTGGAGCCTGCTTCAGATTCTGAGTCTCCCTCTCTCTGCCCCTCCCCACTCGACTGTCCATCACTCTCTCAAAAATAAACATTAAAAAAGTAAAAAATAAAAATATTTCAAGCTGGCTGAAAAGGCAAACATTAGCAAACTATATCATATTAAATGAAGAGCTTTGCAGTTTGCACTATCCTTGAGTTATCTTGCTTGCAAGTCAAAGTTTCTTGTTGAGCTACTAAGTTAAATTCAATTTTTTAAAAAAGGATTATTGTAAAAAACTAAAAGAGCATTAAGAAGCTCTTTAAAAAATACCCTGGTATGTAAGGACACAATGCCATCTAGGGTGTTAGACCTTTTTTTTTTTTTGTTACACACTGTTACTCTTCTGCCAACAAAACTGTTGAGGGAGCCATGGTCCTGAGTCGCGGCCATTACTGTTCCTGCACTGCAGGCCTGCTCAAGCAACAGAAAGCTTACTTTAGCACTGACCAAAAACAGGGAGAGAAGGAAAAGAAAAACAGCTGAAAAACTCTAGTCACACAGTATTAAATGACTTGCGGCTTGATCATCCAAAAAGCCTACTTTACCAATTTTGCTGCAATGAGAGGAAAACACTTCACTTTATAAAGGGCCATAGGCCTGTTTGTTGCAGGCCATAAATGTCAGTCCTGCGTGTGGGCCTAACAATGATGCTGCCCCGTCACCCAGGTACTAGTGACCCTCCTGAACTCTCCCCTATGATACACAAGTCCAACTTTTGAGAGATCTGCTACCATTGTATTGTAGAGACACTTCATCTGCAGGCAGAAAAAAATGGAGTTCATTCTGCTAGATTGTTCTTCTGACAGCTGGAATAATTATTTTTGACCCAGCTTTAGAGCTGGTTGTGTTATTTTAAGCAGTCACACCGATAACTATTTTATAATTTGCTGGGTTTTGATATTTTATTGGCGCATAATAACTGTCCTCATTTATTAAGTTTATCACTGCTCTACAGAGGCATGAATACATTTCAATTAGATTTGTATAAAATGCTGAATCGCAAATTCTTTTCAAATAGAATGAAATGGTCTATCATCTTAGTTCAACCCACTCAGATAATTTGATCCATTTGACTTAATACACATGTAAAACAAATTGCTCTAGTAAATTTGCATATAAAATAGCACCAGTCCTAAAGTCTCTAATATAAACAATTAGTTCCGTGTTTTTATCTCACAGAAACACTGGTTTCCCACACAACAAAAACCAACCTTGTAAAGTTTATATTTCAAAATTATGTTAGGGAGGAAGTGGTACATAACACAAATAGTCCTCCTTTTCTGCTTTGCTGTTCAACAATGAAAACTTCCTTAGACCATTTTGAATATATTCTAAAGGTACATACATGCTCTCATTAAAATCAGAAGCATTAAATGAAGTTGCTGTAATTCTGAGTTTAAGTCATTATTCAAATTGAGCAAAAATTCTACTGGAAACACCTTTTAATCTTGGGAAGATAGGTTTATCTTAATATGCAGGTCTGCACAAGCTACATTTAAAAACCAAAAGAGTTCATGCACCTTATTGAAAGAAATATATTAGAATTTGCTCTTGATAAACCTAGAAAGTCATAAAGCCTGAACGGAATGTATTTTTAAGACCATGTGAGTATAGTATTTTTTTTACTGAAATGTATTCATAATATCCTAGTCATTAAACAAAGAATATCGTGTTCTGTTCTTTCATTGTGTTGATAACAAAACCTCAGATCCTTGAGGCTGATTATAGAAGACATGGTAGAAATTTGCTCCATCAATTTCATCATTAATTTTTCTAACCAGGAATATGGTGTGGCATCTTGCGTGGCATGATTTTTTTTAACCAGCATTTACATGACTGTGGACAGCTCTGGCATGATTTAGAAATTAGTATTAGGGGTTCCTGGGTGGCAGGTTAAGCTTCTTTTTTGGGCTCAGGTCATGATCTTGTGGTTTGTGCGTTGATGGTGCAGAGCCTGCTTGGGATTCTGTCTCTCTCCTTAAAGAAATTAGTATTAGGAAATATTTTTAATGGCTAATATGTCCCCTAAGAACACTTTCTTATTCTCCACAAATCTCAGTGCAACAAAGGCACATAGTCAGTAACCAATAAGTATTTACTGGTATACTTCTGGAATCCAATCAGGCATTGGTATTATAGAGATGATGGCAAAGCTATCGGGGGAATCAAGCATTTTTTATGTGACAACCATGACCAGTCCAACAAAGCAGTTGTTTGATTTCGCGTATTTCGATTAAAATATATTTGGAGTTTTACTGTGTGTGTGTGTGTGTGTGTGTGTGTGTGTGTGTGTGTGTGTTTATCTAGGACAGGAAGATGATCTGAAACGCATAAACATTTGTACAATAGCTATAGATAGGATGATATTTATTTCTCTTGTCCATTGAATAAATTAAACATCATAATAGTTTATACATCTGTTGGTGTGTATATATCAGTTCCAGGATGCTTTATGTACTGTCCAGAAATAGCATTGACATTTTTTGCAAATTATTTCTTTTGCAAATATTACTTTAAAAATGTAAAGCTCAAGTGAATGTATTAGCCAAGATTTTTAGTGGTGAGACAGTTAGCAAATAAACTGATGGCTACCTGTGAGACACATGGACACCAGACAAGATAACTGAATGTTTAATCAGTTCATTTAAAAACATCAAGAAATCTCTATCTTAAAAACTTAGTCGTATTTTGCAGAAGCTAGGTTTTAAAAGTTATGTATACATGTATTTTTATTATGGTAAGAACACTTAACATGACACCTACTCTCAACAAATTTTTAAATATATTAAACATTTAAAGATTAAACAAAAGCTTAAACATTTCTGAAGGATAACAGTTGACAATGATTTCCACACACTAACTCATTTGATTCCTTTTCCCCCAAGGTAATATACATAGTTAAACAATATTTAATATCAGAAAATGAGATAAAAAATAATTTATTTTGCACTACTTGTCTTATTTTATTTACTTATTTTTGAGAGAGGAAGGGAGAGATCAGGGGAGGGGCAGAGAGAGAGGGAGAGAGAGAATTCCAAGCAGGCTCCGTCATGAACCTTGAGATCATGACCTGAGCCGAAATCGTGTCAGACACTTAACTGACTGAGACACCCAGGTACTCCTCAAAAAATGTTTAAGTGCATGGTGCAATATTGTAAAATATAGGCACAATGTTGTACAGCAGCTTTCTCTAGAACTTAGTTATCAGCAGTAATTAACTTTAAGGTACTTTTCAAAATTAAAAGTTTGAAGGAAAACATTTTAGCTTATTTGACTAGCAGTACTTACTTTTCTGTTTGTTTTATTAATTTTTTTAATGTGATTGCTTTATGTCTTCAGGATAAATTTGCTCTTTATTAAATCATTGTTCTTATTTTTTGAAAACAAGTAGTGTGTCTTCCCCTTTGGATACAGTCTGATGAGGCATGCGATTTTTGGAGCCAGGTATTTTAACAAATTTTAAATTACTAGAATCCTGCAACATGCCCTTGTTTTGAAAGTAAAGGCTCATGGCAGGTAAATTATCCATGTTACCTGCTTTCATCAAACCTAGTGAATCTGAAGATTTGCAGTTGTTAAAAATACTTATTAAAATTTTCCAACTCCCAAGTTTGCTTTCACAGGGCTTGAATAACTAAAACATTTTCTTGGCAAAAAAACAGTTGAGCTAGGTAGCGCTGGCTAGGATTTGATGACATCTTTCTGGTTGTTCGAAATTAAACCAAGAATTCACCCCTTCTCCAGATATAACCAGTTTTACAGAATGGCAAATGAATCTGTTATAATCTAAAGTAAGTAACGTTTAAGTTTGCCTTGAATACTTTGTCAAACTTGAGGAGCGAGGTGTGCATAAAGTTATCCAGTACTTCTCTTACTAGATAGCAGGGTTTAATATGTTTTTGATAAAATGCAGTGCTCAGCACTGGGTGCAATTAGCAAATGCCGGCAGGGATGATAGTGAAAGTGGTTATGGCAACTGGCATCCCGGAGACTTCAGATAAAAATCAGTTAGGCTTTTTCCACAGCAAATGTTTTTGTTTGCTAAATTAAACTAAAAACTCATGATGGTATTCACTGATCGACCCCTTTCTAGATTCTCATATGTTATTTGGGACACAACTTTAAGGGAAGCTTAAACATTTCTGAGAGGTAACTGTTGACTATGATTTCCACACACTTTATTACCTCATTTGATTCCCTTTCTCCCAAGGCAACACATAAAGAATATTTAATATCAGAAAATGAGGTAAAAAAATAATTTATATTATTTTGCACTACTTGTGTGACCAAATTTTTAGATACACTTGGATTTTCACCTGGTCTGGCAAGCAACGGACATATGTCAGGGTATAGGTTAATTCCAGAGAGAACCAAGTGGGACTTTGGGCCAATCTTTGATTTACCAACCCAACAAGCTTTTCCAAACTAGGTTTCAGAAACACTAGGGCACTTTCTTGCTCAAATAACTATGGAAAACAGTGGGCTAAATATAGTGAAACACATTTCTTTGCAGGACTTTTCAGAGCCTTTAATATATGAATATGAACGGCAAATGTCTAAGGATGGCTTATGGTATGTGTCTGCCGGTGCTGTCCTCAATTGTTTTTTCAGATGCTAGTTTCTTTCCTAACCACTTAGCCATGCAGGCTTCCTTTTGGCTGAAGTTTCCCAGAGGGTAACATTCTAATAGGCTGACTTCTGATCCTTAGCCACTGGCTTGCCTCTGTAAGTTTGTGAGTCTGCTGAGGTCATTTTTCTTTTTTCTTCAGTGTCTACACAGAGTGGCCTAGTTGCCATTTACATTTGATAACTTCTAACCTAATTCACTTTCGCTTCTGCTAATTCTCATATGTGGCTGTTATTCTTTGCAACTTTTCTTATTATTAAACTGTACAGAAAGAGGACCCCCTGAATCTTGTGAGAAGTAAGTGCTGAGATATGCTGCATCTGACAGTGCTGTGATTTACTTGGTGTGGTTGGCATTTCTAAAAATTGCATTGCCTTTTAATATTTGTCTAGCAGAACATCATGAGAATTAGCATACGTAGAACAAACTGTTTGATGATAATGCAAGGAAACTATAATCATACATGTCAACAACTTGTGTCTATTGCTAAGCAAAATGAACTTTTAGGAATAAGCAAATTTAATCGATCTAGGGTAAAGGAAATGAGGGTCCTTCTGTCTTAAGTCACAATGATGCTGAGAGCCCATATTTTCCAAACTTGAGAAGTAACAAACAGAAAGACTCTGAAATGGACCTTGATGTTGTAGGAAAATCGGTGAGGTAGATAAAAAAGAACAGTCTTTTCATCATTATTTTTGAATATGATTAAATTGGTGTCATCTTAAATGTCCAAGGCATATGTCTTTAACATCCATTAGTGAAGGAAGACTTCCTGGAGCTTGCTAAATACTTCCTTCACATTTTGCTGTAATTCTTAATAGATTCAATTTTAGGCTCTTGATTTGATTATTTAGTGTGAGTATCTGCAAGACTGACACATTCAAGAGATGTACCAATATTGGACCCTGAAGTTGGTGCCCATGTTCATTGCTCATTAGAATTGTGAGTGTAAATGGAATACTTGAGGGAAAAGATGAAGTTTCTTATAGTGCTATTCTTAAATTCCATTTTTTCCTTGTAGCCAAGTTCCATTTGAGAAATCAGTCTCTTCTTGCCTCTGGTGTCTGATACATGTGCAATAAGAACACTACTAAATGTGGGGCGCCTGGGTGGCGCAGTCGGTTAAGCGTCCGACTTCAGCCAGGTCACGATCTCGCGGTCCGTGAGTTCGAGCCCCGCGTCAGGCTCTGGGCTGATGGCTCAGAGCCTGGAGCCTGTTTCCGATTCTGTGTCTCCCTCTCTCTCTGCCCCTCCCCCGTTCATGCTCTGTCTCTCCCTGTCCCAAAAATAAATAAACGTTGAAAAAAAAAATTAAAAAAAAAAGAACACTACTAAATGTAAAATTTGTCCATTTTTACCCTATTTTCCTGGTGCATTGTCACTTCACCTTTTTGTTCCACCAGTAGACTCTCCATGCTGTAAATACACATAACTCTGGTTCTACTGCCTAAATACTAGGACCTTTTCCAGGATTCCTAAGGACAAAATAATATACTCGAGTAAAAAGCAAGCCTCTGTGTAAACTCATGAGTCCAATTCTTTTTTTTTTTTTTAATTTTTTTTTAACGTTTATTTATTTTTGAGACAGAGAGAGACAGAGAGCATGAATGGGGGAGGGTCAGAGAAAGGGAGACACAGAATCCGAAACAGGCTCCAGGCTCTGAGCTGTCAGCACAGAGCCCGACGCGGGGCTCGAACTCACAGACCATGAGATCATGACCTGAGCCGAAGTCGGCCGCCTAACCGACTGAGCCACCCAGGCGCCCCGAGTCCAATTCTTTATTATTGTTCTATCATGACACAGCAGAAGGATATTTTTGCTGTATTAAAGAGCAGAAGCTGTACGAAGAAGGAAATCACATTGAGTATTACAGGAATACTTATTATCTGAGATCAAATAAGTTAATATGACCAGGCCTGGGAATGTTGGGAGAGAGTACATTTGACCCTCTATCTCAAAGTCTAAATTAAGTTTAACCAGTCAGAATTCAGGTCAGAAATGTGTTCTCGACATCCATGTGTGGAACAATGAGCAGTCAGCCAGCTGCACTGTGGTGTGCTCACAGTGACTTTTCCCCAAGACTTCGAAGGCAGCCTATTGTGACCAATATCTATTGTCTTCTCTAGAGTGTGAATTCTTTGTTTCCAGGGTGGCCTTCATGTATGCTTTGATGAATTTTCTTTGTTTTGACTCCAGCAACAGTGTGCATTTGAGCTTCCCTTTTTTTCCTTCCTTGTTAAAAGAAAACAAACCCATCATTAACTTTTTAAAATGCAAGTCTGCCTTTGTTGCTATTCAACTGAACTAATAAAATGAGTAGCAATGGGAAATTTTCTGATGGATGCCATCTAAATGATTACTATTATTGAATGCCTTAAAATTTATGTTAAATGGGAATGGCATGCTATCAAACTCTTGTGCTATTTTTAGTGTTTATGGCTAGATAAGCTCAAAAAAGAAAAAGAGTTATTTTTTTCTTGGTAACTCACAATAAAATAAAACCAGATTGTTTTGGCAGCTTTACTGTCCATTCATTTTTTTTTTCTCTATGTTGTCTAAAAACAAAGTGGAACAGAAGAAAACCCTTCTCATCTCTACATATTGAGGATTCCTCTTTACAGGGTTTCAGCCAAGTTATTCTTTATGAATCTTCCAGCATTTATTGTCAATATATATTAATTTTGACAGAGGGAAATTTATTAATATTTTTCTAATATACTTTAATAATATTTATCCTCAAACTAATCCCCACAATTTTACTTTTTTAACAAAAAAATGAGGACAAAACTATTATCAAAGTAACCTTTGTTTAGCTAATCACATTTTAGTTGGTGTCTAAATGTCTAACTACTCATTGAGCATAATCTGTAGATGTACAGTAGGATTAACCAGCTTTCAAATAGATTTGCAACCATCTGAATGTAGCATTGTTTTTACCAAATCATAAACACTGCCAATTAATGCCTAAGGGGCACAGAGGTAATAAAAAGAATAAACGCCCGTGGTGTAGGTTATCAGCAAAGCTTGTTAACTCTACTTGGAGAACACATTCTAAGTCTATTGAATGCATTTCCACTATTTCTCACTTAGTTCAAAGTGCAATCCTTCTTCTCTGGTCTTCCTAATATGACTCTTTCCCTACCTCCCAATTCTATCCAAAATAAATAAGATCCTGTCACAGCCCGGGTAAACCCTCCATTGATTCCTCTTTACACTTAGGATAAATACAAAATCCCAAGTTTGACCCACAGTCAAATCTACACTGAATGACAGGCCACCTTCTTGCTTCCCTGACTTCATCTCACGTGAGCATCCCCCATTCTCCATGCTGGAGCTTGTATGGCCTCCTCTCCCCAAATATGTTGAGGTTCTTTCTTCTTTTTTATTTATTTATGTTTATTTTATTTTATTAAAAAATTTTTAAACGTTTATTTATTTTTGAGAGAGAGAAAGAGAGACAGAGTGTGAGCAGGGGAGGGGCAGAGAGAGAGGAGACACAGAATCTGAAGCAGGCTCCAGGCTCTGAGCTGTCAGCACAGAGCCTGATGCGGGGCTCAAACTTGAGCCTTGAGATCATGACCTGAGCCAAAGTCGGACGCTTAATCGACTGAGCCACCCAGGCTCACCCTTCCTTATTTTTTTTTTAAATGTTTATTTATTTTTGAGAGAGAGAGAGCGCACAGTCGGGGTAGGGGCAGAGAGAGAGAGAGAGAAAAAATCTCAAGCAGGTTCTGCACTGGCAGCACAGAGCCCGATGTAGGGCTTGGCTTGAATTTATGAACCGTGAATTGATGACCTGAGCTGAAGTCCGATGCTTAACCAACTGAACCACCTAGGCATCTCAAGACTAAGTCTTTAACTCCATAAATCTATTTTAGATTTTTGACCTCTAGAACTATAAGAAACACATTGGTGTTGGTTTAAGCTACAAAGTTTGTGGTAACTTTTCACAGTGGCAATAGGAAATAAATATATTATTAACATGTAGACTTCTCCTAAATTTATAATTTGAGCCCAAATCACACTCCTTATTTATAGACTCATATACTTAACAGTCTGTGCAACTTCTTTTTTTCTGAAACAATCTTCAAACTCAATATGTCCAAAACTAAACTTTTGGTCTTCCTCCCAAACCTATTCCATGTGAGTTTTACTCATCTCAGTTGGTCGCAAATCCATTCTTCTTGTTCCTAAAGCCAAAACAGTGGACTCTTTCACTCCTTTCACTCTTTCACTCTGCCTCTACATCCATTTTCTTTTTCTTTCTTTCTTTCTTTCTTTCTTTCTTTCTTTCTTTCTTTCTTTCTTTCTTTCTTTCTTTCTTTCTGAAATTGTATATCCTTCTACTTTCCATGTATGTCTAAGGACCAAATACTCACCAGTATCTGCATTTTACAGCCCTGATTCAGCCATTCTCATGTCTTGCCTAGATTATTTCAGTAGCTTCTTAGTTTTCCAATGCTTCCAGTCTTGCCTCTCCTAAACTTTCAACACAACAGCCACAATAATCCTTTAAAAATGCAGCACAAATCATGTCATTCTTCAGCTCAGACTCTCAGCAGGACCTCATTTCTTTTCAACCAAAAGTCCCAAAATATACAGTGGTTTGTAAGATCTTTGATGATCAGTGCTGCCCGTTTCCCATTTAGTTTCCCATCTTTCTTCCTCACCCCGCCACATCAGCACATGGTCTGCTTTGTTCCTTGAACAGGCACATTCCCTCCATAGGGTTTTTGCACTGACTGTTGCCTCTGCTTACAATTCAGTCTCCCTTCGTATCCTCATGGAAAATCTCTCAGCTCTTACGTGTGTGTGTGTGTGTGTGTGTGTGTGTGCATGTGCATGCATGCGGTTCAACAAAACCCACCCCAGCCATATTATAGAACTTCAGTCACACCATCTCTTCCGCACCCCCGGCACTCCCAATTCCCCGTATTGGACTCATTTTCCCATTTTTTCTATCACCCTTAAACAATGTTTTATTATGTTTATTATTCATTTTTTTCCCTACTTGAGAGTAGAATAGGGCAGTCAATAAATATTTGTGAATGAATGAATCCCACTTCTCTTCTTTCTGATGAGTTATGTTTTATTATAAATTTAGTACAAAAGCAGGTTTATGATCTTAACGGCCACAATCCTCACTTTTTAATATTACATGTATATGCAGCTCTAAAATCAGTCTCTTAAGTCTTTTCCATATTTTAGAGAAAGATATCCTAAGTGATGTCAGCAGAATGGCTGATTAAGACATTCCTTGCATGTACCCCCTCCCACCACCAACAACAGTAAATTGGCATCTATCCATGGACAAAAGTGCCTCTGTGGGAGGTTTGGGATCCAGGCAGGATATTGTGAAAACACAGGGCAGTCCAAGATGAGGAGAAACGTTTTGAGAAGCCAGGCTTGCACCATGGCCCAGGGGACAGAAATGGAAAGAGCTCCATACTCTTGGGGACTGGACTATGGCTTTGTTTGGCTGTGGGTCTGTCACCAGCACTGTCCCCCAAGTGATGTAGGCAGGCTGGGTCCAAGGACTCAGAGGGGCTTCTGATATCTAGATAGCCTATGTTATATATCTATGATATATGTAGATATCCATATCTAGATATCTATAGCCTCACTCTGAGTCTATGGAGCTAGAATCCCAGACTTGAGCTTGAACATTAAATTCTATCAATCTATAACTTCCTTGTGAGCCATCTACTTAATGTTAGCACTGGGGTTTCGGATGTACTAAACTTTGCCAAATCCCTGAAACATCTCTACATTTATACTGAATTTTTTTTCCATGTAGAAAACTTTTAGTTCATTGGTGTACAAAAGTGAGAAACATATTGATGAAAATACAAATAAAGCTTTTAACATTCCATAATCCTGTATCTTTGCTAAGAGTGTAAAATTCTTGTTGCAGGGCCTGGATTTGAATGATCATTTTTGGAAGGAATATCACAAAGCTGCCTGGAATGCTTCCTAAGGTATGAGACCCTTCGGCCTCAATGGTTCTTTTGCATTGTACTGTACAATTTAAAGTGAAATCATGGCTCAAGATTTATAGCTAAATGACACTTAGAAATCAATTAGTATTTCGTTGAAAATTACATTACTTAATATATATATAAGTGTTCATGGATATGAAGTGTAATTGGCTACACACATGACATGAAGATTTGTTATCGCTTATAATTTATATAATGTTCATATTTTCAGGAAACAAAATATTGTTAGTACCTATTGACCCCCATTATCCACAACAGTGAATTTCAAGTATCATTCTAGAAATACTGGCATTGTTAATGATATCATCTTCTTTAAGGTGTGTATAATCTGAATTTTAATTATATTCCAAAAGTAGTTTTCTGCTATTTCATCTTGAGTAACAGTGTGAAAAGTCAAATAGTTCTAGTTAAAGCTTCAGCATTTACTTCAGACATGCTGATGAGAAGATTATAAGGAGTCTAAGAAATCAGAAGTTAACTTAATGTCTAGTTTTCCTTGCTGTCACAGTGAATTGCTGTTCAAATGCAGGTTTGAATACTTCTTCACCAAATAATCAATTTTTGAAAATTGAAATCATAGAAAGATGAGGCATATGAGACATGCTGTTTCTGTTTTCTTCTTTTTACATTCCTACCAGAAAATGATTTTGGTAAAGAAAAACAATAAGGTAAATGAAACCAGGACTTAGTATACTCTTGGGGCAGACACATCGCAGTAATGCAAGATACTCCAATTATAGTTCAGGGAAATGACAGCATCTCTTTAGGACAAGAATAATTCAGTATAGTATTCCTTGATAACTGTAGGCTGTATATACAGTATTTCCTGAAATAGCACATTTTATTTTCCCAGTTTTCATTTTGGCTAGAAACTTAAGCCAGCACTATTATATGTGTGAGAATAAAAGTTTTGCCATATCTATCAACATCCTCTCAAAACCAGGTTGATGTCAGTAGTTTATATAATGGAGGCAGATATAGGGAGTCCCAGCTTCTAAAACTTCTGAGGAAGGCCAGACAGCAACTGGAAATATAAATATAGTACATTCAGAGCATATGTTTCTTGCTGAAACTTATCCAGAAATGAGGAGTGAGGCTAGACCACAAGATGCTTAGAATGTTTGCCTAAATGCCATTCCAGATAAGGACTATCCCACTGGGGTGTGGCCACGTGGTGTATCTAAGTCACAACTTTAAAACTTGCTAGTCATGGGACTTAAGAGAAATTACTTAACATTTATAAGTATAGACATTGTCAATTGTTGAGTTGAGGTTCTTCAAAAGAAGGATTGTTATTTAACTTTAAATAAGATCTAAGTAAGATAATTAAACGATATTTAAATTAGACATACATATAAAGTAGCCAGCACATAGTAAGAATTCAGTAGATGTTATTTTCCTGGAGGGTCCTTTACTCATCTGTATTTACAGCCTCCACTTAAGGGAGGCTATGGAATGTAGCTGTTAGGAGAACAGACTCTCGAGTCTATGTAACAAAAACGCACCACAACAGAAGCAAAAATACCAACAAAAGAAAGAAACTGGGTTTAAATCTAGACTTGAACATTAATTTTGCCACTTTAGTCATTTAGTGTTTCTGAGGCACAGTTTCTTCATCAATAATAGAGTGATGACAATAGTGTCATTGCTCACCCAGCTCAAGAGCACCAGGACCCTTGTCGTGGAGCAAAGCTGGTTTATTGACCTGTTACAATGACGCGGGAATGCACGCCACAGGGAAATATGGAGCACACCAGGAAGGGAATGTTAGACAAGTTATGACGGGATTCGGGCTTATGTCAACTGATTTTGGCGAGGGCTCAAAGAAGAGTTTGCTCTGGATTGGATGCCTTGGGGAAGCAAGGGTAATTCTATGGTTCATATCTTAATGGTTCTCACCTAGAAGACAGAAGCCTTGGCGGAAGCTAAGGCTCTAATCAGCACAGAGGCAGCAGCCACTCAGCTTGGCCAGGCTAAGAGGATGCTTGGTCACTTGTTGGTTTAGAAATGTTCTTGTGTGTGTCTGGGTTCGGACTTGACTATGGAGTGGTGATATTTTGGTGCTGATCCGTCCCGGTCAGTAGCTGATGAGTTTCTGTGATGTGGTTTTACGTCCTCAGGAGAACATGAAGGCCTAGCTCATGATGCTAGGCCAGCCCCCAGCCGCCAGGGATTGCTTTCTCCTTCTCAATAGGAATAACCACAGTGTGTTTTAATTAAAAAGAAAACCCACTTTAGGGACATCTGGGTGGCTCAGTGGGTTGAATATCTGACTCTTGACTTTGGCTCAGGTCATGATCTCATGGTTCATGAGTTGGAGCCCCATGTCAGATTCTGTGCTGATAGTGCTCAGCCTGCTTAGGAGTCTCTCTCTCTCTCTCTCTCTCTCTCTGTTTCTCTCTCACTCCCTGTCTCTCTCTCAAAATAAATAATAAACTTAAAAAATAAAAGAAAAAAAGAAAATCCACTTTAATAGTGTAAGGTGGGGTTGTGTTATGTGTTATTTTCATTATATGCCTCTAGGTTTTTTTGGTAAGACAGTCCTGTTTTATGTTATATTTACACTTGATTTCTCATTAGGGAATTAAGATCTCACATTCCTTGCATCTTACAAGAAGCATTCAAGTAGGACAATGTCATCTACTGTATCTATGTATATATTCTATTATTATATAATAATATACTATATTATTTCTCTGGTTCCTGGTTTCTAGCCCAATTTAGATGAAGCTCAAAAGATGATAATATCAGGAGGTATCATAGTGCTTTCAAATTCTGAATTTAAACATTCAGGTAAATAAAATTGATTATGGATAGTTTCTGACTATATTATTAGACAATATTGAGTAGAGGTTAGGAGCATGGTCTCTGTCTAGAGGTAGTCTGGCTGGGTTTGAATCCTGCTTTAATCCTCTACCAACTGTATAACCTTGGTGTGAGTTCAAACAACAAACAACAACAACAGCACATCTCTGTATTTCTCCTTTATTTACACACTTGATATATTTGACTCCAGATGTATAGGTTTTCCACATATCAAGCAATTCGCTGACAGCAGCCGGATGTCTTACAATTTAATTCTGTTCTCATAATGCCTGGAGATAGAATTAGAGCCCACAAGTTAAGGAATCAGTCCCCCAGGACTGTGTCCTGTCTCCACTTCAGATGCTAACTGTAAGTCCCAGGTTGTCACCTGTACCTCTGACTGACCAGTTATAAATTGAACCTTGAACTTTCCCTGGGTTCAGTAATTTGCCAGAATGGCTCCCAAAACTCAGGAAGACATTAACTTACACGTAGAAGTTTACTATAAAGGTTACAGATGAACATCCAGTGGAGTGGGATGGGGCTGAAAGTTTTAAGCTTCTAATCATGGCTTGGTTTCCCTTGGGAATAGTCCCCATTCTGGTGCCCACCAAAAATTGCCTCTTTAGAACAAAGGACAGTCCTATCACCCAAGAAATTCCAAGGGATTTGGGGGTTCTGTGTCAGGAACTGGAATCAAGGACCACATATTCGAACAAAGATGCTCCTTATGCTCTTATCACTGAGGAACTGACAAGGGCTTTATGAGTTCTGTGCCAGGAACCTGGGGCAGAGATGAATATGGATACGTACTTTATCGTATCACACTAGAAAAAGTTTTTTTAAGCTTCTGTGCCTCAATATCTCCAGATCTAAAGTGATTTAAAAAATATCTACCTCACAGAGTCAGTGTGAGGAGTGAGGGAAATAAGACAGTAGTGTTTAGAACAAATGCCTGGGACATAATGAGCATTAACAATAACATATAATAAATGTTAGCTGACACATTTTGTAGCCATTTCATTCCATGATAAAGACCCTTTGGATTTATTGTATGTTGATTAAACAACAAATATTCATTGCTTGCAACTCTTTGCAAGAAACTGAATTAGATATGTGGAAGTAGTTACAGTACCTGCCTTCAAGGAGGTTACTCTATAGCTGAGAAATACCTGAATAAGTCTGTAAGAGTTAAGTGCAAATGTCTGTTGCTGACAGTGACAACTGTCATGCTTTTGAGGAAAGAGAATTAATTTCTAGTTACAGTAGACTGGCAAATGTAGTGGTATAGATGGTAAATGGGCTGAGTCCTGGGAGATTTATTGAATTTGGCCATCCAGGAAGATGACAAAATAGCACTCTGTTCAGATGGAACTTCAAGGGCAAATACACGAGAAACCAGATACTAAAAATTCCAACAACAATAGTACAGCCTACAAAAGCAGAGCGGAACACATACTGAACATAAAACCAAGCACTGAGCTAAGTACTTAAGTTCATTATCTTATTTAATCTTCTTTATGACCTTATAGAAAAGGTAGAATCATTATCCCCATTTAGTGAGGAAAACAAGGCTTAGACAGTTTAATGTGCTTAAGGTTACTAAACTAGCAAATGCGAGGAGGCAATTTAACCAAGATCTAATGGATTCTAGGTCCTAGCTCTTAACCTCTATTGTTCTGTTTCCCCTTAAATAACCTTTGTATATATTATCCCATTTAAGGTCCTCAGTAACTAACCCAGATCCATGTGGCCTGGTCAGATGATGCAAGACATTTAATGCAATGTCAGGAAATTTCTTTGTTCTCTGTACAGAATGGTGAATCCATTGCTATTTGGAGCAATGAAGTGGGGTGATCTTTTTTGAGGATATTTTAACCAATAATCCTGTCTTTCTTATTTATACAGATATTCTTGAAACACTCCATCACTCCATGCCCTATTATTTTACATAGCCAGACTGAATTGCTGTGTCTTACCAAGAAGAACCTAACAAAATGAGGGAAAGATTGTATTAGAAAACGTTGTCTTTCATTCGCATTTGTAGAAAAGCCCTCTACAAAGTTAGAGCTCATATCATATATGTATACTTTTTTCATGAGGCTGTGAAGCATGTTTTTCTTAGGCTTCCTCACATACATAACTCACACAGGGACTCATGCCAGATACCTAGGCTGTTGAAAAAAATACTTTAATTTTTTAAAATTTTTATTTATTTATTTTGAGAGAGAGAGAGAGAGAGAGAGAGAGAGAGAGAGAGAGACAAGGTCATAGAGAGAAGGAGAGAGGGAATCCCAGGTAGGTTCTGTGCTGTCTCCATGGAGCCAGACGTGGGGCTTGAACTACCAAACTGTGAGATCATGACCTGAGCTGAAATCAAGAGTCAGACACTTAACCAACTGAGCCACCCAGGCGTGTACCCCCACCCCCCAAAACAGTCTAAATCATAGATTTAGTGACGGATATCAAAGACCAATGCATCAAGAATTATGCTGTTTGGCAAAGTTGTTCACAAAGCAGCAAAAGAGGCCATATTGCTTAGTTAAGGAAAAAAAAAAAAGATAAGATGAAGTTTATTCCAACCAATAACCCATCTGTATGCAAGCAACCAACTGCTCCCCTTTTATTTGCTGCTTATTGAAATGTCAATAATTCCCTTATCTCAGGATACACTTCTACATCTGTAAAATCATGACTTTGGCTTATCTAGTTGTCTTTGAAATTAAATAAATCAATGAATAAGAGAAAAAGATAAAATTCGAGGGAAAACTATGGATATAGGATAAATTGTTGAATAAAAAATGAATTCCAAAACCAAAGGACTTCTGTCAAATGGTTGATAATTACCACTGCATACCTAAATCATGAATCTAAATTTACATTTGTAGCTCTTTGGGTTATGCTCAACTCCTGATGGGTTCCTCCATATTTCAGTTTTCTGTTAAAATGTCACAGAAACAGAGTTGTTTTAAAAAATAACAGTATTCTTGGGGTGCTTGGGTGGCTCCACTGGTTAAGAGTCTGACTTCCACTCAGTTGTGAGTTCGAGCCCCGCATCGGGCTCTGTGCTGGCAGCTCAGAGCCTGGAGCCTGCTTCGGATTCTGTGTCTCCCTGTCTCTCTCTGCCCCTTCCTTGCATGTGCTCTCTCTCTCTCTCTCCCTCAAAAAAAAAAAAAATAATAAAATAAAATAAAAATAAGCATTAAAAAATATAACAATATTCCTAATCAGCAATTCCTAGCAACCCAGAGCTGACTCTGATAATTCAAAGTTGAATTCTTCTAAAGCCATTCCAGCGAGAGTATAAAGCTACATTCCACATATTACATGTGTATTCAGAACTTGTTCTTTAAAATTTAATTAGTATATCTTTAATGAACTTCTTGACTTTCTCCTTTCTGGAACATTCACACCTATGAAACCTTTACTAGGCTCCCAGCAACAGTGTTAGAATGAGCTGCTGAGAAGGTGCCAAGTCTCATAACTGGGGGAAGGAGCCAAGACTGTTGTCATTCATGCAGGTGACCCTGTTACCCTTACAGAGGGCACAGGCCTTAGATAGGAAAGGCCTGAGTTTGGGTCATGGCTCTGTCAATCGCTAACAGTGGAATCTCAGTCAAGTTATTTAATTTGTCTGAGTTTTGATTTCCTCATATTGAAAAAAATCTCACCTTGTGAGATTATGTGAACAATGAATACAGTCTTTTCAACTTGTATGTTCAAAGTACTTTGCACAGTGCCTGGCACAATAACACACATTTAATACATGTGAACTCTTATTTTTAAACTTACTGTATGGAAACCAATTTGACAATAAATTTCATATATCGAAAAAAATAAAAATAAAAAATAAAAAAATAAACTTACTAATGTAAGTTATTCAGCTAGAAGATTTTAAAGGTCCTTTCCAATCACAGTAATATATACTATTCTTATTCCTTAAATTATTTCTCTGTACCTAAAATTCTGCACCCAATTTCAATGAGTGGGGGTCTTCCCCACACCACCAAGCAATTCGCTAACACCAACTGGGGGTCCTGTAATTCTGCTAAATTCTGACACTGTCTACCCAGAGACAGGACCAGACTTAATAGGTTAAGGGCTTAATCCCACAAGACTGCCCCCACTGCAGATGTCAGTCAAAAGTCTAGGTTGTTATCTGTGCTTCTGACCCATTGGCTATAAATCAAGGGTTCCCAATAGTCTCTCTTTGGGTTTGGTTAATTTGCTAGAACAGCTCACAGAACTCAGGAAACTAGTTTACTCACTAGATTACTGGTTTATGACAAAGGATGTTAGAAGATACGAAACAGTAGCCACATCAAGGGTGACATTGGCACAAAGGAACCTGTCCTCATGGAGTTCAGGGCACAGTGGCATGCACAGGTGGTTCCCTATCCTGGAAGCTTTCCGAACCCCATCCTTCTGGGTTTCTATCGGGAGGCTTCGGTGCATGGGCATGAGTGGTTAAATCATTGGCGTTGGCCATTGCTTCAACAGCCCTCTCTCCTCTCTGGAAATCATGGGATAGGACTGAAAGTAAGTTCCAACCCTCTAATCACACGGCAGCTTCCCCTGTCAACCAGCCCCTAGCTTTAGGTGATTTCCAAGAGTCACCTTACTAACAAAACAAAAGATATCTTTATCACTCTTATCATTTAAGAAATCCCAATGGTCCTAGGAGCTCCATGCTAGAAACGGGAACTTATTTATTATAAACCACAGTGTCACAGTACCTCTAGTGTTACATGTCACTTATCGTCCTTTTGTTGTTGTTCTTTATCTTTTTAGGTGTTTGTTGTATCTTCACCTATATAACAAGTTCCTTGAAGCCAGGCACTGTGTCTGTGCTATTTTATTTTCTCCAGATTTTCCAAATCTTGTTTCTGTTGATGATGCCAATAAATGCCTTTGAAAGACTTCTTCTCTAACTTGTCAGTATTAATTCAGATTACATGAATATTTCTGTTAGTCCTAGGGAGTAGGGTAGGTGCTTTGGAATATGCAGAGGGAATTCAAAATGTCCTAAACATTCTTTTTATTTCCAAGGAATAGTTTACACACCAGAAACATCTGGCTCATTAAATGGGTATTTACACATTTCTGCATGAATTTGCTTAAAGATTCATAGGGTGACAGCTTTGCACCAAATTATACTTTAGTGGCTTCCAGCATCTTTAATACTGGGGAAAAGTCACTCTGGTTTTTTTTTTTTTTTTTTTTTTTTTTTTTTTTTGTTTTAAAATACTCACAAAGGGGATTTCAGCACTGATATGAGAAAAAGAAAAGGGCCAACTGCAGAGTACAGGTGGACCCAAACGAATGTGCAGACATTGCCAGGAAAGACTAAACGCCTAAGCTTACCAGTGATTGTGTTTTACATAGATAGCTGGAGGTAGAAATCTGCTTTAGAGAAATCTTCCTGAGTCACTTTCAGAGGGGGAAGGGGAAAAACTTCATGCTTGAAGAGTCCCACAAGGAGTAATCTTCCTTCTTCTGGACTCCCCACTGTTTTCAGCAATGGCAAGAATAAAAAATATCTAACTTGCATGCAAGAACATCGTGCATTTTCTACATAGAAACATATCTGTAGAGTTTGCTTTAGGTAAGGCTACTGTGTGCAATTCAAAAAGTGCAATAACTCTGCTCAGCAATTAGTAGTTGGTTTTCTGTTTGATGTCCTGAGATTGTTCTTCCCCCTACAAAGCTCCCCTTCTGCACCTCAGAAGGATTTAGGGCAGAAGGAAAGGGAAATTTTACCTTACTGAAGATTTCTCCCTGAGAGTTAGTGGTCCACCTCAAATCATGATTGCATTTCTCTATGACGTGTTCAAATAGATGTGTATACCCAGTGCAGCTCCATGCAACCATAATGCTGAAAGAAATCACTGGAAGGATGTCACTGAGGCTGTTTTTACATACTTACCTTTGCCCAGTCTTTTTGTTCAACATTCATCTTTGAGTTTGCACTCCAGTGCTATCTACTTTTCAGCACTGAATCCATTCAGAGTCTGCCCTTTCAGACACTCTAATTTTCAGGCATTTAACCTTTAAAAAATTGACAATTTTTCTCCTCTACAATTTTATGACTTTTGAGTCCATAGAAAGCAGGAAATAAAATGGCATTTTCTTTCTTCAAATTAAAAATAAAAGAAATCTGAAAAGAGAACAGAAAATGAATTGTTGGACCGTCAGTGTCTTCCACGTTAAGACATTGGGTAATAAAATCAAAATGGATCATCAAGTATAGGTCAACTCATATTTGCATTCAAGCATTTTTAAAAAATAATGTGACATAGGAAGATTTTCTGCAAACCCGAAATGCTTCTTATTTTGAAATCATCCTCTAAATGCAGGGGAATGTTAGAAAACGTAAGAGTAGCTAAGAGTTTTGACCTTTAAGTCATTATTATCCATTATATTTGTTTAGAAATATCATCAAAGATTTCCAAATAATTTATCAGTCTGTGACTATTGGGTTCAGGTGTACAGCAGGCTCTCTTTCAAGTAATAATACATAAATTATAGAGTAGCGATATTTGGACACGTGGTCAGATATCTGAAATCGGAACTGCCTTGGAAAATTCTAGACTTTTTAGAACATTGATTTACACAAAAAGATTGTGTGTGTGTGTGTGTGTGTGTGTGTGTGTGTGTGCAGCTTTGTTTAAAAGCAAGCCATTCATTCTGAATAGAAGTCCTGTCAGCATTGGACAGCTAATCACCAAGGATGAAGGCTTTACTTAGAATCCAGTGCTCACAAGAGGCCTTATTGCAAAGTCTGGTCCACTGTTTCTGTCAGATTTCAACAATCACAGATTATGGGGAACAAGTTTTTGTTTTTCACATTTCCAAAAATCATTATGAAGGAAGATAAACATATGCTATTTAGAACTATTACTAATCTAAATGTTAAAAATTAGCAACAACTATGAGCAAGCAAATAGAACAAGATATTATTAACTGAGGCCCACCTATGGAAGAAATAAAGTTTCAACTATAGTTGCTATAAATTTTTCCTCTCACCAGGTCATACTTAACATACCTGGGTCCATTTTGTTGTTGTTATTTCACTTTTTTATTAACATGTTATTGTTTTTGTAGTGTTTTGAGTATTCAAAGATTTTGGGGGTTGACGAAAAGAGGAACTTTCTTGAAATGGACTTTCTTATTCTACATAATTTGTAATATCTGTAGAGTACATTTTCAGTAAAACTCAGACAGTGAAGTCAAGACAATTCCTTTACAATAACTTACTGGTGTTCAGCTCTAACTTGAGTCTTAGCAAAAAATGTTTGTCTAGTGTCTCTGTATGGATATAGGAAAGTTTCTATAGCACAGATACTTAACAAAGTTTTCCAATTATCTATGCACAAGTGTTATGAAAATTTTGGTCATGGTAGAAATGTATACATTTACAGAAAATCAGTGTGTGAAGATTTGGAGACTATACACAGACAGGCACATGCACACTTGTAGATACACATACATATTGCATTAACCTACCCAAGGCAGAAATCTTCCATTAGTTGCTTTTCCATATAATTTTCTGAATGAAATTGAATGAAATGTATTTTGAGGCCCACAGTGGTAGTAACTAATCATCCATTAAGCATCGCCTTCTCTAATACCACTTCAACTCCCTTCCCCTTAAAAAGTTCACTGGGGAAAAATAAAAAAAAAAATTTCCTGGGGGCAGGAAAACCTGGGACCTAGGAGTCTAGGCATCTACAAAGACTTAAGTTATTGGTGGAAAATCAATTGGTGATGACATCTTTTTGAGGAAGAATTTGAGATTGATTTAAGTGAATGCTATACGTGGTCCTGCAACTATTTTTGGTCTAAGAACGACATTCTGCTAAGGACAGAGACACATGTCTAAAACCTTCAGTCATTCATGAATAAATGTTCTCCTATTAAGCAGTGTTATGTAATCTTCCTTGGTGTCAGTTTCTATTTTCTTTGTCCCTTGCTGATATTTTTAATGAAATATCTAATTATATCGTCTAGGGATCTAGTTCCTTTATGCTCCAAAGAGTTGAAGAAGCTAAACTTTTCTTGTAGCAGGCTATATAAATGGTCCAGTAGTGGGCTTTTCATGACTGTGTAGGGAGTGATGAGTGGGTCCATTTAAAGGCAATTCCCCAGATCTCTCTTAGCTGAATATGGAAGGGAGTGATGTCCTAGAAAAATCTGCTGGCTTGCCAGAGAAACTGCTATTAAAATAAATTTGTTACCAAGTGTTTATTACATTTTATGTTTGCCACTCATCATAATCCTTCATAACGTGTTTAAACAATTAATTGCCACAATATCCAACCTTCTGAGGCTTGGAAAGGGACCCTGAGTAGATTGAAAGAGCTATGAATCGCTATTTGTGCAAGAGGGAGAAGAGGCTTTTTGCTGTTGTTAATTAATCACATATTAATTTTACATTTATCGAGTGTTCACAACTTAATGTGAACCACTGAATGTACTTAGAGATATTAGGCCATTATGGTCTTTTCATACACTGTGCATTCAAGAGTCAAGAGGTGTTTTTTGTTGGGGGCAATGGGTTTCCAGTGACCCTTGGAAACTTCGCTGGGTGGGGAAAGTAAACATTTTGTCTATAAAGAGCTCTCATATGTCCTAACACTATGTTAGTGTGCAATAGTCAAGATACCTGACCATATGGCTCCATATTCTCTTTCTACTTTATGTTCCCAGTAATACAACCAAGCTGAAAAATTCTGTTTTTCAACAATGCTCTACCCTGTTTTGGTCAGTTGTAATGAAAATATTGATTGGGTGCTTAGCCTGCACGAAACACTTACTTTCATGTAGTCATCACCTTTAATAGGTGGAAATTGTTATTATCCCCATTTCACAGATGAGGTAAATTAAGACTTGATGATTTGAGTGACTTGCTGAAGATCATTCAGCAGAGAGCAGAGCCAGTGTTCTAGCTCAAGCAGTCCGACTACAGAATTCTATCGCCATCTGTCTGTCTGTCTCTCTGTCTATCTATCATCTGTCACCTGTCATATAGCTACCTATCTAGTTATTGAAGTATAGGGAGGTGTGTTTTTCATCTCACATATTAGAGGCTATTCTCAAATGTCTAGTAATCATTGTTTCTCAGATAACATCAAATTTAAGAGCAAGATGCTAACAACTTTTCCAACACTCTCTGCAGCTGGGTGGTCTTATTGATGGATGGGTCTCTCCATATGTTGATTAGAGAATCATTCATTTTATCGATAGATATTCAAATTCAGTATCCATAATTCATTTCTTTTCAGCCATTCTTTTGCTTCAGTGGCATCTAGGATGCCAGTGTGAGGGTGCAAGTTCAGGTTCTTTGTGTGTCTTTCAGTGTCTAGTACAGAACATTTTGGGTAGCAACAATAATAATCAGGTGATGGCTATTTACATGTTTCCTATTTATATGATCATTATGGTGTAGGAAGAAAAAAATCTTTCCCACTAATTGTATGTTTTTCCTCACTTTGCTTCATAATTAATTAAAAATTAGAAATAAGCTGAATAAACTAGACAAGTCTTACAGTTCTTTAATTCCTACTTTGAGTTAGACCTACATCAATACTAATTTTCGCAGCAACCCTGCAAGGCAGGTATTACTATATTCATTTTTTTTTCAACTGATAAAACTAAAGCTTGGAAAAGCTTGTATATGTAACACAAAATAAATAAAACTCTTTCACCTTGTATGATATCATTTCATTTTGATCCTCCCAACAAATCTTTGTGTGATGATGATTATTCTTCTTTGACAAGTGAGAAACAGAGAACTTAGAACGGTGTTTCTTGGGGCACCTGGGTGGCTTAGTCGGTTAAGCGTCTGACTTCGACTCAGGTCATGATCTCACAGTTCATGGGTTCAAGCCCTGTGTTGGGCTTTGTTCTGACAGCTCAGAGCCTGGAGTCTGCTTCATATTCTGTGTCTCCCTCTTTCTCTGCCCCTCCCCTGCTCGCGCTCTGTCTTTCTCTCTCCCCAAAATAAATAAACATTTAAAGAGAACAGTATTTCTCGTAATGAGTGACCCTGGGGGTCCCCAAGACCTTTTCAGGGGGATATATATATACATATATACACATATACATATATACATATACATATACATATATATATAAATTCATATGTATATATTCAAGTTTGTTTATTTTAAGGGAGGGGGGCGGGTAGAGGCAGAGAGAGAATCCCAAGCAGGCTCCATCTCACAAATCGTGAGATCATGACCTGAGCCAAAATCCAGAGCCAGGTGCTTGACCGACTACGCCACCCAGGGGCCCTCAAACTATCTTAATAACGAGACACTAATTTGCCATTTCCCTTCTCCCACACTTTTACAGTGAAGTTTTCAAAGTCTGCATAAGTGATTATGTTTTAAAACCTTAGTTTTAATTTTTAATAGGCTAAATATCAAAAGATACAGCCCACGTATACAAAAGCTCCTTAGAGTTCCTCAATAATTTTCAGAAGTATAATGGATGCTGAGACCAAAATGTTTGACAACTGCTGCCTTAGAGGAATACATTCCTTGTATTCCACAAGGAATACAACTCATTTCTAGTAGAAATGAACTGGCAGTACAGATTTTCTGTGATCTTAGTATACTGTGCTTCCCTGACATTTTGGATATCAGAATCTCCTCTATTTTAATAGAGAAATAAAACTTTCCTAGAGGATAGACTTTATGTGTCCAGCAGAATAGCCCCAATGATATTTACCTTAATTAGTAAACAATTTCTCATGAAGGCCTACAGATCTTTCTTTTCTCTTCTGTATTCAGTATTATCACAGAAATCCACCTGGAATTCGATTGACTTTGAGATATTTGATATTGTTAAAACTCCACTGTGTGGCCAGTAATGATCCTTGTACTGCATACCTTTCTTGGAGGCCTTTTGTTTGCAGTATATTTTTACCAAACAAAGTGGCTTCTATCAGAGTTAATCTCTTTGATATTCACAATATAGAACAAAATCAAAGTTTCATACAAGACAGTCTTTGAAAAGCCTAGATATAAGAATTTTTGAATCCTTTTAGGTTGCTGTCTGACTCTGATTATTGGAAAACTACCTAGAAAAAGCTGCCATATTTGACATGTTTGCATGTGATACGTACTAAGGAAAATTTTACAAAGAGATTTTTTTTTTTTTCCGAAGATACTGGACTTTGATCTAAGTGTCTGTGAACCAAACAATGTGTTTTTAGACATTTAGGTTGTAATTTCTTGGGAATTATGATGGAATTCTTCCTCTGAGTTTTTTTTAATGTTTATTTATATTTGTGTGAGAGAGAGAGAGCTGGGGAGGGGCAGAGAGAGGGGGGGACAGAGGATCTGAAGCAGCTCCACATTGACAGTAGAGCTCGAACTCACGAATCATGAGATCATGTCCTGAGCTGAAGTCGAACTCTTAACCAACTGAGCCACCCAGGTGTCCCAATGTTCTGAGTTTTAACTAAGTATTTCACATGATAAGAATCATAATAAATTACTGATAATACTTTAGAGAAATTATCAGTAATTAGATTTTGAAGAGATTATCTCAAATTTCAAATTATACAGGGACCCAAAAGTTGAGTCAAAATTTTCATTCTTTTGACTCACAAAAGATTAAATTGCAAATTAAAAACAAATAATTAAAAGCTGATTGTTTTTAGTATGTCAGAGTTCCTTAAATCAAATATGTATTTCACATAAGAATTATTATAAATTACTGATATTTTAGAAACATTATTAGTGATTGCATTTCAAAGAGATGATCTTGAACTTCAGATATATAAAGACCCTAAATTTTGAGTCAAAAAGATTAAATTGCAAACTGTTAAAAAAGTAAGTAAAATTTGGTGATTTTTAGTGTGTCAAAGTTCCTTATATCAAATATCTGATAAGTGAGAACACTTTCCAACATACAGCCATTTCATTTGCACCAAATTTTCTGGAGTTTGTGAGTAATACTGATTGCTGCAATTGAATCGATTATGCAACAATCCACATTGATCATTAAGACAGCTGAAATGAGCAGATCAGCCATGGGGCAGTTTGTTTATTTTATGTGTATAGATATAGCTTTAATTCCCGGCACAGAAGTCTCAGAGAAATATCTTAATACAAATATTTTTTCGACTGAGTACACATTAAAGGGTCATTTTCTTCCATGCTGTGGGAAACAAGAGCTCAGGGACATGGTCTCAGCATGTTGACACTGCACTTAAGGTTTGTAACAAAGTACCTTATTCTCTACCCTATGGGTTAAAAACTGAGCTCTGGTAAATCTACACCAGGAAATCATCTGCAGGTGTTTTTATAGTGAGGAGGGAGTGAGTGTCTGTCTCCTGAATGGGAATAAAATGCCCTTGAGCATTATGATTATAATGCTTTTTGAATTTTTACAATTTGCTCTTTCCACATCTGGTTGCAAGCAAGGCCTGGATTATGTAAGAGATGCATGCCTCTAAAGGGACTCTTAGCTAGAATCTCCGACTCTCCCCTTAGAGTTTCTTGAACGAGTACAATGTCTGAAAGCTACCAACAGCCCAAACTACGTGTTGATTTTGATTCAACATTTGCGAAAGATTTGCTATCCACATTCAAAATTTCTGAAATATGACACAGGAAAAATATGAAAAAATATTCATTCACAAAGTATCTAATAAGAGAAGTTCTTTGTAATAGGATGATTAAACCCCAAGTTATAGTCCTAAGCCATTTAACTGATAAAAAACAACAACAAAAACACAAAGTATAGAATCCAGTAACACAAAAGAATTTGAATGTTATAGCTGGAGCTCATAAAAGTGAAACTTCACTTTGATTTTTGTGGGCAGCTAACTTGCCATAATGTAACACTTTTTATGTGACCTCGATATGCCACTATTTCCATGAAATTTACTGGGTAGGTAGTCATCATTTTTCGCCCCTTTTAACACTACACCTTTAGAGGAAAATGACTTGTTTCTAGATTGTCAGCTACTATTTGTTATCCTCTTTCAACTTGTGTTGGCCGAATGTTCCTTGGTGATTCTTTCTGCAGAGGCTGGATTTTGATTTCCTTTTGCCTCTAATTGGTATATAAGGGTTGCCGGCTGTTTTTCTATGTATATTTTTTAATCTTAGCGAAAGGAAAAACACTGAGAAGAACAATGAACACAAATAATTGATGAGTTTTTACTTCTGCTGGGGCTCTCTAAATAGAATATTGAGTCACATTAGGAAAAAAAAAATGTCCCTTTCAGAAACCTTGTCCCTTCTCTGTGTGAATGTCCCCTCAATCCTTGGAGTTGTCCAGAGTTCTTTGAAGTTCTTTTGGAGCAGCCAGTCATATGAAGGAGAAATGACTGGGGCTCAGGGTCTTTTAGAATGACTTTCTTATTTTGGACTCCCTACCACTGTAGGTTCACTCTTACACGTTGGTGTGATGTATGAATCTATTTGACAAAAGTGTCAAAGCTTCAGGGTGTGTTTTTTGAAGACTGAAATCAAAGCTGCTGTGGCAAACAATTCAAAATGCGTTCCTCATAATAGCCAAAGAACATTTTTATAATTTCTGTGTGTTAAACTTATCCGCATCTATCATCATATTAGCATGATAGTAGGTATATAGCATAGTGCATGGATATCAGGAAACCATTATAACTTGAATTTGTTTTAAATATTCGAAACATATATTCAGACACCAGTAACGCACACACACACGTAAACACGCTTCGATCTGAAGTCTTCATTTTTCACTCTAGTGATTTCCATCTCATTCAGTGTAAATGATCCATCACTTATATGCATTATTTCCAATAAAATACACCTTATGCTATTAACGTCCTTTAGGCAAGGCACATTTACCTCCTTTATCTCCAGCCAACAGCACAGAGGTGCAGTGGCTGGCTAGTGTATTCAGATATTGCTCTGTGTGTGTGTGTGTGTGTGTGTGTGTGTTTGTGTGTGTGTGTGTGACAATTGTACTCTGCCCCCTTTACACCTGCATTTTCACCCATAGGTTTCATTTGTAAAGATACTACAGTGTCTCAGGAGAGGGCATGTCACATAGTCTAAATTCTTAGGAGAAATTAGAATCTCTGGATAAAAGAAAAGAAATGCCAAAGAAAATTAGCAGATCAAGCAAGAATACCTTGGGCAGCAAGTAGCAGAAAGGGCTGTTCCTCCACCACAGAGTAGGGGGGCAAAAGTGTGCTGTGGTTGAGAGAAAGGAGAAGAGGGACATGCGTTCTGAAGCCCTTACATCAGGACAGGGCCAGCTTTGAGCCACACAAGGGTGGCTGCGGGAAGCAGCATGGCAGAGGGAAGTCGCGGCAATCCTAGAACCATCTCCTCCAGCGGCTGAAACTGCGCTCCGAGCTGGGGCCCCGTGGAGTGAGCCCACGGCAGCCGGTGCTTTTAACACGGGTACCGATGACTCAGGAGCAGCTTTTGTCTTCACCCTCCACCCTCTTGACAGCTGTAAGACCCCCAAACTGCCTGTGGCACAGCACCCTGATGGGCAGAGACCCTCTACATGATGGAGGCTAAGCGCTCAGCTGGCCTGCGACACGACAGGTTCACATCAGAAATCTGTGCACGGTTACGTAATAAACAAATGTATAAGCTCCCACAGTGCATTTAAAAGTCTGTGATTCATATCTGGGGCAAGTCTGTTATCTCCACATTAGAAAAGAGTAACTTGAGGTTGAGAGAATTTAGAGAACTTACTTAAGATCATAAAAGGGGTAAACACCAAAGCCAGGCTATGCACACTCCAGTCTGTCTGACTTCGAGGATCCGTGATCCACTGCTGTACTTTCCCGTAATCCAGGATGGAACAGTAGTGTGAGATCCTTCAGCGGGAGCCAGGTGTGGCGATGGGGCATGCACAGTTGTGCCTGTCCAGTTTGAAAGGAGAGTCAGCAGCCCGAAGACTAAAATCGAGTTCTCTTCATTTGGTTTACAAATAATAAAGCTGATGTTTTTAAGTCTGCTAGATTCCCCAGCTATTTCTCAGCTGAGTCAAAATCTTTAAGACAAGGTGATGTAATGAATATAATAGCCAATCATCCATTGACCAGCCCACATAGGCACAGTAACGGGAAGCAAAGTAAAGGCAGACTCATGGCTATAAAATCTATTCTTACTATCATACCAAAGCCAAGTAGTTCATAATAATGTAAATAATAGCAGGATACTTATTAAAGACCAACCAAAAGCAATGCCTTCGAGAAGCTTATAAGATCAAGTTTTCACGGCTCCTTCAGTACGTTCCAAAGAACATGACCCTTTTTTTTTTTTTTTTTTTTTTTTTTTTTTTGCTTTCTGGCAAGCTCATTCTGTATTCCCTTCCTCTCTGGATTTTTTGAAGCATCCTTCTAGTTTATATGTTAGCACTTCGTTCCCTTCAGAATTTCTATTTTGCATTTTTCAAAGTTGTTTTTATTTTGGCTGATATTTATATCTTATCTTAGCAAACACTTCTTTATGTTAATTTGACCTTTGCATTTGTCTTCAACTTGAGGAGTATCTATTTTGTTAACTTGATGGGGTCAATATGTTTTTAACCTATGTCTGTGGGGATTTGTTGGCTGTGATTTCAAATCTTGCTCTAGTTCTTTCTGTCAGAGACCTCGAGTGAGGAAGGATCATTCTTTTGGGAATTGGTGACTACAGAGAGAATGGAGCAGTAAATGAACATTATATAGTGCAATCTAGACCAATTCAAGTAAAAGTCAGAAAAATATTTTTCTACTGGGGTATTTATTATAAAACATCACAGCTCACATTCTAAAAATGATAATTACCATCATAATATTTAGCATTTACTGTGCCAGGAAACTTTCTAAGAGGTTTATTTGTATTAAGGCATATAATCTCCATAATAATCCTCAGTATCAGGTACTGTTATTAAGTTCCAACTTATAAATAGGAAAACTAAGACCGAGGTCATGCAGATAGGAAGTAGCAGGGTCAGGAGTCTGCATATTGTGTGTCTGTGTGTGTGGCTTAAGAGCATAGTTAGTGAAATCCACTGCCAAAGGTTAATGGAAATGTTATGTAAGAGTCAGATGAAAAGGTCAAGGTTTACTCATGGTTAAAGGTATGGGGTCATTTTTCTCCTCTCCAAACAAGATTGTCCCTGTCCTTCATGGATAATTAGAAGGACTCTTCCTACTCTTTTTTTTTTTCAAGCTTATTTATTTTCACGAGAGAGAGAACCTCAGGCAGGCTCCACGCTGTCAGTGCTGAGACCTTTACGGGGCTTAGACTCACAAACCATGAGATCATTAGCTGAGCTGAAATCAGGAGTTGGACACTTAACCGATTGAGCCACCTAGGTGCCCTGGACTCTTCCTACTCCTACATTCTCCTGGATAATTGGTCACTTACCTTAGGTGTGACCAGAATGGGTCGGCCGACTTAAATGTCATTACCTCTGGGACCCAGATTCTCAGTTCCACAAGAAAATTTGTCTGCGTTTAGGGCATGAAGTACAGTTTTCTTAAGAACCTGATTAACTCCCAGAGACTAAATTTAATGTTGATCGTAATGGGGTCCAGATTGTTGTGTAAAATGATTGTGAAATCTACTTGAAAGTTTAGGGACTTGAGAATCAAGAGAACCTAGGGAGTAAATCTTAGTTCCATCACCAACTAGCCTAGTGACCCTGGACAAATGTCTTCCTCTCTGATATTTAATTCCTTCATTCGTCATATAGGATGTTTATCTTTCAAAGTTTTGGGAGTGGTTAGGAGAAGGGAATGCAAACATCCATCGTACATAGGTTCTCAATATGTTTTAACTATAATTTTATCCAAAAGAAAAAAAAGTATTTCCACAAAAATGGAGCATTTATTGATACCTTATCGTAAACAACATTTCTTTCCAAGACCAATCAAGTATTTAGAATTTTTTTTCATGAGGCCACAGAATAACTTACATATGGTGACCAACAATTTAATTAAATAGAATGGTCCAAGCTAATTTTGGGTGACTGAAAGCAACATATTTTAATGCACACACCACAGTCACTGTTAAAGAATTAAAAACACTAAGTTGTTCCAGAGGTCTCGTTCCGATGAAGCAGTTCCTGATCTGATATTCCTCAGTCTTCTGGGTAGCAATGCAGTTGTATGAGCGTGCTTCAGTTAGCCTGGGCTGCTGTGACAAAATGAAGAAATACAAAACAGACTGTGTGGCTCAAGTAGCAGACATTTACTTTCTCACAGTTCTGGAGGCTGGAAGTTGGGAGATGAGGGCACCAGCATGGTGGGGTTCTGGTGAGAAATCTTTCCCGACGAGAAGGGGTCTGCCTTCTCACCATGTGCTCACATGGCCTTTCCTTGGTGCCCCCCACACAGAGAGAATCTCTTTTTTTCTTCTTCTAAGGACACTCTGCTCTTCTAGTCTTACCTCTATTTTCATAACCTGATCAAAACCTAATTACTTCCCCAAAGCCCTGGCTCCAAATACCATCACATTGAAAGTTGGGGCTTCAGAATATGAATGTGGGGGAAACCCAAGCGTTCAGATTATAACAGAACTGTTTTAAACATTTCCAAACAGTAAAATGGGATTCATAGATTTGTCCTCTATAAAACAGCTCAGGCTAATAAAAAACACAAAATTCTTTGTTGTGCTTTTATCAACTCTATGGTAACAATTGTACCACACTGATCATGAATTTAAATGTCTGATTTTAAAGACAAAAAATATTACTTAATAAAATATAGTTTAGTAGAGAAATCTTTTCAAAACACAGTGCTTCTCGTGCTGGAAAGAAAAACAGGATATTTTCAGGTTTAGTTGACAATGAGAGTGGTAGCATGGGTTTGAGGGAAAGAGATCAAGACATGCCTAAGACATGGTGATAGTTGATATCTTGGTAGAATGATCTTCCTGACAATACTTAACCAGATAACAAGAAATTTTTCAGTAAAACATAAGGAATTTCTGAAAGAATAAAAAGTCTGTGATCTGTCATGGTTCAAGTGACCGGATAGCCATAGTAGGACATCCCTATCCTCTTAGATTGAATCTCAGTTTTTAGAGTGGATAGTCCCAGGGCACCCCACTTTGTTGTGGAGGCTGGCAATCGAGAGAGAAGAGGGGAATCACTATAAGGTCTGTAACCACAACAGGACAGAGGTGGAGAGCAGCTGGGAGGCACAGCTGGCACATAGTCATGAATTAGTAAGGATTTCACTGAATGAGGGGCACCTGGGTGGCTCAGTTGGTTAAGTGTCCAACTTCGGCTCAGGTCATGATCTTGTGGCTCATGAGTTTGAGCCCCCTGTTGGGCTCTGCACTGACAGCTCAGAGCCTGGAACCTGCTTCAGATTCTGTGTCTCCCTCTCTCTCTGCCCCTCCCCACTCACGCTCTGTCTCTCTCTTTTCAAACAATGAATAAATATTTTTAAAAAATTAAAAAAAAAAGAAGTATGGGGCACCTGGGTGGCTCAGTCGGTTGAGTGTCCCACTTCAGCTCAGGTCACAATCTCATGGTTTGTGAGTTCAAGCCCCACATCAGGCTGTGTGCTGATGGCTCTGAGCCTGAAGCTTGCTTCAGATTCTGTGTCTCCCTCTTTCTCTGCTCCCCACATCCGCTCACATTCTGTCTCTCTCTCAAATATAAATAAACATTAAAGAAAAATTTTTTTTTAAAAAAGGATTTCACTGAATGAAGGCAAGCACATTGGAGGAGACAAGGATGATTGCAGCAGGGTAAAGGGTTGTAGTATGGCCCAAGGAAAGAAGTATACCCTTGCAAGAGAGGAGAAATGAAAAAGAAAGATTTGGGAAAAAGACAACTGTCCCTATAAGGCTTTTTTTTAATGTTTATTTTTGAGAGATAGAGAGACAGAGACAGGGGCAGAGAGAGAGGGAGACACAGAATCTGAAGCAGGCTTCAGGCTTTGAGCTGTCAGCATGGAGCCTGATGGGAGCTTGAACCCACAAACTGTGAGATCATGACTTGAGCCCAAATCAGACGCTTAACCAACTGAGCCACCCAGGCACCCCCTTATAAGGCTTTTATACAATATAATCAAAGCCCCAGTAATAGGATATCTTGTTGTCAAATGCTTATATAAGGACCCTCTGTGTTCCCAGCTATATATACAAGTAGAATAATATCCCTTTGTGACAAAGCATTTACGTAATGTTGACCTAATCTTTCTTACTGGTCTTGCGGAAGACTGGATATAACCACCCAGAGTGATGAGACTGACCTACTTCCAAAGATTTTTTTTTCAAAGAATTTCTGCCACCAGTTCTTACACTCAATAACAGCTTTATTTATTTAGCCCTTACAGTTTACAAAGTGCTTTTCATACGTTTTTCTCATTTGGATTTTCACCACTGTTGAGGCAGGAAACACATGTAGTTTATTCCAGTTACAGATAAGCAAGGGCAAGCTCATTCAAAAATCGTGGCCAAGATCAAGTTACTGATTAAGGGGTAGAGTTGGGTCATTAATACAGGTCTTCCAATACCCAGTTCTTTTAGCTAAATTATGTTGACTCTATATAAATGCTGTCAGAAAGTAATTTTTTTTCTAAACTAGATTTTTCATGTAATAATGAAGATTTCTTTTTTTTTTTGATTCATAAAAAATGAAGATAGGAAATATTACTAGCAGTATTAGATCAACCCATACTTAAAAAAACGATTAAAATTATCCAGCATAATTGTGTTAACCTTTCTATTTATGCCATATTTTCTAACTCTTTAATCATCTTAGGTGGGTCTCATTTCACTGTCTGATTGCTAGAATTTGTGGTAAGCAGTGAGATAAAGTTACTTTACTGTTTCTTACAAAAATACAGACTTTCACAATATGATAATTATGTGTAGAAAAAATGAACAGTTAAGAACATAACAGCACCTATCTTCTACAAATGAATGAATACAAGATCTGCTGACAATCAGAAAGATTATTAAAATTGTTCTTGCTGAATACAGTGTGGTGAAATAGAAGCTAACAGTAAAAATGTGCTTAAAAATAAACTTGACTCAGTCTTAAAGAAGTGTTATTACTCTTATAATACTATGGTTTTAAATTATGGTTCTTGTTTTCAGATGTTAAAATTGGAAACTTTATATCCTGGGACCATATCCTTAAACATTTTATAATACTGTGTGGCCGTATGAAATAATGCATATAAAAGCATGTTAGGTGTGACGCTGGGGAAGTATGAGTTAAGGACAATAACGATAGAGTGAATGTTTTCTGTTTTATACATAAGCTTTGCACGTGTATTATTTGTCTGCTCGCCCTGTAAAATAGGTACTGTTATCTTCAGTTTATAACCACATAAACCAGAGTGCTAAGAAATTAGGAGTCTTCTCCAAATATCACACAGCTCCTTTGCTGAACTTGGGGAAGAGACCCAATCTTCTCATTTCAAATTTGAGACTTGCTCCATTTTTTCCACTTTACCTTTCCATCTATTCACATGATTCATGCAGCAATTTTCTACCATCTATCCAATCTAAAAATGTGGATGACATTCAATTTTTAAAGTTTTAGTCCCTTTTGTCTCCTCTGGACTGACAGAATGTACAGAATACCCTTAATAACAAAAAAATCACCTTTTAAAAACCAGTTCCAGAATATTATTGACATTTATAAGCTCACCACAACTTTTCCTATATGTCACCTAACATTATCTTTCGCATCTGTTTTGGACTTTATTCTTTCCAGAAGGAATGTTGTTTGTTGTCTGTGTTCAGTTCCATAGCCACCTTTGCCCAAGACATTGAATTGTTTCCAACAACACACGGAGGAGGAAGGCTTCCTCACCTGCTGCAATACAGATGGGGTTCCGGGAGCTGCAGGAGTTTACAATGATCACAAAGAGTTGTGTCCCCATGGGCTTGCCAGCTTTGTAAACCTACAGCCATGGAAGATTATTTCAAGCTGCCTTAGTTTGGGCTGCCATAACACAGTACCATAGATTGGGTAGCTGATGAACAACACAAATTTATTTTTGCAGTTTTGGGGGCTGAAAGTTGGAAGTCAGGATGTCAGCCAGGTCTAGTTCTCGTGAAGCTGTCTTACAGGTGGCACACTGCCAGCTTCTTGTTGTATCCTCAGACGGTCAGAGAGTGAGAAGGGAAGCTGTCCGGTGTCTCTTACTAGGGCACTGCTCCCATTCATGAGGACTCCTTCCTCATAACCTTGCCTAATCCTGATTGCTTCTTGAAGGCCCCACCTCCTAATACCATCACATATTGGGTTAGGGTTTCCACATAGGAATTTTTGGGAGGTGCAAACATCTATTCTGTAACAGAAGAGGTGATGGAAGGAGGTTGGATTTTTAGATTGCTCAGGCATAGACTTGAGTCCCAGCTCTTTCCTTCCGCTTGCTCTGTGTAAATGGCTAACCATTTTAAAACTCAGTATTCCCAGGCATATTCTCAGTATTCACAGGACCAATAATGATTTAACAGAACTCAGGCAAATGTTAGAAATAATACACAGAAGCTGCTTAGCACTATGCCTTGTACATAGTATACATATAATAAATGGTGGCTATTATTATTATCTACTAAGAATGTTATGCTAGGTTTCATATGGCAGAACATTTGCTTCTTTTGGGAACAGATCACACAGAAGGCACACACATTAAAACACTTGATGTACTTATATTTCTAGTTGCAACCGTCTTCTCTAATTGAGAATGACTTTTCCCTTACATTTGTTTATTCCTTTAAAAACTAAGATTATTTGGGCTCAGAGCCCATATTGCTTACAGTAGAATATTGCCTTTGGTTAGAATTCCTGGCTGTGTGATTTGGGGGGAATGACTGCAATGGACTGAATGTGTATCCCCAAATTCCTGTGTTAAAATCCTAACCCCCAAGGTGATGGTACTAGGAAGTGGGGCCTTTGGGAGGTGGTTAGGTCCTGAATGGAATTAGTGGCCTTATGAAAGAGGCCCAAGAGAACTCCCTCACGCCTTCTACCATGTGAGGACTCAGTGAGGAGACAGCCATTTATCTATGAACTAGGAAGCAGGCCCTCAAACAGACAACAAATGTGCCAGCGCCTTGATCCTGAACTTGTCATCCTGCAGAACTGTGAAAATGAGCTTCTGTCATTGATGAGCCCCAGCCTTTGGTATTGCTTTAGCAGCGTGAATGGACTGACAGTGACTTAACTTCTCGGTACTTCAGTTTTATCATCTTTAAAGTGAGGTTAATAATAGTTCCTGATTCATAGGGTTGTTGCGATGATCATAGTAATGAGATAGGTGAAGTAAAGTGTGTAGAATACATGCCTGACATGTAGCAAGCATTATAGAATGGTTAGGTATTTATACCATTAACACATAGCGTTTTATAATTTCTTCCATAGTTTCTTTATAAAGATCATCCTCACTTTATTGTCTTTAACTACGTCTCTTCCACTACTGTACTTATACTTTGAATATTTTCAAAACAGATCTTTTCTGGTTCTTTACAAAAGATCTCTTTCCCTTCTCCACTGTCAACAATGGTCCCTACAATGCATAAAGCTCAATATTTTTGTCTCCTTTAATGTGTCATACTCACACAGAACTCCTCATTCTCCCTGAGTCTTTGATCATTTGGGGCATTTGCATGTTTTGATTTTTTCCCAGAAGCTTAGCTAATAATGAAAAAAGGAAAAAAATCCCAATTCTCTGCTTTCATCCTTCTTATAGGTGAGGAGAGAGGATATTTCAGTGTTGTAACACAGGTAGTATATGCAATACAATTATATGTAATATAAGGGAACATATATTATTGGGGGTAGCGCGTGGCATACAAATACGTGTAATACAAGGGCGCGTATGTTATTGGGGGTAGCGCGTGCCGTACAAATACGTGTAATACAAGGGCGCGTATGTTACTGGGGGTAGCGCGTGCCGTACAAATACGTGTAATACAAGGGCGCGTATGTTACTGGGGGTAGCGCGTGCCGTACAAATACGTGTAATACAAGGGCGCGTATGTTACTGGGGGTAGCGCGTGCCGTACAAATACGTGTAATACAAGGGCGCGTATGTTACTGGGGGTAGCGCGTGTAATACAAGGGCACGTATGTTATTGGGGGTAGCGCGTGCCGTACAAATACGTGTAATACAAGGGCGCGTATGTTACTGGGGGTAGCGCGTGCCGTACAAATACGTGTAATACAAGGGCGCGTATGTTACTGGGGGTAGCGTGTGCCGTACAAATACGTGTAATACAAGGGCGCGTATGTTATTGGGGGTAGCGCGTGCCGTACAAATACGTGTAATACAAGGGCGCGTATGCTAGATGGCAGATGAGCTGCCACACACAGTGGAGCCACAGGAGCTCAGGTGCTGAGGAAGCCAGTGTGGTCTGGGGAAGCTGGGAAAGGTGGCATGGAAGAAACAGGCAAAGAGCTGGCCTGTGTTCCTTAATGGTAGGGCCTCATTCTAGTTGTTTAGATATGCACAAAGAGGGGTGCATGGTCGGCTCAGTCGGTTAAGCATCCAACTTTGGCTCAGGTCATGATCTCGCGGTTCCTGAGTTCAAGATCCATGTCGGGCTGTGCCGTACTGACAGCTCAGAGCCTGGAGCCTGCTTTGGATTCTGTGTCTCCCTCTATCTCTGCCCTTGCCCTGCTCATGCTCTGTCTCTGTCTCAAAAATAAACATTAAAATTAAAAAAAAAAATAAATGCCCAAAGAAATGGATCAAGTTTGTAATGTTTAGAGGAAAGTCTCTACTTAAATGTCCTTCAGGCACTTCTAACTCTCCAACTGCAAACCTATGTCTTGTCTCAGCTTCCCTCTCCCAAATAACCCACCCACCATCCACACATGTATGCATGCATGCACACGCGCGCGCGCACACACACACACACACACACACACACACACACACACATTCAGCTCTCCAGTATAGCTGTGCAGCACCACTGTGCATCCAATTTTCAATCCAGAAACTGGTAAATTACCCGTGACTTTGCTCTCCTATTGCTCTGGGTCTTTAATTGATCACAAAGTGCTCTTGATTCTCCTCCTAAATATCTCTCAAATCTCTCCACTTCTCTTCATCACAAGTGCTGCTACACAATGCAGGCACTATAATTTTGTGCCTGGGTTACGGGAAAGAGCTCCCAATTGTTGTCCCGAAATTCGTCCCCACCAAGAAGCCAGAATGTTATTTCTGAAATGTAAATCTGATTGCTCTTTCTGACCTAAACAGTGTGACTACTCCTTTCAAGGAGCACATTGCTGTAGTGGAATAACTGTAACCTCTGTACCCGACAGCGTTAGGTCCACGGTGGCACTGACAATGGGCTTGGCGGTTTGTGTCACTTGACCTGAGCGGGCAGTGCATCTCCGTGGGGAAGGTTGGAACAACGAAATGTGAGTGGGTTCCTCTCTGAGCATCTCTGACATTTTCCTGGAGGCTCCCGGGTACAGAGCAGGGGACTGAGAATATTTGAGGAGAGGGCTGGCTGATGTTCTTCATCGTGGCTGGTAGGGGTCTTAGCAGTTTGGGTGTTAAAATGTTGTTTGCATCCACCAGCTGGAGACAGACGGGTTATACACACATATATAATTAGTGATTCAGTACTGCTCCATGATTTATTTCTTCTGCATGGGATACTGTTCCCTGTCTGCCCCACCCATAAAATTCCTTATTTTTCTACAGTGCTCAGTTTAAAAGATTTCCCTGGGAAGTCTTCCTGGCCACCACCACCCCCACCTCCCACACAGCTGGTTTAGAGATCCCTCTGTGAGGCTTATATCACAAACTTTGTGTGCTCTCTCTATATTCCCCACATTGGTTTGCTTGCTGAAAGACAGAGGCTGACCTAAGTGAGAGAGAGAGAAAGACTTGTGTGAAAACTTGTGGAATGAGATTTTTCTGCTCCCCAAACCTGGTGCATATGTGTCTGTGGAAAAGATTAAGAGGAACAGATTGGAGAGAAATGAAGTGCCTGTACCAAGGGCCTGGGGCAGATTGTATGGGAACTTTCCATCATGTGTGGTAGCATAGGTGTGATAGGAAACTTCTCCCCAACTATCCCCCACCCTCCCAAGCAGGGACTGAACCAACTTCAAGTTTTTCATTAAAAAGGGTGAACAAAAGGCATAGTTTACTATTCCATATATGGTTAATGAAGCAATAATTTGGTTGCTATCGTGCCTTGAGTATCATGCTGTTTGATAAATACTGTTTTGTTTCATTCAACTTCACTTTCACAAAAACTTTCTAATGTAGGCATTTTGCCCATATTTTAAGGGTAAAGAACTGAGGCATATATATGGAAGCCAAATAACTTACCCAAGTGACATAAATGATAAGTAGGAGTTCTGAAACTCTTAACTAGCCCACCAAGTCCAGACTTGATCATTATGCTGTTCTACCCTTTTATATTGATTGTATTTTATATTGACCCTTTTATATTGATTTGTAATTTACTGTTTACCTAGATGTCTGTGTATTTGTGCAAGAAGCAGTCACAGCTTATTTATCTATATCCCCAAAACTTAGCAAAGTATATGGCATGTTGTTGAGAGTACAACATAATTAAGCAATAAATGAGTGAATGAAAGAATAATTAGGGAGAGTAGAATGATCCAAAGTGCAGTAGCGAAGGGAACTGTTTGCGCGGGATTGGTCCTGCCCCTGGCATTCCAGGGAAGTGGTATTATCGTAAATGAAAACTGGTGTTGATTTTGCCCTATTCGAATTATTCTCTGTTGACTATTTCGAGTGGGCATGAGCAAACATGGAACTCACCCACCTGCACACTCATGCCAGCACCTGGCAAGGCCAGAGTGTGCACCTGCTCAGTGCCTCTCCGTCTCTGTTCTACTTGCTGAAATTCTGATGTTCAAAAGGTTACTGGCTCATTCTACAGATTTTCTGTGAATGTTAGATGAACTGAATTAAGATACTTCAGCATGGAAGGAACATTAGGAATTTTAAAAAAATGAATGAAAGAATTAGGCTATAAGATATATTGCTAGATGAATATGTTCTAGAGACTGTGGTACGACACAGTTCCAGTAAGTTGGTAATACAGTATGGTGCACTTCAAAATGAGAGTAGATCTCATGTTAAGTGTTATTATGCCCCTGCACACACACACCCCAACAACCAAAGGGACACAAGGACATTTTAGAAGGTGTTGGATATATACACTGATAGTATTGCTAGTGTTTGCTTATGTCCAGACTCATCAAATTGCACATATTAAATATGTCCAGTTATCTGTACAGTGATACTTCAACAATGCTAATAAAACTATATATTTGCAACAATTATGTATGAATTTAAGAGGAAGACAAAAGTAAAAAAAAATTACTGATATCTTGACTCCCTGCCTGGTGGCAACTGTGCCTTAATTTTTCTGATTACTAAAGAGAAAATTCTATAGCGCACCTCTATCCCTCTATACTTAAAGTCTACTGAATTAATCAATTTTTTAATGCAGAATCTTTAAGCCACTGCTTACAGATACGCCGGATGTCAGCTATTGTTACTTCTGCTTTGTTCACTCACACCGAGTCAGCCTGTCTCCTTTATCTTTGACTTGGATTGTTTCTTGCGAGAGCAGCCACTTTTTATTCTTCTGTATGAAAAATTTAAAATTAATACTTCTCAATTCATTTATATCCTGGGTCCATGAAAGGCCTTTCTTTTGTTCAATTACTTATGAATTACCTTTTCCACGTGCTCATCATTGTCAGTCTTAAGGCTTTCAACACTGATTGCCCAGCTGTCCTCAAGAAATGCTTTACTAATTTATATTATTACCACGAGTGTATGAGGATGTTTATCTCCCTTTCCTATCTCCTGTTCTGTAGCTAGCAATTCTTGAGTTTGCCAGAAAATCAGATTTATCTCCTAGGAAAAACTATGTGTTCCATATAACTATTTGCTAAATACATATAAATCATGTATCCATCAAATTCCTCATGCCTCTCCCACCAAACATTTAAGAGAATACCTCAGTACTTTTTAAAAATTTGCTTAAAATATTTTTCTATTATCTTACATTTATCATTTGAATTTTAAAATCTTCCTGATGCAAGAACACAGGGACCCATGATCAAAGGCAGAAAACGCTGCCAGTGTTTGTTTTCTTTGCATTTGGGAATTAAAGAGAGATATGTATAGAAATATGCTAAGCATGTAAGAAGCTCTAAAGGATTGAAAGTTACACAGGAAAATATAATAATGAGCCAAGAATTATAAATGGAATCCCTGGAAATGAAGGTGACCTGCATAAAGGATGGGTATTATACACACTGATTACAATTTCTGATGCTGCCTTCAAGGGACACCCAGAAAGAAACTGGATTCTGAATGAATCCACAGCATGGATGAATTAAAAAACAAAAACCAGAGAGACAAGGGGCTCCTGGATAGCCCAGTTGGTTAAGCAACTCTTGATTTCAGTTTAGGTCATGATCTCATGGTTGGGGAGTTCGAGTCCCGTGTCAGACTCTACGCTGACAGCACAGAGCCTGCTTGTGATTCTCTCTCCTCCTCTCTCTGACCCTCCTGTGCTCATTCTCTCTGTCTCTTTCTCTCAAAATAAATAAACTTTAAAAAAGAACAACAACAAAAACACCCAGAGAGACAAGATAAGAAAGAAAAGAGAATGTGTCATCTATTGTGTGTGTGTGTGTGTGTGTGTGTGTGTGTGTGTTAGAGGAAAGGGATAGGGAAAAGAGGGTGAAACAAATTCAATTAAGCAATTATTTTAAAATTTCAGGAGTCCTTTCTTTTCTGAATGGATTGTATCATTGAAAAGTTTAAAAATAGAAAGTGTTTCTGACAGTTAATTGCTAGAACTCAGGTGAACGATTCTATTACGATAGTAAACTCTACTTCCTGCAAATGAAGGTGCAGAGGAGAGACAGATCACCACCTGTTAGGAGGAGAGGAGGTCCTTGTGGTGTTCTAATAGAACTGACCAATATCTTCCATATCATATATTTCTATTTTTAAAATCTAAAGTTCTTGCACTAGAGTTAAGTATTAGATAAAATCTTCAGGGGACTTATAATATTTTTAGGATGAAAAATACATCAGAAAATTTTACTCTGTAATCCCTTTGTAAGGGACTAGAATGAGTGCTCTTCAAGATGAATTCTGAGTTCTAGAGTCCTATATCCTCCAAGAAAAGAACAGTGCACAATTCTAATTAGAAAAAAAAATGACTTTGGGAAAAATACTCTTCTGTGCAATATAACCAGTATGTGTAAGAGTCTTACTCCTGACATTTATGAACACTTTGAAGGTAGAACTAATCAGCGGGAAATATTCGTAGCACTAACCATTTCCCAAATGTTCCTTTTAAAGAAGAAACCAAGCATGGGGCACCTGGGTGGCTCATCAGTTAAACATCTGACTTCAGCTCAGGTCATGATATCACGGTTCGTGGGTTTGAGCCCCGCGTCGGGCTCTCTGCTGACAGCTCAGAGCCTGGAGCTGCTTCAGATTCTGTGTCTCCCTCTGTGCCTGCCCTACCCCGCTCACACTCTGTTTTTCTCTCTCTCTCTCAAAAATAAGCAAACATTAAAACATTTTTTTTTAAATGAAGAAATCAAGCAAAAAATTACTTGTGGCTAAAATGACTGATTTGGTTCTAATTTTTTTTTCAGTTTATTTATTTTGAAAGAGAGAGTGCAAGTAGGGGAGGGGCAGAGAGAGAGAGAATCCCAATCTCTGCACTGTCAGCACAGAGCCCACTGTCAGCACAGGGCTTAAACTCATGAGAACCGTGAGATCGTGACCTGAGCTGAAGTCAGACGCTTACCTGACTGAGCCACCCAGGCACCCTGGTTCTAATTCTGTAAACAATGGTATTGTAGCAATACCTGCCTATCAAACAGTTGGTTCATTCAGGTGTTCTCTTTATCTCGCTCTCTGTGGCCCATGTTTGCTCATCAGTGACGATTTGGAGGCCTTGCACACTCCATAGAGACCTTGATCACCAGCTTAACCATATATCATGGCAGACCTAGGGATGCTTTTGAGGCATATTTTGGCCTTGCTTTTGATAGTCATTCTCTGAGTTCACCTCTGCATGGAGCACATTTGTGGCTATGCAGGATGCAACTGCCCAACTCCACTGGATACCATTTACATTGAGCTGTGAAACGTGGGTTACCTCTCGTCCAGAGGCTTGAAAGTCCATCTCTTTGGGCATGTTTCTTGATTAGTCTTATTAATTATCAGAAGAGAGTATTTACCACGTCTTCTACCTGGTCGATTTCCAAAGATGATTGGCAACAATGCATGTGCAGTGCAGATGTGAGCCCAAGATGAAAACCCTGAACTATCTGCTCTTCCTTTTGATGTAGAAAAGAGCTCCAAAGAGCCAACAGAATCTATTGCTACTTTTAAAAATGTGGAGAAAAATCAGAACAAATGATATGTCCTACAATTGTAAAGAAGATGGTGCGTTAGTGATTTTGCGAGAGCACCCTTGGGAGCATGGTGAGAAAATTACCCTGATTGTAGGAAGTTGGGGAGAGAGTAGATGGGAGAAAATAGAGTCAGTACTCATAATGTACTTATTTAAGATTTTTAGCAGGTTTTGTAGGCAAAAAGACTGTAAAGTTCAGTAGGACCCTGGGGTGGTATTTTTAAATTTGGAAAGAGTTGTGGGGTGTTATTTCACAGAAAGAAAGAAGAAAGAGAAATTAAAGATATTGAAAAGGCAAAGAAAATGCCGGATGGGTGAATGGGTAACAAGTGCCTCCGGCATCGAGAGGGAATGTTACTCTGAATCCAGGGAGCTTGGTGGACCTTGGAGAAGTGTGTGCACTTCTCCTATGGGGGGCCAGTCTGGGGGCGTGTCCAGATGCCTCTGAGTCTGTCATCTCTAGCTAAAAATGCACGTTGTTAGTAACGGGCTTTTACCAGGGTATTCAGATCCAGAGCTATTTTTCCTGGGCGTTTTGTTTGAGGGTGTCACACAGAGCTACAAATTGGGCAGTGTCAATGTCAGGTAGGTGAATCATGTTGTACTAAAACATTTTAAAAGAGATGTTTATGACCCCCCCACGCATGCAGTCTGCTCATAACTTTTCCATCCCTCTCCTCAAAAACTCCATTGGGACTATATCTTCTTACTTTTACATGAGTCTCGGACTATTATCTCGTAACTTCCCCTCCAGGACATCCTTTGATGCTCATCGTATTTATTCTGGTTCTGCCTGTTGACAACATTCCTGGGGGAAGGTGGGAAGCACACATTGAGGATTGTCTTAGGGCCTGCACTACCAAGGATGCGCCCGGCAACAGCTCGTAGGTCACAGTGCAAGGGAAAATTCTGTTCATTTTCAAAAGATAAAAAGTCTCCTTTCTGGGTAGGTTTTATAGAGCTAAATAGAGGCTAGCACACAATCACATTTGGTCTTTTCCCCCTGGTACAGTTCTTTCTAGCATTTTGAATGTATGAATCTTATAAATGGGATTATTTATTGTTTTTTCAAAGAAAATTTGACAAGAGACAGATGAGTGACAATGAGGTGATGGGCCTACTAGTCTAATCATTATAAAATGAAAGGTTTTTTCACTCAGTAAGACAGCCAATTTTGATTACATGGTAGGATTGCACTTTAAGGGGAAAGGATGCCTATTTGTATTTGAAAGGAAGCAAAGTATATTCTTTGTTCTGATTTTCATAAGTAAATAGATTACTTTATATAAACACAGAGGAAACTCTGTTCTACCACCATCAACATGGCAGAAGTAGAGTCCAGAAAAAATCTAGTATGGTGACATTTAAGCCTTTTGATGTCTGGACAGCACAGAACCACTATTTATGCATGAAAAAGGTCCTTTCCTCCTCAACTTCCACTAGAAACTTAGTTTATCGAACATAATAAGTCAAAAGAGTGAGAGAGATGTGAGGTTAAGAAGTAATGTGAGTTATGAACAGTGAAAAGCCTTGCCCCCAAAGATTCATGGGATTTATAACGTTTATTTATTTTTGAGACAGTGAGAGACAGAGCATAAACGGGGGCGGGTCAGAGAGAGGGAGACACAGAATCTGAAACAGGCTCCAGGCTCTGAGCTGTCAGCACAGAGCCCGACGTGGGGCTCGAACTTATGGACCGCGAGGTCATGACCTGAGCCGAAGTCGGCCGCTTAACCGACTGAGCCACCCAGGCACCCCATGGGATTTATGTTTTTAGAGTTGTATTACTTCAGAGAGGAAAAAAAAAGAGATCACAGTCATAGTAGCCATTATTGTCAACTGCTTTACGAAGTGATAGAAATATACGTGACGAAGTTTTTAAAAGTAGCACCTTGCTATATTAGAATAATCCCAGCTACCACTGTGTGTCTATGATGGGCAACACATTATGCCAGGCACTTGACTTCTGTTAGCACTAATTTTCACAATCACTTTTAGAAGTCGGAAATGATAGACCTGTTTCATACAGGAGGCCACTGGGCTGCAGAGAGAAACTGTGCTCAGGTATTTTGCACATGGAAGTACCCGGACTCTAAAGACCATAACCTTTCCTCTGTCTCTTGATGCCTCATTCTATTGTAGGGTATTGCTGTTTGATGACAGGTTAAGGTAGAGTGTGACAATCTTCAAAGACAAGTAAGCAAATTGAATAGAAAATAGCCACTTTATATAACAATTAAAGTAAAAAACTAAAAACAAAAAATGCACTTTGAGATTAATTCACGTGTTGAAAACAGTATTGCTATCTCCAGACAAAAGCACATTGCAGAGATTTAACTGAGGAGTCTTGTACAGGCAGAGGTTCCCAGGATAGAATAACTCTGGACCCCTTTCCTTCTGGCTGTCCTTTAATTCACCATTGAAGAATCTTCTCTAACAAATCACCTGTGCTGTGTGTCTGATCTTGAGACTCATTAAATATTTCTTCTCAGGCAGAGAGCATGAAGGTAAATCCTCCACAGAAAAGAGGCAATTGTACTAGAATATTAGAACATTTTATAGCCACATCCACAGTTTTGCATAGGCAAATAATCTTGCCCAAACTCCCTTTCCACTTTGTTCTTTATTATAAATGAGTAAGCCCTTCTCATGTTAAAGATATTGCTGCCAATAACTATGAAAAAATAGATACAGATTTATCAAATTTGGCCTGCAATACTATCTGGATCTTTACAGAAATAGTTTGTCAACTCCTGCTCTAGATAAATTAGCTGATTTTATTTATTTATTTACTTGTTTATTTATTTTAATGTTTATTCATTTTGAGAGAGAGAGAGAGAGAAAGAGAAAGAGAGAACATGAGCAGACAGGGCAGAGGGAGAGGGAGACATAGAATCCGAAGCAGGCTTCTGGCTCTGAGCTGTCAGCAGAGAGCCTGACGCGGGGCTCAAACCCATGAACCATGAGATCATGACCTGAGCTGAAGTTGGATGCCTAACCAACTGAGCCACCCAGGCACCCCAAGCTGATTTTAGAGTGAATCATTCTTTTTATGTTGAATAATGTTAACATAATTGTAACTGATTTGGAAAGCAATTTTTCCAGTGTCCTCGTGTATAAGACAAAGATAATGAATGAGTTTATGCCTGGTACCTGTTTTTCAAACTTAGAATCCCATTAAATGCCTTAGCTGGCATTTTGGAAGACACAGGTAGTAGTTTGCTAGTAGAAAATTAATGCTGCCCAAGTTTCAAAGTTCTTAACTCTTATCTTTTCAGATCCCATGATCTTTCTTACCTCATTGCGCTGCCTTCAGTGCATCCAGTAGCTTGGCCTCAGGAAATTCTATTTATGAAGTTCTCAAACATGAGATCACTTGATAAATTATTCTTTCCAGAATCAGGCTGGCAAGCCAACCTATTTTCTCCCTCAGAAAAACAACAAAGACCGACTTGCCTCTTCCATTATTCACAAGTGAACCCTCAGCAGCTGCTTTATTAAGACCACAATACTGAGAGTTCTAACGCTCTCTAAACTTAAATTCAGCATCAGGCACATGTGAACAAGCTTCCAAAGCAGCTTCCAATTGTCCTTCTCCTCTTACGGCCTAGAAAGCCTCAAGGGACACGATAGCCTCTCTTGGGGAAAATGGGGCTACGCTCTAAGTGTAAATTATGTCCAGAGAGACAGTAAAGAAGACTGGTGTTTGGAGATGTATCTGAGCCTGCTCATTCTCTTCAGACAGCCCTCAGGGTCATCTGTCTTGTTGAATGTTGCCAATAGGTCATCTCACGAAAAGTCACAAGTTGGAGTCACGGTGCCATTATTTCCAACTACTTCCTCACTTGCTAAAACACACGCAGGAACTTCATAAGTAGACCTGACTGAGGCCAAGCTAACGGATGCACTGAAGGTGGCGCAATGAGGTGAGAAAGATTGCGGAATCCAAATGACCCAGGTTTAAACTCAGTTATGCCATTTCCTCGTCCATGTGGCAAGAGGCACCTAATTGCTCTGAGTCTTAGAAACTCACCTGGAAAATGGGGGTGTTCCTCACAAGACTGTTGAAGATTAAATGTGGTAATATATGAAAAATACATAATTGTTTATCTACCAGGTGTGCAATACTAAACATCGTTATATTTTTTCCATCCACTAGGATTCTACACCTTTTTCATATTTTGGAAACAAAATACTTACACCAGGTCCATAGAAACACTGTACTCTTCTCTACAGTCCTCCACTCTACGAACTGAGCTATCGAAGGGCGCTCGACACTGTACTCTTAAAAAGGTCGAGAAAGCACATGCACACGTATACACAGACACATACTACTCACTTGTCTCTTATTTAAACATAATCTTGGCATAACTTGATGGGGAAAGAACAGTCAGTTTGGGTTTAGTAGTGTCAAGATTCTCCTTTCTGATTTATGGTCTTCATGTGCAGAGTGAGAGGGTGGGACCTAATGTTCCCATAGAGCCGTATCACATGTATGTTTCTGGCATGGTCAGATCCTGATTCCTTTATGGGAATGTTTGTATAGAGCTCCCAGCTCTCAATTATCCATTCTCCTTATTTACATATTTGGAGTGGCACAGAATACAACATACACTTATATTTCTGGCTTGGGAATGCCATGTTGCACTTTAACATACATACAAATATGGGATTATGGAAATGTGCTTTAATTCCTCCTGTCTTCTGCTTGAAGCTATTCCAGGCTTCCCACCCTACCATGGAACAGCTAAATCACAGCCATCTCTTCCTAATGAAATAGGGTCAGGGTAAGCTAGCCTCTGCCCCTTTTCTCTCTTTCTCTCCCATTCTCTTGCTTTCTCTTCTCAGTGGGTTTGCTCATCACTGTGTTTCTCACTTGGGGCAGGTAATGAAGTACTTTGGGTTAAACACATCCTGCTGATGGGGCACCTGGGTGGCTCAGTCAGTTAAGCATCCGACTTCAGCTCAGGTCATGATCTCATGGTTTGTGGGTTCAAGCCCACATCAGGCTCTGTGCTGACAGTTCAGAGCCTGGAACCTGCTTCAGATTCTGCATCTCCCTCTCTCTGCCCCTCCCCTGTGTGCGTGCGCTCTCTCTCTCTCTCTCTCTCTCAAAAATGAATAAACATTAAAAATTGAAAAAAAATTAAAAAATGAAACACATCCTGCTGGTCTGTAGACTGCATGTGGGAATGAAAGCCAGAGAGACTGAACAATATTAACAGTTAGCTCTTCTGTTTGATTATATCAGTGTGAACCATGAAAGATAACTGAAAGTTGATCAAGTTTTTTTCCAGAGGATGATTGTTATTTACTCTCTGCTTTTGTCTTCTTGTGGCTGATTTCCTGTACAGAACTGAAGTGGTGTCTCTGTTCTCCTGAGACTGTGTGCTTTCCTCTCCTTTTTATATCATGCTGCAAGCTATTATTATGAGAACAGTAATGAACGAAATAAATCCTCTTACTGTAGGCAGATAATCTCTACTCCATGAGATAATTATCAGATCTCATGGGAATTTGTTTTTAAACTCACTTCATAATGATGGCTCTCTTCTCTGAAGATGCTCCATCACGTCTAATAGAATGTAATCACAAACCATGGTGGGATGTGTAGTAGTTGTTTAAAATCCATCTCCTAAGAAAAAGAGAAGGGGGAAACTTAATTATATCTAATGGCTGTTGATCTCCCAAGAGGTTAGTCCTTCCTACCTGACAGAAAACAGTGGTCTGAGAATCCAGGAAATCTGATAAGTAATTTAACTATTTTGGAAAAGGTGAGTGATCCACTGTATTACATGTCAAGGCTACCATCTAAATGAGAAGCACTAGGAATTGCATATTCCGTAAAGAGAAACTGACAAGCAGAATAAGGGTCAAAGCTAATAAAAATACAAGTGGAAGAAACCCCTTTGAATCTCAAATCATAGAACCGTCTGCAAACAATAGATTTTTCATTTAATTATAGCAACTATCCTGAACATTTTGCATATTGGCAAATATAACAGATAATGAATTATTGATCCAACAGAAGTTCTGGAAATGCGGAACTTAACTAAGTTGTCTATTTTCCATTGGAAGGCACACTGATATAGTAGGAGAAGGGGGGCAATCTATTGATCCACCCCCAAAATCCTTCTGCCTCACACTGATAAAAGAAAAGAAAAAAGCTGAGCACGTTCTAAGCCTGGTTTGCCTCTGATAAAAAAATTCTGCAGAGAGAAAAGTACTTGGACCTCCTAAAATCTGGTGTCACTGTCATGAGTGAGTTTTGAGTTTTATCAGCACCACATGTAAAAATTAGCAGTTGAATTGTTTACCCAGAAGCAGACACTTACTATGTGTTTCTAAATGAAGTGTGGTGGATTTTATCTTGCTGATAAGAGACAGGAGTACTGATAATCTTTCCTGAGATATTTTCCTTTACATTCATTTCTGAAATAAAGTGAGTTGGGGGTAGATAGTAGTAAGGATTCTTATTTCTGAGAAGAGGTAGACTGCTTTCACTCTAGTGCCCCAACCAATCTTAAAATTCGAAATTGGATCCTATCAGAGTCAACCACAATAAGTCAGGAAAAGAGCATCTCAGTGAGCTGGTAAAGAGTTTATTATTCCAGTAACTTAGATTTCATTTTAACCTATTTATCCATTTACTTAACAAATAGCCATTGTGCACCTACTCTGTTCCAGGCACAGTGTCTAACACTGTGGAATCAAAAGATGAATTGGACATGGTTCAATTGCTTGGGAGAAATAAACAAGTAAATCACATCCACAACAAAATGTAATAATGCCTACAATGGACATAAGGCATGATGCTGAGACAATTCAGGAGGATCTAAATTATCAAGGAAGTTTCCCCTAAGATGTGAGTAGGCGTTAACTTCATAAGCTGGAACAACAGATCTTGCCTTATACGTCCAGATCGAATGTAGGGAGGCTTGATGTGCATGACTCACTGGAGGAACTCAGAGCAGTTGGCTCTGCCTATAACAGAAATTGCAGATGTCGTGAGTGTCAGGGGTGAGGTCAGAGGAACAGTGGGCACCCAGTCAGGGCTAATTAAGGACTTCGTTGTTTAGAAGAAAACACTGGAGGGTTGTTGAAGGACTTGAAGCAGGAGATTGACTTGACTACACATGTGGTTTGATTATAGCCTCTCCCAGCTGTATGAAGGTACATTTGGGGGAACCAAGACCAGAGATGAGGAACACTTCAGAAAACATAGATTCCATGCAAGAAATGATCAAACCCTGAATAATAATCATTACCCTTAACTGAATACATATCATAAGCCAGTAGAATGCTAAGTGTTTTATAATCATCTCATTTAATCTTTATAAGAAATCTGTAGAGTCGGTATTTGCAAACCCATTTTAAAGACAGAGAACTGAGATTCAGGGAATTTAGATAGATTGAGATTGCATAACTATTGCATAAAGTCATTTGTCCTTAAAACCAAAACTTGGATCCAAGTTTTTTTGACTCCAGAATACACCAGGAGGCATCAGGCAATACTTTTATGGTCAATGGTAAAAGTCATTTAAAAGACAAGTGTACCATTCACCAAAAGAATTCGGATACAGACACAGAGTTTGGGGGGAATTATAATGAGATACTTTGTGGATATGCTGAATTTGTTGTTGTTGGTTTGTGTTTTTTTTTTTTTTTTTGGTTATTTATTTGTATATTTATTTTATTTATTTATTTATTTATTTAATATAATTTATTGTCAAATTGGTTTCCATGTAATACCCAGTGCTCATCCCAACAGGTGCCCTCCTCAATGCCCATCACCCACTTTCCCCTCTCTCCCACCCTCCCCCCATCAACCCCCAGTTTGTTCTCAGTATTTAAGAGTATCTTATGGTTTGCCTCCTTCCCTCTCTGTAACTCCCCCCCTCCCCCCAGTCTTCTGTTAAGTTTCTCAGGATCCACATATGAGTGAAAACATATGGTATCTGTCTTTCCAGTTGGACATCTAAGAAGAGATGTCACTGAGCAATTTATATACTTATCTAGAGTTCAGAAGAGACTTGTCTAGAGACTTATCCACAGGGCAGTCACAGAAAGCCATATAAATGGCCTTTCACCCAGACAGAAGTACGAAGTGAAAAGAATAGTGGGTTAAGACAAAACCCTAGGAAATATTACTAAGCAGAAGGGAAGTCCATAGTGGGGTTAGAAGACTATCCAGGATGAGCCCAGTGTGAAGTCAATCCATCAAGATGAATTATGCATTTCATGTACACAGGATAATGTGTTGGGTCCTAGAGCTGATGCAGGAAGGTAGCAGAACATCAGAATTTCCCCCTCAGGAATAATGGGGTGAAAATTGCATGTGTACACATAAACAAAAGGTTAAAATTAATACAAAAATTTACAAAACCACTAAGCAAAGTAAGAAATGCTACCAGGCAGAATACTGGAAATTTCTTACAAGTCATTTAGGGAGTAAGATCTCTAAATTAGGAGGATTAAGAAATTGCTTGGTGAACTGAGTTAATAAGAAGGACTTCATGGAAAACAAAAGAACTGATTTCAAATTTAACTGTGCTTAAACAAACCATCTTGCTTAAAATTCAGATTTCTGGGCGTGTCCTCAGTTGAGCTGATTCAGCAGGTTGGAATTTGAACAGTTACCAAGGACTCCAGGTGATTCTGAAGCAGATGATCTATCAATTCCAACTTGAGAAATACCATTTTAGAAATGTTACAATGTGGGCAGGCGTGCTGAGTGGTCTGTGCTGTGTGTGCTGTGGGAAAGGGTGGGCATTTAAGGTGAAGAAAAGGCAAGAATAAAATTCAGTAGTGACGATAAATGAAAAACTGTTTTCACAGATGGTCCACTGGTGTCCAGGTTGGGAAACACTGAGAGATTTAAGTGAAAGACACAGGCCATATTAGGAGAACCTTGAATACCATGTGAGGATTTCTTGTCAACTGAAGAGACTTAATCATACTTTACAGTTCAGCTTACTCAGTGGAGTTTTGCCTTCTGCAGCATCACATTGCTCCTATAGCTGAGAAGCTAAAAGTTCTTCTCTAAATGTGCTGACTTTGAGCTCCCTGCGGGGCGGGGGGTGGTGGATAATTAGACATGAGAGAGAAGAAGGTTGAAGTGGTTCCGTCAAAGTCATGCGGTGCTTCATAGCAAGTAAAGAACATAGATTTGACCAAGTTGCCCTGCAACCATCTGTCAACTAGGCGATCATAGCATTCTGCTTTACTTAGGCTCTTGCTCTTTTGAGAATGATGACATTTTCAAAAAAACCTTTTTTTCTCCCTACAAAGTGGTGTTTGAAACACACTAACAGGCATAAATTACTGTTTGCAACAACCCATGAAGTTATTCCTCCAAACTGTAGATGTGTGAAAGCACAGGCAAAAAAGTGGAAATTTAATCCAGGACGCTGACAATGAATTGATATGCCTTTGCTTGGTCTTATTTTGAAATTTCTTTTATAACATCATGACATTTTGTCAGTAGCTCATAGACTTTTATTTGGCTCAAAAAGAAAAAAAAGAACGTTAGTTTGAATTAAAGGAGAAAAAAGAAAGGGAAGTAACAAGATTTATGATGGAATATTGTGATTTTTTTTTAACTGCCCCAGTGGAGCCGCAGCTCCTGTAAATCTTCGTACTGCTGGGCTAACCAGCAAAATGGCAAACCCACAGCCCTGCAAACCCCAGGACGTACTGGACTCTTCCACCTTCGCTTTCATCTGAGAGCCGCCACTGGGTGCTGTGGAAGTCCTGCCCACACTGGACTGCCGGGGCCGGGGGTGCTGGGCACACGAGTTGGAGTTGGGAAAGCGACACCTAATGTGGAAACAAATGCACACATACTTCATCAGATAGTCATGGTATTACAGAGAAAAGTAATCTGGGGTAAGAAATAGAAAAAAATACTTGTTTGGGGGCTGGGGTTGATTATTTTATCCAGGGCTTTCACAGAAGACCTCACTGATGTTGGTGACATTGGAGAGACCGGAGTAAAAGATAAGAAAGCACCAGGCAGGTGTCTGGGAGGAGAGAGTTCTTGTGGTGGATTTATGGTAACTTCAGGCTGCAGTGTCAACTTTATTGTGATGCTGTGCTGGACAGATGTTTGTTTGTTTGTTTGTTTATTTTTGAGACGGAGAGAGACAGAGCATGAACGGGGGAGGGTCAGAGAGAGGGAGACACAGAATCTGAAACAGGCTACAGGCTCTGAGCTGTCAGCACAGAGCCTGACGCGGGGCTCGAACTCACGGACCGCGAGATCATGACCTGAGCCGAAGTCGGCCGCTTAACCGACTGAGCCACCCAGGCGCCCCTGGACGGATGTTTTTAATGATGTAGACCAGAAACCTACGGCAGTTATTCATGCTTTCATAAATAACACTGAATGTTATGTATAATAATAACATGCTCACCTTTCATACAATAACCATCTCTCTAACCGCCAAGTTTTCCAGAACAATTTTCTCCCATGCATTGGCTTTAGAAAAACTTTGTGGATGTGGAACAGAAGAGGGAGACATAATATCCAAGGTGGGAACATTTAAATTCACTTGTCAAGTAACATTTTATAAATCTACCTTTTCTAGATCTCAACACTGTAACAATTCAAGGTTAAAAGAAATTTGGTGTTCTCTGGGCAAGGCATCATGATGGTTCTTCCCAAGAGGAAGAGGAAAAACAGCTGCATAATAAATTTGTTTTATTTTACAGAAGTCTTTGTTGATATATTGCATTTTGAACAATTTGTCCTTTCTACTCATAAGGAATAAATAAGATTCTGACAGATCTTCCTGGTTCCAAATTCAGGCTACGCTAGTCCAGCGTTTATTTTCCTGGCTTCTTCAAAGTGTCTTAAATCCATCATGATTCACTCTCTTTCAAATGTGTATTCTCTAATTGTCTGGGATATTTGTCTGTCATCTCTTTTGCATTGAAGTGAGCTTCTTAGAAAAATCCCTCTGTGTCCTAAGATATCAGTCTCTTTGGATGTACATCTTCTCCTGAAACAAAACCATTCATTTTTTTTATCTTTTACCTCGTACTCTATGTCAAGTTTCCTCTCAAACTCTCCAATACCTTTTAGCTTATCCTCTGTTAAATTGGAAAATGACTATCTCATAAAATTTTATGCATCCAGCATAGATAATAAATGTAGGCAATTAACAAAGAAGCCATCTTTTTGTAAAATCAGTGCTAAGATAGATCCCAGTGCTGATAAACATACATACATGGGTATTTCAACATTTTATTTCAAATATCTTATTAGTAAACAAGATACATTTGTATCAGATGATGAGTCCTCTGAAGGCCAAACAAAGAAATGATTATAATTCCAGAGCAGTAGCAGTAAACACTTCCTTGTGGCCTTATTCCAATGTCAGCACTTCATTTTAAGGGTAACTGGATATCTGCTGTTCATTGTGAAATCCTTGAATATACTTAACAACCTGCTTAGAGTATATTGAGTTTATGGGGATGACCAAATGAGGCCTGAAAATTTATTGTAAGGAAATTGTGCAGATTATATGAGAGATATTCATTCTAATTTAGGGCTGAGCAGGAGCACGCAAAATGTAAAGATTTGAATAGGACAGTGTTCAAGCAGGTGCAGTCTTACCTGTTATCACTCTTCATGATTGTCAAGTGTCTCCCCTGTTTAGTATATTTCTCTCAATTCTTGATTAGCAGCCTCCAGAGCTGTCCCTAGGGTGTGATAGCACTAACATGATAATTCAGATAGCACTTTACAATTTGCAAGGCATTCTTTACATGTGTCACATTTTTAATGCTCTCAACAATCCCAAGTGGCAGGCATTATTCTGGTTATGTCATGTATGAGGGGAAGGGGGCTTAATTAAATTGATTCAGGATAGTTAGTTAAGTAAGGGCCATTTTCTTCTTCCTCCAAAACTGAGCTTTTTTAATAAAATTCTTTCAATGGTTATTTTTGAGAGAGAGAGAGCCAGTGTGCAAGTGGGGTAGGGGCAGAGACAGAGGGAGACCCAGAATCCGAAGCAGGCTCCAGGCTCTGAGCTGTCAGCACAGCAAGTGCCCAATGTGGGGCTTGAACCCACAAACTGTGAGATCATGACCTAAACTGAAGTCAGACACTTAACCGACTGCCTGAGCCACCCAAGTGCCCCCAAAATGCGTATTTATTTGTGTTTGGTTTTGTTTGGCTATCCAGCATGCACTTCCCTTTCCTAATTAATGGAGGGAGGAGTAAGCTATCCCCATGTGTGGTTCGGTGGGTCAGCTCTGCTGCCCACTATGGAAACTGTAAAGAAGAAGATCCTCTTCTTCTCAATACCAGGCAGTAAGAGTGTGGCTCATTAACTGGACTCAGTTAACTTAATTTCTAGGACTGAGTCTTGATGAAAAAAAAAGCAAGGGTAAGGGAATGATGAAAGTAACCTTTTATTAGATGTGTCTGGCAATGGAAGCATTTGCAAGGCCCAAAAATACACATGAAGGCTCACGAACAAATATTTAAAAGTTATCAATCAATCCAGTGACTTATTGGGATGAGCACTGGGTGCCGTATGGAAGCCAATTTGACAATAAATTATATTTTTAAAATCTAATGAACGGTTTAATAATATTCATATATTTTTATTCTTGTACCTTGACCATTTTTTTTTTTTTTTCATAAAATCAAGGTAACCAGGTTTGAATGTAGAATTTCCAAATCCCTTGGAGTGGCCCACTGGATTCTGGAAGCCTGGGGAGAGTGGGCGCCTGGTGCCTGGCCCTGGCCTGTAGGCCCTCACTCTTCCTCTCCGTGTTCCTAGTTCTGACCTGCTCTCTAAGCCATTTTGTGCCTTTGTATGTGGACGCCCTGGACTGCAGATCCACACTCCATTTATATCCCCCAACAGAAAGGTGTATCTTAGCCACCCCGTGTAGGGTCCATTCTTGAGAAGGTAGAGCCTGTGAAGAGGCCTGTATAGTCCTGGAGGTGGATTCAGGACTGTTGATGCAAGGAATTCTGGGGTCTTATGTATCCAGAGCATGGTCAAGAAGGCAGAACTTGGTGTTCCCTTAGATTCACAGACTTTTCCTTCATAGAGAAGGTCATATTCAGAAGAGGGCCAAGGTGTGTCCCTTAAAACCCAGAACTTAGGACAAGGGCTCTTCTTGCCTAGACACAGGGTACTACTGGTTGGTGATATCCCATCAGTAATGGGTTAGTTCTTGGCTTCTGGATCCCCTTTGGTTCTTGCTGGTCTTCTCAGCAGGTCCTCTTATCTCCTATTCATTCTCTGAGCCCTCTACATACTTCTAGTCCATTGATTTGACTTAGAGTAGCCGAACTCATATGTTGTTGTTGTTGTTGTTGTTGTTGTTGTTGTTGTTGTTTACAACTGGGAACCTTGTTTGAAACACACAGTCTGTCATTTATTCCACAGGGTGAGGATAGTAACGGGTTGTCAGTAACTAAACAATGATGGATGAAAACGAACCTGAGCAGTATTAAGTACTGTCCGTGATAAATCTTCTACTTTTCTCATGGAAAAACAAGTTGATAGGACAGCTCCTCTGCCTTTTATATATTCTATCAGGTTCCGCATTTCTTATCATCTTCTTTTCAGGGTAACCTGAGCTAACCCTTCAGGTGAAATATTGAGGGAATAATACAGTGCCTTATGCTGGTTACTGTAAACACTAAAATGCTATTTAGTTACTTAAAAAACAATTAAAAATGTATTCCATATTACGAAATCAACAGATATTCATCAAAGGAAAAGCTTATAAACATAGAGAAACTTAAAAGGGAAGGCACACACTTCTCTAGACATCCTACTGTTTAGAGATATCACTATTATTAACAGATCACTTTTTTGAGCATATCTTTAAGAAAAAAAGGATCATACTATACATGCTTATTTAAAACCTGTTTTATTCATCACATCCTGTATTAGAAGCACTTTCATCTCAATCATTTTTTCCATAATTTTTAAAAATTGGTATTATATAATTGAATGTTGTGATATTGTTTAACCTAATACTAACTGTTGGACATTTTAGTGGTCTTTAACTTTTACTATTAGAAACAATATTAGTGAATATCCTTGAAATAAAATTACTATACATATGCTTAATTATCTTAAAGGATATACTTCTATGACTGGAATATTCATTATTTGAATACTATTTTAAAATATTATAACTCATGCAAAGGGTAATTACATACTGAACAGCATATATCTAGCATATATTTTGATTAAGAATTAGTAAATATAATTATAAGCCAGCATTATTTAAGTCCTTTGTATAAATCTGATGTGTTACATACAATATACTTTGAAAAGATCTTCAAACAAATCTGGAAGCAAAAGATATCTTTTTTTTAATTTAATAGGGAACTACTTTGCTGTAAAAAAAAAACCCCAGCTTTGTTATGATATAATTCACATATCATACAATTTACCCATATAAAGAATATAATTTAATTGGTTTTAGTATATTCAGAGAGTTGTGCAGCCATCACCACGATCAATTCTAGAATATTTTCATTACCTCAAAAAGAAACACTGTACCCCTTAGCCTCTACCACCAACCCCCATCTTCCCCGATCCTAGGCAACCACTTAACTACTTTCTGACTCTATACATTTGCCTGTTCTCGACATGATATAAATGGAATCACACAGTGTGTGGTCCTTTGTGATTTTCTTCTTTCACTGAGCATGATGTTTTTAAAGTTCCTTATGTTGTATCACTAATTTTTTCCTTTTTATTGCTTAATCATATTTCACTATATGGATATGTCATTGATCAGATGGACATTTGGGTTGTTTCTACTTTGGGCTATTATGAATGTTGCTTCTAAGAATATTTGTGTACAAATGTTTGTGTGAATATATATTTTTTGTTTCTCTTAGGTATATACATAGGAGTGAAATTGCTTGATTATGTGGTAGCTCTGTGTTTAACCACGTGAGGAAATGCCAAACTCTGTTTTCCAAATCAGTTTTACCATTTTACATTTCTACCAGATTTCTACCAGTAGTATAGGAGGGTTCCAGTTTCTCTTCATCAATACATGATATTATCTGTCTTTTTTATTGTAACCATCCTAGTGGACACGAAGTGACATCTTATTGTGGCTTTTATTTGAATTTCCTGATGGCTAATGCAGTTTCTCTATTTTTTTTTAACAGAGAGAGTGCAAGTGGGGCACAGGGAAAAGAGAGAGAGAATCTTAAATAGGCTCCGCATTCAGCATGGAGCCAGACATGGGGCTCAATCCCATGACCCTGGGAGCTGAAATCAAGAGGGATGCTCAGCTCAAGTGACTGAGCCACTTAGGCGCCCTGCAGTTCCTCTATTTTTTAAAAAAAATATTAGCCTTTAAAAAGAAGTGCCGAAACATTAAAAATGAGACATTAACTCCCATTTCACAATGTTTTATGTTGGTAATTAAATTGATTTTCCTTTTGAATTCTTTTCTAAAGAGGTACCTGGATTGCTCGTTTGGTTAACCGTCTGACTCTTACTTTTGACTCAGGTCATGATCTCACGGTTCATGGGTTCCAACCATGCATCAGGTTCTGTGCTGACAGCACAGAGCCTGCTTGAGATTCTGTCTCCCTCTCTCTCTTCCCCTCCCCCACTTGCTCCTTATCTCACAAAGTAAATAAACTTAAAAAAATTCTTTTTTTAAAACAAAATAATCCATGAACTATAGTTGTTGTGATTAAAAAAATATTATATGTTCCTAATGGATTACGACATGGCTAGGCATTATTCTCCTTTCTTATAAATGTTGGCATTCGTGGTTATCTGTCTGTGGTTTCTAAGAATTTATCATTTATAGTTTTATCAAGCATCATGACTAGGCTTAGTAATTTTCTACTAACAAAGAGGTACTAGATATCCTTCAGTTCAGAATGCTGTATTCTTTGATAGGAAAATTAAAGAAATAATACCTCGGAAAAGCAGATTTTAGCAAATCAAGAACTTATATTTAATAGATTTTTAATTTTATGTGTTTTAAAAGTTTTATTAAAAGATGGATTTTTACTGCTAATTCACTCAGCTCAAAGGAGGATGTCTGGTATGAAACAATAATGATGTGGTGGTAAATACAATGTGATGAACCATCTAATTGGATTTTGAAAGTTAAATCTTGCTGCAGAGAAAACAGCTCTGTGATAATACTTTGAAAACTATATATGAATAAATGTGTAGCTTTATTTTATAATATAGAAATGGCATTCAGCCTGTGAGGTAACAAAGTTTAGTTTGATATCCTTGAGACTTTGAAGAAAGGCTGAAGGGCAAAGTGGTGAATTTGTTTTTAATACAAATCCACATGCATATATTGTAGGTGTCAGATGGATTTGCAGAAAGTCTTGTTCTCAGATGAATAAAAGTGTTCAAGCTCGTTTGAATAAAAACAAATTCAGAGAGCAGTATCTGTGGTGTAAGCTACAACAGGTATCTCATCAATAAACTGAAAGATGGCTCATGGGGCCTCTGGGAGGATCAAGCTTTATATGGATATATATTCTAAGAAAGGATTTCAGTTGCCTGTTCCATCAAGGACAAGATTGAAGGAGATTCAAATCTAATCTCCTGACTTCTGGAGAATGGACCAAACAGATGACATGGCCAGACTGAAAGATTCATGATAAATCTGGGAGGGAAAAAAAAGGCTATGAAGCAATACTAAGACACCTACAGGATTGTGTCCACTAGCTTTGAACTTGGATGCCTTAACCTGACCACTGTGTAGCAGTGTGACCCTGAACAAATTGTTCCATTTCTCTGGCCTTCATTTTCCTCCTAAGTAGGGTGGAGACAGCCACATCCCAGGGGCGTTGTGTGAATTAAATGGGATAATGTATTTTCAAGCATTTATTGAAATACAACTTCTCATTGTCCTAGGTATAATAGGCATTCAGTAATGGGTTGAAACAAATGAACAAACAAAACCAATAATGGATTGAGCACTTAGCTGTGTGCCAAGCACTTTTTAAATGTCTTATAGCTATTAAGACATTTACTATATAATCTTCACATCAATATTTAAAAAATTTTTACCAATATGGTACAGAAACTCAGAGAAAGTTTCAATGACTTGATCTAAGGTCACACAACTACTAAATAGTGAGCCTAGGATATGAACCCAGACAGCAGTTTTAAACATTATACTATTACTACCCCAATATGTTCAAGCAAATGTAACTTTAGAGTCATAGCACAAATCTAGTGTATTTTATTTTTTATTTTTTTTAATGTTTTTTAACAAGCATGCACGCATGCACGCACGCACATGTCGGGGAGAAGAGCAGAGAGTGAGAGAGAGAGAGAGAGAATCCCAAGCAGGCTCTGCACTGTCAGCATGTAGCCTGATGTGGGGTTCAGTCCCATGAACCTGTGAGATCATGACCTGAGCCAAAATCAAGAGTTGGATGCTAAGTTGACTAAACCACCTAGGTACCCCAAATCTAATATATTTTAAAATATAATTATTATTTTTATACCAAAAATTAAAATTGCTTCTTAAAAATTCGTTTGGGAATAAGAATAAATTGAGGACATATAAATTTAGGAAATAGAGTTATTTCATGGGTTTTGTAGTCATCCTTAATAAGATGACTTCATGAAATGACGTAATTCGGTTTTTTTAATAGAGTATTTGATATTTATTTCCATAGGTCACATGACATGATTATTGTAGTGTTTGAGTCAAATAAATTATCTTGGACTTAACTCTCAGTGATTTTAAAGACAGGTAACTTCATGACTCTAGCAAATACATCATCTAAAAGCCACGAAGAGTCAGCACACTGCTATTTTATAATTAAAGGTGTTCGTCATACTCAATCACAAGTTCTTCAGCCTCTCCCTAAGTGTATTAATCACCATAACACTGCAGGTCAAGCATGCACCCTAAAGTTTAGGCCCCACAGTGCACTCCAAATCAAATTCCAGACTCACATTTAAAGTGAATCCCCTGGTGAAAGAAAAGATTACCATTTTAAAGCAAGCATTGACACTCTGGCTCTGATTTAGGACTCTGAGTCTACAATCATCTGCATATGAGTATCGAGTCCTTTCTTCCTCAGAGACAGGTGATTGATTCTGCTAAGGCCCTAAAAAATGCCCTGTCTAAAAGGGCAGCCGCTAGCCCCAATTCACCTATTGCGCACTGAAATATGGCTAGCCAGAAATGAGATCTGGTATAAGAATAAACTACACACCAGATACGGTAAATTTAGTACTAAAAAAAAGAAAAAGAGAAAGAAAGAAAGAATGTGAAATATCTCATTGATATTTTTTTGTAATGAATATATGTTAAAATGCTCACATTTTTGGATGTATTTGTTTAAATAAGCTAATTATTAAAATTAACTTCACATGTTTACCTTTATGAAAGTGGATACAGAAAATTATAAATTCTGTATATTATGTGCACTGTATTTCTATTGGGCAGTGCTGCTCTGAGAAAACTGATAGATTCTGATTTTTTTTTTTTTTTTGGTTTTGTTTTGTTTAGGAAGACAGAGAACTCAAGCCTTTGAATGAGTGGTCTGGGAAGTACACCCCTAGCCAGAGAAATAGAGTCAAAACTAGGCTGAGAAGGAAGAGCCTTTTGGAGTAGGTCTGTGGTTTCAGTAGAGCCTTTGACCCCATAAAAAAAAGAAGGCTTACTGCTTGTATGCAGGCAGGGAATTTGCGTTCACTGGAGAGTGTTCCAGGGTTGAGACCATGCATTTCCCAACTGCACAGCAGTCTAATAGCCAAAACCATCGGCCCAAGGCAGTTCTTGGGAAATCTTCTCTGAGGCAGAGATTAGTATGCAGGACGTTTATTGGCAAATATTCTGAAAATTAACACCTGTGGGGAAAGGAAAGAAACAAGATTAGGAAAAGTGAGATATCCAGCTTCCTCAGCTCACCCCATGAGGATTTCTGAAGTTGGGATAGCCCTTCAGAGTTTGAGTTCAAGCAAAGTCAGGAAATTTACACTGACATTATCCAGTCGTTGGATACAGGTTGTCCCCTGGAAGGCAGTGTGACCTTGAGTGAGAGGCTGTCTTCAGTCAGGGGCAATCTTGGCAAGCTTAAGAGCTACGTATAATGGGTGGGAAGGGTAGGTGTAGGTCCTTCAGTTCAGAAGAAGAGTCTGGGCAGCATAGCAGCATCAACTATGGTTCACTCCTTGCTATGCATATTCTACTTTATGTAAGTTTGGAGTAGCACCTTTACGGATTCCAGTGGGCTTCTTGGGGGAAAATTCTAGACCCACCACTGCAAGATGATTTCAAGGCCACACCTGATACCCAGTTTCTATCTTCTGCTATCCATTCTAGATTTTGCTAATCCTCAAATAATCACCTTTACTCTTCTGGATGGATCATGTGATGATGTGGAACCCTGGGCACTATACTTTCCTCAGGCTGTGGCTATTGGACATGTCATTTTACTAATACAGACTGTTGGGGATATTCTAAAAGTGGGTTATCTGATGGCTCAACATATGTCTTTTCATTTGTTTAGGGTGTCATAGCAAAATACTTCAGACTGGTATTGTGTCTTAAAAAACAGACATTTATTTCTCAGTTCTGGAGTTGGGAATCCAAGATCAAGGTGGCAAGAGATTTGGTGTCTGGAGAGGCTCTGCCTCCTGGTTCATACAAGGATGTTATTCTCTCTGTGTCCTCAGTATGGTGGAAGGGGTATGGGATCTCTCTAAGGTCTTTTTTATAAGGGTACTAATCCTATTCATAAGGGCTCTAATTACCTCTCAAAGGCTCCATGTCCTAATACTGTCACATTGGGGTTTAGGATTTCAACATGTGAACGTGGGGGTTTACACAAATATTCATTCCATTGCAGCCTCCCTACAGTGGCAGTTCTACCTTTTGCAACGAAGGATCATGGATAATCAGGGTTGATGATGCCTATCAGAATGGTGACTCCTCTCTTGTCTGCTGGCCCCTTGCCGTAAGAAATTGAAAGTGCCCAAGTGGCTGCTATAGGTTAAATTTCAATGGGATGAAGACGTTCTCATGACAGAAATGTTATCCTTTTGGGAACCAAGTTCTTTAAGCCCACAGACTCTAGAGTTTCAGAGAGCAAAAGCACACATTCCTCAAAGGGGTAAGGAGGAATGCTGGTAAAGGCACCATTCTACTTCTGCTCCTTGGTCCTCACCATGTAGTCTACTTATTAGAGAACTGGAGCCATATAGTGTGTATTGATTTAGGATATATGCTGTGTCCTGGAAGATGTTATTACCTCTCACAGGGAAAATCTGAGTTTGCACCTCCCATTTGTGTTTAACCAGGCTGTTTTGCCATTCTGTCCAGTTGGCATCTTCTGGGTGATGTGGCATGTAATGGAACCAGTAGGTTCCATCATCATGTACCCACTGATGATCCTGCTTTGCTTTAAAGTGGATCCCTTGGGCTGACATAACAAGTCAAATGACTATTATTGAACCTAACACTGTAAGCTCTCAGAAAGTGATGTTAGCTGAGACCCTGTGGGCAAGGAAGTAAATCCATATTCAGAAATTATGTCTATTACTGTCAAGATACATCACGCCTCTTCCAGGAAGAAAGGAGTACACTGTGGGCAACTTGCCACTAGGTGGCTAGCTGATCTCCTCAAGGAATGATGTGATATTGGGGACCAAAGTTTTGTCTTTGTTTGTGGTGGGTTGGTATTTGGTAGCAACAGGAGCTAGACTAGCTTTGATGAAAGGGAGTCCATGCTGCTAATCCCACATAGCCTCCTTCCCTTACACCAAAGCTACTCCCGTTATGTATCCTTTATATTATCACTGGCATTGCCAGTGACAGAAGCTGGCTGATATCACCTGGCTGAGGCATTCGGTTTTGTTGGCCCTTTCAGTACAGATGCTTTCTGGTGGGTGTTAAAATGCAGTTCAAAGATTTTCATACATTGTACTCACTCCCATAGTTCCAACTGCATGCTACTACTCCAGAAATCTTTGTGATCTAATCTCTCTCTCTCTAGGCCCCTGACTATCTCTCCAGGTTATTCATCCCCACCCACAGTTCTGTATATATTCCAACCTGTAGCTCCATCTCATTCTATACAAACTAGATGGCCAAGCATATTGCCTGAAGCTCTGCCCATTGAGAGGATTTCCCCTAATACCTGTTTCTGAAAGCCACACCTGAGTGGGAGAGGAGGCCAAGCTCCATCAACCAAAAATTGGGGGAAAACTTCCCCTAAAAAGGGTTTGTGGCATTGACAGAGGTTGCTTTCCTCACCAACAGCCAATTCCAAGACAGTCGACAGTTGAGGATTGACCTCAGCAGCCCTCAGTGTAGCTGAGGGAATATATATCCTTCATTGCTGAGGAGGGACGTGGGAAGAGTATAGCATCTGATATAGTCTATTTTATCTTTGCATAATCTAAGGCTATGAATCAGCACTGCATTATTATCTTAAAAGCTCAAGTTGAAGATGAACACGGAAATCAAATGTAGTGGAAAATTGGGAGATGAAAGAATATTTAGTACCCTGTGAGTTATTTGTATTCCCTACTCATTTCCTCATTGTGTTACTTTGATTGCATTTAAATATATTTTTGACTTTCTGGATATGTCAGATAGGGGTGACTACTTAGCTCTGAGTGATTGAGGGAAGCATAGATAGTTGTGGTTAAGAGTAGCTGGGGGGGGGGTAAAGTGGGAAGGTCTAGCACCAAAGTGCCAGAAAGGGACATTTGTGGCATGTTTGGGGGCTACCGACTAGATGGATCATCACAAATGAGTCATTATGTTAATGTGGACACAGTCACATGTCCTTGGACCATCTTTATACAGATGCCAGGATGATGTAAAAGCTTCATGTAGAGCCATGAGATCTCTCGGGTTCCTGAATCATCATTTAGTAAGTTCTGCCTGCACTGAGTTAAATAGTTCTGCATCAGCCTGGATGAGTTATTGCAGCTGCAGAAATACATTTATTAACTCCCTGTGAGCAACTTATGCAGTGAATGAATCTGCCTGGATTTTATCAGAGTCACAATCAAAATAAAATCATAACTATTGTTTAACAAACCAAGCACTCTAGAGTTTGAGAAACTGACATTATTTTTATATGCATTTATAATAATTTCTTTTACTGCTCATTTTAAAGAAGAGGATTATTACTATAACATCTCTTAGCAAAATAGCTTGGCAGACAAATTTGCTGAAGCTGAATATTATTTCAGTAGAGTCATTAAATTTCTTTTGATACCACAGTTAGCTCAAAAGATAGCACTGTCCATTCAGGAATCCTTAATTCAGTAGGTTCTTTATATGAATCACACTAATGATTCCTCAAATCTCCTTTAGTCAAAACTATTCAATATTCATCTTCCCCTAAAGCAAAAGTTTTGGTAAGGTATGTAACAAATGCTTACTAGTGTATTTGTAATAGAAGTATCAGAAGGGATTTAATTAAAGTTTAAAGGCAATAAGCCTAAATAACACAATTAAGGATGTGAGAGCTTTTTTTCTGTAAGAATTCTTATTATGATCATTTAAATTTCAGCAACACTGACATTAACACTCTTAGAAAATAAGAGATGTATTTTTAAAGTATTAAAAAGTACCATTTTCTTTATATATTACTAAAGACCCCTGTCATGCAAATTCTGGTTATGAAACCGGTTTAAGCTTAAAGTATTTTCAACTGCAACACCACAGCAAGATTGTCTTTTTAATCTAGTGGACACCATACTCTTGGTTATCATCTGATCAAACAAGAATGGACTTCTATTAACAAGACATTATTCTTCAGGAAATAGCCACAACGTATACCGAAGTCTGAAACTTCTACAACACAGCATGTAACTGTTCCCTCCAGTTTTCTTACAAGTAGCTTCTGTTGATAAAAGGCAATTGTGTGGTCCTTGTGGGGAAATACCTGAGTTAATAGGAAAGTGACGAATGAAGATCTCAGTAAACATTTGAACTAGACTCCTCTATGGCTCCCACATTCTTTAATATTTAGGAACATTTTATGACACTTGAAACACACTCTCAGAGTAAAAAAAGAATTAACAAAAGACAAAAACCATAGAGAGAATATAAAAAAAATTATTTTATCCAAGGGCAATGAAACCTGTGAAGATTATTAGGGAATCCTCTTTTTTATTTGATATTGTAAATACATAAATATAATTTAACATGAGAAATCATATGTGTATTGTTTGGCAACATTTTGTAGCTATTATGTATTATTAAAATATATTTCCTACCAATAAATACATTTCTAAAATATGGTTTTTATTTTCAGGTTTTAGTTCATTATATAAATGTAACGTACATTGATAAATCAATCCATTATTATTTATCATTTAAGCTGTTCACAATATTCACCATTATAAGAATGCTATGTAATTAAATATTGATGCTAATTCTTAAATATTCCACCAGCATAAATTCCCAGAATTAGAATTGCTGTATGCATGTTTTAAGGCTTTTGATAGTTTTTAAAGTCTTTATTGTTCTTAAGGAGAGTCTAATAAATTTGGGTCACATTCCTGGAATAATAGCAGAAATTAATTATGTGGACACAAACCTGACATCTCTGGTGTTGTTTGCTTCCCTTAAAGTGCACCTACATTTCATGTACTGCCAGGAGTTGTCCATTGATTACTCCATTATCTGTTTATTGAATTTCTGTTACATGCAAAGAACCTGATAGGTACTGTGTATACAACAGTGAATAAAATTTATACAGAGTCACTGCCCTTATAGAGCTTACATTCTAATGTGGAATATAAAGAAATAAACAGGAATTGCAGTAAGTAGTATTTCTCAATGTACAGGCAGGGATTTTGTCCCAAAGGCATATCAGAATTACCCATGAAGCGATTCTAAATCTACTATAAACCTTTAGAGAAAATATGGAATTCCAATTAATAATCTCAATAACATTGGGGCACCTGGGTGGCTCAGTTGGCTAAGCGTCTGACTTTGGCTCAGGTCATGATCCCGCAGTTCACGAGGCCCACATCAGGGTCTGTGCTGACAGCTCAGAGCCTGGAGCCTGCTTTGGATTCTGTGTCTCTCTCTCTTTGTCTGCCCCTACCCTGCTCATGCTCTGTCTCTGTCTCTCTCTCGTTTCCTTTTTCTCGCTCAAAAATAAATAAACATTAAAAGTGAAAAAAAAAATTCAGAAACAATAGATGAAGAACTTATACAAGCCAACACCAAAAACAGAAATAATCCAATTTAAAAATTGGGCAGAGGGCCTGCCTGAATAGACGTTTTCCATAGAAGACATACAGATGGCCAGTAGACACATGAAAAGGTGTTCAACACTAGTGATAATTCCCTATCACCAATTACCAGGGAAATGAAAATCGAAACTATAGTGAGATATGATCTTATATCAGTTAGAGTGGCTAAGATCAAAATGAAAAGAAATAACAAGTGCTGGTGAGGATGTGGAGGAGAATGAACCATAATGCATATTTGGTGGAAATGTAAGTTGGTACAATCACTGTAGGAAACACTGGATTTCCCTCAGAAAATTAAAAATAAAAATATCATATGGTCCAATAATTTCACTATTGGGTATTTACACAAGCAAATGAAAACACTCCTTCTAAATAATATTTGCACCCCTATGTTTGTTGCAGCATTATTTATAATAGCCAAGATATGGAAGCAACCTATGTAAACAAATGGATAAGGAAAATGTGTGTATGTGTGTGTACTTGTACACACACACACGCACATGCACACAATGAAATATTACACAGCCATAAAAAGGATGAGATTGTGCCGTTTGAGACAACATGGATGGACCTAAAGGGTACAATGCTAAGTGAAATAAGTCAGAATGAGAAAGAAAACACCATATTATTTCACTCATAAGCAGAATGTAAAAGAAAGAAATAAGCAAAAAGCAGAATCAAACCTATAATTGCCTGAGAGAGGAGATTGAGGAATACAGTCAATGATACTTTAATAGCAAGGTAATGGGACAGATGGTAGCTACACTCGTGGTGAGCATAGCATAATGTATAAACTTGTCAAATCACTACGTTGTACACCTGAAACTAATGTAATGTGTGTCAACTATATGGAAAAAGGAAAATAAAAAGAAAAGAAAAGAAAAGAAAAGAAAAGAAAAGAAAAAAGAAAAGAAAAGAGATGAAAGGGTGGGAGGAAAGAAGGAGGGAAAGAAGCAAGAATCCCAATAACAGTAAGTTAGATAGGGGAGGGTCTTTCAGGTATAGCAAGGAAGAAAAAAGTTTTGAGTATCATTAAAGTATAATATAAAAATTGATATTATGCAGAAATTAAGAAAGTAAATTACATGGATTCAGTAAAGTCTCAGAATATAAAATCAATGTACAGAAATTGGTTGCATTTCTATACACCAATAATGAAGCAGCAGAAAGAGAAATCAAGGATTTGATCTCATTTACACTTGCACTGAAAACCATAAAATACCTAGGAATAAACCTAGCCAAGGAAGTTAAAAAATCTGTACATTGACAACTATAGAAAGTAGGGGCGCCTGGGTGGCTCAGTCGGTTGAGCGTCTGACTTCAGCTCAGGTCATGATCTTACAGTTTGTGGGTTAAAGCCTCGCATTAGGCTCTGTGCTGACAGCTTGGAGCCTGGAGCCTGCTTTGGATTCTGTGTCTCCGTCTCTCTCTCTCTCCCTCCTCTACTCATGCTCTGTCTCTCAAAAATAAATAAAAATGTTAAAAAAATTAAAAAAAAAGAAAACTATAAAAAGCTTATGAAAAAAGTTGAAGAAGACACAAAGAAATGGAAAAACATTCCATGCTCATGGATGGGAAGAACAAATATTGTTAAAATGTCAATTCTACCCAAAACAATCTACACATTCAATGCAATCCTATCAAAATAACACTAACATTCTTCCCAGATCTAGAACAAACAATTCTAAAATTTGTATGGAACCAGAGAAGACCCTGAGGAGCCAAAGTAATGTTGAAAAAGAAGGCCAAACCTGGGGGCTTCACAATTCCAGACTTCAAGATGTATTACAAAGCTGTAATCCTCAAGACAGTATGGTACCAGCACAAAAAACAGACACATTGGTCAATGGAATAGAATAGAGAGCCCAGAAATGGACCCACAAATGTATGGCCAACTAATCTTTGACAAAGCAGGAAAGAATATCCAATGTTATAAAGTAAGTCTCTTCAGCAAATGGTATTGGGAAAACTGGACAGTGACATACAGAAGAATGAACCTGGACGACTTTCTGAAACCATACACAAAAATAAATTCAAAATGGATGAAAGATCTAAATGTAAGACAGGAAGCCATCAAAATCCTAGAGAAGGAAACAGGCAACAACCTCTTTGACTCGGCTGCAGCAAGTTCTTACTAGACATGTCTCTGGAGGGAAGGGAAACAAAAGTAAAAATGAACTATTGGGACCTCATCAAGATAAAAAATTTCTGCACAGCAAAGGAAAACATAAGCAAAGCTTAAAGGCAATTGACAGAATGGGAGAAGATATTTGCAAATGACATATCAGGTAAAGAGTTAGTATCCAAAATCTATAAAGAACTTATCAAACTCAACACCCACAAAACACATAATCCAGTGAAGAAATGGGCAAAGACATGAACAGACAGTTTTCCAAAGAAGACATCCAGATGGCCAACAGACATGAAAAGATGCTCAACATCACTCTTCATCAGGGAAATACAAATCAAAACCACAATGAGATCCCACCTCACACCTGTCAGAAGGGCTAAAATCAACAACTCAAGAAACAACATGATGGCAAGGATGTGGAGAAAAGGGAACCCTCTTGCACTACTGGTGGGAATACAAACTGGTGAAGCCACTCTGGAAAATAGTATGGAGGTTTCTAAAAACATTAAAAACAGAGCTACCCTATGACCCAGCAATTGATCTATCAGATATTTATCCAAAGGATACAAAAATGCTGATTGGAAGGGGACATTCACCCCCCAATATTTATAGAAGTTCTATTGACAATAGCCAAATTATGGAAAGAGCCCAAATGTCCATTGACTGACAAATGGATAAAGAAGAAGTGGTATATGCACATACATACACACATACACATATACACAATGGAATATTACTTGGTGTTCAAAAATAATGAAATCTTGCCATTTGCAACAGCATGGATAGAACTAGAATGTATTATGCCAACAATATAAGTCAGTCAGAGAAAGACAAATATCATATGATTTCATTCAAATGTGGAATTTAAAAAACAAAACAGATGATTATAGGGGAAGGGAAGGAAAGAAAAGATAAAAAGAGAGGGAGGCAAACTGTAAGAGACTCTTCAATGTGGAAAACAAACTGGGGGCTGCTGGAAGGGTGTTGAGTGGAGGGATGGGCTAAATGGGTGATGGGCATTAAGGAAGGCACTTACTGGGGTGAGCACAGGTAAGTGATGAATCACTGAATTCTACTCCTGAAGCTATTATTATACTATATGTTAACTAACTTACATTTAAATAAGATTTAAAAAAAAAGAAAGCACATTAGAAGCATCTGGATCAGCCTTGAGCATCAGAAGAAATCATTTCAGAGAAATTATATCTAAGATGATCTGTGAAATATAAAAATAAGTGGGATTAGTTAGTTGGAAGTGAGCATGGTGGGATGTCTGTGATATTTCAGCTAGAACCAACAGCAGCTGTAAAATGTTGAAAGTGAGAAATAGTATATTGTAGGAAATGAAAATAATTCAGGATAGTAGGACTGTTGAGTTGAAAGGTATCTTGGTGGGAGAGCAATGTGGTTAGAAAGGTAAGATTGTGATACAGTCATGTAGAAATTGTAAACCATCTTAAGTAGATTTTACTTTAGAACCACGAGAAATCATTGATTGGTATTAAGCAAGGAAATGGTCTGGTCAGATTTGAAATTTACTCGGATCACTTGGACTACATTGTGGTAAATGAATTGGAGCAGGGCCATGTTAGAAGCATGAGGAAAAATTACAGTGAGGCTACAAGAAATAATGACGTGGTGATGCTCATGGGGAAGAAGGGCAGGGGCTGGTTTATCTGCTGATGACAAGATGTTGTGATTGCTGGAATGGAGAGTGGGATGAGAAAGGGCAAAGAGTGGGCCCCAGAAATCTGGTTTGAGCATCTGGGATGCCACTCACTGAGGTAGGGAATATTTTAGGAGCAGCAGGTGTAGAGAGGGAGGCAGCAGTCATTGCATTTAGTTTGGACAGGTTGAGATTGAGATAGATGACAGGATAATACTGTGCTTGCCTGAGCAAGCAGAGGAGACTGAAGCTTAGGAAAAAAATAAGTACAGATAAATATTGGGACAATGGAGCTAATAATATATATGTATATAGTAATCCGAACCAACCAAGTGTGTAATCACCCAGAGAGTATGTAAAGAATGGGAAAAGAATACAGGTTAGGTTAGAACTCCCAAAATACCAATATCTAAAGAGCAGAGTCGGGAGCTGTGTGGCTCAGTAGGTTAAGCATCCTACTCCTGATTTCAACTCAGGTCATGATCTCATTGTCCATGGGACTGAGCCCCATGTTGGACTCTGCACTGACAGCATAGAGCCTGCTTGGGATTCTCTGTTTCCCTCTCTCTCTGCCCCTCAGCCGGCACACACTCTCTCTCTCAAAATAAATAAATAAACATTAAAAAAAATAATTAAAAGGCAGAAGATTACCACAGAGAAGTTTGAAATGGAGCAACCAAAAGAAAAAAAGAAGCAGGAAGAGTGTAAGTCAGGTAAATCAAGGCAGGAATATTATCATGCCCATTTGATAAGGCCTTGGATAAGGTCAGAAATCTCCACAAATACATATTTTTAATTTTTTAATATTTATTTTTGAGAGAGAGACAGAGCGTGAGCAGGGGAAGGGCCAACAGGGAGACAGAAACTGAAGCAGGCTCCAGGCTCTGAGCTGTCAGCACAGAGCCGGATGTGGGGCTTGAACCCACGAACTGTTGAAATCATGACCTGAGCTGAAGTCGGACTCTTAACTGAGTGAGCCACCCAGAAGCCCCTCCACGAATTTATTTTTGAAGTTAATCTATTGAACAGTCAAAACTTAAGATACAAAGGTCCTCATTCCTTAACTATAATTAACGCTTTTACAATATGAAGAATATCCTCCTACTAATAAAATCAAGAGCAATTTATGAAACATTTATAATCTTTGACATACTTGGTGCAAAGGGGAATATATAAACTAGTGAGAAGTAGCTAATTGGGTTCAAATGAGTCACTCGAATGTTCAGTAAGCAAATTCCATGAGGGCAAAAATGATGTGAGTCATAAATAGTAGAGAACCTGAATCATGAACAGCAAATCAACGTGGCATATGGGTGACTGAATTTAAGAAAAGCCTCAGAGTAAAGATTCTCTACTTGCACAAACATAAAGTTTTTGCTTGGTGTTTCTGTCACCAAAAAAGTACTAGTCAGATTTTATACAAATGTGAAAGGATGTGTTTGGAATCATTTGACTTAAAATATATATTACATGACAGAGAGTAAGTTCGTGTTGAAAAGGGGTCTCGGACAGAGGCTGGACTCCCAGGGCAGATGCAGTCATGGATTGCTGACTGAGCTGTATATATCTTACCAGCCATGCCCAACTCTGACAGCGGAGCTCCAAGTGGAGAAACAGGAAGGATTGATTAATTTATTAATGGTTAATAAATCTAGGCAAGGCAGAACTGGATAGTGGGGACTTACAATTAAAGTTAAACGAGGCTGAAGTTACTATTCTCACTGAATAATGCACCGCCTTTCAAAAAAATGATAAAAATGGGTGTCATTAATGATTAACTTTTGGTGTGCTGTCCTTGACTGCCTTAAGAACAGAGGTATAGAAAGGTTTTCTCTCCTTTACACATTGACTGAAGATTATTGACATGCATACCTAATTTTGATCACCTTTCCATTCAAATTTCTAGTTCATTTCTCCTTAGGGAAATTTCACTGACTGCCCCATTCAGTAGTGCTTTTTGTCACTGTTTCTTTGTCTATTTGGAAAATCTACCCAAAGAATCTACAAAATAGTTCTGTTCAGCAACATAAGACCCATGCCAAACCTTTAAAATTCCTTCCTATGCTTTTTCTTCTATTTGTGTTTATTTTTTCCCCTTCTGGGAAGCTACTGATTTTTCCCATCATAAGTTTTAAGCAAAGCTGAGAACAGTTACTAAATTAATGATGTATCAACAGGTGTATATTCACCTTGACAACTTTTCTAAGTTAGCAAAATAAATATTTTTATGACATAGAATCTCCTACACCAGAACATAAGTTGTACAAATAATCCAATAACTTTGTTATGTATTTGCTAGTGGTAGCTCATTAACATATGGGAGATCTGCATTTCATCTCATAAAGCCATGTTTAAATTTGGCTTTGCTCAACCTAAGCCATGCTTAGTATGTTCTGTTTGGACTTTTGGTTTGCTCTTTCTCTTCCTGCAACACTTTGTTTTGCCTCATACAACTGTTCTTTTTCAAAGTTGTTTTGGATGTTTCAGGTTCGTTATTTCTCCATAAATTTTGGAATCAGTTATTCAATTTCTTTAAAAAAAAGCGTTATGGGATTAAATTTTTTTTTCAAGTTTTATTTATTTATTTTGAGAGAGAGAGAGAGAGAGAGAGAGAGAGAGAGAGAGAGAGCGCAGAGTAGGGGGAAAGAGAGGGAGGAAAAAATCCCAAGCAGGCTCCGTAGGACTCAAACTCATGAACCATGAGATCATGACCTAAGCTGAAATCAAGAGTTGGATGTTTAACCGACTGAGCCACCTAGGCGCCCAAAAAACCTTATGGAATTTTGAGTGGCATTGGACTGACCCAGTAGATTTATTTGTGGTGGATTGACATCTAACTAATATTAAGTCTCTGATACGAATACAGTATCTCTACATTTATTTAGCTCTTTGAAATCTTTCATCATTTTAAAATCGTTTTTGGCATGTAAATCGTACACATATTTTGTTAGATTTTTCCCTAAGTAGTTGACGTTTTGATGCTATTGTAAATGGTGCTTATTTAAAATTCATTTAATTTTTTGTTAATGTGTGTTTATTTGAGAGAGAGAGAGAGAGAGAGAGAGAGAGCGCACACAAGCAGGAGAGGGGCAGAGAGAGAGGGAGACGCAGAATCTGAAGCAGGCTCCAGGCTCTGAGCTGTCAGCACAGAGCCCAACACGGGGCTCGAACCCATGAACTGCGAGATCATGACCTGAGCTGAAATCAGATGCTTAAACGAATGAGCCACCCAGGTGCCCCTGAAATTCATTTTTAAATTGCTTATTCCTATCAAATAAAAATACAGTTGGTATTTGAATCCTTGTATACCCTAAACTTGCTAATTCACATATTAATTCTTGCCATTCACCTATTATTTCTAATAGCTTTTTGTAGATACTTAGTAATTTCCTGTATAGAAAACCTATAGTCATGTTATCTGAGAATAAAGGCTGTTTTCTATGATCTTTTCCAATCTGTGGGATTTTTTAAATGTTTCATTTATTTTTGAGAGAAAGAGAGAGAGCATGCAAGTGGAGGAGGGGGCAGAGAGAGAGGAGGCAGAAGATGGGAAGTGGGCCCCATGCTGACAGCAGAGAGCCCCGTGCAGGACAAGAACTCAGGAACCATGAGATCATGACCTGAGCCAAAGTTGGACGTTCAACCACCAAGTGAGCCACCCAGGTACCCCTCCAATCTGTGCATTTTTAAATTTCTGTTTCTGGCCTATTGCACAACACCAACAACATGCTGACTAGGAGTGGTGAGAGCATATATCCTTGGTTCTTAATTTAAATTTTTCTTTTTTCAACGTTTATTCATTTTGGGGACAGAGAGAGACAGAGCATGAACGGGGGAGGGGCAGAGAGAGAGGGAGACACAGAATCGGAAACAGGCTCCAGGCTCTGAGCCATCAGCCCAGAGCCCGACGCGGGGCTCAAACTCCCGGACCGCGAGATCGTGACCTGGCTGAAGTCGGACGCTTAACCGACTGCGCCACCCAGGCGCCCCCCTTGGTTCTTAATTTAAAGGAGAAAGCATGTAATCTTTCAACATTAAGTAGGAGTTAGCTGAAGTTTTTGTTTTTATAGATATCTATCATTAGTTTCCTGAGAGATTTTTTGGTTTGTTTTTTTAAAATCAGGAGTGAGTGTTAAATTTTGTCAAATGCCTTTCTTGCAACTCTTGAGATAATCATGTTTTTTCTTACACGGTCTGTTAATATGGTGAATTACATTGATTGATTTTCAAACGTGGAGATAGTCTTGCATTCTTGGAATAAACCTCCCTAGGTTGTGATGTATTATCATTTTTATATTTGCTTGAATCAATTTCTTAATAGTTTATTGAGATTTTGTGACTCTTTTTCTGAGAGATATTTGTCTTTTAATTTTCTTATACAGTTTTTTTTTTTCTGTTTTTAACTCAGAGAATGAATTGAGAAGTATATTTTCCTTTTCTGTTTTCTGGAATAGTTTTTGTAGAATTAGTTTTATTTCTTCTTTAAATGTAGTCACCTTGTTTTATTTCTTTTTAAAATACATTCACTAGTGAATCCATCTTAGCCTGGAATTTTATTTTTGGAAAGATTTCTCACCACAAATTTGACTGATTTAATACAAGTATAGCTATTCAGATTTTTTATTTCTTCTTGAGAAGCTTTGGTAGTTAGAGACTTCAAAAGAATTTTTTCATTCTATATAAATCAGCACAGTCTAATAAAAATATGATTTAAATGTATGATGTAAAATTTTATAGTAAACATTTTTAGAAAGGTAAGAAGGAATAAGTAAAATTGATTTTAATAATATATTTTATTTAACCCATATATCAAATGTATCAAAATATATTATTCCATCATATAATTAAAATAAAGTTATTATGGAGCTATTTTACATTTTTATTCATTATAAGTCTTTAGAATTAGGTGTGCATGTTTACACTTAAATCACATTTTAATTGAGACAGGTAATATTTGTATGTGTTCAACAGCTACCTGTGACTAATAGCTCTTATAATGGGCAGGACTGATAAGTTATGTGATTTTTTTATATAAACTTGTTCATGATCTTTGTTATTCCCTTAATGACTGTAGGATTTGTAGTGATGTCTCTGATCTCATCCTTAGTATTGCTAATTTATATCTTCATTTCATTTTTCCTGATAAACTTGGGTAGTAATTTTCTAATTTTATTCATCTTTTGATAGAACAAGTTTTTGGGTCTGTTGATTTTCTTTATTATTTTTTGGATTGTATTTCATCAATTTTTTTTTCCTCATTTTCACTGTTTCCTTCATTTTACTAACTTTTGGCATAATTTTCTCACTTGTTTGTGTTTCTTAAAACAGGAAATTTTAGATTATTGACTTAGCAGTTTTCTTCTTTTTAAGACACATGTTTAATTTTTAAAATTCTTTAAACATTGCTTTTGTTCTATTCCTCTTGATATATTGTGTTTTACTATCTTTCATTTCAAAATGCTTTCTTATTTCTCCAGTCATTTTTTTTCACGTATAGGTTATTTAGAAGTATATTGTTTGGGGGCGCTTGGGTGGCTCAGTCAGTTAAGCATCCGACTTTGGCTCAGGTCATGATCTCACTGTTCATGGGTTCAAGCCCCGCATTGGGTTCTGTGTTGACACCTCAGAGTTTGGAGCCTGCTTCAGATTCTGTCTCCCTCTCTCTCTGCCCCTCCCCCGTTTGTGCTCTATCTCTCTCTCAAAAATAAACATTAAAAAAAAGGGAAGTGTATTGTTCAACCTGTAAATATACATGAATATTTTAAATGTTTAAAATTAATTTTTACTTTAATTCATTTTTTGGACATGGAACATTCTTTGTATGGTTTTAATCCTTTCATATTTACTTAAATTAGTTTTATTATTTTTCTTGGTTAATGTTTCATATGCAATTGAAAGGAATTTATATTCTGCTGTTGTTGGATGAAGTGTTCTATAAGTGGGAATTAGATCAAGTTGGTTGATAGTGTTTTTCAATTCTTCTATATTCTTACTCTCTACTTGGCTTATCAGTAATTGAAAGAGAGTGCTAAACTTTCCAAATATAACTGTAGATATGTATATTTATCAATTCATTTTTACTAGCTTTTGTTTTGTGTATATTGAAGTTTGGTCACTAAGGACACACACATTGATGATTGTTTTGTTCTCTCAGTGACTTAACTCATTTTGAATTCAACCTCTTTACCTTTGGTAATTACTCTTTGCTCTGAAATCTACCTTTTCTGATATTAATATAGCAATTACAGCTCTTTTTTGACTAGTTTTAGCATGTTATATATTTTTCTGACATTTAGTTGTAACATAATATATCTTTTTCTATACTTTGTATTACTGTACATATGTCTTTATGTCAAAAATCGGTTTCTTTTTGACAGCATGTAGTTAGGTCTTTTTTTCCTAATCCCACCTGACTCCTGTAATTGGAATATTTAAACTATTACATATAATGTTTACAATATAATTAGGTTGAAATCTACCATCTTGTAATCTGTTTAATTTGTCTCATTTGTTTGTTGTTGTTGTTGTTTTGCTCATTTTCTTTCCGTTACCTTATTTTGGATTGGTTATATTGTATTATCCTGTATTCTCTCCATTTGCTTATTAGCTATAGTTTTTTAAATAGTATTAGGGGTTTCTCTAGAGTTTCTAATATGCATCTTTAGCTTTACAGTCTAACTTGAGATGATACTATAGTATGTATATTATATACTATTCAAGGTATTGTATTCCTGGTGTGCCTGGGTGGCTCAGTCAGTTAAGCATCTGACTTTGGCTCAGGTCATGATCTCATGGTTCATGAGTTTAAACCCTACGTTGGGCTTTGCACTGACAGTGTGAAGCCTGCTTGGGATTCTCCCTCTCTCTCTCTCTGCCCCTTCCCTACTCTTGCTCTCTCTATCCTTCTTTCTCAAAAATAAACTTTAGAAAATATATTGTATTATTTTGAATATAGTGATCTGTATGCTGGGATACAATTAACTTTCTTAAATCATTTTGAGACTCTTCAAGCTGCTTTTAAGCTTTGTTACAGCAGTATCCAACAGAAAGGCCTTAGTGTATAACTAATTTACACCCATTACTGAAGGAATTCTCTCTGAAAACTACCTAATGACATTTAAATTAGCAAATTTTTCTACTTTTGCTTCATGAATCCTCAGAATTGTTACACCGCTCTCTTTTGGTAATTTTTTCTTTATCTTGTATAATTTCTATGCACGCATGTACAAACCTATGCTCAGCAGGAATCTCAGGAGACTCTTCCATAGCTCTCCAGAATCCTCTTCCTTTGTAGGACCCTTTTCTTCCAAAAGTCTGCCCTGAACACCAAAACATACTCCTCAATTCAGCTAAACCACTAGACTCCATTTTGTTTTTATTCCTTATGTTGTGGCTTTAGCACTCTCCAAACATTGATCTGGGGCTGTCATAAAGTATCCTCCTTTGTTTTTCTTTTGTTAGGAATGACTGTTCTTGCTATCTGCTGCTCAAAGTCTGAAACTGTTTTTAAAAATATGTATTTTTATGGTTTCTAGTTGTTTTAGGTGGGAGAGTTAATCTAGTCCTAGTTTTTTTTCCCATTGTTGTCAGAAGTGGAAGTCCTTTCTCAATTATTCCAGGCATATAAAAGGACTTTTTTTTGAGAGAGAGAGAGAGAGAGAGCAAGAGAGAGCATGAGCAGTAAAGGGAGAGAGAGAGAATTTATTTTTATTTTTTTAAGTTTATTTATTTATTTATTTTTCAACGTTTATTTATTTTTGGGACAGAGAGAGACAGAGCATGAACGGGGGAGGGGCAGAGAGAGAGGGAGACACAGAATCAGAAACAGGCTCCAGGCTCTGAGCCATCAGCCCAGAGCCTGACGCGGGGCTCGAACTCACGGACCGCGAGATCGTGACCTGGCTGAAGTGGGATGCTTAACCGACTGCGGCACCCAGGCGCCCCTAAGTTTATTTATTTTGAGAGAAAGAGAATGCATGAACAGAGAAGGGGCAGAGAAAGAGGGAGAGGGAATCCCAAACAGGCTCCTTGCTGTCAACATGGAGCTCAACACAGGGCTCGATCCCACAAACCATGAGATCATGACCTGAGCTGAGATCAAGAGTTGGATGCTCAACTGACTGAGCCACCCAGGCGCCCCAAGACTGTTTGTTTTATAATATAATTTCACATAGTTATATAATAACCCAGCAACTATATCAAAACCTCTTATAAGCATTAGTAGTTTATCTGTGTAGTCTTTTGGGTTATCTATTTCAAAAATTAAATTGAATGGTAATATTGTCAGTTTTGTCCCTTCCTTTCTAATTCTTTTGCCCATTTCTTTTTAGTTTATTTTTTATATAAATTGGACAGTGCTTACTAAGTCAAGAAACGGGGCTTTAAAACATATATGCTTTAAAACAAAATGAAATTAGAAAAAAGTTATATGCATGTAAATCTTTTGATGGTTTGTTTTTGTTGTTTTTGAGTTTTTATTTTTTGCACTGTGCTAAAAATCAAATATATCTCACAGTAAGACAGTGTGCTGTGGACCTTAAAAATTAAACAACAAAGGTTATGGAACTGCAAATGAGTTTATTTGAGAATAAGGACATGCAAACTTTGGCGAACCATAGACAAGTCCAGAGAGCAAAAGAGGAGAGCATCCTTTTATGGACGAAAGGAGGAACGGGGAAGAGGTTGTTTTGAGCAAAAGTTCATGGTAGGAAAATGAGAGTTCAAAGTATTGGTCACTTCTTCTTGGCTGATGTTGCCAAAGAATAGGAAGTCTTTCTTCTTCCTGCTGGACTGTGTAAGCTGTGACAACTGTCAGTGGGTGGGGAGCTCCCTCTTTATGGCTTCCTGACTTCATTTGGAATGAAGTTTTCTTTATTCATTTTCACATTTTCCCCTTTAGGTAAAGATTGTGTCTTTAAATCATCACTGATCAAGAGTCAGTTTTTTCATATTTAATGGTTTTGTCCCTTGGTGCCAGGAAGCATTTTTCCTGGTTGTCATGTCCCATGTGGAAGGAGAAAGGGCCTAGCAGCTAGAAACCATTCAAGGCTACACTGAGTAACAAGGAAGGGCAAGAGGGAGCTCTCAGGCATTTCCCATTTAGTCTGTACCTTATTGAGGTTGTAAGCATTAGAAATCACCTTGAAGCATCGAGCCAGTGGCATTCTCTTAGGTACAAAATAATTATACAAAGCAAAATGAGGAGCAGGATAATAATGGTCCCAAACCAGGAGGCCAAATCTGAAGGCAACCAGCCAAATACATCAAAAGACCAAGGGTCAGTTAGATTTTCTCCTAACCTGGGATTAAAAATATAAAAATAAGCTATTCTAAATTCCAGAGGTTACGCCCTTAGTGATGGCCTAGATGATAAGAATATCAGCATTATCCTTCCAGGCTAATGCCAAAGTGAGGGAAAGAAATGGAAGATCTGTTAGTTAAAGTTTGAAGTCTTGATCCAGTATCATGGGTGGGATATAGATTAAAGAGACATAAAATAATAAAAGAAGTTCTTCATGGGAAGTTTGGGAGCTGTTACTTTACACATGCATATACAACCTTATTCTAACATGGGAAACATAATTTTTATCAAAATCTTCCAGTAGCCAGTGCACAATATTATCCCACTGGTTTTGTAGCAATCTAAGAATTAAGGAAAATTCATTACTACAAGGAGGACTTGCTGGTTTCATGTTCTCCACAAGAGTCATTAGTGAAAACTGGCTTTAAACTGCATATAAGCCATCTCTAATAGTAATTTAATGTCATATCTCACCATGGCATAACACTTGAGGTTTGTTTTCTTTTTAAATGTGAACAGTAATCATGTCACTAGGCAACTAAAAAATTAAGCTTCAAAGAATACACATTCTTTTGAAAATAAATTTAATTGCATTTTAACCTGAAGACAGAAGATGCTGTTTGATAAAGATAACAAAAGTTGTTATGTATGCTTTGAATAATTTCACTTGCAGGTATTAACATTCTGAATAGTTTTTTAAAACATCATTGTTGTATTTAAAATTGGGAATTTACTGACAGACCTATGAATAAAGTCTTTATAATTATTTTGTTCTTAATGTTCCAGCTTCCTTCTTCATATAATCAGCTGATAATTCATATATGAAGAGTTAATCCAATTTTTATACATTGTTCTTTATACATACCATGGTATCTATATTGTCTGTTGTAGCTTTTGCCTTTTAAAATACATGAAAAATAATTCAAATGATTTTATATCTAACTGGAGCTCTATTATTTTCATCAAACAAGGTTATAGAAATTAGGCGTTATTGAAATTTAAATTTTAAAGATTTTAAAGAGGATGGCAACTAACACTTTTCATTTTCAATAAAGAATGTTTAAACAGAAATGTAGAAAATTTAGGTCAAGAAAGTGGGAGAACTTCTTGATCAAAAGAAGGTTGATATTGAATTTTGTTTGGGTCTCACCAAATGTATTTTAATAGTTCAGTATTTACCTAGCTTAGATGACTATTCCAATTTAAGATATCATAGGAAGAGGTAGGTAGCACAGTTAAATTTGTGTGAATAATTACATATATAATGTCAGTGTAAATTTGAAATTTATCTGAGCTCATTGAAAAAATAAGAAATATTTTTAAATTTCAGAACAAACATGGGCTTCAGAGATTATCTAGGCACTAAAATACAGAAAGTTAAAACTACGAAAATCACTTATTATAAAACCCTCAAGTTTATTTTTTTTAATGTTTATTTATTTTTCAGAGATAGAGACAGGGCATGAGCAGGGGAGGGGCAGAGAGAGAGGGAGACACAGAATCTGAAACAGGCTCTAGTCTCTGAGCTGTCAGCACAGATCCCAGGGCCAGGCTCGAACTCAGGAACAGTGACATCGTGACCTGAGCCAAGTCCGTTGCTTAACCAACTGAGCCACCCTGGTGCCCCTAAAGCCCTCAAGTTTAGTAAAGAAAATTAAACTTCAGAAATCTAAGAAACTTGTCCCAAATAATTCACTGGTTTTAAGCAAAATTCACATTAAACTTGCACATTGCACTTTCTGTCATTATTCCACATATAATGAAAAGACTGGACCCAGGTAAATTTTTACCTTTTAGTCTTCAAATCAGTGTTATAAATATGCTCTCCATTATTGAATCCTGACTGATTAATACACTTCCAGGTGCTGCTATACTGGGAGTCCAGATCTCATTGTCAGTTCTGTCCCTTTAAACATTCAGCTTCTTGATACAATTGTGTGATTTAGAATCAAAGCCCACTTCTGAAGATCATCCTCAGTCTAATTTAATCTTAGGGATTTGATGGAATAAATCTATGGGTGCCCTTGGATATTCAAATTTTAGTGTTAGAAAACTGTTTCTGGTGTCAGGAGCCTTTAGGTAGGCAGAAACCACTGTCTTTCTGTGCTCTTTGTCTGGCTTGCCTTTTTTTTTTTTTTTTTTTTTTTTTTTTAATCGTTTGTTTTTGAGCACTACTTGTCCAGGAAAAAGAGATACCTGGCATAACCTTCTTCAGGAAAGACAGGATTCAAACCTTTATAAAAACCAGTGGTTCAGAAGGAAGACAAGTTCTTAAATTGACTTGAAGGAGGGGACACAGCTATCTAGCGTGATATTAACTGTATTTAACCTAAGTGATACAGTGGGATAAACAGAAGGCTGGTAATCGTTTAGTTTCTGTGTGAATCCTTTATCAGGCATAGACATGTTGTTTAATATGACAGTGGTTGAGCAATCTGTGATTCATAGCTCCACAGACAAGAGAGGATCTAATTTTCTGGTCTTCATTATTGAGATCAATAAGCAAATTGTATAGAAGGCCGTTTGTGTCTGAAATAATGAAACAAAGTTGCAAGGCCTGTTTTCTCTATTCCTGCTATTTACTTCACAAAGGACCCCAAGAAAGCTGGGATTTGAAAATAAATAAATAAAAACACATCAGCCCTGCTAGTTATTTATTTTAGGTGAAGCGTACTGCACACAACTTGAGCTATGTGAAAGAAAAGTGCATAATGAGAAGCCATTACTTTTCTAAGGTTGAAAACAATGAATACGGAAAGCAATACAGAAAATGTGTAAGATGTGAAGGCATGTGTGTCTGTAGGGGGTTGAGTGCTGGGGATGGGAGGGAGCAAAGGGGAGAAAGATATTTTATTGAAATATGGCATAAACTAGAGGCTGAATTATTATGCTTAAACCCTCTCTTCCAAACCAAGTCACCATATGCTGACTATATTCCACTTTTTGCTTCATAAAATATGTAGCAAAAAATGCTTTGCACATAAATCATATTTTGTTAAACTCAGCTCCAAGTGGGTACATGTAAATTATTTTAAGTCCAATCTTAACTTTTTTCCCCCCTCAGAATGAATTCTTTATTTATATCACAATCCATTTCTTAGTGCTTTAATTTCATTTTCATGGAGTTTACCAGTTACCTAACCGTGCTTATTCCTTAAGGAAATAAGAATATTCTTCTTTTAGGGTGTATTAAACACATCAACTCTCAAATGAGAAAATATTTTGAAAAGAGATTACATTTATTTTAAACGACCTATAGACGTTTCATGGGTATGGATTTTAAAGTGATTATTAATACCATTTGTTTTAATCACAATGTTTGGTTAACATTATCTGTTCATACAACAAAATGTGATTCTGTCCAGAATCTTTGAGTATCTTTGAGGTCAGTAATACAACTCTAGGATAATTTTAATGTGAGGACCGTGTGAAAGAAAATGGCTCTGTGACATGGCATCCTTTTTAGAGAGGAAAGCAAGCTTCCCAGGCAAATTCCCCAGCAAACTTCCCAGTTAAGAGCAAATTTGCACCCCACTGTTTTCCTTTTTCCCTGAAGGATTTAGTGATGAACATAAAATGAATACATTGTAAACAAAGCAATATGCAGTGTATCTGCATTTCAAATTAGAAGAGACATTTGACATAGCCTGACCACATTCTCTTATCCTTGGAGAAACAAAGGACTAAAGAAGTAAAACAATTCGCTCTAGAACTCAGCTGTCCAAATTCCTGCCTTTTGATGGAAAGAACAGCCTCAGGATTCAGACAGATGTGGATTTGGATGTTGGCTGTATGACCTCAGACACAATTTGCCTAACTTCTCTGGGCCAGTCTTTCCTCATCAGTGATAAAAAAGAAATAGAGATAGTAGTTTCTATATTTTAAGTCTGCTTCAAGGATTAGAAATGCACATAAAATGTCTAACACAGGCCCCAACGCATATCACATACTCTAGAAGTGATACCTATAACAGCAGTTAAACTTGAATTAAACTAGGCAAGAGGAAAAGAAATGCTTACATATGAATTGGCCTATTTTCTTAGCCTCTTAGCTACTTAGCCCAACGTGGGGCTTGAACTCACAACCCTGAGATCAAGACATGAGCTGAGATCAAGAGTTGGACGCTGAACTGACTGAGCCACCCAGGCATCCCTGTTTATTTTTTTATTGAAGTATATTTGATGCACAAAGTTATGTTAGTTTTGGTATACAACATAGTGATGCAACAACTGTATACCTTAATGCTATGCTCACCACGGATGTAGCTGCAATCTGTCACCATACAGCGCCATTACAATACCATTGACTACATTCCCTGTGCTGTGCCTTTTATTTATGTGACTTGATTCATTCTGTAAGTGGAAGCCCTTCATCCATTTTGCCTATCCCCCACCTCCCTCCTCTCTGACAGCTATCAGTTTGTTCTCTGTATTTATGGTTCTGTTTCTGTTTTGTTTGTTTTGTTTTTTTTTTTTAGGTCCCAAATATAAGTGAAATCATACAGTATGTGTCTCTTTCTGATTTATTTCACTTAGCATAATACCCTCTAGGTTCATCCGTGTTGCTGCAAATGACAAAATGTTATTCTTTTTTTTTAATGTTTGTTGATTTTTGAGAGAGACAGAGAAAGAGCACAAGTGGGGGAGGGGCAGAGAGAGATGGAGACAGAGGGTCTGAAGCAGACTCCAGGCTCTGAGATGACAGCAGTGAGCCTGATGCGAGGCTCAAACTCACGAACCAAGAGATCATGACATGAATCTAAGTCAGACACTTAACCAACTGAACTACCCAGGTGTCCCAAGATGTCATTCTTTTTTATGACTAATATTCCATTGTGTGTGTATGTATATATATTTCACATCTTCTTATCCATTCATCTGTTGATGGACATTTAGGTTGCTTTCATATTTTGGCTATTGTAAATGAGCCTCAATAGACATAGGGGTGCATGTATTGTTTATGTTAGAGGTTAGAGTTTTTGCTTTCTTTGGGTAAACACCTAGTCCTTAGCTACTTATTTTAAAACCATTAATTAAAGCTGGCCATTTTGCAGGCTCATTTGACAGATAAGCATACTGAATAACTAAAATTACGACTTAGTTTCTAATCTTTTCCCCATGATAATTGATTTAGACTAAGTAATTTTTGTCAGAAACTAAAGGGCAAGTCAAGAGACTGAGTTAAGGAAAACAGACATGGGTCACAACATTTCACACTAAAAATACCCCCAAACCATTTTAAGTTAGTAAAATGAGGCAATACACAGAGCCTCACAATTTTGCTATTATATTTCTTCCAGCTATAATTGTGATGTAAATATAAAATACCATAAGTTTCAACTATGGAATTGAAATTGAGGAAAATTTGAAATTTAACAGGAAAATCCTATTGCCCATCACTTGAGGGACATTGTACCAATATAGGATTAATATGAAACAGAAGATATTCTGCCAGAGCTACTGTTACAGACCCAAGAACCTATCTAGGCTAACAAAGAATAAAGTCTTGGCTATAAAGATGTGTTAAACTTCAAAATTCTACCCAGGAGATCTTTTAGTCATGTAGGGGCACCTAGGTGGCTCGGTTAATCATCCGACTTTGGATCGGGTCATGATCTCATGGTTTGTGGGTTTGAGCCCCATGTCAGGTCTGTGCTGATGGCTCAGAGCCTGGAGCCTGCTTCGGATTTTGTGTCTCCCTCTCTCTCTGCCCCTCCTCTGCTCACACTCTGTCTCACTCTCACTCTCCTTCAAAAATAAACAAACATTAAAAAAATTTAAAAAAAAGAATTAGCCATAGAAATATCATAGTAAACAATTCCATTGCACATCAAAAGAAACAGTCAGTAAAATGAAAAGGAATCTTTAAGAATGGGAGAAAAATTTTTCAAACTATTTGTCGAATAAGAGGTTAATATACAGGAGGAGGAGCCAAGATGGTGGAACAGCATGGAAATTTTTTTTTGCATCTCACATCCATGAGATACAGCCAGATCAACACTAACCCTCCCTGCACACCTAGAAAACTTATTTGAGGATTAACACAACAATCTGCACAACCTGAACCATAGAACTCAGCAGAAAAAAAATTACCTTTATTTTCAATTTTTATTAAAAATATTTTTCTTTATTTTTTCGACTATATTTTTTACATTTTTGTATTTTTTTCAATTTCTGTTTTACTCCCATCATTTCATTTTATACTATTTCATTGTATTCATTTTCTCAAATTTTCAAATGATTTCCTTTTTTTCCTTTTTCCCTTTTTTCTCTAATCTGTCAAGCTCCTTTCAATAACCAGACTAAAACACAAGCAGAGTCTAGCATCACTGATTTGAGGTGTGTGTGTGTGTGTGTGTGTGTTGTTTTTAATTTTTTAATTTTAATTTTTTTATCTTATCAATTCCTTTTCTTCCTTCAAAATGATGAAACAAAGTAATTCACCCCCCAAAAAGAGCAGGAAGAAACAACAGCCAGGAAGTTAATCAACACAGATACAAGCAAGATGTCTAAACCAGAATTTCGATTCATGATAATAATAATACTAGCTGGGTCGAAAATAGATGAGAATCCCTCTCTGTAGAGTTAAAGGAAGTAAAAGCTGGTCAGAATGAAATAAAAAATGTTGTAAGTGAGCTGCAAGCTTGAATGGATGCCATGGCAGCAAGGATGGATGAGACAGAGCAGCGAATCAGCAATATAGAGGACAAACTTTTGGAGAATAATGAAGCAGAAAAAAGGGAGACTAAAGCAAAAGAGCATGGTTTAGGAATTAGAGAAAGCAATGACTCATTAAAAAGGAAAAACATCGGAATCATAGGGGTCCCAGAAGATGAAGAGAGAGAAAAAGTGGTAGAAGGGTTATGTGAGCAAATCATGGTTGAAAACTTCCCTAACCTAGACAAAGACACAGACATCAAAATCCAGGAAGCACAGAGAACTCCCATTAGCTTGAAAAAAAATGACCATCAACAATGCATATCATGGTCAAATTCACAAAATACTCAGGCAAGGAAAGGATCATGAAGGCAGCAAGGGAAAAACAGTCCTTAACCTACAAGGGAAGACAGGTCAAGTTTGCAGCAGACGTATCAACAGAAACTTGGCAGGCCAGAAAGGAGTGGCGGGATATATTCAGTGTGCTGAATCAGAAAAATATGCACCCAAGAATTCTTTATCCATCAAGGCTGACATTCAAAATAGAAGTTGAGATTTAAAGTTTCCTAAACAAACAAAAAGGAGTTCGGACCACTAAATCAGCTCTGCAAGAAATTTTAAGGGGGACTCTCTGAGGGGCAAATACATGAAAAAAAAAAAACAAAACAAAACAAAAAACCAAAGGCAGCAAAGACCAGAAAGGACCAGAGAACACCACCAGAAACCAACTCTATAAGAAACATAATGGCAGTAAATTTGTATCTTTCAGTACTCACTCTAAACATCAATGGACTAAATTCCCCAATCAAAAGACATAGGGTATCAGAATGGATAAGAAAACAAGATCCATCTATATGCTGTTTACAAGAAACCCACTTTAAACCTAAAGACACCTTCAGATTGAAAGTAACAGGATAGAGAACCATCTATCATGTTAATGGTCGACAAAAGAAAACTGGAGTAGCCATACTTATATCAGACAATCTAGACTTTAAAATAAAGACTAACAAGAGATGAAGAAGGGCATTATGTCATAATCAAGGGGTGTATCCACCAAAAGACCTAACAACTGTAAACATTTATGCTCCAAATGTGGAAGGACCCAAATAGAAATCAATTAATCACAAACATAAAGAAACTCATTGATAATAATACCATAATAGTATGGGATTTCAACATCCCACTTAAAACAATGGACAGGTCATCTAAACAGAAAATCAATAAGGAAACACACTGGACCCGATCGACTTAACAGATATATTCAGAACATTTCATCCTAAAGCAGTGGAATATACATTCTTCTCCAGTGTACATGAAATGTTCTCCAGAATAGACCACATACTGGTGCACAAAACAGCCCTCAACATGTACAAAAAGATCAAGATCATACCGTGCATATTTTCAGACAACAATGCTATGAAACTCACAATCAACCACAAAAAATAAAAAATTGGAAAGATAACAAATACTTGGAGTCTAAAGAACATCCTACTAAAGAATGAATGGGCCAACCAAGAAGTTAACAAGAAAATTAAAAAGTACATGGAAGCCAATGAAAATGATAACACCACAGCCCAAAACCTCTGGGAACCAGCAAAGGTGGTCATATGAGGGAAGTATATAAATCCAGCCTTCCTAAAGAAGGGAAAATTTCTCAGGTATACAACCTTACCTTACACCTTAAAGAGCTAGAAAAAGAACAGCAAATAAAACCCCAAACCAGGAGAAGACAGGAAATAATAAAGATTAGAGCAGAAATTAATGCTATTGAAACCAAAACAACAGTAGAACAGACCAGTGAAACCAGAAGCTGGTTCTTTAAAAGAATTAACAAAATTGATAAACCACCAGCCAGTTTGATAAAAATGAAAAAGGAAAGGACCCAAATAAATAAAATCAAGAATGAAAGAGGAGAGATCACAACCACAACAGCAGAAATACAAACAATAAGAAGAGAATATTATGAGCAATTATATGCCAATAAAATGGGCAATCTGGAAGAAATGGACAAATTCGTAGAAACATATACGCTACCAAAACTGAAACAGGAAGAAATAGAAAATTTGAAGAGACCCATACCCAGTAAAGAAATCGAATTAGTAATCAAAAATCTCCCAAAAAACAAGAGTCCAGGGCCTGATGGCTTTCCAGGGGAATTCTAGCAAACATTTAAGGCAGAGTTAACACCTATTCTCTTGAAGGTGTTCCAAAAAATAGAAATGGAAGGAACACTTCCAAACTCTTTCTATGAAGCCGGAATTACCTTGATTCCAAAACCAGAAAAGACCCCACCAAGAAGGAGAACTATAGACCAATTTCCCTGATGAACATGGATGCAAAAATCCTCAACAAGATATTAGCCAACCAGATCCAACAATACATTAAAGAAATTATTCACCACGACCAAGTGGGATTTATACCTGGGATGCAGGGCTGGTTCAATATTCACAAAACAATCTGTGATTCATCACATCAATAAAAGAAAGGACAAGAACCACATGATCCTCTCAATAGATGCAGAGAAAGCATTTGACAAAATATAGCATCCTTTCTTGATAAAAACCCTCAAGAAAGTAGGGATAGAAGGATCATACCTAGAGATCATAAAAACCATATATGAATGACTCAATGCTAATATCATCCTCAATGGGGAAAAACTGAGAGCTTTCCCCCCTAAGGTCAGGAATAAGACAGGGATGTCTACTCTTGCCACCGTTACTCAACATAGTATTGGAAGTCTTAGCTTCAACAGTCAGACAACACAAAGAAATAAAAGGCATCCAAATTGGCCAGGAGGAGGTCAAACTTTCACTCTTTGCAGTGACATGATACTCTATATGGAAAACCCAAAAGATTCCACAAGAAAATTGCTAGAACTGATCCATGAATTCAGCAAAATGGCAGAATATAAAATCAATGCACAGAAATCAGTTGCATTCCCATACACCAACAATGAAGCAAAAGAAAGAGAAATCAAGGAATTGATCCCATTTACAGTTACACCAAATACTATAAAATACCTAGGAATAAATCTAACCAAATAGGTGAAAAATCTGTGCACTGAAAACTATAGAAAGCTTATGAAAGAAATTGAAGAAGACACAAAAAAATGGAAAAAGATTCCATGCTCCTGGATAGGAAGAACATATATTGTTAAATTATCAATACTACCCAAAGCAGTCTACATATTCAATGCAATCCCTATCAAAATAACACCAGCATTCTTCACAGAGCTACATCAAACAATCCTAAAATTTGTGTGGAACCCGAAAAGACCCTGAATAGCCAAAGCAATCTTGAAAAAGAAAACCAAAGCAGAAGGTATCACAATCCCAGACTTCAAGCTATACTACAAAGCTGTCATCATCAAGACAGTATGGTACTGGCACAAGAACATTCAGATCAATGGAACAGAATAGAGAACCCAGAAATGGACCTACAAACATATGGCCAACTAATCTTTGACAACAGGAAATGGAATAAAGACAGTCTCTTCAGCAAGTGGTGCTGGGAAAACTGGACAGCGACATGTAGAAGAATGAACTGGGACCACTTTCTTGCACCATACACAAAAATAAATTCAAAATGGATGAAAGACCTCAATGTAAGACCAGAAGCCATCAGAGTCCTCGAGGAGAAAGCAAGCTAAAACCTCTTTGACCTTGGCCTCAGCACCTTCTTACTCAACATGTCTCTGGAGGTAAGGGAAACAAAAGCAAAAATGAACTATTGGGACCTCATCAAAATAAAAAGTTTCTGCACAGCTAAGGAAACAATCAGCAAAACTAAAAGGCAGCCGACAGAATGGGAGAAGATATTTGCAAACGACATATCAGGTGAAGGGTTAGTATCCAAAATCTATAAAGAACTTATCAAACTCAACCCCCAAAAAACAAATCATCCAGTGAAGAAATGGGCAAAAGACATGAAAAGACACTTTTCCAAAGAAGACATCCAGATAGCCAACTGACATGGAAAAATGCTCAACATCACTCATCATCAGGGAAATACAAATCAAAACCACAGTGAGATACTACCTCATACCTGTCAGAATGGCTAACATTAACAACTCAGACAACAACAGATGTTGGCGAGGATGCAGAGAAAGATCTCTTTTTCACTGCTGGTAGGAATGCAAACTGGTACAGCCACACTGGAATACAGTATGGAGGTTCCTCAAAAAGTTAAAAATAGAACTACCCTATGATCCAGCAATTGCACTTCTAGGTATTTATCCAAGGGATACAGGTATGCTGTTTTAAAGGGGCACATGCACCCCAATGTTTATAGCAGCACTATAAATAATAGCCAAAGTATGGAAAGAGCCCAAATGTCCATTGATGGATGAATGGATAAAGAAGATGTGGTATATATATACAATGGATATTACTCGGCAATCAAAAAGAATGAAATCTTGTCATTTGCAACTACGTGGATGGAACTAGAGGCTATTATGGTAAGTGAAATTAGTCAGTTGGAGAAAAACAAATATCATGTGACTTCACTCATATGAGGACATTAAGACACAGAACAGATGAACACAAGGGAAGGGAACCAAAAATAATATAAAAACAGGGAAGGGGACAAAACAGAAGAGACTCTTAAATATCGAAAACAAACAGAGGGTTACTGGAGGGGGTGTGGGAGAGAGAATGGGCTAAATGGGTAAGGGGCACTAAGGAATCTACTCCTGAACTCATTGTTGCACTATATGCTAACTTGGATGTAAATAAAAAAAATAAATAAAAAGTTAAAAAAGAGGTTAATATCCAAAATATATGAAGAATTCATGCAGCTCAATAACAACAACAGCAACAACAACAATAAACAAGCAATCTGATTTAAAAATAGGCAGAGGTATTAAATAGATCTTTTTCTGAAAGACGCTCAACACTGCTTATCATCAGGGAATTGGAAAGCAAAAGCACAATGAGATTTCACCTTACATCTGTTAGAATGGCTGGTATCAAGAAGAGAATATGGAGAAAAGGAAACTGTATACTGTTGGTGAGAATGTATCTATGGAAAACAATAAGGAATTTCCTCAAAAAATTAAAAACAGAAATAGCATATGGGTCAGTAATTCTACTTCTGGGTATTTATCCAAAGGAATTGAAAATAAGATATTCAAGACGTATCTCCACTCCGTGTTTATTGCAGCATTATTTACAATAGCCCAAAATATGGAAACATCCTAAGAACACACACATACACACACACACACACACTCACACACACACAAACATAATGGAATCATTATTCAGCTTTGAGAAAGAAGAAAATCACTTGAGGACATTATCATGAGATAAATCAGACCCAAAAAAGTCAAATACTGTATGATATCACTTGTATGTGGAATCTAAAAAATCCAAACTCAAAAACAGGAGAACTGTTGTTTAAGTGTATAAACTTACACCTAGTATACATATAGGTCCTGGAGATCAAGTGCACAGTATAGTAGAAACAACAATATTGTATTGTAATCATTAAACTTTTTAAGAGACTAGATAGCAATTATTTCCACTTCAAAAAAGAAATAATTATGTGATGTGATAGAGGTACTATCACTACAGTGGGAAATTAATATATAAATAAATCAACATGTTGAACACCTTAAATTTACACAATATTGTACGTCACATATATGTCAACAAAAATTCTTTAAAAACTATTTCATATCTGTCCAAATTATCAACTATTAGGGTCTCTAGGACATTTAGAACATAGAGACCCTAGGTTCTAAACAAATTTCCCAACAAATTCTGTCAACACTGTTATTGTTATCATTAGTCGTCACCATGTTTCCTTATTATAACTTTGTTAGGAATATTGTTCTTAAGTGGAAAACTTGTAATATATATTTTTCTTACTTTCCTGTCAAATTTCCCAACTGCACTTAAAACAATGCTATTTTTTCCTCAGATTCCCAATATATATACGTATGTGTGTATCTATATATGTATGTGTATATATATACGTATATATATGTGTATGTATATATATACATATATATACGTGTATATATGTATATATGTATGTATATATATATACGTATATATGTATATAGTATATATACGTATATATGTATATAGTATATATACGTATATATATGCTAATAAAACGCTTATAAGTTGATAGCAGTAAAAATAATAAAAATGAGGGGCGCCTGGGTGGCTCAGTCGGTTGAGCGTCCGACTTCAGCTCAGGTCACGATCTCGCGGTCCGTGAGTTCGAGCCCCGCGTCGGGCTCTGGGCTGATGGCCCGGAGCCTGGAGCCTGCTTCTGATTCTGTGTCTCCCTCTCTCTCTGCCCCTCCCCCGTTCATGCTCTGTCTCTCTCTGTCCCAAAAATAAATAAACGTTGAAAAAAAATAAAATAAAAAATAAAAATAATAAAAATGAAATCCAAAGTTGATTCCTATATCAGGTAACATTTCAACATTTTCAAGGCCTTTTCTTGTCAATCTTTATATAGGTACGGTTTATTCTTTGTTTATTCAGATGTTAGAATAACTTTTTTTAATATTTATTATTTGTTTTTCACTAATAAGTCTAATTTGTCATGTCCTCCAATTTTCATCCTTAAAAGTGGTGCCTTATGATTATCCAGTCACAATGCTTTAAAGATTTAAAAATATGATTCATTCAAATATAAAATTAATATATGTCAAAGATTTATCAACTCAAGAATGAGCAAACTAATAAAATATCAAGTATTTATAAAACATTTGAAGGACAGGGTATTTATAGACATTTTTTAAAAAAATTCTTGACTTAAGATTGCTGGGTTAGTACATAACTGATTACAGGGCAATGAAACCAAAGCCTTTGGAGATTTGTTTTCTAGCCAAAAAAAAAAAAAGGAAAGAAACCCACCATCTACCCAGTTAGTATGTTACCTCACAGACTCTGAACTCTTAATAAAATTAACAAAATCAAAATAGGTGCAATCTTCTGGAAAATTAAATAATTCTTATTTGAAACTACTAAACAATGTTCCAGTCTAACATTGAAAGAATATGTCTATCTTTTTTGCCCTTTTTCTAGTTTCAAATAATTTTCTTTAATATGGCTCACGTAAGTTCTTATATAATTATGTTTATACTTTTCTACTATTCCTGAGTTCTATTCCTTTCTGGAGGCTCTAGGGGAAGGAAGTCTCATTCAGAATGTTTCTTGTCAGAGCTGAATTCATTATGGTTACAGGAATATGGCGTTCATCTTCTTGCTGTCAGTGGAGTAGCATTCCCAGCCTCTCAAGGCTGTTAAAATCCTTGGCTGTGGATCCCTCTCTTCATCTTCAAATGATCCTCCAGAAATGAAGGATCAAACATGTTGTGTCTCTGACTCTCTTCTGCCTTCCTTTTCCACTCCTGAGGACTCCAGCAATTAGATGGACCCATCCAGATAATCTAGGATAATCTCTCCATATCAAGGTCTATCCCCTCCACTGTACATACAAACTTCTTTTTGCCAAATAAGGTAACATATTTACAGGTTTAGGGGATTGAGAAGTAGACATACTTGAGGGGTCTTTATTCTGCTTATCACGTCATAAGTGCACAATTGAATGATTATTAGTAAATTTATAAATTTGTGCAAGCATCACGTAATTATAGAATGTATTTCATCTGTCCAACCAAATATAGAATGTATTTGGGGTGATGAAATCCCCCAAAGTTTCCTTGTGTCAGTTGGTAGATATGTTCATGATCTCAGCTCTAGGCAGCCACTGATTTGCTTTCTGTTTTCATAAACTTGCCTTTTCAGGACATTTCATACAAATAAAAACAAAATATTTAATCTTTTGCACAATGTTGAGGTTCATCCATGTTTAGCATGTATCTATAGTTTGTTCTCTTTATTATTGACTGTATCCCATTGGTTGTACATATTATGGTTTATTAGTTTACCAATTAATATACATTTTGGTTGTGTCCAGTTGTTGCTTATTATAAATAATTCTATAATAAATATTTCCACATAGATCTGTATGAAAATATATTTTCATTTTTCTTGCATAAATTTCTAGGAGTGGATCATAAGGTAATTTTATGTTTAATTTTCAAGAAACTACCGATTTTTTCCCAAAACATTGTATTATTTTAAACTCCCTCTAGCAATGTATAAGGGATCCAGTTTTTTTGACTTGTTATTGTCTATCCTTTGATTATTGCCCATCTAGTGGGTATAAAATAGTGTGTAGTTAGTCTTAGTTTATATTTCCCTAATAACACAATGTTAAGTATATTTTCATTTGCTTATCAGATATATATATATATTCTTTTCATTTGTGTGTGCATTTTAAAGCTTAAAATTATTAATTTTGATAAAGTATGATGTATCAATGTTTCCCTGTTATAGACTTCACTTTTTTGGTCATATCTACAAACTCTTTGCCCAACCCGAAGTTATGTAGGATTTTCTCCTACATTTTCTACTAGAAAATTTACGGGTTTTTGTTATGTTTTGTTATTTATTTATTTGTTTGTTTGTTTATGGTTGGATTTTTTTGTTTTTGCTGTGACACAAAAATAAGACTTAGGAACAACAGTTTCCATTCTTTCTAAAACAAATACACCATTAGATAATAAAAACTGAAAGAATCCCATGTTTTTAATCTTCAAACTAATAAACTTCTTCACATAAATGACTAAAGGATTTTTGAGGATATTTATCAGATGGGTATGAAACAGCTATTTATTTCAGTGGAAATAGTTCATATTTAAAATAAAGGAGGATATGGGGCGCCTGGGTGGCACAGTCGGTTAAGCGTCCGACTTCAGCCAGGTCACGATCTCGCGGTCCGTGAGTTCGAGCCCCGCGTCGGGCTCTGGGCTGATGGCTCAGAGCCTGGAGCCTGTTTCTGATTCTCTGTCTCCCTCTCTCTCTGCCCCTCCCCCGTTCATGCTCTGTCTCTCTCTGTCCCAAAAATAAATAAACGTTGAATAAAATAAAGGAGGATATGCAGACACCACCACAAAGGCAAACAACTTCAGAAACAACAGTTACAGTCTGATTTTTTTTTTTAGTTACTTGTTATTCTTTTTATTTCAGACTCTTCTTTTGCACAGGACTTTGTGTTTTGTTGTAATATAATTTATTGTCAAGTTAGCTAACATACAGTGTATACAGTGTGTTCTTGGCTGCAGGAGTAGTTTCCCATGATTCATTGCTTACATTCAACACCCACTGCTCATCCCAACAAGTGCCCTCCTTGATGCCCATCACCAATTATCTCCTCTCCCCTGCAATCAACCCTCAGTTTGTTCTTTGTATTGAAAGGTCTCTTATGGTGTTCCTCCTTTCTGTTTGAAACTGTTTTTTCCTCTTCCCCTCCCCCATGGTTTTCTGTTACGTTTCTCAAATTCCACATATGAGTGAAAACGTAATGGTATCGGCCCGTCTCTGATTGATTGATTTCACTTAACATAATACCCTCCATTTCCATCCACGTTGTTGCAAATGGCAAGATTTCATTCTTTCTCATTGTTAAGTAGTATTACATTATATAGATAGAGATAGAGATAGAGATAGAGATAGAGATAGAGATAGAGATAGATGTATATGTATGTATATACACCATATTTTCTTTATCCATTCATCAGTTGGTGGACATTTGGGCTCTTTCCATAATTTGACTGTTGTTGATAGCACTGTTATCCTATCCTATGCTATCCTATCCTATCCTGTCCTATCCTATCCTGTCCTATCCTATCCTATCCTATCCTATCCTATCCTATCCTATCCTATCCTATATCACAGTGCCCCTATGAATCAGCACTCCTGTATCCTTTGGATAAATTTCTAATAGTGTTATTGCTGAGTCATAGGGTAATTCTATTTTAAAATTTTTTGAGGAGCCTCCACACTCTTTTCCAGTGTGGCTGCACCAGTTTGCATTCTCACCACCAGTGCAAGAGGGTTCCTGTTTCTCCACATCCTCACCAACATCTGTTGTTTCCTGAGTTGTTAATTTTAGCCACTCTGACTAGTGTGAGGTGGTATCTCACTGTGGTATTGATTTGTATTCCCTGATGGTGAGAGATGTTGAGCATCTTTTCATGTGTCTGTTGGACAGCTGGATGTCTTCTTTGGAAAAGTGTCTATTCATGTCTTGTGGCCATTTCTTCACTGGATTATTTGTTTTTTGGGTATTAAGTTTGGTAAGTGGTTTATAGATTTTGGATACTAACCCTTTGTCCAATATGTCATTAGCAAATACCTTCTCCAATTCTGTTGGTTGCCTTTAGTTTTGCTGATTGTTTCCTTTGCTGTGTATCAGCTTTTTATCTTGATGAATTACCAATTGTTCATTTTTGCTTTTATTTCCCTTGCCTTAAGAGACATGTCTAGTAAGAAGTGCTGCAGCTGAGGTCAAAGAGGTTGTTGCCTGTTTTCTCTCCTAGGGTTTTGGTAGTTTCCTGTCTCACATTTAGGTATTACATCCATTTTGAATATATTTTTGTGTATGGTGTAAGAAAGTGGTCCAGGTTTATTCTTCTGCATGCTGCTGTCCAGTTCCCCCAGAACCATTTGCTAAAGAGACTGTCTTTTTCCCATTGGATACTCTTTCCTGCTTTGTTGAAGATTAGTTGGCCATACATTTATGCATCCATTTCTGGGTTCTCTATTCTATTCCATTGATCCATGTGTCTGTTTTTATGGCAATACCATACTGTCTTGATGATTATAGCTTTCCAGTACAGGGTAAAGTCTGGGATTGTGATGCCTCCAGCTTTGGTTTTCTTTTTCAACATTATTTTGGCTATTCGAGGCCTTTTGTGGTTCCAAAAAAATTTTAGGATTATTTGTTCTAGCTCTGAGAAGAATGCTGGTGCGATTTTGATTGGGTTTCCATTGAATGTGTAGATTACTTTGGGTACTATTGACATTTTAACAATATTTGTTCTTCCAATTCATGAGCATGGAACATTTTTCCATTTATTTGTGTCTTCTTCAATTTCTTTCATAAGTTTTCTGTAGTTTTCAGAATATAGATCTTTTACATCATTGGTTAGGTTTATTCCTAGGTATTTTATGTTCTTGGTGCATTTGTACATGGGATTGATTCCTTGATTTCTCTTTCTGTTGCTTCATTACCAGTGTATAGAAATGCAGCTGTTTTCTGTACATTGATTTTATATATTGTGACATTGCTGAATTCATGTATCAGTTCTAGCAATTTTTTGGTGGAGTCATTTGGGTTTTCTATGTAGAATATCATGTCATCTGTGATAAGTGGACGTTTGACTTCTTTGCCAGTTTGGATGCGTTTGATTTCATTTTGTTGTCTGATTGCTGAAGCTGACTTTCAACACTATGTTAAACACAGTGGTGAGAGTTGACATCCCTGTTGTGTTCCTGATCTCAGGGGGAAAGCCCTCAGTTTTTCCCCGTTGAGGTTGATATTAGCTGTGGGCCTTTCATATATGGCTTTTATGATGTTAAGGTATGCTCCTTCTATCCTGACTTTCTTGAGGGTTTTTATTAAGAAAAGATGCTGTATGTTATCAAATGCTTTTTTTTGCATCTATTGACAGGATCCTATGTTTCTTATCTTTCCTTCCATTAATGTGATGTATCACATTGATTGATTTGCAAATATTAAAGCAGCCCTGTAGTCCAGGAATGAATGCCACTTGATCATGGTGAGTAATTCTTTTAATATACTGTTGAATTCGATTTGCTAGTATCCTGTTGAGAATTTTTACATCCATGTTTGTCAGGCATTTTGGCCTGTAATTCTCCTTTTCCCTGGGGTCTTTTTCTGGTTTGGGAATCAAGGTAATGCTGGCTTCATAGAATGACTCTGGAAGCTTTCCTTCCATTTCTATTTTTTGGAACAGCTTCAGAAGAGTATGTATTAACTCTGCTTTAAATGTCTGGTAGAATTCCCCTGGGAAACCACCTGGACCAGGACTTTTATTTGTTGGAAGATTTTTGATAAATGATTCAATATATTTGCTGGTTATGGGTCTGTTCGAATTTTCTTTTTTTAATTAAAAAAATTTTTTTAATGTTGTATTTATTTTTTAGAGAGTGAGAGACAGATTGTGAGCAGGGGAGGGGCCAAGAGAGAGAGACTCAGAATCCAAAGCAGGCTCCAGGCTCTGAGCTGTCAGCATAGAGCCTGATGTGAGACTCAAACTCACAAACTGTGAGATCATGACTGACCCACCCAGGCACCCATATTTTCAAATTTTCTATTTCTTCCTGTTTGAGTTTGGTAAGGTGTGGGTGTCTAGGAATTTGTCCAGTTTTCCAGATTGTGCTGTTTGTTGCCATATAATTTTTCATAGTATCCTTTAATAATTATTTGTATTTCTGTGGTGTTTGTTGTGATCTCTCCTTTTTCATTCGTGATTTTATCTTTTTGGGTTCTTTCTCTTTTCTGTCTGAGAAGTCTGGCTAGGAGTTTATCAAGTTTGTTTATCCTTTCAAAAAACCAGCTCTTGGGGCGCCTGGGTGGCGCAGTCGGTTAAGCGTCCGACTTCAGCCAGGTCACGATCTCGCGGTCCGTGAGTTCGAGCCCCGCGTCAGGCTCTGGGCTGATAGCTCAGAGCCTGGAGCCTGTTTCCGATTCTGTGTCTCCCTCTCTCTCTGCCCCTACCCCGTTCATGCTCTGTCTCTCTCTGTCCCAAAAATAAATAAACGTTGAAAAAAAAAATTAAAAAAAAAAAAAAAACAAACCAGCTCTTAGATTCATTGATCTGTTCTACTGGTTTTTTTTATTCTACATTGTTTATTTCTGTTCTAATCTTTATTATCTCTTTTATTCTGCTGTCTTTGGGGTTTCTTTGCTGTTCTGCTTCTAGTTCCTTTAGGTTTCAGATTAGGTTCTGTATTTGGAATTTTTCTTGTTTCTTGAGATAGGCCTGGCCTTTGCTGCATCCCAAAGGGTTTGGTCATGTTTTCATTTTCATTTGTTTCCATATATTATGTAATTTCTTCTTTAATTGCCTGGTTGACCCCATTCATTCTTTTTTTTAAATTTTTTTAATGTTTATTTATTTTTGACAGAGAGAGAGAGACAGAGCATGAGCAGGGGAGGGGCAGAGAGAGAGGGAGACACAGAATCCAAAGAAGGCTCCAGGCTCTGAGCTATCAGCATAGAGCCCCACGTGGAGCTCAGACTCACAGACCATGAGATCATGACCCGAGCTAAAGCCAACGCTCAACCGACTGAGCCACCCAGGCGCCCCCCATTCATTCTTTAGTAGGGTGTTCTTTAACCATGCATTCGGAGTCTTTCTAAAGTTTTTCTTATGGTTGATTTGAAGTATCATAGTGTTGTGATCTAAAAATGTGCATGATATTATCTCAATACTGTTATATTTATTTAGGGCTATTTTGTGACCCAGTATGTGATCTATTTTGGAGAACATTCCATGTGCACTTGAGGAGAATGTGTATTCTGCTGCTTTTCAATGATAAGTTCTGAATATATGTGTCAAGTCGATCTGGTCCAGTGTATCATTCAAGGCCATTGTTTATTGATTTTCTGCCTAGATTATCTGTCCATTGTTGTAAGTGGAATATTAAAGTCACTTACTATTACCATTTTCTGATCAATAAAATTGCTTATGTTTGTGTAATTGATTTGTATATTTGGGACGTCTCAAGTTGGGGGCATAAACATTTACAATTGTTAGCTCTTCTTGATGGACCCCCTTAATTATGATATAATGCCCTTCTTCATCTCTTGTTACAGTCTGTAGTTTAAAATCTAATTTGTCTGATATAAGTATCGCTACTCCCGCTTTTTTGTCTTCAAATAGCATGATAAATGATTCTCCATCCCCTTACTTTCAATATGCAGGTGTTCTCAGGTCTAAAATGAGTCTTTTGAAGACAGCATATAGATGGATCTTGGTTTTTTATCCATTCTGATACCCTATGTCTTTTGATTGGGACATTTAGCCCATTTATATTCTGAGTTATTACTGAAAGATATGGATGTAGTGTCATTGTTTTATCTTTAGGTTTCATGCTTGTGGTGATGTCTCTGGTCCTTTGTATTCTTTTTCAGCATTCCACTAAGAGTTCCCCTTAGGATCTCCTGCAGGGCTGGTTTAGTGGTCATGAACTCCTTCAGTTTTTGTTTGTCTGGGAAAGCCTTTATCTCTCCTTCTATTCTGAATTACATCCTTACTGGATAAAAGATTCTTGACTGCATACTTTTCCTATTCAGCACATTGAGTATTTCCTGCCACTCCCTTCTGGCCTGCCAAGTTTCAGTGGACAGGTCTGCTACTACCTTTATGTGTCTACCCTTGTAGGATAAGGCCCGTTTGTCCCTAGCTTTTTTCAGAATTCTCTCCTTATCTTTGTATTTTGCCTGTTTCACTATGATACGTCATGGTGATGGCCTATTCTCTTTGAATCTGAAGGGAGTTTTCTGTGCCTTCTGGACTTGGATGTCTGCTTCCTTCCCCGGATTAGGGAAGTTCTAAGCCATAATTTGTTCAAATAAACTTTCTGCCCCTTTCTCTTTCTCTACTTCTTCTGGAACTCCTATGATACAGATATTATTATATTTCACTGAATCACTTAGGTCTTTAATTCTTCCCTCATGTTTAGTATTTTCTTATCTCTCTTTATCATTTCCCATAATTATATCTTTTGTTTCACTTATTCTCCTCTCTGATTTTTCTATCCTTGCTGTCACTTTTTCTGGTTTATTTTGCAGCTCATTTACAACATTTCTTAATTCATTGTGACTATTTCTTACTTCCTTGATCTCTGCTTCGATAGATTCTCTGCTGTCTTTTATGTTTTTATCAAGCCTAGGTATTAGTCTTATGACTATTACTCTAAATTCCTGTTCAGATATATTGTTCATATCTGTTTTGAGCAACTCTCTGGCTGTCGTTTCTTCCTGGAATTTCTTTTGAGGAGAATTCTTTCATTAAGTAATTTTGGCTAGTTTTTTGTCTTTTATGTGTTTTAATAGCTTGTTATATGTTCTGCACCTGCGAACACTACCATACTAAGAAGGGTTCATACATTGTCCAGGGCATGGCCCTTCAGGAGGTGTTTTTGGAGTGTGTTGCTTGTTCTCTGTTGTTGCTTTATGTCCCTACTTGTAGTGGTGTTTTGGACCTTCCACAAGGTGTGCTTTGATTTGTTCACTGAAGTAGCCCTGGAAAAAAATTTTTTTAAAGGTGGGGGGGGTGGAAGAAGCCTTATCCCATATACAGAGAGAAATGACAGGAGTGGGGAAAAAAAGAAAAAATGACCAGGTAGAGTTTCAGAGAAACTATATGGCTTCATCCAGGGAGAGAGAGTGAGAGAGAAAGAGAGAGGAAATTAAAGAAGGAGATACAGAAGAGGTAAAAAAAATACATTAAAAATGCCTACTTAAATAAACCAACAACCAAAATAGAGAAGGGAAGAAAGAAGGGAACAAAAAATATACATGTAAAATAAAAATTGACCAAGAATGAAATCAGAAAATGCAGAACTGCTGGACCGATGTCTGATGGTGCCTTGGAATTGGTGGCTGTGCTGGTCTGGAAGAGCGGCCTTCTGGTTCATTCAATTTCAGTGTTGCTCTGGTAGGTATGCAGTTGGCAGGCACGGAGGGATGGGGTTTGGTGTAAGCGGGTACCAGCTCCACTGGGGCCCACTGTCCGGTCCCTGAAGCCCCACCGTGTTGGTGATGGGAAGAAAAGTGGTGACACCCCAGTCTCTCCTCCACAGATGGCTGTTCCAAACTCTACTGTTCAGGCAGTCTTTACAGTGCTTTGTGGGCACAAGCGGGCTGCTTTGTCCTGCTCCACAGTCTCCTGTGCCGCGCAGGCACTTGGCTAGGATTCAAACCCCGATGTCTTAAAGGATCCTGCTCCACGTACCGCCGTTCTGGGGTGGCACCACTCTGCCCAGCCAACAAAGGGCCTCTGGCTGGCAGGCGCCCGCAGCGTCTTTTGTCCTTGGAGCAGCTATGTACCTCCTTGCCACAGCACCCGAGGGAGGGGATTGCTCTCTTACACTGTGCCTCTGAGCTCACCAAGGGCTGGCTCCCCCTTAATCCCAGGTGGGTGTACAGGGCAGCAGGCCCAGTCCCGAGAAAGTCCTGCAACACTGGGTCATCACTCCTAAGGCTGTTTCCAAGTCAGAGACTGACTGTCTCCACTTTTTTCCATTCCCTGGTCAGTGGTCTGGAGAGTTTTTCTCTTGTTCAGATGCTTCCACACTTCCACAGCCTGTCTCTCTCTTCCTTTTGTCTCTCTGTGGAAGGAGTTTTCCCTTTGGTCTGTGCATTCGCCACCCATTTTATCTCTCCCAATTGGCAGGCACGCACCTCTGGCCCGCCAAGCTGTCCCCTTGGGCTCCTGGAGATGTTTCTGTCACTCTGTAGCCCGGATTCCTGGAATTCCAAGTCTTTGGCCTCAATACTGCTGTTTGAGGTATGAGGGAAATTTGCCCCCCTCGCACCCCCGCCCCACTTCTCCTCCATGTTGACTCCTTTCTTGAGAATTCATAGTTTTAGATCTTAAGTTTAGGTAAGATCTATTTGGAGTTAATTTTTGTGCATAGTATGAGGTATGGAAATACTTTTTTATTTTTTTGTAAGTTGACATCTAGGTGTTCCAATGATATTTATGTTTTTTGTTTGTTTTTTATTTTAAATGCTGACTTTTGAGAACGAGAGAGAGAGAGAGCATGCATATGCAAGCAGGGGAGGGGCAGAGAGGGAGGAAGACAGAGGTCCAAAGCAGGCTCTGTGCTGTTAGTGCAGAGCCCGATGTGGGGCTTGAACTCACAAATGGAACCATGAGATCATGACCTGACTGGAAGTCAGATACTTAACTAAGCCACCCAGGTGCCCCATGTGATGTTTGTTGAAAAGCCTATACTTCCCACATTGAATTGTTCTGTAACTTTTCTGGAAAGTCAGTCTTCCATTGATACATGAATTTATTTCTGGGCTCTGTTTTTAACCATTGATCTATATATGATTGTGCCTTTGCCAATATCACATTGGTTGATTACTTTATTGCTTGCTTGCTTGCTTTATTTATTTATTTATTTATTTATTTATTTATTTATTATTGTTTACTGTGGCTTTAGAGTAATTTTCAAAATCAGGTAGCTCTGTGTTTTCAGAATTATTTTGGATAGTCTAGGTTCTGGAAATATCCCAATAAATTTTAGAATAAGCTTGTTAATTATTAACAACAACAACCACAACAAAAAGGCCTGCCAAGCTTTGATAGAAATTGTGTTGAATTTCTAAATTACTTTGGAAAATATTGCCATCCTGACAATATTAGACTTCCAGCTCACTAACATGAAACGTCTCTATTTAAATATTTAATTTCTTTCAGCAGTGTGTTATAGTTTTCAGTATATAAATCTTAAACTTTCATTTTTAAGTTGTTTTAAAAACATTTAATATTTTATACAATTTTAAATGGAATTTTTTTCTTAATTAAATTTTTGTATTTTTCATTGCTATTGTATAGAAATGCAAGTGATTTCTATGCATTGACTTTGTATCCCAAGACCTTCCTAAACAATGATTAGTTCTAGTAAATTTTTTTTTATGCATTCTTTCAGGTTCCCCTCATTTAAAATCATTTGTTCTTTAAGGACAGTTGTACTTCATTATTTCCAATATAGATGCATTTAACTAACTAATTAACTGGTTGATATTTTCTTTTTCTTTTTCTTTTTCCTTTTCTATTTTATTTTATTTTTTATATTTCTTATTTTTTAAAATTTTCCTTCTTGAACTTACTAAGAAAGCTAATATAACTGTGAATAGAAATAGTGAACATGACATCCTTAGTGAACATGACATCCTTGCCTTGCTACTGATCTTAGGGGACAACTATCAGTCTTATACCATTTAGTATAATGGATGTAGTTTTTTCATAAATTCCCCTTGTCAATTTGATGAAGTTTCCTTCCATTTCTAGTTTTATAAGACTTGTTTTGTTTTAATCATGAGTAAGTCTTAAGTTGTGCCAAATTATTTTCCTATATCTACTGACATGATTATGTGCTTTTTATCTTTTTTTAAATTTTTTAATGTTTGTTTATTTTTTAATCTTTTTTTAACATTTATTTATTTTTGAGAGACAGAGAGAGACAGAGTACAATCAGGGGAAGGGCAGAGGGAGAGAAAGAGAGAGAGACAGAATTTGAAGCACGCTCCAGCCTCTGAGCTGTCAGTACATAGCCTGATTGGGGCTCAAAACCACGAACTGTGAGACCATGACCTGAGCTGAACTTGAACGCTTAACTGACTGAGCCACCTAGGTGTCCCAGGTCTTTAATGATTTTAATATGATTGATATATTAAGTTAGTTTTGGGATGTCAGACTAACCTTATATTTCTCAGAAAAACTTCACTCAGTCATGGTGTATAATTCTTTTTATATTTTGCTGGTTCACTTTATAAACATTTTGTTAGGGATATTAATAAAGGATAGTGGTCTATGATTTTCTTTTCTAGTGATGTCTTTGGCTTTTTTATGAGGGTAATACTAGCCATAGTGGTAAGTGATGAATTGGTGTTATTCCCTCTGTAAATATTTGATAGAATTTATCATTGAGGTTACTGGGCCATAGGCTTTTGTGAGAAGATTTTTAATTCCTAATTCAATTTCTATATTTCCCATGGTTGTATTCAGATTTTCTATGGCTTCTTAACCCAGTTTTGGTAATTTATGTCTTTTTAGAAATTTTTATATTTTTTTCTAAGTAATTTAATGTGTTACCATAAAGTTGTCACAGTATTTCATTGTTACTTCCTTTAGTATCTGTGAGTCAGTAAAGAAACACATTCAGAGTTCAGATAATTTTTAGGTCTTCTTTGGCTTTCACTGTTTTTAATACCTTTTCACATCTCTTATGTCATGCTTATTCAACCTGCGGATTGGCAAGGAGTTTGTCTAGTTTGAATCCTCCCTAGTGTCCACTGTACCTGCAGGCATCTTTGTGCATCGATTAGGTCAACCTCAGGCCAGAAGAGTAGCAGTAGGTAAATTATGGTCCACGGGCCAAACCCATGACCTGTGCACTAAAACTGTGTATTTTTTATTATTTATTTTTTTAAGATTATTTTTTTAATGTTTATTTTTGAGAGAGATAGACAGAACACAAGCAGGGGAAGGATAGAGAGAGAGGGAGAGACAGAATCTGAAGTAGGCTCCAGGCTCCGAGCTGTCAGCACAGAGCCCAGCATGGAGCTTAAACTCACAAACCGTGACATCCTGACCTGAGCCGAAGTTGGACACTTAACCAACCAAGCCACTCAGGTGCCCCAAAAAACTGTGTGTATTTTTAAAGTAATGGGAAGAAGAAGAAAAAAGAAGAAGGAAAAGAGGAGTAGCAAGAAGGGTGGAAGTCCAGAAGGGGGAGGAAAGAGGAGAAGGAGAAGGGAAAACAGATACTGTAGGTGGCCCGCAGAACACAAAATACCTCTCTGGCTCTTTCAGAAACAGATCGCCTGTCCTCCAGGTAGAGCTGTTGACCCTCCATGTCTGTCAACAACACTGCTGGATGTGGGTGTCACCCACTGCTTCAAATTTTGAGAATCCCCTTCAGCCATCACAGAAAATCTGCCAGCCCTCGCAGCCTGTGCCACCCTGGGGGAAATGGGAGCAGTCCAGGCCAGAATGACTAGGTTCCCACTGCTCTTACCCATCTTACTCATTCAGCAGTTTTTTCATTTTTTAATGTTTTTATTTATTTTTGAGAAAGAGAGAGGGAGAGAGAGAGCATGAGCACAACCTGATTACTTCTACATGCTTCTCTTCAATTTCTGATTTTGCACTCTTCTTTACTTAAGAATTTCTTTAAAAAATCGCACAGGGAAAATGACTCCCCCCCCCCGCCACCACCACCACCCCGACCCAATCAAATTTTCGTATCAATGAGAGGGGGAGGGGCAGAGAGAGAGAATGAGACAGAGGATCTGAAGCAGGCTCTGTCTGCGCTGACAGCAAAGAGCCTGACGTGGGGCTTGCACCCGCCAACCGTGAGATCGTGTGGGCTGCAGCCCACCAGCTGTGAGATCATGACCCTGGCCACAACCAGTTGCTCAACCTACTCAATCACCCAGATGCCCCTTCTTCAGCAGTTCTTTTAAGCCTCAGTGCCTCTTAAAATTTGCAAACCTTTAGTCAGTTTCTAGACGACAGAAATGGATGTTTTTGTCAATTTTGCTTAACTTTCAAGCCGCTTTTTTGGAGAGGATTTTCTGACCTCACTTAGCTGTGGTTAGAAGGCCCACCTTCCTTGTAATTCATTTTAAAGAAAACTAAATGCAATACTAAAAAGAAAAAAAAGAATCAAATACTAATTTATCACTACACTATGTTCTTTGCTAAATATTTGTTAGCCAGAACAATTTGGTATATAGAAACTTGGGGATTTAAGAGCCACCAAAGCGAGTATGTTGTAACTTTATTTATTTTCAGGATTTAAAAAAGTCGTAAGATGGCAAAACTGCCCAGTGGCTGAGTCGAGCAGCGTACATTATTACAAGCCCAGACGGGCCATTCAACTGATAAATTGAAACTGGAGACTAAGTAATTGGTGGCAAATTTTCCAAAAGATCGTGTTTCTTCTAAATGTGAAATATTTAGCCAGAGCATCTTTTCTGGTAGGGAATAAATAAGTCAGCCACTGATACTGAATCCTTCTTTAGTACCATGGTTACAAAGATGGATAAACCCTTGACATGGTACGTTTATCTATCCTGTTGCCGTAACTAAATTTCCTCAAAGATAATTTTCCTTCCACTCTCCTCTGGACATCTCATATAAGAGCCAGGAAGTCCACAAAGAAAGGACCCTATGAGTTTTGAAAGCAGACAGAGTGTGGGCCTGATCCCTGGAGTTATGACACTCTCTATTTGCACAACATACTGTGGAAACTAGTTTTAAATCACATTGCTTTGTTTGTGATTCTACTACAGTTACCTGCCCCCAAATTTCTTTTAGAAAAAAAACATGAAATTATCTGTTTAAAAAATCCTCTTCTATTTTTACAAAATAATCTTTTTCTTTGCCCATCTCCATCCTCTATTCCTTGCCCCTAACCAACCCATCCCCTTATAAGCTAGATAGTTGATGATCTCCTATAAAGAAATAGTCAGAACCAGCCTACAGGGTTGATGTACATTGTGAAATAAACATAAGTATATCTTATTTCATTGGCTCAGGTTTGGTTGAGTAAATGTGAGTAGAGAGGGTCTGCCTCAGGCAGATCAGGGCTCTGGAGAATGAACACCCAAATGAATGACCAAGAAATGAAGACACCAATTTTCCGGGGGAGAATTGCCAGCTGTCATTTAAACTCATGTTTGCGCAGCAAAGTAGTGAAGAAATTTCAAAGACAGGGTAGCCTCAGCTATAATTTCACTTCATTATTTTCTCCTACCAATTTATGTTCAACTGCGTGTTGTTGTTGAAGTTCAAATACTTTAAAAAGCAGAATTTACTTTCAGTTGATTTTTTTTCTTTCAATCCACCTTCGCTGATTCTCTTTTATCAGTAAAAGTCTTAGCTATTTGATATGTTCTGCATTAAAGGCACAACCTGATTACTTCTACATGCTTCTCTTCAACTTCTGATTTTGCACACTTCTTTACTTAAGAATTTCTTTAAAAAATAGCACAGAGAAAATGACTGCCCCCCCACACCCCGACCCAATCAAATTTGTGTTTCAATTAAGACATTTGACACACAGTTTTAACAAATTTCCCAATTATGAATACAAGCACTTTGTTAGAACAACTTCTTTCTGTTTCCTCTCCAACCCTTTAGAAATTCTTCCCTGGGATTATTTTCAGTAGAAAAATGAGCAAACAATACAACCATTATCTGTACAGCATTTTTTTTTTGGTAACAAGCAAACCTAGAAATTTTAAGATAAATAACTGACATCCCACCTAAAACAATAAAGTATTCAAAGAAAACTTTTATATAGAATAAAAGAAATAATATTTTTGATGGGGTATGAAAGAAGTTATTTTATTTGCAAAAGCAACTTTTTAATATAGTTATCACTAAGTTTCCACTTGTTCCAGCTCACAAAAAATAATCCTTGCTTCCTGCTAAAATAAATATCACATACGGGGCGCCTGGGTGGCGCAGTCGGTTAAACGCCCGACTTCAGCCAGGTCACGATCTCGCGGTCCGTGAGTTCGAGCCCCGCGTCGGGCTCTGGGCTGATGGCTCAGAGGCTGGAGCCTGTTTCCGATTCTGTGTCTCCCTCTCTCTCTGCCCCTCCCCCGTTCATGCTCTGTCTCTCTCTGTCCCAAAATAAATAAACGTTGAAAGAAAAAAAAATTTAAAAAAATAAAATAAATATCACATTGTTTTTGCTGATCTACTAGTATAAAATCAGTAAAAAAGCTTTATGAAGTAAAACTTGAATAAAATTGTACAACGCATTTTTATGAGATTTTACAAAGTAAAGCACAAAGAAATTAGAAACCTAGATTTTGTAGATTTTTGATATATTATGAGTTTGCAACAAAAATTGTGTGTATGTATGTAGTATATGTATGTATATAGAGTGTATGTATAGAAGACTGATAAGATATGTCTTATCAGTCTTAAAGTTCAATATGATCACCATTGTATATACATGGTTTGGTATTTTGAATGACTTGTTAAAAACAATTTTATAATTGAGGAAAACTAATATTGGATCATCAAATGTTTGAGTAAAATATGAAAATCTCAGAAAAACAAAATTTTCAGACAAGATGTTCTCTTTTAAGGGCAGTTAAGAAGAATTAAATGTAGAAAATACAGTATTTATTGAATAGCATTGTAAAAAAAGGAGGTTACTTAAGACAAAATACAAACATACACACATTTAAAAGCATTACTTCTATCTACACACTTATTTTCAAGAGGAACTTTTCATCCCTTCTTGTTTTCCAAATGAAATCTATTGTCTAGTCTCTAACTCTTGACATTTCCCCCTCATTACACCTGCAGTTGTTTGCTAGAAGACTCTTTCCAGCCAAGAGGTAAGGTGAGTGATGACATTTATGGCAGAACCCAGAGCTGCAGGCAGTGGGAGTGTTAAAACCAAAAGCAAACCCATTCTGCCACTCTCCCGCCAGTCGTGACTCCATTCTTCTGCAGCAGGTGCTTCTTACTGCCAGCCCTAGTGAAAATCTTTTTAAACTCTGACTGAGCTTTCATCCTCTTGTGTGGCCATTGGCTGTCTCTATCATCTCTCATTTCCTGCGACTAATATGCCAACTGCTAACAGTCCAGTTTCCTTCATTTGGACTCAGTCTGAATCATTATAAATATTTCATTTACTTTAAAGGATTCTAAGATGTGTATATAACAGATTTTCACTGTTTTTCTTTTCTTTTAACTGTGAGCTATTAGAGTAGAAGTACTATGATATTGAGTTAGTCTTCCAAAAAAGTATGATTCAGGTTAATACACTACACAAACACGGGTCTGTTGCAATTTTTCGGCCTTTGCCAAAGAGCTAACTGTGTGTCCTTAGGTGAGATATTTAAACATTCTCCCCAAGATTCCTCAGCTAAAAAATAGGGATACTATAAAACATAAACTTAAAACATAGGACTTTTAGAGGCCCCACCAAAGTTATAAAATACAAATGAGAGTTGAATGCTAGTCATTATAACAGAAACTTTCCTTTAAGATCTAACTTAATTCATAACCCTTGGAACATATAACCTATGCTAGTGATTTCTGCCTTTTAATTTTAGAATTTCTATCCATTTTATGAAATTGCCATAGACGTCCTCACTTGAATAAATTTCCTCCCACTCTATGGAGCAGTCACTATTTAATCATTTAAAATATTCTCTGTTCATTTTATGTTCACTTAAAATATTAACATTTGTCCAAATGGGAAGGAAAGGGGGTAAGCTCAAAGAAAAGCTGGTTTTGAACAGAAATAACATTTGACATAAAGCCAAACCTCCAGGAGCAAGGATCCTAATCGTAATCTTAATCAAGTAACCCTCAATGAAGCATATGCTGCCAGGGGCTCACAGGAAGAGAGAAGTTACAGATAGACAATTCTTTTGGGGCTCTATTTGTAAAAAGAACCTGAAGAATTGTATCATCAACCTCCATTGTTTCAGAATGTTGAATTAAGTTCATAAAGCCTTTAATGGGAGAGCAAATATACATGAATCATGGCTTATCTTTTATCAGTGGGACCTTATTAGGGAGAGACAATTCACCAAGCTAGAGCAGCAGCATCGCCTTCTCGAAGGAGAAGGGACTCCTGCAGCCATCCGGACATCCTGAGAAATGGTTATTTTTCTGTTATTGTTCAGATTCTGGGTTGGGAATTGTGGGAAGGGAAAAATGGACTGTCAGCCCCAGAGCTTGTGAGGGGGTTAAGAGGCAGCTTAGTGAGGAAGGAGGCAGTGATCTTTGAGCCTCCCTGATCAAATTAAATCTGAGTTTATTTTGCCTTTAGTGAAACGCTCTTTAATAAGATATAAAAATTCAGTGGTTTTACGACAAAACTCAAGAGATTATGCCCAAATTGTGAACACCAATGGAACCTTAGGCGTCTACTGTCGGATGCTGCAGAGCCTAAACCTGGGGCTGCAAGGCAGGTGTGGAGTCCATAATGAAGTAGTGATTTAAGGTCATTGTGAGGTGAGAAGAAAACAGAACTTAAAAGGATTTTTCTCTTTTAATACTGTATTTTGCTTTCCAAGTATTGTTTTCTTTTCCTGTTTATTTGATTAGTCTATTTCCTTTGTGCTGACAAACAGAATGTTTGACAGGTACCTGAGTCCTCTGTTACTAGCATACTTCAGTGGGAAAGATTCTGCAAAAATGGTCCGCCATGTGAAAAGCACTGCCACCTACTGGTATTTATCTCAAACTGCAGCTCAGTTTAGCATAGCCGCTATGATTACATTACCCTGGGGATTACAAAACCAGACCATTCCAGAATGAATAAGAACTTTGGAGAGTTTTCAGTCATTGATTTGATACTCTAACTTTACTGCTGATGCAGAGTACAGAGAGGTTTTTCACTGGTAAGATACACATCACTTAGAAAGTAAATGTGCTCCTCTTGCCCAGAATTAGAATGTCTGCTGTTCATTTAATTAAAAAAAACAAAACAAAACAAAACAAAACAAAAACAAGTTTTTTGCTCAGGGCATTAAACTCTGTGATGTATAAGGACTTTAAAAACATTTTGATCCTACATTTAGTAATATATAATTTTAGAAAACAAACCATATTTAGGCAGATATATTGGATAAACCCACATCTAGAGTAACCCTAAAATAGAAATATTAATTATCTCATTTAAAAGGTTCAGTTATACATTTGAATTTCTACCTTCAAAGAATTCAACTGTTTTCCTCAACATGATTTTACTTTTTCAGGGAAATCTTGCCCCAAATTTAAACACTATCAATGCCTGTATGTTTCACATGGGGAAATTCCTCAAAATCTAAGAACATTAGACTTCTCAACCTTCAATACACAGCCTCATTAGACTATTCATTTTCCAAGACTGGTAAAACCCCAAGCCATCATCTCACTGTGTCCACTATTCTAAATTATTATATCATCAACTCTTCTCACCCCTAATAAAACCTTTGCATTGAAAGTCCTACCTTAAACTAATTATTTCAAAATCTTTATAATTATCTTATCTTTACTATCCCCGCTTCCAAGAGGTTACTAAGATTCTGTCAAGTTAGTGATATTCTTTATGACCATAATCAGTGAACTCAGCTTTGCCTAAGCAACAGATTATCATGGTGACATTTTAAAGCAGGATGTTCAATGATAGGTAGATAGATATAGATAAATAGATGATAGATAGATGTTTGGAAAAATGTTTTTGAAGCAAAGAGTTATACTTTTGAATGATTACTTTGAATTTTAGTGCCCTAAATCATTGTTGTATACTTTACAGTAAATTATAATGACAGCACATACTATAAAATTGAGACATAATGCAAAGGAAACTACTTAGGTCAGCTGACAAAGTGATATTAAAATATGCACAAAATAACATAAAAGCAAATGGAGAATAGCTTAATTGTTGTCTACAATAACTAAGTTAATTTATATTTCTCAAATGAAAATTAAATAGACACTAGGCTAAGAACACTGAAAAATATGTATGGGTAATGTCCATTCATAAGATGAAGTAACAAGTCAAATTCAGAAACTCCTCTAATTTTGAAAAAAAAAAGATATTTGAAGTTTTTGTTTTTGTTGCTATATAATAAATGGTCAGAACAGAAGAAAAATTTTTTAAATCATGAAAAACTGAATTTATTTCTTTACACTAATTAAAACACAGCAAATTGTCCTTTCAGAAAATCTGACCAGTTGATTTGAGTATCAGATGGTAGCATTTATTTAAACATATAGAAGAGACCTCTGGAGAACCAGCAATCATCTGCCGTGAGGGGCAAGGTGATGGTAGATGCTACTGTATAAAATGCAAAACAAACAAACAAGAAAGCACAGACATTCAAGGCATTTTTCCCAGTCATTGCTATTTAAAGACATGAAACATGATTCCAAAATAGCAAGCAAAAATTTGAGAGTAAAAGAATAGTGTAGTAAGCAAAACTATCGTCATTTCAGAAAAGTGGAATTTATTTTTTAAGTAAAATTAAAAAGTCATTATGTTTACCATCGTGATTATTCCGTCTTTAAGAAAAAAAGGAAAAAAATTAAAACATTTTTTTATCGCTGTGACTCATTTTTTCTCTTAAAGGCAACATGTCAGCCATACTAATGTCTTTAACTGAAAACCTTAATATTATATGGTTCTACAAGAAGGGAGGTCATGCTTCATATATGCTGAAAATTAATCCTGTGGGAAAGTTTTCAAATGTCATACTATGAGAAATAACTTAAAAAAAAAACAGGCTTTGGGATTCCAAACTAGAGAAAACTTGTAATACAGAATGAGCAGTTCTTGCTGTAGGGTCTTTCATACTTTATGAATCACATGTGCGATATCATTACTAATGGCTATTTAAATCATTTCCTGGGGGAATGCTCTTACACTATGGCCTGTGGACACACTTTGATCCTTCAGTGAAAACCTTTTCTCTGTATCACAAACAAATAACTACAAAACTCTCAATGTGATGTGATTTCTTGCAGATCTCTAAGCTGAAATTTATGTTACCAGAAACTGGCATTATCTGGCCAACTTTTAAAATGTGTATTCTGCCCAAGCAAGAGAGCTCCTTGATATAGCCAATGTCCTATTTGCAAGGCACTCATTTTCAAGCTAGCAACTTACTATTAAGTATATATTTATATTTCTCACTGTACCAGCACTTTATGTAGAAGGTTACCACAAATATAGATCACATCAGGACATTTTAAGAAAGAATTTGGGCCATTTAAAGTCCGTGGTATACCACAGAATTATGTGAATTCCTGTGGGAGCCCACCTTTCAGCAGCAACATGCATGGTTTTTGCAAATCCTGGAAATAAATGGATGACTCTGTTAGCACTTATAGACATTCCCATCACAGAAAGAAAGAACAATTCAAATATAACTTAATTGGCAGGAGGAATCAAGGAACAAGTTAATGCTCCTTTTCACCAGAATTGTCCAGGAAAAACAAGTTCTTTTCTACCTTTGAACTTATTAATCATTAAAATAATAGATCATCACGCTTGCTCTTAAATTGAAGAGTAGGCAAACTTCAAATCATTGTTTTGCCAAAATTGTTCATTGCTGAGCATAGCATCAAGAGCTTCAAAGTCTCCATTTCATCCTCAAATATTTTACAAAGTTTTGCTGCAGGCACAACAGAAGCCTTAGGCATGGTTTTCTGGCAGACACACTGATGACAGCAAGATGGTAATTTTGTGGACGGAACTTGCGACATAAGAGGAGAGAGGTTATTTAGCCCAGAGGGTAGCAGGTAGGAGCAGGACACCCCAGGAATGCAGTTTCAGAATTGACAGGGAGTGAAGTTCTCAACAAGCTGGAGTTACAGGCAAAGGAGTGAGGTGGGAGAGGGGCACATGCATTGGCTTGAATCTTGCAGCGTGTTCATCCTGGGTGCGTAGCATTATCAGGAAAAGGGAAACAGTATCTCACATCTCTTTTCCTCTTTTGTTAGAAATCCCTACTCCGCAGAAGCAAATGGTGGTGCGTTCACACTGGAAAACTCAGCAGCATTTACAAGTAGCGCATTATCACTTCCTTTGGTGCTCATTATACTAACATTAATCATTATAAATTCTTTTGGTGTGACAGTATTTCCTCTTCTTTGATCCCATAAGAAAACCTCAAGCAATGGGTCATTTGCCAGACAAACCAGTGAAGAGGGTCGATTTATTTATTTTTCCCTCTTTCTGGTCATGAATGATTTGAAATGAAGACTTCCCGAGACTAAGAAGTAGGTACGATGACAGTCTGAACCGTGTTGAACCTTAATTCCTGTCCTAATATTAGCCAAATTGAACCATCATTAGCATTTGGATTTAAGTTCTACCAGATGACAGTAGCGTATACACAACTAATTAAGAATTTCTTTCAGTAGCTGGTATATATAAAAATTTTTCTTGTGTTTAATGATGTTTACAACCTTGTTTAGGTGAGCATAACATTATGTTCTGTATTACATTTCCTATTAAGTTCAACAGCTTTCTCCTCCTTCCACTCCATATCTTGTTCTCATAATAATAGGACACATAGTTCAAGGCATTAAAACTAGTTCATGGTGTTAGACAGTTTTAAGGAATCCTAGTTTGATAGCTAAAGAAATAACACTGGAGTACCTAAAATGATCGTTTTACATCACGGTCCATTTATTTAAATTAGCTTAGTATTAAACAAAGAAATGTTGCAGTTTAAACTGCTTTATTCTTTCAAAAAAAAGGATACCTCTATTCTTTCTTTACACAGATCTTAGGAATTTCCTAATAGTTTCATCCTAGAAGACACTTTGCACTTAGCAGTTTTATTTATTATTATTACCTGTCTTTAAGAACTGCTTGCTGCTAACTGTTACAAATGCACAATAAAGTTTTCTTGTTATTATCTTGCTGCAGTGTTGATTAAGGTACTTAACAATGTGGATGCACACGTCGTTGGCAGTGAAGAAATAAATATTGTCCACTTTGATTTGGATGTTTTGCTATTGTTCATTTTTCAAAGAGCAAATCACTAACCAGCGTGCTGCTTGGGTAGTCCAGGTGTTTTATTCGTTTGTTTTTTAGTTTCAAAGGTTTTGGCTGATTTTTTTAAAAAATTGAGCGATTTTACTCTGCTTCAATAAAGTACTGCACAATCACAATGCGAATTAAGGACTGAAATATTATGCATTCATGGAGGTTAAACAACTAGACATTTATGCCTATATATCCCAGATATGAGTCATGGATGATTAGTTAAAATGTCTTTTATAACACCGCACTGGTTTTATAGAAGTCACTATCAATAATTGGGAATATGAATAACCCTGTGTACTGTCAAAAGGGAAGCAAAAATAAATAAATAATCTTTGAGAGGTCAGGATTCATTTATTGTTTCATTTTTTTAAATTAAAATTCTTGGATACTGAATACTACTTTCAGTCTAGATCCTGGGAACAAATACAGCCCTTGCTTTCATGGATCTCATAGTCTATTGAAGTGATATATTTTAACCAACTAATAAATCATACAAAATATGTAGTTTAAGGTGCGATCCAAAAAGTGATGAGGGTTAAGTCAGACAAATAACAAGGGAAAGATTATTCCAGGCAAAGGAGCAATTCCCCAAAGTCCTGAAAGAAAGAAATTACAAAGATGAGAGTGTAGAGTAGACAAGACTGAAATATAAAAATTAATGAATGTATGTATATATTTAAAAGTTATAGGTTTATTAAAAATTGAGAAATATTACAGATTATTTCCCTATACTCCAAATCAGTCCTACTATGTATATTAACATCCTACATTAGTATGGGACATTTGATGAGCTAATGTCAAATTCTTATTAGCTAAATTTCACAGTTTATTAAGACTTCCTTAGTTTTTACCTGATGTCCATTTTGTGTTCCAGAATTCTATCCGGGATACCAAATTACATTTCTTTGTCTTGTTGCCTTAGGCTCCTCTCAGCTGTAACAGTTTCTCAGACCTTCCTTATTTTTGATGACCTGAACAATTTCAAGGTGTACTATTCAGGTATTTTATAGCATGCCTTATACTGGAATGTTTCTGACGTTTTTCTCATGACTAGACTGGGGTTATGTTTTTTGGGAGGAGGTTCATGCAAGTAAAGTGCTAAGTTTTGATCACATCTCATTATGGGCATTTACTCTCAACGTGATTTAGTATTGTTGATTTTGACTTTGGTCACTGGACTGAGGTGGATTTGTCATTTTTTCTTTTTCCTCTGTAAAGTTACTCTTCTCCCACCCCCACTTTCCATAATCGACCGTTTGAAAGGCAGTCTTTATGTGCAGCTCACACAGAGGAGAGGATGTTATACTTCACCTCCTTAAGAGCAGAGTAGCTACATAAATTATTTGGAGTTATTCTGCATAGGAGATTTGTCTCTACTCCCTCATTTATTAATTTATTTAGTCCTTTATATCAACAGGTCTTCATGAACATTTATTTTATATGTTGGGTTATAATCGAATACTACTTTACTTATTGTATTGCTCAAATTGTTCCTGCTTTGGCCATTGGGAGCTCTTTAAGTTGATTTCTTTGTCCCTTTATCGTGTGCCCACAATGTGGGGTTTCATTTTGGGCACAGGAGACACTTCTTTAGCTTCTGTCACTACAAGATGCTCCAGGCTCATCCTGTATATTTCCTGCCACAGTGCTAGAATAAACCATTTCCCCCCAAATCTCTGGTTCCTTTATTGGAGAAGGTGCTGGAAAGCAAGATCTGAGTGCTAGATGTATTCACTGCTACTGGAGTGCTATTTCTTTTAGATCCCCTTAGCTGACAGAGCACAGAAATATATGGATGTATCCTGATGCGTTTATATAGGGATATATATGTATTTAAATCAGCTCAACATGACTTTACACTGATGTTGCCAACTCTGATCCACTAACACATGCCTCATTCTAACGTCCTCTTGCTTATCTGTGAATTTTCACCCCAGCTGTAAGAAACCTGACTTCCCTCCCACGATCCATCTACACAGATGTTCAATTCCAGCAAGCATGTGTAACGTACAGAATTGTTAAAGTATACCCTCGTGGGGAACAACTTTATCAACCAGAGTAAAGTGCTTATGTGCTATTCCTTTTCCTTTAGTCTTACAGACTCCACTTAGTTCCAAAGATACTTAGGTCAGCACCTTCTCCCCACCCTCACACATCAGTGAGGTAATGTCATATATTTATAATATGGTTGGATTTTCTTCTCATATTATACATTTATTTCTGGGATCCCTGGCCTCCTATTTTTTTTTTAATGTGCATTCATTAAGGTCCATTCTTCGTGCTATAAAATTTTTTGAGTTTTAACAAATGCATTGCTATCCACCCACGATTACAGTATCCTACGGAATAGTTTCACCATCCTAAAAATCCACTGTGCTTTGCTGATTCACCTTTCTTCCTCCCCCTGGAAACCACTGATCTTGTTACTGCTTCTGTAGTTTTGCCTTTTATAAATGCCACATAATTGGAATCATGTAGGCTTTCAGACTGGCTTCCTTCACTAACAGTACCCTTTTAAATTTTCTTTGTGTTTTTTGGTGTTTTAATAAACTTGTTTCTTTTTATCACTGAATATCATTCGATTGCACAATCATTCGATTGGGTCTAGCACATTTTGTTTATCCATTCACCTACAAAAAGACACTTAGGTTTTTGGGTGTATATAAGTTTTGAACTAAAATGGGGCACAGTTACTGGATTACATGGTAAGAGTATGCTTACCTTTGTAAGATTTTGCCAAATTGTCTTCTGATGTGTCTATGCATTTTTTCATTCATCCAAGAAATGAATGGGAGTCCCTGTTGCTCTTGCATCCTAACAAATTTGGTAATGTGAGGCTTTTGATTTTTGTTTTTAGCCACCCTAGTAGACATCCCATTGCTGTTTTAAATCACAGTTCCTTAACGACATGTTTGAGTGTCTTTTCATATGTTTAGTTGCCATTTCTTTGGGGGGAAGTATCTATTCAGATACTGCTTCTATTTAAAACTTTTTTTCTTATTGCTGAGTTTGGTTTTTGTTTTTAAGTTTATTTATTTTGAGAGAGAGAGAGGGAGCACGGGAGGGACAAAGAGAGGGGGACTGAGCTCATGAACTGCGAAATCATGACCTGAATTGAAATCAAGAGTTGGATGCTTAACCAACTGAGCCACCCAGGGCCCCTGTCTTACTGTTGAGTTTTAAGAGTTCTTTGCAGATTTTAGATACAGGTCTTTGTTATGATATCTGTTTTTGCAGTTTTTTTTTCTTAGTCTCTGGCATGTCTTTTCATTCTCTTGACTGTCTTCAGGGAGCAGAAGTTTTAAATCTTAAAGTCCTACTTACTTTTTTTTCCTTCATTGATTATGCTTTGGTGCTTCATTTAAAAACTCCAAGGTAACATAGATTTTTTAAAATAAACTTCATTTTATGGAGAAGTTTTAGGTTCACAACAATATTGAGCAGAAGACACAGAGATTTCCCATATACTCCCTGTCCCTACATATGCATAGATTATCGTCTCCCACCAGAGCGGTACATTTGTTACAGCTGATGAACCTATAGTGACACATCATCATCACCCAGAGTCCATAGTTTACATTATGGTTCACTCTTGGTGTTGTATATTCTATGGGTTTGGGTGCACCTATAGTGATAAATGCCCATCATTATGGTGCTGTGCAGAGTGGTTTCACTGCCCTTAAAATCCTCCAGGCTCTGCCTGTTCACCCCTCACTCCCCAGCCCCTAGCAACCACTGATCTTTTTATAGTCTCCATAGTTTTGTCTTTTAAAAAATGCCATGTAGTTAGAATCCTGTAATATGTAGCCTTTTCAAATTCAATTATTTCATTTAGTAAAATGCATTTAAGAGTCCACATGTGTTTTCATGACTTGATAGCATGTTTCTTTTTAGCACTGAATCGTATTTTATATTCTGAATGTGATGAGGTTTTTTGGGGGTGATAGTGGGGTTCGTGGGGTCCAGAGCCGACGGCCAAGAAGGAATTCCTGAAGACGTTTTTGATGCAAAAAAGTGGCTTTTTTAAAGTACGTGGACGGGACCTGTGGGCAGGAAGAGCTGCCCCTGACCATGAGGAGAGACTGGTTATATAGGACCCAGTTGGGGGAGGTAAAATCCAGGGGAAGTTTCCAGTGAGATTTTCATATGCTAAAGAAGACTCCCAGGATACTGGAGGCCTAGCTATCTTCAAGCTAAGGTTGTTTTTCCCTCTAGCAAAGCATTAGCATTAAGACAATAGGGAGTTCCTGGAGAAACTTTTTGCTCTGCCTGCCTCAAGTATTGTCAATGGGCTGCAGGTCATAAGGAAATTGAGTTCTATCTGCCATTTCCTTCTGCCTTTTTCCCCCCCACATCAAATGTATTGCAATTTATTTATCCATTCACCTACTAAAGGACATTCTGGTTGCTTCCAAAGATGGAAATTATGAATAAAACTGCCATAAACATCCATGTGCAGATTTTTGTGTGGTCCCATGTTTTTCAACTCCTTTGGTTAAATGCCAAGTCGTATGATTGCTGAGTTGTATGGTAAGAGTATGCTTAGCCTCGTAAGAAACCATCAAACTGTCTTCTAAAGTGACTTTATACTTTTGTGTTCCTACTAGGAATGAATGGGAGTCCCTAATTCGCCACATTCTTGTCAGTATTTGGTGTTGTCAGTATTCTGGATTTTGACCATGCTAATAGGTATGTAGTGATATCTCGTTGTCTTAATTTGCATTTCCCCAAAAATATATGACGTGGAACATCTTTTTATATGCTAATTTGCTCTCTGTGTATCTTCTTAGTGAAGTACTGTTAAGATTTTGGACCATTTTTTAATTGGATTGTTTGTTTACTTACTGTTGAATTTTAACAGCTCTCTGTATAATTTGAGTAATAGTCTTTTATCAGATATGTCTTTTGCAAATATTCTTCCAGTTTTGGCTTACGTTTTTATTCTTTTGAGTGACATTGAGGTTTCTCCTGTGTTTTCTTCTAGAAGTTTTATAGCATTTTGTTTTACGTTTAGATTGAAGATCCATTTTGAGTTAACTATGTGAAAGATTATTCTTTTGCATATGGATGACTAATTTTTCCAGTTCCATTTGTTAAAAAGATTATTCTTTCACCATTGAATGCTTTTGTTCCTTTGTCAGTAATCAGTTGACTATATTTGTGTGGGAAGACTGTTATATTTTTAAACAATATCACTGGACTATAATTTCATCTCATAAACTTCTCTGGAGTTAAGTGTGCAATTCAATAAGTAAATAAATTTACAAATTTATAGATTTATGCAATAATCACTGTAATCCAGTTTTAGAACTTTTCTTTCACTCAGAAAAGATGTCCTATGCCCATTTTCAGTTAATTCTCCCCCCTCACCCCTAAGTCTAGGAAACCACTCATCTAATCTACTTTCTCTGTGTATAAGGTTTGCCATTTCTTGTTGGTATGAACGTTTGCATACAAGTTTTTATGTAGCTGTATATTTCATTTCTTGGTATAAATTCCTAGGAGTAGAATTGCTCGTTGATATGGTTTGGGTTATATTATTATTTTCAATTTTTTTATTATTGTCATTATAATAGGTATGAAATAGTTCCTCAGGGTGGCTTTAATTTGAATTTCCCTGATTGACTAATGACTAAAGCATCTTTTCATATGTTTATTAGCCATTCCTATTCCTTCTTTAGTGAAACTCTATTCAAATTTCACTCACTTTTGACTGAGCTATTCATCTTCTTACAGATTTGTAAGAGTCTTTTATATATACTGGAAAAAAGTCCTTTATCAGGTATATGATTTGCAAATATTTTCTTCCTGTCTGTAACTTATCTTTTCATTTCCTAATAGTGAGTTTTGAAAGCATAAAAGTTTTTAATTGTGATGAAGATCAGTTTGTCATTTTTTTTTTCTTCTATGGGTTGTGTGTTTAGTGTCACATCTAAGACCTCTGCCCAACCCAAATTCACAAAAAAATTTCTTCTTGTTTTCTTCTAGAAATTTTATAATCTTAGTTTTCACATTTAGGTCTATTTTTCATTTTCAGTTAGTTTTTGTGTATTGTGGGAGTAGAGTATCTAAATTCCTCTTGTTGCATGAAGTTTTCCAGTTGTTCTAACACACTTTGTTGAAAAACCATCCTTTCCCCGTTGAATTACACTTGCAAAAAATTCATTGATTTTATATGTAAGAGCTTATTTCTGGATTCTTAAACCTATTTCATTGGTTTTTATTTCTATATTTATATAAGAATTACACCTTCTTGGTTACTATACCTTTATAGAAATATTGAATTCAGATATGTAAGTTCTTTGGCTTTATTCTTATTTTTCAAAATTATGTTGCCTTTTGACCTCACCAGATTTATCTTCCTCAGAGCTCTCTGTCACTACTAATGACCCTACCATTCAGGCAATTTTCAGACCAAACTATTTCTTTTTTTTTCGGTAATACTTCATGATTAATTCATCAAAAATCTTGAGAGCTCTACATGACAGATTATAAAGGCCAAGAGTGGAAAGAATGGATACTGGGAGATTAATTAAAAAGCAAATGCAGTAGTTCCTGAAGAAGAGGATATGGTTCTCACAGGATGGTAGGAGTAAGATGGAGAGAAGGGAGTAGATTTGAAATTTATTTTGGCAGTTAGAACCACCATGATTTGTAATACACTGAATATGGACAAATGGGACAGCCAGAGACTTTTACTGAGATAGGAAAACTAAATAAAGGGTGGGTTTGGGAGAAAGTTCGGGAGATGGACAATATTTAAATATTACACACTTTAAATATTAAATCTTTTGTGTGAACCCTTCAGAATCAAATTCTGTAACTCAAAGCAATGGTCATTTTCATAGACTCCCCTTTTTCAGTCTCTTAGCAGTAGATGACACAGCTCATCAGATTTTTCCCTTCTCTATGAGATTTCTTCATTTGGTTTAAACTTTTGGGTTTTTTCCTATCCCATTAGTATCTTCTCCATTTCTTTTGATGGATCTTTCTCCTCTTCATCTAAATAATCTAAATAATGGACTACTCAAGTTTTTGGGTTTTTTTTTTTCTCCTTATACTTTGATTTTCTCTGTCTTTACTTATCCTCTAGCTGATAGCATCCAGTCTTACAGATTTTAATTCTACTACTAATGTGATAACTGCCCAACTGATGCCTCCAGTCTTAACTTTCACCTGACCTACAGAATTGTGCCTTCAACCCTGCTTATATGTCTGACAGGCAGCTTACATATAATATCAAAGTCTGAACTCACAATTTCCTCACCAGTTTCTCCCCATCTGAATTCACTTCCTCACTGCTTCCCCTCAGTAAGTGGCACCACCATTAATCAAGCCAAAGACATGAGGGACATCTTTTTTCTCTCTTTCTGTCATGTGTAATGGCTAATCCAGTGGAATCTTATGGACATGATTTTCAAAACATCAATTATATGCCAGCACTTATCATCATATCTACCATTACTACCCTAGTCCAAACCACTGTTATTTCTACCCTACTTTTACTTCTCCCACTCTTATTTCTTTAAAATATATTTACTGTAGAACAATCACAGTGATATGTAAAAACTTACATCAGACATACTGCTTCCTGGCCTAAGACCATTCATTGGCTCCTCCCCACTTAGAGTTAAAACCAAAATCTTTACATGGCTCACAAGGCACTGCGTCATGTGGACCTTATTTCATCTCTGGTCAAGTTTTACTACATCACCACCCTTCTTCCTTTGCTCTGGCCACTCAAACCCTCTCAAGCATAGCCTGCTCCCGGTTCACAGCTGTGTAATGACCTTCAAGTGTGCCTGGCCATAGAAGATAGTTATTGATAACTAAATAGTGATGCTGTTATTAAACACAACCATAACCAACATTAACTTTTTTTTTCACACCAGAGTATTAGAAGCCATATACTAGGGGAAAATGAGGGAAAGAAGAGGTGAAGCTAGAGAAAGATACAGTACCAGTAATAATATTTAATAAGAAGTAGTAATATCTAATAAGTAGTAACATCTAATACAGAAATTATGTAAGGAATAAACACCATAACTGAAAAACCAAAGCCTTGATAATAATTCATGCCCCTCTACCTCATAGCAGGCACGAGTGCTCCTGTGCAGAATCATTGACAGGCACAAGGCTCTCTGAATCATTAAGAGGAAGTTGAAAGACATTGAAACACATCAAGAAAGCAAGAAGGCAGCTTAAAATGATTTAGGAGAAAAAAAAACACATTTTATAAATTCATTTAATTCCAATAATTTCACTACTTAAAAAATTGACTTTGCTTATTTGGAGAATTCAGTTTAGTGAAATAATTAATTTCCCAGTGATGCTGAGTGTCGCCCTGCCCAGGTCTCCTTAAGATAGGTAATTGGGGAACTTTTTATCAGTTTCACATAAAGAGATTCAAACTAAATAATTTTGTACTTAGCATAAAATCAATATTTTGCTTTCTAAATAGAGTATTGCTGTTCTTTTACTCTGTAAAGATTTTCTTCAAAAAAGTAAAATAAACCAACTTTACCTTTTGTTAAAATAGTTTATGCTCGTTGTGGAAATGTAGAAAGAATAGAAAAAAAATCACCTGTGTTCCTCCAGCAAAAGACAAAACACCATTAAACTATATGTGTGTCATGTCAGTATTTTTTTTACATAATTATTTTCTTCCAAAACTCCTCAGATCACTTGTTTTTCTTATTGATAGAAATTAAAATTATTATCTTTTGTTTATCTGAACCCATGAAACATCTCAATAATGTACTTAAAAAAATAAATCCTCTCAATATCCCACAGGATATTGTTAATACCTTTGTTTATCTAAGTTGTATCTCCTTTGTTGATCTAACAATGTCTGTAGTGTGCTTTATTAGAAATATTTTAACAAAAAATTCTCTTTATTAAAAAAAATAAAACTAATAGCACATAACATTTGAATTACAGCATTAAAATATTTGTAATGGAAAAACTTAAACAAGTATGAAATAGAAGTACCTACTATTCATAACAGTCACATCTCTAAAACAAACAAAAAAACCCCATGTAATTCCAATTTAAAATGTATTAAAGCTACATGTTAAGATCCAAATGAAATGCGTATACATTGTTTTAAAGTATTGTAATTTAATAGCTATGTATACTGCCAAAATTGTAGAAAGGATTCAGTAATTCATGACAAAAGTGAAATACTACATGGCCATTCAAATTAAATATTTTATTTGTTTTCTGAAAGGCATTCTAATTCTGCAAATAAAATTAAATCGATGTAACCTGTTTACATATACAGAAATGCTTTACCAAGCTTTTACTTCCCAGAAATCTTAACTTTTTTACATTTTTATATCACTCTCTCCTTGATATGCATTTGTTTTCTAAGCTTATTTGAGTAAGTTCGAATGGGTAAACTATAGTAATAATCAGAACTGTAGGGGATAATTATTTACTTAATCTCTCTTTTTTTTAAGTTCATTTATTTTTGAGAGAGAGAGAGAGAGAGTGAACAGGGGAGGGACAGAGAGAGAGAGGGTGAGAGAGAGAATCCCAAGCAGGCTCTGCACTGTCAGCGCAGAGCCCAGTGCAGGGCTTAAACTCACAAATCATGAGATCATGATCTGAGTTAAAATCAAGAGTCCAACACTTAACTGACTGAACCACCCAGGTGACCCTACTTACTTGATCTCTTAAGTAATTTTACATGTAAAAAGCATCTTCAAGGTCATCTAGGCCCATCAGTTTTTTTTAGAACTTCTTTCTATGAGGTCCCTGATAGATGGTCATCCAGCTGGGAGTTTTCTAGTGACTGAGAACTCACAAGTCATTCACTCCATAATTATATTCATTCTTCCATTGTTGATTCAGTTAACCAGTATTCACTGCATATCTACCATTTGCCTGTCAATACACTTGACACTGAATACATAAAGATGAGTAAACCTGAAGAAACATGAACACTATTAGAATGTTTTGTTTTGATTAAGCTTATAAATCTCTTTTTGCCGCTTCTCTCTTCCTGATTGTAAAGATGGTAGCTGTGAAGAATAATCCTAATATTTCTTTGTTACTTTTGAAATGTTTCTGTTAAAAAAAGACAGGAAAAGAAGTAAACATAAAATAAATTTGTGTTCTTAGAGTTCTACAAATATTGACGTAGTCATGGCTCCCTTTACTTTCTTTCTAAAAATCATGCACATAAGCACAATGCATACACCGTACATTTCTGGGTTAAAATCATCTTTAATTTCTTTATGTGACAGAGTTCCCCAAAGAGTTACTATATTTAAAATTACCTTTTGTCTAAAAATGTCTCTAATATGCTTTTAAATTTGGTACCCAAAATTAAAAAGGTAACCATTGCCTTTTAAATATGGTAACCAGAACTAAACAAAGATTTCCAGCATAGACTAAGAAAACAGGTGCCTCTGTATACTTATGTTTTCAACACAAGTAGCAGAATTTAAGTTGCAGTCATTTTGGAAGAGAGGGAAGGCCAGCCAATCACACTACTGACTTATATTGAGATTGTTTTCTGCATATAAAGTACTATGTTTTGTTCCTAGGGACTATTGATAAACTAGAATTTTTTTTTCTTTTTACTCCTTGGCAAGATTTTTATCATTTCTATATTTCATTTCATTGTTTTAATCTCATCATTTTAGCCCTTTGCACTTCTGGAATAACGGTTTTGTTACCGGATGTGTATACAGTTCGTTATGCTTCCTTGATTTCAATGATGTATAAATTTGATACTCTCTATAAGTTACTGATTTATAAAAATGTGAACTCAGACCACGGGAAAAATCTCAGAAGAAAAAAAATAATGAACCAATAATTAACCCTGAACTTGATAATGAACTTCGACTTGATAATGAACCAACAATCATTTTGTCTCACAAGCCACAAGAAGACCTCAGTGTCCACAGTCTTTATATTAAAATCTTCAAGTCTTGATAACCTGAAGCAGGTAATATTTCCAGCATTTTCTTTATGGATAAGTCCAGTTACCCCGTTTAAAAAGGAAACTGTTGTTTGATAAAATTTCTCAGGCAACCCTTGCTAGATCATTACTATTATTATTATTATTATTATTATTATTTTACTTTTTTGTGTCAAGTATTAATGGACATCATCTTTGATAATCTGTTCTGGAATGTCATCAAGGATATATCTATATTCTATTTACTTCTTTAACATTTATTTACAATAAATATAATTTTATATGGAATGATTTCTATAAGAAATTACATACTTAGATTTTTTTGTAACTGGAAGAAGATAGGATTAGATCATCTAATCCATCTCATTTTAAAAATGAATAAATTGAGGCATAGAGAAATACATTTATGTCAGTGTAAATCTAATTATGCATTTCATTTAGTGAGGTCCTTCACCATTTGCCAAGGACAATCCTAATTTACTCAAAGAAGTTAACTTGCAAGTTGAAGATACCCTCGGAATTTCCAGATATGACTTTCCATCATTATGAAGTTGAGCATATTTCATAACTACAGTCAAGGGAGTTTATGAATGGCCTGACTCCATCTATTCCACATAACTTACATTAATAAGAATTAGCATTAGATGAGAAAGGGATAAATTGGATACAACCATTACATTAAGTATAATATACCAAACTGTTGCCCTTCTGTCTATTACTGAAGGACAGACCAAGAAAAGACTGAGATTTCTGTGAGGTGAGCGGAAGGGCAGACTCAAAGTTACTGATGCTTCTGGGATATAAACTTGTCATAGAAAATGTAACGTTTTGTCTGAAAATAATTTGAATTTTGCAGAACCTGTTTTCTGAGGTTTCAAATCGGCATTAACTATATCATATTTTTAGCAATCAAAATTAAAACACTGTGGCAGTTTCTTTCTGCCTTTCTTTTTTTTTTTTTTAATTTTTTTTCAACGTTTATTTATTTTTGGGACAGAGAGAGACAGAGCATGAACGAGGGAGGGGCAGAGAGAGAGGGAGACACAGAATCGGAAACAGGCTCCAGGCTCTGAGCCATCAGCCCAGAGCCCGACGCGGGGCTCGAACTCACGGACCGCGAGATCATGACCTGGCTGAAGTCGGACGCTTAACCGACTGCGCCACCCAGGCGCCCCCTTTTTTTTTTTAATTTTTTTTTTTGCCTTTCTTAAATTTATTACATTATTATTACAAAAGTATTTTTTTGAGAAAGAGAGAGCCATGTGGGGTAGGAGCAGAGAGGGAGGGAGAGAATCCCAAGCAGGCTCTCACTGTCAGCACAGGGTCGGACACAGGGCTTGATCCCAGGAACTGTGAGATCATGACCTGAGCCGAAATCAAGAATCGGATGCTTAACCGACTGAGCCACCCAGGGGCCCCAATGTGATTCATTTTTTAAAATGAAGATAAAACACGAGTAAATAAGACAAAAAGACACAGTCCTTAAAATGTGAATTCTCTTGTGTCTCTAAGTGTACTTCTTTCTGCAAGCACCAAGCTTTGTGTTTGTCGGGCCAGGTCTACTGACAGAGCAAGGAGGACGGAGGTCTTTCTCTCATCTTGAATCAATCCGCACAGCTATTCCTGGTCCCTTGGAAACTGTGTGAGCTTCCACTTCGCTTTGCTTCTACAAAACTGGTTTGAAAAATGGGTTTAGAGCTGTGAGTGAGTGGCATTCTGGTGGTCAGAAAGGTAGCCTCTTGGAAAGAGACTAGTACAGAACTTCAAGATTAATTTTTATATTCATAACTACAATAACAACAATTATTTAGTGGCTTCCTACATGCCAGGTCTCATTTTTATTACATTTTAAAAATTTCACAATCAAGAAGTGAATGCATTCTCACTGTAAATTATTCAGTCATCACACAAAATAAAATTCAACCCCCATTTGTATGCCGGTCCCCCACAATTAACCACTATCTTCATGCATATAGTTTACACATGTTCTACCAATATGCTTTATATATTATGTATCTGTATATATAAATTCTTTATCATATTACTTTGTATTGTGGACTTTATGTGGAATTAGTTTTTATGTATTGTTCTTCAATTTATTTTTAAGTTTAACAGTATGACTTTGAAAATTCTTTGGCAATGTATATAGATATACCTTGTTCCTTTACTAAACAGTTGTACTGAACCATGAGCCATCATTATGGCATTTAGAGGTTCCTTCACTTCTCCAATTATAAGCAATCTCTTTTTACAAGATTAGAGTATTGTCTAGGGCAGACCCTAAGAAATAGAATTGTTGGGTCAGAGTATATACTTTTTCTTTATGATCTTAAATACAATTTTATGGTTTTCTTTATATAAGACTCACATTTTTCTCATTAGATTTATTCCTAATTTAGTATGTGTGTTACTAGTGTGATTGGGCATTTTTACTTATATTTTCAAATTAGCTATTGCTATTGTTATTGATTTTTGTCTGTTTTTATTTTGTATGGTGAGCTGGCTGAAGTCACTTAGTTTGTCAGTCAGTTTTCTTGACTTTTGTAGGTATATCTTTTTCTTTGTTTCCAATGATTCTTTCACTTATGTATTTATTTTGTATTTTATTTGGAAGGACTTCCAATATAGTGTCAGATAGTGGCACTGATGATAGAGGGTATTCATATCTTGTTTCTGGAATATTTATTAAGAATACATCTAATGTTTCTTGAGAAGTATGATATAGATTAAATTACTGTATCTACTGTATCTTTGTCAAGAAGTTGCCTCCTACTTTTTGTTTGCTAAATTTGTTTGCTGGTTTATTTGTTTGTATTTAGGAAAAAGAGTGGATTTTTCATCCTACTCTTATTGAGATATAATTGGCATACAGCACTGCATTATTTTAGGGTGTATAACATGATTTGATATATATGTATATCGAAAAACAGTTACCACAATGATGTTAGTTAACATCACCTCACATAGTTACCATATTTTTTTTTGCCATGAATACTTTTAAGATCTACTCTCTTAGAAAATTTCAAACATACACCAGTATTGTTAACTGTAATTACCATGTAATTTACATTAATGTAATGTAATGTAATGTAATGTTACATTACATCCCCAGAACCTACTTATCTTATAAATGAAAGTTTGTATGTTTTGACCACCTTCACACATTTCCTTGACCCCTACCCCTTATCTCTGGCAATCACCAATCTGTTCTCTGTATCTGTTTGGTTTTTGTGGGGTTTTAGAAGATTTTTACGTATAAGTGGGATCATACATCATTTGTCTTTCTCTGTCTGACTAATTTCATTTAGCATAATGCTCTCAAGTCAATCTGTGTTGCCACAAATGGCAAGGCTTCCTTCTTTTCATTGCTGAGTAATATTACATCACACATGCACGCGCACACACACACACACACACACACACACAGAACTGGGGGTACAGATACCTTTTTGAGATAGTGATTTTGTTTTCTTTGGATATATGAGAAGTGGAATATCTGGATCATATGGTAGTTATATTTTTAATATATGTTTTTGAAGAAGCTCTATACTGTTTTCCATGGTGGCTTCACCAACTTATAATCCTATCAATAGTGCAGAAAGATTAAAGAGGATGGATTTCGTCAAATAATGCTCTAGAATTCATATTTCTAAGACTCATAATGACTATGCCAGGCCAGAGTGTGAAGTGAGGTTCAAAGAGATTAGGTAGAAGGGTAGAACCAGCATCATGAATACTAGAGAAAAGGTGGAAGCTCTTAGGAATCAAAGGAGACCAAATAAAGGAAACTCAATTTTTCTCTTCTTTCTGACCTCTCTGATGGCTCTGTGAAAAGTTGCAGATGCCACTGTAAGGGGACTGGCATCTTACAACTCAACTCCATGCCATTTGAGTCAAAGCCTCCATGATTATATCCTAGCCCAGAGTTACAGAACCATGTAGGTGTGAGTAGAAAAAAAATACTCATCAGTGTGAATTGCTCTTTGCAATCAGACACATCCCGAGTCTGATATTTCTTGTCCTTGCTGTTTGCTGAAACTAAATGGATGAACTCTTGTAAATCACATCAGCCAAATTTCCTTCCAGGCCAATTTGGCAGCTGTCATATAGATATAATTGCAGGGTTCATTTGAGTAGAAATATATTATTAACTAAGATTTAAATGTTTTGTAAATATCGCTGATTTTGATAATATAGTTCTTATTTACAATTTCTATAACTAAATATTTATGCTGTTTGGCTATTGTTGTGTAGTATCTTTCTAACCACTTTGTGTGTGTGTGTGTGGCTATCATTATCTATTCTCTTGGCAATTTTTACACTTTTTTGTAAGAATCATGTTCTTAATGTTTACAATTTTTCAATATTTTAATGTTTCCATAAAAGTGCTTCTTGTTTAGGTGAAAAACATATCTTCACTTTTAGAAAGATGCAAAGCTATGTTTAATAATCAAAACCAAAACTATCCTTAAGAAAGCAAAATTTCTAATAACTAAAAGAGTTTCCTTATTCTGTTTTAGTGTTCTTTCACAATGAATTTTTACTTTAGTTTGGTAAGAACCTGTTCAGTGTCTTACCTCAGCTTTCTCTGAAAAGAAGCCAATAATCCTAAGATTGATACAATGTATCAGAAGCACTTCGCAGGAAAGATGAAAAATCCCTTTTCTTTTTCCATCTTTGGTCTATCATGCCTATAAGTACTACATATTTTACAAAAGAAAGGAAATCAGGTTTTGGGGTTTTTTTTCCCCCCCAAGAAGAGGGTCTTTCTAAAATTCCATTGTCTTTCACTAAACATTAAGTGCTAGTGCCCTGGAGAATAGGGCAGTGGCATTTCTACAGATATGTATGAGGTCTTACCCCTTCCAATACCCTACCCTTCTTGTGGGCAGAAATGCAACTGGAGAGGCTGGTGTGACACATGAGCATCCAATCACCAGAAAATGCCATTGGGATGAGTTGGCAAAATTGTAAACCATGTCACAAAGGAGAAATTGTAGGTGGTAAATGTAGGGGAGAATATTTTATGGCAATTAAAAAGGTTCAATTTTAAAAGATAGGCATCATATCTATTAGTATTGCATTTAAACTAATATCTAATTCTAGTAAAACAGATATGCTTATATGTCACTGATAGTAATAAAAGCTGTGCAGTCTCCTTAGGAAGTAATTTGGTAATACATATCAAGAGCAAAAATAATGCACAGCCCCTGGCCCATAAACCTTCTTATTGGTATTTATTTTAAGTAAATAATTCAAAAGTATGAAAAATTTATTATGTAAAATTACATTTAGTTCACTATCATTGATCATAATTATAAAAATAAATTATAAAAAACCCAGAGTGATCACAAACAGGATCTGATTAAGTAAGTTATGGCACCTACATGAAATCCTCAGCATTCTTATTTGTGCGAATTTACCCAAAGAAGACATAATAAAAGAATATATAATTTAATTGCAAAATATATTTTTTTATTTTGGTCTAACTGCTATGTTGGAGAAACAAGGCTCATGGGATATAATCAGATATCAACCTACTGAAACCGTTCTTTGAGACCAATTCTTGTCATCTTGGATGGCAATTAGCTCGGGTCCCTTGATTCTCCCAGTCATTCTTAGATAATGAAAAGTCCTACTGACTTCACAAAAACAAAAATAATTTAAAAAATATGTTTTAGAAATTTCTAACATTTTCTTTTAGAAATTACTCTAGTACAGTAATTACAACTCCATATTTATTCAAAAGTATTATTTCTGTTCTCCCCAGTCTCAATCCTGGGATGGAAGGTAGGGAGCATGCCTTATTTCTTCTTTCTTTTCCTCTTTTTCACGTTTAGTTTTCCTCTCTTGTCCTTCACACACAACCTTTCACTTTTAATTGACTGATTATGAGAAGACATGGATACCTCTTGGTCTTAGCAGGCATTTAAACTCTCTCTTAGCAGGCATTCATCTCTCAGTGAATGTTTATAAGGCTTCTTGGAAGACCCTCTTCCTTCTAAGGTCTCTTAGTCATAGTTCTCTTGATATTGGTGAAGCATTTTTAATGACTGATTGCAGATGATTTTCCTACCCGTCGAAGCATCTGACAGCCTCTTTCTTTCTGACAGTCTCTAGAGAGTATTTGAGATAATTCTCACATATCCTTTGCCCAGCAATGCAGTAACCACTCCTTGCCAGCCAGTATCTTGTAGTTTAGATGGTTCATGTCTGAAGTAGACTAGGCCACTGGATCCCAGGCTCCAGAGACCTCATAGCAAGCTCTTTTGTCCCTTTTCATGGCATGAGGTGAGAAGAAAACACCCTCACCCTCATCCATGGGGTGTGAGGAGATATCATAGCTTATGACAGCTCCTTTTATTTCCAAAAATCCATTTCTCGTCCCCTAAACTTCAAGCCCTTAGGACTCTTTGCTTACATGTCCTTTGTGATTTCTTGAACCTCATTGTGGAATATGATACCTTCCTCACTGGAGGAAGACCTCAGTGAAATTAAATCTAAAATACTCTCATTTTAAAACTCTGCACCAATTACATTGTTCATTATAATTATAAAGCAGAGGAATTCTAAATATTCAATAAAAAGGAGATGTTAAGTAAATGATTACTTAAATTGAATACAGTGCAGCCTTAAAAAAACAGTAATTTATCACTTTGAGACATGTTTAGAATAAAACACTAACAAATGACACAAAATCGCATGCGCTCTATGAGTAAAATTATGTAAAGTATGTGTGTTAAAATTGAGACTCTTATTTACAAAAGAATTGTTTAAAGTTAATAAGTTTTTTAAAAAATAATTTATTGTGAAAGACTATTAACTCAAGACATCTCAAAACCTCTATGCTTATTAGAGAAATGGTATTTGTTGGAGTTTGGATGCTGAGCATATGGGTATTTATTTTTTTAATATTTTCAGATTTTGTATGATCTTTGAAAGTGGCATTGCAATATTTGAAGGAGGACTTTAGCAGAAAAGGATCACCAAGAAAATATTTCAGTGCTATAAGATTATGCTTTATCATTCTAAAGTCATTTATTCTTTAGTGGCTGGTATTATATTTTATACACTTTTATAAGTCTCCAAACTTGCACAATTATGACACAAAGAAGGGTCTCAATAAATACATATTAAAAATTAATAAAGTAATTAATAATTAGATATTTATACTGGATCTTGTCAAATTTTTATTTTTATTATCTTTTCTATGGTCTTTTTTCAGGCTGTGTAATACACAGAATATCTAATCAAGTTTTGATGTTAAAATTCTATATATATATTATATATATATGTCATATATATATAAATGCTATATATGTGTATCCCATATATATATATATATATATATAGTCCTATGAGACATACATACATATACATATACATATATATAGTCCTTAAGGTATCAGACAGATGTAGGATAATTATTAGCTAAAAATTTATGGTAATTTTGTTGTTTATCTAACTTAGCACCTAATCTTCTCTCTACTTAGTATAGTTCTTGACTAATAATGTCCAAAGAAACTACTTATCCTATTCTTACCTCATGAACCAATAGTGAATTTGCATTTGGAAATATAAATTTTCCTCTTATTTCACTAAAAAAGTGAAGTGCAAAATGAAGCACCTGTTATGAAGCTTATATGAAAAGTCAACTTGAATAGTTTAAATAAGATGTCACCTTTATGATTTTGAGTATATTAAAGTTCTTCTTCTCTACTTTGCTTCATGATCAAGTATCTGACATTTTTATGCCATATGTTGCTTTTTAGTAACCAGCTTAGAATATGACATTAGAGGGAAAAGCATTACTTGTGGGATGCAGCTTAGAACAGTGGGGACGTCAAAGGTTTTGTGTGCATTATTTTATTTGATCTTCACATCCTGATGGGTGTGCCTTTATTGTTTTCATTTTAAAGACGAGGAAACCAAGGGTTAAGGAAGTAACTTGCTCATGTTCACATGTTAAATGAAAAAGTCGTATTTTTAAATACAAAAATTTTTTTAACGTTTGCTTATTTTTGAGAGACAGAGTGAGACAGACCATGAGTGGGGGAGGGGCGGAGAGAGAGGGAGACACAGAACCCGAAGCAGACTCCAGGCTCCAGGCTGTCAGCACAGAGATTGTGACCTGAGCCAAAGTTGGCTGCTCACCCAGGGGCCCCAAAAAAGTCAGATTTAAAACCAGATCTCTCTGACTCCAAATGTCTAGGGGTCAGTAGAGCTGATTTGATTCCCATTTAGTGTAAGATTTGCTGTAGGAATAGGCAAAGCCATTTACTCCATGTGTGTTAGATTCCTCATCCATACAATAAAAAGTGACCTGTCTAGGTGATCCCTCAAGTTCTCTACCACTTTATTAATTTTGAGTCTCAGAATTTGGAAAATAATGTCTTTGCTTTCAGAACCTTTGAACACCAGGAGTCATGTGCAACTTATCAACTTTCCAAATGGTTCCTTACACTATAGTATATAGTGTTAGGGAAGTACCACCATGCTTAGGAAGAAATGCTTCCTGAAGTGTTAGTGAGTTCATAGTACTTGTAGTAAGGCTCAATATCAGGGCCCAAGAGCAAGTCTCTATTTAGGAACACAGAAATATTGGCTCTTAGCTCTAAGACATGTCTTTAAAGTACATGGAGATGAATGAAGCAGATTGATCAAAGTGCTATCCTTAAAACTCCTTGTAATATGATTGTTGCAAACTGTTCTTGTGGGAACATTCAGGGCCAGGTTTCTGTCATCTATACTTTATAATATCCATGGTTGGAGAATTCTTCGTTATTCTCACTTTTATATACATTACAAGCAGCTACAGTGGGAGAAATATAAGCCTACTACAGTTTGGAGGAAGACCTTTCAAGGACTTTTTTTTTTTTTTTTTGATGCAAAGGCATTTCTGCATTAGGTACAGGATTAACAGTATAATTAGAGTAAATCAAAATGTTCTTGCATTGGTTTCATTTTTAGGAAATGTTAATTGCATGTTGCTTTATGCTGTGTCTGTATGATGGACTTCCTTAATTAGATTATGAGTTTTGGTTTGAAGGTCCAACCTCAGGGTAATTAAAACACTGGGTAATTAACCATATTTCCTAAAACATACACTCTGAAAATATTTTTGTAGTCATATCTCTGTGTTTTATATCTTTTAATGAACACATAATTTTTGTTTGTCTTCTTTCTTATGAAAGAACAGTGTGGAAGATTGTCATTGATGGGCCGCTATTATAATAAGATATGGGCTTGACTTTGGCTGATCATAGTCCTGGTATATTGGCAGAGTTGCATCCATCAGAGACAGACGCTGGCTGGCGGTGGTCATTTAAAAATCCTGCCTCTGTCTGCCAGACTGAGTTTTGGCAACAAGAGCCCCTACTTGTGCCAAGAAATAAAGTGTCATTTAATTGTTGGCATATTTCTAGTACATTCCTGAGAACTTGTAGATGTTACAGAGTAATACCCTAGACTTTTAGTTAAATATCAATTTTTGTAAACTGCAACAAAGCCTTATTTGGAGAAAGAAGACAAAGTGGGAGGGAAAAAGAGGATAAACATGAAGCAAGAGACTATAAGGTAAAAACAACAACAACCACAAAACCCAAAAAACAAAAACAGAAATACTTAGTTTCTAAGAAAAAAACAACAAAGGAAGGGAGTAAGTAAGATGACAGCCACTTTTGAAATCAAATGAGGTGGGGAATCTTTGGCAATGCAGTCTATGAAAGAGCAGTTGATAGATGTGGATTTTGTTTGGGAGGAAAAATGATTCATCGAGATGATCAATGGATTACAGAGAATGGGGCTTTCGTATTCATTTGTCACAGCCTCCTCCTAGAGGGGATGATGGTGCATCGGGGCGTACCAGTCCCTACTTTGTGACTTACTCTTATTCGGGACAAGTTAGCTAACTTCATACAGTGAGGTGAATGGGGATAATAATAAATGCTTTATAGTAGGCAGAATTAAGTAATTTAAGATAATACATGTACCATGCTAGAAAATCAATGCTTTCTCCTTAGAACTTGTTTCTTCTTTTAAAAGCAACACTTTCAATGTGACATTGATACTTTCTACTTCTTCCAGGCATTAGTTTCCTACTGGCTTTACTTTGATTCCACCATGGTAGTGACGGCCTTTCTAGAACATCAAGCAGCCCTGGCCCCTCCACATTCTTTTATTTTGCAAGGACCATAAAATACTTTAGTTACCTTTCCCCCTTCGTGACTTCCGTGCTGCTGTCACTCGCTTTATTTTCTCTCTATATATTTTAAAAATCCACATGACATTATTATAGTTTTATATAGTTGATGTTTATTTAAATTTTCTACATACTTATCAGTCTTGTGTTGTTTTTGATTCCTTTTTGTGACTATGGCTTTCCAATTGGGATCATTTTCCTTCTACTAGGAATACTGTCTTTAGTGGAAAGCTGTCTCAATTCTGTTTACCTGAAAATATCTTTATTTTACCTTCATTCCCATTAAAGGATTTTTGCTGGATATGGATTTCTCAGTTTTAGAAATTTGAGAATATGATTCATTATTTTCCAGCTCCTGTTGTTTCTGTGGAGAAATTCGTTTTCACTTTATGCAGCATTTATATGTGATCTGTCTTTTATCTCTGACTGTCTGTAAGATTCCCCTGTATTTGATATTCTACAGTTTCAGTAAAATGTGGATTTCTTAGGTTGTTTGTAATTTCTTGTGATTCTAGTATCTATGAGTTGATGTCTTTCAACAATTCTGGAAAATTCTCAGCATTCACTCCTCACATATTGCCTTTTCTTCCCTCTATCCTCTTTTTTTTTTTTTTTTAATTTTTTTTTTCAATGTTTATTTATTTTTGGGACAGAGAGAGACAGAGCATGAACGGGGGAGGGGCAGAGAGAGAGAGGGAGACACAGAATCGGAAACAGGCTCCAGGCTCTGAGCCATCAGCCCAGAGCCTGACGCGGGGCTCGAACTCACGGACTGTGAGATCGTGACCTGGCTGATGTTGGACGCTTAACCGACTGCGCCACCCAGGCACCCCCCTCTATCCTTTTAAACTATAATTCTATCTTTTTCCCTTCATTCCTTTGATAATATTTATGAAAGAATTTATATTCAATGGCTCCACTTCTTTACCAAATATCACTATTTATTGCTCTAGATCTTAAATTTTCCTATCATACCAAAACTGATTTCTTCAAATTTTTTTGCTTATTCATGTTCCCTAAATCTAAAAGCTTTTCTTTGCTTCTCATTATCCTCAGTTTCTCTGTAGAATTCAGCAATATTTGTCATCTTCTTTCCTCTTAATATTTCTCCTCTTCCTAACTTTAAGAGAAAATCAATTTCTTATCACATTTTTATCTTTTCCATTTCCCGCTTTATCTTCTTCACTTGAAATCTGCAAGATATTGATTGGTCTAAGAGTTTTTCCTCAAACTCCTTTTTTCTCTTTCTCATCTCTCCCCCAGAGACCCCAATGCATGCCTACCCCCTCCACATGGTCAAATAGCCGGATGGTAGGCACGGATTATGTGCTTATGTCCCCAGTGCTCAACTGGTTGTCAGATACTTTGAATACCACCACCACCATTATTATTGTTGTTATTATTATTATTATTATTATTATCATTATCATTATCTTGTTTCTTCTTTTAAAAGCAACACTTTCAAGGTTGCATTGACACTTTCTACTTATTATTATCTCCAATTTCCACTTCTCTAGCAAGTTCCAATACTATATTTTCGATTAGCTTGGTAACATTTTCATTTGATTTATTTCAAACACCTTAAACTCAACATGCTCTACAGCTAAAATCATTATCTCCACCCACCCCACCTCCACACTCACGGAGATTCTCTCCCCAGATTTTCTTACTGATGTCCTCATATCTCTTAATAGTAGCACTTAATTTTTCTGTCTCTCAAGCATCAAATATCAGAAACACTTTACATTTTACGCTTTAGTTTATCCTAAATCATATCGTCAATTTCTAGTTTTTCTTCTTTGTGTATTTCTCTGATTCCTTTCCCCCTTCTTCCTGTTACCATTGACATAACTGAATCCAAACACATCGCACCACTTGGACTTGCTTGTCCTCACTCTCATCTGTCCAGTGTGGCAGAGCCTCATTAATGTGAAAACACCTTTCTTCCTTCCTTCCTTCCTTCCTTCCTTCCTTCCTTCCTTCCTTCCTTCTTTCCTTCCTTTCTTTTTTCTCTTTCTTTCTTTCTTTCTTTCTTTCTTTCAAATTTAAATCCAAGTTACTTAGTATATAGTGTAATAATGATTTCAGGAATAGAATTTAGTGATTCATCACTTACATGTAACACCCAGTGCTCATCCAAACAAGTGTCTTCCTCAATGCCCATCACCCGTTTAGCCATCCCCCCCACCCATCTCCCCTCCAGCAACCCTCTGTTCTCTGTATTTAAAAGCCTCTTATGGTTTGTATCCCTCTCTGTGAAAACACCACTTTCAAAATGTTTTTTCATATTCACAAAAGGTACTATGGCTCGGAGCAATACTTGCATCAAAGGCCAGTAATTTCCAATTGGCAAGAGAAAATAACTTTATAAATTACAATAAAATGAGTTCTACAAGAATAAAGAAAAGTACAAAGTACAGCACCACTTTTTAAGCTATATGTTTTAACAGATATAAAATAACCCCATTAAATTGGTATACAGTTTTTACACTCCCACTCCCTGTTGCTCATCACAGATGGTAGCAGTTTGAAGACTAGCACTGTCAGCTGACGGCACGTTGAGTGGACCCCTCTTCAGTGCCCATGTCACTAATCTCTGCTGTGCCTGTAGAGCAGAATCAATAGGCCAGTTCTAAAATACGCAGATGTCCATGCCCCTGAGAACTAATGATAGAATCTCTGGGAGGGTTGCCAGGGCATAGGCGTTTCAAAAAAGCTGTAAAATTGATTCTGATACTCAGCCAGGGCTGAGAACTATTGGCTTATGGAGAAAAGTGCGCACTTTCAATTCTCTGTAATCTGGCTCCAGCCTATCTTTTAAATCTCATTAAAATCACTTCTTTCGTATATCCCATATTTCAGTCAATCAGGACCTTTGGCTTTCCCAATTTGATCTGCTCTTTCCCACCTCTGCTGTCAAGTCCCAGTCTGGAATGTTCTTCCCACCCCTCCACTATCAACATTCAATCCATCCTTCAAATGGCCATGTACTGAAAAATATCCCTCATTTACAAAACCATTGCTAATTAATTACAAAAAATAAATTTTCCCTCATCTAAATGTCTGTACTACTTTGGTATTTATGATATTTATCATAGTTTATTTGGATTCTAGTTGTGGAGGCATTGTATCGTAGAGAGAAAAGAAAAAGAATTTATAGTCAGTAGAACCACTTCTGAGTCAAGACTTTACCTCTTCCTAACTGTGTGACCTGAGATAAGCTCAATAAATTCTCCAAATATGCGTATTGAGAATAAAATTTGTAACCTTCATCACAAGATAGGTGTTATAAGTGAACAGTGAACAAGATAATGTATGTTAAAGCAATATCAGTACAAGGTATTATTACCTACTCTACTACATTAGAAGCATGTTTGGGGGATAAGAGTAAGTAATATAAATCTTTATATTTCTACACCCCCAGTAGGATATTTGACACAGCAAGAATTCAGTACATATTTTCAACTAAATGAATAAATGCATAAGCAGATCCCTTACATAGTAAAATTCCTAGTGTGAGTCCCAGTAGGCCATCTTGCCCAAAACTATTTCCAGTAGCTTGTTTGGTACTGATTCCTGAAATTCCAGCATTAGGGTTTTTTCTTTTGGATAAGTACTGATTATGCTAACAAAGATAATTTAAGTCATTCTAATGTATGCCTTTATACACATTTAATCTGTTTATCAGATTATTTTCTCCTCTGACAAAAGGTGTTTAGCATCTCATGAAAACACGGAGAAGTTACTGAAAAGATGGGAAAGGGGTTTTGAGGATATGAAAAATTAATCTAATCCCCTTCACTTTTTTTTCATGGAAGGAACCTGAGTTCATCAAATGACGATAGGTAATCTTGATTGATAATTTGCTATGTTATAGACTAAAATGCTTAGCACTTTACATGAATTATCTTTAATCCTTACTATTTGGTGTTATTGAGTCTATTTAATCTCATTTTACTTTTGAGAAAATGCAAACTCAGAGAGTTGGTTAAGGTTATATAACATAACCATTCAGTTATTCAACTAGTAAGTAATGGAGGAATGATTTGAGCCCAGATTTGACACTAGAACCCAAGCTTGGTCATTACAACCCTTCAGTAATTACCCAATAACTATTTGGGGCTAAGGATAAGTGTAAAAGTGTACAAGACCCATAGCCCCTGACTTCAAAGATTTGACATTCCTGTGGAAGAAAAGTCAAATAACAATTACTGTAGGAAATCACACAGAGGCTGATGGTAACATGCAGGGATACCTGACTGTGCAAGCCAGCTGGGAAAGATGAATGAGGGTATGTTTCCTGGAGGAGGCCACATAAAAAAACCACCAAGGAGTCTCTTCAGAATGAGCAGATGATGGGCAGAAAATTGAAGTAACATCTAGAAGGGTGAACTATTCCATACAGAGAGTGATTTCTTCAAGCTCTTGGAAGTAAAAGACATTATTAACCATTTAGGGAAACCTATTTAGGGATTATGCCTGGAGGATATAGTTAGAGACTGTAGTAGTGGAAGACAAAATAGGAGACATGAGTAAGGACCAAGGAATGTTCAAAACCAAAAGTTATTGTATGGATTATTCATCCTGTGGTTTAGGGAAAAAAAGAAGAAAGGTGCTGGTATTATTTGATTGTAAATGAGTATTTTTGGACATAGACAATATGTATTTAGTTTGCATTTGAAAGATAGTGTGATACAGAACTTAACTCATTCTTCTTTTATATGCCTTAATTTCTTCGGTTACTTTCAACAAGTTCCATATAGTAAGACACATGCTAGCTTTCACCAACAATAAATACTTGAAGCCAAGAATAGTTCAATGATTTGACTTCCTGACATAACCATGACACTTGCTCTATAGGTCTAATTTCTAGACCAAAGTTATTGCACTGCATATTAAAATCAAGAGGATTCTAGGAATATGATAACTTAAATGCATTCTGATTATAATTATTTCCTAACGCCAACCAACTGATTGAAAACCTCTCCTGGGCCCAGCAGCCATGCATTCTGCAGGTATACAGTGTCTGGTATCTTCCCCCAAACAAATCCATGCATCTATAAATGCACGGAAAAAAAAAAAGATCTTAGGAACAAAAAGAGAAGGAAGGAAAGGGAAGGAAAGGAAAGGAAGAAGGAAGGAAGGAAGGAAGGAAGGAAGGAAGGAAGGAAGGAAGGAAGGAATTATGAGGTACCCTGGAAGACTGGAGGCCATCTCAAATTGGTGTGGGTTAGCAAAGTGGGTATTAGAATCCCGTGATGGAAGATGGCTGGAAGTTTCATCAAGAGAACAGAAGAATGGGTTGTAAGAGAAAAACTTCCTTTTATTTTCTCATATAGTGGCAGAAATTAGCAACAGCCCAGATTCTTATATATGTATCCTGAAGTTCCATCAAGGCAGATCAGAAGTTCTACTGGGGTGGAGAAGTTTTTAAAAAAATTATAGACTTTACAGTGTCCCTGAGCCATTCACTCGTCTCCCCTCCTGCTTACTGCCCTCAGGCCTGGCAGACTAGATCTATGGAGACTACCCTCTCCTGGTGGAGCTTCATCTGAAGGTTTAAAGCATAAACCTGATCTGAAGGACTGTCTGGTTAACAGTCACTGATGTTAGTGATTCGGTGGTACCTGGACTTTCTGATCTCGCTCTTATTTAACACTAGCACAGAATATGGCCTGGCCTTAGTTTTCTACACATTACATGCATTTATAAACACAAATAAAAGAAACACAAAGAAATAGACACCATATACTCCACAAATGAGAATTATTAGAGCAGGTAAACCAAGAATTTTTTTTAAATGATTGTATAGTTAAGACAATAGACTATTAACAATATGGAAAAAGAACAATAAACCATTAAATAGAATGTAGGGGGAATATTAGGAAAGAAAATATAATAGTGGCCATAAAGAACACAATACATGGGATTGATGAGTATAGCAGGATAAATAATTTGACGAGTATAGCGGGAAAGCAAATAAATGAGCCTAAAGATCAGATTAGAAACTCTCTGAAGGAAAACAACAGGTAAGAATTAAAAAAATAAAAGCTAAAAGATATAGAGAATAAATGGAATTTTGAATAAGTCCCAGAAGGAGGGAAAAATGCAAAAATAATACATGTGAAGAATTAATAGATATTTTTCAAAATTAAAGAAAGTTGGAAGACTTTAAATTGATAGGGCTGATTAGGGGCCAAATGGAAAATAAAGAGCCACATCTAGATATTATAATGAGAATGAAGAATTCAAAAGCAAAGGAGAATGAAGCATGGAGCATGACTCTTGATCTCAGGGTCGTGAGTTCAAGCCCCACATTGGGCATAGGAATTACTTTAAAAAATAAAATCTTAAAAAAAAGATTATCTGCAAAGAAACAAAAATCAAATAGCCATAGACTTCTCAATAGCAAACTGAAAATAATAAGACAAAATAATATTATTTTTAAAGTATTCAAGATAAAGAACCATGAACCTTAAAACATCATCACTAGAGAGGTTGATATGTAAAGATTAAAGCTTAAAAAATATTTTCATGCATAAAGGTCCTCAGAACTTTTACCATAAAATGGCCCTCATTTAAAATACCTTTTGAAGAAGAAAACTATAGATGCTAAAAAGAGAAATGGAAAGTAAGTATTAACCAAATATCTTGGTTAAGCTTATTTTTATGTTAGGTAAATAAGAGTAAGGATGGAAAAAAAGGAAAAGTGTATTGACAACAATCTAAAACTAAAATTCTAATAATACAATACAATAATTGTATTATTGTATTCTAAAATTCTAATATTGTATTCTAATAATATTCTAATAATTCTAATAATACAATACAATAATTTAATAACAATAGGAAGAGGCAAGACAAAAAATATTAGAAATCATCCAGTTTTTATTGTGTTAGGAGGAAAATATCAACATTCACAAGTTGATAGTATAAGTCCTAAGGTAAAGACAACAGTGAAAATAATAAAAATAGAATATGTAATAAACCAGAAGGAGAAAATTTTATTCGATTGAAAGGAGGAATTATGGGAGGAAGGTATAAAAAGTGAAGAATGAATGAAAAATACAAAATGGCAGAAAGAAGTCTTAATTTAACAATAATTACAATTTACATTTAAGTTGGAAATGTGGATTAAGATAGCAGAAATAAGATCTAACTTCAAAATAATATACCCCTTAAAACACAGAGTAAACTTACTAATTAAGAGACCAAGACTCCATAATTGGGTGAAGAATTATGTTGTATGAAAAAGACAAACAAAACAAAAATACTCAGAAAGACTGAAAATGGAAGGATGGAAAATATACACCAGGCAAATAGAAATCAAAGAAAGCTTGGCATTTTCTTAGACAGTTTACACAATGCTGACAGACTGGAGTCAACACTGCAATACAACTAGATCAAAAGGCAGCCACTGTAGAGACAAGGAAGAATTTAGCAACAACCAATGGAGGCACAAGTGAGTCCAGATAAGGACCCAGGAGCATAGGCAGAGGCTGGACTGCACTTGATGAGATGCACTTGATGAGAGAGCCACTGGACTGGAGAAGGCACCAGGTGGATTTGATGCAACAGTTCTGAGAAGTGAACTTTGAGAGCCATTTGTGGAGTAACTGTTATAAGGAATGTGGAGGCTCTGAGCTGATTTGCTACAGAATATCTAATACCTCTTGTAACTGGGCAGTAAGAAGTTAAAAATATGTGACTATTGGGGGCACCTGGGTGGCTCAGTTAAGCGGCTGACTTCAGCTCAGGTCATGATCTCGTGGTTCATGAGTTTGAGCCCCATGTCAGGCTCTGTGCTGACAGCTCAGAGCCAGGATCCTGCTATGGATTCTGTGTCTCCCTCTCTCTCTCTGCCCCTCCACTGCTCACACTCTGTCTCTTTCTGTCTCCCAAAAATGAATAAATGGTAAAAAAAAAAATTTAAATATGTAACTATTGACCCTTGAACAACATTGGTTTGAATTACGGGTCCATTTATATATGAATTTTCCACCCATAAATACAGTACAGTACTGTAAATGTATTTTTTCCTCCTTATAGTTTCTTAACATTTTCTTTTCATTATCTTGCTGTATAAGCTTTGTAAGAATACACAGAATATACAATTAATCGACTTTATCGGTAAGGCTCCCAGTCAATAGTAGGTTATTAGTAGTTAAGTTTTTAGAGAGTCACAAGTTATATGCACATTTTTGACTGTGTAGAAGTGGGGGTGGGGGGTCGGCACTGCTAACCCCTGTGTTGTTCTAGGGCAGCTATAGTCCTGAATGAGAAAGAAAGAAAAAGGTGAATATGAAAAAATATAGAGTAGCAAGTAAGCAAAAGAAGAAAAGGAGAGAGGGAAGAAGGAAAGAGGGTGAAAGGAAATAAAGAAAAGATAGGTTATAATAAAAAATTAAATATGGCAAGAATAAAAGGCAAAAACTCAGTTTTTTAAAACTGATACAATTATGTGCTTTGCTTTGCCTATAAAAGAGCATTATGTCTGCTTTAGATGAAAACAGATTTGTCTTGCATATAGTCTTAAATATTTGTATGTTTGCATTTTTATTATTTTGTTTGTAAGTTTTTCTGAGATTATGAGATTCTGTTATAAGTAAAACAAAACAAAAAGCAGACTTTTTTTTTTTTTTTTTTTTTTTAAGAGAAACAAAGCTGCCCACGCTTGGCTTCCTTCCCTGGAGTCAGCCGTGGGACAGAAATGCAGACTTTGACTTCACATAACCTTTCTCCTACCTGTTCTGAAAGTTCCAAAGTAGCTGTTTTGTGTGGCTGGACATTGCTTTCACCAGAAATGATACTGGCCTCATTTTGCAATACCATCTGTAACTGACAGCCCAGAGTAGAGAAAATTCATAAAATTTTTATTTTCTGGTATAGAACAGAGGAAAACAGATGTAAAGATTGACTCTATCAGTTTCCTTCCAAGAAGGGGATTTACAGGGCATAGATTATCCTTCCTCATTATAAGAAATTTCCACTGAATTTTGAAAGGTTAGTAAAGGAAGTCTACCCACACAGAGATAGAGATATCATTGCCTATCATTTTTGTTATTACTTTAGTATTAATTTTTAATACACCTTTCATTTGGTGTGTGGAAGAGATGCAAATATCTATCCCATGTTGTCTTTTTGCATCTGACATCAAGGTAAAAATAAAAGACCCTACCTTGATCTGCCTGGTTTTCGTCATTGCCTCTATTAATTGAATATTTCTCTTTTAAGAGTCCATGGATGTTTTCAAGGTAGGAACTTTGGAGTCATTATTTTTATTACTGAGAATTATTAATACTTATTTTTCTATTTAATATTGCATAAGAGAATTCTGTTGCTCTTTCAGAGTAAAAACCTGAAAGTAGATTTAATTTCTAATGGTTTTAATTTTCTCATGGGGAGATGCTTCAGAAGGCTATCTCATGCATGGAGGTAGATATTGAATGTGATATTTAATAAAGACAAATGGGCACAGGAAAGTAAGTTTGTCAGTAATGCTTTGTTGGGCTCTGCCCTTTTTAAAATGAGTTAATGACTTTTGCTTCATGACCCATTTCTAATGGTAGCTTGGTCTTTTCTAAGAGGACGCCACTGTCATAGTTCAGAGGTATTAGGCAGTCATGCCTTTGTGGCAAATTAAAAGCACATGGGTAAGACTTAAATGTTACACACCTTTAGAATAGAAGGCCACCAACTAGTTTAATAAAGAAAGTATTTGAAGACAATGATTTGTAAAGTTATGCTTGGTAAGAAAATGTCTTGATCGTCACATTCTGTTTTAAAACATATTTATAAGAACTAGACAAAGCATTTTGAAGCGCACAGCTTTTCTAATTTAATACTATCTTATTGCATATTATATGTTAATGCAGATGGTATTTTATTTATATAAAAGCAGTACTTTGTCTCTCTTCACTCTGAAAGCAACCATTTTGCTTTATCCGATTTTACTTCATTTGAGTCCTGTGTGATCTAGGCTGAAAGTCAAGTCAAGTTAATAAAATCATTTATTTCATTCTAGAGTTACTTTTTGGATCTGGTAGAAAAAGCACAAATGTAAGAATCAAAATCCTGTTACCTAGTTCTATCACTGAACTGGACTCGAGTTATTTAATATTTAATCAAGGACTTTGTTTTCAGAAAAAAAATTAATTCCGTATCACTTACAAGATAACCAGTTCAATTAAGGATATTCATGTAGTGTTTTCTTTAATCTACTGCTACACTGTGGGTTGTAATGGAGAAGTATGGAATTTTGAGTAGGTGAAATAGTCAAGCTCATCACATGTAAACAAGCCATGGTAATAACTGAGCAAACACGATTGCTCCTCAAAGAGCGTCTATAGCAAGAGAATGTTTTGCATATGCGCATGTTAGTCAGGGATGACTATGCAGGAAGTGTTTTTGGGTGCTGGAAAATATTATTTACTTCTTATGCCTTCCATTCTTTCTTAGTGGCTGGTCATTCATAATAATCCAAGGTTGTGTTGAGTTCTTAAAAAACTGTTTTAGACATAATGCCATCTGCAGAGATACGACTGACATACATTCCAGTAATATCTGAAACACAGCCTAGACACAGGGACTGGATCCATTATGTCTTAGCCATTTCCTGTGAGTAGCTCTAATCTGCCATTTAGTATGTCATCTTAGCATGTGCCTCTTTTAGGTGGACCTACTCTTTCTTTTCCTGGCTATCCACTATGTCTGGAAGATGTCTAGTTCTATATCAAGAGGTGTGTGTGTTTGGGGCAACAATGTCTGAGCAAACGACTCTACAGGGGTGCATTAAATCCTGACCCCGTTACTCATTTCTGTGTTCAGCCTTGTATGTAGCTAGTTTATTTTGGAGGCAACATAAAGAAGACAATAGCAGGAGGAAAGAACTGGAGATAGAGCAATTCTGAGACCATTACAAAACCCTAGGTGAGAAATTAAGTGTACTTAATTAAGACATGAGGAGGAAAGAGGAGATGAACCCAATCAGCATTTATGGGAAAGACTCCTCCAGTTTGGTGAACAAATAGATGTGAAGGGGCAATATTTGTTTATCCACAACTGTAGTTCATCCAACATGGGTATGGGAGCTCTGTCGTCACCAGGAACCTCAACTCTTACTGCCTGAGACACATAGCATCCATGCTATATTTGAATGAACTCCACCTCTCCCATTGCATGTGTGTTCCTGCCAGCAGGAAAGACAGAGAATACTCCATTTTAGAATAGAGGTTCTGGCACTTGTAGACGTGACTGCTATTGACTTCAAGAGGAAAGAAACAGATACAGTCTGTATTCTGAGTAGACACATGGCCATCTGAAATTTGAGGTTTTATTAATGAAGAAGTAGAGAACAGATATTGAAAACAACTCCCAGTTGTAAAAACTCCCAGGCTAGATTCTCTCTACCCCCCAGCCGCCCGGAAGTAGAAAAATGAAATGAAACTTGGATGTTTTCTTGGTTTTGTCAGCCCAATAGATAGCAGATAAGTTGATGTAAGCATGGTTACAGGATATAGATGCAGATACACACACATTTACACATATTATACACAGGCATGTACATGTAGAGGTGTGTGTGTTTGGGTCAACAATGAGCAAACGACTCTACAGCCTACCCCCCATGTTGACTGAAATCACACTTGCATAGGAAACCAAAAAGGGAACAAAACATTTAAGTTGAATTACAAGTAGTCCACGAGAAAGATAAATTCTCAAACCAAATGATGTTTAAATTCTCTTTAAGATTTCACGTTATTTCCTTTAAGTTAGAGTAGAAATGGAGGGATTTGGGAGAGAGAGAGCAGAGCTGTGGATCATTCTATACACATGAAGAGCTCATAAAACATATGATTAGGAGTAATATTAGCCCAATCATAAGTTATTACTGAAGATATGCTTCTTGATATAGCTTAAAAATTGTTTACTCTATGGCTTTTTATCATTTCCCTGTTTCTATACTGTTCTATCATGTGAAAATGCAGTGATTTAATTTTCAGATCCATAATTAGTATACCAAAGACTCTGCAAATAAAACAATAATATGTTAATTTTCTCTTTGCAAAAGCAATTTCCTGCATATCAAAACACTGGAATAAACCAGGACCTTTTCTCTATTGTTGTATCCTGTTGTATATCCTAACTGTTATGGTTTTAGAATTTTATGACTTAATTTTTTTGGTATTTCTTTTGTTTTGTTTTGTTTCCAAACACAGTTATTGCTTTGGGCCATTTCTTGTATGAAGAATCAGAAAGTGTGAAAAAGAAAACAGATAGAATGGATCTCTAACATTAGAACCCAGCACATTTGGGGAAGTAGCTAAGACACATAAGCCTTAGATGTTTCAAGGTAGTTGTGTTTGGGAAAAATAGGCAAACTTTAAGTCTTAGGTGGCAGAGATAATAACCAGACAGATCTCTTACAACAGTTTTTTTCCAGAGAGATAAGAATGTTAATGAGGTCAGAGAGCAGCTCAGTGATGGCATAATAAGTCATGCACATACTGCCTTGAAAGAAAGATGAAAAGAAGTTTAAGGAAGGAAATAAGATTTTAACCCTTGGGATTGAAAGGCCTTCACCATTACTCACATTAGGGTTACTCATTTTAGACTACATAGGACAGAGAGCATTTGATTCTGTAGCTTATTTTCCATCACTACTGATATTAAATTACTGCATTTCAAACTTCAGAAATTGCAAATAAATACATGCTCTGGGTCACTTTGGTACAAAAGGTCCCAGGAAATTTATGACATGGTTTGGGGAGAAAAGGAGAAGACATGCTTCAGCTCAGAGCACCGAGGTTCTAACAGCTCTGTGGTAGAATCACTTTGTCAGCATAGACATGCTCCTTCATTGCCATCAAAAATGGTCTTAGGTTTTTACATGTGTTGTTTTTAAATCATTGTAAGAACAGAAAGTTACAGTATTTGGAATTCACTAAGTAGTCAGTGAGACTGTGCCAGTATTTTACATTTGTCATTTCCAAAGGCTGTTTGGGGAGTCCTTTCAGGATATGCCCATTTTTTTTAAATTTTTTTAATGTTTATTTATTTCTGAGACAGAGAGAGACAGAGCATGAGTGGGGAGGGGCAGAGAGAGAGAGGGAGACACAGAATCTGAAGCAGGCTCCAGGCTTTGAGCTGTCAGCACAGAGCCTGACGCGGGGCTCGAACTCACAAACCGTGAGATCATTACCTGAGCTGAAGTTGGTTGCTCATCTGACTGAGCCACCCAGGCGCCCCAGGATATGCCCAATTTTTATCTGATAATTTTGGTCAGTAGTAATGTATGCTTCAAGTATCTAGCTCTCTTACCGATTTTTCAGAAAAAGTTTTGTATTCAGGTTTGTATGAGTTCATGTATATGGAAGAATTTTATAAACTAGGTGCTATCTGAAAATGAGTTACTATGATTTTAGAGTAGATGCTATAGGAAGCCAGCCTTGTCGAGTAACAGGGGAGAAGCTAGACCCCTCCCTGTCCTCCTTTATACAGGTAAAAGTGTAGCACTAGACATTCAGACAATCTGGACTTACCTTTCTTCAAATTAAAAGGTGGTTTAATTAGTGATCTTTAAGATTGTTTTCATCTTAAATATTTAGATGTTAGAATAGGTAAATCCAGTGGAAGTTCAAGTAGCACTGAGGTGGAATGCTTAAAAAATATTTAGCCAGTTCAACCATAAAAAGAAATTAAGTACTGACACATGCTACAACATGGAGCACCTCAAATACATTATGCTAAGTGAAAGAGGGCAGAGACAAAACACTATAAGATTGTACAATTCCATTATGTGAAATGTTCAGAATAGACAAATCCATAGAGACAGAAAGTGGATGAGGGATTGCCCAGGGCTGGGGACACTACAGAGTCATGGCTAAAGGATGTAGGGTTTCTCTTTGGGGTAATGAAACTATTCTAAAATTGATTGTGGTGATGGATGAACCACTTTGTGTATCCATTAAAGGCCAGCCATGGAATTGTGCATTCAAATGGCTGAATTGGACAGCATGTTAATTATATCTCAATAAAACGTTTAAAAAACGAGATAGCTTTAGTGGTGCCAAGGATAACGTTGGAAGTATCTCAATGATTCTCTTAAAAAATTTTTTTTAATGTTTATTTATTTTTGAGAGAGACAGTGTGGTGGGGGTAGCAGAGAGAGAGGGAGACACAGAATCTGAAACAGGCTCCAGGCTCTGAGCTGTCAGCACAGAGCCCAACGCAGGGCTCAAACTCACAGACCTTGAGATCATGACCTGAGCTGAAGTCAGACGCACAACCAACTAAAACACCCAAGAGCCCCTCAATGGTTCTCTTTTACTGTGATGCCAGTCTCTGGTTAAAAATTACTTGATTGTCCTCACCAATGAAAATGATCATTAGTGTGGGAAATACAAGATAGGGATAAATTAATCTCAGGGGCTTTCTTACTGACTCCTATCAACCTTTTGCAGTGCCTTTACATGCTATTAGCATTATTGTTTTCACTCGCTCTCATTTGACAATGGAGTCTTTATTTCCAGGGCCTCTTACTTTTCAACACATACTTCTGTCTGTAGCTGTTCCCACCTATCACAACCATGGAACTGGCTTTTATCTGAGAAATAAACGCTGATCTACAGAAAGGGTGATTCACAGCTAAGTAATAGTAACACGTATATTTGTCACAGCATATGCATCTTTGAATTTTGCTCTTACAGTTCTGTGATTAGAAGAGATCTTCTTGTCCCCAATTTACAGAAGGAACCAAGGACCAGAGAAGTTAAATGTTTTGTGTAAAGTCAAACAGCTATTAAGTTGCAAATCCTGGATCAGAATTTAATCCTATCTGGTATCAAAAGCCAAGTTCTTTCTTTCACATTGTGCTGACTCTTACCAAAATGAAAAACAGCTCCCCTTCTGGAATGCTCTGGACTTTTAAAATAGAGTTGTTAATATAAAACCTCCTAGCAATAGAAATAATCCAGAAAGCTTGGAAAGAAACTGAAACTTGAAAAATCTACCTAACAAAGATCCATGGAAAATCTACCTAAGTGAAGGATTTTTAGATTTACAAAAAGATTCAATACAGTAGCTTTACAAAAAGAGTTCTCATATGCATTTACAATACAATTCAACTTACAGAAATCAGAGGCAGTTTTTATGTTGAAATATTAATCAAAGAACCTAATTTTAATTCCTGGTTCTTCCACTAACTACTTGAGTACCTTGTGAAGCCCACAGGAGCTTCAATTTCCTCAATAATAAGACATGTTGTCTTTTATTCACTCATTCATCCACTTATTCATTCATTTATTCATTCATTCGTCAAATACATGCCCAGGTTTTCTACTAAGTGATATGAATTCCATAGTGAGGAAACCCACAGATCAAAACCCTTCTCTGAGGGTCAGCTGCTCATTTGCTATCAGCTCTGTTTCCAACATTCTCAAACTCTGCAGTGTTTCCTTAGGCTCTCTTGCTCTCTGACTTCTGGTAAGTTCAACGTATAGGAGGTACAGAGTAAGAGGTGTGGAAAAAACAAAGTATTTCTCTCACAGTTTCTTTCTTTCTTTCTTTCTTTCTTTCTTTCTTTCTTTCTTTCTTTCGAGAGAAAGCATGAGCAGGGGAAGGACAGAGAGAGAGGGAGAGAGAGAGAGAGAGAGAGAGAGAGAGAGAGAGAGAGAATCCCAAGCAGGCTCCATGCTGTCAGTGCAGAGCCGGATGAGGGGCTCCATCTCATGATTATGAGATCATGACCTGAGCTGAAATCAAGAGCTGAACGGTCAACAGAATGAACCACCCAGGCACCCCAACAGTTACCCTTTTTTTAATGAGCCCTGCTCCTGCCTGGAAGCACCACCATGATTCCGCTTCTAGAAACACTGTTCCTTACATTATCTCTACAGCAGTAGAAGTGATAACAGCTTCCCACCATTGCAAATATCTCAGTGCCTCATGATCCCATTTTTTTTTTTTTGAAGAAAACGTATAGCCTGTTGTTCCAAGAAACTCTACAAACACCAAGCAAGATAAACACTAAGAAAAACACATCATTGTGTACTATAACCAAACCACTGAAAGCCAGTTAGAAATTCTTGAAACAGTGAGATCAAAAAAGAACAAAAAGGAGCAGTCTTGCTGACTTTTGGTTAGAAACAATGAAAGTAAGACAACAAGACATCTTCAAAGTACTGAAAAACAGCAGAAGCAAAAGTCCCTCTCAACCTAGAATTCTATATCTAGCAAAAATATTCTTCGAAACTGAAAGTGAAATAAAGACATTTTCAGGAAAGAACTGAGAGAATCATCCGCCAGCTGACCAGCTGTGTAAGAAATGTTAAAGGAAGTTCTTCAGGCTGAGGGAAAATTATACTAGATGAAAAATTAAATCTGTACAAATGCATGAAGAATGACCAGAAATGGTATATGTGTAGGCAAATATAAAATACTCTTTTGTTTGTAAAAGGTCTTTATAAAATGAATTTAAAAATAATAATAATAATAACAACATATTTAGGCTTTCTAAAACACACAGAAAGTAAAGTGAAAGGTATGAAAACATAGCCAAGTGATGAGGCCAGGGAGAAGAAAAATCTTCTTTTTCTTAAAAGAGAAAAAGGGTTATAGCTAACAAGCAACAAAAATTTAAAAACCTTTATGATTCTATAAGCGTGATCTCAGCAACAAATCTATTCTGTTTTTTAAAAGACACCCACTTAAGTTTCATTCAATATTTGCTTAAGTCTTGATTCTGCTATAACTCAAATGTAAAATTGTAAAGAGTATACATGTTTCTAATTTCCATTTGGGAAGAAAAACTAAAAGAAATACATAGGTAAATTTGGAACAACTTCAGTCAGTAAACTGCAGGTAATTTACTCCCGCCTCCTCAAGAATTCTGGTCACTTGACCATTTCAATTCTATTCATGGAGACACTTCTTCAATGACATTGAAACCTTGGGATTCCCAGACATATTGTGTGATACTATGCTGTCAACACGAGATCCATTAGCTTTTTGAAGGTCTTTGGTGTTTCCATGACTGTATAGGTATAATATTAAGGTGTTCTTGGTTGGATAGGTTTTATTTTATTCAAATAGAGTTTTGATTAATTTCAAGTTTCAGTATTAAGCATACTGTGCACAATATAATTTTTACTATCTGGCACATTGTCACAGGTTTGGAAAGCTTCTATGTCTTTGAGAATTTAAGACCAGAAAAGTCAAATGGGTGTTCTCAAAGTCTTGCTGGAGAAACAAGTAAGAATACCAAAATTAGAAATTGCTTGGCTAATATTAAAAAAGGAAAACAACAAGTTTTATAGAATTTCTATGTAATTCTTTTGTTGCTCTTATAAAGTTGAGGAATGCACAGTTATACATTAAAATTCCTTTATGAAATATAGTAGTAATTACATTAGTCTTAGTATGCTTTATTTTGAAATTTCACTAAGACTTTAATAAATACAGAGTACAATTTTAGATGCAACACCTCAAAACTTTGACTGTATTTGATGCCATTCATCATGTTTTCAAGAAGTTTGTGAATAGGAAAGGATTAACCTTGGTAACACAAAGACTTTCAAAATGAATTCTAGTCCAGTTATCATACCAAGACAACATTCATTCATAGTAGAACAAGCACTTATTAAAAATCTCATTTATGCTAAGTGCTGTAAGGGGCACCTTCATGCACTAAAGGCTCATATCTACATATGTATATTAGAATATGTATGGAAGTATATTTGAGAAAGAATGTTCAAGGTAAAAAAGATGGAATATGGTTGGGATGAGAGAAAGAGAGACTTGAGACAGAGTTGGAGAGAAAGAGAGAGAGAGATAACAAGGACAAAGTAATTACCAAAGTAATTGAAAAATACTTTTACTTTCTCTACACTTTCTGATTTAGGGTTTAGATAATTAAGCCAAAGGAATATGGATCAAGTCATTGTAACAAATTTAGTATACCCTTTTGATATCTCCTTTGAGGGTTAAATGCACACTGACATCTTAACAATTGCTGAGTGTGCTTGCCAACTTTGGCTCACAAATTTGGTTAAAGAGAGACAGACAGGAAGAAAGGAAAGGACATTGAAGGAGGCAGGGACAAAAGAGAGAAACATAATTTGTCCTTCTTTTATCCCACCATCAGATGAAGGACAAGTTTACATTGAGTTTTCTTAAGAGAAAAATAAATCACTGGATAGTCTTAAAGCTCCTCATAATATTCAGATGCTTGTGGTTGTTTTAAATCTGAAAGAAAAATCATGCACTCATACACACACATGGAATGTGATGAACATATTGCATGGGGATATGCATTTGATTCCAGATGTATTTTCTTAAAGGAGTTAATTCAATGAGCAGAACAAATATATCATGTGCAAAACCATAATGACAGAAATCATATTGTTTCAGAAATGGAAGTTGGAGAGCTTCTTATATTTTTATTAATGTGAAACATTTTTTTCTACTCTGCATTTGATTGATCACTTCATTCTGTTAAATTTGTACTGTATCTTAAGATTGAGCATGACTCATGCATATATGCTAAAAGCATGAATTTTTCTAAGAGGCCCTAGAGATAGGAAAGACCATGATTTTGAGATTAGCTACTTCATATTGGTTGCATGTTGTCACACACACATACACAAAATGCTGTGCAATAAGCACTCAAACTCAATGGTTTCAAACAGCAATTATTTTTTTTCCCCCTTACCAGTTTGCAGGATTAATGGATTCAGATAAGACAAGAAAGGGAAGTTCTAGTTCAGCTCACATATATGCAGCAGGCCCAAGGTTGGCTAGCTTGTTTGGGTTGGAGTACCTGAGTAGGGATCTGTTCTATGAGTCTTTTATCCTCTTCCTGGGACCCATGGGCTGGCTGGCAGAAGCACAAAAGAGCAAGCAGAACTATGCAAGGCCTCTTGAAGCTCAGGCACAACGTGAGTTCCATTTCATTCTAGTGGCTAGAGCTGGTCACGTTGCTGAACTGAGTCGTCTATTATGTAAGAAATTGCAAAGTCACAGGGTAAGGAATGTGGGTGGAGAAGAGTGAATAATTGAAGTCATTAGTGAAATCTGTCTTGTCTATGCTACAATTGGAAAGACCTGTAAGACACATTTGAGAGTGCGTCAACCATGAATAGTCCATTGATATGAAGAGGATCTACTTCTCAAGCTTCTGTAACTAGATCCCAACATTCAAGGCCTTCCCCGGGCATATCTTTGCTTTTGTCTATCACTTTCACACTGCCTTTGGAAATAGTGCTGTGCCCTGTAAGTGGAATGATCACATCATTGTATGGGATTGTAGTATATATGGTACTGAGGATGCTGTTTGTACAATGCATTTGCCACCGTATACAAATCCATGCATCAAACCACTGATCCAGTGGTTGTACTAGTCTCATTACTATCATATTTTATTAAGTCTTTCTTTCTACCAGTTCTGTTGTAAATAGGAAGTATGAAAATACTTCCATCTAAAGAAAAGCTTATTTTTATGCTTATCCTTACCTATCGCTCTAAGCCTTCTAGGAAACAATATCAAGAAAAGAAATCAAGATTTTGGGATTACAAGGCAACAAAGAAATGTTTTTTTTCCTTTATAAGCTGGTGTAATTGTAAGAACAAAGATTTGCAAAGGAAGGGAAGTTCCCAAAAGAATTACATCTTCATTTATATTTTATTTCCCTTCCCATATTTATCTTGTAATACATAAGGTTTATAAGTTTTTGTTTGCCTGGGGCACCTGGATGGCTCCATTGGGTAAGCATCTGACTCTTGATTTCAGCTCAGGTCGTGATCTCACAGTTCTGGGTTCGAGCCCCACATTGTGCTCTGTGCTGACTGTGTGGAACCTACTTGAGATTCTCTCTCCGTCTCTCTGCCCCTCGTCCATGTGTGTGCGAGTGCGCGCACACACACACACACACACACACTCTCTCTCTCTCTCTCTCTCTCTCTCTTAAAATAAATAAATAAACTTAAAAAAAAAGTTCTGTCTGCCTATTTGATGTGCAGATAGGTTACTTTATATGTTTCCAGAATAAATAACAGTTGTTAAAAATAGTCTAACTGCAAAACCATCAGTATATATTGTTCTCTTATTCACAAACTCTGTGCTCTGTGCCAATAAAATATTTCAAGATAAAGCATCTTATGAAATATATTCTCTTTTTTTACTGTATAATTTTCTTCATTTTTTTTCAGCAAACGCAATCTAAAACTGCAAATATCAACAAATAAAATAACTGTTTTGATGCTGACTACTGCTTTCTATACTTTGAAATTAAAACTTCTCTACTATAATAGCTTTCGGTAGATTAAAATATTATCTTCTATGATAGCTAAACAGTTTTATATTTAATTAGCTTTCAAGCCCCATGGATGAGTGTTAAGGGTGTTTATCTTTTTTTTCTTTTTTCAATTATAAAAATGAGGCAGTGACAGGATCAATCCATTTACCAACGTTCTTTCAGTTAGATTTTTTTTTTCATCATACATTTTAAAATTACTGAGTAACACACAGTAGTGAAACATGAATTAAAATGTCTCATAAAAATGTCAAGAAGATGTTAGCATTAAAGGTATAGTTACATATTTACAATTCACTCAAAAAGCATTCTTTTCTACTTAAGCTGCAGGGGGTAATCTCTAAATAATAACTAACATTTGAGCAATCTTTTACAGTTTGCAAGGCGCCTTTAGCTCTATTTAGCTGCAATTCAGAGAAAGGAATTGTTTTAAAGTCACCTAACAAATAAGATGCAGGGCCCACAACCGTATTTTCTGATTTTTAAAATTCTTATCTCTGAAAGCAGTCTGCAGTCTCCATAAGCTTGCAAATCTCTCTACTCCTCATCCCTTTCTTCTCAAATTTTATAAACTCACTTTATGCCACATACATTGGCAAGACGTTCCTCAGTTGTTATTCGGATGATAACATTCAGTCTTCGTAACTAAATTGGAAATGTTGTTACAAGTAGAGATCTCTGGTGCGGGTTCTTTCATCTCTCTCTCTCCTGTGCCCACAAGCCCTTAACCTCTCCTGGTTTATTAGATGCTTAGTAATGCTTGGTGACTGGATATAAAGAAATGTTTAGTCATTAGAGTAATTTATAGCATTTCCTAGTTCAGACTAATGTGAAGTTTCTTTGATTGAAGTACGTGTGTGCCTGTCTCTAAACCAAGGATTCTGTAGCAGTAAATGGCATTGAATTTCTGGAATATATGGAAAGACTCTGATTTAAGTAGGGTTTGCAGAATTTTGTTGATCCAAACTGTCTTTTCTGAGACTTAGATTAATTTTCTCACTTTCCATTCGGTAAAGTTCCTAAATCTTTTTTCTTAAAAATAAATTTATGTTTTTCTGCTCTGAATTGTTGAAAGACTTCCAACAGGTCCTGAAAGCACAGTGTTTCATCTCCTAGAGTTTCAATGAACTTTTTTTTTTCTTAATAGCTCGGTGAAACTGGAGAATAATTACTTTTTCAGTTAATGTTAAATTGATGGCATTTTTAAACAAAAAGCTGGCAGTAAATATTATGTCGAGCTGTAGTGTACTGAAGAGTGGTTTGGCCACTTTGCAACTCACCTCGGAGACATCAGACTTCCTTTGTGGTGCCAAGTGCAACATTAAGAATAGGAATAACACAGTGAGATGAAGGGGGTGCTGGCATTATTTTGCTCTAGGTGTAGAGTTGTGTATCTCCACACTCTGCTGTGTGAGACTGACTTTCCAATCCATTTATAACCAGACAGTCCTTTTGCAAAGACCCCCGAAGATCCATTTTCTCACAATCTAACAAATAAGTAGGTATAAAAAAAGTTAACATTAATAAGCCACTGGAATGCTTTAACTCTTCTCCAGTTTGTTCAAAACTTGGGACAAATTCACACCTTTTCAAATGCCTTTTTGTCACACCTTTTCACATGCCTTAAGGACACAAGAAAGAAATATTTTCCAAGGAGTAAACCAAGTACAGTGCATACTGCCCTGGTACCTGGAATGAACTACTGCAGAGCCAGCCCATTCTTAACAGATATTTCGATCAAACAGTGTGCATCCAAAAATATACTTTGTTTTTTTATGAGCAGAACTCTGTGTTGAATACTGTGAGGGACATCTAGTAAGGATGAAACAGTTTGAATTATGACACTACATAAATAAATACATTTAATACATTGTAGAAAGCATTAAATTTAATAATAGATGTACAGATAAAATTCTTTGTATTGGGAAGAGAAGAAGAGGTGATCTCCTCTTTGAAGGGGCTAAGAAGTAGTGAGAGAGGCAGCAGAGCCAAAAGTTCTGGGTTGGGATTGCATGTGAAGTGACCCAGGCTGTGGATTTCTACGAGACAGGTATACAGGAAGCAAGCAATTCAAAGTGAGAGAGATTAATTCTAAGCCATAAATGCAAGGTCAGGAATCAAGATGGGGGTCCCCGAGGTGGGAGTTCAGAACCTGGCATGTCAGACTGAGAACTAAGAGGATTAGAATGAGAACAGTTTTGGAACAAGTAAGGGTGGATGCCAGAGAAAAATCCCACCCACACTGAGTGAGTTTTCTGGGACACCAGACTTGAGGAGCTTGGCTTGGGCTGGTTCCTTTGTGGGGCAGGAGAATCCCAAGGAGGGGATGCTGTGTGAGTAGGGAAAGGTTATGCCCAGTTTTTTCTGGCACTGATGGCTGTCTTATGTGGGTGCATGTATGTGTGTTTGAAGAAGGACTGGATTGTTTGTGCTACAGGTTATGTGATTGCCACCATATTTGTGCATGGAATACAGCTTTCTTTGGTCTAGAAAATAGTTGACAAATGAATATATCATTCAGAATCTAAAAATCACGTTAAGCCTAAATTATCCATATTGGTTAGGTTGAGGTAATCAACTGGATTATACTATTTTTAGCCCTAACTTTAACTGTGTAAATGCAATTATAGTGGACATAGCTCCTCTAAATATATAAAAGAGGCAATGAGGAAATTGGCATATGTTGTTCCTAGTTCTTTTATCTTTTTATTAAAGAGCTTTATTGTGGTATATTTTATATATCATGCACTTCACCCATTTCAGGTATACAATTTGATGATTTTTGTTCACTTTGACAAGTGGCATTAACATCACCCAATTCAGTTTTAGGACATTTTCTTATCACACCTAAGATCCTGCCTGTCTATTTACAGTTGAACCTTCTTCCCAGCCTCAGGACCCAGGCAATAGCTAATTCACTGTCTATTTATACAAATTTGCCCTTTCTGGACATTTCATATAAATGGAATCTTAAGTCTGTCATCTCTTGTGTTTGGCTTCTTTCACATAGCGTGATGTACGTGTCCATAGCTCATTCTTTTTTAATGCCCAGAAATATCCCATCATATGCTGTAGGGGATAGCATACCACAGTTTGCTTATCCATTCACCAACTGACAGAGTGTTTAGTTGTTTTCAGTTTTAGAAATTATGAATAATGCTGCTATGAACATTTATGTGCAAGTCTTTGTGTGAATATATGTTTCATTTCTCTTGGATAGATTCCTAGGACTGGAGTTGCCATGTGATATGATAGTTTTATGTTTAAAATTCTGAAAAAAATGCCCAATTTTTTTTAATGTTTGTTTATTTTTGAGAGAGAGAGAAAGTGTGAGCAGGAGAGGGGCAGAGACAGAGAGAGGAAGACACAGAATCTGAAGCAGGCTCCAGGCTCTGAGTTGTCAGCACAGAGCCCAATGTGGGGCTCAAACTCACAAGCTGTGAGATCATGACCTGAGCCAAAGTCAAATGCTCAAATGACTGAGCCACCCAGTTTCCCCCAAATTGTTTTTTGAAGTGGCTGCCATGGTCCTGTTATCTTGATGTTGATGATGAAGACTATATCTGCTATTACTGCTTCTTATGTGATATTTGTTTTATCATGAGCCAGGATTGTGTCAAATTACATAGATTTAGATTCACAGATTATTTATAGATATATATTCATTCTTTGCTTTCAGTTCTCACAAAAATTCCATGTGGTAGGCACCAATATTATATTTTCATATGTATCTTGGGTACTTTCACGGTGTTCATGTTTTCAATTGCTTCAATATTAGTAGCCCAGAGTTTAAAAAACAGACCTAATATGTCAAAGGAAAGAAGCTCATGTGGTCTAAGAGAAAACAGGGAAGTATCAATATTTGTTGATATTAAGAGGCTGGATAATTTGTGAAGTTTAACATCACCTATGGATGAATTGAATAAGATGCATTTACCTATCGGGTGACCCATTTAAGCAAGAAATGTAGTCTGTTTTCGAAGATGAAGAATCATGACACAAAAACAGACACTCGGATCAATGGAACAGAATAGAGAACCCAGAAATGGACCCACAAACATATGGCCAACTCATCTTTGACAAAGCAGGAAAGAATATCCAATGTTATAAAGTATGTCTCTTCAGCAAGTGGTGCTGGGAAAACTGGACAGCGACATGCAGAAAAATGAACCTGGACCACTTTCTTACACCATACACAAAAATAAACTCAAAGTGGAGGAAAGACCTAAATGTAAGACAGGAAGACATCAAAATCCTTGAGGAGAAAGCAGGCAAAAACCTCTTTGATCTTGGCCGCAGCAACTTCTTATTCAATGTGTCTCCAGAGGCAAGAGAAACAAAAGCAAAAATGAACTACTGGGACCTCATCAAAATAAAAAGCTTCTGCACAGAGAAGGAAACAATCAGCAAAACTAAAAGGCAACTGACAGAATGGGAGAAGATATTTGCAAATGACATATCAGATAAAGGGTTAGTATCCAAAATCTATAAAGAACTTATCAAACTCAACATCCAAAAAAACAAATCATCCAGTGAAGAAATGGGCAAAAGACATGAATAGACACTTCTCCAAAGAAGACATCCAGATGGCCAACCGACACATGAAAAAATGCTCCACATCACTCATCATCAGGGAAATACAAATGAAAACCACAATGAGATACCACCTCACACCTGTCAGAATGGCTAACATGAACAACTCAGGCAACAGATGTTGGCAAGGATGCGGAGAAAGAGGATCTCTTTTGTGTTGCTGGTGGGAATGCAAGCTGGTGCAGCCATTCTGGAAAACAGTACAGAGGTTCCTCAAAAAATTAAAATACAACTACCCTACGACCCAGCGATTGCACTACTAGGTATTTATCCAAGGGATACAGGTATGCTATTTCTAAGGGGCACATGCACCCCAATGTTTATAACAGCACTATCAACAATAGCCAAAGTATGGAAAGAGCCCAAATGTTCCATCAATGGATGAATGGATAAAGAAAATATGGTCTATATACACAATGGAGTATTACTCAGCAATCAAAAAGAATGAAATCTTGTCATTTGCAACTACGTGGATGGAACTAGAAGGTATTATGCTAAGTGAAATTAGTCAGTCAGAGAAAGACAAGTATCCTATGACTTAACTCATATGAGGACTTTAAGAGACAAAACAGATGCACATAAGGGAAGGGAACCAAAAATAATATAAAAATGGGGGGGCAAAACATAAGAAACTCTTAAATATGGAGAACAAATAGAGGGTTACTAGAGGGAGTGTGGGAGGAGGGATAGGCTAAATGGGTAAGGGGCATTAAGGAATCTATTCCTGAAATCATTGTTGCACTATATGCTAACTAATTTGGATCTATATTTTAAGAAAAAGATGAAGAATCAGACTGGTACCCAAGAAATATTCCATGTCTGGGACTTTCCCAAACTTAGCCCATGCCAGCTCATAGATAAGTGGATGAATTCTTCCAGGGCAGATACTAGCTCTGTTGATTGCTTGTCTCTGTTGACTATATCATAATAGAAACACAGTGCATACTTCATTGATCAAATATGGCAAGAAATATACAATTTCCAGAAATATTCTCAGAGATATTAGTTATATCACGGTGAGTACATGCCAAATAGAAGCAACCATGAGGGTATCCAGATGACAGGATTGATAGGTTTTCAGTCCTGAAACTAAAACCATTTCAGCAAGGTGGCCTCACCTCTGTGCTCTAACTTTCCCAATTTGAATTTCCTCCCAAGGCCACACTAAGTCTTTGAGGGTACTTTAATTGTGTATAGTTACATTTACTTGGTCTCATAGAAAAAAAAAGCTATGTTAAAGATGGCCCAGTGATGTGGAACTTAGGGTATGCCAAACTTTTACTGAGAGGAAGGAAAAAAGGTGTCTCCCCCACTTTATATGTACTGTATTAACTGAAACAAAATGGTATCTAGATAAAAACATCAATTCTCATACCAGTTAAGATTTAGGCTTAGCTCCTAATAGCTCCTCCAATATTTATTTTTAATATTAAGGAACTTTAACTTAATAATTTTCTCTATTTCTTTCTCTAATTGACTTTGAATGAAGACAGACAAAGGCAGATAAATAATTAAGACGAAGATGCTGATTGATTAATGCCATTAACATACTTTTTGATTAAAGCTAACATGAATCCAATGGTGGTAAGACAGTGTGTGACTGATATTTTTATACACTGCCTCAGCACTTACTTGGGAAACAACTTGGCAACGACCATCAAAAGCCTTAAAAACGTTGTGCCTGTGACTAGGTAATTCCTCTTCTTGAAATTTGCCCTATGAATGTAAAGATAAATGTGGGAAACATGGAAATACATGGGAAAAGCTATCTGCAGAAAAATATCAGTCACAGGCTCTGCTTTCTATTTTTAGGTCCTGGAAATAACTTATTTGGACAACAAATAGGGAATGATTAGGTATCTATCAAATGACCCATGTAGTGGCATATAAGATAGCCATTAATAGTGCTGGTGATTACAACTTTGTGGTACACAAGAAGATGCTCATGATAAAGTTTTACATGAAATTGATATAAAGTGTTACATGCATTTTTGATAAATATTTATCTATTTTTTAATAAAGGAAGATATTTTGGAAAAAATAATACCAAAATACTAATAGAATCAGGCTCCTATGTTAAGCACACTCTCTCTTTTTTGTTTTTGTTTTTGTATGTGGTTATTCAGGATATCCAGGACAACAAAAAATAACAATGAAATTACTCATTACACTTTTAGTTAAAAATAGATTTTTGATTTTCTTTTTTTGTGAGGTAACATCTATTGACTGTTAATCATGGGCTGTATAGGAGGTTTCTATAAATCATATTTTTTAACTCTATTACTATTTCATAGTACAGATATTATTCTTAGCTTCCTTTTGTTGAGTGGGAAATCATAGCTTATAGAATTAATCTTGTTAAGTGAGGTATAGCAAGGGGTGGGGGGAGTGCAGCATTGAATGAAATCCTAACCCTGGCCAGTTCCCTCCAGAGCATAACCTCTTAACCAATACATTGTGTACTTCAAAACTGGGACTGGGGATTGGGTGATAATCTTGAGACTTTACAGATTAAGTGTCTGAAAAGAAAGGGAAGGAACGGTCCTTCTAGATTTTGGTATGGCATGGACAGAATTTTCATGTCTGAATTTTTCACTCGTAGTCGGGAGTTTGGTAGCATGAACTCAGATTCATGGGACTGAGAGTCGGAACAAGCAAAAAAGGCTTTGGCATGTTTCTTCATGATAGGTTTTACTTTTCCTCCTGACTCGACTCTAAACCATCATCAGACTCCTACTTGATATCAGGGATCACTCAGTTTAGTCTCTTGAGGACAGGAACAACTGCTGGCCATATTTGGGATTCCTGGACACCTTTGTCTTCTAAAAAGGAGAGTTTTGGGGAACGTGCAGTCTGGACAGAAAGAAACAGGAGTGTTGCTGTGGCTCCCTCCCTGATTCGAGAGCCAGGGAGATCAATCTTTATATGAGATTTTCAAAGTGGTTGGGTGGTATTTCCTTTCTCTTTCCTTGAGATTATCTGACTCACCCTGTCTGATCAACTGAGACAATCCTCTGAGAACAACTCTGAATGAGAATTACAGTAATAGCCTTTGTCTGACAGCAAAGAGATTTCCCTGAGCCAATATTTTTGGCCTGGAGACGAGCCCAAAGCAGTTTTACACTAGACCAGTTGAATTTGTCTCGAAAAAATATTTGTTTGCCCTGACTGTTTGGAATTTGAATGGGGAGTGGGAAGATCCAGCTGGTGGCTGTGAAGTGTGACAGTGTTTATTCCAATGAGATGGCTAAAGAGGGAGTATCTATTCAAGGGAAGAACCTCCTTTCCATGTGAAATGTCCATGCATCCAATCTCTGTATGACTCTTCCACTCTCTCCGCCACCCACCGCCTTTAGAATGAATTTGACACTCTTGTTTTGGCTGAAACAAAAACAAAAACAAACGAAAAGAGAAAGCCACTATAACATCTCCCACTCTCTTCTTATCACACAGCACAGTAGCCAGGAGTGCCTTATGGAATTAGAGGAAGGGAACAGTGCAGTTTCCGTGCTGTTTGGAACAGTTTATAATAGAACCCAAAGGCACATAATTTAGAAAAATGAAGAACTGAGTAGCTTTGGGTGGAATAATGTCCAGAACTGATACCATCAGATCACAGACTGTGTGGTGAATAAAACCACTGGCTTCCTTTTAGCCATGTGCCTTACTCAGCCCCCTCCTTAAATTGTGAGAATTTGACCCAGGAAAGGAGATTTGGCCTTAATCTCCAAATTCATATATCCATGTTCCTCGTGCCCCAAACTGAGCCATTTGTAACAATTTACACAGTAATAAATAAATGATCCTGTTGTGATGAAACAAATGGCCTTTAATCACGAATTTTCGATGAATCCTTAATAAATATTGATTACCATCATGATTATAATGACGTGATCGGTTACAATAAATTTTTAAGTAAACAGTACTACACCTGCACGCAACCAGAGGAAGATTTGATATCAATCCAGCAACAAAAGTTCTCTTTCTAACCTCATTCTCAACTGCCATTTGTTTTTAAAGGGGTTTTAAATGAACATTAAACATTTCACAAACCTGCTTTTTATACTCAATAATTTATTTCTTGTTAGAACAGTTTTTCAGGCTAATTAAGATAAATTGTTTGTAATGAACAGAAACCTGGCATTCACAGACTGGCTTGAAGTCTGAATTCTGAATGGCTGAAAGAGGAGGAATCTTTAAATTAGAAAGTGATTACTTATTCTGTAATTTGCTGGTCAAAGAAAGTACATATTCTTGATTCAGATTACCCTCCATATGTAGGTTGTGTTTTCTAAAGCAGTGCCAATATTTAAAACAAAGCTTGCTTGCTAATTTATGGATTAAAAATCTTTTTGAAGGATCGGAAGTCCAATTTGAGCACATCTTGGAAGATTGGCACTTATCTCTGAAATGGGCCTGTTGAATTTTTTCAGAGATCTGTTTCTTTCCTTTCACTTTCTACTTTCAGATTTTCCACATTTCTTCAATTCCTAGTCTAAATGTCATTTTAGAAGGAAAAGGATGCTCAATAGACTGAACTCAGGGACCCTGGTGAAATGACATATTTTTCTCTTCTATAAAGGCATAGGGTAAAACAACATGATCTTGTAAGAACCTTTCAGCCCTGAAATTCAATAATTCCGAGTTTTTCTTCATTCCTACATATTCTCCTTGCATTTGTAGTAACTTCCATCCCTAGGTTTATTAAAAGACCACCTGTTGTCTATTTTGCAGCAGATATCCTGTGGACCCATACTTATGGGGAAAAATGGTTTGGTTGCTTATTTATTAGTTTTATTTAATAACACATCATTCAATCGCAGAGTGTGCGAACACCAGCTGCTTCATGCTGATCATCATCTATTATAAGCACACAAAGCTTACTTAATATCAAGAAAGTGAATTTTTACAGAAGTCTGCTTTATTAAGATGTCTCTTATTCTTGAAATAACTTTTTATAAGGAGATCTGAAAGGGAGAGGATATTGAGACAAAGATAAAAACTTCAGTTCTAATGATCAGAAAATCATTTCTTAGTCTGTGTCTGTAGAAAAGTATAGGTCAAGATCTAGGATCCCATGTGCCTTAGCCATGTATAAATTAAGATGGTTGATGAATTGAACGCATGGTTATTTTAAGCCATCGGGGGGAAAAAAAAGAGAGCTGGGTCATTTTGTTTACATCTTACCACATGACATTCTAAAGCACTTTAAAATACTGGAGTGGAGCTCCCTGGGTTTACTGCACGTCAGCACAACTCTTACTTCTTGCTGCCCCTCAGAGAACTGAATGAACCTGGCAGCCTACGGGTCTGAGGTTAGCAGCACAGATCCTTCAGAGCACGGTGCATACAGGTCGTCTCCGTGGTCATCTTGTGTGTGTTGGTCTGTCCTTCACTGTTTTCTTCACTGTCCTTCACCCGCTGCCATCGACACTTTCTTGATTTTAAAGACTTTTACTGAAGTTTTGAAGAGGTCAGGGAAAGGCATGTGTCATGCATTCTTTCACCTCTTTACCCATCTCTCCACTGTTCTCCCTCACCTTTTTAAATCTTTAATGTAGAAATCGCCCTTTTTGCCTCAGCAAGGACAGCATCCCTGATATGCAGTTTCTTTTCATCATTAAATATTTTCTAGAAAAATTTGTTGGATGAATATTTCCCCTTCCCCACCTGGTCACCTATGGGACCCCTCCCAAGTTAGTAGATATTTCATATAAAAAGTTTAGAATGCCACTTTATTATTTGTTTTATTCTGAAACTTTTCAAATCCCTTAATGGGCTATTGAATTGTGTGAATTTCCATGGAGGGGAGAGTGAGAACTATAATAATCTACTTTGGCCAAACATACAAAATCTTTTTTGTTTTTTCCCCATAGAACCCTTAATGACATCTTTGTAGTACATTAAGTCCTCTGGTACAGTTTTAGAAATTTACTCTCAAGAAAGATGATGCTGATTTTCCATTATGTGCTGACAGAGAATGCGAACGAGGAAGGAAGTAGAAGGCACAACCTGGCTTGGTGGGCTGCACTTGAATTTTAGGCAGAGGAACAGGGTATAGCCAGAAGGCAAAGTGGGACATTTTTACACGCATACTTTGAAATGTACAATCTTCTCATCAGGATCGTCTTATTAACTGGTTCCCAACCTTTGTGAATATCAGGACCTCCCTTTCACATCCAAATTTTATGTTTTCCCACATGATTAAGTTATCATACTTTTTTTCTATGTATTGAGAAAATATATAATAATAAAAGCTACTATGATAACAAGAAACAAATACACACCTATAACAATAGTTAAAATCCAGAAAGCGGGTAGTACCAAATGCTGATGGGGATACGGAGCCACAGGAACTCTCTCATTGCTGGTGGGAATGCAAAATGGTATAGCCACTTTGGGAGTACTTACAAGATCAAAGTTTTTTACAAAATTAAGCAGACTTTTACCATATGACCCAGTTATTACACTCCTTGATACTTCTCCAAATAAATTGAAAATACATCCACACAAAACCCTGCACATTAACTTTATAGTAGCTTTATTCATAATTGCCAAAACTTCAGAGCAATCAAGATGCCCTTCATTAGTTGAATGGATAAACAAACTGTGGTACATCCAGACAATGGAATATTAATCAGCAATAAAAAGAAATGAACTATCAAGCCATGAAACTTAAATGCCTATTACCAAGTGAAAGAAGGCAATCTGAAAAGGCTACATACTGTGTGATTCCAGCTATATGACATTCTAGAAAAGGCAAAACTAGGGAACCAGTGAAAAGATCAGTGGTTGTCAGGTGTTCATACAGAGGGACGGATGAATAGACAGAGCCCAGAGGATTTTTAGGGCGGTGGAACCATGCTGTATGATACTACAAATGGTGGATCATGCCATTATACATTAATCAAAACTCATAGAATGTCCAAAACCAAGAGTGCACCCTCATGTAAATTATAGACTTCGGGTGATAATGATATATCAGGGTTATGTTCATCAGTCGTAACTCCATTGCAAGGTGCTGACAGTTTGAGAATCTCTACATTGTGGAGGCAGAGGGGATATGGGAACTCTCTGTACTTGTGAACCTAAAATGGCTCCCAAAAAAAAAAGTATTAAAAATTAAATCATTACAAAATACACTTACCCTCTGATCCAGTAATCACATTCTTGGGTATTTATCCCCAGGGAAATAAAAACTTATATACACAATACATGCACACACACACAAGCTAATATGACCTTAGCAATCTCTTTAAGTTACTTTGCAGTCTGTTATTCAGAATAGCAGCTTGTGATTCCTTTGAAAATAGTACCTGGTGTAGTTGTAGAATAAGGGACCTCTTGGGGGGTGTTGGGGAGTGGCAGATTAGGAACGGTTGCCTTATGTAAAATGGCCTGATTTGGAGCTTTTGAGTTCTAACATCAAAGTCTCCTTCTTACACCGGTTACTTGCATCATAGAACCATCATCTTGAGTATCTGCACGCATATGCTACTTGCGTAACGGTATTTCAGCCAGGCTCTTCAATGTAGAAGAATGATCACAGAAACTCTGCATAAACATCAGCACCAAGCACATATAGAACATCTTTCATGGACTCTCTGTTTTCATACTGAGGATGTGAAGTTTGAAGCCAGGCCTCTCTCAGGACCTCAGTCACTGCTCACTTAGTCCCGTGTATTCTGTGACAGTAAAACTCTTCATCTGAAGGGCTTTGTAAAAAAAATGACCTAACAGGTTGTTTGGAATATTTTGTTGAGATATTTGCTACTTTGGTATTTATGTTGTTTATTTGTGGTGAGAGTGTACCTGCTTCATCAGTTGGTAACCACTTAATTTAACGTACATTAGCGTGCATTTATTGTTCTCATTATCATACTTTTAATATAGATACCCTTTGTAGAGTACTTGCTATGTGCCTGGCAACTATGTTGGTAGTTTATATTTAAAGTAACAAAAATAACAATCTCATAATATAACTTTGCACAATAGGTGTTGTTACCATTTTACAAATCAAAATACTGTAAGGCCCAACAATGTAAAGACATTTGATAATGGTGACCGAGCTCATAAGTAGCAGCACTATGATTTGGAACCCAAACCTAGCCAATATTTAAATGATAGTAGTAGGGGCACCTGGGTGGCTCAGTCAGTTAAGCCTCAGACTCTTAGGGAGTTTGAGCCCACGTCGTCATCAGGCTCTGCACTGGCAGCACAGAGCCTGTTTAAGATTCTCTGTCTCCCTTTCTCTCTGCCCCTCCCCCACTTGTGCTGTCTCTGTTTCTCTCAAAATAGATAAATAAACTTTAAAGAAAAAAACAACATAGGGGAACCTGAGTGACTCAGTCAGTTGAGCATCCAACTTTGGCTCAGGTCATGATCTCGTAGTTTTTGAGTTCGAGCCCCACATCGGGCTCTCTACTGGTGGCACGGAGCCTGCTTCAGATCCTCTGTTCCTCCTTCTCTCTCTCTCTCTCTCTCTCTCTCTCTCTGCCCCTCCCCTACTCACTCTCTCTGTCTCTCTCAAAATAAATACTCAAAAAAATAAATATATTAAAAAAATAAAAAATTAAAAAATAAATGATAGTAGTAATAATGATGTGAAGACTCATTGCTATAGTTTTAGACAAGGACTGATCTTTTCACATGTTTCTTTGTTATAACACCTAGCAGTTAAGAGCCTTGGCTCTAGACTAAACTGCCAGGATTGGAATCCTGGTTACATGTTATGTGATCATAACCAAGCTACTAATTTCTCCATGCTTGCATTACCCATCTTACTATGGAATAGCAATACACTTAGAAAGTTGCCATGAAAATCAATGAATCGATATATGTAAATATGTTTAGAACAGCGACTCATACATAGTAAGCAATCATTCTATATTAGTTACTATTATTATTAAAGATTTAAAAAAATTAAACATTTTAGATGATATTACCACAACATTACTGTTGTAGAATGTGTACATACAGGTTTTCATTGCCAACAAACACTCCTTGAAACTGATTATTCAATCTTCTCCATTCACTATGGAACACACTGGAACCAACCTAAACTGGTCTGTTGGATTCATCTTTGAACATCTCCATCAGCCTCAGGTTGCTGGCCAGCCACCATCTCCCTGATTGTAGATATGGCACGTATTTGGAAGATGCTTAAAATGAAGGGTGTGAAGCCAAAATCTTCTATTTTTGAAAATCCTATGAATCATAAATCCCATAGCATCATTTTATTGTAGAGAATATGAGATTATTCTTACCTCTTTATTTATAATTTGGTACCTGGGATACCTTAGCGTCAGTGTTGATAAGAACTCAAGGTATTATAAAGTAGGTTTAGAAATGTATTTTTAAGTCCTGATATTTTATAAGAAAAATATCTTAAAACAGCAAGGTCGCTCTATGTTAGATTACATAGTTTGAAATTACATTAGTTGTGGAAACGTCAACTTTGCTGACATCAGATACATTTCTCCCTGAAAGGAAGATGGAAAACAGCTTTATGAGACAGTTAACCAGAGCGGAGATGCTGTATTTTTGACATAACCTGATATTCATTCATTGGGCCAATACAGTTGTATTCAGCATCTCACATAAAAAAAATACACTCATTCTTACACATAAAAATATATAACTTGTTTGTGGCACAATCCAGTATGCAAACTCTTTCCTTCACTGGTCTTTTAAGATCAGAGTTCACATTTCTACAACCATGTTTTCAAACTATAACTGTTACCCTGGGGTTGCACTTTTCTTTGATCTTAAGAAAATCTTTACGTTTTTCCAACAATGATATGAAAACATCTAAAAACAGTTGGGCTCAAACTCTGTATTCAAAGATGATTTTACACAGGCTAGATCTAATACCCCTGGGATACGTAGCATAGGAAGTGTTTCATTTTGTGTCAGGTCATTATTACCAATAGATATGAGAGAAATTAGGATCTAATAACTAATTTTATAATTAACTTATAATTTATTTTTAAAATAGAAATGTACAGGGTAATTTGGAGAAAACATTCCAGATATTTAGATAAACAGTTACCGTGAACAGGCTTTACTTATTTCATGTTCTATGTATTGGACAAAGTGCATATGCCAGGTGAGATGTGCTTAATGATGAAAATAATAAAAAAGATAAAGATATTTCTTAAAATGAGAAACACTCCACGAGAACTTATCAGGTGAGGCTTGCATGAGATGCAGACAGAATGCTTCTCCCTTTGCTTCCAGAACCCCTGAGGGGAGGCTTACATCAGAAACAAAATGTGCGTCTCATTAAAAAATTGTAGCCTTAAATAGTTGTAAATCTTTGATTCCTCTCTCAAGAATGTAGTCCTCCTACAGCCTGACAGAGAAAGAGAAAGGAAGCACATTTTTTCTTCCTTTCTTAAAGTAATTAAGAGTCTGCTATATCTTTAAAGTGTTTTATTCTTACAAAGAGAGAAAATGATGGAAAGTGTGTTTAAAAATGTAATAGATGCTTCTCAAGGAAATGAGCATAACACATTTGGGAATAGGATCACAGCAAAATGAAAATTTTAGCCATCACATTTTAAACTCACACAGCCAGATGAGTGTGGCTGGAGAATGTGAACTTAAATAATGTTCTGTTAGTACCTGCAGCATTTGTAGAAATTTCTGAATACAGTAATTGAATCATTTAGATAGAGTGTGAGCATAATATTTCTATTCTATTGGACTTTGAGTTGGTTAAACACGAAATGGAGAATTGTGATAAAAAATGAAATTGAGGGCACTCAGTAGATATATGTCATCAGTAATAAATGCATTTACAGCAACAAAATACTATAAGACAATTACTATAAAATATTGAGTAATGAATTCAGGAAATGGTGGTTGGTCTCCATGAAAAGAGTTGATAGACTCAATCTGGTTCTTAGTGCTCATTTGAAGGTGTTTACCACATGAAAAATTCACAAAGGAAACACCAGAGGGGCCTCAACAGAGCCATTGGTTGATTTGTCTACTTTTTTCCTCAGTCCCACTAGAAAATCTGTAAAAATCTTGCCAGTTAGGCCTGCAAAGGAAACAAACACATGTGTGGTCCAATTGGAGGAACGAGGGAAGCACAGATAGAATGTGCATAGAAAAGGACATTCCAAATGTTGCTGGTGCTGTATCTGTTAGTAATTATATTACAATCCATTTGGAACACGTTTTTTTAAATCCAGAATAGTACATAAATTACTTAGTACCAGCCTGAAAACTCTTTAGTACATGTTGCCACTAGATAAATCTAAAAATTAAAAGTAGTGTTGAGAACATTTTATAGCAATTTAACAGGATAGCTTTATGTTTATCAATTCCAATAATAAAGAAATTAGGGGTTATGTTATGTATGTGTTTTTTAATATCAATGTTCTAGTAATTCATTTTTAATTTTATTTGACAAAGTGTTGATTCTGCAGCAAACTGGGAAAAAAATATGATTCTTTACCATAGACAGTTGAGAAACCTATGTTTGGATTGTAGCTAAATGGAGGTGCGGGGGTTAACAAACTGTTCACATTCACATATGAATGTTTGCAATTGATTTGATGATAAGGAGTATGAACTGTGAACCTAATCTAAGCAAAACATTATCACCTCCTCCAAACAAATTTCCATCTTCTCACTGATGAAGTTTTGGGCTGATGGTGGCGTGGTCCAGAGCTGACAGCCAAGAAAGAATTCTTGAAGACTTCTTTGGTGCAAAAAGGTGATTTTATTAAAGCAAGGAGACAGGACCTGTAGGCAGGAAGAGCTGTACTGGGGCTGTAATGGGTAACTGATTACATACCCTCAGGTTGGGAGGGCGTTAGGGATAGAGTAAGACTCTAAGGTATTTTGGAAGCAAAGTTTCCAGGACCTTGAGGGGCTAGCTGCGTTAAGAAAATGGCATTTATTACCATTTAGTAAAATCTCAGTCTTCAGACCCTTCAGATGTGTATCAGGGGGCCCTACTAAGAGTATGATTGCCAGCATATATATTGGGGTAGTTGAGATAAAGGAAGTTTCCAAAGGAATTTTTATATGTTAAAGTAGACTTACAGGATCCCGGGGGTTGGGATAATGTTAATCCAAGATTTCCTTTTGTCCTTAGCAAAGTGTCATCATTGAAGCAGCTGAGTTCCTAGAGGGAGGTCCCTCTGCCTATTTCAAGGACTTTTCAATGGGCTGTAGGCTATAAGGGAATTTAAATTTTTATTTGCCTTAGTTTCCCACATCACCACGGCAAGCACTTAAACCCCTTTCCTTTGTTCTTGGGTAGCCAGGAGTGTCTGAGGAACATCACACATATTCCACCTGGCTGGGGGGAGAGTGGGGTGTGTTGTTAGCCTGTACTTTGCCCTCAGCTCACCCCACGCTCCCTCATCATCTTTAGTAGATTTATATTACAAATTTGTGTGCCCAATTTGTATTATATTCTGAATTTCAATGAAAAAAATTTGTGGAAATTTTGTTTCTCCCTTATTATATGTATACTTACATGGTATCCTTGATTTTTTTTTCTTGTTGTCCCACAAAGCCTAAAATATTTACAGTCCAGACCTTTAAAGAAGAAGTGTGTCAACCAGTGGCTTTTCAACCAGACAGGTTTTTCAACTCTCAAGAGTTCTTACGAGTGCAAAAATGTACACTCAATCTCAAACAATAAATAGTTTACATATATACATAGTAGTATAATTCAAATACATACAGATATAATTGTAAATAAGTCCAAATTAAGCTTTATAAGTTTGTAGCTTTTAAAGTAGGCATTTTATTTTCATGTCTTTATTACACATTTGTATCATAAAATAATGCATGCAAAATATTGTCAAAAAAATTAAGAAGAGTATCAAATGAAAGACAGAAGACTCCCTTTGATTTCTTTTCAAACCCAAACTAACTCTGGAGAGAGCTTTGAACCATTTCTTTTTAAAACTTCTGCTGGTGCCCTTTTTAACAATTCTACTCCTGAAACCAGTATTGTACTGTATGTTAACAAACTAAAGTTTAAATTAAAAAAAATTCTGTTGGTAGTTACCACCATAATTCTAAATATAATGCCTTTTTTTTTTTTTTTTACAATTTATCAGTTTTAGATATTGCCTCTTAATACCCTTCTATAGAAGTGGAAAGATGCAGCTTACTTAATACTGTTTCCTCTTCTCCCTTTTTCATAAATTAAGGAAACCTATTCTTTTAGTTTTTCCACTGATTTCATTGGACTTTTAAATAATGCACACAAATGTTTCATTTCTTTCTCCAGCTACTTTAAACCTCTCTTGATGCCCCAATTTATTAAGGCTTCTATTTTTTGCTACATGCCTCTTCCCCATTTCTTTCTCTCATCTTCTGTTGGCTCTACCTTTGTGTAGGCAAAACTGGTAGCATTTACTTTCAGATCTCTAAGTATTATATCTTTTTTTAAGCCAGTCTTAACATTTGCAAATAAATACATGCCTTCTACTTTTCCTCCATATCCCCATATGGTAATTGCTTCAAAAATAGGCTTGTAATTCAAGTTAGTCAATAAGACTCCGTCCCATGACTTTTGTTTTTAACTATTGGAAAAGAGACACTTTTCAATTGTCAACAGTACTTGCCTTCAAAAACTTCCATTAGGTGTTTACTGGGCCATCTGAATTTAGCCTTTATTTCTTGTGCTTTTTTTTTTTTCTCATACTCTCTCTCTTTGCCTTTTTAGTCTATATTTTGGGAAATTTCTCATGCTTCCCCCCCTCCCCATCTGACCAATATGACTCAGTGGATAATAACATGACAATGTAAGTTTTAATTTCTGAGATCCATTTCTTATTCTCTGATGCCCTTTTCTCATAGCGTCTTATTTTATCATTGTATGTTTTCTCAAATTCCCTAAGAACTTAGAATTGTTTAGACTTCTTTCCTTACTTGTGGCAGTATCCTTTTTGTTTCCCCCAAGATCGGTTGTCCTCATTGTTTATGGTGGCATTTCTCTTTCATAATCCTGCTGCATCACAAATGTCTACTGTCCTTAGAGCCTGGATGTGGCGATGTCTCCTTTGGTGCCTTCTACCATCTTCCTGGTCAATGGAGCATCATAAGTAGGATTTGTGGAACAAGGAGAGGTAACCAACTGAAGGCTCCTTTAAAGCATTCACAAGTCAGAGGGCATTTCTGAGACAGTGGACGCAAAGAAATTCCTCACTCTCACTTCACCTAGATGGTGGTCTCCGTTTGGATGCATTCCAGAATGAGAAGATGTGGGGGAAATACAAAAGTGGAATGAACATCCTCATTGCCTGAAACATAATGACAATCCACACAGACTAACCTTCTAGATAGATTTATTACTCTGAACACACCAACATGTTCAGATGTAATGAAATAGTTGGGATCCACAGATCAACTTTACATCATGACAGAATAAGGATACTGATTATTGTAGATATGCTGCTCTAAACCTACTGAGAGACTCAATAAACTCAACCCTTAATACAAAATGCCACTTCTTAACACAAAGAGATTGACCTCTCCAGATATACTGTGCACATTCTAAAACCTGTGGGGTGCCTTGTCCACACTGCCCTGGCCATTTTTATTGGAGGGGAGGTTGGACTGAGATCATTAGGACCCCATGGACCACCTTTTATTTCTTCCATTTATGAAATATTTAGAAACATTTCCCTAAGTTTCAGGTTGGTGAGGATTTCATTTGCTTATTCAAGCCAATGTACATTTAAGCATTCATTGATCAGGAGAAAACCATGCCACTTTAGAAATGTTGGCAATGACAGACAAAGGTCAATAATGGTTCCAGGGATTATATGTCTTTATGGGGTATACTTAATCTTTTGAAATCAACCTAACAATTTTTTCCAGCATGTAAGTTTTTGACAATGGTCATGATTTTGATGCTAATAAGGCATTTAATAACAATTTTATAACCCTTATTCTTCTCAATCTGCATTCAATCAAGCTACTTCAGCAGTATTTGCTGATTTCTTCCAAAGCCATTTTAGTCATTGACTTAATGTTACTCACAAAATACTATATTGAAAGAACAAAATGGTTAATTAGATTACAAATAAAATATGTGAATAAATGAATAAAAATATTAATATTCTATTAACAACAGTTATGTGTTAGATAAAAATAATGCCCATGAAGGTCTAATGACTGGCCTGATTAAGGCATCTGAGATCTGTGATCACTTTCACAGGGCAGACAGTAAGAATTAGACACGATTGATTTTTGTGAACAAAATATTATTGATCTCAAGTCACACTGTTAAAAAACATATTTATTAAAACCAACACTGAAAAGGAAGAATATCTTTAGGGGCACCGGGGTGGCTCCATTGGTTAAGCATTTGACTTTGGCTCAGGTCATGGCCTTGCAGTTTGTGGGTTTGAGCCCCATATCGGGCTCTGTTCTGACAGCTCAGAGCCTGGAGCCTGCTTCAGATTCTGTGCCTCCCTTTCTTTCTGCCCCTCCACGCTCACACTCTGTCTCTCTCAAAAAATAATTTTTTTTTTTAAGAAAAGAAACACGGGGTGCCTGGGTGGCTCACTGGGTTAAGCGTCCAACTTCGGCTTGGGTCATGATCTCATGGTTTGTGGGTTCAAGTGCCACGTTGGGCTCCATGCCGATGGCTCAGGGCCTGGAGCCTGCTTCAGATTCTGTGTCTCCCTCTCTCTCTGCCCCACCCCCATTTGTGCTCTTTCTCTGTCTCTCAAAAATGAATAAATGTTAAAAAAAAATTAAAAAAAGAAAAGGAACAATATCTTTAAAGTAATATGTACATCATCTAAAATGAAGTTAAAAGGAATGAACAGAATAGACTATTTATTGTGTTTATTGTTTTTTCTATTTATTTATTTATTTATTTACTTACTTACTTACTTTAAGCTTATTTATTTATTTTGAGATAGAGAGAGAAAGGGAGTGCTCAAACAGGAAGGAGCAGAGAGAGAGGGGGAGAGAGAACCCTAAGCAGGCTCTGCATTGTCAACCCAGAGCCCGACATGGGGCTTGACCTCGTAAGCCATAAAATCATAACCTGAGCTGATATCAAGACTCAGATGATTAACCGACCAAACTACCCAGGTTTTTCAGCTACCCCTGTTTTTTCTTCATATTTAAAAATATAAGATTTTATTGAAATCTTAAATACTTGCTTTGGCAGACATCATGTGTAATCAAATGAGCTTTGGTTTGAAAAGGCTTGGACAGATATATAGCTCAACAAGAATGTATTTTATGCTTCTCACTTCATATGTAAAGACTGATACACTTAGGATATCTAGATCCCATTTTCCTCTACATCTCTAGCAACTGCCCCAATTTCAAAACCTTCTGTTTTCTTTTTTTAATTTAAAAGATCTTTGTATGGTAAATTCTTAATATACTCGTTTATTCAACACAATGCCTCCCATGTACCAAATATGCAAGAATTTGGAATTTCCAAAAGGTTCTAATTTTTATTTGTTTGGTTGGTTAGCTTTGTGAAACCCCTCTTTGAGATTGCTTAAAGTTGTGAATTTTTAAAGAGTAAGAAGGTATCTCTTTCATCTTTTTTAGTGCAATGCTTTGCATGCGGTAGATACAATAAAGGTTTACAGATTTATATTAAATGTGGTACTACCACCTATTCAAGACTTGGTTATAAAATAGGTAGATTCTCTATTCTCTGGACTCTTATTTTCTTTCTAATCACCTATCTTGGGGACATACTTCTCCAAATGTAACCTTTAACCTTTAATTTTACTGAAATCTGTCTGCCTCCTAAGAACCTTTTCCTGCAGCCCTCTCAAACATTTTTTCCCACAACCCAATTATATTGGTCCCTTTTGGGGTGGTTGTTGTCTTTTCCCCTTCTTATTGCCATATTCTCACTAGGAGAGTAAGGAAATGAGGACAGAGAAGCAGCTCCTGGTCTTTTTCTCCACCTCCTGCCATTATTCTTGGAGATTTGGTTATCTGTGAATCTTAGCTTCTCAGTTCCATTATTTAGATCTTTTTGCTCCAATAATTGCATGTGCTCTCCACTCCCATTACCATAATCTAGACTATAACTTCCAGTATTAAAATTTCAAGCTGCTAAGTCTCTGATGACCACCTAGTGTCTTTCCAAGTTACTCCATCAATGCTTCAAGCCCACCTAATTAGGACCTTAAATCCATGTGCCCCTTTCATAGGTCATTTTTCCTTTCACATTCTCACTTTCCTTCTTACTTGGCTTAGAATTGATGGCTCATCATTATAGAACTATAGTACCTTTTTCAAAATCCTTGGGAACAAATGTGTTTCAGAATTCAAGAATTTTTTTAAAATGTGGTAAAGTATACATAACATAAAATTTGTCCTTGTAACCATTTTAAATGTACACTTAAGCATTCACACTGTAGCACAATCAATCTCCAGAACTCTTTTCATCTTGCAAAACTGAAACTCTGTATCCATAAAGGAAGAACTCTCTACTCCTCGCCTCCTCTTAGCCCCTGGCAACAACCATTTTAGTTTCTGTCTCTGAATTTGATTATTCTAGGTCCTCATTTAAGTGGGATTGTGCAGTATTTGCCTTTTTGTGACTAGTTTATTTGTTTTAATATAATGTCCTCAAGGTTTCATCCATGTTGCAGTATGTGTCAGAATTTTGTGTCTTCTTAAGGCTGAATAATTCTCCACTGTAGGTATAAACTACATTTTGTTTGTCCATTCATAGGTTAGTGGACACGTGGGTTACTTATAACTTTTGGCTGTTGTGAATAATGCCGTTATGAACACGAGTGTAAAATGTCTTCAATATCCTGCTTTCAATTCTTTTGGGTGTGTGTCCAAAAATGGAATTGCTGGAACATATGGTATTTCTAATTTTAAGTTTTTGAGAAACTGCTTTATTGTTTTCCACAGCAGCTACACCATTTTACATTCCAACTAACAGTGTGCAAGGGTCCCAATTTCTCCACGTTTTCAGAAACACTTGTTATTTTCTGTTTTTGTTTGTTTGTTTTTTATAATAATCATCCTAATGGGTGTGAGGAGGTATCCTGTTGTGGTTTTGATTTGCATTTCCCTAATGGTTAGTGATGTTGAGCATCTTTTTTTATGTGCTTGTTGTCCATTTTCTACTTTATCATTTTCATGATGCCTTGCAATCTCTATAATCACTTAAAACTATACTTGTGAATCCAGTTATTGTAGTATACTACTTACCACATTTATTAGACTCAACCACAACACTATGGCCTATTATTTGAAATTATACATGTATATTGTTTTCTGGGATAGAATGACTTACTTTTATGGCAGTAAAATTGTTGCAATCTAAGTTTTAAAGGAAAGGGATTGTTCTAATGACTAGTTTTATTTATTTTTTTGACAGATTGTCAAATTTTTAAGAGCCACATGATGACTATAAGTATATAGCCGTCAAGAGTTATAGAAATGCTTTTATTTTAAATATGTAATTTGTTTGGTTTTATTACAAAATTTATCTAGACAACAAAATAAAAAAGTAAAATCAATACAACTTCCCACATTTATGGATGCCATTTAAATGAAAGGACTATCTTTATTTTGTAATGCATAAAATAAAATATAGAAATAATAAGCTCATGACATTACATAATCTTAAAATTCCACTATACTTGTATAACTTTACACAAAGCCTATATTTTTGAATGAGCGTTTAAAAACAATAAACATTTAGTAGGTCAGAAACTTGTCTCCAAAGAAATGAAAAACTATTAATAAAGAACTCTGTTATTTAATTAGATTTCATCTTAATTAGAAATGAAGGAGATATCCAGTAATATTCCTGGCATAATTTTACTGTTTAAATCAGTATTTTCATTACATTTTTAAAGTCTAAATTGTGACTTCTTATAATGCTCATGTTGAACAAAACAAGGTTGTTTGGGAATTTATATGTATGTGTAAATATACGATATATATATAGAGATATAGATATAGATATATAGATATATAGATATATAGATATATAGATATATAGATATTCATATCCTGAAAGAATTATACAAGGTAAAGTAGGATGTAAAATGTTGTAAATAACCAATTTATTTTTTCACAAGTCACTTAAAAATGTAGTTGGGCCTTTTACAAGGAACAAACCTCTCAACCAACCAACATGGCAGAGGACATAGTACTAATGAAGACTTGAATAGTAAGTTGGGTAGAAATACACAGTTAGGAGACTGAGTCATATGGTAGGAGAAAAAAAACCAACTAAAAATCAAAAAAAAAAAAAAAAAACATGTTTCTATAAGATCTAGGACAATAAAGAGCAGACCCTAAATTTCCAGGGAAGTATTTAGATTCTGTATCACACTGTTGTTATGTATCTATAGGTAGCTCTGTTAGTAGGCCAGCAATAGAAGCTGACTATGATTAAGTTAAGCAGAAAATAAGAAAGTGGAGGAATATTGGAGAGTTTACAGAATCAAGGTAGAGTCTGGAAATTCAGGCTCCATAATCAAATAAGAACCAAAGGAGTTGCAAACTCAGCCAAGGGCAAACCATGGGAACGCTGATTCTAGGACACTTGATGCTTTTGTGAGTGGACTCAAGATTCCAGGGCTAGTGCTGGGATTTATTTTAAATCCATTTATTTTAAAAACATCTAATTTACATAGGATTAATGTACACAGTTTTCATGTATAGTTAATTAAGTTTTGATAACTGTAAACAACTCGGTAATTACCATCTTGATCAAGACAGAACATTTGCATGCCCCAGAACATTCCCTTCATAGTCAAATCTCCATTATCACATCTCAACCAAAAACTGACCTATTTTTTCACTCTTGATTAACTTACTGCCTCTTGTAGAAGGTCATATAAATGGAAGGATACACTATGTCATCTCTTGCATCTGGCTGTTTTCACTTAGAATGTTTTGGAACTTGTCCATATTGTTGTGTTTGTGGTTGCCAGTTAGTGCTAAGTAGTATTCCATTATAAATAGTAATAGTAGTGGCCAAAATGAACAAATCAGGAGACTATAGATGCTGGAGAGGATGTGGAGAAACAGGAACACTCTTGCACCGTTGGTGGGAATGCAAACTGGTGCAGCCGCTCTGGAAAACAGTGTGGAGGTTCCTCAAAAAATTAAAAATAGACCTACCCTATGACCCAGCAATTAACTGCTAGGAATTTACCCAAGGGATACAGGAGTACTGATGCATAGGGACACTTGTACCCCAATGTTTATAGCAGCACTCTCAACAATAGCCAAATTATGGAAAGAGCCTAAATGTCCATCAACTGATGAGTGGATAAAGACATTGTGGTTTATATACACAATGGAGTACTACGTGGCAATGAGAAAGAATGAAATATGGCCCTTTGTAGCAACATGGATGGAACTGGAGAGTGTGATGCTAAGTGAAATAAGCCATACAGAGAAAGACAGATACCATATGGTTTCACTCTTATGTGGATCCTGAGAAACTTGACAGAAACCCATGGGGGAGGGGAAAGAAAAAAAAATGAGGTTAGAGTGGAAGAGAGCCAAAGCATAAGAGACTCTTAAAAACTGAGAACAAACTGAGGGTTGATGGGGGGGTGAGAGGGAGGGGAGGGTGGGTGATGGGTATTGAGGAGGGCACCTTTTGGGATGAGCACTGGGTGTTGTATGGAAACCAATATGACAATAAACTTCACATATTGAAAAAATAAATAAATAAATAGTAATAGTAATACTACTACTACTAGTTAATCTCATCTAAAAAATAAAATAAATCAATATATCACAATTAGCTTATATATTCTTCTGTTGATGGACATTTGGGTTGGTTCTACCTTTGAACTATTATGAATGATGCTGCTATCAACATTCTTGTAAAGGCCTTTGCATAGACATGCTTTCATTTCTCTTGGGCAAGTGTATAAAAGTGGAGCTACAGCACCATATTGTAAGTGTATGCTTTACATGAAGCTGATCAAGAGTTCTCAGAGGGCATTGTATCATGTCACAGTTACGCTGGCAATGTTCCAGGTCTGGTTTTCACCAATATTTCACACCATCACTCTTTTTAATTGTATCCATCTCAGCGAGGGTTAAGTAGCATACTGTTAGGGTTTTAGTTTGTATTTCACTGATAACTAATGATATTGAAAATATTTTCACATGTTTTTTCCATGTGCCTCATGTTTATTGGCCTTTGTCCTTTTTTGTTGGTATGTCAGTTTGAGTCTCTTGACTCTCTTTTATTTGGGTTGCTTTGTTGGATGATTGTATTTTAAGAGTTTTCTTTGTGTTCTGGACACTAGCACTGTGTCAGATACATGACTGCAGATACCTCTCCCAGTCTGGCTAGAATTTTCATTCTCTTTATGGTGATTTTTAAAGAGTGAAGTCCGTTTTATCATTTCAAAAAATGTTTAGTGCTTTTTGTGTACTCTCTAGGAAATCGTTGACTATGTCAAGGTAAATGACATTCTCTTTTCCTATGTTTCCTTTTTAAAACTTTGTTGCTTGGGATTTACGTTTAGGTCTATGATCCATTTTGAAATGATATTTGTGTTGGTGTGACAGAGTCAGGGTTTGATTTTGTGTTTTTGTTTCCCATTTGGATGTTTTGTTTTTCCACTATTTGTTGAAAACAGTCTATTCATTCTTACTACATTACTTTGGTATCTTTATAAAAAAATCAATTGCTTGTATGTGTGAGCCCGCTTTGGACTCTGTGGTATATTTCAGTGATCCTTTTGCTAACACCAAACTCTTGTTTACTGTAGCGTCTAGGAAGTCCTAAAATCAGGTAGGTTAAATCTTTCAATTTTATTGTTGTTCTTCTTCTTCTTCCTTTTTTTTAAATAGAAATTTTGGGTTTCCTAGGTCATTTGATTTTATATGAAATTTAGAATCAGTTTGCTGATTTAAAGAATAAATAAATAAAAGCCCGATGGGGTTTTGATTGGCATTTCATTGAATTTCTAGACAGGGAAGAATGAACATCTTGTTAAATAATGAGTCTGTTTAGTACTTCGACTTATGGATACCAGTCTCTTCAGCAGTCTCAGACTCTGATCTCCACTTCTTACCTAGTGGGACCCTCATTCCCTGCATGGACTCTAGCTACTTGTTATTTAAGTCAGGAAATTGTTCCATGTAGAAAACTAGGATGTGTGGTGGGGTGGTAACGGGCTCACTTCCTGGACCTCCCTCTCTCTCAGGGATCACTTTCTTTTGCTCCTATTATGCAATGCCTAGAAACTATTTTATTGTGTACTCTATCCACTTTTAAAGTTGTTCACCGAGACAGTTACTTTAGCATGGTTGGCAGCAGAAATGAACTAATGCTCAAATCTTAATGACCATCTTGTCAGTTGACTTTCAAAGTTGATTGCCATTAATACTAAACCAACTGGGCCTTCGTCTTTGGGCTTCTATTTCTGTATCTGTAAAACGGGGAAAATAAGTCTCAACCTCATGAAGCTGTTGTAAAGGTGAAACGAGTAAAACATCATTCTGAAACGTAACAAGAATATGAATATTAGCTATCTTATTATTTCTGAGTCATTACCTTAAGAGTCAAAAGTCTAGAACAGATAGAACCATGCAATTGGCAGAACCTACTTCATGTGCTCTACCAATTCCTTTGATGCCAAAAAAGGTACAGTATCTAGTTCTTTTAACCTCATAATCAGGGAATTTCTTGAGAAAGAAAGGGCTTCAGATGTTTGGTACCAGAAAATTAAAAAATATCCTCTAGTACATTGAACACGGAACTATGGAAAGGTAATATCAATGAAGGTCCCTATGAAGGTTTCTATTTAGCATGGTTATGATCTAACCATAAGAATATAGTGAAAACTGTATACAGAACACAGTAAAATATACAATAAAAAAAAGCTCAAAGGCATTTTTCCATAATCTACCAATCTACCTTTTATATGTTTGTCATATTCCTTTTAAAAATTGTATGTGTGTATATTTGTGTGCACGTATGTGTCTGTGTATTTTAACATAGAGCAGACTTCTTATGTTTTATAAATAAAAATGTCCCTCATAGAACACATAATCTTATTAAGCAAGTGAACAAAATCTTTCTAGAACTCATTTTAATTCAAAGCACTTTTCCCATTAAATATATATCACACTAAAGCATACACTTACCCATTAATTTTCTCAACCCTAAAATGTTTAAATGCTGCCTTGAAAGAATCCTAAGATACTGTTTTTCAAAATGCTGCAAACTAGTGGCAGATACAGAGGAATAAAGACACGATCAGAAACCAGAGACAGCAGACAGGGAAGAAAAGAAGATAATTTCAAAGCTATTTGGTGGATTCAGAGGAACCCTGTCAATTATTTCTATACTTCTGGTTTGTGCTTTTATTTGTAGGTGTATATGTGCTGAGCGTGAGGGTTGAGTGGGAAGAGAAAGGAACAGTGAAGGAAAGGAACATGAACTTAGCTTTAAAGATAGATAGATTCCTTGACCATAATTAGATAAAGCTCACCATTCTCTCTCAACTTCAGGTAGACAGCTTTCTCTGAAAAACCTCACAGAATTTTCCCTGTTCTAAGTGAGCTCCCAGGACAGTAGTAAAAACCAGGATGAATCTCATCATCTATTGCAAAGGCGAATAACCCTCCACTAGCAGGTATTTGCCACATTGGATTGCTCAGGATCCTTTCACCTGCCGTCTTTTTCACTCTATCCCAATTATTTGTATCCCCTTGACCATGAAGCGTGAGTACTTTGTGGAAACTGACTGCCTTGCCTCCCTCCATTGGAATCGGAACACAATTTGGGCAAATGCAAACTGTGACATTTTCTGCAGATTTCTTGGAAAGAAGTTGCATTGTTTTTCCAAGAAGTATACTGGGAAGAAACAATCTTTCTTCCTACTGAGTATAAGTAAGTAAGCATGTCTCTCATGTTAGCAGCTGTTCTCCGTCTTTTGACCAGAAGGAGAGGTTTAGATTAAAGCTAGAGCCAATTTTGAATTGAAATAATACCACTGAAGACAGAGAGAGAGGAGAGATGGAAAAAGTCTGTCTTTGGTAATTTCATTGTGCCACTTGACCAAGTCTTCTGAGCCAGCGACTCAATAACAATTTGAGTTTTTTTTTTAAATTTTTTTCAATGTTTTATTTATTTTTTGAGAGACAGAGCATGAGCTGGGGAGGGGACAGAGAGAGAGAGGGAGACACAGAATCTGAAGCAGGCTCCAGGCTCCGAGCTGTCAGCCCAGAGCCAGATGTGGGGCTTGAACTCATGAACCACGAGATCATGACCTGTGCTGAAGTTGGACACTTAACCGACTGAGCCACCCAGGCACCCCAACAATTTGAGTTTAATTTATTATTACATGCAAAAGATTCTTAAATAATACACTCTCATAGAATGACAGCTTCTAGTCATTCTCTATCTAGAAACATTTATTGATAGAGAATTCTTATTTCCTTTTTTCCAACATTAAAATAAAACAGAATTTGAAATCATAGCTCTGTCTATTCAAGTTCAACCATCTCCTCACGAGATAGTGTAATTTCAGTTTTTTCAACTAGATCTCATGTATCTACTTTGAGTTTAAATTGCACTCTTTTTGGGCGCCTGGGTGGCGCAGTCGGTTAAGCGTCCGACTTCAGCCAGGTCACGATCTCGCGGTCTGTGAGTTCGAGCCCCGCGTCGGGCTCTGGGCTGATGGCTCAGAGCCTGGAGCCTGTTTCCGATTCTGTGTCTCCCTCTCTCTCTGCCCCTCCCCCGTTCATGCTCTGTCTCTCTCTGTCCCAAAAATAAATAAACGTTGAAAAAAAAATTTTTTTTTAAATTGCACTCTTTTTAACATTTCTCTCACATACTAGATATTTCTTTGTCAACACTGGCCATTTCTTCTCCCACTATCTCATTACATATAGACCTTCCTTCTCATACTCCTCATTTAGCAATGTTACAATCTTACCTAAAAGAAGGAATCAGAGAGCTTAACTAAAGCTACCATTTATCTGAAAAGCATGAGGGACCTAAGCTCCAGTGAAAGTAAATTTATATGAAGGAGGAGATTAATACTAGAAAATTAGCATTAAGGGGTTCTGTTGAATAGAAATTAAAAGCAACTATTTTTATGGCTATTATCACACTGATCGGAAGTACTATTGCCTTTTGGTTTCTAAAGAAATAAAGATAGGGGTGCCTGGGTGGCGCAGTCGGTTAAGCGTCCGACTTCAGCCAGGTCACGATCTCGCGGTCCGTGAGTTCGAGCCCCGCGTCGGGCTCTGGGCTGATGGCTCAGAGCCTGGAGCCTGTTTCCGATTCTGTGTCTCCCTCTCTCTCTGCCCCTCCCCCGTTCATGCTCTGTCTCTCTCTGTCCCAAAAATAAATAAACGTTGAAAAAAAAATTTTTTTTTAAATTGCACTCTTTTTAACATTTCTCTCACATACTAGATATTTCTTTGTCAACACTGGCCATTTCTTCTCCCACTATCTCATTACATATAGACCTTCCTTCTCATACTCCTCATTTAGCAATGTTACAATCTTACCTAAAAGAAGGAATCAGAGAGCTTAACTAAAGCTACCATTTATCTGAAAAGCATGAGGGACCTAAGCTCCAGTGAAAGTAAATTTATATGAAGGAGGAGATTAATACTAGAAAATTAGCATTAAGGGGTTCTGTTGAATAGAAATTAAAAGCAACTATTTTTATGGCTATTATCACACTGATCGGAAGTACTATTGCCTTTTGGTTTCTAAAGAAATAAAGATAGGGGTGCCTGGGTGGCGCAGTCGGTTAAGCGTCCGACTTCAGCCAGGTCACGATCTCGCGGTCCGTGAGTTCGAGCCCCGCGTCAGGCTCTGGGCTGATGGCTCAGAGCCTGGAGCCTGTTTCCGATTCTGTGTCTCCCTCTCTCTCTGCCCCTCCCCCGTTCATGCTCTGTCTCTCTCTGTCCCAAAAATAAATAAACGTTGAAAAAAAAATTAAAAAAAAAAAAGAAATAAAGATATTTTGACTATTTTCTAACTCCTTTTAAGTCTTTCTTAATTTCTTAGTTTTTCAATATCTAAAATTTGAGTAATTGGAATACAAAGCTTGCTAGTTTTGTGCATTTTCATTAGAAATAGGTTTTGAAAAAGTTGTGATAGAAGAGTAGACTAAGGGATAGGCAAAGGGATAAACAATGACAAATTAATAGGAAACAAAATCACTACCAGTACCTTTCCTAAGGCAATGATCTGTGAATTCCTTGGGGTCCATGAGAATCTTCTTGTTTCTAGGAAGTGATTAGTTATTTTATTAATGTTATAATGGTTTGTCCTTAAATTTCTGTTATGAATATTTATTTTGTGATATTATGAAAAAACAAACTTCTTTATTGCATCTCATCAAAGGTAATTTTATTCTTTATCAAGGAATCTCCATTCCTTTTTTATTATTTTTTTAGTGTTTATTTATTTTTGAGAACGAGACAGAGCACAAGGAGGGAGGGGCAGAGAGAGAGGGAGGCACAGAATCTGAAGCAAGCTCCAGGCTCTGAGCTGTCAGTGCAGAGCCAGACATGGGGCTTGAACTCACGAACTGCGAGATCGTGACCTGAGCCGAAGTCAGCTGCTTAACCAACTGAGCCACCCGGGTGCCCCAAGGAATCTCCATTCTTTTTCTAATTCAGATTTTTTTCTTTTCCGAATAGAATCAGAGCTAAGTGGAGATAGGTGATCTAAAGATTCATCTGTTGGAGTGAAATATAACACTAGTGGGAAAAAGTTGAAGATCCTTTGCATTATAGGCAGCTAATGCCTCTCTAAGTAAATGTCAAGTGAGAACAAAATTAGGACAGAGGCCATAGCATGCTTCTGTGGTTCAGTGTTTATGTGTTTGTGCATGTGGGTTTAGTGTAAGTTAGGTTAGAGAAAGGGACTACTTTTTAAATGCAGGAGAAGGTCTTAAATACCTGAGGAAATAAAAGAAAATATTTGCTTTCTATGTATCTGTATTTATGACTTTATCATTATTAAAAGTTTCCTGGTAAATGGAAAAATTTTAAAAGATGGGATATATTCTCAAAAATTTTAAGCATACTTTATGCAGGACATCAGACATTTGTGCAATAATAACATAGAGCTGTCTGTGGTAGATAGAAAAAGCCCAAATTCACTAGAAAATATATACTAAGTGCTTTTCCAGTCATATGGATGGATTTGTGTTAAACAACTATAGTTTCTCACCTCTTGGTCTCTAACGGATACATTACATATATTTTCAAGTAGGTGGTCAAAAGGAAGGAAGGCTCTAGAAACATGTGACCCAAAGATCAATAGCATTACCTTGGTGAGCTGAAGTAAATGAAACACATGGGTACCTCTTTGGAGAAAGTCATAGAAGAATGTATGCAAATATAGTGAGACATTCTCCAAAAAAGAAATGTCTTCTGGGAAGGCATTATTCTTTTCCGATATAGGGTATTGGGTCCCCTTGTTCTCTTTTCTTCTTTCAATTTCTGTATTTTGCAATTACAATAAAAAGATTAGCCATGACAGATAGGAGTTCTTTTTAATAAGAATAATGTATATTATTATAAAATCACACAACCTAATCATACGCTAGCAGATTGTTGAAAAAAGAACAGTACTTTTTCGATCAAATTAAAATATTTCTTAATTAAAATATGTTTGTGATAAATACCCTTTTCTGTTCACGTATAAGTACCCAATCCTGGTTGATCTTATATTTATTGCTAGTAGTAAAACTTTATGTATATTTGTGAGGAATTCTTAGTGCTGGCAAGGCTTTGCAAAAGAATGCATTAGTGTTTAAAAGGGACAGCAAGGCTGACCTTGGGAAGCCACTGAAAAATGTTTCACAAAACCAAACAGGAGCCCAAAAAAGCATTTGAAAGGTAGAGAATGAGTGATGAAAAAATGGGGGAAGAAAGTAAGGTGAAAATAGGGAAGGATTTGGGGGAGAGCCTATTAGTAGAAACAAATTAAAATAAATCATTAGGCACCCAGGGTGATTATAAAGAAATGAGATAAATGTTCCTGTGTGGCTTATGGAAATGTCTTCTTACTTCAGAATCACACCATGCCCTTAAATCTGCTCACATTTGCCTCATGCTGATCCCCATAGCAACGAATTTTCCATTAAGCAAACTTTGAAAATATGAAAGTCTTAATTTATGAACTTCTCAAGGGCGAAAATGGGGTCCCTCATAATTACATATCCAGTCTTTAACACAGTGTGTGGCACATTGGGGACATTCAGTAAATACGTAGTGAACAAATATGTTAATAAAAAGAATTCTATTTTAAATAGAAATTTAAATATAATGGAATTATAATTACACTTAAAACTTAATATTTATAAATTCTCTCAAGTTTCCATTTTCTCCCAAGTTTGAACTAATTTAATTCACATGGTTAATTTATCTTTGAAGATATTTATTAAAGATAAGCAGATTTTAATTAGTTTTTCAGAAAATATAAATAAAATATTTTCAATAATTACTGAGCTGTATTCTTTCTTCTAACATGATATATTGGGGCAAAAAGGCCTTGACTCTGAATTCCTATTTCTGGGTTTAAATTCCTGATCTGTGTCTTCCTGGGCAAGTCATTCAACATTTCTGAACCGTCACATGGGTACAAAATAACCTATAATTTTATTATTGTTAGGATTAAATGAGATGATGGGTGAGACGATATATAAATATCAATTCTTCTCTTCCTTCCCTTCTGAATTTTGAGAGGATTGACTGACTGATAGGCAAGAACTGACTTCATAAAATAATTTTGAACAAGAATTAGTTTGTATTTAGTTGAAAGCTACTATATTTCTCCATTTCTTCTCTGATGATGTATCAGTAATGTTTTCTCCTCAGTGTATCTCCATTGATCAAATTTCTATGAGTATTCTTTTTAAATTCAAATGCCTGTTTATTTGCTGAACATAAATTTATCTAGTGGAAAACAGTATTTCAGGTTTATATTCCTGTGGAAATGTATTCAAATAGTTTTCTAGAACTAAAAAGCTAAAGTTGTGAAAGCCAGATGTTATAATATATTGTCTTTCCTTGTCATTACCTATTTGCCCTTCAGTGCCCAACCCAAATACATCTTTTTCCACAAAGAAGCCCTCATCTCCCTGGACAAGAATTCTTTGTTTCCTCAACTCCTTGATTTCCCATTCAGTTTGTTTTCAGCCATATGTGGTGATATTTTTTATTTAATTAACACAGATATATTAAAGGCCAACAATGAGTCAGGCTGAGAATATAAAGACAAATGAAACAGAGGAGAAGAGGAGACAGATGTGTAACCATTCTATAATGTGATATTTACAATGAAGATACATTTATTTTAGCTCTTCCTTGTAATTAACTACCTTATCTTCACTACATTTACAGAGGATTGCATAAAACTTTGCTACATATAATTTTCCTGTTATATTTTACAATGAAAAAAACCCACAACAGAATTTTACATGTTATAAACAATACCCCTTAGAATATAATATTCTTATGATTACATTTCTTTCTGAATCAGATTTGTTTACAAGCTAGCAGTTGTATAGAATCAAGACCAAATTTTTAGTCTTAGAACTTAATCTTACCAAGGTCAAAAGTAAAATGCTCAAAAACACATTAGATGGTCATCAGCCTTGATTCTGTTCTTTTCAAATGCCATTAATTATTCTGTTACTCATCCTCTCTGTTCATATAGAATGAGTTCTCAAATTCAAAATTGAAACCAGTATTATACTGCATGCACTGTATTCTAGCAGAGTCTTTCATTTGCCCTAACAGACTTTGAGAATCATTTAAAATTCTATAAATTAGTTAGCCGCTAACCCCCTCCCCATTCTAGCCTGAATCTCAGTATAATACATTTAAAAGTGAAATGCAACAGATTAATGTACATTGTATCCCTTGTTCAAAAGTAGACTCTTTACTGTATGATTATTCGCTTCTACCGGTGCTTTTGGTAAACACAAAATGCATCTCTCTCATGTTCATCACTTCCAAATTCATAATGAACATAGAGCAACTATTAGTAGCTATTGGTAATGAAGGATCCATTAGTTCCTTGGTCATGCTTGTCTGATGTACTTAATTTAAAATGCCTAACTATGTAAATAATGCACTATCTTCATTCAGTGTAGCTTTTTAAAAATCTATTTTAAAAATACACTACCTTAACTCATTATACTCCAGGTCTGGTTCTGCTCTAATAGCAACAAATAAGTGGCCATTAAATCTTCCTTTTGTGGGAGTTGCCATTTAACTCTCCTTATTTTCTTTAATAATTAAAAAATGGTAATGTCACTATTAAATGATGCAATTAAGATAAACAGAGAAAGACACTAGGGATATTAGAAACAAAATTGGAATTAACATTAAGGGACACAACTGGCAGTGTTGCACATTTTCCCTGGAACTTGTTTAATAATAAATGTGTTCAAGTAGCATCATCTTAGGCAAAGTCCAGTTGTAAATTTACTGAGATCAGCCACCTTGCAAAAGAGTAAATGGAAATCTGACTAATGAATTTATAGATTACTTAAACGCAGACCTTAATATTTTGTCACCAGCTTTTAAGTGAAATTCACAAAGTAAGTTGCAACCATTCTAGGTTATTAGAAGACATTGATTATTGATTTGCTCAAGGAGAAGATTTGCTGGCAAATCTTCAATATTTGCAATATCTGTATCAATATTAGGGAAGGATGAAAATAGAATTTTCTTTTCTTCACAAAGTTTGAGATGAATACTCACTGATAAGCTACTTTTGATGCAAAAAGCCTTGCTTACTAGGCATGAAATAATCTTAAGAAAGTTACATGTGGGTATATTTGTTACCACAATAACAGTTTCCTTTTTAATAGACTTGCAGAGACCTGTTGGTGCTTCTAAAATCTACACTCGTCCAAAACAAAAGAAAACAAAACCATTAATTTTTGCCTTATTTAAATACATAACTATTGTTGCTACTATAATTTTGATTGCTACAGACAAAATAAATCCCAAAACTATCATTAACAAAGTTAATCGTGTATCTGTGTGTGTGGGGGGGTTGTGTTAGTACATGAGCATCACCCTCTGTAGGATTTGTGACATTTTTTACACAAGGCTAAGGAAGGAAGAAAATAAGCCTCTGCGTTGTGAAACATAGTTACAGAAATATTTAACACATGGAAACTAACTGTGGCATAAAGGATTCTTCAAATGGTTTTCAAAGTGGTGTCCATGCAGAATCTTCCCTGGCATGATCCTCTGCCACGAGTAATTAAACCTTTCCTCTTCCAGCAGTAACTGGAAGAGAAACGGTCTAAACCAGAACGCTTAATTGCCAATCTGTCCCAGGAAAGGTCTGAGCCAGAAACTTAGAGAGATAAGGAAATTCTGCTCCAGGCCCCTGTTTCTCATCAGTATGTTAAGTGATGCATTCTGTTTTCAGCAGTGAATCCTGAGGAAGTTTGGAATACTGGAGAGAAGGAGACTGATTCAGGCATCCTTTCTGCTCTTCCTGATAAACCTTACACAGGGTTGTTTTTGTCATTTACATAGAATGGCTTGAACATCAACAATGCCTACATTCAAATGTAAATAATAAGGTGTATTCCAGAGGATAGTGTAAAATGCATTTTGGTCCATTTAGTGACTTAAGTTATCTGCTGGATTGCTTCCATCCACAGTAGGGTGGATAATAGGGAACTGGCTCAACAACTTCTCTGTGCAAGGACCATCAAGTTGGGCCTTCCACTTGTAAAAATAAATACCACAATTACTGAATGTGAATATTGCCTACCATAAGTCCTTTCTAAAAGTAGGTGAAGAATAAGGTATAACTTTTGGAGGCACCTGGGTGGCTCAGTTGGTTAAGCATCTTGACTCTTGACTGTAGCTCAGGTCATGATCTCATGGTTTGTGAATTTGAGCCCCACATCCGGCTCTGCACTAACAGTGGAGATTCTGTTTCCCCTCTCTGCCCCTGCCCTGCTTGATCTCTATCCCTCTCTCAAAACAAGCACAAATAAACTTTTTTAAAAAGAATAAATAATAACTCCTTGAGGTATTTAATGTCTGGGAAAAGGTAAATTAAATACTATCGTTATTCAAAATTATAAGAAAAAAAATTTGTGGTCTCCCAAACTCTAAGAGCCACAGGCTTGCTTTAAGTAAATAGAAATTAAAGTTTTCTTTTTTTTTTTTTTAATGCTTGTTTATTTTTGAGAGAGAGAGAGAGTGCAAGTTGGGGAGGGGCAGAGGGAGGGAGGGGAGACACAGAATCCAAAGCAGGCTCCAGGTTTTGAGCTGTCAGCACAGAGCCTGACCCTGGGCTCAAAGTCATGAACCATGAGATCATGACCTGAGTGGAAGTCAGATGCTTAACCAGCTGAGCTACCCAGGTGCCTCTAAGTTAAAGTTTTCTAAACAATAGTCTAACCACCACATCAGTCCTTAACTCCCCAAATATTTATGAAAAAACTTATAAGAAAGTAAGATAGATGTAGTGTGCACCAAAAAATTCTTTACAAAGATTCTGTTCTAGGAAACACTTACAGCATATTCCCAAAAGACCATCCTTTTATTTTAGTAGGAGGTATAAAGAGAGTTTCTATGACCAGTAAAAGCATAGCAATCCAATGCTGTTTCTTTTTTTTTTTAAAAGAAACTGTTATATATATATTTTAATTTTTTAATGTTTATTTATTTTTGACAGAGAGAGAGACAGAGCATGAGCAGGGGAGGGGGAGAGAGAGAGAGAGAGGGAGACACAGAATCCGAAGCAGACTCCAGTCTCTGAGCTGTCAGCACAGAGCCCGACGTGGGGCTTGAACTCACAGACTGCGAGATCATGACCTGAGTCGAAATCGGAGGCTTAACCGACTGAGCCACCCAGGCGCCCCCCAATGCTGTTTCAACACCCGTAGTTGTGCTTGAAGACTACCTTTCTGGGCGGGTGGGAGGGGGTGGAAAGAGATTTGAATAACATTAAAAATTAATTGTAGTTTCTGATTAGTCTTCTCTCTCTCTATGGGTCTCTCCCTCTTTCTTAAGAATCTAAGATTATATTTGACATCTGTATTAAAAATACAGCAAAGACTAAGACATGGGGATGATTTAAGTATTTCATATTTCCAGATTAATATTTAAAAGACAAGCAGGATATTCATTAAATTAAATATGTTACGGGAAAAATCTCCAACAGCCTGACTTCCACAATCTTATAGCAGTTGTTGCTAATATCATTGACCCCCCCTACTTGTTTTGCAAAAGGTGGGGAACCCAAGGCTCATGGGGAAGAATCACTTTGAGTTGTTCAGTGTCTCACAGCTAGACAGTAAAAGAGCCCAGCCTAGAGCACTGAGCTCTGCCAATAAATTTTGAGGAGCAAAATTTTGAGGAGCATCTAAAACACTGGGAAAACAAATATCTTGATCAAAAACCTACCTGTTCTCTTTTGTCCTTTAGTGGTTGTTGGCCAGGTACTTTTTTTTTTTTTATCCTATCTTGAGTCTTAATTTATGCATATATAATTTACTGTATGTATCCTGACTTTCTGCCATATTTTTAGTTTGTCAAACTCATATACAATGAGGAACATTATACTTGGCAACTCAACAAACCTGCAAATACCCAGGGCAAAATATCAATACAAAGTGCCCTGGAATGTGAGGTTTCAAAGGGTTCCAGTTGCATTTTGTTCATATTTGTATCCTAGCCTCTAGCCTTAGGTGACTGTCTAAATATAAGCTAAAATTAATAAAAATTAAATAGTTAAAATTCACTTTCTCAGTTACACAAGCCACATTTCAAGTGCTGCGTAGTTTGGAAAAGCTCAGTAGCTCAAATGTGGCTAGGGGCAATTGGATTGGGTGGTGCAGGTACGGAATATGGGCAGCATTGAACAAAGTTCTACTGGGCAGGGACAGTGCTGGGAGAGATGAGCAATAACAGTGGAAACAATATATTAGGGAGAGATTAGAGAGAAGGAAACACAGAGGGAGACAGTTGCTAGATTGATTAGATGGATGGTAGATAAAGATGGAGGGAAGGACAGAGGGTGAAAGGAAGAAGGGGAGACAGAAGAAGGGAAGAACAAGAGAAGGGCAACAGAGATAACGAGCTGAGACTCTGAAGTATTTTAGATGTGTTCTGCTGCTGGGTAATTGTGTAAGAAGTTGGCTCAACAACACTTTTCTAAGCCTTATAAAATGAGAATCAAACCCTCAGTGCACAGCACAGAGGAGCCGTGACTTATTATAGGCACCCCCTTCACCTCAATTAATTCAGCATACCCACCGTGAGGTAGGTGCTTTGAAGCAGAGTAAAAAATAGCGGCTTTCAAATTCTTCAGGCAAAAAGGAGACAAAAACAGCGGTAACGATAATTTAGGACATGGAGCCTCTGACATTTATATTAGTGGCATAGGGATACAAAACTGGTAAAAAATATCTGTATATCTGTGGTTTAAATCCATGTTTATAATGTTTCCCTGAAGATTGTATACTGAGTTCCCATTGTACCCATCTTTCTGTCATTTCCTACTTGTTTTAAAATCATATTATTATATCATCCACAGAATTAAGTTTAACGTTTTACAAGCCATTTACCAGAGCTAATATGCACCTGTTATTAAGTATCACATATTACCAATGAAGATTATGATCCTTGTCTAATGACTACATGCAGGATTCTTTTTTTATTTCTTAGAAACATATAAAATGAAAATTTTTGAAAAAAGTCATCTATTAGTTTCAGAATCCTTTCCCAGAAATCAATAGTTCTACGAAGAATAGTCTCAGCGGTTTTTCGTCACCCCATTTAGAATGGCCCATATGTTGGGGTGGCTGCCTCTTCCCCAAGGAAGCTGTAGTATCTAGAATGCAAGTTTCAAGTCATTATAGAAGCCTGTGGTAGCAGAGTGGAGTTTTCCCATCACATAGTGAAAAAGGAATATAAGCTACCTACAAGCAAATGCATTAAACAAAAGGTTTTCTTAACTACTCTACTAAATCTGTATTGACTTTTCGCTTTGAACTTATAATTTTTTTGCTTATTTATTTATTTTAAGAGAGAGAGAGAGAGTGGGAGATGGGCAGAGACAGAGGGAGAGAGAGAATCCCAGGCAGGCTCCACGCTGTCAGCACAGAGCCCAATGTGGGGCTCGAACTCACAAACCATTAGATCATGACCTGAGCTGAAACTAACTGACTGAGCCACACAGGCACCCCTGAAGTTAAACATTTTAAAATTTTCATTCAAAGTATCAAATCATTCTAATGGGAAAGAGTCTTACCTTTTCTTCAGGATTGGTGGCACTCATGTGAGAATAGAGCCAACTGCAGAAAGACATTTTCCATTTAGATACGTTAGTATACTGAAATATTTTCAAAAGTCAACAGTATGACCTACAAGGCAAATTGAACCATTTTTAGCGGGATACCATCCAGACTCAAGATCCATTTCCCCTCATAGCGAAGGATACTCTCAATCCAAGGAAAGCTTCCAACTGATCTGTTTCTGTAAGTAGGCAAAATCTATTTTAGTTTCTGTCACACATGTTTTTGTTCTGTATGAGTTGTCTGTTAGAGTTTTTTTTAATCTATTCAGTTAACAAATATTTTGCTATTCCAACTATGCTAATTCTGTGGCAGTGAATAAGAAATTATAGTTTCCGGTTCTATGGAGCTTAGAGTTTAACTGCAAACATAAAATCAAACATATATATAATATGTAATATAATAATATATCCTACTATATATTTTATGTGTGTGTGTGTGTCGTATGTATATATATGTATATGTATATATATGTATATATATATATATATATTTAATGAAGGAAAATTATGGCTGCCAGGAGAATATATAATGGGTAGACCTAACTAGGCTGAGAGGTCAAAGGAGCGCTCCTGAGCAAGTAGTGTTTGAACTGAGTAGGTGCTTCCATGTGAAAAACTAAGGAAGAACATTCTAAAAAGAGGGAACAGCATGTGAAAAAGAGAGTCTAGAATGTTCTAGGAACTGACAGGGCATGTGCCTGGAACAAAAGAGATGTGCCCTGTGGGGCTAGAGAGGGAGGCCAAGGCTGGCGAGGAAATCGAGGAGGTGGTGGATCTGGGGAGGAGGGAGAGGAGCCCGACGTGCTGCCGTGGAGCACGGAGTCAGTGCTCCTGAGAGGCTTGGGGAGAGGAGGACTCAAAGATGGCACGCGAAAGACGGTGTGTGCCCTTGGCAAATGCAGTCTCAGTGGATGGATGACTGTGGTGAGCCGTAGTGACATGGGTTGGTAGCAAATGGGAGGTGGAGAAGAGGAGATGAATATTGTAATTGATGCTTTTGAAAAATTTGGCTTTGAAAAGCAGAGGTAAAACAACAGTTGCAGGGAGTAGGTTAGTTTTTATTTTTAAGGATGGTAAATATTAAATTTGATTTAAATGCTGATGGAAAAGGTCCAGGAGAGAGGGGAAAGAAAATGGAGATAGAAAAACAAGAGAGGATAATCACTGGCATACAGAAATACAGGAAGAATGGAATTTTAAATAGTTATGTTTCTTTAAAGTATTAGACATGTCTATCTGGAAAAAACATTCTATACTGCACTGTCCTTGGAAAGTCTCTTTGTAGCTCTCTCTCTTTTAATACTAGTTAATTAGTTTAATTTTAATATTTAATCATTTGGCATTGAATTGTTTACTGTGCACTGTCCTGAAACTATCCATAACAGTTTTTACTAGTAATCTCTTACATTAACTTAGCATTCTCCTATTATTAATAAGTTACTAGGCCATATCAGCGGATATGACAGATAAAATTTTGATTTAATTGGCCACTTTCAAGAGTACGTATCTATTCTGAGGTAGAACTTTGTTATTGGGACTGAAGGAGTTTATGTTACACAGCAGAGTGAATCTCTCGATCCTCTGAAGAGAGAGGGGAAATAAAGAGTAGAAGCAGAGAGAGGGAAGATGGCAGCTTAATCCAATCACCAGGAGTGGTTACTGGGATCACAGAGAGATAGGGGAGGGAGCTGGGGGCAAATAAAGCCAAGGACTCCTCTGGGTACAGTTAGAGCAAGCATTTCTCTGTGAGCTATGGGCAAACCAAAGAAACAGTCACTGAGAGCTCTGGGTGACAGTCCTGGAGAGAGCTCAACAGAGTTATTCTCATCTGTGACAAGCAAAGATGGTGTCTGATCATTTGAATGGCTCAGGAAGGTCATGCTAATCTTACAGAAACATGAAGAAGTCACGGGACCTGAATAGATAATCAGAGTCCTGTCTACCCTTGACATCAGAACATCAGAAGATGTTCACCTTTTAATCTAGAATATTAAAGCCAAAAAAAAAAAATCAATTGAATTCTTATATAACAGCAATCAATATCTAGAATGTATAATTTTAAAATATTTCATTGGCAAAAGAAGCAGGAGAAGGGCAGGAGGCAGGGAGAGGAAGAGAGGGAAGAAGAGGAGGGACAGGAGAGAGAAGAGGAGAAAAACTTAATTTCAGTCTTAATGATGGCTTGAGCCCCACCACTCAGTGGAAGAATCTGTGGAACCTGTAGGACTTTATTTGGAGTTGACATTCTCTATTGTAATTCTGCTTTTGTTTATTTTAAAATTTTCTTTTTGTTTCACCAGAAAGGAAAGACGATGTTTATTTTTAAACATGTAAGTGTACAAATTTTTTTGTTGAAATAATACTAAACATGTACACACATGCAAGTTTATTACAAACTTATTATAAAACTTTATTGAAATATATTAAAGAAGACCCAAATAGATGGAAAGCTAAAACATATCTGGGGTAGGAAAGCTGTGGCAAATATTTTGGAAATAAAGGTTGAATTTATACAGATCCTATGACTTGGCAGTTGTATTCCTAGATATATAGGTCAGAGAAACTCTGATACACGTATACACAAAGAGACATCATCATTCTCATCATCATTATTATCAACATGGTTAACATTTACTGAGTGTTTACCATACGGTTCTTAAACATGTTGTGTGTATTAACTCACTTATTAGTTTGCACTATATGGAAATGCTGATATTTGACTCTTTTCGGCCTACAAAAATCACAGTTACTCATGATTCAAGATAATATTCTTCTCAATATTCTTATGGAGTAGACTTTATCTCCATTTTATTTATTTATTTATTTATTTATTTATTTATTTATTTGGTGGGGGAAGGACAGAGAGAGAGGGAGAGAGAGAGAGAATCCTAACAGCACAGAACTTGACACAGAGCTTGATGTCATGACAGTGAGATCCTGACCTGAGCTGAAATCAAGAGTTGGACACTTAACTGACTGAGCCACCCAGGAGCCCCTTATCTCCATTTAAAATGGGAAACTGAGGCATGGAGAGATTAAATAATTTTGCCAGGGTTGCTTAGCTATTAAATGGACTGCCATTGGTCAAATTCATGTAGCCTGACAGTGGAACCCATGTTCAAAACTGCTATGCCATCCTGCCTCTCAACTTGAAAAGAATATTCACACCTCAAGATAGCAACAAACCTCAGGACAGCAAAAAAGCCGAAAACAATATAATGTCCCCTAACAGAAGAACAGATAAATAACAGGCACATTCATAGACTCGAATGCTATTAAATAGCAAAAATGAATAGAGTTACTCCTATCCAATTGAGTGACAAAAAGAGGTGTTCCAGAAAAATATATAAAGTATGATTATTTGTATGAAGGTGAAAAACATAGAAAACTGTTACATATTGTTGAGGGATAAAGATGTATGTGATACACATGGGAGTGATCAACACCAAATTACGATGGTGGTTAACACGTGGAGGGGGTGCCACCGGGGAAAGGAGAGGAGGAGATACCATTTGCATTGTGATATTTTAGTTTTAGTCAGGTGGTGGTGATGTGGATGCTTGTGGCCTCATTCTTTTTTTTTTTTTTTTTTTAATTTTTTTCAATGTTTATTTATTTTTGGGACAGAGAGAGACAGAGCATGAACGGGGGAGGGGCAGAGAGAGAGGGAGACACAGAATCGGAAGCAGGCTCCAGGCTCTGAGCCATCAGCCCAGAGCCTGATGCGGGGCTCGAACTCACGGACCGCGAGATCGTGACCTGGCCGAAGTCGGACGCTTAACCGACTGCGCCACCCAGGCGCCCCTGTGGCCTCATTCTTAAGGCAATTCTGCAGTCACGAGAAAGAGAAAGAAATACAATAAACAACTCTAGGCAAACAATATGAGGAATAAAATAAATAAGAGCACTTACTAGAGGCATGATAAAAAAAAAGGACATTAAAATTTTCTAGGATGTAAGCAGAAGGTATGATATAATCCCATTTATGCAAATGTAGCCTACATTTGCATATATGTTCAAAAGAGGAACATGACATAGGGATGCCAAGATCTTAACAGTGGTTGTTTCAGTGTGATGAGATTTCAGAGTGATTTATATATTTTTTCTTATATTTGTGTGCAATTTTCAAATGTTTTACGGTCTGTATTTACATTCAGACAAATGATAAAAACAAGGTCTAGCCCACATTTAACTTCCCTCCTAGCTAGGCAAACGCAGGTCTCTCTTGCATTTAGGGTGAGAAGGAAGCAATCAGTGTCTCCTACCAAGTCTGCTCATCAGGTTCAAATTCCAGGTCTGGCAGGTCAATCTAGTTAATTATTTAATGAGGTCTCTAGGATTGGTTGGGCTGGGACCATGTCTTCTTCCGGGTTGTTCTTATATCTTTGACACGCTGAAAGCCATTGTTTTTAACTAGAATGGTTGGGGAAGGGAGAAGCAGCTTTGGTAACTGAGGAAGAGAGAATCTTAAATTCGAAGTTGGGGATGTATTTTAGGAGGATGAATAGCATGGGAAATAGATTATTAGGAAGACAGCATGGGAGAAAGGATTTGATGTTCTATAGGGGGCATAATTTAGGAGGACAACAGGAGGCTCTTTCCCTGCCTCATGGAAAGGACTCTGTTCCATACATGCCCCTTGCACCGTGAGTGAGCCTTGGGTTACCCTGGAGAGAACTGGAACTTGGCAATGCTCTTTTTCATGAAGAGTTGACGTGAACACGGATGCAGAACTACCTCATTGCCCAGATAACGAAGTAGAGGATTTTTGAGAGGAAGCCATTGTCCCTATCTCTACTGGGAGTCTGGAGATTCTGTGTCACTACAAGGCTGGGATTTCATCAGCATCTGGAGTGAGCATCTTGCAGGGTCAGTGACCTTCTGGAGGAGGGCAGATGAGAGGTAAAGCTTCCCAGATGGCTTCCTGGGGAGCTGGAGCAGAAGGGCAAGTAAAGTGTCCAGGAGGCTTGGGGTCTCCTGCTGACAGACCGGGTTATGAGCAGTTGCTTAGAGAGCTCCTAAAAGTTCCCAGAAGACTTGAGGAAGCTGATTTTTGGTAACAGAAAGGTGGACCATTTGTTATTACTGGTGAGTACATCTCGTCATGAATGACCAGGGTTATAGGCAGGAATATGGGTTATATTTATTTTGTCAAATCTGTAACTCTATTAAAGCATGTTATAGTGCTTTTTAGTGTTGTGGAGGATGACTTTTTAGAAAGTTGGTAGAAATTTCGAATTTGGTTTAGATTTATTTGTTTTTTAAATTGCGGAATGAGAGAGCAGTAGAGTGTGAGGGAGAGCTAAGAGAGAGACAGACAGGAAGAAGGGGAGAGGGAAAGAAAGAACTTGAGTGAGACCCAGAAGCAGTGGGGATGGAGAAGAGGGACAAGGGACGGAGACCCATGATAGCCCTTCAGTCTGTTTTTATAGAGGTGAACAGCCCGTCACAATGAAAACACAGAGCTGAAACTTGAGAGCCGAACAGAGCTTTAGATTTCATAAATTCCCCAAAGCTCATTATACTGATTAGGAGACACATCTAAAGGCTTCCTTAGGGGAAGAGTATCAGAGTGAACAGATTTCTGTCGAATGTCACATGTTAACTAAAAGCTTAATACATGTATTGTTAGCATTTTCTGAATTGAGTTTCTAGCAAATTAGTAGCAAATGAATCATCCGTAATTACCCGTGTTGGATTAAAGGAGAATGTTTTCCTACTTAAAAGGTAGGCTGGGGTCAGTTTTATGGCAGCATTATTTATGTTTATGCATAAAGACACCTGGTGGCCTGAAATTTCCATTTCCATTCCATCCCTTTAATGTTTTCACAAGTTTGTACATGTTGAACAGAACTGTCTGCTTCCTGCTAAATCCATTAGAAACCGATACAAGGGTGAGAAGAAAGCATGTAAGGGAACAGGTAAGGTATTAGAATTTAAAGGAATGTAGAATAACAGACCAGACTGTGACAAACATGGGTGAAAAGAATTCTTATCTTCAGAATGGAAAAACGAAGGCACAGAAAGTTAAATCAGATACATGTTCTACTCTTTTGTAAGGCATGGCCTCGGGCGGACGTGAAATACTGTCTTATTGTAGTTCCAATTTGCATTCCTCTGATCGCTGCGGAGGTGGAGCGTGTTTTCATATGTTATGCATCAGTGGTGCTTCCTTAACTGAAAATTCCTATTCATATCTTTTGCCAATTGTTATGTAATTTGTCATTTTAAAATGTATCCGTAGGAATTCTTTATACGCTCTTCCTAGCGAACCTTTGGTTTGCAAACACATTCTTTCTACTTGAGACTTGTCCACTTATTTTTTTTAATGGTTTCTTTTGATGATCAGAAGTTCTTTAGGGGCACCTGGGTGGCTCAGTCACTTAAGTATCCTACTCTTGATTTCAGCTCAGGTCAGGAACTCATGATTCCTGAGATTGAGCCTCACGTTGGGCCCTGTGTTGTTAGCACAGAGATTGTGCTTGGGATTCTCTCTCTCCCTCTCTCTCTCTGCTCCCCCCCCCATAAATAAAAAATAAACTTAGAAAAAAAGAAGTTCTTTATTTTAATGTGGTAGAATTATTAATCTTTCTTTTATGGTTACTACTTTTATACTTTTTTTTAAAAAGTTCTATCTTGAAGTAGTTAAAATATTCTTTATATGGTCTTTTAAAAGTTTTGGGGTGCCTGCGTAGCCCAGTTGGTTAAGCATCCAATTCTTGATTTAAGCTCAGGTTATGGTCTCATGGTTCACGGGATTGAGCCCCATGTCAGACTCTTGCTAACAGCATGGAGCCTGCTTGGGATTTGCTCTCCCCCTCTCTCTCTCTGCTCCTTTCCCTGCTTGCTCTCTCAAAATAAATAAATAAACATTTTTTTTAAAAGTTTGTGATTTTGCCTATAATATTTAATTCTGTAATTTACCTTAAGGTTATACATGTAGAGGATGTGAAATCAAAATGCAATTTTCATTATCTAAATGAAAATGGATATTTTTGTGAGTTTTGAGGTTTTTGAAGCCTGGTTATAGTTTCTGATGGGAAAGACATTATTTTCTTAGGCCAACAGGACAGATTTTTTTTTTTAATTATTGAAAGTAGTTTATATCTGGAGAAGTTAAACCTGAATTTAAAACAGGATTAGTATTTATAAAAATCTGAAGCTCTTCTCCAATACTAGAAGCCAAGGGGAAGTGTACAAAGACTGAGACACATTTTATAAAGCACTTATTACCTGAGACTTATTCTTTGTACAATTCACTGAGTTATAAGAAAAGAGAATCAGTTTTTGTAAACTTAAAGAGCTTAATTCATCTGCTTTGAATTCCCTTATATCAAAATAATATAAAAACTGTTTCTATATGCTGCTAGAAGTTTTGAATCTAGTTATAGATTCTTTGAATCTAGTTATAATTTTTGTATAGAATTGCTTTTTTAAAGCTATATTTTTTCCACAAATAAATACATTGTGAGTAACAGTCTCCTTGAAAGATTCTTATTTATTCATTTCTGATTTTTATGCATTCCCTCTCACAGTGAGATTGACAAACAACTGAGCTTAAAAGGGTCAAAACATCAGAAGACTTGTTTCTTGAGATGTGGGGCTCAAAATTCACTTACACATTCAAAACTGATCCAAAGTTCTTATTTTTATTACTTACACATTTACATAAGTGAAGCTTCCTATTCCCTCCCACGGATAGAAAGCCATTCTTCCAGCCTAGTGGGAGTGGTTGGCTGACCGCAGAGTATGTCTGCCAGACTCCCTGTGCAACAAGGGTGGTAAGCAGACACTGGTGTGGACAGCGGGGCTGAGTCAGCAGTAGTGAAGGGGTCCCTGCTCAGGTGAACGTAGGGAAAAACACTGTAATTGGGAAGAGAGCTGGGCCTTCCTCCACACGGTGGACAAAGACCACTTTCTTACACGTCTGAAGGGCCAGAAGTAAAAGTCAGCCCACAGCATGAGTGCCCAGGGCTGGGAGGACTTGAAGCTTGTCTTGAGGGGAAAGTACTCCCTCTTGTTAATAAAATGGAATCCAGTACAAATCTGGTGCTCTCTGATCCTCCGTCGGGGAGAGAAAATAAGAGGAGAGAGTGAGAACAGGGCAGAAGTTCTCAGCCTCAAAACCACCTCCTCAGAACCCTGCATCTAGATCAGACTAAGTCTTTTTTCCTTGTGCCCACCTAAAGTCAACCGCCATGTCCACACCCAGGGGACATGACAACATTTGCTAGTTTATATTTGTGGCAGTTCTTCTCATGGTCACTTGTGTGGCAGACGTGGCTTTCAGTTTGTACTGTAACCATTTGCTATATATCTTGTTTTCTCTAGTACATTGAATGTTCTCCAGGGACATGGTTCATGTCTCAGACATGTGTTTTTTCCACTGCACAGAAAACACTGAAGTATCTTGTGGAGAATCACGGTCCCAAATCACACTGGTCTCAAGGCCCTCCCTCCACCTGCGCGGAAGTCCACAGGTAGGTCTGTGAACTAATGCATCCTAAGGGAAGTGAGGTTATGACAAACAAAAATATGCTTCAGAATAACATCATCGTTCTAAAGAGAAAGGGTAGATCCGAGGATCTAGTTCTGATTGTTCTCTTAGTGTATGTGAAATTTACAGACAGGATGAGGCTATAGAAAAAAAAAAAAGCCAATAAAAATTACCAAAGCAGATGAAACTGAGGTGTACATGAACATATCTTTGTGGGGCAGAGGATGTAGGAGATTTCTGTCTGTCATGGAGTACTAAGTGCTTTCAGTGAATGGAGGACTTCAAAGGATGCAGCACCTTTCATCCAGCGCATTCAGGGTCCTGATGTTTCCATGACTGAAGCAACCAATGGTCGGGGAGACCACCATCCCCTGAGTCAATTACCTTGAGTGTAAGGCAACCCCTTTCTTGGCACTGATATCAGATCCGTGACCAGTTTCAGAGACTAACTGAACTCATGAGATGCTTTGAGTTTTCTTGTACAGAAATTACCTCAGGCATCAGAAGAAAATTACTCATGCACTTACTTGAAACATTTGTGCTTATACCTGTGGGACATTTTAAAGAGATCTTGGGACTGGAGATCCACAGTGGTAAAAGGAGACGAGGAGGAAACACTGCCTGCTGGATCCTAACATGTGGATGTAGCAGCTAGAGGAAAACTCGCTTTACTTGTGCAGAGTAGAGGCACAAACAATATTCGTTGACTAACAGCCAACCTTCAAAATTTTATTTCTGTGGGAAACCAATTCAGAATTTTCAGAAAACCATGGAAAAACAGAGAGATATAAAGAAATGGAGAGAGTTTTATTTCTTACATTATGTTTTCTTTACCTCTTTGATTGTCCTCATCAATTTTGAATTTGGATTTTCAGAATTCAATTCATGGAAGCTCATCTTTTTCCCTTCTGACTTTATAGCTACAATTTATCCAACAAGTATGAACTTTGGGTTATGGCTATATGGTTCTCCCAACTATATTGCCCTGGCTGGAATAGCTAGATATGAGAACCTTTATCTTGTCTTGCATTCGGTTAAGCTTTTTCTATGAAATACCATCATTTACTAAAGTAATGAAATAAAATAGTAACAAACCTTACATTATTTGCTATAAACAAACAGACAGAACATAGAATAAAGTTAAACATATATCTGTATTTAAGTTAATTACGTCTTTTGCAGTGAATGTGAAATGATTTCTTTCACTATTTCATCCAACTCTAGCTTTCCTTAAAAATTAAAGAAGAGTGGGGGCGCCTGGGTGGCTCAGTCAATTGGGCGTCTGATTTTGGCTCAGGTCATGATCTCACGGTTCGTGAATTTGAGCCTGGCATCGGGCTCTGTGCTGACAGCTCAGAGCCTGGTACTTGCTTCAGATTCTGTGTCTCCCCCTCTCTTTGCCCCTCCCTTGCTTGCACTCAGTCTCTCTCTATCTCTCTCAAAAATAAATAAACATTAACAAAAAATTTTAAAAAATTAATGAAGACCAGTTAACTTTTTCTTACTCTACAGGCATCAACAATTCCAGAGACCTGGAATGTAGTAAAATTTCTTGAGTGCTCATGAATTTTGCCCACTCATATGAGTGAGATTTCACAGCAACTTAATGATACTTCATGGCCTTCTTAGACTTACCCAAAAGATGATTTTGATTGGTTCAACTGGCACTCCTATTTAGCTCTAGCATATTCTTTTTACCCCATTTGAGCAAAAGGACAAGAAACTGCCCCTCCCCCTTTTCATGCATATAGCATTAATTGTCTGCTTCCTTTCATTTTAGAACAAAACTGGAAAATCAAAAAACAAAAACAAAACAAACACAAAAAACATAAAATCCTAACTGGTCAAGCATGTCCCTAAATCACAGGGGACATGTTTTTTTGTTTTGTTTTCTTTTGATTTTATCTATTTTTTTTTTTATCTATTATCTATTTTTTTTTTTGTTTTTATCGCAATCAGCAGATTTTTATTCCTGATGCCCAAGGTACCATATCACTTACTCTAATTAAGAGCTTAGGCATTTCATATGCTCTGTTTCAATAATTAAGATTATAAAACAACCAGCCTTGGAGATTCATAACACATATTTAAGCTTGATTCTTAACGGAGCTCTGCATTTTTCTCCTCTCTGGTCACTGTCAAATTCAAATGAACAGAAGTACAGAACTGAGAGTTTCTTCTGTTATCTCATTCCGTGGTAGGACCTCACCTGATATGCCTAATTTTCTTATTTCCTTCATTGAATAGAAAGAGTGGCGCAGAAAATATGAATGGCACTTTTTAAAGGTTAAATGATATCCATACAGAATTATAAGTCACAAGTAGGTGTTTGTGATGTGACTGAGATTATTTCAAGAAATGACTTTGACTTTAACATTCTATCTATTGCTAAAAAAAGAAAAAAATTTTTGGCTCTTCAGTTGTAGAAAAACAATTACATTTGAACCATTGTTACCTCTTAAGAAAACATTTTTCTATCACAAATCAACAGCATGAAAGCAACAGCATTATCATTATTTTAGCCAAATGCACTTTTCAAAATCTAAAGTTTACATTGCTTTTTTAAAATGATAATGAACTGGTTCTTCAGCCCAATACGAAACCTTCTTCAAATGGCCTATAGCTTTAGAAATGCTTTAAAACATCAATATTCTCTTCATAAGTCTGATCCTTAAAAACCGAAAACTGGAAAGTCATAGAAAACATCACAATGGTTAAATTTTAGGAAAAAAGAAAAAATTAGGGTAAGCACATTATAGTACAAATCCAACATGATGTTTTGAATCCTTATGTTCTATATGCACACTTCTTTTTGAAAGCTAAAAGATACAGTATTTTGATTTGAAATAATGTTTAAGGCAGATATTTATCCTTCCTACAAGGGAGATGTTATAAAAATAAGAAAGAAAAATATTCATGAGTTCAGTCTAGCACTGAACCAAACCCACCACTTGGTCTCAAAATTTAAGAGATATTTAACATTAAAATATTCTTGTGTTTGTTTTATCTCATTTGTTGCATTATTCTTTTTTTAAAAGTGTTAATCACCAGAGTCCAGAATCTCTTTCCTAGCCCTTTAGAACTCTGACATGTATGACCACTTCAGCAACTTATGAATGCAGGACACGTTATTTGTCTTCATATGACCAGTCTTCTTTTCTTCCACATGACCGATCTTTTTGTGGTGGCAAAATTGGGAATTAGGTTATTTTTCTTTTGTATTTTAAGTTTCATCCTCTAACTAGCTTTGTTCTGGATGCCTAGAAACCATCATGTTGCCCCCAATACCCATCTGTTTTTCTGACCTTTCCAGGGACGCCTGCTCCCCACCCCCACCCCAGAGCATGCCCAGTGCTGATGGCGAGTGGGAAAATTTTGCTGTCCTGGAAATATGAGGCTCTTTATTCTACTCTTATTCAAGATAAACTTTGAGTGCCCTACTGTTTCTCAGTATATACTTGCCTTTTTGAGGGGATAATTTCCAGACCTGGCACATTCCTAACTCTCTGGAGACCAAGCATTCTGGTTTGTCCAGGACCATCCCAACATAATTAAGGCCCAACATAATTGTTAATGCTGCCCCTTATACTTTCAGAAATGTCCCTGTTTGGACAATAATTTAGATGGCCACCTTAGCTATAGATCTATACTTATCTTCAACTTTTACAAAAGAGCAAGTGGGTTGACACCTGAAAAGAGAACACTGATTTTAGTGATTGGAATATTTTACTGGTCTTTGAGAAAGCCTTTATCTGGGGATTCGTGGGACTTGAAACAAAATGAATTGAAGAGTGTGAAACTGAATAAAGGAAACCTTATTTTAAACGGAGACGGGAGGCCAAAAGGGAGCGCCTTCATGCACTGCTACTCCTTGCAGCCCTGGGCAGAATGAATAGAAAGGAGCCTACACTTTACCTAACTGAAGCAGGGGGAAGAAAGGTTTTCTCCTCCCCTGTTAATAGTCCAGCCAATCAGAGACTGCCATAATTCAGCCAATGCGAAGCCATTACACTTTTTTTTTTTTTAATTTATTTTGCTACTACACTTTGAACTCCCGGTTTACTCCAGTGGACTTTTTGTGTATAACAGCCGTCCCCACCCCCTACCCCTCTCTAACCTTCATCTATAAAAGAGTGTTCCTCTCCTTTCTTCTCTAGACTTGCCTGTGGTTTTGCTTCAGCTTACATGTGTGGAATTGCAATTACCCGCTATTTTTGAACAAACCCATTTTTCTGGTAAAATAACTGTGGCAGTTTTATTCTTAAAGTTGACACGAGAGATTTGAGGAGAGGACCATAACTGGAAGGGAAGGTAAAATCTTTCACAATGAATCAAAGCAATTCAGACTCGACATTTCCAAAATAAACCTCATCATTTCCTATTCATCCTACCAGCGGATCAAAAAACAGTTTTCTTTGTCAAATCTCTTATGTCTTTGCCACCCTCCCACCCAACGTTTACCTACACTATGCTTAGAATCTACAGCATCGTTTTTTGGGGTTTTTTCTTCACAGACAGTTACTCTTTCATTACTGTGTGTTCCAACTCTGTCACTAGATCTGAATCAAAGAATCTCATTGGTTTTGCCTGTGTTTGGATTATTGCCACAACCTTCTAACCAACTACTTTCTTCTCCCTTTTCATTCATGTTCCACACTATTGATGGACTACTATTTCCTAGAGAAATATTTATCCTGTCCCAGAGTATTTTAAAACTTCTGTCTGCTTTCTACTGCCAATAAGGTAACGATCAAACTGCTTAACAGGGCATAGGAGATCTTTCAGAATCTAATACCAATACATTTTCCATTGTAGTCCGTGCCCTTTGTTCATCAAACTGAAACTCTGGCCGTGCTAAAGTCTGTTAGTTCCTAAAGATACAGGTCCTTTCTTCTCTCTGTTTCTCTGCTCTTTCCTTTGCTAGAATGTCCTCTTCCTTCTCATCCCACCCCACCACCTTCCATGCTTTGTAAATGTCCATATAGCCTTCAAGAGCCAACTCAAAAACGCCATCTTCTATCCAAAGCTTTTTCCAACTGGTTTTTAGGCAGAAGTTTGTATTACCTTCCTTTTGTCCCATTGCACTTTTAAAAATGTATTCATTCCACCACTTACAGTGTAGGCCCAACTGGTAAGTGACTATCTAACTTTCAATTGTCAAACGTTTCAGGGCAGTGCCCAAGCTTTATTTGTCTTTATATTAAGAAAACTTAACAAAGTCTAGAACATAATTAGCACTCAGTCTGTATTTGTTGATAAAGATGAAGACTTGTGTGAGGCACCTTGCTGACTTAGTCAGCTGAGTATCCAACTCTTGATTTCAGCTCAGGTCATGATATCAGGGTTTGTGAGATCAAGCCTGTGTCAGGCTCTGTGCTGACAGCATAGCGCATGCTTGGGATTCTCTCTCTCCCTCTCCCTCTGCCCCTGCCACCCTCAAAATAAATAAATAAACTTTTTAAAAAATATGTTAAAAAAATGAAGACTTCTCATAAATTTCACCCTGAGAGTTCTCTGTACCTGTTTTCTACCTTCTTTGGAAAACATGTATTCACTTTACTTTTTATTTTTCATTGACTCTGGTTCCCTTCAGTCTTATGATTTTATCTTTTGTTTCTCCACAAACTTAAGAATTTGCAGCATCCCAATGTAACATCTAGAGTTCTGCTGATAACACTTGGAGAAATATAACGTTATAAATTAATTTTGATATTTTAGGTGATTACTTGGTAATACAGTGATAATATACAACAATATCTATTGTGGGTACTAAAATTTTACAGCAATACACAAGCGTAAGGTAGTCATGCACATGATTCAGAAGATGCTTATATTAATTTTCTAAATATTTTTATCAAAAGCAAAACACATAATAAAAGAGTCTTCCAGAGAATCCCTACACCTCTAACAGATCCCCTGATGCCATTTTGAGAACCATTGCACTATGGAGAACTCACTTCTTGTGTGCATTGCCAGTGAATTACCCGGAGAATATATCAAGTGTCACAAAATGAATACTGTGGACATTTGACCACAGAGGGAACCTGCACCACCCTCACAGTCATACCTCATCAAAGAAGAAAGAGTTTGACCAGGGGATAGTACTAAGACTAGAAGGTTGAGAAGGTGGAGAGCAGAAGGAAAGAATGAGAGAAGGGAAGCCATAGCAGCAAAGCAGAGAGCTGAACTGGCTGTGGATCTGTTCCCCTTCATGGATTTGTAGGGGACATAATGCACCGTAGGATCTTAACGTCTGCCATAAGCAACCTGCCATGGCATTTCTGCAATTAGAAATTTCAGTGTTCCATGTAAGAGTCTGTTTCTTGCTTGGTAAGGAACATGGTCTCCAGAAATTCTGTGAAAAAATATCCGTGAATTATAGGACAAAAACAAAAGAAAAAACAACAAACAAACAGACCAGGTATTCTGTTTCATTTTCTACAGCAATTTTTTTTATTGTATATTGACTTCTTTTTAGCCACCTGCCATCTTCAGAGGTCTGAGAAACTGAGGCTGTGACACATAAGAGCAACAACAACAAATGTAATAACACAGACCATCTGTTAAAAGCGTAAGTGCCAGGGGAGGGGGAGATGTTCTAGTTATTTTACCTTTATGAAATCATTTAGCCCATAAAATTACCTTATGGTAATTTAGGTGCTATTATAAGTATCATTTTAGAGATGGGGAAACTGCCAAACATCGTATCTGTTGATTTTGCCATTATGTTCATCCAGTCTTCTTTTCAAGAAAACCTCTGGCCATGAACAGAACTAAAGATAAGGACAAGGTGACTCAGAAGGAATACATCGGTACAGTTAGAAGCCCATTTTCAACATATACCCAATGGAATAGGAGTATCCTTTTAATTTAACCAAAATAAATATTCATTCAATGTAAATGTATTAAGTTTAAACTTACAGGCATGGGGCTGGGAGCTGAGAATAGACAGCTCAATGTAATACAAATAAAAATTGAGAAATATATGTGGAAACACCTTATATATGGAAAGCAATCTGTCTTCAAGGAGCAATATGTTATGCATAAAACTCTCAGGACCATGCCATGCTCCAAGCTTCTAGTCTATTCTTTCTAGCCTCATCAAAGAATTTACCAAGCAAAACCATTTTTTACTTCAAAATAGGTTCCTCTATTCTTGCGTCTGAAGATCAAAACTATTTATTGCCTGCCCTTTGATAGAATTGACCAGAGAAGACTGCGCTTTATTTAGATAGGGCTTTCATTTGTATTCTCAAAAATTATTGTTGAAACTGGTACAAGTCATTCTGGAAAACAGTATGGAGGTTCCTCAGAAAATTAAAAATAGAACTATCCTATGACCCAGCAATTGCACTACTAGGTATTTATCCAAAGGATACAAAAATGCCGTTTTGAAGGGGCACATGCACCCCAATGTTTACAGCATCACTATCAACAATAGCCAAAGTATGGAAAGAGCCCAAATGTCCACTGATGGATGAATGGATAAAGAAGATGTGGCATATATATATATACAATGGAGTATTACTCGGCAGTCAAAAAGAACAAAATCTTGCGTTTGCAACTATGTGAATGGAAGTAGAATGTATTATGCTAGGCAAAATAAGTCAGTCAGAAAAGATAAATGTCATATGATTTCACTCATGTGTGGAATTTAAGAAACACAACAGATGGACATAGGGGAAGGGAAGGAAAAATAAGACAAAAACAGAGAGGCAAACCACAAGAGAGTCTTAAATACAGAGAACAAATTAAGGGTTGCTGGAAGGGTATGGGGGGATGGGCTAAATGGGGGATGGGCATTAGGGAGGGCACTGAGTGTTCTCTGTAAGTGATGAATCACTAAATTCTATTCCTGAAACCATTAGTACCCTATATGTTAGCTAACTTGGATTTAAATTAAACAAACAGAAAACAAAAACCACTTTGTTGAGCATCTACTCTCTGCCGGGCACTGATAGGTGCTATTTAGATAGCAATGGACAAGATAGAAATGGTTCTGAGTCTCATGGACATTACTGCCTAATGTGTGCTTTTGTGGGCAGCAGCTAAGTGAAAAAACATGTGCTACACATCAACAGTTATTTATTCAAATTGCTAGCAGTAATGTGGCGTACCTCCAGTGATTTATCGTGCAGGAATCCCCCTTGCTGTGCATGTTCCTGCAAAGTCTCATTAAGACCTTTAAACTAAAAATATCTGATCCAGCTAAATTTTGGGAAAGGAAACTATTATTTGAGGAATTCATTTTCAGCAGCTGAGTGCCTCAGGAAGTTAGTAATGCCCTATGGAGCTTTATGCCTCTGGTCCTCTCATTTGAAACCAGCAGAGGTTGGAACAGTTCTTAGTTATTAACATCTAATGGCTGTTTTGTGACTTCTCAAGTGCGTTGGACTCCTCCTTCCAAGTCCCAGGGAATGGAAAGATACTTATTTGAATTTAATTAACTCAGAGGAGATTCAGCCTAAAGGATATCGATTGAGTATACTTAGTACTGACTGTTCCTACATTTTCCCTACACCTTTATGATGGATTTGTTGGACTACTAATTTCCAGGAGTATGTGGAATAGAAACCCCACCTAGAAGTAAAGCCCAGGGTAGGAAGTGACTGTCACCACTGCTCTCCCTCGGTGCCTACATTATGTTCTCACCTCTGGCTGTATCCCTCTTACTGTGTAACACCCCTTGCAGAAAGCCTCCTTGTGGTCCAGGGAAAAGCTCTGTAAAACACAGGTGAATAGCAACAAATGAGACTTCCAATCTTTTTTTTTTTTTTTTCCCGTTGGGGCAAACTCTCAGTCTATCTTTCTGTCCTAAATGTGTGCACACAAATGTTACTTTGTTAATCTAAAAAAACAAAACAAAACAAAAAAACCCTTCCATTTTGATAAGAGTCTCTGAAAACTTCCTTTCTGCCATCTAAATTCATACTGAGACTGAAGAGATGCTACGGGTAGACCCAATGTGATTTTGTAGATGCTGTGAAAACCTGTAAAAGTAATTCATTTTCATATTCATTCATTCTCAAATCTTCTCAAATATTTATTGCCGGCCTGCTGCACATCAGGTATTGTGTTAGGTATTATAGGCCGAACCAAGAGGAAGAAAGATATAATTACTGCTCTTAGGGGGTTTACAGACTCAGATGTATATTTAATTACTCAGCTACTTAACTAGTATGTGTTGTTTAAGGGATCATGGAAAATTCCAAAAATGAAGAGGAAAGCACCCTAAGGAATAAGAGCAGATTCCCCGGACTAGGAGAATAGCCGTAGGATCAGAAAAGGGGAGATGAGTCCTCGGAGGCAGTTTGGAGATAGAATCCACATGGGATGAATTCTGAGGGGTGGAGGAAGCGTAGGTGTTGATGTGGGGGAGGAATTGAAATTTTTTCACAGCCTCTACCGAAGGTGACTGGGAGGATTGCTGGTGCCATTAAACCAGGTTGGAAGATGGAGGATGAGAAGCAGGTGGAAGGCAGGTTTCGGGGGAGAAAAGGGTGTTAGTGGGAGAAGGAGGAGAGCATTGAGATTGGCTGAATTTGAGAGGATGCGCCCACCGTGTCCTTTTATGGTAGGAAAAGATAGGCCTGTTTTAAAAAGCAGAGAGGGAAAGGTTAGGACCCGAGGTCCCCGGGGTGGGGAAAAACAACATATTTTGGAACAATGCAAACTCCCTCTGGGGTAAGGTTCCTTTTTAGAATGTAACAGACACCGCCTACTCCCCCTCAGGAATTTGACATAAGCAGTAGACCATAAAACGTATGACCCATAGGGAATGATATGGCCATAGACCACCCCTCATACAATAGAAATGAGCCAATCAAGAATGGGAGACTCAGCACCTAGAGCTATCAAGCTAATAAGGGTAGAACCCAAGAAGAAACGAGGGGGACGGGAAGGGCCGGCTGACCAGAACCGTGTAAAACAAAGACCTTTGCCTGTAGTCACGGGCATTCACTTTCAAATGTCTCCTCTCTGCAAAGAGAGCTTGCATATTATTCTTACTTTCTAATCTCATACTGTAATAAACTTCTGCTTGCTGCTCATTTTATTCTGTGTCCACCTCTTCATTCTTCAAAGCTGCAAGACAGCGAATCCCAGGTATTGAGGTAAAAAATCCTGCAACACTTCTACATTCCAGCAAGAGACTATGAGCTACTCTCATCTCAGGAAAGAATGGAACTGCTTCACCAGATGCATGTGTTAGGTATTATTTGTTTTTAATTCTAGATCTCGCTCCCAAAGGGTTTTTGGTAGCTTAGAAAGATCCACAGAATAAAGCAGGATAAAATGGAAATGAGGACATCAGGGCTGTGATGGATATTTATATGAAATTAATCCCCTCACAAAATAAAAATCGTTAGTTTTTGCTGTTTATATACCTGGAGCTTCCTGGATCTCATCCTATCCAAAGTTCGGTTGCTTGACTTTTTCTTCAGTTCTGTGAGATAATCTAGATCTTTTTAAACTTTTGTCCCCTTCAAACAGCCAGAGAGGGTTTTCTACTGAAGAATCCTAACCTGATGTTTAAAATATCCCTAGGTGTTGCAAATCGCAGAATCTTGACTGTGTCACCAGCTGAGCTGAAGTAACGTGAGGCACAATGAGAACTCTCTGCTGGTCTGGAAAGCTGGAAATCCTGTGACATAGCGAAGTGGTTGTTTAAATTCTTGTCTTGTGCCTTGGCAATCAGTCCACATACTTCCTAGGCTGGGGATTAGTTACTTGGTAGAAAAATAACAGAGTTTGGCATGTGCTGACTAATTTTCAAAGATTCCATGAAAAGAGACAACCTTTACTTTAGTTACAACTTGGTAACGTAAGAGCAAAAAAAAAGTAAAAACATATTTTGTTTTATTTTGTCTATTAATGAGCCCTTTTCTGGCCTATGACTGGAAATTTGTGATAGCTAAGAGATTGGAGTCTTCGCAGATACAAAGCTAGGCTTGATGGGCTGAACTAGGTCAGTGTCCAAAAAGTAAGATAAGAAATAGAGTAGAGGGTAAGATAGGACCTCAGGGAAGATAGACACGGCAGGCCTACCCAGGCACCTCCTGGTCAAGGTCTTCATCATAAGAAGCCAAGGCTAAAATGAAGTCTGAGGGCAAAGGACAGGTCACTCTTGGCTCCTTCCCTGAGGCTTCTGCTTCAACTTCTGCTGGAGGCAGATGAACTCAATACCAGCTAAAGTAGGACAGCCCCAGTGGAGAATCCTACTCAGGCCGTCTGAGCTATGCCAATAGAAGTAAATAAAGAAGATCCTCACAGAAAGCACTGGAAGACAGGTTGGTGAACCAAGAAGCTCATTCTGCTGGGAGCAATCGAGTTCTTACTTTCTATGGACCCATTACCAACTCTGCTATTTTGGCGTCTTTTCAAAAGAAGAGGAGGGATTTGTTTCATTTTATAATTATTCTTTTACACCTCCACCACTGCATACTGTGTGTATTGGGGATGGTTAAATATATCACCGAAGTATGTTTAAATATGTCATTTAACTATGGGTTGCTCCACCAGTAGAAGTTAGTCTGGATTTGACCTAGAGACATTCGTGTCACTCAAAAATCCTGACCTTGGATCTGGAGGCAGGTACTTGTCTAGAGGACAAGATTTATGATCTCTTTCCTTGGGGAGGAATTGAGTGGATTTTAGATGAATATTTAATGTGTGCATTAAGTTTGGTGTGGGTATTTTTAAAATTCATATTTGAATAGAAGAATCGACATGCAAATAGGAACGAGATGAGCAGTTATTGTGAACATCTGTTGTTTTTGCCTATTTTATCAGCCAGTTTAGGCTAAGAATTATTTGGTGTTCAACCTGGTATTCAGTGGCTTAGAACAACGAAGTCTTATTTTTTGCTCACGTTACATGCTCTTATGTATGCCCTCTGCCATCTTCGCTCCAAGACCCGAACTGATAGAGCTGCCCTTACCTGGAACACTTATCTGAAACAGTGGGATGAGAGAGCTCGGCAGAGCACGCCCACGTTCTTAAAGCTTCCACTGAGAGATGACACGTGTCCCTACTGCTTATAGGTAGTTTACCACAGCAAGTCACAAGCCAATGCTGACAACAGTGAGGTTGGGACAGATCATCTTCTCAAGAGGGAAGGCATCATAAGGAAGGATTCTCAATGTTCTTCCTTTTTCTTCTCCATTTTCTCTTGGAGAATAATCCCTAACCAACTCGCTGCCAGTGTGGGCTTGGCAGAGTTGACCCAGATCCAGAAGGAGCATGAGAGCTTGGGATAGCTAACGAGGACTTTCCATTCCTTGGGCCAAAGCAAATCTAATGAAATTCAGTTCCTGGATGGAGAAATTCTTTTTGTGTTGGAGTTGCTAAGTAGATAGCCTGTAATCTTGGAGCTACAAGGAGTTATCTAAGTGGAGAGAGAATCTGCCTAAGAATGAAATCATCATAGAGGCAAACAAAACTGGGAGAGAGAATGGACACGCTGTATCTATCCACACCATGGGAAAAGTTCCAAACCTGGAATTCCTAATTATGTTAAGTCTGTATTTTTTTTCCGTATGTAGTCAATTTAGGTTTCTGTTTCTTGTAACTTAAATATTACTCATAATAAAGGGCAGAAGTTAGTGCCTAACATATATATATATATATGTTCCACGTAAATGGTTCTGTATACTTGGTTATGGGTATGGGACACAGTTTTGGTTACAAGCTTCTTAGCTCTCAGCTCAAAGAGAAAAATAGGATTATAATATACCATTGCTGTACCATATCTACTGTTACAAGAAATTGTCCCATGTATGTTAAAAAATGATCAAACTTTGGTAACTTCCCAATTGCACCCAACCCAGTGCAATTCACAGTACTATATAATGAAAAAAAATTTTTCCAGCAACCAACAGCTTTTCTGAGGGTAAATTTCTACACGGGACATTGATACAAAGTATGGTCCAAAGACCAGCAACATTGTCATCACTGGGAATTTGCTATAAATGTAGAATCATAGATCCCACTCAGACTTACTAAATCAGAATTCATACTTCTACAGTATCTCCAGATGATTTTTTGCACATTAAGATATGAGAGGTATCTATATGGGAAACTCCTTGTGATATGCTAAATATCTTCAAGAACACCCCTTGAATATACTTATTTTAAGATTGTACAACACTTCTCATTATAACTTAATGGCATAATGTCAAGCAATTCCAGGAGGGTTGAAAAAAATTGTAGGAGGGTGCCTTTGGAAGCAGTTTAGATTATATGATCCAGGTATATATTATTGTTGTGTTTCCAAAAATCAAAACAACAGATATGATCACAACTAATGACCTCCCTAATCTCTCCATACCACAATGAAAGGAATCCAAAAATTTCATTGATTCAGGTAAAATGTGGGTCTCCTTATGGCATGGTCCACTCCCTACTTCAAATCTGTTCCAATCTGAGCTATAGTTGATTTCATCTGGTGGATTTCTCCACTTGCGTTTAAATATAACTGGATATTCTGAGTCTTGTGGCTCACCGTGATTCCCAGGACAGCAGTAATGAGGTTAGCTGGTGACCCCATTCATCAGTCCGTCGGCCTTATCTGGGGAAATTTGGCCTGGACAGTTGGAGACTGACTCCTTCTTCGTGCTTCCCCAGACCAGGTTGCTGACCATGGCACAGCCCCGCTGGCCCTCCTCGTTTCCTCCATGACCACAAGATAAGAATTTGTATCTGCCAGGTTAAAGAGCTGTCTAGGCAGAGGACAGAGCCAATCTCACATAATGTTCAAATTCGGTCATCACTGGTATGGATTAGATTCTTATTTCAGTATAGAGAGAATGGTTTCACTAAGGAGAAAACTAGTAAGAGAGGGGCAGTTGACTTTATTAAGGCTGAGTTCTCAATGCACAGGAGTCAGTGTCGTGAGCATCAGTGTGTCAGATTATACATTGCAAATGTTTTGCCTTCCCGTTAATCAGAGCATGGATTGTGCTGCTAACCCGTGTGGAGTAGTGTATGTGAGCACAGCTAACCTGCCTGCATATGGAGTTTCCAGGCACCAGGCACCAAACAGAGGTATAAAGCATCTGGTAAGAACATTTAAAAAAATAAGTAGATTTTTAAAATCTCTCTGCTTCAGCTCCTGGGATAAATTTGCAGTTGGGGAGAACTTTATACACAGACTTAAGCTTCTAATTAGTGAAGGTAACATTTGGGTATAGTTTATCCAGCATGAGTAAACATTCTGAGCTCTTTCATTTGAAACCAACAAAAATAGTATTTCTTCCTTTCTGTTGTTGCTTCTGACTTTATTTTTTTAGGGAATTAGCTTCAATATCTCTGCCATTTGAACAAAAGATGGCACTAGAGAAACTTATTTTTCTGAAATTAGAATCTATTTCTCTATTTGATTGGAACTAAACAATGGAAAGAAAATTGATAGTGCAGATATATTTTTCCCACTGTTAATATGAATGAGTATTTTTGGACATGTACTTAGATCCTTCTACCAGTACAACAATTGAAAATCAGAAGGACGAAATGCCAAGAACTCAGCAAGTATATGTGTCTCTTCTTATTCCCTCTGTATTCATGGATGTATGAGGTGATGTGGTGGTGTTGATTCAGAAGCATTCCAGGAGCAAATGTGCATGAGCCTGGTGGCCAAAAATGGATCCTATCTGGGGTGATATTGAGGGAATATTTTAAAATTGTATGTAAAAATATCACTTCATCTTTACTTCTATAACAAAGTAGAACTCTTCTGTGTGATTAGTTTTAACCGACATTAGTTCCAAATAAGTGTGTGTTCCTTGACTGAAGGATTGGTCTGAGAAAATTTTATGTCAATTCTTAACTAATTAGTGTAGCCATTTTGGTAAGATTGTTTGAAGAAACAAGACCTCATGACTATAAAAGAAGAGAGGAAATATACAAGATAGGAAGAGAAGCTTATGAGAAACACTTTATAAAAATACAGTAATGCCTTGTTTTAGAAGTCCAGTATACACTAAAAAAATCAAATATACACCGATTTTAATAGCATTTTTCCATAATTTTGGTCTTTTTCAGTTTTTTTCCTAGGGAATACTGATAAATTAGTCTAAAAAAATAACTTGAGATGTCCAAAACTCAGTGTTCTGGGCATAACCTTAATTTATTTTAATATTTATTCATTTTTGAGAGACAAAGAGAGCACAAGCAGGGGAGGGGCAAAGAGAGAAGGAGACCCAGAAGCAGAAGCAGGCTCCAGGCTCTGAGCTGTCAGCACAGAGCCAGATGCAGGGCTCAAACCGATGGACTACAAGATCATGGCCTGAGCTGAAGTGGGACATTTAACCAACTGAGCCTCCCAGGCGCCCCCATGGGGCATACCCTTAAATATAAAGAAATGATTATTTTGTTGGGACGAACAATTAAAAGAAACAAACATACACCATTAATTATTCAGAAAAATTTTCCTGCTTATCCCCTATTAAGTAATGCTGTTCTAAAAAACAAAGGATACTAATCGTTTGTGTGTGTGTATTATTGAGCACTTACTATGTGCCATAACCCTGCCACACGTATTTCTTCCATTGCTTCAGTTAAATTTTATACCAGCCTCTAGGAATTACTTTTGCTTTGAAGGCAGAGGGTCTTGGGAGAACGGTCCCACTGGGCAGGCAACCGTGACAGTATTCAGTGACTTTCCAGGTGGGGAAAGTAAACAAAGATTTTCAAAGCAACAGATTAAGAAAGTAAAATACAGGGGCTCCTGGGTGGCTCAGTTGGTTAAGCGTCCGACTTCGGCTCAGGTTATGATCTCACTGTGCGTGAGTTCGAGCTCCGCGTCGGTCTCTGTGCTGACAGCTCAGGGCCTGGAGCCTGCTTCGAATCCTGTGTCTCCCTCTCTCTCTGCTCCTTCCCTACTCATGCTCTCTCTCTCTCTCTCTCTCTCTCTCTCTCTGTCTCTCTCAAAAATAAATAAACTTTAAAACTTAAAAAAACAAAGCAAGTGAAATGCAGAGTTTCCAAGTAGGGCAGTAGAGATGGGAGTGGAAGACTCCCTGATACTGAAGCCTGTACATCCACCAAGAACTTTTAGTTTCTTGAAAGCAACGGATTGTGTGTATTTACCTTTACTAGTTCATTCTAGGACGGTACCTGTAAGTGTTAATAAATCCTGTGAATTTTGTCTTTTAACCATATTTCCTTACTATTCCCTCTGCTCCTTTCAAACCCCAGTTCTGATACATTAGGTCGTTCCCTCATGTGGACAATTGCAATAAACTCTGAAGTAGTTTGCCTGTCTCTTGGTTGTGTTTTTTTTTCTTCTGCTTTTCTCATGTTGTTTTATTTATTATTATTTTTTTTAATTTTAGTTTTTATTTTTTTAATTTACATCCAAATTAGTTAGCATATAGTGCAACAATGAGTTCAGGAGTAGATTCCTTAGTGCCTCTTACCCATTTAGCCCATCCCCACTCCCACACCCCTTCCGGTAACCCTCTGTTTGTTCTCCATATTTATGATCTCTTATGTTTTGTCCCCCTCCCTGTTTTTACATTATTTTTGTTTCCCTTCCCTTATGTTCATCTGTCCTGTCTCTTAAAGTCCTCATATGAGTGAAGTCATATGATTTTTGTCTTTCTCTGACTAATTTCACTCGGCATAATACCCTCCAGTTCCATCTACATAGTTGCAAATGGCAAGATTTCATTCTTTTTGATTGCCGAGTAATACTCCCCTGTATATGTATATATACCACATCTTCTTTTTTTTTTTTCTAAATTTTTTTTAACGTTTATTTATTATTGAGAGACAGAGAGAGACAGAGCATGAGCAGGGGAGGGGCAGAGAGAGAGGGAGACACAGAATCCAGAGCAGGCTCCAGGCTCTGAGCCGTCAGCCCAGAGCCCGACGTGGGGCTCGAACTCACGGACCGCGAGATCATGACCTGAGCTGAAGTCAGACGCCCAACCGACTGAGCCACCCAGGTGCCCCCCACATCTTCTTTATCCATTCATCCATCGATGGACATTTGGGCTCTTTCCATACTTTGGCTATTGTTGATAGTGCTGCTATAAACATGGGGGTGCGTGTGTCTCTTCAAAACAGCACACCTGTGTCCCTTGGATAAATGCCTAGCAGTGCAATTGCTGGGTCATAGGGTAGTTCTATTTTTAGTTTTTTGAGGAACCTCCATATACTGTTTTCCAGAGTGGCTGCACCAGTTTGCATTCCCAACCTGTCTCTTGTTTTTTAACTACAATCAGTCTTCCATAGGATTCATGCCCTCTCTACTTGTCCAGTACCTACTCAGATTACCCCTCACACTTACAGTGGGCTCATGAAGCTGCTTAGTGTTCTCTGAACATGAAGACAATACAAATTCTATGACAATATTCCTCCATGACAATACCCCTTTTTCTCTGCTGGAATGACCTTGTCTACCTGGTGGGGGGGGGGGGGGCAAAAAATACCTCTGACTTATCCTGCAAGACTCATTTCAAAGTTTTCTCTATGGGATTCTTTTGAATCTACCCAGAATTGGCAGGTCTCTTCTCTTTGCTTGCATTGGGTCTTGTATAAACACTGTTACAGTAGGTATTACCCTGTGTTGCAATGATTTGGCCTATGCCTGTTTCCTCTAGTAAACTGGAAGTTCTTGGAGTTGGAGGAATCTTACTTGCCACAACATCCTTAGAACACATGCACTTGGACTAAATAAATGCTATTTAATGAATTTTTGTTGATCAAGTGGTTAGATAATGCTATGCTTGAGCAATGAGACACTAACAAGTGCCAAAAGGACATTGTTTTCCTTATTAGAGTTTATAATCTCTGACAGGGAAACTTACCTGTCCACACAGCATGAAGTCGCAGAACTCCGACTCTCCCAGAATGCTGGGAATAGGAGTGTGACACTGTAAGCAGTGCTTACACTACCTAGAAACCCACACAGATTACCACCACATTGTCTAAAATCGACATCCAACCTCGAGCAAGAATATTGCTCCGTGGAATGGTATGGTTAGGTCAAGAGAACAGAATTCACTTGGAAAAAAAATCTAAAAAATAATATCTTGAGAAGTTATAGTGCTTCTAAGATGTAATTGATTCAGAAGGATATTTCTTTTTTTTTTTTTTTTTTAAATTTTTTTTTTCAACGTTTATTTATTTTTGGGACAGAGAGAGAGACAGAGCATGAACGGGGGAGGGGCAGAGAGAGAGGGAGACACAGAATCGGAAACAGGCTCCAGGCTCTGAGCCATCAGCCCAGAGCCCGACGCGGGGCTCGAACTCACGGACCGCGAGATCGTGACCTGACTGAAGTCGGACGCCCAACCGACTGCGCCACCCAGGCGCCCCTCAGAAGGCTATTTCTTACTAATGGCAAGTTGAATAATTTTAGAATTAACAGATCAAGTTTGGCAAACCATTTGGACCCCTTGATTCCAACTTCCTATTTCTGGCAGGTTACTGATCCCATTTCAACTCGGACACTTCCATAGTGATGGGAATCTCATCGGTTTGGAGGCAACTATTTAATGTTGCATTATTCATGTTAGTTTGAAATCTGTCTTTTTATAATTTCTTCCATTGACTTGTTGGGTTTTTTTTGAAGCTACATTTAATTGTTTTTCCATAGGAAAGCTACATGTATTTGAACACAGCTATCATTTTTCCCAAAGCTTCCTTTCTCCAGGATTAGAAAAACTGCATTTCATGTGGTAATTTCCTATGTGATATTAATTTAAAGCCTTTTAGCTCTATTTGGTTGTATTCCAGTGGACAAATTGCAGTGCATTGCTCAAATATGGAATTCAGCACTGCAGACATAACCTATACACTGCAGCCTATAAGGAAACATCATTCCTCACTTTATGTGTATAATATACAAATTTATTGCAATCAAATATTGTATTAGATTCGGTGAATAAGAGGATCAAAATATTGTTTGCCAAGAATTGTTCTTGGGGCTGTGAGAAAGGTGAGTAAACAGAGTCTTTGCTTCAAGAAGCCCACACCGTAACAAAACTAACAGTACCCTCTTAATATATTCTAATATCTATAATTGAGGTATAAGCAAAGTATGATCACCAAGTGAACTCATATATTGGGCTTTTAGACAATTGAATATCTCTGTGTTTTTGTCAGATGACTTGATATTTGTCAAGATCACCCTAATTCACACTTGTGCTGCTAATTTTTTAAAATCTAAATGTCAGACTCTATGCATATCTTCCCTAATTGTATCTTGTTGATTTTGTTCCAATTCCAGCCTGTCCAGGTCTTTTAAATCTTTATTCTGTCATCAGGCACATTAGTTTCCCTTTCTAAGCTTTGTGTCACCTCTAAGTCTGATAGAAACAGAGAAATTGGCTGCTCTTTACGTGAACAAAATGGTTTGTGTTCTATTTTCCCAGCAGAAATATGTGTTTGGGAATTTGGTTAATGGGAAGTGGTAAGGCATATATTTAGAAAAAGCAGTTTATTCACCCTGGACAAATATAGACATTTGGAATTCTACCCGCGATGACTCATAGAAAGCACAGAGGCTTCTCATCCTCTGACTGTTGCACGGTGTTAGCTGTTGGCATATGGTGAAATCAGGGCCTGAGAAACAAAGGACGGCAATGGTTGATTGCTTTTCACACCAATTTCTGACTGTATTGCAAGTTAAATGGCCACCTCAATTCCAGCCATCTAGGGTAGTTTATGATGTGCTTACAATAATCAAACTTTTTTAGGGGTGTCTGGGTGGCTCAGTAGGTTGAGCGCCTGACTTCAGTTCAGGTCATGATCTTACAGTTTGTGAGTTCAAGCCCCGCATCGGGCTCTGTGCTGACAGCTCAGATCCTGGAGCCTGCCTTGGATTCTGTGTTTCCCTCTGCCTCTTCCCCTCCCCAACTTGTTCTCTCTCTCTCCCTCCCCCCCAAAAATAAATAAATAAACAAACAGACAAACATTTTTAAAAAATCAAACTTTCTTTACATCTCCATTTGAATGACATCTTGCTAGGGAGTCCTCTTAACATCTCTGCTTCTGCATTCCTTGTCCCTTGCCCTGCTGCATTGTTTCCCATGGCTCTTGTCACCATCTGGCATATGCCATATGTCTTACTTGTTTATTGTAGGGTTCACTTCATCCCCCTTGCCCACATGCACTGGACTATAAATTCCTTACTACAGTGTCCTCACTGCTCTGAACAGTTCCTGGCATTACTACATGCTCTCTTGGCATGTGCTCAATAAATGTTTGTTGAATAAATGAATGGCTATGGTGGTAAATTGTTCTTGTATTTGTCTGGCAAAGAATTTTAAAAAATAATGACTGATGGAAACATGACAGGGTCGTGTTTACTTGATCCTTGAAAAGATCATATTAATTATACAAAGGATTTTGAGCTTCTCTACATAAAAGAACTTCATACGTACTTTTAGTATATGATGGTGTTCCTTAGTGATGTATACAAAAGGGTTTGTGAAATAGTAATAATAGATACCCTTTCACCAAATTACCACGTAATAAGCTAACTGCTTAACATTTATTTTGTCATTAAGTATCACAGTATTCTCATAGAGTAGATTTTATTGCGCATTTTGTTTATGTGGAAATGGAGAGCAAAGAACCTTAGCCACTTATCAATGACCCACCGCCACTCAAGGTTCCAGAGCCCCAAACTGTGTCTGTTGAAGCTACTCCCTCCTTGCAACATTTAGTCGCAAGTAATTAGCAAAGAAACAAATGTCTCTTCCTTTTATGAAACTTCTAGGACAGTTGATACAGCAGATCAGAGGTCTGCAGTGAGTATAGCTGTATACTCAGGTTGGCTGTGCTTAGGAAGGTGACCACCAAAATGACATCTGGATATTTTCCACTCCCAGCTTTTCTTGCAAATCAAATTTGCCAAGAAAATCAGGTAAAGTAATGCTTTTGAAGCTGTCAGCATTCTTTACATCTGAAACAAGTTATGCGTTTTCTATCACATTCATCACCCCCTCAACAAAGATTTTATAATCCAAATGGGAGAGCTATGGGAAGAAAAGTTTGCACTTCTCTTGTGCTGGCAATTTTGTTGGGTAAGATAAACTAACAAAGCTTGCTCTTCAGACCCTATCTGAATTTTGAAACTCTCACAGACGCAATTTTCACCCAGGGGTTACCAGAAGGAAGTAAAGGGATTGTTTATAAACCAGACAAATATTGCCGGGAAGGGACTGATGGTGGCTGTACGGTGAGATGGCCCTTTGCAGAGCTATTCTTTCAGCTTCCCCCACGCCGATTGCCTGATGTCAGCCATGACCTTGGATAGCTGCGCTTTTGGAAACCATTAGAGGGAGACCCTCCAGCTTTTGCACCTCTGGTGCATGGCGTAAGTATTGATCCCACTCTGCTACACTTCGCTGAAATGTATGTGCTCTGCACTTTTACAGAGGTCGTATCTTCCCCATTTGGAAAACTCTCTCTTTCCTCACGTGCCCAAGCATCATGTGTTTCCTGTCAGCACCACTTACAGAGAGAGGTAAAACGGATGAGAAGGAAGACGGAAAAAGTCAGCACTCCGCAAAGACTATGCCATTTCTTAGGTGCAGTTCCTAACAGTTTCTTCAGTACTGCGCGTGGAGGTCCCTTCCTGTCAACAGTTCTGGGATGGGTAAGCAGATTCTCAGGGTGGCTGCCGTGCCTTCCTCATCTCCTTCAGCCAACGTAAAACGATCCGATTTGAGAAATGTTGGGCTTCAGCCCCACAGGCACCTCAGGTCTTGATCTTAATTATGGCAGGGAGCACATAATGGGCTGCTCTCCAAGATGAGTTCCAGTCTGACCTAGTGCATTTGAAGACTTTGTAACAAAAGGTGGTGAGCTCATTAACATATAGATAGAGCAGAAACAAAATTCAGACTAACTCCCTTGTAAGACTTCATCCTCCGACCTCAGTCTAGTTTGGAGGCAGCCCATTCAGGGAAACGTAGATCCGTCATAGACCCAGTTTTCCTCATCTCGGCAGAAGGGATAGAGACAGGTACCCAGAAACCCTATTTCCTAAGTAGGCATTCCTGTTTTGACAGCTGTGCAGTAAACCACAGTCCTGCGTCGGGACTCCAAAGCCTTGGTCACTAGGCAGGGTCATTCCCACAACACTGCATTTCTTCAGTGCAGGGTCAGTGGGAGAAATAGTGTCACCCTTCCTGAAACACTACTTTCCTTCCTTCGTTACCAGATCAAAAATAATAATAACAACAACAACCTAGTGAACAGACCATTTAAACATAGTAACTTTAAAACTCTATTCATAAAGTAAAAACATTATTAAGTATCTCCTGTATGTGGGACATTGCATAAATTTCTGGAGTGATATAAAATACAGTACCATCTTTTTCAAAATCTTGAAATTTTTGGCGGGGTTTGGGGGAGGGGAAGGGGGAGGACGCAGACATTGAAACCAGAATTGCCGAGCAATATTTTGTCATGTCATATCTACATCTGTGAACGTTGTCCCCACACCCTCAATTTCATCTGTGACAAGCCAAGTTCTTCGTCTTGACAAACAAGATCATCCATGGTCTGTCTATAGTCCAGTCTGCTTCTCCAACCTCATCTTTCCCGTTGTCCTGCCTGACATCTTCTAGTCCAGCATCAACTGTCTGCCAGCACTTTCCTCGATGTCCCACCCAGGTTTTTCATCTCTATTGCCCTTTCTTTCTATGAAAGAGAGCAGAGACGTCTGAAACATTCCGCTGAATAAAGGCCCACGGACGAAGACAGGAGAAACAAAGTGAGGTTGTTTATGGAGAGGTAAGTCTATCCAGAAAAGTATTGTGGTCTTTATTGAGAGGGCAACTGGGAGCCACTGATGGTTCATGAGAAAGAGAATTACATTGTATCATACTTGGTTTTGGCAGCACTGTGGAGGATGGTTTAAAATTCATTGTCTTAGAAATCCAGGAAAGAGTATTTCAAGAGGAGTGTCGCCTCTGTGAACCTGGATGGAACTGAGAAAAGACTACTTGTAGGCATGGAACCAGCAGGGGTGGAGAGGAAGAATAAAACGTGTGACCAGGGGAGGGCAGGAGACACCAGACGGATGGAGACTGCAAGTGAACTGGAAGAAGTAACTTTGGAAATTCGTGTAGATTCTTTCCTCTAAGAAAGGAGGGCAGAAGGAGAAAATCTTGAGGTGAAAGCAGGGTAGAGGAGATTTAATATTGCTAATGCGGTATCAAAGTAGGGTATCTTTTATATTCTCATTTAGGGAAAGACAGGTCTGATGATGACTGCAAAGAGAACGAGGGATGGGTTCTGAGTTTGGATAGAGTAGGAAGGGTCCAGGGCAGTGCTGTCGGAAAGAAGAGAAGGAGTCAGCGTTCAGTTAAGAACTGACACCACACCCGTGGGCTCTTGCCTGAAATACCCTATCGTGACCTTTTGTTTCGTTTTTGTGGAGGCCACCGCCACGGTTCCAGGTACCTACTGCAGACCAACAAACCACCCTTATATTATATTCACGATCTCTGGGTCGTAAATCAGGACACAGCTTGCCTGGGTGGATCTTTTGCTCCACGTGCCCCTGGCTGAGGTCACTCCGTCTATTCAGCCGGCGGCTGACGGGCTCTGGAGTGCCCAAGCAGGCTTCACTCTCGTGTCCGGCACTTTGGCGGGCATGGCTGGGAACTCGCACACCTGCGTGCCTCTCCACGCACCGGGGAAATTTTGCATACGGTCCCACCAAGGTTCTCCAGACTTCTAACACGGTGGCTTGGGAAAAGAAGCAGCCAGCCGGGCTGCAGGTCTGGGACTGGAAGCCAGCACAGAGCCACTGCCACAGTTGCTTCTTGGTCAAAGCAAGTGGAGAGCTTCTCTGGGGAAGGGAATTTCAAGGGCAGGACCTGCAGCCTACTTCTTGTTGGAAGGGGTGTCAAAGCCCTTGGACTACCTGTTTACTTTCGCCAAAGCGTTAGTCATTGTCTAACGTGTATTTTTCTCCTGGATCCCCCACTGGAACACACAGAGCAGGAAGTTTTTCTGTTTTGTCCCAGGGGTCTGATACATAGTAGACACGTCCTATTTGTCACATGGATGATGGGAGAATGTAGACAGGAGAGTGGGTAATACGGGAATGAAGTGCCCAGGGCTGTGGTCTTCCAGGGAGGTAGGGAAGAACATCAAGAGACTGCAAGTTCATGGGTCCTTCCACATACCTGTACGAAGGTTATAGCACTTCCCATCAGCCACTGTGGCTTAGTAAGGCTTTAGCCTCCAGGAAGAAACCCTATCAGCCTCTTTAGCACACATGCTCCAGAGTCCTAGTGAATATATTTATGTTTATCCCAACGGGAAGCCCTCCTTCAGTTGCATTGACAAGTTACCAATTAATCGTGTGGTTTGTAGGAGTCTTCATCCAAATATCATAGACTGGATTTGCAGTTCAGGAATCCCTCCAAAATTGTGTAGACAGATGTATCATCTTAGGAGAGGCCCTGTGGGTTTCATCAGTCTCTCAAAGGGAGATTTGACCCAAAAATATTACAAAGCACTGTCAGAATAAACTATATTTGGATTTTACCTTTTAAATATGAAAGCCGTCTTTCAAATACTATGAAGAAAAAAAAATAACCTGAAATAGGAAAAAAAAAAAAAAAAGGCCACTTCTAACACAAACTAAGGCCACTTATGTAGCAAGCAAATTGATGCAATACTATTTAATGATTCCCCCGGAGCTATTAAGTTTGATTTGGTTAGTGGCATGTGAACCTGCAGGGATGTACAGGTAAAGTTATTCTACCTACAAAGAGAAGCCATAGCATTGTGTCAAAAGGTCACTTAAAAAGGAAAAAAAAAAAAGTATTAGGGGAGACAGACTGTAAAAAGGTATGTTTCTCAATTAGTGCTTAAAAGCCTCTGATTATAATGTGGTAATTTATTTGTTCTTAAAAAGAATCTCCTAAGTGTATTTTAACAATTGAACTAAAATTATAACTCCATTATTTGAAAATACTTTCACATACTTTCCTTTCCTCCTCTTTACTCACTAAAAATAAGAAGTTTTTTTTTTAAGCTTATGCTTGTCCAACTTTTAACAATATACCAATATAATGGGGATATAGAGGGTCAAGTATTTTAAAAATTGAATAGTTTGGGGGCACCTGGGTGGCTCAATCAGTTAAGTGTCCGACTCCTGATTTTGGCTGAGGTCGCGATCTCACTGTTTGTGAGTTCGAGCCTTGCATTGGGCTCTGTGCTGACCTTGTGGAGCCTGCTTGGGATTCTCTCTTTCTCCTGCTCTCCGTCTGCCCCTCCCCACTCTCATAATAAATAAAGAAACTTAAATTGAATAGTGTATAAATTGAAGTTATAAAGATATTAGGGAGATTATATCTAGAAACATAAAATCTCCAGATAAGCTAATGTAGGTTTAAAATGGTTCATAAATATTAAGATGCAAAGGACTTTATAAAGTTTTGTTCATTTCCTTATTTTTATATGTGAACTACCTAAAGGATATCACTATTAGCGTTTCTTGTTACTTGTTATGACCCAGTTTTACACAGGCTACAGCTACATCTCAGCCCTTGCCGGATTCCCTTCTCAATGCCCGCATTATGTGAAATGAACAATCACTGCATGAGATCACCCTTGACTTCTTTCCAGTCACACGGATCTGGTACCCTCATCTTCTTAGCTGGAATCTCAGATTCTAGAACTTTCTGGGTCATATAGCCCAGGTGGGAAATGCATAGATAAATACACTTACACAATCTGTATTCTGATTCAGGCCTTGTTCCCAATCCACAGCTCAAATCCTATGTTTCCCCTGTCTGCTCAAAAGTCTACTCCATTACTCAAGATTCTCATGATTTTCCTCCAAGATAATACCTTTACCTCATGTTCCTGATGCTAAACTACTTTATTTTTTCTTTCGAGTGCTGCCGGGACAAAACTCTGTATAACAGTCCATTTTCTTTTCAAGTGCCAGTAATGGCTTCTCATTGCTCAATGAAGCAGTACTGTGCCTCTTCTTTCTCTCCTACCAATGCATAGGTGACATGACCAGTTAGACAAGGATGAGTGAGAATGAGGTTGCAATTTATGATTGATTAATTCATAAATAAAGATCCAACAAAAGAATATAGGAGAACTTTTTTTTTTTAATTTCCTCTAGTTTAGGATCCAGGATCCAGGAGTCAACTATGTGAAGATACAGTGTTAGTAAAATATGCACAGTGTGAGTCTGAGTCTGATACATAGTACAGAAGTGAACGGCTGTATTATACTTCCTGGGTCACAGGAATTTGTGTCCAGTTGGCTCTGGATCTAAATACGTGTGATGTGTGTATGCAAGTGGTAGAGAGACTTGATAGGGAAGCAGCACTCTGGTCCTTGCTGGACATTTGCATAAGCGTAAGAATTGCAGGGGTGCCTGGGTGGCTCAGTGGGTTAAGCAGTGGACTCTTGGTTTTGGCTCAGGTCAAGATCTCCTGTTTGTGGGTTCAAGCCCCGCATCAGGGTCTGCAGCTGGCAGCACAGAGCCTGCGTGGAATTCCCGGTCTCTCCCCATCTGTGCCCCTTCCCGACTCATATTGTCTCTGTCTCTCTCAAAATAAATAAATAAACTTAAAAAAAAAAAAAGAATAAGAATTGAAGGAAGAAGGTGTGCAGACTCTATGATCAATCTGTGGTCTATCAGTCACCAACATAGGCTCACTCACTCAGTTGGGATAGGCTCTTTCCTTGGCCCCCAAAACAGTAAGCTTCCCTTCTCATCTCTGTTAATGCTGTCACTCTTCATTTGAGACATCCCTCTGTATCTTCTCCACATAGCCAAATCCTTCCGTTCTACTTCACATTTCATTTCAAATGCCACTGAGATGAGTTCCAATTCCATTTCATTCATGGTGCCATCTCTAGCTTCTTCATACTGACTTGTCTCTTCTCGGAACTTCTGCACACACAGTGAATAATGGCCACTTCATACGCACTCAGTTTCATCAGTAGAGAACAGGGAACATGTTTTTAACTTGTTTTCTGTCTTACATGCCGCCTAGCATAGTTCTAAGAGCAACAAACAGCCTTTGGATGATTGTTTTCATCAAAGCTCAGTTTTTCCAAGAAATTATTAAGCTTTGGGATTGTAATATTTGGAAAGAGCAAGAGAGAAATACAACCATCATAAAACCACAGAAGTTAAGACCTGAGAGTGATATTAGACATCATCTCTCTCGACCCCCTCAGTTGATGCACCAGGGTATGCAGAATAACTTGGTAATTTCCATCAAGCTAACCAGTAAACTAGTGACAGACCCAAGGCCAGATCAGGACTCCAGCCCTATTCTAATGCTTTTTGCTAAGCTGGACTATGGTCTAAAGTACCTCATGAAAGGCAAAATTGATTGAAAAGATTTTAAATATGCTTGCCTTTTGAAATCGTACTTAGGCATGCCTTCGTACAAGCTGCAAAATACATAGTTTGAATCCTAGTGTAGCTGACACTGTTGGCTGACTATCCAGTGCCCTTTCTTCCTTTATTATTACGTCAGCGTATCCACACAGAAGCGCAGACGGCCCAGAGGCATGGGTATGTGCCCCGAGGAAATCTAAAAGCTCTCAGTCCTCTTGGTGTTGAATCACTGTGTGGTACGGTTTTTTTGTTTGTTTTCTGTTTTTTTGTTTTCATTAATAAGATACAATTGTGCAGTCTCTCTCTGCTGGTCAGGACAGCAGCATGGTGGGTGCTGAGGTGTGGGCCTCACCAGAGCAGCAGCCGGATGGGCACCCTGGCCATCCGCACAGAGGTCGTGGGGCACCCGGAGGTGTTTACAGTTGAGGAACGGTTGAAGAAATGACGCCTCATATCCAGCATTTGAAAGGAGCACACAGTAAGAACTTACTTCTTACAGACAAGAAGAAAAAAAGCTATTGGCTGGTGACACTTCATGTTCAAACGATCTTGCCAAGCGTCAGGCGTTGGGAGTGGGGATCTTTGGTTTGCTGAGGAAACAGCCATGCTAGAAAAGCTAAAAGTTGGCCGAAGCTGCGCCACACCCTTGGCACTCTTCTGTGGTGGTGGAGATGTGAAATTTGTTCTGGATTCCGCTTTTTTGGAAGGTAGACGCAGAAAGGCGTACTTTCATCCAATGACCAGTGCTGCAACCATGGGATTGAGCCCTGAAGACTTTCCCACATTTGTGAAGAAGACGGGGTATGATCTCCCGGTGCTAAATTTTGGTAAAAGCAACGAATTGGGCTGGTGTTCAGAATATGTTTATTTCTGAAAGCTGTTTTTCTTATTTGTAATTTCTTAAAAAAACATTAAAAGTGACAAGAATATTTTTTAAAAAAAAAGATAGAATTGAAAATCTGCTGGGAAATGACTACCTATACAAATAAAAACAACAATATCTCTGTGCGGAGAAGGTTTTTGGATCTTTATCTCTTTGCCCTTTTTGTGTCTGGAGTTCAGATGTGATACTGGAAGCATAGGAGCCATCTTGTGATCATGAGGATGAAAGCCACAACCAAGGATTAAGAACAGTGTGATAGAAGGAATCCAAGTCCTTGATAGCATTCATGAGAAGCTGACCCTGTCCTGAGTCAACTCCAGACTTCTAAATAAGAACTATAAATCCTTCCTTGTCTAGTCCATTAGTTATTACATTTTCCTTTACTTTTGTATAATAACAGCCCACTCCCCACCAAAGACATAATCACAAAATATGTTAACATGCAGGAGAACTGGTGACCTCGTCATTCATATTATTTGACGAGGCACTTTGACAGTGGCTTTGCTGCAATGGAACTTTTCAGTTCATAAAAGCATAACTTTTTTATAAAATGGCCTAAATATGCTAAGCATTTATCCTAAGCCCTTTAAATATATCATCATCATCATCATTGTAGAGACTGTGTGAGGAATTCATTGCTATCTTCTTTATAAGGAAGAACATTTAAAGCGGTTGCTTATCACATAGTAAGTGATAAACATCCCTGTGATATGTATGATCATGTTTTGTCCATTGGTCACACCACATAATAAGCCACGTGAAATGCAGTTGTGTTAATTAATGTACTGTTTTAAAATTTAATATAGTTGACCAACAATCTTGTTTTCTTCTCCAGAAATGAAACTTTAAAACTATAGTAAAAAATACAGAACCTGGGGGCGCCTGGGTGGCTCAGCTGGTTGAGTGGCGGACTTCGGCTCAGGTCGTGATCTCGCGGTCGGTGAGTTCAAGCCCCGCGTCGGGCTCTGTGCTGACAGCGCAGAGCCTGGAGCCTGCTTCAGATTCTGTGTCTCCCTCTCTCTCTGATCCTCCCCCCACTCATGCTCTGTCTCTCTCTGTCTCAAAAATAAATAAACGTTAAAAAAAATTAAAAAAAAATACAGAACCTGGATGATGCATATGTAACCTAGACAGAAAATTAAGTTGTGAAGTTCTGAAACTGTTAATTTGATAGTTTTGTGAAGAATTCATCATAGAACTGATTTCATTTTTTTCTCCGGCTGGAGCTTGGCATTACATTGCGCTGGTAATTATTGCAGGTGTAGAGGCCTCAAACAAACTCAAATGTTACATTCCACAGCCCTTCAGCATTTTGACACCAGGTTCTTTTAAACTGGAATAGCTTCTAGACTTGCTTTCCTCTTACAAAAACATCATCTAGGTTTAGATTCCAAAGGGCGTAAATCCCTAAATCTTTCAGGTAATTTGTGGTTTCTGATTCTTTATTCTCTAGGAATTATTTTCTTCATTGTTCTCTCAGAAAACAAAAGCGAGCATGAAAAATGATAAAGGATGCTCCTAGATAAAAGGAGTAAATATCTATGACAATCAAACAAGACAATTGAATACTCACACCACTTAAATTGCCAGTAATTAGGGCATCTTTTTTAAAAAGGTAATTGAAAATCTAGTTTTATCAGCTCAACTGAGGAAAGTGGTATTTTGGAGTCAACTGTAAATGTACATCAAGGTAAAAAGTATCTTTCATTCTCTCATTAACACAAGATAATTGAGACAACACATTTTTCCAGTTTGAACTTTCTGCATATTTTCCACAGTAACATGGAGAAACTCAATCATAGCTTTCTAGATCAGATTCAGATTCTTTATCCAATGTTCAGTGCTTTGGATGAGAGAGTAAAAATTCTCCCAATTTGTAGTTTTACATGAAGACTTCTGGAAAATGTAGACTATGAACCAAATCTAATACTGATCAGACTAATTGATGATTACCTTGTGGATAATGTGCTATGAGGATCTTTACTGAGATCCTTTCTGAAAGTACTTTATACCACCTTCACTGGGTTTTCATATATTCTCCATAATACAGTTTCACTTGACTGAACACATATTATGTTTTGGAGAGGCTCCATGAGCTCCAGTGCAATTGTTTTAGAGGTAATTCCTGCAAAGAGGAGAATCCCAAGTCCCTAAGAGCCCACATCACTATAGCAATCCATTCTTCTCTGTTAGGGAGATGTGAGCTGTAAGACCTCCATGGGTTATCAGCTCAGTGGAGAGACAGTATTTGTAAGCAAGAAACAAATACAAGTAAAATCGGAAACAGTCTATATCCACAAGTTAAACTGGGTGACACAAATCAGAAATACAGCCAGACATCAATGGGAAAAATAGTCATTGTAGTCACAAATCCTGGGACTGGACACCCTGCCCTTTGAGTTTATCCATTCATGCACCCAGTACTCCCTAGGTGACCACTGTGTGCTAGGCACAGTGTTAGACTCAGAATATAACACGGGACTGTGACCTCAAGGAGTCTGCAATCTAGTCGAGATGGGAGGGAAAAACCATGTAAATGAGTGGTTGTGGTGCAAAGTGAAAAATCTACTCCAGAGAAATGTATAGCTCCCGAGTGTTAGAGAGGAGGGCGCTTCTAATGCAGTGACAATATGGTGAAGAAAGTGCTGAGAATAAAGATAAGTAATTCATTAATTAAAGAAATATTGCCTTTGGATAAAAGCCCAGAAGTGGAATTTCTGGATCATATGTTAGTTCTATTTTTAATTTTTTGAAGAAACTCCATACCGTTTTGTATAATAGTGGCACCAGTTTACGTTTGTACCAATAATGCACGAGGGTTCCCTCTTCTCCACATCCACTTGTTATTCCTCGTCATTTTCAATGACAGCCATTCGGACAAGGGTGAGGTGATACCTCATTGTGGTTTTGATTTATATTTCCCAAATGATAAAGTGATATCCAGCACCTTTTCCTGTACCTGTTGACCATTTGTGTATCTTCTTTGGAAAAATGTGTATTCAAGTATTCTGCTCATTGTTTAATCAGATTTTATTTTATTTTATTTTACTTGCTATTGAGCTGTATAAGGAAATGCAAATAGGATCTCAAAGAGATATCTACACTTCCATTGCAGCGTTATTAACCAAGATAGGGAAACAACCTAAGTGTCCACTGGATGAGTAGATAAAGAAGGTATGGAATGCATACACGATAGAATATTGTTCAGCCGTGAGAAAGAAGGAGATCCCGCCATCTGAGAAAAACATGGATGAACTTTGAGGGCATTATGCCAAGTGAAATATCAGAGAGAAAGACAAATACTGTACAATAGCACTGATACGTAGAATCCAAAAAAAGCCAAGGAGTAGTATAATGGTTACCAGGGACCATGTAGGGGATAAATGGGAGATGCTGGTCAACGAGTACAAACTTCCAATAAGATGAATACATTCTGGGCACCTCGTGTCCAGCATGGTGCTTATAGTTAATAACACTGTATTAAATACTTGAAACTTGCTAAGAGAGTCAGGTCTTAAGTGTCCTCACTACAAACATAAGGTAGTTACGTGATGTGGCGCTGTTAGCTAATACTGTGGTGGTGATTTTATAAAATATCAAGTCAACACATTATACATCTTAAAATTATACCGTGTTTTATGTCAATTACATCTCAATAAAGCTGGAAAAATATATTTAGTGAGCATCTACTCTGTGTGAATTCTTACACAGTTTTAATGAAATACGCTAAATGCTAGAATAGAGATAAAGTACTTTGTGAATTTTTTTTTTTTAAAGGAAAATTCACTAAGGCTTTAGGAAAGAGGATTTCAAGTGAAGACTCCATTAAGGAGAAAACTACTGAGCCAAATGCATTTTTGATAGAGAAATTAAAGAAGATCATCAGAATAACAAGCACAGCAATGTAAAAGGGCATCAGTGTGGGGAGCAGAGGAACTCCACTGTGTCAAGACCAAAGGAAGCAGGGAGGAAGGAGGAGAAAGGGAGAGGAAGTAGATGGAGCTGGAAAGTTAAATTGGGGTCAGATAATTGAGGTGCTGTAGGCCAGCTTACGGAAGTGCTAAAAGTCAATCTGGAAGAGGTTGATGTGAAATCCATGAAAATGAAGGATGCCTTCAAGGAAGAAAGAATACATTAAAAATAGAGGAGCTGAGAGTAGAGAAAGACTAATCCACTTCCTTCCATAAATTTACTTAGGGAGACCAGAAAGAATTGCCCACATTAAGTGCTAATTTTACTAGTCTTCACCTATGACACAAAGATTATTGATGCACCATTAGCGGGCCCTGGCATTAGTGGTTTTCCCAGCAGTGGGGATGAATTTGCACTAAATGTCAAGACTGCCTTGTTATCACCTTTTCAAGAAGGCTGGGAGTTATTAACAGTTGTAGGCCAGGGCTCAGACACAGACAAAATTCGGAAGGAGGCAAAATTGTTTTTTAGCTCCCACCAAATTTGTAAATAGGGAGAGAGAGAGAGAGAGAGAGAGACAAGAGACAGAGAGAAAGAAGAGAAAGGGCACAGAACAATATTCCTTTGGATTACAAATCTGTATATATTTCAAGGAAAATATAACCTGTTTCTAATTGAAGTAATTATAACCCAACAACACTTTGATTTGGCAAGAAATACTGGAACCCTGACTAATTCCTTACAACTTCTTTTGTAAACCTCCTTAAATCTTTCTTGTTTGCAGTAAGAATTCATAGCTTGCCAGCTGGGAATCTTAGAGAGATTTGAGTTTTGTTCCTGGCATTGGGATGGCAAACTACATTCTACCACTCCTAATTGTAAGAGAGACAAGATTCTTGTCAGATCATTCTGAATATAAGGCAATTATGCAGGAACAGTGATTTCTGAGAACACAAATGCACAACTGTGAGCCAGTTTCATTCTTCTGAGATGTGCGTCAGAGGGAAACACGGAACATGGAAAGAGTTTGCTAAACTAACAATGAGCAAAACCCTGTAAAACAGCTACTTTGATTCTTTTAGACTGGCTGGCTGCCTAGGAGGTGACCTTGGGCAATTTCAGAAGCAAAGAAATAGAGATTTGAGCCAGAAGGTGGTGAAGAGAGAGGGCAAGTAGTAATGTATTTCTCAGGAGAAATGGTGAACACTCCTCAGTAACCAGGAACCGGTCGCACAATATTCATGTGTAATTTTAATATGCGGGAGTGGAACTATTGGTCATCAAAATATATGTGGCATTTCAATTTAATATTTATTTTCCATTGATGATTTTGCAATATAATGTTATTTTCACCCACATTAATGAATGTTGACAATCTATCAGTTCTAAGAATGAGAATAAAAACATTTTGGCGTGTATTCATCTTTAAATTAATTTATTAAAAAGCTCTTGATATTCTCTAGATATTCATGTCAGGGACAACTGATTTTAATTTGTCTTTTTGAAGTCTTCTCAGAACATTCATTAGGAAAGACAGGGCTGCAGGAATTCATACATCAAGGATTTTATGCATGACAAGGTTCTTGAAAAAGACTTAAGTACTGCATGATTCTTGACAACATTTACCACCAGATGATTGCAATTTGCTTACATTAAAAAAAAAAGATATACATTTGATTCAAATTTGAAACAATGTTGAAATCTTCAACTTGCTGAGACATTAAGTAAGAAATGTAGCCTATAGGAAAAGGAAAAAAAATCACTTTAAAATGCAATGTTTATCATTTCGGGGGGGAAAAAGTGTATTCAGTTTAATATAAATAAAAATATCTATGCTGTGTAGACAGTGCTGATTATTTCCATTATCTGGTCAATAGCAGAAAGAGAATCATGATGAGAAATGGATGGGAGAGTTGCAGATTCCAGAAAATTTACAGTTCTATTGCATCTTTAGCAGATGAACTTTAAATGAGAGGTTGTGTTGCTTACTAGGAAGTTTTTAAAAATAGATTCATTATAAATAGTGCTACAGCAGGCAGGCTCCACACTGCGGCTGGTGCCTCTTCCCATCCCACTGCTAGGACCCTAACTAAGGCTGTTGTTATTTTTTAAGGGGGTACTGCAAATTCCTCTGTTTTGCTTCAAGCACAAAACAGTTCTGGATTTCCCACCCTCACTTGCCCACTTCCCATTTGTTATGGGGTGAGTTGTGTCTCCACCCCCAAAAGATGCTGAAGTTCTAAGCCCATACCTGTGAATGTGACCTTATTTGGAAACGAGGTGGTTAAGGCTGATCAAGTTAAAATGAGGCCATTAGGGTGAGCCCTAATTATATATGATGTTGTCCTTCTAAAAGGGGACATTTGGACATAGAAACGGAGATAGGCCCACAGAGAGAATGGTACCTGAAGAGACTGGAATTACATGACCCAAGGAACTATAAGCAACCAAGAGAAAGGCCTGAAACAGTTCCTCCACTAGTACCTTCAGAGGGAGTATCCTGGTTTCAACTTGTAGCCTCCGCAACTATGACAGTACATTTCTGTTGTTAAAGCTGCTTGGTCTGTGGCGCTTTGTTATGGAAGTTCTAGCAAACCAACATAATACCCCATTCATTCTATTCCATGGCCAGCATGTACTTTTAAATCTCTGCGCGATTTCACCACTTCTCGGTGATGATGTGGCTTCATTACCGCCTGCGCCTAGAGAGTGTCAGACACGGATTAGGTACTTAGAATTATTTGTTGAAAAACATGATAAATGGCCAAATTAATTACCTACCAAGTTAAGAAAAATTACCTCATTCAAAACATTAAGAAAGTGTACCATCTGTCTTCAACCTGCTTTTTCAATCTTTTACACGTCTCGAACATTACAATCCAACTTGGCTCTTAGCCCCGCTTTCAAAACACTGAGTTTATGCGCTTCACCAGAATATTTTCATGCTCTGTGTATCAGGATCTGTGATGTTCATTTTGCACTGATATTTCATCCTCTGCTAGCTTCTCCTTCAAATTTTAACTGGTTACAACCTATACATTCTTTAAGGTCCATTCCCCCACCTCCTTCGTGAACCCCAGTATTATTCCCCAATTCAATGTTTTATCTACTCTCTCTGAATCCTCAAGCACTTTTGTGACTTATTTTAGGCCATTCAAATTGTTCCTTGGGATGTGGATATCTGGTAACTACGTTTATGTCTGTAATTAAATGATAAATTATTTGGGGACTGGGACTGCATTTAATCAGAAGAACACTTCACATGATATGAGTGAAAGTAATACACAGAGTGGATGCTCAACACATATTTTGAGTTCAATTATAAAATTAATGGGCCATATTTAAATGTGATTCTAGGACGGTCTTTGCTGATTTTGCAGGAAAGAGGGAGAAGTGACAACAGAAGCAGAAATTACAGTGATGTGAGCCGAAGAATGAGGCAGCCCCTGCAGACCCAGGAGGCAAGGAGAGGGATTCTTCCCTGAAGACTCCAGGACCCAGCCCTGCCCTCACCTTGATGGTAGGCCTGTAAAACTCATTTCAGAATTACAGTCTCCAAAACTATTGCTGTATTAATTTGTGTTGTTTTAAGCCACTAGTTTTGTGGCCATTTGCTAACAGCAGCCATAGGAAGTTAATACAGAACTGAAAGTCTTACTACTGGGCACACCAGGATTTCCCTGAGAAATACTATAGAGAAAAGGGTCTTGTAATCAAATATACTGGCCACTGTGACATCTCCCTCTTGGAGATTCAAAACAGCATCTTAGGCTCTGAGGAGACATAAAATAAAGAATCTGTTTAACTCAGCATTTATTAGAAGTGTCTGACCATATAACCACCCCCCCCACACACACACACACACAAACACATACAGACCACACATCACCTATTAACATCCCACAAGAACACATTTGGGAAATGCTAATGGAGCTAATTAGATCATCAGGCAAGTGTTGCTCACCACTGCAGTACCACAGAGGTATTTCCTTAGCTATACTCAAATATTACCATCTGACATAGCAACTTCTAGTTCCCAAAGTTAAGCTCATCTAGATTCATGCCACATTCATTGTGAACGTCCCTACTAAAAAGTAATAAAGAGCATGTAATGTTCTAAATAATAAAACTATCTTGACATTCAAAACATCAGTGCTTTAGATATTTAGGAATTTTAAAGTAGTCAGAATCATTTGATGTGTTTATTTATTTATTTTGAGAGAGAGAGAGCAAGCGTGAGCGGGGGAGGGTCGGGGGGGGGAGGGGTTGGGGAGAGGGAATCCCAAGCAGGCTTCATGCTGTCAGCGCAGAGCCTGATGCTGGGCTCGGTCTCACCGCCCTGGGATCATGACCTGAACCAAAACCAAGAGTCAGATGCCTCACTGACTAAGCCACCCAGGCGCCCCCCTAAAGCTGAATATTCTGATTCTAAATCATCATAGACCACATCATGAAAGAATACTCTGGGTCATCCAGTGAGGTTGTCCTATTTTCCTTAAACCTTGGTAACAAGGAGATGTGTTATCTAAAACCCATGGTTCTTATACTAAGATTGTTGATTAACTCGTTTACTTTAGTCAATCAATGTTTATTGATTGCCTAATAGCTGCAAGTTTTGAGGGCTGCAGCGGTGAGGGAAAACGAAAACAAAAGCAATGCCACAAACCCCTCTCCTTGCCTTCATAAATCGTACAGTCTAGGGAGTGGACAGAAAGATATTAGTCTCAGAGTTAAACAAATAAATCTATTGGGCAAGCCACAAAATAGACTGCTACTGATAATTTAATTACAGCAGCTTTCATTCAAGTACAGCTTATCTCTAGAAATCAGATCATATTTGGAATCAAAGACAAGAAGCTTTCCTGCAGAGGAAGTTTATTAGTAGACACGACCTTGCTTATTTCAAAACAAGGGAACTCCTCAGATTTTATGTCATAAAATATATCAAGTCTGCTCACATTTTTTTCAGAACTTAGGTTGTAAAACACTCACAAACATAACAAAACACACAGTGCACTTCAGAGTGACCACTAAAAAGCAGAATGCAGAACATCCCAATCACCTGGGCTGACATTAGGTGGAGGGGAGCAAGGCCATAGCTAGGGTGCAAAATTTAAGGGGTCGCTAAAAAACCCAGTGCTCAAGATAAGTTACTATAATAGCATTAATTTTGATAAAACACCAAAACGAGTGCAAAAATACATGATGAACAAAACATAAAAATTTGAAATAAAGCTGGAATCATTATCACAGATATTTGGCTCAGCATAGCACTGGTCATTACCCTTCTTCACTCCTCTGCTGTGCGGCTATTGTCTGTTTGTCCATCTAGACTCAGTCCCCACCCTTCTCCAATGGTTTTGTACATCAGGAAGCTGGTCTTCAGAAGCTTCCGTCATTGGTCTCTCTTGGTCTCCTCTTTCTGATTAGGCTCAGCCAATGGGAAATTAGTGCAGTTTAGCAGAGGACACAGTGAGATTAGGATATTTATCCCCTGGTTCCTTCCCTACTGAGTGGTGACGAGGGCTATGCTCCCATACCAAAGGCCACAGCTCAGTCTCCCTCCCCCCAGCCGTGCAGCTTACAACCCCCTTGCTCTGATCTTTTGAGTCCAGGAGTGGTGATGGCTTTTTTCCATTGCCCGGATGCTTCTGCATCTGTCCTGAGTCCCCATACCCCTATTCACACCTCTGTAAATAGATTCTTTATTAAACTCTCTGCCAGTATCTTGTTTGAATAGGCTAAATATTCCCTGCTGGGACCCAACAGCCTTGTACCAAGCCAGGTCATGTATATGCAATGCCAAAATATAAACCATGACTAAGCAGTATCTTTACAGTCTATGATTAAGAACTTAATATGATTAGACCTTGTTCCCAAAGCAATGCCTCTTTATGATCTCTCAAGTATTGACCTGGCTACTTTGGCCTCACAGGACATGCCCCAGTCCAAATCTGGCAACTTACTTGTTTATGGATAGTGAGCAATTTTCAATGTTTGTTAACACTAGGCAAAATACTTGCATAATTAATGTAATTGAGAAAGGTTTGCAAATACATTTTGAACTCAGATGATATGGAGCATTTATTTCATAATTCAGACATTCAGTCAAAATTTCTCTTAATTATTAGACCAACTTGAACAAAAGCTGTTTGGGTTTTTTAAAAACCTGATTAGGTAATTAGATTTATGATGTAATTCTAGGATGGGTTCTGGGCTGAACTGAACTCAAAGGAATGGTTCATATGACTACATCAGTTCCCATCTTGCAAACCATGCACTTTTCACATTAATACTAACAAAAACAATATTCAAAATGGCCTATTTGTCTAATAACGTAATTCTTTCTTGTGAGGATCATAAAATTTTGGTAATTTAATTTTTTCAGTGTCAGTTATGTGGTAATAATTTGGACATTATTACACTATTTTCTTGTTTCCTAATATTAGTGAATGCTTCAGCTTTTAATTTTTAAGTATGCATTTATAATTGCAATCTTTTATTATAAAGAAATAGGTTATTTTATCTTATAATAGACTATTACTATGAAAATAATAGAAGGCAGAGATTTATAAATATTAATTTTCATAAAAATATAAGAGCAAATTGATTGAAATAATAACCTATGCTTGTTCTTCATGATAAATGGTAATTAATATATACTTGCTTGTTTTAAGGCAGGACATATGGTAACAATAGCATAATGTCTACTTTTAATAGGCTAATGTATTTTATGAATTAATATAAAGTTCTTTGAGATCCTCAGAAGAACACTGCTGTATAATTGGAAATTAGTAGAAAATCTATAATGCCCTGATTGTAAAATATATGATATTCTATTTATTGATATCCAACCACATTTCCCTTCCCTCCCTTCTCATGTAATACAAGCCATAATGCATTTGTGTTTACATGGGGGATAAGGGACACATAACTTACTCACTGAAATCTTTCTTACATTCTTCAGCTCTTTTTTTTTTAAGTTTATTTATTTGAGGGGCACTTGGGTGGCTCAGTTGGTTAAGCGTTTGACTTCGGCTCAGGTCATGATCTCATGGTTTGGGAGTTTGAACCCCACATCGGGCTCTGTGCTGACAGCTCAGAGCGTGGAGCCTGCTTGGGATTCTGTGTCTCCCTTTCTCTCTGCCCCTCCCCTGCTCATGCTCTCTCTCCCTCTCTCTCTCTCTCCCTCTCTCTCTCCCTCTCCCAAAAATAAACATTAAATTTTTTAAATTAAAAAATAAAAGTTTATTTATTTGAGAGAGAGAGAGCGTGAGCAGGGGAGGAGCAGAGAGAGAAGGAGACAGAGAATCCCAAGCAGGCTCTGCACCTTTAGCACAGAGCCAGACGTGGGGCTCGATCCAACAAAGTGTGAGATCATTACCTGAGACGAATGCTTAACTGACTGAGCCACTCAGGCATCCCAGTTCTTCAGCTCTTCAACCTACTGAAGTTTCAGATCTTCATAAAAGGCACTAATGTTCACATCGCTTTCTGTGTATTTTACAAGTATCCTCTATAAAATCAGACGTTCTGGGTCTTGTAATTTGGTCAAAATTTTATTTACTCACATTATTTATCATTGCTAGACTTTTACAAGGCTATAATATAAATCTGAATATTGAGCCTTCAGAAGTATTCCAACAAATCAAATTCTACAAATTCTTCTCAAATAAAACACGTCAGGGGGGCACAGGCAAAAATGGAGCAAATTAGATTTTTCCTGTTAAGATAGATCAGTCAGGATGCAATGAAATCAATCTAATTCGGGCAGCCACAGAAGCATTATACTAAACCGAAACTGTGTGTGTGTGTGTGTGTGTGTGTGTGTGTGTGTGTGTGTGTGTTCCTGAGCTTTTCATTTGAAACAACGAAGTTTAATTAAATGTGGATTGAGACTCCCAACCACGAAATCAGCCCTGTTCGATGATAGATGTAAGTAGCTTTGTAGCTCAAGACTACACGCTTAATCCAACTATGTTTTTCAGTTGCCAAGAATTAAATAAATAAATCCCTGCACTTAACATTTACTTGATGCCTTGCTTTTTAAGGACTGAAATGGCAAGTCAGATGAAGGAAAACATAGCTAAATATGTCATGGTCGAGAGCGCTCCATCTATTCTGGGGCCCCTCTCCTACCCCTCCCTGAGAGATTAACCAACACAACGTGTACACGCTCATACTCACCAGTATCAGTGTAATAGAGTCTCTCAGGGCTATCACTTCACTGCCCAGATATTTTAAATGTAAATTAGAACACCTACTGAAATAGATTGAAAAGAAAATTCATAAGATCAATTTCACAGGCCAAAGGAGAGCAAACTAATAATATGGATATTCAAACAATAGAGTACATAAAATAGCAAGGATATCAGGCAATTTGCCCCAAAATTACATATTCCGGGTGACCTAAAACTACTTGCATATGCCACTGTGCTACTGTTGTAGTGTTTTGTTTTTTCCTCCAGTGGTTTTAGGGCTCTGGTAAAATTCGACCTGCACAGTTTACAAAAAGGCTTCTACTGGCTGCCTTCATTTAAAGATTGCATTAGCATAACAAGTGTAATAGTAATCACCTCAACATCATGCGCTTATTGCAATCATTATCAAACTCTGTGGATCAGAGTGTCTGTGCTCCAAGGCAGGCGTTCCCAGCATGCCTCTGGAGGGAACGCAAGTTGCATAATGAGAATGGCCAAGGTACAGATTCCCCGTTTTGTTTTGTTTTTGTTTTTTATCCCCTCTGATCATTTAGTGTTTATCTCCTTTGTTATTCCCAGTAGCATCCATTTTTAAAATTACATACAAGGCATGGATTTTAGTGGCTGTATGCATACACTGCAGAGTTACATGCATCTGGGTTTGAATCCTGATTGTGCCATTTACCTGTCTCGCGTTTGGGCAAGTGACTTAACACCAGTAAACTTTTCTCATCTGTAAAGGAAAATGGTACCCAACCCATGGGGCTGTTGCAAGGATTAAATAGCATCATATTTATGGATAGCCTAGCAAACTGCCTAGTGCTATAGAAGGAAGCTGTTTCATAAGTAGCTTCAAAGTATGTTTTTCTTTCTGCATCTCTCCTTTGCTTCCAGTCCACCCAACACGCTATTCATCTCTCTCCTGCTTTCTCTGTCTGCATCTTGCCATGCATTGTCCAAAGGTGTGTGCACCAAAACCCTACATCTCCTCAGTCTTCCTTTCCGGTGTCTGCTCCTATCAGTGCCAACCACAAACTCTACGACCCAGACCCACTGAACTTCTTCCGGTCCACATCACTGAGGGTCTCTCCGTGATCCATACCTTGTATGTGCTCTCTCCCCACTGTGCGAACAAACCTCGGGTCCCTTTTCAGAACTATACTCATGTGTCACCTCCTCATCTCCACACTTGCTTCCTTCTTTCTCTGTATCCCCTCTGACCCCAACAGCACTCATCTCCTTGCATTGTAATTAATTGTCTGTGTATTTTTTTTTCTTTCACTAGATGACACTGACCGGAGATCAACCACAAGTATCTCTGGATTTTTGTTCATTTCATTTTCCTTTGCTTGTCCTAATATGCTGACAGCCGTACCATAGGAGTTCAGTACAGGTTTGTGACATAGAGGCTGGAGCATCTGTGAAACAGAAATAGGCAAGAGCTGGATTATTCAATGAAACTCAAAGTCGTGTAGCGTGGGAACTGTCGTTAATAATACCGTATTGTATTTCTGAAAGTTGCTAAGAGAGTAGATCTTAAAAATTCTCATCACAAGAAAAATTGTAACGATGTGTGGTAATGAAAGTTAACTAGACTTATCATGATGATCGTTTGGCAGTATGTACGTATATTGATCACTATGGTGTACACCTGAAACTAATATAATGTTACGTGTCAATTACATCTTGATAAAAACTAAAAACAAAACAAAAACCTTGTTTTCCAACCCTCCCCCCAAAAAAATCACCCTACGTTCACACAGCATGCATGAGTAAGATAGTCCTTGTCCTCTAGATACTGAATATCTTTGAGGAGAGATGAATACGCAAACAGAGAATTGCAATATAACATGCAGTAGAAGGGACTGTGGCCATTCAGAGCAGGATCGCTTACTTAAATATGAAAAAGTTAAAAAAAGCATTCTGATGGGTACCTGGGTGGCTCAGTTGGTTAAGCATCTGACTTTAGCTCAGGTCACGCTCTCACTGTTCATGAGTTCAAGCCCCACATGGGACTCTGTGCTGACAGCTCAGAGCCTGCAACCTGATTCTAATTCTGTATGTCCCGCTCTCTCTGCCCCATCCCCTGCTTACACTCTATCTCTCTCTCAAAAATAAATATTAAAAAAAAGAATTAAAAAAAACATTCTGAAAGTCAAAACCTATGCATCTAAAGGACATCTCTAAAGCATTATCATCATTGTTTACTGTTATCATTTATTTTCAAATTTGGCAAGTACAGCAAATTCCAAACGTGTGACCAATGTAAATGTCTATGAACTAATATTCTTGTTAATATAAACAACTATATGGAGAGATTATTACTCCTGTGTAATAATTTCATATAATTCATATTAACATATTCTTAGCAGTAAAATTAAATTATTTCATAATTGCATCTCTGATGATTCAGAAGCCACATTAAAATGCCTCAGTGACTCAAGGTCAGTGTGAAATTAAGTCCTAATACATGAAGCAAATGGTTATTTGAACATTGTTTGAAATATCTTCAAGTAAGTATTTGTTGAAACATTTCAAAATTTGCCACTCGATATGTAGGACTACGTAGTTGATACTCTAAAGGCCATTTGCTGTCATAAATAACATAACAATGTACTCTTATCCCCACCCTTTGTTCCTCTTCTCCAAATTTAAGAATCCAACTCTATAGGACTAGATGTGTAGATATGAGGAATTTATGAAAAATTAGAGAAGATGGCTATTTTGTTAACGTTCGTCAAATTCTTTTAAAATTTTTATTTAATTGGCACAGAATTAGTGACTGAAAGATTTTAAAGTAAGCACAAGGGTGGTGAGTCAGCTGGAAGAAACTTCCATTAAGAATTACACTTCAGTCTTTGGTAATGTAACCCTTGCTGGGTTAGTAACTCTGTGAGAACACTTTCACATTGAAATGTTCATTTTCAGAGAAGAAAATTCCTAACCATTCTACTTAGCTTTTTTTCTTTTTACCTAATCCATTCAACAAATTTTAACAAATTGTCTTATCTCGGGGCTTATATTTTGTCCTAAAATTTTTGGAGCAGATAATACAGAAACTCCTAGTCTGTAACCCCATTACCAATATCTGTAAAAATAGGGGCGCCTGGGTGGCGCAGTCGGTTAAGCGTCCGACTTCAGCCAGGTCATGATCTCGCGTTCCGTGAGTTCGAGCCCCGCGTCAGGCTCTGGGCTGATGGCTCAGAGCCTGGAGCCTGTTTCCGATTCTGTGTCTCCCTCTCTCTCTGCCCCTCGCCCGTTCATGCTCTGTCTCTCTCTGTCCCAAAAATAAATAAACGTTGAAAAAAAAAATTTAGGGGCGCCTGGGTGGCGCAGTCGGTTAAGCGTCCGACTTCAGCCAGGTCACGATCTCGCGGTCCGTGAGTTCGAGCCCCGCGTCAGGCTCTGGGCTGATGGCTCAGCGCCTGGAGCCTGTTTCCGATTCTGTGTCTCCCTCTCTCTCTGCCCCTCCCCCGTTCATGCTCTGTCTCTCTCTCTCTCTGTCCCAAAAATAAATAAATGTTGAAAAAAAAAATTAAAAAAAAAAAATTTAAAAAAAAAATCTGTAAAAATATTTAGAGTCAACAAGTCATGAAACATAAAGCTGAAAAGCAGCAGTAATTGATTTTGTAGTTTTTTTTTAATGTGTTTATTTTATTTAATTAGAAAGAGAGAGGGTGAGAGAGAGGGGAGAGAGAGAATCCCAAGCAGGTTCCCTGCTGTTAGCACAGAGCCCGATGTGGGACTTGAACTCCCGAACTGTGAGATTATGACCTGAGCCAAAATGAAGAGTCAGATGGTTAACCGACTGAACCACCCAGGCACCCCACCTTTTATAGTTTTTGATGTACAGATTATGGATTATATATATTTTTTCATTTTTGGATACATGTATTAACCATAAGTACTGTGGATAAATTATTCATAAAAGTGAGAGTGAGGTATATGAAAAATAAACTAAGGAAATTACAGATCACTATAAAAATTAATATCCTACTTGCTTCTGTTAACCTTCCTTGTACAGGACTGGCATTACTACGCCTTCCTGCTGTACAGAGAATTCAGACATCCTCACCAGCTTGCTTCACAATTCATCAGGAATAGGGACAATACATATGATTACATGGCAAATGAAAACATTTAGCGTCACAGAAAATAGATTTCTTTCACTGCATTAATGTCAGCCCTTCCACAAACAATAGCAACTCAAGCAAACATGAACACAAACACGCGGAGCGCCCGGGCCTCTGCCGCTTTGTTTCTGGGACTCGGGGCCGACCTGGGCATCTGCAGGGCTTCGATTACAGCTGAAGCTTCCAGAAGCAGCTATGGACGGAAATAAGTCTTTATTCCGAGTGAATGCAAAAAGGACTCTTCTAAAAACATTCATTTTATAGTGCACAGTAGCCTGGCGAAAATAGCAGCACTCTTTTAATTCCCCCATTCTGATAAAAATGAGGACAATAATTGGACGATACACAGGAACAAGCTTGGGTTCTATCTTATTAATCTGCTTCGTGATAAGAAAGATGAAAAAAAAAAAAGAGCTCTCCTTTTACTCCATGTTTTGTTTTGCTTTTATCCAATAAGATAAAAATAATTTAAGTTTTGTAAGTTTTCTTGTATAGGCAATGTAGTCCTGTGGCTTAAAAATCAAAATGACGTGTAAAGAAGATGATTGGAAATAACCATGATTTTGAGTTTCTTTTGTATCCTTCAGTATTTCTTTATATATACAGATATGAAGATATGTTATTTCTCCATTTCTTAGTAAAAAATTGCATACTACAAAGATTGTTCTTTACCTTTCTCTTTTTTGCTTATAATGTATCCTGAAGGCTTCTTCCACAGCAATGTAGAAGCAGTTTGCATTCTTTTTATACAGAAGCGTGGTATTCCATTGTGTAGATATGCAACTGTTTATGCATTAATTACTTTTGAGGTTAGGAAAATGCAAGCTGAAAGTTTCATGCCCTTTTTCTTTTTTTTTAAAGATACAAGCTTTTAAATGAGATAAGAATATTTTAGGCCAAAGAAGAAAAAGAGTTTAAATCTAGTGTTCTCAGGTCTTCGATGGATGTTACAGTCATAAGTCAAGAGATGATAGTTTCATGCTCATATTGCAAAATATTATTGGTTCTGAACATACAAGGTAAGTACACACTATATATAACTATATATGGTTTATGTATCAGTATGACAGCTGCTATCTCTGAATATAAAGATAATTTTAAAAATTGGCCACAAAAGCATTTATTTAAAGGTTCTTTGAGATTATACTTGCCTCATAATACTGTATTATTGTCAATGACTGGTTATGTATGTTAATAGTTGTTTCTTCCTTTTAAGTAAGTAAACTCCTTCCCTTGTATTCCCTGTCTTTTGTAAAAATAGGACAGAGCTAAGGATGTTGGGGCTTTACAAACGAGTTTAGTCTATTGTAGCAATACTTGTTCTCAGTATTTTTAAAGCTATAATGTTATTTTCATGACATTCTTTTGCATTATCTGAACCACTAGTTCTCTCTGTTGAATAAATAAATTAAAACCAATGATATCCACGTAATTCTCAAAGTGACTTGATGATATTCATCCATAGGCAGAGAAATTCAAGTCAGAAAAGGACCTTCTGGAATCTCTTATCATTTTACAGATAATTCAGTCGAGTGCAGAGAAGTTGAGGGAAGTTGTCCATGATTGTACAGATGAGCCAGGATTTGATTTCAGGAAAGTTGATTCTGACTGATCTTCTTGGTCCTACGAGACCCTGCTTTATCAATTAACAAGCCTGGTGTATGCAACATACAATGTACAGAAAGAGATGAAGAAAAGAATCAGATCTCCTTTTGTAAGGATACCAAATATAAACTGAAAGTGTCAAACTTAGCAGAAAGTTAACTTTAATGATAAATGACTTTTACATTTTCAAGGCATTTTGTTTAAAAAAATTTTTAATGTTTATTTATATCTGAGAGAGAGAGACAGAGCACGAGCAGGGGAAGGGGCAGAGAGAGACAGACAGACAGAATCTGAAGCAGGCTCCAGGCTCTGAGCTGTCAGCACAGAGCCCAATGCAGGGCTTAAACCCATGAGTGGTGAGATCATGACCTGAGCCAAAGTCGGAGACCCAACCGACTGAGCCACCCAGGGGCACCTTTCAAAGCATCTTAAAAGTAAATTATCAAGTTCGTAGCAATTGTTGCTATAACTTCGGTGTAATGTTTGGCACATTCCTAGGACAAGGTCGAGTCTGTGTTTTCTGGGTGGTTTCAGAGTGGGTAAGGCCATAGAAGGAGCTAGGCAGCCAAGTCAGGCATCTTTAGCCTTTGGATCTGGTAACTGGAAAGCTACTTGTTGTTGTCCCAGAGGAAGTCATTTCTGGAGGAAGAAGGCTTAATGGATTCAGATGGGTAAAGTTATTCAATTAATAATTATTGGTCACTGGGCCACCTGTGTGGCTCAGTTGGTTAAGGGTCCTCCTTCAGCTCAGGTCATGATCTCACAGGTAGGTGGGTATGAGCCCTGCATCGGGCTCTGTGCTGACAGCTCAGAGCCTGGAACCTGCTTCCAATTCTGTCTCCCTCTCTTTCTGTCCCTTCCCTGCTCGTGCTCTGTCTCTCTGTCTCAAACATAAATAAACATAAAATATTTTTTAATAAAAAAATAATAATTACTGAGCACCTACTACATGCTGTGGACTATTCTAGATCCTGAGGATATAGTGGTCCTATCTTCCTGGGGAGAAGGGCATACTTTTATAGTATCCTAGAAAGTGATAGGTGCTGTAAGAAGGATGACAAAGAGTGAATGGGGTTATAATTTAAAGCAGGTGGTTGGGAAAGGTGTTGCCAGTTGAACTATGTCTCGTCCCCAAACCGTGCACTAAAGTCCTAACCCCCACACCTCAAATGTGGCTTCGTTTGGATATAGAGTTCTTACAGAGGTAACCAAGTTAGAATGAGGTTATTAGGGTGGGCCCTAAGCTCATATGATTTACAAAAAGGGGAAATTTGGACACAGAGATACACACAGAGGGAAGATGATGTGAATATACAGGGAAATGTCATTTGAACGTGAAGATGGCCATCTCTAGGCCAAGGAGAGGGGCCTGGAACATAGTCTTCCCTCACAGCCCTCAAAGGAAACGACCCTGGTGACGCCTTGATATGGAACTTGTGGCCTCCACAACAGTGGGACAATAAATTCCTGCTGTTCAAGCCATACGTTTCGTGATACTTTGTTAAGGCAGCTGTAGCGAACTAATTGAGAAAGTCTCAGCGGAAGGCAGTGTGTGAGTGAGGACTTGAAAGTGATGAGAAGCGTGGCTGAAGCTTTTGAGGGAAGTGTGTTCCAGGCAGAGAGCAAAGAACTCAGGCCAGAAGCCGCCAGGTCTGTTGGCAGAACATCAGGAGGCTGTGTGGCTGGACCGAACGAGGAAGCCGAAGGAGAGCAGGAGCGGGTGAGGTCAGGAGACGGAGGGCTCGGGGAGGTGCCTTGTAAGCCATTGTCAGGACTTAGCTTTTACTACGAGCGAGATAAGAAGCTACTGGGGGTTTCTAAGCAGAGGAGAGATAGGATTTTTACTTCACAAGATCATTTTGCTACAGTGTTGAGCCCAAAACCTGTGAGTGCTGGGGCAGGTGGAAGCAGGGCCACCCTCTAGCCGGCGTTTGCCATCCTCTAAGCAAAGGTGGTGGACACTTGCCCTGGGTTAGCGAACTCGAGCAACGGCTACATTGCGGAAATCTTCTGAAGGTAGAACAGGTAGAGTGGTCTGATGGCCCGGACGTGTGAGAGAAAGAAAGGAGATGAGAACAACTTGAGTTGTCATTGGTGACACTGACGAGAGTGGCAGGGCAAAGGGACCGGAGCGAATTTAACGAGAGAATAGGAAACGGATGTGATGCAACGAATACAAACATTTTCAAAGAATTTTGCTATGAAGAGGAGCAAGGAAGTGGGAAGACTGGAACAGGGGTGAATGGGGCTAAGAAATATTTTGGGGGCAGAATAAAAACTTGCTTGCATAGTGATGGGAATGACCCAATAAAGACAGAAATTGCTGGGGTCGGTGCTCTGGTAAAGTGCAGAGGGAAGAACTGAGGGAGCAATGACCTTGAGCACAAGGAAAATGCTGATCACTGGCAAGGGCTGGAGGAGGACCAGTGTCTGCAGGGGGGACAAAATTCTCCAACCAGAGAGCAAATTAACTTTACTTCCAGCTCCATTTAGAAAAGTCTCAAGAAAGAATTTTAAATTGGCCTCGCTTGGGTCACAGGTCCACCCTTGGCCAGTGGTGTCCCAGAGGGTAAGATACTGAAATTGGCAATATTTACCAGGACTACGTTTCTTTTGAAAAACTTAAACGTTGTAACCATTAAAAAGGAAAAAAAAAAAAAAAAAGGTCAAATTAAAGCAGGCCAAAGTAACAGAACACCCAATAGCTTATTTATTCATTCATTCATTCATTCATTCATTCACTTTGAGAGACTGAAGGAAGGGGCATAAAGAGAAGGAGAGAGAGAGAATATGCATGGGGCATTGAACTCATGAACTGTGAGATCATGACCTGAGCAGAAATCAAGAGTCAGATGCTTAACTGACTGAGCCACCCAGGCACCCAAAAGAGCATCTTTTTTAAAAAAATATTTAAAATAATGTAGCTTGTAGTACTGTAACAATAATGTAAAAATAGTGTGTATATAAAACTGGTAACAATGCATCATTATGTTGCTTGGGAGTTTGGGGACAGGAAAGAGAGAAAGAAGTGAGCCAACATACCAAGAACAGTAAAAACCCTGAATATAAAGTTCATAAATCCTAAGTGTTCCTTGAATTTCTTTTTTTTATTCTTTTCTCATTGACACACTGCTGTACTCTCTTACTTTTAAATTGGTAGAGTTCATCACTGGAGACATACTCTGAAAGGTGGCTCCTTTTAGATTATGGAAGCAGTAGGTTCAGAGGAAGTATTTTTATAAAATAGGCAGTTGTAGCTTGTTTCAAATATGTATCACTTAAGTGAAGCAGAGAGTTGAATAGAATTGCTCAGTGGATATTCTGGGGGAAAAAATGGTCAGGCTAGGTTATTATCGACCTTCTCCAAAGAACTGGGGTTCTAATTCCAATGCATAATTATTCAACTTCCCAGTTCACTTGAATATATATACACACAGCTTTAGTGATCAGCTTCTGGATAAGAGAGGGGCAAATTGGAAGAGATAGAAAATCAAAGTGGATGTCTATTAATGCAATTCACAATTCAAACACCTAGAGTAAAACTAGATAGATAGAGGTGGGAAAGAAGAAAAGTTAACAAAAGATTCCAGCTCCTTGACCTAGAACAGAAATCTCAGTATTCATCAAATGCAAGGAGTTATATTACAGGAATCCCTGGACATATTTTTAAGTGCCTTTTCAGCATAAGCCTTAAATTTGAGTCTAGCCTTGATTCTAGTTTAACTAACTGGTTAACTTGGAGAAAACCACTTACCATCTTTGAGCCTTATTGAATAAATTTCAAAAATTGTAAACTGATGTGAAACATTAATCACTACTTATAATGAATGGTACTCTACTATATATAGTTATAGGCTATATGATATATGCATAATATGCATATATATGGTGTGCATTATATATATCCTGTATGTATTACATATATGTGATATGAGCTGGGAATATTTTATTTTATTTTTTAATGTTTTTTTTTTTAATTTATTTTTGAGACAGAGAGAGACAGAGCATGAGCAGGGGAGGGGCAGAAAGAGAGTGAGACACAGAATCTGAAGCAGGCTCCAGGCTCTGAGCTGTCAACACAGAGCCCGACATGGGGCTCGAACTCGCAGAGTGTGAGATCATGACCTGAGCCGAAGCCGGACGCTTAACCGACTGAGCCACCCAGGTGCCCCCATTTTATTTTATTTTATTTTATTTTATTTTGACTCTACGTATTGCTTATTAACTGCACAGCCTTCAGCATCATGCCTAGCCTCTCTAAGCTCATGTTTCTTCATTCATATCTTTGCTGAGTTGTTTTGAGGGTCACATGCAATTTTCTATAGCTTCTGCCACATGTGGGCACCTAAAACTATAAATTATTAATATAATTATTTTTATCTGTTTTCGTATTCTTTTTTAAAATAATGTTTATTTATCTTGAGAGAGACAGAACTGTGGAGGGGCAGAGAGAGGGGGAGAGAAAGAATCCCCACCAGGACAGTGCAGAGATCAACTCAGCCTTGATCCCACAAACCGTAAGATCGTGACCTGAACCGAAACCAGAAGTCAGATACCTAACCATCTGAGCCACCCAGTTACCCCTTTATCTATCTTCATATTCTTTGGCTTTAATGTTATCACACATTTTGAAGATTCATAATCATCTCCACCTTCCATTTCTCATTTTTAGTTCTAAAACCAAAAGAGGAAGGATACCATATGCATTTCTACTATTGTGTATTGTTATCACTATACTTCTAGCACCGGATGCAACAGAGGTTGAGCTTATTGGAAAAAATTGTGACTCAGAAGTAGAATGTCCTATGAGAATTATTGGTTACACTTCTAGAGCAGATCACCAGGCTTGCAGGAGCATGCTCTTAGAACATCAGTGATTTTTCTAAGTAGATCAGGATCTCCTATTAATTGTGAAAGAGACCACTTTTAACTCTGCTTCCCATCACTTCTGGCAGAAAAATGTGGAAGGGCTCGGTGATCCCATTTTAGGTTCCTTTAAAACTTGAATGATGTTGGCAGAATTATGGAAATTGGATTAGTAAGCAACTGCCAAACTCATGATTATACATTTAAATAAATAATAATAGATTTAAAACAAATATAAATATTTCCATATATAATTCAAGTATCTTATTTTGATGTAATTTCAGTATAACACTGTGTGTTCATACTTGAATGTAATTTCCATTGCATTTTTGTGTAACTTCTTTAGCATCCGTATTGTTATGTAATTGACACACAATGAAATTAACCATTTGAAGTGTTCAATTCAATGGTTCTTCATGTATTCACAGACTTGTACAAGCATCACCACAATCTAAGTTTTTGGAATATTTTTATCAACTCAAAAATAAACCCCACATGCATTAACATTTGCTCTATAATCCTTCCTCCCTCACATACCTCAGCCTTATGCCCTAGGCTAATATACTTTCTGTCTTTATTGATTCACCTGTTCTGAACTTCTTTTAAAAATGGCATCGTGTAATATGTGGCCTTTTGTAACTGTCTTCTTTCACTTAACATAATGTTTTCAAGGTTCATCCATATTGTAGCATGTATTGGTACTTTATTCCTTTTTATTATCAAATAACATTTTATTTTTTAGGTACACATCTTAATTATTCATTGAAGGACATGTGTGATATTTCCATTTTTTTTCCAATTTTGGATGATGCTACTATGAATATTCATGTACAATTTTTGTGTGGGTATACATTTTTCTTTCTCTTGGGTTCACACCTAGAATGGAAATGCTGAGTCAAATGGTAACTGTTTAACATCTTGAGAAACTGATAAAATATTTCCACAGTGGCTGTGCCACTGCTATATTCTTACTAGCCGTGAGTGAGAATTCCAACTTTTCCACGTTATTGTCAACACTTGTTACTGTCTATCTCTTTGATTATAACCATCATAGTGGGTACAAATTAGTGTCTCATGTGGTTTTAAGTTGCATTTTCCTAATAATTACCGATGTTGAACATGTCTTTCCGTGTTTATTGCCCATTTCTATGTTTTCTTTGGAGGGATGTCTACTCAGCTTCTTTTCTCATTTTTAAATTGAATTGTCCTTTTATTATCGAGTTGTAAGGAATATTTACATATTATAGATGTATAAAAGTCCATTATCAGATATGTGATTTTCAAATATTTTCTCTGATTCTCTGGGTTGTCTTTTAACTTTCCTATTGGCATCAATTGTAGCATAAAGGCTTTAATTTTAATGTCATTGAATTTATCTTTTTTGCTGAAGAGCACTTTTTTGGGTGTTATATCTAAGAAACCACTGTCTAAACCAAGGCACACAGATTTACAACTATGTTTTCTTCTAAGCCTTTTATACTTTTGCTCTTATGCTTATGTCTGTAACATATTTTGTGTTGATCTTTGTGAAAAATGTGAGGTGGATGGTCCATCCAAATTTATTCTTTTGCATGCAGATATTCAGTTGTCTGAGGGCCATCTGTTGAAAATTATTCTTTACCCATTGAATAGTCTTGACACCCTTGTTAGAAATAAACTGACTATAAATGTATGGGTTCTTTCTCTTTTTTTAAATGTTTATTTATTTATTTTGAGAGAGAGCAGGGGAAGGGCATAGAGAGAGGGAGAAAGAGAATCCCAAGCAGGCTCTGCACCCTCAGTGCAGAGCCTAATGCAGAGCTCAGACTCATGAACCATGAGATCATGACCTGAGCCAAAATCAAGTGTCAGACGTTTAACCGACTGAGCCACCCAGGTGCCCCTGTATGGGTTATTTCTCAACTGTCAATTCTATTCAGTTGATCTATAAATTTATCGTTATTCCAGGATTTCACAGTCTGGATTACTATATCTTTGTAGTAAGATTTGAATTTGAGATTTGGTCTTATTTTTGAAGGTTATTTTGGCATCCTAGATTTCTATACAGATTTTTGAATTAACTTGTCAATTTCTGCTAAAAGTCTTGAGGCCTTCCTGTGATTCACTGTGGCCCTTCCTCCCGCAATGGTCACCTCTGCCTGCTCAGGCTGCCTCTGTCGCTTGGACTGCTCTGGAGAAAACATGGTGTCTGCCCTCAATTTGTGAACAGTGCTAGCCCTCAGCTCAAAGGCAAATAATTGAACTTTGTGAATTGATCAACAAGAATAAGGAACTTTTTGCAAGTAACTTATCATATCTGGGCACTATGTTTGGAGCTTCTGGTGTACTGGAACACTTCTTGGGTGTCCTTGCTGTTTTGTTTGCAAGGTTTTCTATGCCCAACATTCCTGGTTCCCAAATAGGATTATTCCAGGTATAGCTTTTCATTAGTACTTATAATGGGGAGCATATTCAATATGCAACAAATAACTTTGCTGGGCTTTGCCATCAGTTAACAAATGCACTTGTGGAAAGCAAACAGCCCCTGGGAGGAATTGGCATCCTTAATGTAGCAATAGACAAGCTTCAGATGAATGCAAACTAACTGACTCCCAAAGCTGCTAATCTTTGCCAGCTTTGCTTGCAGGTAAAAATGCTTTAAGTGTGCCCTTCCATATCTTGACAGAGATATGATAGGTAGCTGCAAAGAGAATAGAGCTCTATTCATCTTGGGTTTTGTTTTCGGTGTTTTCTGATGCTTTGACAATTTGGAGGCCCTGTGGGCCTGGGGAGGGGTTAGCTAATTCCGAGAGACAGCTAACAACTTGCCTGTGAGCATGCATTTGACATGCAAATTAATCAGTCCCTTCAGATACTCCTCTGCCTGTCTCACTGTCAGACTCCTGCCATTGGGAACATTATCCCCCCTGCCCTAAATCACCCCAGATCCAGGTATGGGACAACTACGGACCACCACTATAACCCAGAGCCTACCAAAATTATTCAAACATCCATTCCTAAACTTGCTTAGTTTGCCTGCTTTACCTTGCCTGTTTCTTCCCTCAAAAACCAGAATAAAGGCTTTGAGCCACACTTTGCCCTGGTTCCTTCTGCCCCCTGATTGACCGTAGTGCTTCCTCATGTGGTCCTGTGTGGAGTGCTGTGCCCTCTCCTCTTGGGAAGTATAAACGACAATATTTTCAATGGCAATTATCCCCTGATCTATTGACCTCTCTATATCTGAAAATCCTAGGTACATTTTAGAACAGGAGCCTATGATGCAAAGCACTTTTTGTGATACTGTTATATGGAAGAATTATCTGGGCCAGGCTGACGAGCACTTTACTTTTCTGAACAGGCTAAACCCAGGCCTGCTGTGGTGATCAGTCATATCATGTTGGAGTCATGTATAATAAGTGCATTCTAGCTTCTCTGATGCTACTTAGCAAAGAACAGTAGCTACCAAAACATAACGTCTCAGATTATGAGTAGATTCATTAAGTCCCTTAGCAGTGTTTACCATGAGTTACCACAAATTTATCCAACCAACAATCTTTCAAGACTTTCAAACCTGGTAAATTAATTACAGTGAAATTTTTGCTGCGACTGGAGAAGCAAAACTTGTTATCTCTTTAAAAGAATCCTGAAAGGCTTGCAGAGACTTTTTAAACATTATTGTCATGAAATTTGGCAAGGGGTGCGCAATTACCTGGACCTCAGGAGACAGAAAAACACATACTACACATGACAGAAGATGGTGAGATTTTTGCAAGCATGTTATGATCAGTTTTTCTAATGACTACCCCAGAATATAATATATAATCCAGCCATGCTTCATAACATTGATCCGGAAATGTTGAAATAAAGAGAGCTTGATGAGTGACCGAAAGCCATGGATTAAGAGGCTGTGGTGAATCCCCAATCTGCACAGAAGAGAATGGGATCGCAAGGTGAATCAGTAAACAAACCATATAGTTGCTCTTGAAACTAACATGCATCCTGAGTTAAATAAAGGTGAAGCCAACCATCGCCTTGGCCAGAGGCAAATGTTACAAGGGTGGCAAGGGAGGACCAAGACTGTCTCACCTGGATATTAGAGAATTAAATTTTTTTTTTTTGACAAATCCTGGCGATATCTCCTAGCTGCAGTACCTTTAACTGCTTGCCCTGTTGCTGAACACAAGCCTCTGCTTGACACAGGCTCCTGCTGGACGTGAGAGACTCCATGTTCCTCTCTACAAATACAGCACAAGTTTATTCCTTTGCAGTTCTGGAAGTCAGAAATCCAAACTAAGTTTCACTTAGCTGAAGTGAAGGTATCCACAAGGCTGGTTCCTTCTGGAAGCATTAAGGGGAGACTCTGTTTCCTTTCCTTTTCCGTGTCTAGTGGTTGCCTCTATTCCTTGGCTTGTGGCTCCTTCCCAAACTGCCAAAGTTCTCGACTCCTATCTCTGCTTCAGCGGTTTCCTTGCCTTTTGACTCTGACTCCTGCTGTGTCCTTCTGATAAGGACCATTGTGATTTTACTGTATCTATGTGGATAATCCAGTGTGATCTCTCCCTGTCAAAAACCTTAATTAAACCCCATCTGCAAAATCTTTTTCACCATACAAGGGGATATTCACAGGTTCCAGAGATTAGAATGTGGATGGGTTTGGGGCAGTGCGTTACTGCTGCTTAGAGTACTGCCATCTTAACAATACGACGTCTTCTGACTCAAGACCATGGGATGTGTTTTCATTTGTTTAGATCTTCTTTAATTTCTTTCAATGGTGCTTTGTCGTTTTCAGTGTATAAATTTTTCACTTCTTCTGTTAAATTGATACCTAAGTATTTTATTCTTACTGATCTATTATCAATGGAGTTGCTTAACTTCATTTTACAAATGATTAATCTAGTATCCAGAAGCGCAATTGATGTTTATATATTAATATCATATACTACAATCTTATCGACTCATGTATTAGTTCTAATAGCTTTATAGTGGATTATGTAGGATAGTCCATATTCAAGACCATGCCATCTGAAATAGAGATTATTTAATTTCTTCTTTTCCAATCTGGATGACTTTTATTTCATTTTCTTGCCTACTTGCCCTGGGTAGAAGTTTCAGTAAAGTATTGAATAGAAATGGTGGGATCAGATATCCTTGTTTCCATTACATATTTATTATAAATGAAATCTCATATTTAATTTAGAAAAATCAGAACTTACAGGTAGGTAAAATATCGGAAAATAAAATCATCTGTACTTCTGCATTTGGATGGAGTAATTTGTAACAGATCAAGCTACTACTAAGAACAGGTAGGGGGGAGAAAAGCCAAATAAAATGTAAAAGATAATTTAAAAAAAATTTTAACGTTTATTGATTTTTGAGAAAGAGACAGAGCACAAGCAGGGTAGGGACAGAGAGAGAGGGAGTCACAGAATCCAAAGCAGGCTCCAGGCTCTGAGCTGGCAGCACAGAGCCGGATGCGGGGCTCGAACCCATAAACCACAAACTGTGAGATCACGACATGAGCCAAAGTCCGACGCTTAAGTGACTAAGTCACCCAAGCATCCCTGTAAAAGGTAATTTTTAATCGCATTAGAAAGCTGTGGAAGCAACATGTACTAGAGGAACTCTGGCTGAGGACAGAATTTTGGAAAGGTGAGCTGATCATCTGCAAGTACATTTTTTAGAGGGCATCTGCAATTTTGGATGCAACCTCTCATCTGAGAATATGAGCTTGGCCTGTGTCGAAAGCTTTAGAGGCTAAGGGCCAAGATAAGAAATGAACCAGACACAGACTGAGTCCTAATAAAACTGAAACCCAAGCTTTACTCAGCTTAGTTTTAAGGTGAGCAGCCCTCCTCTCTGTTTGTCTGCATGTTAAAATTTACAAGGTTTTGGTTATAAAAATATTGCTATGTTTGCCAATATAAAGGATTGTATAATTGAACACAAGAGAGAGAATAAAACTACAATAAACACACCTCTACAAACTCAAGTGTTAAAAATCAGACAAGGACAAAATAACCTTTACTAATATATTCAAGGAAAAAAAAGAAAAAGATGAGAAATAGATTAAAAGATGAAAAATTCGGGGCACCTGGGTGGCTCAGTCACCTAGGTGTCCAACTTTGGCTCAGGTCATGATCTTGTAGTTCGTGAGTTCAAGCCCTGCATCAGGCTTGGTGCTGACAGCTGGGAGCCTGAAGCCTGCTTCAGATTCTGTCCCCTTTCTCTCTGCCCCTCCCCCTCTCACTCTCTGTCTCTCTCAAAAAATGAATAAACCTTAAAATAAATAAATAAATAATGAAAATTTGCTTTGAATTCTATAAAATGAATAAATGGAAATACTAGGATGGAAAAATTTATACCAAATTATATACTGAGAATTCTATGAATGAATTTATCACAATAACAGGGAAATCAAATGCCAAAATATACAACTAAATTATTTCCATACTCTCAATGTTAAATTAGGTATCCCTGAAAATTCCATGGGTCAAAAGAAGAAGTGAGAATAGAAATTAAGCAGTATTTATACCGAATACCATTGAATACAAAACCCATTGAACTTGTGAGATGCAGTCAACGTCGAGTTTAGAAAGAAATTTGCTATTTAAGTGCATATATCAGAAAATAAATGCCTAAAAATATCAGTGATCTAAATTTGATCTCACTAAGCTAGGAAAAGAACTGTAACCTATATAATGTAGAATGATGCATATAAATAAGACAAGAGCATTAGTCAACAAAATAGAAGATAAAATATGTAATAGAGAAAAATTAACAACGCCACAATTTGGTTTACTGGAAAAAATAATAAAAGCAATAAACCGCTATCAAGAAAAGTTAATGGAAAAAAAGAAAACACACGTTACCAGTATCAAGAAGGAAAAAGAGGATTTTAACATATAGAGTCTGTGAAAAGAAAATGAGAGCATGTTTTGAAAGAATTAAAGTCAATGATCTGATTAGAAAGTACATTGAGTTTTGTCATTTTTGTTTTCAGAAAGCTTTCAAAATCTCCCTGTTACCCTGAGGTTAAACAAGGGCAAATATGATCTGCTGCTTATCCATATTTTCCTCTCATCAGCTGATACTTGACCTGCTCTTCCCTCTTTAGGCCACAGCTATACTGGCTACTGCTTTCTTTCACTCCTCCATAAATACTGATTCTAACCAGCGTCAGGATTTCTACAAATGCTATTGCCTCTGTGTTAGACTAGGTGAGCCAAAGAATCTTTAGTACGGCTCCTTACTCCTGAGAGTCCTTGAAAGCATACTTTGCAATCTTAATTTAACATGATATAATTTCTTGGGATATGAAAAAGCCCAGAGCATAATCTCCAAATAGATTATTGCAGTGAACTCTGTAATCGATTTTTCTTGAATTAAAAAAATATATAATGATAAAAAGTAGTTGACAAATACATAATAGTAGAAAAGAGGAAAAAGCAATCCATATTCCAGTCTTCCAAAAGAAAAGTATTATTAACATTGCTGAGTAGAATTTTATACTTTATTTTTATATAATGTAATTGTAAGTAATTGCCCACATTGTACTTTTTATGAATTTGTAATATTCCATTATATGGATATATCATAAATAATTATTTCCGTTCTGATAGAAAATTAACTTTTGATTCTTTTCTATTATAAATAACACTTTGATAAACATAGTTTTTCATAAAACATTTTTGAAGTTAGGGTTATTTCCTTAGACCATATTTCCTAATTATGTCACTATTAGGTCAGAAAGTATGCACAGTTTTGGAATGATTACCACATGATGCCAAAGTACTATCTCAAGCAAAATGCAGGGCACCTGGGTGGCTTAGTTGGTTAAGCAACTGACCCTTGATCTTGGCTCAGGTATTGATCTCAGGGTCATGAGTTCAAGCCCTGCATTGGGCTCCACTCTGGGCGTGAAGCCTACTCAAACAAAATAATAATAATAATAATAATAATAATAATAAAGCAAAATGCTGCTGCTCACCTCATTAGAAGGGTATGACGGTGCCCTCTCTTTTAAGCTCTTCCCCAAACCGGATTTTCTCAATTTTAAAAATATTTGCTAATCGGGAATTAGATACCATGTTCATTTTAAAGACACATTTCTATTTATTTTATTGCCAGTACTTTCTACAGAGGTTCATGGTTCAGTTACATTTTCCTTTGTATATGTTTTTACTCCTTTTTTTAATTGCAAGAATATTGTCTTTAGGTTGATAACTTTTCAGACTACTTGAAATCATTAGCAGTAAAGTTACACTGCCCGTGTGTATAGAATAGAAAACAATGTACAGATGCCTTTAAGAAGAAAAGGAGGTGTTGGTTTTCACGAAAAGTACTTAAATTGACCTTCAGACCATTTTTCATATAGTTTACAGAAGCTAACCATTCCTCAATTTGTTGTTCTTTACTACTTCTTGCAAAGCACTATGTTAGACATAGTTAAAAGCACAAAGTTCCTAAGGAGGCATGTCTGCTCTGTATTGGAGAGAGGTTGCTGATAAAATTGTTAATTAGCAATTTATCAAGATATCCATGTCACTGTGTATTGTAAAATGCCCATGGGCCAAATGTAAATTATTCAAAAATTAACATAGGAAAAGCAAAAGCTGGATCAGCAAGTTGAAGGTCATATCTACCTGATGGACTGAAATGCTAATCAACCCATAATTATTAAGGATGAGTGTAGATAGAAATAAGCATTTCTGAACAAAAAAAATACATTATAATTTACCTTAATTCACTTAATAAAACTTTCAAATTAAATTTATGAAACTATTAAGCCAGTCACAATTCCTCTTTAATAAATCTAAAATTTTTCTAGTGAGACTTATACAACGTAGCTTAAATGAAAGGAATTCCAGTTTTTTGTGAAAAATACCAAAAGGAAAGAAAAACAAGGATCATTGCCCTCCACCTCTAATTCCTATGAACACTTTCTAAATTCTGTTCTATTTGTACCATTTCCTTTTTTTTTACTATGTATTTATTTACTTTTAAGAGAAAGAGAGAGCACACACAAGTGGGGGTGCTGGTGGGGGCAGAGAATCTGAGGTGGGCTCTGGGCTGACAGCAGAGAGCCCAGTGCAGGGCTCAAACTCACGAACCATGAGATCACGACCTGAGCCAAAGTCCGATGCTTAACCGACTGGGCCACCCAGGCGCCCTGTACCATTTCTAAATACAATTACAATATTCAAAAAAATCATGTCAGACACCTAGAGTGCCATAAAAGGCATTAGGGGAAACTAAACAGATTTTATTTTCTACTAGTAACAAATGGGACAAAGACATTTTTTTCTGAATCATAAATGCTAATTTATAGCCACTTGGCAAACAACTAAATGTCTGTACAACAATATAGATGTCACTCTTGGTTAATTATTTTCAGCTTCTATTAAGAATTAATCTAATGTTTGAGTGCATCTCAGGTTTTCTACTATGGTGAACAGTTTATTATCAAATATGTCAGATCATTTCAAGTTAGTAAATATTCATTGGGCCCTATGTGTTTACAGCACTTCTAGCTGTGAGCATTATCACAGTGAAGACAATCCAAGTCCTGCCTTCAATGACATTGAAGTAATGGATATGTTCCTGATTGAACTGGGATTTCGGTTCATCAAACACTTTGTTAATTAATGGCTTACTACCCCCAGAATTGTCCACTTAACTCTGCTCCAGGGAACTGACCAAGTTGCCTACGAGAGCACAAAACACCCTCAAATGGGTGCAAATCAAGAACTTACAAAAAAAAATAGCATATCTTATTTATTGAACATTTTTATGTGATATAATGAGGAACTTTTTAATATATCTAGTGGGGAATTCTTTATGTATATGTAAATGTTTTTGGCTTTATCCCTTACAACAATGTTTAAAAAAGCTAATTTTGTGAAAATCACTTTATGGATGAGAAAACTGTGGCTCAGGGGCTTGATAATTTCGCCAAGATCCCGTAACTAGTGACAAGTGTTGCTGACCCACCTGTGATCCCACAGCCTGTGGTGTATCTAAACTGCTCAAGAGCATGGTCTTCTTCAAGGCCAAGCCATTGCTTCCAGAGCCACTTAACTTACAACAAGATACAGCATGTTTTATGCATTCCTGTCTATAAAGAGAGTAAAGGAACAATCCAACCTCCTCCCAGAGCCTCCTGACTCCATTTGTGATCTGCAGATCTGTAGGGATCTTTCCACTGATTTGCACTCTGATTACCATTTCCTTTTTTGCACAATCAACTGTGGTCTGGTGCCCTTTAAAGAATAAGGAAGAAGCTTTGTGTTAAAATTCTTAAGTACTTTGAATCAAATTGCAAATAAAGTGATCAAACTCTGGGAAAATAGAATCCAAGGTAATAATGCTAATGTAACACTTCCACACAGAGCAGACGCTCAATGTTCAAAGATCCCAACAACCTGTTGATGCAATCATACTTCTAAGGGAACAAATCTGTGCTCCTGAGTATATTTCCAAGTTTTAATGAGCATTCACAATGTTAAAGCAATTTGCGTATTCTTCTTTAATTTGTTTGTGTTGAATAGAGCTTATTCAGCCACCAGGAAATGTGCTCAGCCTTGTGATCGCTAAAACATAGAGAAGTTTGTGAACACTTTTGAGAAAAGGAACGTTGTTTGGAGAAAAAGCAGAAGAGGAAGAAATCATGGGCTTTGAGGATATTAGAAAGTAAGCAAGTCTGGTAACCAAGAAACACAGACAGAAAGGAGGCGTTGAGAGAAACCAGCCTTTCCAGAGAAACACTTGGCCCAAGATTATCAGGAGCGTCAGATGGGGAGCACACATCACTTCTGAGGCCTCTTGTGGTGCACAAAAATCCTCTGGTCCAAGAGCACTGACCCATGCCTTCACAGTTGCTTTAAATAGATCAACTCTAACTGGACCCTTCACAGGAAGTCAGCACAGCCTTATGTTTAATTGTTCATCCTCAGGTATGAGTTGCCAGACGAGTGACTGCTTCCTGGCGAATCTGGGCAGGCCCAGGACCCACTGCCTCCGTCATCCATTTTTATCAGACCAAAGTGGGTGTTAATGAATGTGAAAAGTGAGAGATTGTGTTTCTAATGTTTTATAAAAATGTACCAGTTATTCTTTTTCAAATGTTATAAACTCAATTTTTTAGGTTTTACAGATATGTAAACAGTTATTCTAAAATGCTGCTCCTCATGTTCTTGGCTGTAAAAGAAGAAAATTTTGTCTCACTCCCAGGCCACAGAGTGAACTGATTTATATATGCAATTTGATAAACCAATCTTGCTTTTGGATGCAACTTTTGGTAGCTTCTTCAATTATTTTAAAAATGTTTGTTAGTAAGTTCCATAGTTAATTTTTATTGAAACCCAAAAGTGGTTCCTTGAGGGAGAGGATTTGCTGGTCTCATTGGTGGTGATGGGCCTTTGAGAGTCTCAAATGAGATCATGACACTTGCTTTGGAAACTGTAATGTACTCTGTAGTGTGGAAGTAGTATTTTGATTTGGTTTGAATAAAAAGAATAGCAACAAGCAAATATTTGCATTCGGTCTTGTCTAAAGAAATGCACAGCTCTATTAGGTTGTGTTGAAAATGAGGAGTGAAGAAACACCCAAATGAGGGAAAACACGAATCAAGCGTCATTTTCTTTTAATACCAAAAAACATATCATACTTTCTCTTGCTTCAGGGGGTTGCCACATGCATGTAGTGTCCCCTGCTTGGACACCCCAACCCTCAACCTCTTTACCTGGTTAACCTCGGTACTGTCAGCTTAGGCATCACTTGGGAATATGAGTTGATGAGATTCTTGCAGAACTGGGAGGAAGCTCTGTCTTCTGTCTGGTTTATCATGTGTACAGCATAAAGATGCCATGTCTTTATGGGAAACTCTTCACAGAATAAACTAATTCAAATGAAGGACTCCTTGGAGGTAGAAGTGACCATGAAAATGTCATCCTTGCTCCCTTGCTCAAATTCCCCTTCCAACCCTGAAATTGACAAAACTTGGGTGAGAGTTCGGTCATCTCCACTGTTTAGGAGGGGGCTTGAGCCAACCTTATGTAAATTCCAGGGAGCTGGGAAACCTCAGCTGATATCTGGAAGACATGAGCACAACCAGAAGAGTGTAGCCTGTTGTCAGGAGGTTATTTGGTAGAGAGGTGGGGGTAAATAAAGAGAAGACAATGATCACTTTCATTTATGCTACCTTGCAGTATGTACAGAGATGCCTGAATCTTGTTTAGGTGATTCACTGCTCTGTCCTATCCATCTACCTCTCTGGATCATAGGTTCACAATGTTTTATGTTCGTTGGGTCTGCTGGGCTCTTAGCCGAGACTTCTTTTATGGATGAAAGACAAATTTATAGACAAAAGGACAAATAGCATGCCTGGAGATAGCATCTTATAGCCCTAGTAATCTTTCCAGAAAATTCAAATCTATAAAAACCTTTTCACAATGTACCAACAATACAGAACTAACGATATGATATCCAGATTATTGAAGGGCTCACAGAATAAACTGTGGCACATATAATCCAATAAAGTGTTTAGATCTATTGTTCTTTGACTTTTGTTTTAGAAAAGATTCAACCAGTGTTTGTGGGGAAAAAACAGTTGTCAATAAATGAGTGGATTTATTCTCTCTCTCTGATGGATTTATTCTCTCTCTCTGATGATTTCTAAAGATAGCCTGTGCCTTTACAGGTGATTTATTGGTCCATAAAAGACCTTCTTTTTAATATAATTTAAGGAATGTAATTTATTTAAACTACAATATTTAACATAAAATCTTCAATAGAGAAAAAAAATGGAGAAGGCAAAATACCACGACGTGTAGATACTTAGACCAAATAGTTCGGATAAGTTCATTTTGTAAAATCTATTGAACTACCTGGTAGTGGGTTCTGAATAGACATTCCTCCTCTGCTTGTGAGCAGTTAGAAAGGAGTTTGGGGTAAGGGCTTTGAAGATGAGGAGGTGCCCGTGGCTCTTCTGTCATTAGTTACAGGCTTGAGCTGGCAAAATAGACAAGTATTATTGATTTTATGAAATTTGAGAAAATTGCCCGAATTTAAGAAATTGCAATGTGAAAAGTTGGCTGAGGACTCTTACTGTCAACAGGTGGGGAGTGATCATGGTCTAGACCATGGCATTTGTCCCTTAAATCCCACAAATAATGGAGTTTTTGTAACAGGGTAAAAATAATACATGGTACCCTTATGTTAACAGCATTCAACTAGAATTCTGAGAAACACCCTTTTTTGAAGAATAGCAGTGTTGACCTTTGCAAATAATTCTCACGATAACCATTTCGTGTGTGGGCTTTGAAGTCACAAGAGCAAAGTTTCAATGCTGGCTCCACTCCTCAGTAATTGCGTGACTCTGGGCATTAATTAACCTCTCTGTGTCTCTGTTACTTCACCTATAATGTGGGGATAATTATAGTATCGACCTCATCTGTATGTGCAGGGGTAATAATAGTATCTACCTCAGAGGTGTTTTGAGACTTAAGATAATAAATGTAAAGCATTTAGAACAGTATATACTTAGCAAGGTCTCAATAATAGTAGCTATTAATATCTTTTCAATGTCTTAAATTTACAGATGAGCAAGCAGAAGCTCAGGGAGCCTGTGTGCGCTACAGGTTATGTCTCTAGAAAGTGGCAGAGCGGGGAATAAAGCACAGTTGCACCTGATTACAAAGCACATATTCCTTCCCACATCATCATATTGTAAGTCTGCATATGGGCCAAAATAAAAGAAGAAAAAGAAGCAGGTCATTGGTTTAGTTAGGTAAGGGAGAGACAGAAAGGAAAGGGTGGCTGATTATGGGAAAATGGTGGGTTTCAGACTCAGCAGTAGGGGCACCTGGTTGGCCCCCGTTGGTTGAGCCTCCCACTCTTGATTTCCCCTCAGGTCATGATCTCACATGGTTGTGACATCAGATACCCCTCACCCCTGCATTTGGCGCCAAGCTTGGTGTGGAGCCTACTGAGGATCTCTCTCCCTCTCCCTCTCTCTCTGCCACTCCCCTGCTCACACACACATGTGTGTGTGTGTGCGCGTGCGCGCATGTGTGAGCGAGCGCTCGCTCTCTCTCTCAAAAAAAAAAAGACTCAGCAGTAAGGTTATTTGAGCTGATGATTTGGTCTAGAATATGACTGTGGGCATGACTTAAGAAAATGAAATAAGGTGGTTGTAGTTTGAAGCTATCCAAAAGTTTATCCTGCTCAGAGATATTCGATATAGGATTGTAAACAAATCTCTTAATATTCTGCGTCTTAGTTTTGCAATTTGTGAAATAAAAAGAATAGACCAAATCATCTTTTTACTTGCCTCTCACATGTAAATCTTTGACTCAGTGACACAATCGGTGTTAGTTTTCATCTGATTTGAACGTCAATCTTTCATATTTTAAGTGAACCCTTTAAGTGAGCCCTACCTTATTTATGAATAAATATTTGTTGAGTCCTTACTAAGCGTATAAACCATGACAACTATTGTAAGAGTTAAAAAGAGACATTAGTGTTTACCCTTCTCTTAAGACATCCCTCCTGCCACATTCTAGCAGGAAGAGCAGGGCAGACACACAAGACATTCACTAGAAGCAGAAAGCAAGTAGTTCTCTTCTAAGCACTGAAGTGGAATGCTACTGACATTTCAAACCTTGGTGGGTGTGCAGTTTGAGCGGGGCTGAGAATTTGAATAGGGGAGAAAAGAGATACTCTGATTAAGTTTAGGGAACATAAATACTTACATGAACCAAAACAGCTTTGACGGAGGGTAGGGAATGTGAAGACACAACTTAATATATACAAGCCAAATAACCCAGAGGGCAATAAGGAAACAGATAAAGTTTTAAGCAGAAGATGACTAGATTAGAGCTCTAACATATTTTGGAAGCACTGTGACAGCAGATGGTTTGGCTGGGGAAAAGAAAGTGAGGAAAGGTCAGCCAGTAAGGAATTGCCATTGTTAATCTATATCACCAATGGACAAATGTGTGTCTTCGGTTGGAGGACCTGGTTTAGCCCTTTGGTAGCCATTAATATGCTTTTTGAATGAATAAATAATGGTTTAAGATTAGAAAAGAGATGAGAAAATGCTCTGCTGACCCATAATAAAATCCAATAGACTTGAGCTGACAAGGATTAATGTAATCCTGACAAAAATATAATAGCATTATAGAAAGCAGATTAAAGAACAGGAGTGTTTTTGTACACACGACCAAAAATACAATCTAATACATTAAAATGTCCATGTTATTTGCAGAATGGCTCTGTTTGATATTTTATTTTCACTCATTTCCATATATGCAATCAAAACTCCAATATATTTCACATCCAAGCTTGTGCTATGAAATAGGATAGTCTGGTCAAACAATATTATAATTATACAGCCTCGAAAATTTTACATGAAATCTTTCAAAGAAAGTTTCCTCCACAATATGGATATTGTACAATCAGTTGGTGAGTCCTTTTGCAACATTTCCGTTTCAGTTCAATTTTGGGTGTGCCTGTGGAGGGCCCAAATTAAATAAAACTGGGTGAGGTGAGCCACTTAAGTGTTAATTAGCACAAGACTTCATTGATGGCTGTACAGAAGCCTAGAAAATATAAGGACTGTATTGAACAGGTCCTCCCCTTAAACCGTTTTCTGATATTATTAACATGAGTAAAATATATTATTTTCTATTTATCCTGGATACTTGGCAAATATAACTAGCAAGTTTACACTAGAGCTTACAAATTTACCAGGTCTTATATAGTTGATTGCTATTGCAATTTTTTTCTTGTCTGCCTAGATGTCTTAGTAATTTTCATATCATTTCTTATATGACGAACTTTTTTGGAAAGGGGGGGTAGATACATGCCCCAGCCTCCCCCTTAGTACCAAAGAGACATAGCCTCTTTTACAGAAATGGCTCTCCTATCCCATTTTTACCTGTCTTTTGTATTCTGAGTCACAGCCCTTAAGCAAAAGAGAGGGAAAGCTAAGTAGGTGGTTACTGTGGAATGTCCTGTACGGTGAGGGTCTGGAAGTAAATGCTGGTATTCAACAGCCTGCCCACTGTGCTTCTCAATGGCCCCTAAATGCATATAGAGACCTGGAAGTACTTCAATAAAAGTAGAAGAAGGCTATGTTCTCTTACATGATTCAATTTAGTCCTTTCTCTAACTGGTTATTTGAAAAAGTTAGTAAATGGGAGTCATAAGATATGATAGTTATATACCTTAATATTTTATCCATCTATCTATTTAATTGGTAATTTTTGATAGGAGGCTGAACTCATTTTTAAATACGAGTTTACATATTGGGGGTCTGATTTTTTTTTTTTAGATCACACTCATGATGCATCTTTACAATTTTAGAATTACAGTTTCTTTAGAATGATTAGAACTTAATGACAATCTGGGTGGAGAACCCTAGAGGACTTTCTCCTCCGCACCAGTCTCTTTCGGTTTTCTTGCTCATGCACAAAAAAATAGTATATTTAACAGCCTTGTGTTGATAAGCCTTCCACCAATTTTTTGTTAGTTTTTACAGAAATAACAGCTCTTCTTTTTTGCACCCATATTTCATCACTTTGTTAAACAGCTAATTAAAATATATAATTATAAGCAAGCCTGCCCTAAACAGGTTTGGGAAAAAACACAAGGAGCACTTGTGAAGCAGAGGGCTCATGTCACTGTAGCAGAATTGCACCATGCGGGTGGCCTGGAGCCGACTAGCCACACGATCTCAGTGTGCTGTGGCAAGGTGTTCAATGTAAGAAATGGAGAACATCCATTAACTCCTGAGTTAGTTAAAAGGAGATTGATAAAATAAGCTTGTTCCTCCCTGCTTTGTCAGCACCTGGGCTGTTACTGAATCTCTAAAGCAGTTGCTTATTTCAAGCACATATAATACAGATGAGGTAGCTTGATCTTGTGTAGTTCCCCAGAATATGGTTTCTTTTGCCTTTAAATAATGGGTACATTTCATAATAAACTAAGCTGTAGCTGAGAGCTACCAATTATTATCAAGCATTCAAAACTTAACAGGTGCTGCGCTCAGTATTTTTAATTATTTTATTTAATCTTTTTAACAACTCTGCAGATTTGATATCACTGTTATCAGCATTAGCAGATGAGGAAACAGAGGCTCAAAAGTGTAAAGTCATCTATCCAGAGTCTCACAGGTAATAGGCACCTGCCGCAGATTAAAATTCACATCCCCGTGAGCATAAAGCTGAAGCATGTAACCATTACACTTTTACTACTGTTCCATTTGTTTATTCATATGTTTTATTACATTTGGGGAATCCATTGATGGATTATGAAGGCTTCTCAACCTTGATTGCTTTCCTATTAGTGTTTCCCTAAAGATGCTCATCTTTAACTTCTCTGTCTAGGGTCCATGCTAATTTCCAAATTTAAATAATCAAAATTCATGCAAACTTTTCATGAGAATATTTTTATCACTCTTATTTTTTCAGGACCCGAGAGTCCTTCAATCTCTTTTCCTCCTCCCCTCTCTCCTTTCTTTTTTTTTCGTAAAAATAGTGTCTATTATGACATTCATTAATGTCATAACTGATCTTTCCTGCTTCCATCTTATCCCCCAACAGTCTGTTCACAGCTCAGTAGCCAGAGTGATTCCACTAATACATAAGTCAGACCACATCATTCCTCTGCTCTGGCCTTCCAGTAGCTTCTTGATTTACCAAACGTGCAAACCAGAGTCCCTAAACACATGCAAAGCCTTAAGGGATTTGCTTCTCCATCTCTTCGCCTTTCAGACTTCACCTCCTTCCACCTCTCCCTCCCTCTGTTCTAGCCAGGAGCCTCCTTGCTGTTTATGAACACATCAGACGTGCTCCTGCCTCAGGATTTCTGCATTTGTTGGTCCCTTCCCTCTCAAATGTCTACTCCCTCACTACGTGTTGTTTTTGTGTGTGTGTCCAAAAGTCATACTTGCATTGAGATCTTTTGTTGACCATCCCACTTAATATTATAAATCCCAGAATTTTCTGTCTCCCTTTCTCACTTACCATACTTTTCTCCATAATACTCATCACCTTCTAATAGTATATATATTTTACTCATTTATGTTGTGTCACGATGTTTGGTGTCTATCAGAGTAAAATGTCTGCTTTGTTCCACTGCTGAATCCTCAGAGCCCAGATATTGCTCAGCACTGAATAATACTCTCCATTTTGTTGGATGAAAGATTGAAAGAATGAATGAAGATTTCAATAAAAATATTTTATAAAATCATATTGTACGTGGGTAGGAGTGTGAACATGTTTCAAAGCATTAGTGAAACTGTAGGCAGTTTGAAGATCAGGTATTTAGACTCTACATTCAAGGTAGGAAGAAGAATAAATTCATAAGATAAAATAGTATTTTATTTTGACAATGGAAAATTGTTGTTTACCTTCGGAAAGATTTTAAAATGCTGAAATTTCATCACCTAGTGATAGCATAAAGGAGAATGTGACTATATACATATAGTTAAATGACATGTATACATTTTACACATCTCCATATTAGAATCTTAGAAAGTACATTCTCAGGTTTTATTCAGCAAAAAACACCACAGTACTCCGTCTTGTATTATTTTATTATTAAAAAAATCTTTTTTTAATGCTTATTTATTTTTGAGAGAGAGACAGAGCACGAGCCAGGGAAGGGCAGAGAAAGAGGGAGGCACAGAATCTGAAGCAGGCTCCAGGCTCTGAGCTGTCAGTACAGAGCCCGATGTAGGTCTCGAACCCATAAACTGTGAGATCATGATCTGAGCTGAAATCAGACTCAACCGATTGAGCCACCCAGGCGCCCCTGTCTTGTAGTATTTTATAATCTCCCAAACCAACTTCATATAAGTCTGTCACAATTAAGGGTCAAAGAACAGGTACAAATGGACTGTATCAAGTAGTTCTTCAGCTTAAAAGCTTGACTAGCAGGGAATTATATCAACCTGTTCTTAAGGTCAGGTTAAGAGAGAGGTTAAATTACACAGCTGAAAGAAACGTTCTCAAATCATGCTTGCTGTGTGAGTTTCCATGAGAAATTCAGGGACCAAAAATAAATAACCAGCGTCTTAACTTGGTGCAGAGCAATGTCACATGCTTGCTAGGTGAGTAGACGTGGAAAGATTATACCCATTGTGGCTATTTAGAAGAAATATTCTGACTTTCTGTTCTATGTTTTTGCCATAATAACTCCTACTCATTTGGCAGGAGAGATACATCAAGTGTAATTTTAAGATCAATATTAAAGGGAGGCATTTTTACTCACAGGACAACCCAACTGTAGCCACATCTGTCATATCCATACAAGGATTTTGAACTAGGAAGCCTGGACGTTTCTTTCCAATTCTATTGTGGTATGACGCTAACAGATCTTAAAATTCACAATTTGTCTCATATTGCAAGTCTTTTTGAGGCCCAAATCATGTTCTGTAGTTCTTAGCCACACCATAGCCTTGTCATCGGTCTCCATAAATGCTAGTTGTTCTATAATGTCAGCTTTAGAAAACTACTAAACTAATACCTATACCAGTTATGTTGCCCTCCTATTTGACTAGTTAGCTGGTAGCCTGACCAGAGGAAATCCTCAAAAGTCATTTCTCCAAGGCTGGCCTGTGAACAAATGAAGCTGGATGATACATTGCTAGCAGGTTTAACACACAAGAAGACCACATTCAGTTGAAAACTCTGTTGTTTTCATGTTCAATTCTGAGTCGCTTCCGGATAGGTAGGGAACATACCAATTGTCCGCTTAATTCAATATGAGAGAGTCTAGCTCACTCAAGGTTTGTTCCTGGCAGTATGGAACAGGACTACAGTGACCTGAGCTTATCTCAATTAGTTCGTGTCTGCTTCTAAAGCTTTATGAGCAATTACTGGAGCAAAAGTCTTGAGAATGGGTCAACAAAGGTAGTGCTTTTTGGAAAGATGTTACAGAATTTTAAAAACGAGGTCTACTATGTCACTGCATCTGTTTCTGTTCCTGCGGTTAGCCCTATGGAGGGCAGCCCTCAGATGATTCCTGAGGGGAAATCGGATTGCGTGCTCTCCTCATCCTCCCCTTTTTGACCCGGAAAGATCTAAAAAAAAGCATAGCCATGCTGAGCCAGCTACTTCTCTGGCTACCATTTCCTACACCTGCATCTAACTCCTTACTAAATATATACCTACAGGGTGAAGAGTTTCAAGCAACACTTAACTCAAGTTATCTTTTATAAATCTCGATTCTACAGAGTTGATTTGGGGCAGAAGATCAGTGTTTCTTTTTCTAAGATCTCTTGCCTACCAGCGTCATGCAAAGGCAAAGAGCTTTCAAGCTCAGATGCTTAGATGCTGTCCTGGACATTCTCTAGCTGCCCTGCAGACCTCCTCGCTTTTCCTCCTCAGTGTCACCTCTCTCTCCTCTGAAATCCCAATCTTCCTCCATGTACCAGATGCTCGATTGTGTTCCTCAACGTGCGTGGAGTTACCCCTCCATCCTTCTATTTCGTAAATTGTTGCTTCTTCTATCCCTGGTTATAAGTCAAAAACTATTATTCTACCTTCTCATTCTGCCTAGAATCGGTTTCATTTCTGAATGTGGCAGGGACAAGAATGAACATTCAAGTACTCCTCCAATCTCATCTTGGAATTCATTCAAATTTACTCTCATTTCCATTCATCATATCCATCAAGACACAGCTAAAGATTTACTTTGCCTAAAAAGCATTATTTACTGATCCCCCTCAAATTATTTTAGCACTTCTTTGCACTACTTAAATATTTGCTCATATTTTAAATATTTTTACATACAAATATTGTATTTCTCCATCCATAAGGTTAAGTCAAGGAAGGAGGCTTTCTTCTCTCATTTTGAAATTTACATTTAGAATCAGAGGGTATTAGACCCACACTTCACCTTAGAGATCATCCAGTCCAATGGCCTCATCGTAATGAGTAAATGGAATCACCTTACAGCCTCCCATTAACATATAACACACTATCCACAGTAAATATGCAACAAGCATTTGTTGAATAAATGGAGTTCAGCTGCTCATTTAACTGGTCTCATTACCTTTACATGGTTGGCAGCATTTATTAAGTGCCCACTTCTGTGTGAAACAGTGGTAGATGCTGAACAAATGGAATTGAATCACAGTATGAGACAGAACACTGAAGCAGTCAACTCTGTTGAAGCTGTACACAGGGCAGAAGGGTTGGGTCGGTGTGACTTGCCAGTAATGAGGTGGTGACTAATGACCAAGTTTCTAGCAGGGAGTGCACATGGCAAGGGGTCTGCCAGTCCTCCGCAAATTAGTAAAAACTCATTTAATGGAAAGAGGAAGGTTTTAGAAGTTGAATGGCAGTGCTGAAGCATCCAGGAAGATGGACCAATCATTCATTTGGTTGTTTGCTGTATTAATGACTGGTTGGGCATAGGATCAACCCTCTTGAGAGAATATATTCTAGATTCTATCTACATTTCTAATTAGTTCTATTCTTTCCTATCGCAAGATTCTTCCAGGACAGTTCTAGTTGTTGAATCTTTAACATGCTTTCATGGTTGTTAGAGAAACCGTCTTTATTTAAAGTTTTGTGTTTCATGTTGGAAGCATTTAATTTGAATATCTAAGTTAAAAATGCAGTTAATTGGTCTCTGGCTTAAGAGAGAATATGTTTTAAGCCATGCTCGGGAGCTAAGAATGATTGCCCAAATCTATTTAATCAGTTTCTTTCTTCAGAGAGATGAACTTTAAAGTTCAAAAAAGAGAGGAAGGGCAGAATCAAAGTAGGAAGCTACCTCAGACCAAGGGTAATGAGTACATACAGTCAATGAGTCTAAGTTGGAAAACAGATGACTGAGGCGGAATATTTGGAACGCAAAGTAAATGCTATACACTATAAAAACACAGTTTTTTAGAAGTGTAATACACATTTATGAAAAAATTCAGACAGTATATAGAGCTGTTTAGAGGAAAGCAAAAGTCTCATTTCCCACATTTTGTTTGAAACCCCCCACCCACCCACCCCCGGATAAAAATATTTGTTATCAGTGCCTATTGATTCCCTCTCAAAAATTCCCAAACACACCTCCACCTCTATTTCACCTACCTACTTACCTCCCTCTCTTTTAATTTACCTACAACCATATGGGGGTGCTTGGGTGGCTCAGCTGGTTCAGCCTCCAACTCCATCGCAGCTCAGGGCATATCTCACGGTTGGTGAGTTCGAGCCCTGCCTCCAGCTCTGCTCAGCACAGAGCCTGCTTGGGATTCTCCTTCTCTCCCTCTCTCTTTACTCCACCCCTGCTTGTGTTCTCTCTCAAAATAAATAAATACACTTAAAAATTATCTACAGATATCAATTTATATTTTTTATAAGTCCCTGTCTATGGCTATATGGAGTTTTAAGATAAATGAAATTATTATACACCCCATTCTACAGCTTTCCCTCTTGTTTTAAAAGTCAACAACATATCTTGATATCTTTTCAAATCAGCAACCATATTCTACCTCCTTTTTTCCCCATTGCAAAATATCCTGTGATATGAGCATACAATTTTTAAACTTAATCACTTCCTTATTGATAGACATTTAGATTACTTCAAGATTTGTTTCATTCAGTTCTCCTGGGCATATATCTCTGTGACAGATTCAGAGCATTTTAAAGCCTTCTAAGAGGAGAAGTGAGCAAAGTTTTCAAGAAGGGTACATAGTTAGAGGAGAAATAAGTAAACATGTTTCGAACCAGATGGAATATTGAATGCAATCAGAGTCAGAAACACACTGCATAGTAATACATACATATGAAATTCCTCACTGTGCTCAAATTATTTTTAGTTAAAGCTAAGAAAGTTAGTGAAATTTTCCATATTTAAAAATCCACTTAACACTGATTATATAATCCAAATGATCATTCTGGATATTACCAGTTTTTAAGTTTGAATGAAAGGCATTTATATAGAATAGAAGCAGCTTTTTTTTCCCCCTTGGCAACATTTTTCTTTTTTTAAATCAGAGTCAACAGTGAGTCTTTCCAGGAACTGAGCTTTGTACTAAATCATTCTCTACTTAATTGTTTTTCAGAGATTCCCAAACTACCAATGATTCTTTCCCTCAAGTTTTATAATTCCTGCAGAATTTAGAACAGGAAAATAATTCCAGGTTGGAAAAGCTAATTTATGATACTTTCAAAATCTATTCAAAATCCACTTCAAATCTGTAAAAAAAAAAAAAAAAAAAAAAGAAAGAAAAGAAAAGAAAGAAAGAAAAGAAAAAGAAAAAGAAAAAGAAAAAGAAAAAGAAAAATGAAAAAAGAAAAAAAAAAAAAAAAAGTCTACTCCAGATCCCCAAGCCAGGAAAAAGGTAATAACCTCTCTCACAAGGATGGCATAAAGAAAATGGTCAAATTACAAATGTTTAATAATGAATTTTAACTCTTTTAGTTATATGCAAAATGAAGAGGGTCAAAATGGAAAGCAAGGTTATTTTTTTTTTTAAAGATCTTTAAAAGAATCCTTAAACATCTTTAGTCTTGTGAGTGTGGCCCTTGTAATAGGCACGTTGTACTGAGGTTAGAGTCTCTCCGTGGTTATGGGGGTATGTTAACTGTATATTTTTGCCCTGCCCTGATAGAGGAGGGGTTTGAACAGAGGAAAGGAACTGAGAAGACGTGAAAGAGGTCATTTAGACAAGAATCATTTGCACAAGGCCAGACAAGAGCTTTTCAAGCGCTTGAAAGAAGAGCCAAGGATTGGGAACAGCAATTGCTTTGTTATTTAGGATGGCGCTTGCATCTAGATTAGTACTTCCCGATTCTTCCATTTGCACCTGGCTGTTACAGTGGGGGTGGACAATGTCATTTCGTTAGCGAGACTGGTGCTCTTGTAAGGCATCAAAGGACTGCAAATATGGTTCTATGAAAGTGGATGGGGGCGCCTGGGTGGCGCAGTCAGTTAAGCGTCCGACTTCAGCCAGGTCACGATCTCGCGGTCCGGGAGTTCGAGCCCCGCGTCAGGCTCTGGGCTGATGGCTCGGAGCCTGGAGCCTGTTTCCGATTCTGTGTCTCCCTCTCTCTCTGCCCCTCCCCCGTTCATGCTCTGTCTCTCTCTGTCCCAAAAATAAATAAACGTTGAAAAAAAAAAAATTAAAAAAAAAAAAAAAAAGAAAGTGGATGAAATATTTAGCAATTTCTGTTATTGTTGGAATGTTAATTTCAGTTGCTGAAGAAAACATTTTTGGCAACTAGTGTCAGAAAATGAACTGTGGGTGGGCACCCAGTTCTTAGAAACCTATTTTGGTCTAGAGTTATAATTCCACTTCAGTAGACTCTGGAGCACGGATGGAACGTAATTGAAGAAAACCAAAAGGAGAAAGGGCAAGGGAATGGAGAGAATTGAAAGAAAGTGACCCCATACATCTCTAATCTACTGATCGACCAACAGAAATGTTAGTAGTTCTTTGTGGGTAAAGATTGCTAGCGTGTTAGCAAATAGATATTCTCTACATCTGCATACACAAATCAATTTCATTGAATTAAAAAAAAATTCATTTGTTAACTATTCTTCTCAAGTGCAGTGCCAAATCACTAGTGTAATCTTTCATTTTTAAAGCAGTTTTCCTTCTCATTTTGGTAAAGCCATATACTTTTAAGTTTAGGTTGTTTCAAACAAGGAAAGTGACAGAAATCGTATGGCATGGAGGTTGAATTCCTGCATATTTTGTCATGTCTCCTATCAGTACTAGAGCTAAATATGCCATGCAGCTTGTGCCCAAACATCCAGTATATGACCACGTAGATGTGAATTTAGATGGCCAATTTATTGCAAATCTTTAAGCCATTTGTATTAATAAATATGACATATATGTTGGAGTCATATTAAAGCAGATTTTAACTAAAAGAATGAAAATCATTAGAAATTACAGAGAGTCTTTCAAGTGCTGAAGAAAGGGGAAATAAAACTTTAAAAATGTAATATAAACATATTTCCTGAGTTTTTGCAATTTTAAATGTGAATAAAGGAAGAAAATAGCAACATGTAAGGTAAAGATGGAATAAAATGTTTACATACAGGATCAATACTCACATGAACTATTTTTTTTTTCCTTTTCGATTTATCAATACCATCATTTTCAAGAAGCACAACCAAGGCCTGGTATTTTACAACTGTTGAGAAAGCATTTTTTTTTAATTACTTGAACAATAATCTAGGAGTTTTTAAAATGATTACATTAGTTGAAGAGAGTAGGAAAGCAATGTATTGACTTCACAATTTCCTTTTTCAAAACTTTCCTATATTTATTTTATTCATGTACATTTTAGAATTAACTTTCATTTTGAGCAAAGAATGGTATGTCCTTCAGCTGACTGTTACACATGCTATTGTTACGCATGATTATACTTGGTGCTTTCCACGTGTAATCATAATTTAAAATTAGATTTAATGCCTTAAACTTGGGTCAAAGTGTTGATAGAGAAACACCAAGTAATTTGATTTTAAGCTGTGCCTTTTTGTTTGTTTTTTGTTTTTACTTTCTGGCCTATCTCAAAATAAGTTTGTTGTTCTCAGAGACTTCTGGTAACACAGTTGAAGTACCTGATACCATTTCTAACCACATGTAGATCCTTTAAGAAATTAAACTAAGGTGTGTACCCAAAATATGCATAATTCTTACCCCCATTTTCTAAGTAGATAGGAAGCAGTCAGTGAATAACATTTGTTGGGTTCCCACTGGGTGCTGTGCTCAGTGGAGGAGATTATATGTAGAAGTGTTGAAAAACTCTGGGCAATGTATCCATCTGGTCTAGAAAAGTTTCCCTGGTTTACTAATGCTCCTACAAAGGAAAGAGTCCTTTTGAGGTCAGTAAGAATTCAGATGAGATGGGAGAGAGGTGAGAAGCTGACCCAGAATCAATAGCTAATTACGATATGTCAGTGGGTAATCCCAACACTCGGTGATAATAAGGCTGAATAGTAAATAATAAAAGTAAAAAAGAAAACTAAAAGTTGCTGTCCGTATCTGGAAATCCAAGTCAAGGAAGAAAAAAAAGACATAGCAACTCTTATTTCATGCAAATTTTTGCTGAGGATTTTGTCGGTTTATTTATCTATCTCTTTTACTTTGATTCAAAATCAGAACTTAAAGAAAATATTAACTTTCCCTTAACCTGATAACTGTTTTGTGGTCTAACTCAATATGTTAATGATATAATCATAAAGACAATATTCTAAACATCAGTGCCCGGAGAAGAACACAACTATAAAGCTGTGTCATCACCATACCAAATGTAGGTATTTGTCTGAGTCATCATGTTGGCTTGATTAAAAAAAAAAAAAAAGGATTTTTATTTTCTTTTTGGGCATTATTCAAATGTAAATTTCCACTGTATGTATTTGATTCAGTTTCTTTTATTCAGTCAAAAACCAATAAATAAAAATTAAGCAATGCAGTATGTCTAGATTTAAACACTATTTATACTATAAACAGATTTAAAAAGCTGTTTATACTCTAACAAACAGAAATAACACTCCAAAAATGTTCTAAATATCCTTTATAATCGGCTTATTGGCTTCTTTAAATAAATCCCATCACTGCAACTGTTAGCAAATGTCAGAGCCATTATCTTCCATACTTTCTATGGCCATTTCTAAGTTTTTCACTACATTAACATTTCAGATATTGTTAGTAGTAGGTGATTGAAACAACAACACAGCAAATTAGGTCTATGGTAGTGGTATCAATTCCAAAATTGCTGTCGTACGTTTTCAGATTAATATATGAACCAATTACCTTTCTATTTTTTTAATTTTTTTTTTAACGTTTACTTATTTTTGAGACAGCGACAGAGCATGAACAGGGGAGGGTCAGAGAGAGGGAGACACAGAATCTGAAACAGGCTCCAGGCTCTGAGCTATCAGCACAGAGCCTGATGCGGGCTCGAACTCACGGACCGTGAGATCATGACCTGAGCCGAAGTCGGACGCTTAACCGACTGAGCCACCCAGGCGCCCCATCCAATTACCCTTTTAAAAGAGTTGTATCTTCATGGTCACGATGTCTACCTAAGTCAGAGACATGACTTTCTTTCTCTGAGGTAATAAGTACTCATCACAGGCAATGCAATTGCCAAAACTCCTGGAAAAGATATTGAGGCACAAAAAAATGCACATAATTTCAAGTTCTAGTGTGTTTGTTTTATAGGTTTGCCTTTATTTGCTGAAAACATAATATGCAAATACTTCAAATCTTGGAGGAATCAGGCTCCAGATTCTGTTTTTATTGACTTCTTATTCTTGAATGTGTACCATGGTATCTGTGAAAGGAACAAAACTTAATTTAAATGTATCTTTCCTAATTTAATATCTGACTTGAAGATTCCCAGGCCCGTGTTACACTGTTCATCTCATTTCTCCTCCTCTCTCTGTCTCTGGCCTTACTTTTCTCTTTTTATGAATATGTATTGAAAGGAGATTTACTTTTCTCTGTTTGGAGATGAGCAAGAATTAAAATGAAAAGTTACAATGAAATTCTGCTGTATTTATTTACCAGCTTTATTAAGGAGAGAAGCCCCTAAAGTCGATCAACACATTTTTTTCTTTTAAATATGATGAACAAAGCCATTTTGATTTTTTATTTTCCTTCAAAAGACAGGTGACATTTCCTGCAACATTGACTTTTGTTCATAATCCCCTTTTGGCAAGCCAAAGAGAATTACAATTGGAAAGATTTTCACAGTCAGACGCTCCACTAGAATGAAATGCTGTAGAGCGCTTCACTTCAGCCAAACCAGCAAAATCTTTCCATTGCCAATTTTTCTTTTATATTTTGAAGTTGGCCTCTCAGCACAGATTTGATTCACACCATTTAAAAATAAATCTGGCGTCCGCAAAGCAGAAAATTTAGGCTGTGTTGTCAAAGTATCAGTATTTCATTCTTAGGCCTGGGGACAACTGAGGCTTCTGTAGGGAACCACAATTCCTAATCTATACTAAAAGTAAAGACTAATTTTATTAATGCTGTACATATGATCTTTATATTTACTAAAGAATAAAAGTACCACATCGACACAAGGCACATTAAACATTTTTAGGAATGATTTAATTCCATGAAAAATACATATTTGTATTAAGATGTGATAGCCTGTTGCAACAATTGGTTTTGAGATATATGCCTGAAATAAGAATTTGAATTCAGTATCACTGTGCCATTCTGTTCTCACTTTCTCATAATGATCTCATCATTACCTGCTTACAAATCAACTAAACGATCAATGACATTCGCCTGGCATACATAGGGTAGCTTGCCTCTAAAGAGGTTCTGTGACGACTGTGCCCATGATCTGTGCACACACGTGCTGCTCTGCCCATCCAGAGGTGGAACTTGTCTCCCTACCTGAATTCTGTGATGCTTTGACCAAGAGGATGCCGAGGAAGTGATGCCCTGGGACATTTGAGCCCAGACTTGAGAGTGTGGTAACTTCTACTTCCTCTATCCTAAAGTCTTGAGCCACTGTGTATGAAATTCAGGCAACCCTGCTTGTATGTACGAGTGTGTGTGTGTGTGTGGGGGGGGGGGGGACTGTGTGGAGAGGACCTGGAAGATAAGACACCGCGCGTGCACGCGCACACACACGCACACACACACACACACACACACACACACACACACACTAAAAGCAAGACAACAAGTACACTCAGGAGCCTAAGAAGACACAACTAAATATAACATGGTGTCCTTGATGAGATCCTGGAACAAGAAAAGACATTAGCTACAAAGTAAAGAAATTAGAAAACACAATCTGGACTTTAGTCAATAATTACACATCATTATTGGTTCATTAATTGTAACAAATGTACCATACTAATATAAGATATTAGTAATGGGGAAAGCTAGGTGTGGAATTTTTCTCAAGTTTTCTGTAAACATAAAACTGCTCTAAAAAAATAAATTCTATGGGTGGGGGGGGGAAACGCATGCAGCTGCTGAGAGGAGCATTAGAGCTGGACACGAAGCTTCAGTTGTCTGCCTGGGGGCATGAGAAGCTTCAGGTAAGGCACCAGGGGCACCCACGGAGCCCTGGCCAATCCTTAGCACCAACAGCTAAGAAAGCAGTCGCGGAAGCTGTATCTTTTCGGGTTGTTATGCTGCAGCAGGTAACGGAGCCAATATGCCACTTTAGTTTGGTTACATCAAGGAGATATGCCTACTTTGTTATATTTACCTTAAAAAAAAAAAAAACAAATCACTGAGAATTTCATTCCATTGGAAGGACTAGAGGTGTCTGGAGAAGAGGTTGCTTTCTGGGAAAGATGATAGCTCAGTTTGAAATATGAACACACGGGTTCTGGAGTCGGAAACCTGGGTTTATATGTTCAATTTACCTCCAACGAACAGTTAGGTAATACATGTTACTTCTCCCTATTAACTTGGGGACTTCCCCCCTCTGTTCAGGGTGTTACCATGCTTGTATCATATAGTTAAAGTGATAATTAAAAGAGATAGTGCATTTAGGGTCTTAACACAATTCCGGGCACAAAGAACACATGCATTAAATGTTAACCCATTAGTGGATCCACTAAACAGGCCACACTGTCAAGTGGAACCTCCTCGCCCTGTCCGTGAGGCTGCATGAGCGCCCTTCTTCCCTATAGCTCAGTCACCTGCAGATCTATCTCCAGTCCTTTTAAACCAGGAGCACCCGGGTGGCTCAATCAGTTGAGCATCCAACTCTTGGTTTCACCTCAGGTCATGATCCCAGAGTCGTCAGATGGAGCCCTGCGCCAGGTTCCACGCTGAGCGTAGAGCTTGCTTAAGATTTTCTCTCTCTCTCTCTCTCTCTCTCTCTCTCTCTCTCTCCACCCCCCCCCCCACCCCTCTCTCACATGCTCTGTCTCTTTCTCTCTAAATTAAAACAAAAACATGTCTGAGCAAAAATTAAACTCCTAGTTTTTGAGTAATTAGTGTATGTCAAATATTATATATGTGTGTGTATATATATATATATATATATATATCCTATCTTACTTAATTTTCATGACATCTAAAATGGGTATTATCACTTTCTTATATTCACCAAGAAACATCATGCTTTAAAACTCTTTAAGTTATCTGCCAGAGTTCAAACAGGTAGTGAGTGCTAGAGGTGGGATCCAAGCCCATGCTGTCTGATTTCACGCTATGCTCTCGAACACACTATTCTTTATTTGTTCTATCTGTATGATTTAGTGTTTCTTTGTCTTTATTAATTAAATACTGCTCTAAAATGTACTATTTTACCTTGAGCCTGGAAATACTGGGTTTGTATTGTGTTATGAGAAAGGAACTATGTCATGTCTTTAGGTTACTAGGTTAGCACTTCATAAGCTGTTAAAATTATTTCACTTACATGAAACAAGCTAAATATTAACCAGTCTGATCTAGGTCAGATTTTTGTAGTTTCTTTTCTGTGAAACCCTATCATAAAAGAAGATATATATCATATATATATATATATATATATATATATATATAGTTTAAATTGAACAGGCCTAGAAATGGAATACTCAACTAGTGGAAGGAAATGTTTTCATGCTGAAAGAAAGAAAAATCCAGTACAGCTAGATAAAGGTCAAGAAAAAATCTCCCACAACTCTGCAGTGACTGAGTTGAAGAATAGAATTAGGTTGTGATCAAGGGCAACAAATGATAATGGTAGAGATATGAAAGGGAAAAATAAACAAGATAGGAGAAATACAATATGGTCCTGCTAATATTGACAATGTTCCCAAGAATTCAGCCACAGGGAGGAGAACCAAAGTCACATAACCTCTGATCATAATCTCTTAAGGGTAAATAAAGAAGGAACAGGAGGATTTCTATACAAACATTCCACAAAATAACACTTTTTTAAAAGCCTTAACGTGGATTATCTGTAAAATGACCAAGATGCCCAAGTCCATCAGTTTAGAAGCTGTATTTCTTGAGGATGGGAACGAGTTTGCCTCCTGATAAAAACAGCATTCCCATGTCATCCTCAGGGCTCTGTCGCTGCCGTGGTAGTAAGTGCAGAGGAGGCCAAAGGAGATCAGGATAACAGAAAACAGCTCCTTATAAAGGAGGGCAAAACCTGTTTTACAATTGCTTTTAATGTCCAAACAGAGGAATAGTTACATTACTTCCTTACTGAATTGAATATCCTGAATTGACTCTCTCTTCTGTGGTATTCTATAGCAAGATGCACATTCTGCCTTATGTGACTGCTGTTGATGTACTTGTTTAATTTACTTGTTCTTATTTACTTTTATAAATTTCATAAGATTATATATACATGGATTTTGAGGTCTGTAGTAGGTAGAATAATGCCTCTCCCAAACATGTCCATACCCTGATTCCTGGAATCTGTGAATCAGTTATATCACAGGGCAAACGGTTCTGTGTAGATGTGATGAAGGATATGGTCCTTCAGATGGGGAGGGTGAGTTGTATTGTCCAGCTGGATCCAATCTAATCACAGGCGTCCTTAAAAAAAAAGGTGAGAACCTTGCCTGGTGGGTCAGAGGGATACGAGAGAGTTTCTGTTGAAAGCTGCTGGTTTTCAAGATGGAGGAAGGGGCTGGGAGGTGAGGAATGTGGTGGCCTCTAGAAGTTGAGAATGGCCCTCAGTTTATAGAGAGCAAGAAAGGGGAACCTCAGTCCTCCAACTGCAGGGAACTGAGTTCTGCCAACAACCTGAATGAGCTAAAAAACAGACTCCAAAAAGGAACTTAGCCATGTAAATCTTGATTTTCACCCTGTGGGATGAGCAACAGACTTTCCACCTATAGAACCAGAAGGTAATAAATTTGAGTTGTTTTAAGATGCAAAATTTGTGGCAGTTTGCTACGGCAGTAATAGAAGACTTATGTACAGCTAACTATTATACTTTATATTTTTACAGAGCATAGCACTGTGCCTTAATTATATATGATATATAATGATATTTAATTATTAGTTATTGCTAAAATTTATTTATTGTTTATTTTCTTGTCCTAAAAATGAAGACAAAGGGGCATACCATTATTACTCCCATTTTACAGATAAGAAAATGAGACTGAGAAAACAGAAGGAAATTCTTAGGCATTTCTATTTCTTTTCGGGATTTTCAAAAGATTCTGTCCTGAAATTACTTGAGGTTCCCATCAGGGAGAAAAAAATAACCCAATTTGTTAATATATAAATAGTACTTTTTTTCTTGTTTAGAAATAAGTGGCATTGCTCTGATACTTAAGTATATTTTGCCCTTAAAAATGTTTCCATTACCTCTTTGCTTTTAGCTGAGTCCTACATGTGTTGATCATGATTACTTTTGCAAAGCATCTGAGTGTCACAAACTAAAGTATAGAGAACAGACTGAGAGTTGATGGAGGGAGATGGGAGGAGGAGGGGCTAAACGGGTGATGGGCATTAAGGAGGGCACTTGTTGAGATGAGCATTCTGTGTTACCTGCAAGTGATGAATCACTAAATTCTACACCTGAAACCAATTTCACCATGTATGTTACTAGAATTTAAATAAAAACACCTGATACCTTATTTCTACTTCCAAGTTAAGGTAATAATAATAAATAGGATGAAGAGAAGGCTATATGTGTGTATGTATATACATATATATGAAATATGTATTTGAATAATATATAACTAAAGAATATCTAAAAAATACATCTCAAAAAACATATATCAGGACTATATATATATTTTTCAGATATCTATATATAGATATATTTTAGATGATTATATATATCATCTGATTATATATGTATAATCAAATATATAACCCTGATCATATATATGTATCGGGGCTATATATGTATTCAGAAATAATTGATGGATTTATGTAAGGGATATTTGAGTTGCAAAGGTTAAGTTCTCAATTCACATTTTTTTTTTTTAATTTTTTTTTTCAACGTTTATTTATTTTTGGGACAGAGAGAGACAGAGCATGAACGGGGGAGGGGCAGAGAGAGAGGGAGACACAGAATCGGAAACAGGCTCCAGGCTCCGGGCCATCAGCCCAGAGCCCGACGCGGGGCTCGAACTCGCGGACCGCGAGATCGTGACCTGGCTGAAGTCGGACGCTTAACCGACTGCGCCACCCAGGCGCCCCTCAATTCACATTTTTAAGGTCCTTTTTATTCTACCTTTAAGAGATAGGCCAAATATATATATATATAATATATATATATATATTATATATATATATAGTTGGTCCCAGAGGTTTTATTTGAGAAGAGTGAGTTTAATGTTTTCACTACCTTAGAATCCAGGATCTCTACTGATAAATAATTGAATCATTGCATTTGCTCATTTTTTTCATTAATTCATGTTATTAATTCTTTTGAAGATTTCTTTTTGAAAAATATGTTTTTTTGCAATGTTAGTATGCTGCTCTAGCAAGAATAGTCACCTGGGAACCAAAGTATACTTATGAAACCTACATTCACCTCAACTTTACCTCTCAGTGATGTAGCTTGATTTGAGAAAATAATCATACCGTTTTCAAACTATGTAAATCTAGACTCCAAGATACATAAATCTGAATTCCAGGATTCCAGGAATTACTTTATTTCTAAATGATAAGATTTTTAAACAAATGCTTTGTACATCTTCGTCTATAAAAAACTAAAATTATTTTAAAATGAAAACATGGTATGTAAAGGACCCTGTATTTTAATAGGTATGAAAGTATTTGAGAATTTTTGATGAAATAAATGCAACTACAGTGATGTTTAATGACCAATATTTAAAGTAGAGGAAAATGTTTACCCAGCATTTTCACACATATAAAATTTTAAAAGACACAGCTTCCGCACACTTATCATGTAGTAAAAAAGAGTGTTCATCTTTAATTTTTTCACTAATTCCAATCATCACATATCGACCACTAAAATTTGTTAATAGGGTGTGCTGCACAAAGAGAAGAAAATCTTGTCTTCAGGCAGCATTTTGTTGATGAGACAAGTTTTAATAGAACCTTTCTAGGGCTTTGCAAAGTTCTTTTATTCTACATCCAACTCACACAAGCCTTCCCCCTTGAATTAGTTTTCTAGGGCTGCCCCATCAAGTCACCACAAACTTGATTTATAGATGTATTACTCCAGTCTCTGCCTCTGTCATCATTACCCCCCTTTCTATGTCTCTGTCTTCTTTTAAAGACACCTATCATTGGATTTTTGGGTTCACCCTAAATCCGGAATGATCTCAATAGCAACTTTATTACATCTAAAAGACATTTTTGCTAAACGATGTCATCTAAACAGGTTCTGGGCATTAGGACTTGGACATACCTTTCCGGAAGCCATTATTTAGCCTACCATGCTCCTCTTTAAAATCGTGTGGCTCTTTGTTCTATAGTACACCCAGTCATTGGCTGTCCGTGTTATTATGTGTCTGCTTTAAGGAAGTAGTAGAACGTAGTGCTTGCTTAACAGCATGGACTCCAATTCAAACTGCCCTGAAATCCTGGTCAGTTCCTGGCTCTGTATTTTACTAGTAATGTGATATTAGTTGTGCTGCTTAACTCTGTCTTGGTTTCCTTCTGTGTAAGATGTGCATAATAATAATACTTGACCCATAGAAGTTTTGTGTTACTGTGTGTTAACACACACCAGACTGTTGGTAATTACCATTAAGGAGGTTTTCTTTAACAGATCTTATTTTAAAGTGTGGTCTTAGTCACAAGAGCAGTCCATGGAATTGTTAGTTCTGCAGATCTGCGTTTTGGATGGCAGAGAAAAAATCCAGGGTCTTAGCTCAATAATGTGACAAAATGGCAGGAATCCATTTAAGTATAGGGCAGATTCGGGGAAAGGAACCTTTTAATCCTTTTCACGTCAGCCCTGCCCCTAGATAGAACCTTCTGGCTTTTGGGAGCTACAGGGCAGGAGGAGCCAAGTCAAGGAAGAGAATGGGGAGAAAAAGTCATTTCTAGTTACGTACATTGAGTTTGAAGTAACAGTAGACAGGCTAAGCCAGAAATTAGAAAGTAGAATGAAAGCTTGAGAGTGGAAATTTGTTTTTCACAGAGAAGTAAATGAGAAGACCAAGCAAGAAACCTTAGAAAACTAATAACCCCAGAGAGAAACAAAACCTTAGAAAACATCCAACAGAGATAAACAGACGAGGAAGAATTCCCACTAAGATAAGAACAGGTATTTGGAGATATAGGTAAGAAGACAGAATATGTGATCTTTAAGAAAAGGAGGGGAAAGAATTTCATGACACAGATCAGAAACCACATCAGATGGAACCACTATATGCCAAGGGTGCAGAAAAGACACTGGCTTTTTCTCAGTTTGCAATTAGAAAGCCATTATTGAATTTTAGATGAGCAGTATTTGTAGAGATTTGGGAAATCCACTGAGATTGCAAAAGGTTACACACTGTGTGTGTTGAGGAATTGGAGCCAGTAATTATTCCAGAAGCTTAGCAATAAAAGAAATACATAAAAAAATGGTTGGTGGCAGGATTTGTTTTCAAAGCAAGGTTTTGGAGCCTATCTGAAGATCGAGAAGACGAAGCTAACAGTGTACTAACTGAAAGATAATTTTCGCAAAGGCTTAGAGGATGCAGGAGAGGAGGGGCTGCAGGAGAGGAATGGAGACCTTGGGACTGGAAAGGACTCAGGTGAGCCACACACAACAAACATTTCTATGGCCCAGAGAAAGTGTATTCCCATTTTTCTTTGCTTCAGCAAATATGTATTGAACACCTACTATCAGGCAAGCACTAAACAATAGACTTGGAATAATAAAATGGACCAAAAACTCCTTCCTAGACCTCCCATTCTAGTTGTTAGGTGAGCTGAGATCGATTTTGTAGAAAATCCAAATGGCATCAAATAACACTTAATTGATAGATGCATTACTCCAGTCTCTGCCTCTGTCATCATTACCCCCCTTAAATGAATGACATTTGATAGCACTGCTTTATACACTGAAGAAAGTTGAAGGTAGTGTCACCTAGGGTTCAACAGTTGCTTACAGTAGAAGCTGAAAAGATCTTGCCTGGTTAATCTAGACTGCTAGCTGGAGCAGGGTTTCTCTACCCCAGCACTGACATTTGTGGTTGGATGATTCTTTTGTGAGGGGCTGTCCTGTGCATTGTAGGATGTTTACCACCCTCACTGATCTCTACCACTAGATGCCAATTGCATTCTCCTCCACCAAGTTGTGACAACGAAAGCTGTCTTTTTGTATCACCAAATGTTCCCTAGAGAACCAAATCACCCTAGGAGAGAAGTAATGAGCTAGAGAAATATGGGTATGGCTGACAGAGGCCCGGTATGGAGGGAAGAAGAAGCTAACTGGAATGATGTGAGGATAGAGAGGAGTCCAGGCAGAAGAGGCCATGATGAGTGCAAACAGCAGATTCTATATGAGTGAGGGGGTAGGAGAGATGAAATGATAGGGGTGTATGGTTCATTTTACATGTCAGTTTGGGCTAAGGGATGCTCAGGCAGCCGGTAAAAATATTATCTGGGTGTGTGTGGGAGGGTATTTCCAGAAGACATTTGAAGCATTTGAATCAGTAGATTGAGTAAAAAAGGTGGTCCTCACCAGTGTGGGTGGGCCTTGTCCAATCTCTTGAAGACCTGAATAGAACAGGAGGTTAGAGAAAGGAGAATTTTGTTCTCTGTCTGAGATGGCACATCCACCTTCTCCTTGGATAATGGGCTCTGCTTCTCGAGCCTTTGGACTGGGACTAAATTAAATCATTGGCCTTTCTGGTCCTCCAGCCGGTAGATGGCAGATCATAATTGTATGGGCCAATTCCTATAATCAACCTCTCCCTCTCCCCCCATCCATCCATCCATGCAATCTGTCTGCCCATCCTATTGGTTCTGTTTCTCTAATACAGAGTGCTGTCAATAGCACTAAATAGAATGTGGTATTCAGAAGACCTGGGTTTGAGTTTTGATTCCCCATGTGTGACCTTGAGTAAAACATTTACCTGCTGAGTCTTAACCCCCTCCTCTGTAAAATGAGGGTAATATTACTGGTTATTTAGTTTTGTTGTAGAGTTAAATACTGCCTATGAAATTACGTTATACAATGGAAACTACAAAAATAGCACTTTTGTTAAGTTTGCAAATATGAGAAGAAAAAAATAGTTAAAGGTAAAACAAAGAGTTTTAGCTACTTCATACGAATGCCTTGGAACATAAGCAACGTTTCCAAGAAGAGCAGTTTATAAAATAAACCTCAACTTTTTTAGGTTTGTTTCTAAAAACTTTCTAATGCTTTCAATATTCTCTGCGTAATCATGATGGAAGACAGATTTTGAAAAAAAATCAGACTAGAGAGTTTGGATAGTAGCCTAAAATTATGTGTTCTTTTTGTGTCCTGTGAATTTCGAAATAAGACATTTCTGGTTTATTTTGATGTGTTTAAATGTGTGTAATGTACAGCTATATTTGGGCCTGAAAATCCTGTGTTCCTACCACCCTTGTGGGCTACATGGTCTAAAAATATAACACTTTTTCACAAAGGTTCTAATGCCTCGGTCCTGCCTGACTTTTATAGTCAGCCTATAAATTCCAGATAATATAGGTTTATGATGGAAATGCTGACAGGCTCTTAGGTCTACACATTCTAACTTGCTGGCCCTGACTTGTGGCCCCTCATGATGCCGCTGTTAAAGGTTAGTCGGAATGATCTTTCAAAAAGAAGGACTCTGAAAAGGTGAGTTTGGGTGAATTCACACCATCAAAAACAAGATGTTTTGACGTTTAAATTATTTAATGCAGTACTCTCTTGGTCCTAAATCTGCATGGATGTCAGACTGTTTCCACTTTTAAATAAGTCACCTTATCCAGATGGGTGTGAGGAAATACTTAGGAAAATCCTTTTTTAAAACATGTATAAAGTATTACAACGATTCCTTTGGACTAAGTCAGCCTTGAACACCTACGAATCCCTTTCCCTGTGGTCCGCTGGAGTCACGATTGTCATCTTGCTCTCCTGATGTCTGCATTTCATGGGGAGAGAAAAAGCTTCATTCTGACGTACACTTGGCATTATGGTCTATACTTCTTTATGCGTAATTGCCCTGAACAAACTGCCAGGTGTTAACAAAACCATCAGAATGACAAGACCAAGGTAAATAATTTCATTCATGTGTTAGAAAAACACTTGGCTTTCTTTTCTAGGGTTTTTTTTTTTTTAAATATGAAAACTGATTATAAGAACACACCGAAATTTCACAAATTCAACCAATTCTCAGTTTCACACAATTTTCCGTTAACGTAAGAATTTATTTGCTCTTTGAACTTCAGAGTTGGCACCAGACTACAGTGGCTACCAACTTTTAATCTTTTGAAGCTTTGCATGCATGGCAGAAATGAGTGCTATAAGATAAGTCAATATAGAATGACTTCTCATATAATTTCCAAAACCACTTAAACATTTTTTTATCTTAACGTTTATTTTAGTTTTTGAGAGAGAGAGAGAGAGAGAGAGAGCGAGCGCGCATGAGTAGGGGAGGGGCAGAGAGAGAGGGAGTCACAGAATCCAAAGCAGCCTCCAGGCTCTGAGGTGTCAGCACAGAGCCTGACCTGGGGCTCAAACTCGCAAACCGTGAGATCATGACCTGAGCCGAAGTAGGATGCTTAACCGATTGAGCCACCCAGGCGCTCCTGAGATTTTTTTTTATATAAAATGTAAAAGATATAATTTCCATATATCCATAAATGATGTTATAATCACTTTTCTAGTTTGTCTTTTTTGCCTATAAAGTTGTAATGCACTTTTTGCCTTTGACTGAAAAGGTGCACATTAAAATAAACCATAAGTACTGAGATCACTTTTTCAGTTGAATTCACATTCCTGCCTTTTGAACCTGGTCACACAGAAGTAGAAAGATATTAAATATCCCTGGTAAAATATTTTTACTTTTCTGAAGTCCCCTCTCCCATGTACTAAATCTTCTCTTATCAAATAAAATTTGCTAGAACATCAATATAGAGGTTCCCTTTCAATTATTTTTTGAAGTCTTTATGTTAGATTTTGGCATTCTAAACACAAAAGCCCTTTTATAGACTCTGTTCCTTTTTAAAACCTGCTATATTCTTCTGAACATTGTGTATATCACCCATTGTTTGTTTGCAGACCCTCTAGGCATTTCTCAGTACCATACAAATTAGATCTCAAGGGACTTATCTATTGAGTACCTCTTTCATTACTGTTTCTTCTATTTATTTCTAAAAACATGTTAATACTGGATAATACCAAGAGATTGAGTGTATTCCAGGGTTGCATTGCATGAATACATTTTCGAGAAAAGAGACTCACTGCAATTTTTAAGCCAACTGTATGCAAGCCAGGATTGGGGATGCAGTGAAGTAGGGAAAGAATGTATCATGACTTTGATTTTTATGGAAATTCTCTATATTTTTATGTTGTGCTTTGTTTGTTTGTTGGAGTGCCTAGTCCTGCAGTTGCCAGGCTTACTTGAGAAGGATCTGCTCTATTTTAAGCTGCTGTTTCTGTTAGTGAGTTCCCGGACCACTGTGCGCATGTGTGCAAGCATGTGTGTACATGTGTGTGTTTATCCGCTCCTGTGCACACACACATGGAAAGAGAAAAAGCCGGAGAAAGTGAGCTCAGAGGTCAGGCACCAGAACTTCCCTCTATTTTCTACAACCTTTTCTATAACTTTTGTTGTCACTTTGGGCCAATCAGTGCCATCCTTCTTTACAAGGGTCCTGTTATTTTTATCACCAAAACTTTCAACATTCTAAGATGCTGGTGCTTATGATCTGCAACGTACACATTTAACATTATTTATCTCCGTCAGCTAAATGTCAACATTATGAATTGAACAATTCAACATTATGAAGTCTTTCACCATCATGAGCATTAACGAGCCAAAGTATGGTGGAACATTGCTTTGTACGTTGCAACATTTTTGTGCATGACATTGCTTCTAAAAGTTTGACAATCATGTAGTTCAACAGTTCTGACCCAACTCCTTCTCGTCAAGGTTTCTTTTGATTAAAACTGACTTTTCTACTTGTGTACCTGTCCCCACTATCCTATGACGGGATTTATTCTCTTTTTACCCATATTCTCTCTCCTAATTGATTCTATATTTTTTGCATTATTTACAGCATGCATATTTAATCCCCATTTATACTCTTCTATTGTTCAGTTTATCATCTACATTTATTTTAGTGGGAAGTGACAAATTTAACTTAAAATAACATTTAAAAAGTGACTTCACTGGTTCCTGCAGCTAACATATCCCACTGTGGAAGTGTCTTCAGATGGGGATTTAGGCTGTGGCTCTCACTATAGGGGGTGTGTGCATGAGGTGGGTGCAGCGCAGGTAGGGAGTTCTGTCTCCCCATCAGGCAGGAATAGTTTACCACTTACGTTCCTTAGAATCATTGCCATATAATAACAAAAAAAGCTCAACTTGGTTTATTTTCTTCACTTTTAAGGATTCCTGCTTTCTTAATGCAGTTTTCTTTTATTAATTATGTAAATATTTACGTGGACTTAAAGTTTAAAATCAGGTACGTTCATGGAAGTGTAGCTTCATCCTTGTCCTGAATACCCTATTCCTTCTGTCTCCCTTTAGGTAACCATTGCTTTTTAAAACACAAGTGGGTATATATATTTAACACACGCACACACCCCAATATATAATAGATATATATTATAGGTTCTTTCATCTTTCCTACAACAAAGGGAGCATACTATGAGCCCTGTTCTGCATCTTGTTTTTGTTTACATTGTTTTCTGGTGATTTTACAATATCAGTTAATAGAGAGCCTCCTCATTCCTTTTGTACAACTGCATTATATTATACTTGATTATGCAATGGTGACTTACATAGCTAGGTCATTTTCTTTTAATTAAATAAAATTTAATTGAAATTTGATTACTTATTTAAGGAGACTTAATTCTAAATATTATAGAAGTATATTCCTTGAGCCCCACAACTCCCTCTCTGCGAGTTCATATTTGGAGAATGTATTTATTCAACTGTATTCAGTATTAAAGTTTTTTTAAAGCACCTCCCCCTTAGGGAGTTTCCAGTATAAACCCCAGAATATAAAATAATTTGGGAAAGTGTTCCCTTTCTCCTACCAGCAAAGATTTTCCCTAGTAATTAGTGTTGCCATGTCTCTCCAAAAGAAATTACACTGTGACTTTCTCTTCAAAATAAAAAACTCTACTGAAGGATATAGTTATTTGACAACTTGTGGTTTTGTTGAAGAACCCTGATGAATTAATGCCTGATGTCATGGTTCCTCCTTCTGTAAAATTATGTGTGATTCCCTGAACATGTTGTTAGCCTCTGCCTAGGACAGTCCTCTCCCACTGGTTAATTCACTTTAACACTTAACTCCTGCTCTCTTCTCTGCATAACCTACTCTGATGTACCCCTCACAGACCAAAATTAGGGGCTTCTCTTTTACACTTGACAAACATTGTGTGCATAGGTCAGTCTCAGCACTTACAGGGAGTCAATCATTTGCTCTCCTATCTAATTGGAGTGCCTCTGGGACAGGACTGTGTCACTCCCTTCAATACTTTGAACAACTTAACACAGTACCTGGAAAGCTAGGTATATTGAAAATTGTATGTATGGATTATTAATTGTGTCACATTCATTTTTGTGCTCTGATATGCCTAAAAATTGCATAAACAGAGATGGGAGATCGGGCATCTTTTTTGAACTGCAAGGTTTAAACACTAAAAGGGGCATTAGCATCGATTTGGTTTCACTTAGCACTGATACCTCCATTTTTACTTAATGTTAAATATATATATGTATATATATATGTGTGTGTGTGTGTATATATATATATATATATATATATATATATAAAGCTTACCAAAATTGTTCAGTTATAGAAAATGGATATGGAACAGACCCTATGGGTTTGGAAATACAACAGTAATAGCACATTACCCAGAGATAATAAGATTTTGTTTATCTCTTTTTCATAGGCTGCAGTTAAAGTATTCTTTCTGGGTCATTCTGCCATGAATTCTGAGGCATTATCGCTCCTTGAGTTGAATAGAAGAACTTTCCCTCTGATTACAGGAACAAAATTTTTTCTAAAAAAAAAAAAAAAAACAACAACAAAAATAACAGTTAAGCATTTGTAGAAGGGTGGCTATGCTCTCAGATATTTAGAAAAAACATTGAGAAAATAAATACAAATTATTCTTGGTAGATAGAATTCTTCTGGATTTTGAACATTTTAAATGGGATTTTCTTTGAGCATTTCAACAAGATTTTATTCCTCCCCCCCCCAAGTATTATATTACCCCCTCTGAAATACCCTCATGAAGTTTATAAAATTCTTGCATTAGTTACTTGAACTTCAGAAAATAACATCTGGTCTGTAAACTATGAATAGTACAAACATATTGTCAAGAGCAGAATGCAGACTTCTATTTTAAAATTGGATTGAATATGAATATACTATATAAGAAAGTATAATACTCCACATAATAACTTCATGGTAGTAGTGAGCTATATAGATTTCCTTCTGGAAGGATATAGGTAAAGTCATTGGCCAAAAAATAACAAAAAACATTTTCTCCGCATAGGACCCCTATATCATTTTGGCCTTACCTAAACAGTCTTCATAAATTCTCTATTAAAAACGATTAATCAAAATAATTCTTTGATCCTGAGAAAAGTCAGTCTGTCGAATCTGTTATTTTCTTAGACTTTGTAGATAGTAAAATAATAATCCTAACTTTTCACCTTAAATGAAAGGTTAACACCGGCAATACATTCTGTTGTTTGCTTCTTTCTGAGACTGTTTTTAAGTTTTGGAAATAATTTGCTTTCAGTAAACCCAAAAGAGATGCTATGTCATTATAATAACATTACATTTTTATAGTATTAATGTGAGGGCAATATTATTCCAATTACTAAATATAATATTTTAATATGCTGCTCTTTGCTGAGAATGGTTCAGATTTTCTTATAATTATGTTGGATATCTTCTGGCTGCCCCTCCATACCACACTCCACCCAGTTCTACCTGCTTTCTGCCTCTAGGAGTTCCAGAAATACAAATTAAATCAGTGAGTTTGCTTTTCGACTTCTGGTTGACCTTGTCTGATTGGAGACCTCAGAAGGAAATTATGATGGAAGGGAACTGAGGTGTGGCTCTTTGTTCCTCGGGCTTTCTCCCTGCCAGGTGTGTGTAGGCTGACCTTGTATGTACAAGAAGGACCCCATCTCCTCCCAGGCATCCCTCTCCTTACAGGAGTCTCTCCAGATTGTGGAAACATTGTCTCCTATTTGCCCCTTCCGACCTAGCCCAGAAACAACTCCCTGTGACTAGCCTCAGCTGTTGCAAGATGCTTCTTGCTTTCCCTAAACCCTGCCTACAACTCTGTAAATTCTCCTCTATTAAACTCTTCTCAAAATGCCCAACTGGAGTGAGCTGTTTCCAGACAGGACTCAGACCGGTATATCCACTATTTTTGCATATGGTCCACTGAGATTCAGTCCTTTAATTTCTATGGAGATTTATTAGTGTTCACACATATGGTATCTGAATAGAATATCAATAGAAAAATAATAAATAGAATAAATTAGAATAGCTGAATATTCATGGTACAAGTAACAATGAGAAATAGCCATACAAAATGGACTATCTGTTGTAGGTTTTGTAGTCTATAAACTTTATTCAGAAGCAGAGTATCTCATTCAGAGTCACATTTCTCATTTTTAGAACACAATCATAATTAGCTTGTCTCTGTGTTTGCCCTACCTAAGACATTTTATAAACTACAAATTGGAATGCAAGAACTTAAAAGCACAGTAACAGCAAAATTTAGCGACACATGACAGCCGAACAGCAAGAGAGGTGACAGAAAATATAAATAGAAGACACAAGCCTTAAAAAACATAGCTGTCAAAAGGAAAAGCAAACATTTCTAGACACCTTGATAGACACTGGAAGGATCATCGTCCTCTAACTCAAAGGATAAACTCACGTCCATATTGACGACCCCAGGCTACATTACATTGTGCCTAAGAACACAGGCACACAATGCATGTTAGAAAAAAACCATGATGATTCACTATGCTTTTTCTGTAAGTGGAATTATTTCATTTTCTGGGGAATAAGAAACCTACATCAGATTTACACACACCTATGCAAACCTCACATAAAAGACTGAACAGCATGAACTTAATTCTACGCTATTTTCATTTATTCTTTGATTTACAACTTCTGTCTATGTATTCATCTACTTCTATCTTGAATTTTTTTTTTTTTTTACCATTTCAGTATATATAAATGTGATCTTTCCAACTGTTGGGTTTCTTAGTTTCTTAACTTGTTCTTCAAGAATAAAGTCCTTCGACCTCAGTCAGCCCTGTGCTAGATCTCACGATTACCGTTATGTGCAAACACCATTATTTCTATTTCATAAATGAATGTTCCACGACCGTCACCTCTTATCTTTCCAGCTCCGTCAATCTACAAGAAAGAGTCTAAAGAAGCTAAATTCCATGACCAGTCATTATAATCTCTCCCTAGAATACATGTTCCTCCCTTTCCTTTTTCTCCATGGTGGACTGAATAATGGCTCCACGAAAGAGCTCCATATCCTGATTCCTGGAACTGTGAACGGTACTGCAACTGACATAAATAAATAAATAGATGTGGGACATGTGATTCCACTAAGAATTGAGATGGAGAGATTATTCTGGCTTTTCTGTGTGTATTCTAAGTGCAGTCACATGTATCTTTCTAAGAGGGAGTCTGAGAGAAGAGTTGACACACCCAAGAGGAAAAGACAATGTGACCACATGGCAGACTTTGGAGTCATGCAGCCACAAGAAGCCAAAGAATGCTGGCAGTCACTAGAATCTGGAAGAGGCGAGAAATGAATTTACCTCTATAAAAAGTGTGGCCCTGTTGACACACTGATTTCAGCCCAGTGATACTGATTTGGACTTAGAACTGTGGGAGAAGCTCCTGTGTTTTACATCACCATATTGGTAGTAATTTGGTTGGAACTACAACCCAGTTAAGTCCAACCGCTGTTTCATTCTACACATTGCCTCCGTGTAACTGAGAATCATTGGGTAAAAGTCGCAAGCGCACTGGTGACAGTTTAAATTTAGACACACTCATATCCTGTCCAGTCACTGAGTAGGTCCTCGGTGTTTCCACCAATCATATTATACTTGCTCGTCTGTCCCAACATCTAGATGAGTTGCATGCCTTCTGTCTCCCCAGTCTTCAACACTGCCGCCCCATGTGCGCTCTCAGCTAAAGATCTTCTTACTTCATTGAGAAAATTCAAACTAGAAGAAAGTGTCTCCAGATTCTTACTGTGACCTTATAATGTAAGGTTGGGCAGGGTTTTGTTTGTTTGTTTGTTTGTTTTTTCCTTTCTTGTAAATGCAAGTGCCTGGCTTAGGCTTAAGCTTTGATTACAAAGGCCTCCATTTAAAAATGTTTTAAATGTTTGTTTATTTCTGAGAGAGTCAGAGTGTGAGCCAAGAAGGGGCAGAGAGAGAGACACACACACACACACACACAGAATTGCAAGCAGGTTCCAGGCTCTGAGCTGTCAGCACAGAACCCAACACGGGGCTCCAACCCACGAACCGTGAAGTCATGCCCTGTGCTGAAGTTTGGCGCTTAACCGACTGTGTCCCCCAGGTGCCCCTTTTTTAGAGAGACATCCATTTCAACAACTTCTATCTCAAGTTAATGCATTGCTAGCCATGTAACTAGACAAAGAGCCACATCACCTACTGCACTGAGGCTCCTTTGATTTAGAAATCTTGATTGCTTTCCATAACTGACCATTTGGACTTCTTGTCTTTTCTCTTTCTTGCACTTTACATTTCTATTCTTGGGTTTTAAATTCACCAGTAAGGAGATGAGCTTGCAAAACCCTATGCCCCCAGCCTGTGCTGCAAGAAAAGCACAACCCCTTGCCCCATGCATGCACTCTTTTGTGTTTGCACTGTCTCCGTGTACCTGTGGCTTTACTGTGTGGCCCTGGGTGTTGCTGTTTAATTTCCACGTCTTGTAAGTAACAGATTTTTTTCCCCAAAGTTTCCTGAGGGCATCAGAATTTTCCTGAGGGCATCCTACAATCATAATGAGAACCAGAAGCCCCAGTCTCATCATGACATTGGTTATTGGTAGGCTGAGATTAGCCCAAAATACACATCACCTCATCTTCTTCTACCCACAAACTTTGTCCTCCTGCCTGAAACCATAGATAACATCATACATATTCTAAGTGCAACCCTTCAACTTCTGTACCAGGGCCTATCCTCGTTTGTCTATTTCAGGAAAATAATTCTATCCTATCATCAGCCTTTTCTTCTCTAGCAAAGTGTTACCATTACTACTGCTTTTTCACCAATCTTTAAAATTCTTTGCATCCACTTATCCTTTAGCATAACTCCTCCAAGAATTATCTGTTTTCATCACTCAAGTTCCCCTTATTCTCTGTTAACATGTTTGACTCCAGCTTTAAGCTCATCCATTCCTTTAAAACTGCTTTGCTAAAGGTCACCAGTGACCTTTGTATTGTTAAATCCAGTAGTCAATGTTCTGTCTTCATATTTCTCAGCTTATCATTCATATTTGACATAATTGTATACTTTTTTGTCCATAACTTATTTTTCCAACTTGGCTTCCAGAATATTCCATTCTCTTTGGTTTTACTTCAATCCCATTCATTCTTCTTATTGTTGGAATATCTTAAATCCTCTATTCTTTATATACTTTGAGTCTCTTGATAATCTTTCCAGTCTCATGCCTTTGAATGCCGTCTATAGGCCAGCGACCCAAAGTCACTTCCACAGTCGAGACCATGCTCCTGAACTTGGGTCTCACATACCCAACTCCCTCCTTGATATCCCCATTTGGATTACTTAATAGTCCTGCCAAACTCAATGATTTCTAAAATTACACTCTCGATCTCCACCCCCCCCCAAATGTGATCAAGCTGCATCCCTCCCTATCAAAGTAGATAACTTTCCCCTTGCATCTATCCCCTTGCTCAAGTCAAGAATATTAGAATCCTTGATTTCTTTCTGTCTTTCATATCCCACAATGATATATCACGCTGGCTTCACAATATATCCTTAATCCATACCTTTACTTCCTTTCTACCTCCTTTAAGCTATCACCCTCTTTGCTTGACTTCAGTGGCCTCCTAATGGGTTTCCCTGTGACTATGCTCTTCCCCATTGCATCTGTTCTCAACACACAAGCCAGTGTTCCTTTTGAATGTAGGCCAGAAAATGTCATTCTGCTCAAAATTCTTCTAATTTAACTTAGAGTGAAAGTCTAAAATCTTGCATTGACCTACAAGGTCCTACATGATGAAGTTCCTCTATTACATGCCAGGCACATTTCTGCCCTGGGGCCTTTGCACTGACCATTCCTTCTGGATGTAATTCTACCTAATGAACTCTCATGGCTAAATTCCTCATGCCATCTATGTAATTTCACTTAAAATCCTTCTCAATAAGGCTTACCTTGACCCCCTCATAAAAAGTGCATCATCACTGGGCTCTTAATTCTCCTTGCCCTCTTAAATTTTTCTTTTTATTTACCAAAGTACTTACCACCTTCAAACATACTATACAGTTTGCTTATTTTTATGTATATAATTTATTGTCTGTCTCCCCCTTCTGGGATGTGAACTTTTCAAAGGTGGTATCTTCGTTTTGTTCACTGATATAAGTACTTAATTATATAGCACATAGTAGGTGCTAAAACCTTTATTACATTGTAAGAGTCAGTTAAGAGTTGTTTAAGAGTATAAAATTTTTATCATGAGAGATATAATGAGTATAAATTAGTATTATAATTTTAATCATGTTACTCTCTGAAGCTAATATTAAGAATTCTCATCTCTTCAAATATTTTAAATTTGAACAAAAACACAGTATTATCATAGTCTGATAATTTATTATTTTGGCCTGGAAATTTACTGGTTTTATTTTGGAATTTGTCTTAGAAATTCTACTGAAAAATGGGGCAAATTCTTAATCAAAAAATCCATAATTGCCATACTCAAAGGATTATGTAATATTAATCAATTTGGTCCTATATATACTTGTATTTATACAAATAACCTACACAATTCATAGAATGTTAGAGAAGCAGAATAAACGACTAATGTTTACTGAGTATCTAGCTTCTGTCTTTAAGATATTGTGCATCCTAATTCCACTATTAAAACACAGTTCATGTTTCTCAGCACTGTGATACATAATTTACATGTGCTGTTTCAATGAATTATCTCAATACTTCTAAGTTAATAAAGTTATATGCATTTTATAGGTAAGAATACTAAGGTGAGGACAATTGGAGTCATTGGCTCCAAGTGGCACTAATAGAAGATGTCAGAACAGAGAGACGTAGGGGTCTGTGATCTCAAAGTCCATGTGATGGCTACCATGCTGTGAGAGGTAACTGTGCTAATTTATGTAGGAAGCTAGATTCAAATACCATTTTTAACTTAGGGGTATTCCTTTAAAAAAATGCAAGTTCTCACAATGAATGGAACGCAGTTCCATAGCAGCTGTTTTTGATATCCATTCCAGAAACTTATGCGTTCTGAGCATAATTTGTTCTCAGCTTTGAAGACACCTTTGGCTGCTCTTCATCTAGAACTTCGGCTTCACTTTTATCACATGATGTAATAAAGTGCAGATGTAAAAGACATGTTGTTCTTTTACAGTGTAGAGGAGACTGACCGCTAATGTTGGCCCTTGCTAGAGGAAGGGCCACACACACACACACACACTCACGCACACAGCTTTTCCAAAAGTAGAGAAAAACTCATGTTATCTGTATTAATATAGGTTAAAATAGAAAGCAGTAAAAAAGTCTAGTCATATTCACATATTCCTAGGCCACCCCTAGGAATGAAACATTTAAACGAGAGGAATCTACAATTTACCCTCACTATTTTAAAATGTCGCTGAGGAGGTCTCCAAGCAAATATGCTTTGTGGTGGGTGAATTGTTATGAAAAATATGAAGGGATAATTCTCACATTTTAAGATGTTGAGACAGGGTATATAACCTCTGGCTGCAGTTTCAGAGCCTTAGAAAACCTACAGGATGACAATCTGGCTCTGTTCAAATGAAGTTCCTGGATTTTATTTGTAGTTACTTAAGTGTGAATAATTCATTATACATATTTACTTCGAAGTTAACGAAGAAGGATTGCAGTTCAAATGAAGAAAACATTATCTTTTCCCCAATGTATCTGGTAACTAAAAAATCTGTCTAAAATTATTCTTTAAAATAAAGTTGTGATTCTCAGCAATAGATGAAAGAAATTAAGAAAGGGAATTAATAACTTAAATAATAGTAAAAATGAGAAATATAAAGTAATATTTTAGAGGCTATTTATATTATTCAAACCCAGTGAAACAGACCCCAGAATTTAAAAAAAAATGTGTGATTTTGATATTAATTTTAACATTTTAATTCCAGTATAGTTAACATACAGTGTTAAATTAGTTTCAGGGGTAATAAAGAGATTCAGCAATTCTATATCTTACTCAGTGCTCATAATAAGTGTATTCTTAATCCCTATCACCTATTTCACCCATCCTCCCAGCCCCCTTCCCTCCATAACCATCAGTTTGTTGTCTATAGTTAAAAGTCTGAGTTTTTGGTTTGTCTCTTTTTTCTTCATTTGTTTTGTTGCTTAAATTCCACCTATGAATGAAATCATATGGTATTTATCTTTCTCTGACTGACTTATTTCACTTAGAATTATGCTCTCTAGATCTATACATGCTGTTGCAAATGGCAAGATTTATTTTTTATGGCTGAGTAAAATTCTATTGTGTATAAATACCACATCTTTAGCCATTCCTCTATCAGTGGACACTTGGGATGTTTCCATATCTTGGCTATTGTAAATAATGCTGCAATAAACACAGGGATGCATATATCCTTTTGAATGAATGTTTTCGAATTTGGTGGGTAAATACCCAACAATTAATGGATAGAACAATTAATGGATCATATGATAATTTTATTTTTAGTTTTTGAGGAATTTCCATGCTGTCTTCCATAGTGGCTGCACCAGTTTTCATTCCCATCAACAGCGTCACCAACATTTGGTGTTTCTTATGTTTTTGATTTTAGTCATTCTGACAGGTGTGAGATGATATCTCGTTGTGGATTTGTTTTGCCTTTCCTTGATAATGAGTAGTGTTGAACATCTTTTAATGTATCTGTTGGCTGTCTGTATGTCTTCTTTAGAGAAATGTCTGTTCATGTCTTCTGACCTTTTTTTTTTTTTAATTTTTTTTTTTAACGTTTATTTACTTTTGACAGAGAGAGAGAGAGAGAGAGAGAGCATGAGTGGGGGAGGGGCAGAGAGAGAGGGAGACACAACCTTCAGGCTCCAGGCTCTGAGCTGTCAGCCCAGAGCCCAACGTGGGGCTCGAACTCATAGACTGGGAGATCATGACCTGAGCCGAAGTCAGACGCTCAACCGACTGAGCCACCCAGGCGCCCCACTTCTGACCTTTTTGATTGGGTTATTTCCTTTTTGATGATGAGTTGTATCAATTCTTTATATATTTTGGCTACTAACCCTTTGTCAGATATGTCATTTGTAAATACCTTCTCCCATTCAGTATATTGTCTTTTAGTTTTGTTTGTTTCTTTTGCTATGCAGAAGTTTTTTGTTTTTTTGTTTTTTGTTGTTTTTTAATTGTGCTGTAGTCTCAATAGTTTATTTTTATTTCCCTTGCCTCAGGAGACATAGCTAGAAAAATGTTGCTAAGGCCATTGTCAGAGAAATTACTGCCTATGCTCTCTTCTAGGGTTTTTATGATTTCAGTTCTAACATTTAGGTCTTTAATCCATTTTGAGTTTGTTTTTTTATATAGTGTAAGAAAGTGGCCCAGTTCATTCTTTTGCATGTAACTGTCCAGTTTTCCCAGGACCAACTATTGAAGAGACTGTTTCACCCTTGTCTTTTTCCCTCTTGCCTCCTTTGTTGAAGATTAATTGACCATATAATTGTGGACTTATTTCTGGGCTCTCTGTTCTCTTCCATCGATCTCTGTGGGGTTTTTTTGGTTTGTTTTTGTTTTTGTTTTTTTGTTATTCCTAGGTATTTTATTATTTTGGGTATAATCGTAAATGGGATTGTATTTTTCATTTCTCTTGCTGCTACTTCATTATTAGTGTACAGAAATGCAGTGGATTTCTGTACATGGATTTTGTATTATGTGACTTTACTGAATTCATTTATCAGTTCTAGGGTTTTTTTTTTTGGTGAAATCTTAGGGTTTTATGTATACAGTGTCATGTCATCTGCAAATAGTGAAAGTTTTACTTCTTCCTTACCAGTTTGGATGCCTTTTATTCCTTTTTCTTGCCTGACTGCTATGTCTAGGACTTCCAGTACTATATTGAATAAAGGTGGTGAGAGTGGACATCCATGTGTTGTGGACATCCTGATCTTAGGGGAAAAGCTCTTGGTTTTTCACCACTGAGTATGATGTAGGCTGTGGGTTTTTCAGAAATAGCCTTTATTATGTTGAGATGTGTTTCCTCTATCCCTCTTTTGAGGATTTTTATCATGAATGGATATTATATTTTGTCAAATGCTTTTTTTTGCATCTATTGCTATAATCATATTGTTTTTATCCTTCCTCTTGCTGATGTGATGTATCACACTGATTGATTTGCAAATATTGAACCATCCTTGCATTCCAGGAATAAATCCCCCTTAATTGTGGTAAATGATTTTTTAAATATTGTTGGATTCAATTTGCTAACATTTTGTTGAGGATTTATTCATCTGTGTTCATCAGAGAATTGGCATGTAGTTCTCTTTTTTGTTGTGTCTTTATCTGGTTTTGGTATCAGGGTGATTGATGCAGCGTTCATAGAATGAATTAGAGGTTTTTTTCCTGTTCTGTTTCTTGGAATAGTTTAGGAAAAATATATATTAACTCTTATTTAAATGTTTGGTAGATTTTGGGGCACCTGGCTGGCTCAGTCGGTTCAGCATCCAACTCTTGGTTTCAGCTCAGGTCATGATCTCACAGTTCATGAGTTCAAGCCCCACATCAAGCTCTGCACTGACAGTGATTCTCTATCTCCCTCTCTCTCTCTGCCCTTCCCCTGCTCATTCTCTCGTTCTCTCTCTCTCTCTCTCTCTCTCTCTCTCTCTCTCTCTCCTTCAAAATAAATAAACTTAAAAAAACCTGTTTGGTAGAATTCACCTGTGAAGCCATCTGGTCCTGTACTTTTATTTGTTGAGAGTTTTTGATTACTGATTCATTTTCTTTGCTGGTAATCGGTTCCAATTTTCTATTCCTGCTTCAGTTTTGGTAGGTTATACATTCTAGGAATTTACCATTTCTTCTTCTTGTCCAATTTGTTGGCATATCGTTTTTTATAATCTCTTAAAATTGTATTTCTGTGCTTTTGGTTATTTCTCTTTTCTCATTTGTGATTTTATTTGAGTCCTCCCATCTCACCTTTTGTTGAGTCTGGTTAAAGGAGTATCAATTTTGTTGATCTTCCTCTCCAGCTCCTGGTTTCACTGATCTGATCTATTGTGTTTTAGTTTTCATTTCATTTATTTTTGCTTAAATCTTTATCCTTCCTTCTACCAGCTTTGGATTTTGTTTGTTCTTCTATTTCTAGCTTTTTAAGTGTAATGATAGGTTGTTTGAGATTCTTCTTCTTTTTGTAGACCTGTATTGCTATTGGACTGTTTTTTTCATTTTCATTTGTTTCCATGTATTTTTAAATTTCTACTTTGATTTCTTGGTTTATCCATTTACTATTTAGTAGCATGTTATTTAACCTCCATGTATTTGTGTTCTTTCCAGATTTTTTTTCTTGTGATTGATTTCTAGTTTCATAGCATTGTGGTCAGAAAAGATTCATGGAATGACTTTGATCTTTTTGAATTTGTTGAGATTTGTTCTATAGGCTAACATGATCTATTCTGCAGAATGGTCCATATGCACTTGAAAAGACTGTGTATTTTTAGGATGTAATGTTCTGAATATATCTGTTAAATCCATCTGATGTAATGTATCACTCAAAGCCACTCTGCTTGATGATTTTCTGTTTCAATAATCTGTCCATTAATGTAAGTGAGATATTCAAGTGTCCTGCTATTGTAGTATTAATATTAATTCCATTATATTCATTATTTGTTATTAACTAATTTAAGTGTTTGTGTGCTTTCATGTTGGGTACATAAATATTTACAATTGTTGTATCTTGCTGAATTTTCCTCTGAATAATTATATAGTGTCCTTATTTATCTCTTGTTACAGTCTTGGTTTTAAACTCTAGTTTGATACAAGAATTGCTACTCTAGGTTTCTTTTCACTTCTATTTACATGATACATGCTTACAGTGTTCAGGTTGTTTTCTGGGTTATCTGCACTGATTTGAATGATTTTTATCCATGGGACGAGTTGAGCTCACAGTCCTCCTACTCTTCCATATTCCCCAGAAGTCCTCTGTTCTATTTTTAAAGCAGCTTTACTGAAATAAAGTTCATATCCCATAAAATACATCCATCTCAGGTGTACAGTGAATGGCTTTTAGTATGTTTGCAGAGTTGGGCATCCATCACCATAAACTATTTTAGAGCATTTTTATCACCCCTAAAAGAAACCACATAGCCTTAATCTATCATACCTCCCCCCAACCATTGAATCCCCTGCTATCCTAAGCTACAATTAACCTACCCTCATTCTGTAGATTTGTGGATTCTAGACATTTTATATAAATGGAATCATAGGTGATGTGATCTTTTCTGGTTGGCATTTCACTAAGCACGTTTTCAAGGTTCATCCATGTTTTAACATATTAGAACTCGTCCCTTTGTATTGCCAAATAATATTCTTTCATGTTGATTTACTACATTTTATTTATCCATTGATCAGTATATTTGTCTTCTTCCTACTTTTTACCATGATAGATGTGCTACTATGAACATTGTATACACATTTTTGAATGGCCATGTTTTCATTTCTCTTGGATATAGACCTAAGCGTGGGGTTTCTGGGCCATATGGTAACTCTATATTCAGCCTTTTGAGGAATTGCCAGACACCTTCACTATGTAGTGGCACAATTTTACATTCCACAAGCAATGTATCAGAGTGCACTTTCTCCACATCCTTGTCAACACTTACTACTATCTCTTTTTTAGTGTAGCCATTCTAGTGCATATAAATGGCCTTTTATGATGATGTTACTTTCATTCCCCTGATAGCTAGTACTGTTTAACATCTTCTCATTTGCTTATTGGCCATTTGTGCATCTTCTTTGGGGGGATTTTCTATTCAAATTCTTTACTCCTATTTTAATTGCATTAGTTGCCTTTCTGTTATTGAGGGATTATAAGCATTCTTTATATATTTTAGACACAAGTCTCTTAGATATATAATATGTAAAAATGTTTTCCATTCTATGGGCTGTCTTTGTACTTTCTCAATGGTATCCATTGATGTACAAAAGTATTTAATTTTATGAAGCCAATTCATTCTTTCTTTTGTCATTTGTGCTTAGAGAAGATTTTGTCTAACCCAACATCTGGAAATTTACTTGTATGTTTTCTTCTAGGTGTTTTATAGTTTTTAGCTCTTAGGTTTATGTCTATGATCCACTCTGAGTTGATGTTTGTGTGTGGTGTGAGGGAGAAATCCAACTTCATTATTTTGCATGTGAGTATCCAGGTGTCTCAACACTATTCGCTGAAAAGATAGTTCTTCTGCAGGTTGTCTTGGCATTGCAATGAAAATCATACATGTGGAAGTCTACTTCTAGACTCTAACTTCTATTCCATCGACCTAAATGTCTATCCTAATAACAGTGCCATGTTATCTTGATTACAGTGATTTTGCGGTAATTTCTGAAATAAGGAAGTATTCCAACTTTTTTTTTAAATGGTTTGGCTATGCTGTGTCCTGGCATTTCCATATAAATTGTAGGTTGTTTTAAATATAACCTCTGTTTTAAATATTCCTCTTCCAGGAATAGTATATTCCCTGGGTATAGTTTGCCTTCAGCTTTAAAGCCACTTCATGTGGAGTCTTGTTTGTTTGGTTGTTTTTTTGTTGTTGTTGTTCTTAATTTTGTTGATATCCCCAAGACCACCTATCAAAGAGTGAAGAAAACGTTAGGAGATAAACTACTATTTTATGATTCTTTCCTTAAATTTTTTTTTCATTTCATTCTCTCCTCTTTCTCTGAAATTTGTGGCCTGGAGTTGTCCCATTTTGTTTAATTCCTACCAGTTTTGTTTTCCCTGAGTTTTAAAGTTTTGTTAATTATTTATTGGAGTTGGGAAATTCTGTATCTACTGTCATGGTAACTTCTCCCTGGAAGTTTGAAGCCAAAATTTAAAGTAGAATATTTTGGCTAGTATTTGCAGAAATGTTTAGATTTTTTTTATATGGAAAGCAAAAGCATAGGCTTTTTTCCCCCTCCCAGTAGAAGACAATCTGATAGGAAGAACTTGGTGGCAGAGTTCTTCACTAGTGATTGACATAGGGCCCATCCAGGTTGTGCCACTGACTCTGACACTGTGTCCCTAGGAACAGAGACATCTACGTTCTAAATACACTGTTTCAGCATCTATTATATTCCCAGCATTTTATCACTGGGGATTCCTTGTTAAAGTAAAGCAAATTTGAACCCTCAAGGAGCTTGCAATCCAAAGAATTGAACATTCCTATAAAATAGAAATTAAAACGTAGAGTTTCACTGTTTCTAAATCGGCCTTGAGCTCACTTTCCCAACTTAAAAGGAGAGGCTTGATTAAATGGCTGAATGGTACAATACCATTAGCTTTAATATTCTTAGATCCTCAAGGACAAGAATCAGAACAAACAAGCTATTGATGAGAAAACAAAAACCAAACAACAGAAAGATAAAACCTCTCCATCATGGAGAACTTAGCTAAAGAAAACATAGAGTTGATAGGTTTGCACTTAAAACACTTCAGAAAGAATGGGAAGCCTGTCAGCATATTATGTGTCCATACTTTACTAAATTGTTAAGTCCTTAAGTTACTGAATAGGACCGTAGAAAATCTGATGTCCTTGGGCTCTATACTGTGTGGTCTCTTGGCGACTTATTTGAAGGAACCTTTCATTGCTTCATCCGTGTACTAAATTTTTCAGTTTTAAAATTACCGAGCTTGATCCTGTATTCTGTAATTTTCAGTTCTGTAATCACAAAGAGAAAATATTACAGTGGTTTAATGTGACAGGTAGACAAATAGTGAAAGGGATTTTGTTAAATCTTCTTCTAATTCAGGGACAAAGAGCACATTAAGAATCATTGTTCTTGTGGGGCGCCTGGGTGGCGCAGTCGGTTAAGCGTCCGACTTCAGCCAGGTCACGATCTCACGGTCCGTGAGTTTGAGCCCCGCATCAGGCTCTGGGCTGATGGCTCAGAGCCTGGAGCCTGTTTCCGATTCTGTGTCTCCCTCTCTCTCTGCCCCTCCCTCGTTCATGCTCTGTCTCTCTCTGTCCCAAAAATAAGTAAAAACGTTGAAAAAAAAATTTTTTAAAAAAAAGAATCATTGTTCTTGTTCCCAAATTTTCTCGTGCCCATTTTCTCGTGATCATTGAATTCCAAGAGGAGAGGGACGGGAGATTTGACTGGGGCCCCCTTCTTTTCCCTGTGCAAAAGCTACAGCTAAAAAAATGTAAAGAGATTTGAACACTCAGCAAGGATATCAGGAGCCTGTTCAAACCTTGTTTCTGAAGCTTCTTCACCTTCAAATGATTTATGTATCCCACACACAGTTCATTAGAGCTTCTCTTAAAGATGAAGAGAAATAGCAAATAACAGTACCTACCCTCTATAACCAGAAACTGTCAACTCTTTTCAGGAGGTAGTACACAGGGAATGAAGTATTAGCTACATAGGCCTAGCTTGCTGGTCTCAAGTCCTATGCATATGAGTTAAGTACCAAGATGCTTTTCTATAGAAGCTAATAACCAACATATTCTTGTGTGTGTATATATATACACACACACACACACACAATTTATTCACTATAATATTGCTAGCAGAAGACTGGAAATAACTCTGATGTCAATCAATAGAGAAAACGTTAAATTATGTTGTAGCCATACAATGAAATTCTATGCAGCTGATTAAAAAAATTGAAACCTCTGTGTGTGTGTGTGTGTGTGTGTGTGTGTGGTCAAGGCAATTGTGAGTTTGAATTTAAAGAATGTCTAAGTCATTTCCTGTATGAGTAAAGAAAATATTTTATAAATTTCCTAAAGTAACATAAACTACCCTCCATTGTGACTCCTGAGCTTTGGACCAGTATTTCAGTTCTTCGTTAGTATGCCCATCTCTTGGACACTCGATCTTTGTTTCCAACTCCTCCTTATCCGAGGCAGCACTGTAACTGGGGAAGTGATGTTCAGAGCTTCAGGAGACAGCACTAATTCTAAATTCAGTTTCTGGAAGTAAAATGGTTTTAAAAGGTTGGCGTCACTATTGGTAATTCCCAGGTTGGCCCAGCTGGCTCTGAAACCCCTAGGACTGGCCTGTATCTGAAAAGTCTGCTGACACACAAGCATTGCCATCACCGCTCACCTTTGTTGAGTCCCTGTCCTGTACCAGCTGCTTTTTTAAAACTTTTTTTAGTTTATTTATTTGAGAGAGAGAGAGTGAGAGAGTGGAAGGGGCAGAGAGAAGGAAAGAGAGAATGCCAAGCAGGCTCCACACTGCCAGCACAGAGCCCGATACAGGGCTTGAGCCCATGAACCACCAGACCATGACTTGAGCCGAAACCAAGAGTTGGATGCTTAACCACCCAGGTGCCCCTTAAAAAAATTTTTTTTAAGTTTATTTATTTGAGAGAGAGAGAGGTACCAGTTGCTTTATATTCATTAATTCGTTTCTCTCTCACCATAACCGCATGAGGTAGGTGCTGTTATTGTCCTCATGTTAAAGATAAGATTTAGGAAAAGTAGGTGACTTATTCAGGAATATACAGCCAATAAGGGGTTGAGCCAGAACTGAAATACAGGAGCTCTGACTCCAGAAACCTTGCATCGTTCACGAGCTGAAGATTCTGTCCAAAGCTCAGTTTCAGCCCAGGATGCTACTATTCAAAGCGCTCGTGGTTTAAAGAAATCTAGGCTCTTACTGGCCCAGATCCTCGCTCCAGCATGGTGTGGCGATACAACAACCTGGCACAGGAATTTGGCTCAGAAATGCCTTTCACTCTACGTAGGACTCTCTGGCTTCCACTGAATGGTTTTGAGCTGGCCTACTTTGAAATGTTTCACTAAAGCATCATTAAATGATTGCACGCAGTCATATACTCTGGGCACCTAATAGCAGCGAAAACACACCCACCTGCAAACATTTCAAAAGGCTTCATGATTACTTTTTCTGCATCCTCATCACTAGCCAAAAAAGTGATTCACTGTTTGCCACAAAAGACTCATGCTCTTCTCAGCCCTCTGCTCAGACTCATCCAGTGCCCGTCTAAATGTCGCCCATCCTTCACGGCTCAAAAAGTACACAAGCTTTCGCCGTGTTCCTAAGTAGAAATGACAGTTCTGTATTTTCGTTGTGACATTTGTCATTCATTACCCTCTTCATCTCAGAGCTATTTTATCCCTTCTTTATTTCTCACCCCTGGCCATAAATGCATGTTTTTCATACCAGATTTAGTCTTCTGTACCCCACAGTGCCTTGTCCATAGTAGAAATTCAGCAACCTTTTTTTTTTTTTTTAATAAAGGATGAATGAGTGTGTTGAGGTGCCATGATGCAGGGCAATGCCAGCAAATTTTGAGGGAGAGATTGATAGAAGGAAGCATTCATGTAACAATTGACAAATTTGGCATTGTGTCTATAAAGCAAGTGCTATTACTCAGAGAACATGATATTTTCATGCAGCATCACCAAACGCATATGCAACTCCCCTAACAGATCTTTGTAGAATCCAACTATCGTACTCCATTCTGATAGAGGTGTACAGGGATATGACAAAAAAGACAATGAAATCACCATGGGATATTTAGGATAAAATACCTGCCTTCACACGTGGACGTGCTTTGGAAGTTACACAGGGAAGGGAACACAGAGAGGAGATTCCTCCACTAATTTCACTTTCTATTTTGAGAGACCGTTCCCAGATGTTCTTTCCTAACAGAGGCTTTGGTAAATCCTACTTAGAGCATATGGTGGAATAATTTAACTCTGACTTAAGGGGTATCCCGGTATCTCTAAGCCTTACTTGGACTCCTTCATAGTTGCGGGAGGTGGTGCAGATTGGGCTGTCATTTAGGACTTCAGCCTCTCAGCGCTGATTAATTGTTCTCTAGTATCTGAACCTCAGCCTCCTTTTTCTGAACACCTGAACCTTGAATGACCACAGGCAATAGCTCCTTCGGCACAGACATTGTGTAAAAGTCTGTAAAGCAGAATATAAATGTATATATTTATAATTGGGGATGACCTCTTCTCGCCCCTATGCAGAGCATGTATTTCCTGATACTGAGGTAGCAGAAGGCCAAGATACTTATCAAAGACTGCTTGGTGGCTTTCAAATTGGATGAAGGGAAGAGAAGTGATGTATATGAGTGTCCTCAAAGTGTTGGGAAAGTTGACTGCGACGTTCTTGCTGCACTGAGAGAGCACTTCCCCAGTGAGTTCTCTGGGTTCATTTCTGCTTCCACAGCTATAGTCCCACTGACAGACTTACTTCTGCTCTTCTAGACTGACCACTCTCTTCCCACTGGCACATCCTTTCCATAAATGATACTGACACTATTTTTATATCCCAGTTGCCATGGTTGGGGGAGATATCCTCATGGAGCGCTCTACATAATGTCACCTTCCTGGTCAAGAACGCTGGCTGCCACAGAACGCTACAGAATCTATCTGCCATGGAGTGCCCAATTATCTCCCCTTCTTTTGCCTTTTTGGGTAATAGTGTGCCACTCAGTGTCAAACAAGTCTATTTTTACAACTCCCTTAAATTTTTACTATGAGTTTCAACTTCTTTTCTTCCTTCATACACTTCTCCGGGTCTGAAATAAATTATTCTCCTTTGTTTGCTCAGAAGCTTCCTTTTCCTTCTTCAGAGAGCCCTCAGAATCTCCATTCTTAAGCTCTCCCAATTAAAGAAAGCAATTTTTCTTTTCTTCATTTTTTTCTAGCAGCTAATTTCCATATTGCAAATAATCATTCAGGTCTGAAATACACATACAAAACTTTTCTAATTTGTGGCCTTGCTGGGATGTCCATATTTCGACAGACAAGAGATAATAAAAGATTTCAAATATATCAAATTTTGCATAAAATTCTGAGCTCTTTGTCTGGACACTCTGTGTTGGTTCACTCAAACTCCCTTCTGTCTTCCCTCTGTTTGGGAAAGAAGGTTAAGAAGCTAAAAGTTACACTTTCCACCCTTTTCTGAATGCCGGGATTCTGGACTGATGTAATCATGAGAAATTTGAAAGGGCGAGGTGAACAGAGTCCATCTTCCTCAAGGTTTTGGATGGTGCTTCCAGCAAGTTCATGGAAATATGAAGTCCCTCCAGCACCAGCCAGTGTCGGGATTTGGGGCCTTAAGAGGCAGTGATGACAGAGGGATCAGTTTTAGCTTCTTCCAGCAAACTTCCAGGTGACCTCAGAGATCAGAGTTCTATTTTCTCTTCCCTGTGTGTTGTGTTGTGTATTTCCAAGAGGTAAACCTGGACTCACCCTTTTACGTATCTTCCAAACATCAAACCTACCGTATCAGCTGCCTTTCTGCTTCACATATCTGGAGTTGTTTCCGGTTCAGGCAGCAAACCCTGCCTGACACGTTTTGCCCATGCTTATGTAGAAAATAGGAACTCCAGAGGCCTCCAGGCCAGTCTCCCCTACAAGGCCTCTACCGTCTCAGCAATTTCAGCTCGTCGCACCATACGGTGTGATCAGGACACCGGTCAGACCCTGTCACCCTGTTCCGTGTTTCTTCGCTTTGAGTGTGTCCTCTCCTGTAACCGTGTCCCACGCCCTTCTCCTCATCTCCTCCCTGACCCCATTCTTGCGCCCCAGGCTTCAGTGTCCTCCGTAGCTCCCTTCAGCCACTGGAGCCAAGCTAACTATTTCTCCTGCAACCTGTACACCTTTCTGTTGCTGAACTTGTTGCCTCACATTCAGGCTTCCGTCTCGTCTTCTCGAGAGTTAGTTCCTTGAACTCTGGCGCCTTTACGCCGTTTGCTCTCAATCATCTCAGAAACAAAAAAATAATTACTCAATAAAATTTTGAATGAGTAAATGGAAATGATCCATGGCTGCCCATTGACTTTATGTTATTCCCGTCTCCTTCATATTTGATAGACTCTGCAGCTGCGTGTAAATAATAGCGGCTGGTGGATGACAGTGGGTCCAGCGATGAATGCAGTAGAGCATTAAGACCTCTCACCCTCCTAAATTGCATTTACGTATGTTTTATGGCTGGTTTCAAGCTGATTTACCCCATCCAACGTGTTTACATTTGAATAGGGTCTGATGTGTAGCTTAAATTCTCGGAGGGGAAATGGCCAATCTGTTTAGCTTATTTGATATAGATAACTGCGTGTGAGTCCTTCAAACAAATAACTGGGGGATGATCATTTAAATACTCACGGTAAGTGAAACATTCTCCTGAGAGGCTTTTCCATTCTGTGCTTGAACGCAGAAGCATCCATATTTGTTTCTTCATGTGTGTGAAGAACGTGCTCTTGAGCTCACTGCCTGGGGCAAAATTATAGCAGATGGCAATTATACCGCTTCAGAAAACTGGCATTGCTTTTTATTGGGATTAATATATGAATGCAGCATGGGAATTTTATCACATAGCTTCTGTTAATACTGAAATGTGCTGCTAAATTTCAGCATAAAATTTTACTTTCTACTAACTTTCTCCTTCTATCTGATCATTTTCCTTTAAAGCACCACATATGCACTGATGGAAATGCCAAAGCAAAGAATGTATAAAAGTTAATTTGTCTTTGTTTTAATAGAATTGGAGAGAATTTAGTTTTTGACAGCATTTACTTTTAACTTTAAAAAAAAAAGTAGGATCTTTTTATTAGAAGACATGTTATTCCAAAGAAACATTAAGTAATTTTTAACTGAAAATTATAGCCACTATTTCAGGCTTTTATGTTTTCTTTATATCACACCCAAAGTCAAAAGTCAGTAATGAGTACAAAATATTTATTGGAAATGAAAGTATAAAATAGGGCCATAATGGAATACTGACAGATTTTATATTGTTTTCATAACCATTGCTAAGCTCCCTGAAGAAATATATATTCCCTCCAGGAGAAAACACACACTAACTGTGTTTTTGTAAATGTGTTATTTTCACACGAAGTGCATTCCAAGCTGCTTTTACCAACCAGAAACCTTTGCATCTTTGACAGTGAAGGTTAGAATTGGCCCAGAATTGGCCCAGTTATTAGACAGTAATCCCAGTGTCACCATCAGCTTGCACAGGGAATCTTGGTGCTTTTATGTTAACTAAACATCTACTAACTATAGAAGTTTCTTTTATGATTTTAATATTAAGTGAATTGAAAATACTTTATATTGATTTAAATTTAAACATTTAAAAGGCTCATCGTTGTTGTGGCTACTCTGAAGGAATAAGATGAATTTTCACACAAAATTTAATTGGTTTGGATGTTGAGACTAATGACCTACGTAGCAACAGGGTCAAAAGCTTTACTTTTCACATAATGAGACACTTTGGGGAAAGAAAGGAGAACTTCCCAAGTAGGCCCCCAAATAACTAAGGAGAGCAAGAAGGGAGATGGGTTAGGGTTATTTATTTATTTATTTATTTATTTATTTATTCATTCATTCATTCATTCATTCATACACACACACACACACACACACACACACACACACTTGGGTGATTAGAGTGTGCACTGAGGTGGAGATTGCCTAGCGTGCTATGAACTTCCTGTTGTTGCCAAAGGAGAGAGCACCCAGATTTTCTTATCAGTTTGCCCATAGGAGGGAGATATAGGGTGGAGGGAGAGGTTAGGCTTAAAAGTTGTCAGCAAAGAATCTTTAACACAGTCGTGCCTGGGACTGTCTCCATTTACTTATACCGAGCTCCCTTGGGGAATTCACAATGGTTTGCATCATACAACCTGACCAGCATGGCACCATGAACATGAGCTTGGGATATAGACATGCTGAATCCACCTATTAGTGCTGTTGCTTTTTTGTTTTGTTTTGTTTTGCTGGTCACATGACTATGATGAACAGTAAATGAAAATAAATGAATGCACGACGTCAGATGCACAATAGTCAATCAGAGTAACTATAACTATGTTCTGCCTGAGGTTTACTCTAACGTTGAATCCTCTGACATTTATGGCAATTCGGGTGCTCTTGTCACAAAGCAAACACGAATAAATTTTAATCTCTGCCAGAGATCAACAAAGTTGGATACGGGTGAAAATGGTAAGGACAGATTTTAATCAGCAATAACTACTTTAACTACTGCCATAGGGGAAAGAGTCCAGCGTGAACGAAACTCAAGTTTGATTTGCATGGAGGTAAACGGGTGTTTTAAACGGAAAGTGAGGGGGGCGCCTGGGTGGCGCAGTCGGTTAAGCGTCCGACTTCAGCCAGGTCACGATCTCGCGGTCCGTGAGTTCGAGCCCCGCGTCAGGCTCTGGGCTGATGGCTCAGAGCCTGGAGCCTGTTTCCGATTCTGTGTCTCCCTCTCTCTCTGCCCCTCCCCTGTTCATGCTCTGTCTCTCTCTGTCCCAAAAATAAAAAAATAAAAATAAAAAAAAAAAAACGTTGAAGAAAAAAAAAATAAAGGGAAAGTGAGGGAATAAGAAGGGTGACGTGGAGTTTTAGCAGAGTGAGAGAAGCAAGCAATTATAAAAAGCAGGAAGGGGGACTCATTCATGTCAAACCCATCTGGGTTTGTTAACGGGCACTTATCAAAGTTGGGCTCCTACCCTCCCCCAGGGACAGGGAAACAGGAGCCCTATCTTCAGGTGCCGGCTGAAGCAAACAGTAAATTCTTTTGGCAGCCTCGGATTTTCCCTGGCAGGTACTCCGAAGGGGGCTGGAGTCATCCTAGGGATGTGGCCTCTAGCCGTTAGAGGTAATGTTAGTGTTAGTTCCACTCCTCATGGGACAAGATTGAGGCCTAGTGGAGAACAGGGTTTAAAGGATCCTGCCTAAGTTTGGTCAAGGGAGAGGATCTTTGTCACCTGAAAAGGGAATAGTAGAGAAATGGTTCTTGCAAGTTTTATATGAAATTTAAAAACTGTTAAAATTGGTTGCCAACCTAAAGTTTAAAAGTCTTGTTTAGAGGTAAAAATCTCAGCATATGGAGTCATTCACATTAATATGAGGTTGAAAACATGCATGAGATTTCTTTGTTTTGAGAAAGTTTTATGAAGGCAATTAAATCATCTTTATTTTGAAGTGATGATAGATTGACAGGAAGTTGCCACGAAAGGTACAGGAGGTACGCAGTCCCCCCCCAGTGGTGACATCTGACACAATTACGGCACAATATCAAACCCAGGAAACTGATACTGGCCCAATCCACAGAGCTTATTTCAAAGTTGTGAGTTTTATTCTTGTGTGTAGGAAAGTTAGCGTTCTAATTCCACAGTGACAGGCAGCCTCTAAAATGCAGGACCCATTGGCCATACCACACTTGGGCATGTACCGATGACTGAGCCTGTTTCTAGTACCTTTAATTCTGCCATTGCTGTACCCTAGGCTCAACCTTCTCTCTCATCCTTTTGTCTCATTTTGCTTTCATATTTATTTTGACAAAATTTCAGACACTTACAAAAGTTGTAAGAATTGCACAAGGAATTCCCATATACCTTTAACCCTGGTTCCTCAAACATTCATACGTTACCACATTTGCTTTATCTGTCCCTCCTTCTACCTCTTCCTCTATCTGTGCGCGCGCGCACGCGCACACACACACACACACACACACACACACACACATTTTACTCATGTCCTCCTAAATACGTTAGTGTTTATTTCAAAGCAAGGACATTATTTTTTTTTCTAATCCCAAGCACAACTGTCAAAACCAGGAACTGAACACTGACGCAGGATTATATGCTTTACAGACCTTGTTGAGATTTTGTCAATGTCCCAGTATCCTATACAGCACATACATTCAGGTGCCATGTTTCTTCGGTTTCCTTTAATCTTGAACACTTCCGTTTTCCTTTGTCTCCTGTGACATTGACAGTTTTGAAGAGTACAGGCCAGTTATTTGGTAGAATATCTGTCAATTTAGGTATGCCTTCTATTTCCTCATGATTAGATTCAGGTTATGCATTTTTAGCAAAACATACCACGTAAGTAATATTATGTTCTTCTCAATGCTTCATATCAGGGAGGTAAAAGAAGTTTATTTGTTCCCTTATGGGTATATTAATTTTGATCATGTGGTCAAGGTTGTTTAGAGAACTCTATTCAATCTAGTTACTATTTTCTTGTTTGTATTTATTAGGCTTATGAGGACATAACCTGTCTCTCCTCCTCTTCCCTCAATCCTTTAAATTTCAACTCAAATAGTCCTTTCTCTACCTGACTTAGCCTCCGCTATATACCTAAATTACTAAGCACTTAACTTTATTATACTGTTTGTTGTATTGAAAAGTAATTTTTTTCCCTTTAGTAACTAGTAGTTTAGAAATCTTAGTCATCAGAGACATGATTTTACTCATCATTGCATATTCTAGAAAAACAGGGTTTCAACCAGTATTAATTGAGCAAGTTGGTAAATGAACTGGTGAATTCCAGGAGGCAGAATTAAGTATTATTAATTAATTAATAAATAAGAGGTATTATCTTTTCCATTTTATAAAGAATACCGAAGTTCAGCACAGTATGATTAAATTAGGAAAGCAAGCTCTTAACAGAGGTGTTCATTATGTAACCATCGGTATTGTTGAGCTCATTTCCTTTGATTCCGAGAGGCTACTTTAATTTACTGTATCCAAAGAGCCGAAAAGGCAACAGACTTTTTTTTTTTACATCTAGGTTCATCATCCCAGATTGTGGCTGTTGATCATACACAGGGTATAAGTTAACCAGTGCAAGGGTAACGCTATGAAACAAGCTACACACAACTTAGTGGCCTGCAGTGGTGATCACTTTTCTCTCTCACACGTTTGTGGGGTATCTGGAAGTCAACGCACCTAGACTGAGCTCAGCTCAGCACTGAATCCAACTCGTTCAGTTGGATTCAGTGACGTTCGATTTAGCTTTCATTCTCCTTGGACCAGCAGACTCTCCCAAACCAGAAGAATCGAGGCTGGCCATAACATGCAATGTTTCCCAAGGCTCATGTGCAGAAGAGCGCACTGTAAGTGACTTCCATCTACTGACCCTTTGCCAAAGCCACTTGTAGAGCCACGCCTAGCTTCATTACAGCAGACACATACACTAGGTCTCTAGTCAGATGGCAGGAGGTGTGGATCCAAGAGGGGCAAAACTTTAAGAGGAATAATGAGAACAATAGTGCAATTACCAAAGGAATACAAACCTAGGGATAGCTATAGGCAAGCTTTGTGTTGAGGAGGGACACAAGAAGATGGCACATCATGTGAGAGATCCCCCTGAATGCCTGTGTGCAAGCGTGCTTCCCTGTGTTCTAGCTGAGTCCATGTTCTCACTTAGATTTAGAGGTCTTGGATTTCCTGGTGACTACCCATGTGTGCAACCTAAGGCTTTAGACATTTTGATGTTGACCATATGCCCACCTTAATTTACAGAGTTGTAGTGAGGATAAAAAGTCACACAGGAGAGAAAACTGAAAAGTTACAAGTACTGTCCCAATGTCTTACTGTTATTACTACTCTTTTGCTCTTCAGATATAAATTGCTCTCCAGACAGTATGATGATACCCATTTCCAGAAGAGTAGAAGTTACTCCCTGAGTGCAGACCCATCAAGGTTTATTGGACAGAAATAAATTAATTCTTCCATTTACGGAATTCCAAGAAAGAACACAGAAAATGCCCTGGATGTCAGGTAATTTTTCAACAATTAGAAAAGAGAAAAATGAAGAAACTTCCAAAAGCAAAGCATCTTTCCCTGTAGTTTCCATTTCTAAACCATATTTAAAGCTGAATTCTTAAACATATGTTTGCTGAGTGCTCTTTGGAAAACAAATTGTATCTCTATAAACCATGCAATCAAATAAAAAGCATGATATACTCGGGTAAAGTTCACTAAGGGTCTCTGCCTGCTTCACAAAGAGCAGACAAAAAAGTATTTTCCTCAGGTTCACTCTGCTTCGATCATTGAAGCCGTAACTACAGAAGTCATGGGTCTGCTTTGATGGTTCTGTGGGTCTTTTGGGCAACAGAAAACAAATGTTTAAGTCTGGAATATGAGAATGCAAAATCACTGCTTTGTTCTGTCATCCAGTCATGACCGGTCTTTACATCAAAACAAAAGATACAACCAAACAATCATTTGCCAGGTTTGTTTTATCAAGAAAAAAATAAAGGACAGCCATTCTTAGTTTTAAACAGAGAATGTGTAAAGAAACTATTTACTCTGATAGATAAAAGGAAAAAGATTACATGGAGCCACATGGATGCCTCTATAGATCACAAACTCGAGAAATGTGTTTACTACCTTCATAATCTCATTTACCCCCAAATAAAAATGTGTACATTCCAGAGCCTTCAAATTACAGATTTGTTTTCTGTAGTGCCAACATTCCATTCTACTTATTAGCAGCCATCCTTTTTCTTAGCTAGTTTCCTTGTTCTCTTCTCAGTGGAGTGACCGTGTAAAGGATAAAAGGCTCAGTTTTTAAGCAGCTTCTCTGAATAGACTGGTCTCCGGCAGAACTAAATGTGCCTAAATTTGACATTCACAGACACTATTTTTGAATAGCTCTCTTAATTCTCCTCTCCCTCTCAAATTTAAATGTTTTCAATAGGTACCATAATCACATGTTCAAGACTGGCTTGAAACATTTTCCTAGATTTCATTTTGGTGATTTGCATTTTACAACAAATATATCTTACACAAATATAATGCCTACAGAGCGTGAAGCATGCCAGTCCTTCCCTATTACATCTCAGACTTGTCACCTGTCTGAAAGTCAATATTGATACCAATCATGTTAAGCACATACTATAGTTCTCCTCCAAAGGCAAATACACCTCTGGGGAAAATGCAGAATGGAGAACACTCTGTGTGTTTGCTGTTGTAGAGAATGAAATACGTGGGCTTGTAGAGCTACCTTAGATCTCAGAAAGCTTGTCTTTCTTTCTTCGTCTTTTAAGTTCCATGTCATTTGCAACTCGGGTCTTTCAGATGACAGGCTTTGCAGGAATAACAAGAATGCCATAAGGCTTGGTTTAAGAACTAAGTTTTGCACTGACACTTTATCTTCGTCCTTCCTTCCTTCCTTCCTTCCTTCCTTCCTTCCTTCCTTCCTTCCTTCCTCCTGTTTCTTTTCCTCCTATATTTAATTATAGATTTGTTTTACCAAATCATTGATTTGTTATATTCCTTGTTGAGTTTATATTTGGTTTACAAAGAGATTTTAAATTTCTCATCACAAAATAAGGGAGAGAGGGAGGGAGAGAGAGAGAATGAATCTTGAGTGTTCATCTAAGTCATTTTCCAGGATGGTATTACATGATTTCCTTTTGTCTGTTCACATTGCCTTTTCTGTGTAGCATCTTTAAAATAGCCGTGTATTTCTTGTTTGCTGGTATAATTCTTACAAAGTCAATTTACATGTAGTATGGATTTTATTTCAAAGTTTCGGATATTATAATCACATTTTCAAATGTAAAAACTGTAGGCTTACTATTTCCTTTATTGTAAAAAACAAAATTTGCCATTTTAACCATTTTTAAGTGCCTACGGTTCAGGAGTGTTCAGTATATTCATATGGTTGTGAAAGAGATCTCCAGAACTTTTTCATCTTGCCAACTCTATACCCATTAGACAATTCCTCTTTTCCCTCTCCCTGTAGCCCCGGGTAACCACCATGTTATTTTCTGTTTCTAAGAATCCGACTCCTTTAAATACCTCCTATCAGTGGAATTGCACAGTATTTGTCTTGTGCGACTGTCATATTTCACTCAGCATAATGTCCTCGAGGTTCAATCCTGTTGTAGCATATGTCAGAATGTCTTTCCTTTTTTAAAACTGAGTAATATTCCGTTGTGTGTATATGCCACATTTTGTTTATCCATTCCTCCATCGCTGGACACTTGAATTGCTTCCACTTCTTGTCTGTTATGAGTAATGTTCCTGTGCACATGGGTGTACGTACATTGACTATCTCTTACAAAGAACAGAACTCTATGATAGGAACGTTAAAATGTTCACTCATCAGAATGAAAGCTTAGGGGTATCTTAGATTCTGCAATACACAGTAAAGAAGTATTTTTAATTAAATACCCTGCCCAGAAACTCGTAATGGAGAGTAACAGATATAATTAGAATTAAAAATGTATAAATTAAAACTATCTTTCACTAAGGCCTTAGTTACTTACTTACTTGGCTCAGGGCGTTCTTACAACCTAAAAAGGAAATGTATATGAGGGAGGTACATATTAAGGATTACTGGGGTACCTTCCTTCCCCACAGAGGGCAAAAGCAAAGCTTCACTAATACAGTCAGAGGAGGGGTCTGTTTGCTCTCGGTGGCCTCCTAATAATGACTGTTACACAATCCCAGTGCTTTTCTGATCACCGGATTGCCAAGAATCGCTCTAGGAACCTGGACCTTTGTTGCAGCTCCTGAATTATCCATAAAATCTCCTTTTCCATTGCTATCCATGACCAGTGACTGAACTTAAGGAGTTCACAATAAAAAGGGTAAGCAAAGGGTTGGCTTAAAGCTTATTCAAAGTGACACTCACACCTGCTTGACACCATCATGATAAATGTTTATACAGTGATTATATGACTTCCACACTACAGCTGACCCTGGAAAAACAGGAGTTTGAACTACGTGGATCTAACATGCAGAGTTTTTACAGTGTAGTACTGTAAATGTATGTTCTCTTCCTTATGATTTTCTTAACATCTTTTCTCTGGCTTACTTTACTGTAAGAATCGAGTATACAATACATATAGCACAAAAAATAGGTGCTAATCAACTACTTATGTTACCGGTAAGGCTTCCGGTCAACAGTAAACTATTAACAGTTAAGTTCTGGGGGAGCTAAAACCTATATAAGGATTTTTGAATGGCATGTAGTTAGTGCCCCTAACTCTTGCATTGGTCACTGGTCAACTGTGTATTATAATAATCAGTTTATTGGTTTCCTCTTTTAGACCATGAGCTCCTTAGGAAGAGAGTCTATGCTTTATTCAGCTAGGTATCCACATGTAATATTACCACTAGTTACCCATAAGTTGTACTAATAAGATACAAAATGTGAAACAAATTTCAAAACCATTGAAGTTTTCTAAAGGGCAAGGGCCTGTAGCATGTGCTTATTTTATTATTTGCTGGTATATGAGGAGGTTCAGATCTGTCTAGTCAGAAAATAGGAATAGATTCCACTGTAAATAAGTTTGCCTTTATATGAGCGAGGAAGCAAATTTCATTAAGAAATGCACACTCATTAAGAAAAAAGTGTGCATCATTAGTAAAAACAAATGACTCTTGGGCCCTTCAAACATTATTTTGACCCACATAAGCAACATGAATATACCTAATTATAACAAATCCTATAGCTTGTGAAGTGGTTTAGATATGACAGAAAAGTGATATTACCAGGAAGCTTTTTTTTCTTGATGTCTCCTATTTCAATTTTTGTATGTATGAAAACATTCATACAAATTAACTCATTAATTGAGAATTTTCATTGGTATGTGTGGCTAACAGAAAAAATAAAAATTATTTCCTTGATCCTCCCTTTGGATAATAATCGAAGCTATTAGAATCTCATTTACTCTCCTGGAGCAGTATCACCAGGGAGCCACGCTTTCTGACAGGAGAAAATCCTGTCTTTACTGGGAATGCTACAACTACTGTGTCATAAATCAAGAAGCTCTAATGGGTTGGGGGAAGGGAAGGTGCTATAAGGAAACATAATTAAACCACTCTTTGAAGGCAGTGTATGAAGGTAACCGAATCCACTTATCCCTTCCATGAACTTCACTCTTATGTGTGTTTGCTAAGGCTGTATCAGAAAACCAATTACGGATGTAGCTTCTGCAGTTTGCTCGCTATCACTGAGGAGCAGCTAATGTCCTATAAACACTACTCTGTTATCTCATTAATTGAAGAAACTCAACTCAAAAGGGAAGTGCGTTTACTTTCATGGTAATTAAAAGAAATATCTAAAAGGCTGGGGACTCAATATCAACCTGCTTGCCTTTCAGAAAAAGTGAATGACCTTAAATTTCTATTTAGCGTTAAGGTATATACATTCCCACCAAGAAGTTCTGAAAGGATCAAGTTAAATGTGTCAGATAAAGGTTTGTCCTGTAAAGATTTATAATGGAAGGAAATATTGTCTAGAATATAAAAGAAATATTGATATCCTTAGACAAAGGACTTCAAACCAGTAGCCAAGAAACATACAAGCAGTCTAGCAAATGTTTGGAAGGTAGAAATGAAAGCTCATGAGCAATTCAGGAACAAATAGAGTAAGAGAAAAGAAACTACTTCTCATCTAGAGTTAGCTGGAAAGACTTTGAGATTAGATGCGATTTTAAGAGCTTTATAGGTAATGAGGGTATTTGAACTGGTGGTTTCTATGCAACACATAATTTATTCTACAAAAATACAGAGACTCTAAAAGTTTAGACTGCAGAGAGATTCTTAGAAAATAAACACTCAAAACACTCAACCAAATTTTCTCCAAGAATAAATTATGCCCTGAAGCATTGCAGCAATAATTTACTTGAATGGTCTGAACTAATGACTGTGTTTCTTATAGTACCCAAACCATGAGTGAAAAGAAAATGTGATTATTTATACATCAAAGTACTTTTGGTGTCAGTTACCAACAACCAAAATATAGTATATGATTACAACTTAGCTTAACAGCTTTTTCAGTGTCTGCATTAGAATCCCAACTGTCTCCATAGAAAGGACTTTCTGGGTCAATTTACTTTAAAGTCCCAATCTCATTAAAGATGCTTTAAATGGGTTGGGGCGCCTGGGTGGCGCAGTCGGTTAAGCGTCCGACTTCAGCCAGGTCACGATCTCGCGGTCCGTGAGTTCGAGCCCCGCGTCGGGCTCTGGGCTGATGGCTCAGAGCCTGGAGCCTGTTTCTGATTCTGTGTCTCCCTCTCTCTCTGCCCCTCGCCCGTTCATGCTCTGTCTCTCTCTGTCCCAAAAATAAATAAACGTTGAAAAAAAAAAAATTAAAAAAAGATGCTTTAAATGGGCAAGTCTGTCTTAATTTTCTCAAATCATTTTTAATAAGTTATTTACAAAAGCGAGGAACTAATGGGTTTACCCACTTTTACCTCTTGTATAATCTGAACAAGAATACCTAAAAACAATAAAATACAGAGAACTTCTGAATGGATAATTTGGGGTGGTGTTCAGTGTGTGTTTAATGGAATATCTTTAATGTTCTCTTCAAATCCTTATGAGAATCTAAAGTGACATTCTGAGGCAGTCAAAGTACATGGTAAGTAACCAGCAAGAATTTAAACACAAAGTTAGGACAATAAAAATGGTCGCATAGCATTCGTATGAATTTGGTAAATGACTGTATTGTCAAGAAGAAATCCTTGCTTAGCATAACTCAGTCTGGCTTGCAAGATGATGCTTTAGAATGTCAGGAGTTTGCTGAATGCTTATAAGAACTACTTGGATAATTCTCTTCTCCTATGATATAATAACTTAAGTCAACTCTTGGAGTTATGTAAAAACTGAGAAAAGTAGGCAGTGATATGGGAATTGGTCTAATTTCCGTGATGTAGTATTTCTTTCTTGGCTCCTTTTCCTTCCCTCAGAAAATAATTCACAAAGAGTAAGTCTTGGATCCTTTTCAATTAAACCAGGTTTCAGACCTGCTTAGAAAATACAGAAAATATCCCAATAAATCATGTACTGTATACTTTTATTTTCACAATTAATATCTCTAGTTACACAAGAAAAAAATAGAGGGAAATCAAGTGCTTAAATATAGAAGACGACAGGGATCCAGCTGGGTTTCTAAAACAAAATCTTACCCTTCGATTTATTCCTCTATTGTGAATACTTTGGCCTGTCTCAGATAGCCCTTTTAAAATACAAATCCTCCTGGGATTGGGTTATATGTTAGTATATGAAACCCTTTCCTTCTGGACAGCATTTCTATGAAGAGGGCCTTAGTTCATTTTACAGTTTCAAACAGGGAGATGTAAACCCCAATTGAGTACTGAGATTTAAACCCTATCTTCTGACTCCTAAAACTGGATTTTTACCACTCTACCGGACTTAATGCCTTAATGCCTTAAATGGGAATTATTTAAAGAAGTGGGAATTTTTTTTTTTCAAAGTTTATTTATTTTTGGGACAGAGAGAGACAGAGCATGAACGGGGGAGGAGCAGAGAGAGAGGGAGACACAGAATCGGAAACAGGCTCCAGGCTCTGAGCCATCAGCCCAGAGCCTGACGCGGGGCTCGAACTCACGGACCGCGAGATCGTGACCTGGCTGAAGTCGGACGCTTAACCGACTGCGCCACCCAGGCGCCCCAAAGAAGTGGGAATTTTAATGGAGGGATTGACATGATGGATTTGGACTTTGTTATTTTCAACCCTTATCAAAGCAAAAACTATATAGTCCAATTCAATTAAAATTTATAAGGTATATCCTCTGCTCAGGGCAGTGTGCTCAGTGCTGAAAGTTATGTACAGATGGGAAGATTAAGTCCCTGTCTTCAAATAGTTTATGTTTAGCATGAAAAAAGAAAATAGGATTATATTCAACCAGTCTATGACTATCCAATATGTGTAGGCAAGCACTGTATCTTGTCTTATATAAGTGTCGTTAGGAAAATGTGAAGCGCTATATGGGGCAGGAACAAAGGAAAGAATCCTATCCCAATGCAGGGGTCAGCTAGGAAGGAGCCTGATATAATTACAGTGACTGAGAGAGACAAGACATGTAAGCCGTGGAAAGGAGTCACAAACAGATTTTCTTTGCTTAAGAGAAATAGAACTCTTCTCTTGGTATCTCTGTTTCCGGTACAAGTAGGCTTTGTGTGGCAAAGTCTCTTTACCCGGAGACAATGTTAATGGTGATGACAAAGGAAAGACTGGGTAGAGTATGAGACCGTTGAATTAAGCCCCAGGTAATGAAGCAGACGGGAAGAAGCAGGAGCCCACTGATGTTTAACGAACACCGGAAGGGGAGAAGCCACGACCCGTGGTTTCCTCCTCTCCCTGCCATCAGGCCATGTGCTTCTGAAATCTCCCCTGCAAACCTTCCTTCTCTCCTGCCCCCTCCAGCAAGATTCATCAACCTGAAGTTCAGCATATTTTAGAACTGACTTATTGGAATGGAGGATGGAGTTTATGGAAAACAAAAGGGAGATTGTTTTTGGACTACCTGGCCCTTGCCAGTGTGTTGAAAGGACTCCCTGAGGCATGAGGAGAAATAAGACAGGACAAGAAAATAACCCAAGGGAAAAAGGGTGAGAAATAAGCTTAGAAAGGTATATATGCCTTAGGGGAGAGACTGCAGAGTGACCTGGTTTGGGAAGGAAAAGAAGAGAAAAGTTGGCAAGCCCAGGACAGTAGGAGTTTCCACCTGTGAGCAAGAAAGAATACCTTTCTGGTTTGTTGTACTCTTCAAAATACACAGGAAATGAGCAGCAGTTTTTAAAGCTGTCCTCAGGAGTGTCTCTTTATAAGTTTCTTATACATAGATTTTTCTCACTTGGAGATGGTCCCACTACACGCATGGAACATGGAATATCTCAGACCCGTTCAGGATGCTGTAACAAACTTCTACAGACTGAGTATCTTATAAACAACAAAATGTACTTGTCACAGTTCTGGAGGCTGGGCATCTGAGATCAGGGTGCCTGAATGGTTGCAGATTCTTCTGGGTTGCAGACTTCTCATTATGTTTCACATGCTCTCTGGGGTGTCTTTAATAAAGGTACCAGTCTTGATCATGAAGACTGTTTTCATGACCTAAATCACCTCCCAAATGTCCCATCTCCTCATAACATCACTTTGGGCATTGGGAATTAGATACACAAACTTTGGAGGAATGCAAACATTCAAACCATAGAATAAAAGAACTCACAAAAAGATGATCCCCCCCCCAGCCAAGGATGATTTTCATTGCTTTAAAATAATTCATGTAACTTCATAATGGAATAAAGGATATAGGGAAATTGTGATTGAGAAGACAAGAAGTGAACTATTTGAAAATCTCAAGGGATTCTAATTCTTTCAGTTCAATATAGAATTTATCAATGATTATACTTGCTAAGGAAGGTAGCATTTTGAGTTCCCACCAAGTGACAAACATTTTGCACTGTTGGGTGATTTTATTAAGTTTTCTAAAAATCTAGAAATTAAACAATGTTATTCTCATACGGCATTGAAGAAATGGGTCTCTGAGAGCTGACATAGTAATTAGAAGAATCAAGCTTTGAATCCCGCATAGTCTGATACCTAAGGTTTCTGCATGTTTATACTTTCAAGGTAGCAAACTCAAAGGTCTACAGGATTCAGTCAAAAAGTGTGAGAGTTAGAGTTGGCAATTCTGAAGCTGTGGGAGGATAGAGATTACAGAGCTGTACCTACCTAATAGTATAAAAGATTTTTTTTAAGCATTAAGCATGCCCCCAAAAGGATAGTGGGGGATAGATTTGCCCTGAAGGTCACCAGTTTGTGACTGCATCATAATAAACTACTTCATTAATTTCATTGCTTTAATATAGACATGGCGTTAAAGTAATTTTCACTTGGGTTTAAAATTTGTGTCTCAAATAAAAGTCTGTGTTTACCTCCTCTTTATAATAAAAAGTAAATGCTTTATCCTTTGCAGAAAAGGAGCTTTACAAAACAGGAAAATATGCCAGTGGTGTTCAGATTATTTTTTCCACTAATATTCTTGCTAATATGTCATAAGAAACAGTGGCTGCGTTTGAGTTTGGCAGAATGCCACAAGGAAATACAATACTGAATGCCTGAAGTTTAAAATTTCTGCATGAACATTCAGGATAACCACCACTCAGTACTATAAGTCATGATAGACATGTAGCAGTTGTGTCAGTTTGAAACCTTATATTTGTGCTGACATCATCATTGCCCTGGGACAATCCGTGGATTTAAGATAGAGAATAAAGAATCACCACTGCATTAGAAAAACACAAATGTTAGTTCAAAGACGGGGGAGGGGAAGATGTGGATGAGGAGACAAATGTGTGATAAGAAAAGTATGTAAGCTCTTTGCACATTGAATCAGCTTTTGAGGAACAGTTGTTCTTTATATAAAACATGCTTTTTTAAGTAGGTTAATATTTGATTTAAACATGTTTGGCAAGATTATTGAATTTCCATAAAGTATCTAATTTGGACACTGGAATATTCAGAAATGTCCACTTAAATCAGATATGCTTTTTTGTTTGTGTCCTCTACCCACATTTGGTTTGTCCCTACATTTAGAAGCCAACATAATTTCAGTTGATTAACATAAGATTATATAGAAATATGACAATAAAGGAGCATTCCACATAATCAACTATTTTAATTATACAAAGAAGGGGAACGCAATAAGATTTGTCTGCTAACAATAGTCTCAAAATGGAAAGGGAAAGCACAATGAGGAAAATATGCCCGTGTTCTCTATCATTGTTGTGATCACTAAAACATTTCCTCATTGTTTTCTTAGGGTTTTTTAAAAATAATTAAGGATTTGATAAGCGGTTAATATCCAAAATACATAAAGAATTCATATAACTCAATAGCAAAAAGACAAAAAATTTCATTAAAAAATGGTTAAAAGACCAGACATTTTTCCAAAGAAGATATAAAAATGGTCAACAAGAACATGAAAAGGTGTTCAACAGTATCAGTCATCAAGAAATGCAAATCGGAACCACAATGAGAAAGCACTCCATATGTTATGTTCAATGGTTATTACCAAAAAGACAAGAGCTAAGAGATGTTGACAAGGATGCAGAGAAAAGAGAATCCTCATATTCTGTTCATGGGAATGTACATTGGTGTGGCCATTATGGGAAACAGTATGGAGGTTCCTCAAAAAGATTAAAAATAGAGCTATTGTATGATCTAGCGACTCCACTTCTAGGGATATATTCAAAAGTTGAAATCACTATCTTGAAGAGATACCGTCACTCCCATGTTATTGCAGCATGATTCACAATAACTAGGACATGGAAACAGCCTGAGTATCCACTGAAAGATGAATGGAGAAAAAATGTTTGTATATACGCAATGGAATATTAGTCACAAAGGAAGGAAATCCTGCTATGTGTAACAACACAGGTGGACTTTGAGAGTATTATCTTCAGTGAAATAAGTCAGAGAATGGCAAATACGGTATAATTGCGTTTACATATATAATCTTAAAAAAAAAAAAACCTCATTGATACATAAAACGAATCAGTCGTTTCCAGAAGGAAAGCGGGGGTTGGTGGGATAGACGAAGGTGGTCAAAAGATATAAACTTCCAGTTATACAATGAGTAAGGCCTGGGGATGTAATGTTCAGCATGGTGACTACAGTTAACACTGTTTTGGGTACTTGAAAGGTGCTGGGAGAGAAGAGATTTAACGTTCTCACCACAACAAGAGCAGAAAACATAGTGAGGTGATGGATGTGTGAACTAATCTTATTGTACTAAACATTTCACAATCTACACGTGTATTAAATCCTCACACTATACATCTTATACAATGTTTTATGTTAATAAACATTAACATTATTATGGAAGGAGTGAGGGAAGAATTTTCACAAGCACCTCAAACTTAACATTTCAATTGAAGCTTTCATTATTTTTTCTCCTAGAATTCTGCAGGAAGCTTCTAAGTGGTTTTGCTATCACTGTTCTCTCCTTATCTCCAATATATCCTCTGTACTGATTCTAGAATTTTTTTTCCCTAAAACAAGAAGCCAGACATTTCACCCCACTATTCAAATTGAGGCAAATATCAAATGCTACCTAGTTCCTTACTATGACATACATGTCTTCATAATCAGGCTCCCCCACACCCTCCCTGCTCCTACCATATGAACCCCTACCATATGGACTTCTCACTGCCCCTCCCCTTTTTCTGGCCACATCATACTATTCCAAGTTTGATTATACCATACTTCATTCATTTCCTTCTGTAATGACATGCACTGCCTCCTTTGTCAAGATATCCCACCCCCTGTGTCTCTGCTCTATCACAAACTGGGGAACTCCTACTCATCCTTCAGGACACCGTCCATATATTATCTCTCTCTAAAGCTTTCTCTAGCCACTTATTATTTTTCCTTCCTCTTAGGTTGCCATACAACTGTTGCTAAAGTGACGATCCTATAAGATATCTTCCTGTTTCTCCACACAAAGGTGACAAGACTATAACTCACGTATGTATTATCTAGTGGTCTGCTAGCACTGGCTAATGTCAGCATCTCAACTCATTGTCATCTGGTGAGAGATGATCATAAAATATTCAAGTCATTTGTTAAAATATTAGTAGCTCGAAAGTGATCGTGGTAGGAATAGTTACACCACAAAATTGACCAACATCACATATAAGGACTCTTTTATTTTTTTCTTGAAGGTACGATTTGTGGAAACATCTGGGTTTATCCCCCATAGTCAATCTAGCAGAGTCCCTGTGTATTCAGTAGAATTGCTTGATTTATTAATGTGATTTTAGTTAGTTGAAAATTACTTGGGCATAAATGGAACAAAGTTAACTGCAGGAATAATGGTAAAATTTCATTTATTATTACAACTTGAATTATAATCAGATGACAAAAAAAAGGATTATGGATTTCAACTTGACAAGTGCTTGGAGATTTTATTACAAGACAAAATGATTGGTAGACCAGTAACGAGTGGCTCAAGTACAGGGATGTTTGCTTATTTATCTTCAGGTCATTATGCATCATGCAGTATCTGGCATGTGGTTGATCCTCATTAAGTTCTTATTAAGCACATTTCCACATGAAAAACCAGAGTATATTTCTGTATCTGAAGGATTGGCTATTTTTATCCACTCATATAGAATCACTGCTGGAAACTGGCAGTGTTTATATGGTAAAATTTTTGTTCAAAAAAAATAAGCTAGTTTAAAGCAAATAAGACATTTTCTGGAAAAAATATGAAAATAATTGCTGTTTCTCTAGAGGTCTCGATTTTTAAAGAATATTCTAGGGAGGGAGTATTCAACATGGCAGAGAAGTAGGGAGACCCGAAGATCCCTTGTAACTCAAATGCAGTATTATTGAGGCCAGAAGGCTTGAAAATCCAGGAATCTGGGCTACAGAGTGAGAGAAACATCTCCAGGGGCCCACCAGGACAACTTGGCAGGACAAAGGTGTGTGGTTGAAAGTCGGGAGAGAGAAAATGGGCAGTGTAGTCATGGAGGGGAGGGATCTGTGGAGAGACAAAAGGAAGAGAAAGAGAGTCTGTGGAAGTGTAGAATTGTATTTGGACAAGAGAAAAATGTCCTGGATCATAGACTGGGGAACGGAAAAAACAGGGGGAAGGGGAGCCAGCCATGGGCTGAGTACTGAGCTCAGAGGTACAGTCAGAACATTCCCCTCCCTCAAGTGCTGTTGGAAGAAGGTATATAACTGCTCCAAGGACAAAAGACTCTGCAGGTGCCCACCAGTCAGAGGCCCATTGTCAGCTGGCTGGGCAGAGTGGCACTACCCTGAACCAGGGCACACCAAGACATCAGGGTGTGAATCCCAGCTGAGCACCAGGGAGGTGCGGGACACTATGGAGTGGGACAAACTGACCTCCTTATGCCCACAGGGCACTGTGAGGATGACCTGAACAAAGTGATCCTGGACACCAGTGGGGGGGAGAGATTGGGATGTTGCCATTTTTCTCCCCATCACCAATAAGGTGGGGCTTCAGGGAACAGGAGAGGGGGCCCCCAGTGGGGGCGGGAGCTGTCTACACCAAACCATGGCCCCCTGTGCCTGGTAACTACTTATCTACGGGAGCAAGATGGACACTGACCAAACCAACAGCTCCTCCTCCAGAACAGCACAGCCACTGGTTCCAAGCCACAGTCAGATATTGGTCCAGTAGTTCTGCATTTTCTGATTTGATTCTTGGTCAATTCTTATTATATATGTATTTATTATTTTTTCCTTCTTTTCTTCCTCATATCTTTTCCTTTCTCTATTCTGCTTGTTGGTTTGTTTAAACAGATGTTTTTAATCTATTCTTTTTATACTTCTTCTGTGTCTCTTTATTTTTTTTTCTCTCTCTCTCTAGATTAAGCAGTATAGTTGCCCTGATTCTTTGCCTGGTAATTTGTTTTTTCTTTTTCCCTGCCCCTGTCATTTCCCTCTTTGTATGGGATAAGGCTTCTTCTACCACTGTCCCCCTTTTTAAATATTTCCTAGGGTTGCTTCAATGAACAAATCAAAGCACACCTGGTGGAAGGTCCAAAACACCACTACAAGTAGGGAGATAAAGCAACCAGAGTCACAACAACAGAGAGCAAGCAACACACTCCAAAAACACCTCCTGAAGGGCCAGGCCCTGGACAGTGTATGAACCCTTTTTAATATAGTAGTGCTTACAGGTGCAGGACACATAACAAGCTATTGAAATATCTAAAGGACAAAAAAATAGCTAAAATGACAAAACAGAAGAATTTTCCTCAAAAGAAATTCCAGGAAGAAATAACAGCTAGAGAATTGCTCAAAACAGATATAAACAATATATCTGATCAAGAATTTTGAGTCACAGTCATAAGATTAATATCTGGGCTTGAAAAAAGCATGCAAGACAGCAGAGAATATTGCTGCAGAGATCAAGGAAGTAAGGAATAGTCACACGAATTAAGAAATGCTCTAAATGAGATGCAAAATAAACTCGATGCAGTGACAGCAAGGATGGAGGAAGAAAGCAGAGGGGAGAATAAGTGAAACAGAAGATAAATTTATGGAAAATAATGAAGCTGAGAAACAGATAAGAAAATACTAGACCATGAGGGGAGAATTAGAGAACTAAGTGTTTCAAGGAAACGTAATAATATCTGTATCATAGGAGTTCCGGAAGAAGAAGAGAAAGGGGCAGAAGGTTTACTTGAACAAATTGTAGCTGAGCACTTCCTTAATCTGGTGATGGAGACAGACATCCAAATCCAAGAGGCACAGAGAACTCCCTTCAGATTCAATAAGAATAGGTCTTCACCACAGCATATCACAGTGAAACTGCAAAAATACAAAGATAAGGAGAGAATTCTGAAAGCAGCTAGGAACAAACAGGTCTTAACCTACAAGGGTAGACACATAAAGGTAGTAGCAGACCTGTCCCCTGAAACTTGGTAGGCCAGAAGGGAGTGGCAGGAAATATTCCATGTGATGAATAGGGAAAAAAAATGCAGCCAAGAATCCTTTATCCAACAAGGCTGTCATTCAGAATAGAAGGAGAGATAAAGGCCTTCCAAGTCAAACAAAAACTGAAGGAGTTCATGACCACTAAACCAGCCCTGCAGGTGATCTTAAGGGGGACTCTGTGAGTGGAATGCTGCAAAGACCACAAAGGACTAGAGACATCACCACAAGCATGAAACCTACAGATAACACAGTGACATTAAATCCATATCTTTCAATAATTACTCTGAATGTAAATGGACTAAATGCCCCAATCAAAAGACATAGGGTATCAGAATGGATAAAAAACCAAGATCCATCTATATGCTATTTTCAAGAGACTCATTTTAGATCTGAGGATGCCTGCGGATTGAAAGTGAGGGGGTGGGGGACCATCTATCATGCTACTGGAAGTCAAAAGAAAGCTGGAGTATCCATACTTATATCAGACAAACTAGACCTTAAACCTAAGACTGTAACAAGAGATGAAGAAGGGCATTATATCATAATTAAGGGGGTGTAGCCGTCATGAAGAGCTAACAATTGTAAATGTTTATGCCCCTAACTTGAAACACCCAAATATATAAATCAGTTAATCACAAACATAAGCAATCTTACTGATAAGAATACAGTAATTTCAGGGGACTTTAATACCCCAACTTACAGCAAGTAAGACAGATCATCTAGGCAGAAATCAATAAAGAAACAATGGCCTTGAATGATACACTGGACCAGATGGACTTGACAGATATATTCAGAACTTTTCATCCAAAAGCAGAAGAATACACATTCTTCTCTAATGCACATGGAACATTCTCCAAGGTGGATCACATATTGAGTCACAAAATAGCCCTCAATAAATATAAAAGAATTGAGATAATATCATGCATATTTTCAGATCACAACACTATGAAACTTGAAATAAACCACAAAAAAATTGGAAAGCCTCTAAATGCATAGAGGTTAAAGAACATCCTACTAAAGAATGAATGGCTCAACCAGGTAATTAAAGGAGAAATTAAAAAACATATGGAAGCAAATTAAATTGAAAACATGACAGTCCAAACCCTTGGAGATGCAGCCAAGACAGTCTAAGAGGAAAATACATTGCAATTCAGGCTGATCTCAAGAAATAAGAAAAATCCGAAATACAAAACTTAACCTCACACCTAAAGACTAAAAGCAGAGCAGCAATGAAAACCCAAAGTCAACAGCAGAAGAGAAATAATAAAGATTAGAGCAGAAAAATAATGTAGAATAAACCAAAAAAAAAAAAAAAAACCAGTAGAACAGATCAATGAATCTAAGAGCTAGTTTTTGAACGAATAAACAGAATTGATAATCCCCTAGCCAGCCTTCCCAAAAAGAGAGAGAACCAAAGTAAATAAAATCATGAATGAAAGAGGAGAGATCACAACCAATACCACAGAAATACAAACAATTATTAGAGAATACTATGAAAAATTATATGCCAACAAACTGGAAAACCTGGAAAAAATGCACAAATTCCTAGACAACCACACACTACCAAAACTCAACCAGAAAGAAATAGAAAATTTGAACAGACCCATAACCAACAAGAAATTGAATCAGTTATCAAAAATCTTACAACGAATAAGGAGTCCTGGGACAGATGGCTTCCCAGGAGAATTCTACCTGACGTTTAAAGCAAAGTTAATACCTATTCTCAAGCTGTTCCAAAAACTAGAAATGGAAGGAAAGCTTCTAAACTCATTCTATGAAGCCAGCATTACCTTCATTCCCAAACTAGACAGAGACCCAACAAAAAGGAGAATTATAGGCCAATATCCCTGATGAATATGGACGCAAAAATTCTCAAGATACTAGCAAATCAAATTCAGCAGTATATTAAAAGAATTATTCACCATGATCAAGTGGGATTCATTCCTGGGCTGCAGGGCTGGTTCAGTATTTGCAAATCAATCAATGTGATACATCACATTAATAGAAGAAAGGATAAGAATCATATGATCCTGTCAATAGATGCAGAAAAAGCATTTGACAAAATACAGCATCTTTTCTTAATAAAAACTCTCAAGAAAGTCAGGATAGAAGGAGCATATCTTACCATCATAAAACCCATATATGAAAAGTCCACAGCTAATATCATCCTCAATGGGGAAAAACTGAGAGGTTTCCCCCTGAGATCAGGAACACAACAGGGATGTCCAGTTTCATCACTGTTGTTGAACGTAGTATTGGAAATCCTAGCCTCAGCAGTCAGACAACAGATGAAATAAAAAGCATATGAATTGGCAAAGAAGCCAAACTTTCACTTCTATGTGGAAAATCTGAAAGACTCCACCAAAAGTCTGCTAGAACTGATACATGAATTCAGCAAAGTTGCAGGATACAAAATCAATGTACAGAAATCAGTTGCATTCTTATACACTAACAATGAAGCAACAGAAAGAGAAATCAAATTGATCCCATTTACAATTGCACCAAAAACCATAAAGTGCCTGGGAATAAACCTAACTAAAGATGTAAAAGATCTGTATGCTGAAAAGTATGGAAAACTCATGAAAGAGAGAAGAAGACACAAAGAAATGGAAAAACATTCCATGCTCGTGGATTAGAAGAACAAATATTTTTAAAATGTCAACACTACCCAAAGCAATCTACACATTCAATGCAATCCCAATCAAAATTACACTGGCATTCTTCTCAGAGCTAGAACAAACAGTCCTAAAATTTGTATGGAACCACAAGGACCCTGAATAGCCAAAGTAATGTTGACAAAGAAAACCAAAGCTTTAAAATCCCAGACTTTAACCTCTGCTGCAAAGCTGTAATCATCAAGACAGTGTGGTATTGACACAAAAACAGACACATAGATCATTGGAATAGAATAGAGAACCTACAATTGGACCCACAAATGTATGGCCCACTAACTTTTGACAAAGCAGGAAAGAGTATCCAAGGGAAAAAAGACAGTCTCTTTAGCAAATGTTGCTGGGGGAACTGGACAGCAACAGGCAGAAGAATGAAACGGGTCCATTTACACCATCCACAAAAATAAACTCAAAATGGATGTAGGACCTCAATGTGAGACAGGAAACCACCAAAACCCTAGGGGAGAAAACAGGCAAAAACCTCTTTGACTTCAGCCGCATCAACTTCTTAGTCAACATGTCTCCAGAGGCAAGGGGAAAAAAGCAAAAGTGACCTATTGGGACCTCCTCAAGATAAAAAGCTTCTGCACAGTAAAGGAAACAATCAATAAAACTAAAAGACAACCGACAGAATGGGAGAAGATCTTTGCTAATAGCATATTGGATACAGGGTTAGTATCCAAAACCTATAAAGAATTTACCAAACTTAACACCTGAAAAACAAATAATCCAGTGAAGAAATGGCCAGAAGACATGAATAGACACTTCTCCAAAGAAGACGTCCAGATGGCCAACTGACACATGAAAAGATGCTGAACATCACTCATCATCAGGGAAATAGAAATCAAAACCACATGGAGATACCACCTCACACTGGTCAGAGTGGCTAAAATTAACAACTCAGGAAACAACAGATGTTGGTGAGGATGTGGAGAAACAGAAACCCTCTTGCACTATTGGACATGCAAACTGGTGCAGCTGCTCTGGAAAACAGTGTGGAGGTTCCAACAAAAATGAAAAATAGAATTACTCTACAGCCCAGTGATAGCCGTACTAGGAATATATCCAAAAGATCCAAGAGTTCTGATTCATAGGGGCACATGAACCCCAATGTTTATAGCAGCGCTATCAACAATAGTCAAATTATGGAAAGAGCCCAAATGTCCAATTGATGCATGGATAAAGATGTGGTTTATATATATGGAATACTACTTGGCAATGAGAAAGAATGAAATCTTGCTATTTGCAACAATGCGGATGAAACTGGAGGGCACTATGCTAAGTGAAATAAGTCAGAGAAAGACAGATATTATGTTATCACTCATGTGGAATTTGAGAAACTTAACAGAAGACCATAGAGGAAGGGAAGGGGAAAAATAGTTTCAAACAGAGAGTGAGGCAAACCATAAGAGACTCTTCAATACAGAAAACAAACTGAGGGTTGATGGGGGGGGGGGGCTGGGGGAGGGGAAAATCGGTGATGGGCATTGAGGAAGGCACTTGTTGGAATGTGCACTGGGTGTTGTAAATACGTGATGAATCATGGGAATCTACTCCTGAAGCCAAGAGCACACTATATACAATGTATGTTAGCTAAGTTGACAATAAATTATATTTTAAAACAAACAAACAAATAAACATTAGGGGAATAAAAAGAATATTACATATTCAAGAGCGCCTGGGTGGCTCAGTTGGTCAGGCATCTGATTTCAGCTCAGGTCATGATCTCGTGGTTTGTGGGTTTGCTCCCCATGTCGGGCTATGTGCTGACACCTCAGAGCCTGGAGCCTGCTTCAAATTCTGTGTCTCTCTCTTTCTCTGCACCTCCCTGCTTGCACTCTCTCTTTCTCAAAGTAAATAAACATTTTTAAAACATTTAAAAATAAAAGAATATTATATATTGAGCATTTTGTTTTGCTTATTTTTATAGTATCCATATATATATGTATGTTAACTATGTTATATATAATAACCATATCTATAATTATATATCTAATTATAACCATTATTATAATTTATACAATTTCTTATAGTAACTAAATATACATATGTTAGTAACTACAATACTGTAACTAAACATAGTTACTTATAGCAGATGGGAAAAAATATTTATGTACAGGATAATCAAAAATTTTTCACTTATATTTGTGTTTAGGATTTTTTCTGTTTCTAAAATCATACGAGGTTACATTACTGGTTGTCAGTTTTCACATCAGTATCACCAGAGAACCGTATAAAACAGTGGGTCCTACTGTACACGTGATGAAACCCACAGAACCATATGCGAACCAGCTCAGGCTTACATTTGCTATTTTGGATAAACTTTGTTCAACACGTTTATTTTATAAATGGGAAGTAATGTCAAGAGAGGGTGATTTTATTTGTTCATATTCATAAAACTGGCTAAGGGTACAGCCAGGATTTTAATTCAGGTCGTTGTTAAGTAGTCATGTGTAATGTTACATAACCTTTTGAGTGTATGTGTGAGTGTGTTAGCTGTAAGGAAGCAAAGAATGCCATTCAGGAATTATTAAAAACTAGAGAGTGAAAGAAGAAGCATTTTAAACTTGGAGGATCAAATTAGCAATTCAGTCATGACCTGGGTGCCTAGAGAGAGATTATCTCTTCTTGAATGATGGACAAGTTACAGGCTAAAGCCCACTGCTCATCATTGGGTGATTGAATAGGCACTTTCCCAGATTTTTTTTTTTTTGTATGTGTTTTCTTTATACACTGTGTGCTTTATACATTATTGTTTTGTTTTATTAAGTAATTTTGAACTTCCTACCATAACAAAGCAAGATCACTTTCTGTATTTTTCTCTTATTTCTGATTTAATATTTTATGATTTTGCAAAGTAGAGGAAGATCATTGATAAACAATTTTATCAAACTCCTTTACCACTGGTAGATACTAAAGGTTTAAGGAATGATTCTCAACATATAAATGATTCACACTTGATAATTCCTATAAGCTTCCTATAAGCTGTCCCATTTCCTCCATCTATTACAGAAGAAGTTTTGGAAACCCATTTCAGCTCAATTTATCTGAGCTTTAAAAACTCTTAGAAGAGTGTCTTTTTCAAATATCTTATTTTGGACAGACTATTTCCCCCCAAATTTCCCCTTGACTTTTCAAGAAGATCAAGATATTTGTTACAACTTAGCTTGAATATGTCTCATAGCTTAAATTTAAATTTATGGCCACAGAATATAGAGTCCCCTGTCTTACGTCATCTCACTGGGGTTAATTATGTAATTCAAGAGGTAGACTTTCAGAATAAAAAAAAGTATCTTTAAGTTCTTGTTGGAGGTAGATACCATATCATCTTTATCTTATCAGCCCTTATTACAATGTCATGCACAAATACATTGTCAATAAATGTGTATCATTTTGAAATAGATTTTAAAAATGACTACTCCAAAACAAAAATGATCTCAGCTCTCCTACAAGGTTCATTTTTTATTTTATTTTTATTTTTATTTATTTTTAATGTTTATTTATTTTTGAGACAGGGAGAGACAGAGCATGACTGGGGAAGGATCAGAGAGAGAGAAACACAGAATCCGAGGCAGGCTCCAGGCTCTGAGCTGTCAGCACAGAGCCCGACGCGGGGCTCGAACTCGCAGACCCTGAGATCATAACCTGAGCCAAAGTTGGACGCTCAATCGATGAGCCACCCAGGCACCCCATTTTTCAAAACTGTCTTTTGGTTTATAGTCTGCATAATTATATTTTAATAGATATTTATATAATACTAGGTTAGAAATGTGTGTCTAGTTTTTGAGCTTGTTAGATTGTTTAAAATTAAAAATAAAATGATTTAGAAAAATAAAGTTTTTTTTTTCTTTAATCCAGAGAGAATTTCAGAATCTTCTTCCAATGAATTAATGTTTACTGACAACTGAAAATATTTTTTTTTTTTTACTAGAAAAAGATCCAGGGCCTAGAATTAGGAACAAATACCCATTTATTACAAGTCCCACATTGTAACCTATTGCTGACCAAGCACATGTGTACTATTGTCCAGTATTGAGAGAGAGGGAGGGTTTGGTGAGATTCTGATTTAATTTATTTCTTCCTTTAACTGTTGCTCTTGTGAGATTCTTGTGAAATAATGAAGTGTGGAAATAAGTGGCCCTCAAATGGCCACCTTAAAAAATTATATTTATTTTAATGCATTGTGAATTATTTCTACATCTCAATGATAACTAAATAAAGATAAGTGATGATAAAACTAAAAGATAGGTATGGAATAAGATGGAAAATAAAATTATACAAAGAAGTTTTTTTAGTTATTAGTTAAAATTTTATCAGTTAAACTGAATGCTGAACATTTTCACTTCTTAGAAAAGATTAAGATGTTTTATATAATTTTGTTAAATTACCATCCTTTATTAATGATGTAGTTTAATTCTTTAGTCAACATCTTTGGTGATAATGAACATCTTAAAGCTTGACTCTAGAAATATTTCTATAAAATTCTTTAAATACCCAATTATGCAAATATGATATATACTTTTAATTATATTTATCTCCTAATTTTTCTCTATTTCATTATATTCTTGCCATCTTTGGTATTTCTTTGGGGTGTATTTTCATGTTTCAAATGTTCAGATATAGATTTATACTGGTTTTCAGATACTAATGAATATTTAATTCCCAGATAGTTAGATGTGTTATTATAATATGTAATTTACATTGTAATAAGACGCAAAGGCAATTAAACTGAACACAAGAATCAACTGCCTGTCTTTATTTGAGACCATAACATTTTTTTAAATGCTTATAAAAAATGAAAAATTTAAATATAGTCGTAATGAAACAAAATTTTCCTATAGGAGTAATATAAACACCTAAGCAACAATTTACTTCACTACCTACATAAAAAAGGATTCTATATAAGCTGATATAACTATATCTGAAACTAATTATATGCAAATAGGTAGATAACTGGAGAGAGAATATTGTTAATGAGACTGTCAAATCAGAGATAGAAATCTAGAAAATCATTCTACTTCTTGTTTCCTGAATATTGTTTTCATTTGTTTTTTTTTAATTTTTTTTAATGTTTATTTATTTTTGAGACAGAGAGAGACAGAGCATGAATGGGGGAGGGTCAGAGAGAGAGGGAGACACAGAATCAGAAGCAGGCTCCAGGCTCTGAGCTGTCAGCACAGAGCCCGACGCGGGGCTCGAACTCACGGACTGTGAGATCATGACCTGAGCTGAAGTCGGACGCTTAACCGACTGAGCCACCCAGGCGCCCCTCATTTTTGTTTTTATTTTGATTTACATTATTATTCTTCAATGATAAAAATTCTAGCAAATTATGTGTAGTAATGTTTGAATTAATGATAATACCACACCCAACAATTATTTACTGGCACCAACTATGGTCAGGCACTAAGCTAGACTCTGAGATAAAGCCATGAACAAAATAAGGTTCTCCGTCCTTGTAAAATTGTATTTACATACGTGTATTGAAGGGTGGTTGGGAAGAAGGAGGGCAAATAATAAACAAAATAAGTTAGTTTGCAAGTTATCTAATATTCTGATAAATGCTGTGGGGGTGGGGGAAAGGAAGTATTGGGAGAGGTATGGCGACTTTTATCTGTGTGGTCAAGCGTGGACTCAGAAGTTGAGATATGGTATCATCAGGAAAACAATGACTCTTAAGGATGTGTGTGTGTTGAAAAAGACCATAACAGATAGGGGGTGTCAGAGCCAAGGCCCTGAGGAATGTGCCCTGCATGATTAAGGAATGGCTCCAGTATGATTGGAATGGAAGAATGAGCAGCAAGGCAGGAGGGAATGACATCAAAGAAGTAACATGGGATCAGAGCAGATTTGCCTTGTGCTTTGAGATGCAAAACAATTTAAAGCTGTGAGCACAGAAGTGACACAACCTGTTCATTTGAGCAGGGTTGTTCTGGCTGGTGGCTATGAGAATAGACCATAGGAAGGCAAGATAGGGTAGAAGCAGAACATTAAAATAATCCACTTAAGGGATCATCATGTCTTTAGGCCAGGGCATCCCCAGTGGAGGTGGTAAAGAGTAGCCATATTTTGGTATATGCTGAAGACAGAGCCAGCAGTTTTGCTGGTGGACTAAATGGGTGAGAATTAGGGGAGTTTAAGACTGTGGTTTTGAAACGAGACAACTAGAAAGTTGGAACTGCTGTCAACTGAGATGGGGAAGACGAGGTAAATCACATTTTTTGTTTGTTGTGTCAGGGTGAAAATAACATTGGAGCTCATTTTTGGACATGTTGAACTTTAGGTAAGTAGACAGATTACATAGATAGATAGATAGTTGGATAGATAGATAGATAGATAGATAGATGATGGTAGATAGATAGATAGATAGATTGATTGATAGATACCACTTTAGAGTCCCAGGAGAAGACCAAGTTGAAGATCTAAAGTTTGAAGCAGTCAGTTTGTTTTAAAGTTATAAGACCGAGTAAGATCTTCACTGGAGAAAATATAGACAGTAAAGACATTCAAGGACCCACACTTGAAGCAGTCCAGCTATAAAAGGCCTGGGAGACACAGAGGAAAGAGCAAATGAAGCTGAGAAAAAGTGGCCAGTGAGGTGAAAAGAAAACCAGGAGAGGGGGGTGGGGTCTTGGAAGTTGAGTGAGAAAAGTGTTGTTGGTTTTTAAGGCAAAGGACATGCTCACCTACATCACATGCTATCGATAGATTAACATGGAGACCCCAAATTAACTGTAGACTATAGTAATGGCATGGTCATAGGTGAGCTTGACAAACGTAGGTTTTGTGCAATAAGTGGGGGTAAAAGCCTGAATGGATCGGTTTGAAGGAGGAGGGTAGAAAAATTGGCAAGTGGGAGAAAATATAATTCCCAAGGGCTGTTGCTCTTAAAAGAGGCAAGTAAATGGGACTGAGAGAAGAAAACGGGGTCAAGGGAGGAGTTTGTTTTTAGATGGGAGGAAAACCTTGTTTGCTGATGGGAATGATCTGGCAGAAAGGGGGAGAAAAGAGGACTGAAGGGGCTGTGGGGAGATTTTACTGTAACCATATTTTGGTGTTCCACTGGAAGCACCGGGTTTAAACAGGATGACTAGCTCAGGAGCAGAGACACAGGGAGAGCAGAACACAGAACAGATGCTGGGCTGAGCATATGTCGTGGGAAGAGCTTGTGGAGGGTCTCTCCTAGCGGCATCTGTTTTATCAGTTGAATAAGAATCCAGGTTATGAGATGGATATAGCGATAAGGAAGGAGATTTGGAGGCTTGACAAGAGAATGGAGAGAGTATGAAACAGTCACCTAGTGGAGTATCACAGGGAATATACTGGGAAAACGTGTTGTAATCCCACACTTAAAAACCCACTTGAAGGTAGTTGTGAATTGAGAGTGAGAATATCGGGATAGCAAACTGTGTAACATACCTCTTGCTGCGTGTTTAACTCATTGGTCTGATTCTCAACCCTAGTGAGGAAGCCAAAGAGATTCAACTGGTGTTAGGGGTTCCTCAGGCGCAGTGCTGGTAAAGAGATTGTTTTTTATTAGGAGTGGGTACAACAAAACTCAGGGAAATTGCAGAGTTGAGTCATGGGGGGGGATTGAGACACAGAGACTTCTAGTTATTATAATGGCTTGAGCACAGACTCTCTTCCTTTGCTCAACCAATATTTACTGAGGGCTTTAGGCATTAAGAATATAGAAGTTAATGGGGCGCCTGGGTGGCTCAGTCGGTTGACCGTCGGACTTCAGCTCAGGTCATGATCTCACAGTTCGTGAGTTCGAGTCCTGCGTTGGGCTCTGTGCTGACAGCTCAGAGCCTGGAACCTGCTTCAGATTCTGTGTCTCCCTCTCTCTTTCCCTTCCCCGCTCATTCTCTGTCTCTCAATGTTAAAAAAAATTAAAAAAAAGAATACAGAAGTTAACAAAAAATGTAAGAGTTTACAACCAACATACCTTTAAAAATTCTAAAGAATATCTACCTAGAAGGAATATTGTCCCAGAAGGAAAGTCTAGGATATAAGTAGAAACGATAAATAAAGACATAGTCCTCACAATAAAAAAATCCACGTATAATAATAATGAGGATGCTTAATTTGTGGGAATAAATGAAAATAGAAATTCTGTACAAGAAGGGACTATTAGGGGTACCTGGCTGGCTCAGTCGGAAGAGCGTGCTACTCTTGATCTTGAGGTTGTGAGTTTAAGCCCCACATTGGGCTTAGAGATTATGAAAAAAAATAAACCTAAAAGAGAGAGAGAGACTATCATTTGAGATGAATTATCAGCCTTCATTGGTATCATTGTCCCACTGGAGGAAATGTTTCATGTGTGTCTCCTGTGCTGCTCCCAAGAGTTTCTCTTTGTCTCTTGTGTTCAGCAATTTAACTATGATCTCTCTTTTTCTGTCTCTCATTTATCTATCTATCTATCTATCTATCTATCTATCTTACTTACTTACTTACTTACTTACAAGCTTGCTTGGAGATTACTGAGTTTGCTGGATCACTATGTTTGTTTTCATAAAATACTTGAAAATCTTGCTCATTTTTTCTTTAAATATTTTTTCTGCCTATTGTCTCTTCGTTCCTTCTCAGAGCATAATTACAAAGGACATTCAGATACTGTTCAAGAGTTCACTGAGACTTTTCATTCTTTTTTCCAATTTATTTTTTCTCTTTTCCAGAATAAATACTTTCCGATGACCCATCTTCAAGTTCATTGACTGACCTTTTCTTCTGCAATCACCAATTGACTCTTAAGGTAATCCAATTTTGTTTTCATTTTAGATATTGTGCTTTTCGGTTTTAGAATTTCCATTTCATTGCAGTTTCTGTTCTGCTGAGATTCCTCATCTGTTTATTCCTCAAGACTATATTTTCCCTTCAAATCCATTAAAAAATGTCTAGTAGATGGTGTAATATTTTTATCTGTCAATTTCACTGCCTTTGTTATCATGAGGCCTGTTTTTATTAGTTGTTTGTCTCTTGACTGTGGGTCTCATATCGTTCCCTTCAAATGCTGATAGTTTTTACTGGACACTGTGAATAATAGATTCCAGTGATTCTCTTCAGTTGTCTTCCTTCACATGTTGGTTTTTGTTCTAGAAGATGGTGAATTCAGCTGGGTAAGCCTTGTCTTCTCTGTAACATGCCTCAGCTGAAATCAGACCCTACCGTTCTCCCCTTATACGCATAATTTGAGAAATCAGCCAAGGATTTGGGTGAAGTTTGTATGCAGATAGGGGGACTTCCGCCTTCCCTTCTGTAGTTATACACTTCATTTTGAAGCTCCTATAACAGCTTGCAAGTCAGACCTCTGTTACCTGACTTTTTCAGTTTGTGAACTGTGGCTATATGCTTAAATTCTGGGTGTTCCACACTATGTGGCAAGTTGGTGTCCTCAAGCAAAGGCCACATAAAAGTAAATGTCACCCAGTAGCATCTCCTCTGCCAAAGGTTGTTTTCTCTCCATTATCTACTTGAAATGGATCACTCTCCTGTGACTTCAAATAATATTAAAATATTTTAAGTAGTTTTTTAAAAGCCCCCCCCCCCCGAGGTTAATCTGATACTAGCTACCCTGCCATCATTCTACTAATTGAGTTTTTATGCTCAGTTTTTAACTGAACACATGGCGTATATTAGGAGCTCCAAACTGATAAATCAGTTACTAAGTATATGACTGTTTAAGTGGTTTAGAATACATTGTTATATGTTGTCAGCCACCTTAAATATGTCTTGAAAATGATAGTTAACCTCTTTGTTACACAGTTTGAATTTTAGGATATATTTGAAATGATTCTGAGTAAAAGTAGAGCAATAATATTTTGGGTAAATTTAAACCTGATGTGGATTTTAGTAGAAAATTTAGTAGGAAAATAGTCTAGCTTGGTTAAGTAAATAGCTAGGTTATAAAGATTTCAGGTGGTTGGGAGAAGAGCCGACACCCTAAATGCTCTTAAATATCTGTCCAAGGAGTTGGGAATTTAAGGAAAAGTGAAGGAATAGGTTAATCTCCTTAACTAGTTATGGTAAAATTAGAAAAACACATTTTCAGTTACTAAAGTGATGTAAAATAGAATGGATAATTCTTTTTTTTTAATGTTTATTTATATTTGAGACAGAGCATGAGCAGGGGGGGGGCAGAGAGAGAGGGAGACACAGAATCTGAAGCAGGCTCCAGGCTCTGAGCTGTCAGCACAGAGCCCCACGCGGGGCTCGAACTCACAAACTGTGAGATCATGACCTGAGCCGAAGTCGGACGCTTAACCGACTGAGCCACCCAGGCGCCCCTAGAATGGATAATTCTAATAGAAATGGGCACAATATTCTCTAGTAGCTGTTTTCCTTTTATGTTGAAACTACTTATAGATTGTTAGATTTATGTGTAACGCCTATTTATAAGCTCTAAGTTTTCTTTCTGTAACTATGTCATCTCTGAATCTGTTCACACAAACCCTGAAGTCCTTATGGCCCATCTGTATTTCACCCAAGGACAGAATGAAGATGTTTACTGTACCCTTAAAAACTATGAGTTATTTGATATTATTCTACAGGACAGATTAGAGAATGGTACTCTCTGTGAATTTCAGATATGAAGCGTTTCTTCCCAGTTAGAGAGTGTTGAGTTGTTTAGATGGCTGTGTCAGATCCCTGATACCAGAAATCAGAGCTAGTGTAGTGAGCCTGAGTCTCACTGATTCTACAAGACTGAACAGAGATAGAGACACCTTAGGCACAGAGATCATGAAAAGAACTTTCGCAATAATAAAAATCAAATCAAATATCTCCCCACAAGGGACAGTCAACAACACAGCAGAGTGTTTCACTTTTGAGCATAATATCATTGTACTCTTATGTTATTTTGCCAAACTCCTCCTGAAATCTCTTTGGGCAGCCTCTCCTCTTCTATGCTTACTTTGGCTGAACTGATTTTTCTGAAGGTTGGACTTCCATTGTGGCAGCAGTGGGGATGGAGCGGGGACAGGGGTGGGGACAGGTGATTTAATAAAGAATTTTTGTGCCAATTCTAAGTACAAAAATAATTTTTGGCAGATGAAGCTTTGAGCATCTAAATATTGGGATTTCCAGGATAATATTAAGGTTTGTAGGGGAAACAATATAAGAAAACTTCAGAAAACTATGGGTCATATAAGAATATTTAGAGCATATGGTCACTATGGGTGTAGTAAATGGTGCAACAGTTTATTAGAGGACTGCTGTGGGACTTGTTCTCTGTAGCTTCCAGAGACAGGGAGTCATACTATGCAAGATTCTGTCATGATTGCTTCAATGGACAAGGCCCCCAGAGACCCTTTTAAACCCACCTTGGTGAAATAAAAGGACCTGGTGTAATTTGTTCAAGAAATTGGTGGTTCAAAATCACCAAAGCAGAGATTCTTCTGTATTATCGGCTATGAAAACAAATTAATTAAACAAATAAACCCATAAAGTCCATTTAGCCTGCATTTTCTCCATGCACTCACTACTTTCCCCAGATTGTGGGGTTTAAATGACCTGGCAGGGAAAACTCGGAAGAATTCTTCAACTAAAACAACATGTTCAAGAGCGTAAAGCTTTCCTAAGTGACCAGAGCACTCACTGCTCGTCATACCCAGGGAGCCAAATGACCCTCCTTAGGTATTAAATTTCTGCTTTTGATTTTAAGGTCCTACAGGGCAGGATAATTCTCTTTGTATGGTTCCTAGAACAGCACTGCGCACATTTGAACATTTAATCAGCGCTACTTGATAATGAATATAGGATTTTACAACACAGAATCAAATTGGTCCTGAGAGAAAAATATCTAATTCTCGGAGCTAAGTGCTTTCTTCTTAGTTGCTGAGTAGTGTCTTCCCCAGCTCATCATTGTGAAACATCCTTGGGTAAAGAGCCACTTTCACTTACCTTGAACTTCCCTAAGGTCAGGCACAGGGATGACTAAAAAGAGAACACAGATTACATGGTCCACTTCACTTAAAAACCTCAAAAACCAACAGTGATTCTTGAAGGGTCACCCACACTTAAGGCCATTTTGCAGGAAAGTCATGTTGCCCCCAAACTGCCACAAATTGAGAAGCACTCAAGGCCCAGAGGTCCTTAAAATGTCTTGAGAGACTATTGAAAAGATAATTCACCTCCAACATAGAGGACATAATTCCTTTCACTATGTGAGAGAATACAATGAGCACTACACATCTGCTCATTAGACTCACGTTTCAAAGTACAGTCAAGGGTCCCAACAAAGCCATCAGGATCCAAGGGCAGCTGCACAGTCCGAGTGGAGGGCCAGTTATGTCTGGTTAGGATTCCTAAGGCTACTTCTCACCTGGTCTTCCTCTTTCTCTGTTCCCGCCTAGACCTGTTTTTAAATTTGACTGATTCTACGAGCTACCCAATATCCTTCCCACAGTTTCCTTTTCTCTGTAAATTAATCAGTTTCTGTTTACTTACTTGTTTAAAATTTAAGAGTCCTGGGTTGCCTAGGTGGCTCAGTCAGTTAAGCATCTCAAGTCACGGTCTCACGGTTCATGGGTTTGAGACCTGTGTTGGGTTTTGCTCTCACAGCGTGGAGCCTGCTTGGGATTCTCTCTCTCCTTCCCTCTCTCCCTCTCTGCACTCACACTCTCTCTTTCTCTCAAAATAAATAAATTAATTAAAGAATGCTGACTAGTAAAAATGAATGTCTTTATGAACCAGATGTATTGATAAATTCAGAGAAAAAACAAAAAAAGAACAATATTATATAATACACTTTTGTTTAAAATATATTAATATGTACACAGGAAAATGGAAAAATGTCTGTTAAACATTGACTAGAGGATGGTACCTGGAAAAGTAGCATTACAGGTATCTTTCATTTATCTCCTTATGCATTTCTATGTTGTTTTTCATTTCTGACCAGAGGCTATTACTATAAAATAAGATATAAAAATACTAATTTCTAGAAGAGTTCACAAAGAACCAATAATTTCACACTTTTCCTAATCCATAGACTCTTGCAGCTTTGACTATTAAATGTGGTAATGGTTATGTGGAGAACAACAGTGTATTAAATACTAATGTCCAACAGTGGAGGGGGAAGGACAGGAGTAAGTATAAGTAAGGCCTTATAATGGGTGTGGGGTGGAGTGGCGAGTAATGATATAAATCGTGCATGGCTATTTACTAAATAAAATTAGAACTAAAATTTTAGCATGTTTTGAATGCATGCGCGTGTGTGTGTGTATGTGTGTGTGTGTGTGTGTGTCTGAGAGAAAGAGAGAAAATAGTTCATAGATAAGTTGGCCCCAAAACTCAGAAAGAGGAGGATGGAATGAATAAAATCCTATTAATGAAGCTTAGGTACTAACATTCCACCATTAATTCCAAGAAAACTCAAATACACTTTACTAGCACAGAGGCCCTGATCCATTTAGAACACGCCATATACGACATGTGATAATACTATGGGCATTTTGTAATCAAAAATATAAGACTATATAATCTTCTCAAAGGAAAACAAATTTAAATCTATCAAGATGTTAATTAGTAAAAGAATCAAAAAAGAGTAACCAATAAAAGCTGTGCATAGGAACAATGTCAAAAGCTCAGCAGCTTACAGTAGCAGTGATCTACTTCTGCTACATGTTATATGGGCACTGTGACTCAGTGACAGTTCCCTCCCATGTCTCCTTCATTACTAGGCTCAGGATGATGAAACTATTTGGAAGATATATGGCAAACACTCACTGGATCTTAAGGCTCTCTCTTAGAAGTGACATGTATCACTTCTACTCACCTTCCATTGGCCAAAATAAGTCAAATGGCCAAGCCTAATTTTAATCCCTACAGGGAGAGGCAGCAAGAATTGTAAACAATAATACCTTTAATCGCAAGAATATATATCACTAAACCTAAAGTTCAAATTCACCGGCAAAGAAAACACTAAGGTAAGTTAATAGATTATTCCTGTTATTTTGCTATCCAAATTATTAAACTATTTGCATACATGAAAAGTCAGTGCATTTAATGTAATCATATCTTTAAAGTATTGTTTATATCATAAGAAAATAGTGCAATCAATGCTGAAAAGACATCTAATTTCCAAAACTGTTTTCATTTTCATACTGTTAAATAAATCTTGATGTGTTAATTTTAAGTCTGGTCTTGTCTTAGATTTCAAAAGTACTCAAGTTGACTAAATCACTTGGGTGGTGGGAGAATAGTACTAGGGAAAAATTAGTAATATATATATTTCTATGGTTGAGAATTCAGATTCACCAAAAACCAAAAAAAAAAAAAAAAAAAAAAAAAAAAAAAAAACCAAAAACAAACCCACTAGCAAACATTGAGCTCTATTAGATGTCAGGCACTACAACAGATAGTTTCACTGACATTTTTGTTTTTCACGAACTTTTCCTTAAAAATTCTTTGGTTGGATAATTTGTATTTTTGTGAATGAGAAAATGTATTAAATCCATCAGGGTGTCAGACTGAGACTTAGACCCGGGATATCTGAGTCCTAAATTCATTGCCTTTTTTCTTTCTATCCACACATTTAAGTCTATACATGAAATGTATCAGGGAGTTTCAAGGCTTGGGATCAGACTCAGAGAAATTCTCTAACATTTAGGCTACAGCATCCAGGAGAGATCTGGGCAGTAGATAATTTGGCAGCTTCCAGAAGGTTGCCATCTTCAGCTCAAGCAACCCTTAGCTGCTTGCTCACTGCCACCCGGCCTGCTAAGCTTTGTGAGGTTATATGCTCTCCTGAAAGAGGTTATATATCTCTCCTGAAAGAGATAAACAGGTTCTCCCATTATCCAAGTGCCCCAGAAGAGAGGGGTTCACAATTTGGTTAAAAGAAGAGCTCGGACAGGTCTTCAAATACATCCACAGAATTCGGGCTCTGGGCTGAGGTTCCTCCATACTGTTGCCTCTTCTACATGAGGGAGAAGCCTTGGGGAGTTACCTGTGTCCTACACATAGTCCTCCATGGCCCATGTGTGACAGCAGTCCTGCTTCCATTTGATGATCAGGTCAATTACCTCACCAAATTTTTCTTTTTTCTTTTTTTTAACTGCTGGTCTTGGACAGAAGAAACCCAAAGCGGCCAGGCAACAGTCCCATCTTATAGTTGAGTAGGACTCTCATATCCTCTCATGAAAATGTCACCCTCTGGGGACTACTGGGATGTCTAGTCCTACAGAGCCCAGAGTTGCCAAGGTGGAAAGCCGAAAGTCTCCTAGTGGATTACTGAAAATGATAGTAAACAGGGTCACCCCTGCTTCTACCCGTTGGTTCCCCGACCTATATATTTTTCCTATTTGGTACACAGTCCTGTTTAATGACTTTGATTCAAGGCACGTACTACATCCTGCAGGATTGTGGCTAATCCTCATAAAGTAACACCACTGAGCTGGTGCTTAGCTACACCTTCAGCAGGCCATTCCAATACTCTATCTTATCTGCAGCTTGTGGGTGGGACATAATATAATATGACTAGTGGATCTCATGGATCCTATTTCAAATCTCCTTTGCTGTGAGTCCACTTACCTGATGCAGTGCTGTGAGAAATTCCATGCCAGTAGATCAAACACTGGGTAAACCCTTGTAATAGGAAAAGCAAACCTCAATCTGGAATGTGTGTCTGCTTCTGTGATAATTGTTTGCCCTGCAGGTTGGAAGGGGCCCAGTGTACCCAACTTGCCACTGAGTGGCAGTTTGTGTTCTTGAGAGAAAGTTCCATTACTGGGGCTCAGCCTTGGTGTCTGTTGCTGGCAAGCTGGATGTCTGGTGGCAGCAATAGTTTAATCAGCCTTGATAAGCAAGAGCCAATACATAGCCTCCATTTCTTGCACTGTGACAACTTTTCACTTAGGCTCTTTGTGCCCAGACTACAGCTGGCTACAGATAGAAGCTGGCTGATGTCAACTAACCAAATTGTTTTATATAATTGGTTGTATTAACATTCTTCTATTCGTCTTGTAGGAGTTAATATGTGATACTATAAAGATCTTCACATTCTGTGCCCGCTCTCATATGACCATCTACATTCTTCGGTTTCACACTTTCTTGTCCCTGATATTTCAGTCTGTCCTCTTCTAGTTTCCTGAACACCTTGGTCAGGCCATTTGCCACTGCCTATGAATCTGTATCTATTCTAGCCTTGGTCCCTTTTTCTGTCTGCTTGAAGCTCTACCCATTGTGAGGATTTTTCTCATCAATTTCTTTCGAGGCCACCGCTGAATAAAGCTGTCCAATTTTGGATGCATCCACATTCCAAACCACCGCATGCACAAATGAATCTCTGTCAGATGTTTACAAGAGATTTTTTCTCCACAGGGCCACACAGGTCTTGGGAGAGAGGGGTGCCCCCGCATGATAGGGGATGACATGAGGATCTGGGATGCCTGGTGCCTTCTCTGATTCTGCTCATGTTAGATCCTGCATGTGTCACTTCCATCTTATGATGGATTACCTTTGTGTCCGACTGACTCAGTTCATGAAAGAGAGTTCCAGACATGCGGGACTTGACGTGTCATGGTCAGGTGAAGTGTCTGTATCAGGGCTTGGTAATACGCCAGGAGTTGTTTTTCAAAAGGGTGGAGTTCTCCACTGAAGATAGTTTGGCCATGCTCCTTGCCCCCCGCAGGCCTGCACTATGATTCTCTCACTGGGGCTTGCCATATATTCCGTATGGCTGCTTCTCCTGCCTCAGAACCCTCTAATATCAGGGTCTGCTGAGTTGTGTGGCCCAAGTGGCAGGACCACCTACCCCAGGGTCTGAATATGATATAGAATTATTTCTGGCTCTGGCCCCACTCTAAGCTGGAGCCCTTTTTGTCACTAAGTACATGTGTCAGATCACTGTTTCCAGGTGTGGAATATGCAGCTGCCAAAACCCCAAGAGGCTTAGCAGCGTTGCATTTTCTAATTCATGGTGGGATGTGTGATGCAGTCATTTATCTTTTATTTGGGTTGGTATGCTTGGCATGCTCGTGGTGACTGACTGCCTAAAATTTGTGGTAATGTGGAAGAATTCTGACCAGCCTCTGCAGCCCATATATCTAAACAAGGCCTTCAACAGGCTGGGCACGTCTTGCATGTCCAACTTGACTAGCATGATATGGTGGATCAGGGTGATATTCTACGGGATATTCAGACAGTTCAGAACACTGCCGATTATATTATGGCAGAGGGAGAGAAACTTAATATAGCCCCAGGGAAGAACTATAAATGTACACTTTTGTACATTACAGGTGAATGTAAATTGCTTCTGAATTGTCTTTTCTGATTGGAATAGGAAAAAATCAAATCAAAGGCCACATGCAAATACCTTAAGTCATTAATCAAAGACAGAACATCTGGCATGGACACTACATAGGGCTCCTGCTTGTAGTCTGCTGTCATCCTCACGATCCTTCTGGTTCCTGGAAGAGCCAGATGACTCTTAAATGGAGACATGCTGAAAACCACCCTTTAGATCTTAGGGGAGGCCCTGGTTTCTATTCCTCTTCCTCCTTACCCTGAGGTACAGTACTAGTTTTAATTTACTATTTTGGCGGTTTAAGGGACAACTTTCAGGAGCTTTCATCCGGATCTCCCACTATCATAGCTTTTATTGTAGGCAAAGGACCCAGTGTGGACCATACCAAATACAAAGTGGGTACGTGTGTGTGTGCGTGTGTGTGTGGGTACGTGTGTGTGTATTCCAATTACATATTTGAGGGCCAGGAAAATGACCTCTGAGTGGGTTAGCAGGCTACATAGACCCATTTTGAGCCTGGTCTCAGAGCATCATTTAGTATCTTCCCCCCGCCCTCTCCCCCCCACCACATTCCACCATACTAATAGAGGAACTATAATGATACTTCGGGTCTCCAGGTATCAGTATCAACTTGGGCCTTGTTCCTGGCATTCATCAGGTGCAATGCTCCCATTTCTCCAGTGTGAAGTGGCCTGAATGAATGGCCATCAGTCCTCCTAAGGAAGAACTGGGAGATCATTATTATAAACACTTGCCATGCTGTTGCAGGGTCATTTGTTTGGAGACTCGGTTCCTTCTCAGTCCATGGGTTCTAAGTCTTAAAAGTGCCTCAGGACCAGAAATTCGATACAGAAATCTGCATCTATACTGGAATATGGGAGAGAGCTAAGGACTCTTAGCATCCCAGCAAGAGAGGCATCAATGCACGCCTTGGAGGGGGACGTGTATGGTGGATCGCTGTGTCCATTTTAACCTCTCTCAGTTATTTCTTTTAATAATAAGGTTCTCTTTGATAAAACACATGAGCCTAATGCAACTCAATGAATACTACTTTTAGACAATTATAGAAGGCACCTGTCAGACTTAGTGAAAAAGGAGGCAGAGATTGAACACCAACTTAGTGATTATTTCTGAGAGTATGGCCTCACTATTATGTTAGCTGTCATTGTCAAAAACCCTTTAAAGATCATTAAAAGAAATACGGAAAGTGGCCACATTGTGAGCTAAGGGTACCCATACAGAAACAATATAGAAGAGAAAACTAAAGCAGTTCTAATGTCTCAGGCATTGACAATCAAGGATTGCGACCAAAGTGTCTCAAGTAACTTAAAGAAAAATGATGATCTTGGGCTGTGGAAAAACATAAGATGATTCAAGAATTGACACTCGTAATGGTTAAGATCCTGATGTTAAAGACGCACATGAATAAAATGGCTAGGCTGCCTCTCCCTCCCTGTCTCTGGAGTAAGTCTTACGGTCTGCTCCTCTCCTGACCACGTGATGCATGGAAAGCTTCCACGAAAATTTCCATGGGTTCTCGCATCCCTAACTTCAGAACCGTATGACCGTTCCTTGAAATAGCCAATGCAATCCTTCATTAAATGAATATAATCAACGTAGAACCAAAGTTGAAGTCAAGCAAGGTAAGGAGGAACAATGGAGAAAATCTGGCATGGGAGCAACAGAGACATGGAAGAAACAAAGAGGAGAAATGAAAAAGCAGCATACTTGAATGGAGAACAAAAGAAGAGCCAGAAGAATAAAAGTTCAGTACCTGTGCATGTGCACAATAAGGCTCTGGAGAGGAAGGCATTTTGTTATTTTAGGTATTTTATTTTCTGCTTTGGGCCTTTGTAGACATCTTTAGGAAATCTCATTTGGTGGACATTTGGCCTATTTCCTAAAGTTTATCAGAATCCTATTATACTTTAATCCTCTCCTAAAGCATTTATTCTTGGCTCTAGATTGTCCACAAATCCAATTAGCACACTCTCAACTCAATTTACCAAGTATTTAATAGCGAGACTGAGTCGAATGAGATTGAAGAGGGATTCCTCTAACATAACAAGTGGTTGTTAGACTATTAAAAATAACTGCAATTCATATTCTACAATTTCCCCCTTAAGATTGGAATGAAATCAAAACTATTACTGTAACAGCAGTAACAACAACCAACACGAGTATACTACATATATTTTTACAAAACGAGTTTGCAAGCATCAGTTTTGTTATTCTTCTCAATAACCCTTCGAGGGCAGCTAAGCATTACCAAATAAATTCTTGATACAATATTGATCTGACGTGGGAAAATGTGAAAACAGCCATTCATCTTTGTAACACTGATAAAATAAAACCCCTAAAATGGCTTAGGCAGTTTGGCATACATAAAGTTTAAACTTCTGTTCAATATCTTAGTATTGCCTATTAACCTTGTCTCACCTATCAAGCCATGTTTTTCTTGTCTCAAATATGCATCCTTATCTGTCATCAAACAAAAATCAGCTACTCTTTTCACACATATGAAGGAAGGGGGAAAAAACGATTGCCATCTAACTTTTCTGATATTCAGCATCTATCAGCACACCCACCGCAACTGTACTGAACCACTGTGTGTGCTCATGCTGGCTCTGGCCACTGTTGTGGGAGGTTATGTGTCATCATCCTATAAGATGGCTTCTTCTCCCTTCTTCTCTGCTAAGGAGACCTTGCTGCAATGGACCTCGGCTGATGACCTGAGAAATACCGAGGCTACGTGGAAATTTTCATTTGAGCATCTTTCGAATCTCGGAAGTTGAAACAGTCAAACTGTTTTCGTTGGACAATGCAGACCGTCACTACAGTAACTGACCTACCCTGTACTCAGGACACTTAGCACATTTACACACACTCCCAGGGGCAACTAGTCACAAGGACTCATTTTAGAAGCAATTGGCCATAAGATTCTCTAACCCCAGTCAGGTATTTTAAAGTTATTGTGATGCCCCCATCGATTTATACTGCTTTGCCAGGAAGGAGCACTTTAGTGTCCGTTTGTCTAAAGACATTATTAGGATCTTTAAATTCCAGCCGCTGTTCTCTGAGAAATCCGGGACGCGCGCACTGACGGCGTCTGTAACAGACACGGCACAGGCACAGGTGTATGGAGCACTTGCCACGCAGGCTGTCTGGCCACTGCTGGTTTCAGAGGGCTCATCCTTGCCTGACTGTCCTGTTTAAGGGAAGTCTGCTGAGCCAGGAAGTGCAAGGCCTCCCCTCACACTTCGCTGACACATCTCTGCATGTGCGTGGAGCTCTCCCCAAAGCCCTCCAGAGCAGCGTTACACAATCGGGTTACTCTCTTGCACCCGAATCTCCGCCTGTAGCCGGGGGAGGCTGAAGTCTCTCAAGGAGTCTGCTCTGAGTCTGGGAAACTGGGTTTGTGCTTTTAACCGGCTTTCCTGAAAACCTTGATGTTTTTGGTGGTGCTGAGTTTTGCGGAGAATATTATTTCTCAATCAATCCTTTCTCTTTCTCTTGTAAAATTTCCTGTCGTCTTCCGTGATTCTCTCCGGAGCTTTTACTTCCTTTTGCAATCAAGGGTGGGCAGGCCGCCAGGCAAACGTTATAAATGTCCCCATCTATGTGGGAAGATATATTCAGTTTTCACATGACCCAGATAAGAAACTTTCGGTATGAAAGAGAAGAATTTAATCACCACACCAAGCATGACATACAAAATTTGGCTCTGCTCATTCTGATTCACTTCAGCTGTTCACTCCCCCAGACCACAGTGCAAAGTCCAAAAACATTTTTTATTATCATCGTCTTGAGTCCCGATAAACAAAGGGCGTGGTGGCACATGTGACTCATTTATTAGGGAGTGCGATCCCAGGCACAGGAGTGGGTGGAAAAGGGTAGTGCACGCGAACAGAGGTTGAGCAGGGAAAGAGCGACCCCTTATCAGTCACCATTCGCTCATGGGTCAGCCTCTCTCTCAGGCCTCTCTCTGTAGCAATCCCCAATTGTCCACCGGTAACCATCCATGCGAGATGTATTTGTCTTCCAAAACACAAATTCATATCACTTTGTAAGCTGTATCCTGAAACAGCCCTTATTAGTCAAGAAATGCAGCCATAATTTTGGTAACAACATGGCATATCTTTTTAAATTCATTAACAGCTGTGGAATGATTAATTTCTCAGGCTTGATGAAATCAATAGACTTGATTTAACATAAGATATAAAGCCAAATAGATAAGCTCTTCTCTCCTTCTCCCCTGGGCCACCGGCACTCATATGTACTACAAAAAGCTCCCTAGAAAACAGAAGGTATTCATAGTTCTAGAAAGAAATCGAAACAGGAAGGGGTACATGCCCTGTTCTAGGGGCGATTGTAGGCTTTGTTGGTTGCCAACGACCCTGCAAACTCTTAGCAAGAAGAAGGGGTATCTTCATGTCTCGTACGTGTACAGCAAAGGGCTGACTTAACTGATGTGTTCGATACATCTCTGAATATAGTACTTTACTTATAATCAGGTAAGTGGGCGCAACTCAATCCTATGGAAATCCCAGGCTTTTCTCAGGCAGTGTTTATCTCAGCGTAGGAGTTCTGACTAGTTGTTTCATTATTCACACATAACATGGAATGTAGTTATCCTATATAGATAAACTCAGTAGCCTTTGACCTCTTGTGTTATGTTTGTTTTTCAAATAATGAAGTGTCTGTGAGCCATACATCATCACCATTTTTCCTGATTTGCAAAAATCACTTCTCCCCTTTTTAAGCTAAGATTCCCTCTGGCTAGATGAAATTTAATGAGCTGACCTCTCTTGCATAATTCCCTTCAAAGATGTACAGAGAGATATTCTTTTACTACATTTATAATTATATACCAATTTTGTAGAATCCTCAGCAACATGCCTGGAAGAAAACTCTCACAGATTGGTATATGTGATGAGAAATTATTCCCACAATTTTGTATTCTCTCATGCAATCTGCTTGTGGCAAGGGAAGGCATTAATATGGAAGAGTGTATTTTAAAATAGTAGCAACTGGATGAATGAATCATTTAGTCAAAAGGCAATAAAACGTAAGGTTTTGTGATTCTACCATAATGTCTGCAGGAGGGTGATATGTTAAGTAGCTCAAGTAATCCTACTCGGAGCTAGGTGAGCAGCAAGTCTCTCTTGGATTTATCCCTGCATTTATTCAGGTGTCTTTACACAAGCCTCTTCCTGGTTGCATTAGTGTCTCCTCTATTTACTGTGGCTTCGTAAGAGGAGTGGAGAGGGTTGGTGTTGAATGAGGCAAGGTGGCTATATGGATGGGGCAGGGAACATAAGAGGGTAATGTGGCACATTTTCAGGGCAATATTTTGAAAGCAGACTTACTTGGAAATTCACACCATGGCCCTCATGATGAAACCATCGCTTGCCTGTGTTCTCTAATACGTGCTTACCAGTTGATAGCCTAAAGGAATAAGTCTTGAAATTTCTGACTTAGAAACTTAGCATCTCTACCTAAAGAGAAATCCTGGGGGGTGGAAGGAGGGGAATCAACATAAAATCAATGCATGGGACATTTCAAAGAGAACAAGGTACCAGGTAATAAACAGGATGCTCTATGAAGATGGCTCCTAAGAGACTGCCATCATCCGCTCCATCCTATTTCAGTGGAGTCTTTGTTCAAAGCAATAGGTAACATAAAGTTGAATGCAGTTTTGAATGTGGGAAAGACTTTATATTTGATAGCATTTGTGTGTTATTACCCCATGTACCTCCCATACACGGGCATAGTTGTGTGAGTGTTTTGAAGGCTATCAGATGTAAAAGTTAGTACTCAATTTTGTATTGCTGTAAAATATCTGAGTTACTAAATTTCATTTGGCATGTTCTGAAAAGGAGTAACTTCTCAACTTCTCCTAAAATCTAAAATGGATTAGATGGCTGATTCTGTCGAGGATTATATTTTACCTCTGTACCATTCATTTTTCTCCCCAGGGAAGCTTGATATAAAACTAATTTTTTAAAATTTTTATTTACATTCTAGTTAGTTAACATATAGTGCAATATTGGTTTCAGGAGCAAAATTTGGTGATTTATCACTTACATATAACACCCAGTGCTTATTGTTAACAACTGTCCCCCTTAATGCCCAGCACCCGTTTAGCCCACCCCCACCCATCTCCCCTCCAGCAACCCTCAGTTTGTTCTCTATAGTTAAGAGTTTCTTATGGTTTGTTTCCCTCTTTCTCTTTTTCCCTTCCATTATGTTCATCTGTTTTGAAATCATATGTTTTGGTTGTAATAATATGATATTTGTCTTACTCTGACTAATTTCGCTTGGCATAATACACTCTATCTCCATCCGTATCATTGCAAATGGCAAGACTTCATTATTTTTTATGGCTGAGTAACATTTCAGTGTGTGTGTGTGTGTGTGTGTGTGTGTGTGTATGTATGTGTATGTGTGTATATATTTGTATATGTACACACGCATAAATATATACCACATCTTCTTTATCCATTTATCAGTTGATAGACATTTGGGCTCTTTCCATAGTTTGGCTCTTTTTGATAATGCTGCTGTAAACATTGGGGTACCCTTTGGGTAAATACCCAGTAGCGCAATTGCTGGATCGTAGGGTAGTTCTATTTTTAACTTTTTGAGGAACTTCCATACTGTTTTCCAGAGTCACTGCACCAGCTTGCATTCCCACCAACAGTGCAACACAGCTCCCCTTTCTCTGCATCCTCGCCAACACCTGCTGTTTCCTGTGTTGTTCATTTTAGCCATTCTGACAGGTGTGAATATTAACTCATTGTGGTTTTGATTTGCATTTCCCTAATGAGGAGTGATGTTGAACATCTTTTCATATGTCTGTTAGCCATCTAGATGTCTTTGGCAAAATGTCTATTCATGTCTTCTGTCCATTTCTTAACGGATTATTTGTCTTCTGGGTGTTGAGTTTGATAAGTTCTTTATAGATTTTGGATACAAATCCTTGATCGGCTATGTCATTTGGAAATATCTTCTCCCATTCCGTAGGCTGCCTTTTTGTTTGTTGATTGTTTCCTTTGCTTTGCAGAAGTTTTTATCTTGATGAAGACTCAATAGTTCATTTTTGCTTTTGTTTCCCTGGCCTCTGGTGACGTGTCTAGTAAGAAGTTGCTCTGGCCAAGGTCAGAGAGGTGTCCTCTTGTCCTGTGTCCTCTTCTAGGATTTTTATTGTTCCTATCTCACATTTAGGTCTTTCACCCATTTTGAGTTTATTTTTGTGTGTGGTTTAAGCAAGTGGTTCAGTTTCATTCTGCATGTCTCTGTCCAGTTCTCCCAACACCATTGGCTGAAGAGATGTCTTTTTGCCTTTGGATATTATTTCCTGCGGCTCTGCTTCTGGGTTTTCTATTCTGTTCTATTGATCTATGTGCCTGTTTTTGTGCCAGTACCATACTGTCTTGATGACTACGGCTTTGTGATACAGTTTTGGTTTTCTTTTTCAGGATTGCTTTGGCTATTCAGGATCTTTTGTGGTTCCATACAGATTTTAGAATTTAAAAGTGGTTAAATGCCTAATTGAAGTAACAATGAAAGTAAATTTGTAACAGAAATTAACCATGGATGAAGGATAGCGTTTTGGAGTTTTGATGTTTGACAACTTAAAAAAATTTTTTTTTACATTTATTTATTTTTGAGAAACATAGTGAGACAAAGCATGAGCAGGGGGGAGGCAGAGAGAGAAGGAGACACAGAATCTGAAGCAGGCTGCAGGCTCTGAGCAAGCAGTCAGCACAGAGCCTGATGCGGGGCTCGAACCCACAAACAGTGAGATCATGACCTGAGCCGAAGTCGGACGCTCAACCGACTGAGCCACCCAGGTGCCCCTGATGTTTGACAACTTTTTAAATGTTTATTTATTTGTTTCTGAGAGAGAGAAAGCGTGAGAACATGAACCAGGGGAAGGACAGAGAGAGAAAGACAGAGACAGAGACAGAGACAGGGACAGAGACAGAGAATCCCAAGCAGCTTCCTCCACGCAGTCAGTGTGGAGCCCACCATTGGGCTCAAACTCAGAAACTGTGAGATCCTGATCTGAGCTGAAATGAAGGGTTGGATGCTTAACTGCTTAACTAGTTGAGCCACCCAGGTGCCCCAATGTTTGACAATTTTTGTTTGCTTATTCTAACAACTCTAGCTCATGAAGCACTTTTCCATTTTGTAAGTATAGGATTATTTCTCAACTTGAATGACACCCTCTGAATAGCACTGTGATGCTAATGGTAATTTCTTTCTATGGGTTAAATTCCCCTAATCAGGAGACCAGGCAGATTAAATACACATGTCTAATATATTATATATATTATATATTATATGTATAATGCATTATATACTCATTATCTATGTTTTCACAGGCTATACATCTAAGTACATTTAAAATATCCCTATAAATAGTTACAAGTCAACATTTTCTAGGTAGTGCTGATATTTCGAGTGTCTGTAACAAAACCGAGAAGCTGATAAAGCCACGGCTGTGTCCTTCAGAGGTTACATGAATAGTAGCAATGGCTTTTCCTAATTTGTTTATGATGTGGCCAACGGTCCTCACCATTCAGGAGTCCCACTCTTGTTCCAGGTATTGACCTTGCAGTTCCCTTAATCACAGATTATACTTTTACCGGATCCAATCCCGCACCACATTTGGTTATATAGCATGGCATTGGCGACCCTTTACAGGCTGCCCTGAGCGCCTAAGTTCTCACAGAGCTGTAGTAATGTAGTTTTTCTGTATATTCTGTGCCTGGCCCTGCTTTTAAGAGCTCAAACAAAGTCTCTGATGTGGGTAAGGCAGGGAGAAAGTGGAGAGAGAAAACCATACAAGCAAGATCTCTCTCATGGACTCGCTGCCCTAAGTAAGACGTGACTTGTGCCCCTAGAAAAATGTTACAGTGAACATTTTTGTTGGTTTCGTGTACATGACCAAACACATCTGAACTTTCTGGGGGACAAAGCTAACGCTTAAAACCTGACATAGTCTCTATTACCTGTTTTTTAAAAATTTTTGTTAATGTTTACTTATTATTGAGAGACAGAGAGAGAGACAGCATGAGCATGGGAGGGACAGAGAGAGGGGGAGACACAGAATCTGAAGCAGGCTCCAGGCTCTGAGCTGTCTGCACAGAGCCTGACACGGGGCTTGGACTCACAAACCGTGAGATCATGACCTGAGCCGAAGTCAGAAGTTTAACCCACTGAGCCACCCAGGTGCCCCGATTACCTGTTTTTTTAATGTACTTTTCTAATATATGATGAGAAAGGGAGAGATGTTTACATTAAGTCAAATTTTACAACGCAGACAAGGTATTCTACTCAAGACTCCCATACAAACCATAACACCAAATGCCAAACCTAGCTGGTTAAAACAAAAAAAAAGGAGAAGAAGAAAAAAGATAAATGAACACAATACAAAAGAATCTGTTTTTTCCCCTCTACTGTCATGCAGTCAAGAAAGGTGATGTTCCACTTTGAAAATATCTCCAGGTTCTGTGGAAGGGTGCTATCGTTAATTTGGCCTCTGTGTATATCTAATTATATAAAATAACTCCTGTTTTAGGCCTCTTATGCCATGGTTTAAAATCCTAGCACCCATTCAATTCAGTCTTTTGTTTCCTATACATTCATTTAGAGTGCTTTTATTTTTTCTCAGTATGCCTACCGTGGAGTAGGTACTTCTTTGTACTAAGCTAGTTTCTCCCGAAATACAAATGATTACCATGCATTATCTTTAACTAGCACAGCTTAATTTGCCAATTTGCAGTCCCCTCACAGAGAGCGAGGTCCTACAGCAAAGAGTAAGTTTTGATGTGGCTGTTGGAAATAAGGCTGTTACTTGCCACAGATTGCTTCCTAAGTGGAATGCCACACTGAGGTATTTTGTTTAAACAAAGAATACCAAAAGCATAAGAGAAGTGTGTGTCAGGAAGAAGGTGGCAAGTGGTAAGAAAAGGTGTTCTTAAAATAAACTTGCCAAGACTATAGTAAATGAGGCATGGAGTTGAGTGCCTCCAACGTCAGATTAGGGTGAACAACCATCTAGATTTGTCTGGCGTGGAAGAGTTTCCTTGGATGTTGGACAGTTAGTGCTAAAACCAGCACAGTTGTTCAACCTAACCCAAGCCTATTGGAATCTTAGTTGGGATTATGACACTCAAACAGTAGAAAGAAATTACATAGCAAGGACCAGAAGATTCTCTCTGGGTATCAATTTTATTTCTACTTTCTTATTAGGATAATAAAAAAAAAAGTCACTTAGCTCTTAGAACTCCTTGTGCTACTTGAAAATTATTCATCACCTAAACTCATTTGATACTTCTAAAACTGGTTCTTTAAGGAAAAATATCAAGGCTCATAACTTACAAAATTAGTTAAAAAGACTGTAGCCACCCTTATAGTGCTGGGAAATTTAATTTTTTCTGCTATTAAAATGACTGCCTTTTAGGTCAAATAGATAAAATTTTGTATATTTTTGTGATTAACCTAGAAGTATCACATTAAACTGTTAAAATGGAATAAATATATATTCTAAGGTCACTCATTTACTTTTGCCCACTTTACCACTTCAAGTATAAGTAAATATAATTAACATTTATGTAGGGTCATGCAATTTAAAAATATATTAAGATATTTGATTAGTTATACATATCAAAAAAAGGTTTTTTTTTTCCAGGAAAAATTTAATATCCAAATAAATCTCAATATATCTTTAACCAAATAGTTCACATTCCACTTTATTTTATTGTCTACATCTGAATTCTAAAATGCTTTATATTTATAAAAAACAACTCTTTTTTTATAATTTAACTTTATTTTTTTATTTTTTAAGATTTACATCCAAATTAGTTAGCATATAGTGAAGCAATGATTTCAGGAGTAAATTCTTTAATGCCCCTTAACCATTCAGCCCATTTCCCCTCCCACAACCCCTCCAGCAACCCTCAGTTTGTTCTCCATATTTATGAGTCTCTTTTGTTTTGTCCCCCTCCCTGTTTTTATATTATTTTTGTTTCCCTTCCCTTATGTTCATCTGTTTTGTCTCTTAAAGTCTTCATATGAGTTAAGTCATAGGATACTTGTCTTTCTCTGACTGACTAATGTCACTTTGCATGACACCCTCCAGTTCCATCCAGGTACTTGCAAATGGCAAGACTTCATTCTTTTTGATTGCTGAGTAGTACTCCATTATATATATATATATATACCACATTTTCTTTATTTATCCATCTATGGACATTTGGGCTGTTTCCATACTTTGGCTATTGTTGATAGTGCTGCTATAAACATGGGGGTGCATGTGTCCCTTCAAAACAGCACATCTCTATCCCTTGGATAAATGCCTAGTAGTGTAATTGCTGGGTAGTTCTATTTTTAGTTTTTTGAGGAACCTCCATACTGTTTTCCAGAGTGGCTGCAGCAGCTTGCATTCCCACCAACAATGCAAAAGAGATCCTGTTTCTCCACATCTTCACCAACATCTGCTCTTGCCTGAGTTGCTAACGTTAGCCATTCTGACCGGTGTGAGGTGGTATCTCAGTGTGGTTTTGATTTGTATTTGCCTGATGATGAGTGATGTTGAGCAGTCTTTCATGTGTCGGTTGGCCATCTGGATGTCTTCTTTGGAGAAGTGTCTATTCATGTCTTTTGCCCATTTCTTCACTGGATTATTGGTTTTTTGGGTGTTGAGTTTGATAAGTTCTTTGTAGATTTTGGATACTAATCCTTGATCTGATATGTCATTTGCAAATATCTTCTCCCATTCTGTCTGTTGCCTTTTAGTTTTGCTGATTGTTTCCTTTGCTATGCAGAAACTTTTTATTTTGATGAGGTCCCAATAGTTCATTTTTGCTTTTGTTTCCCTTGCCTCCAGAGACATGTTGAGTAAGAAGTTGCAGCGGCCAAGATCAAAGAGGTTTTTGCCTGCTTTCTCCTGGAGGATTTTGATGTCTTCCTGTCTTACACCGAGGTCTTTCATCCACTTTGAGTTTATTTTTGTGTATGTGTAAGAAAGTGGTCTAGGTTCATTCTTCTGCATGTCGCTGTCCAGTTTTCCCATCACCATTTGCTGAAGAGACTGCCTTTATTCCATTGGATTTTCTTTCCTGCTTTGTCAAAGATGAGTTGGCCATATGTCTGTGGGTCCATTTCTGGGTTCTCTATTCTATTCCATTGATCTTATCTGAGTGTCTGTTCTTGTGCCAGCACCATACTGTCTTGATGTTGACAGCTTTGTAGTATAGCTTGAAGTCTGGGATTGTGATACCTTCTGCTTTGGTTTTCTTTTTCAAGATTGCTCTGGCTATTTGGGGTCTTTTCTGGTTCCATACAATTTTTACAATTATTTGTTCTAGCTCTGTGAAGAATGTTGGTGTTACTTTGATAGGGATTGCATTGAATATGTAGATTGCTTTGGGTAGTATCGACATTTTAACAATATTTGTCCTTCCTTTCAGGAGCATGGAATCTTTTTCCATTTCTTTGTGTCTTCTTCCATTTCTTTCATCAGCTTTCTATAGTTTTCAGTGTATAGATTTTTCACCTCTTTGGTTAGATTTATTCGTAGGTATTTTATGGTTTTTGATGCAACTGTAAATGGGATCAATTCCTTGATTTCTCTTTCTGTCACTTCATTGTTAGTGTATAGGAATGCAACTGATTTCTGTGCATTGATTTTATATCCTGAAACTTTGCTGAATTCATGAATCAGTTCTAGCAGTTTTTTGGTGGAATCTTTTGGGGTTTCCATATAGAGTATCATGTCATCTGTGAAGAGTGAAAGTTTGACCTCCTCCTGGCCGATTTGGATGCCTTTTATTTCTTTGTGTTGTCTGATTGCAGAGGCTAAGTCTTCTAATACTATATTGAATAACAGTGGTGAGAGTGGACGTCCCTGTCTTGTTCCTGACCTTAGGGGGTAAGCTCTCAGTTTTTCCCCATTGAGGATGATATTAGCATTGGGTCACTCGTATATGGCTTTTATCATCTCTAGGTATGCTCTTTCTATCCCTACTTTCTTGAGGGTTTTTATCAAGAAAGGATGCTGCATTTTGTCAAATGCTTTCTCTGCATCTATTGAGAGGATCATATGGTTCTTGTCCTTTCTTTTATTGATGTGATGAATAACGTTAATTGTTTTGCGGTTATTGAACCAGCCCTGCATCCCAGGTATAAATCCCACTTGGTCGTGGTGAATAATTTCTTTAATGTATTGTTGGATCCAGTTGCCTAATATCTTGTTGAGGATTTTTGCATCCATGTTCATCAGGGAGATTGGTCTATAGTTCTCCTTTTTAGTGGAGTCTCTGTCTGGTTTTGGAATCAGGGTAATGCTGGCTTCATAGAAAGAGTTTGGAAGTGTTCCTTCTGTTTCTATATTTTGGAACAGTTCCAAGAGAATAGGTGTTGACTCTTCCTTAAACGTTTGGTAGAATTCCCCTGGAAAGCCATCTGGCCCTGGACTCTTGTTTTTTGGGAGATTTGTGATTACTAATTCGATTTCCTTACTGGTTATGGGTCTCTTCAAATTTTCTATTTCTTCCTGTTTCAGTTTTGGTAGTGTATATGTTTCTAGGAATTTGGTCATTTCTTCCAGCTTGCCAATTTTATTGGCATATAATTGCTCATAATATTCTCTTATTATTGTTTTTATTTCTACTGTGTTGGTTGTGATCTCTCCTCTTTCATTCTTGATTTTACTTATTTGGGTGTTTTTGTTTTTCTTCTTGGTCAAACGGGCTAGTGGTTTGTCAATTTTGTTAATTCTTTTAAAGAACCAGCTTCTGGTTTCATTGATCTGTTCTACTGTTTTTTTTTGTTTTGTTTGGTTTTTTTTTTTTTGGTTTTGATAGCATTAATTACTGCTCTAATCTTTATTATTTCCTGTCTTCTGCTGGTTTTGGGTTTTATTTGCTGTTCTTTTTCCAGCTCCTTAAGGCATAAGGTTAGGTTGTGTATCTGAGATCTTTCTTCTTTCTTTAGGAAGACCTGGATTGCTATATACTTTCCTCTTATCACCGCTTTTGCTGCATCCCAGAGGTTTTGGGTTGTGGTGCTATCATTGTCATTGACTTCCATATACTTTTTAATTTCTTCTTTAACTGCTTGGTTAGCCCATTCATTCTTTAGTAGGATGTTCTTCAGTCTCCAAGTTTTTGTTACCTTTCCAAATTTTTTCTTGTGGTTGATTTCGAGTTTCATAGCATTGTGGTCTGAAAATATGCACAGTATGATCTCGATCTTTCTGTACTTACTTAGGGCTGATTTGTGTCCCAGTATATGGTCTATTCTGGAGAACGTTCCATGTGCACTGGAGAAGAATGTATATTCTGCTGCTTTAGGATGAAATGTTCTGAATATATCTGTTAAATCCATCTGGTCCAATGTGTTCTTCAAAGTCATTGTTTCCTTGTGGATTGTTTGACTAGATGATCTGTCCATTGCTGTGAGTGGGATGTTGAAGTCTCCTACTATTATGGTATTACTTTCGATGAGTTTCTTTATGTTTGTGATGAATTGATTTCTATATTTGTGTCCTCCCACATTTGGCACATAAATGTTTACAATTGTTAGGTCTTCTTGTTCTATAGACCCCTTGATTATGATATAATGCCCTTCTGCATCTCTTGATACAGTCTTTATTTTCAAGTCTAGATTGTCTGATAGAAGTATGGCTACTCTGGCTTTCTTTTGTTGACCATTAGCATGATAGATGGTTCTCCATCCCCTTATTTTCAATCTGTAGGTGTCTTTAGGTCTAAAGTGGGTCTCTTGTAAACAGCATATAGATGGGTCTTGTTTTCTTATCCATTCTGTTACCCAATGTCTTTTGATTGGAGCATTGTGTCCACTGACATTTAGAGTGAGTACTGAAAGATATGAATGTATCGCCATTATGATGCTTGTAGAGTTGGAGTTTCTGGTGGTGTTCTCTGGTCCTTTCTAATCTTTTGTTGCTTTTGGTATTTATATATATATATTTTTTTTTTTTTTTTCATTTTTTCTCCCCTCAGAGAGTCCCCCTTAAAATTTCTTGCAGGGCTGGTTTAGTGGTCACAAACTCTTTTAATTTTTGTTTGTCTGGGAAACTTTTTATCTCTCTATTTTGAATGACAGCCTTGCTGGATAAAAAATTCTTGGCTGCATATTTTTCTGATTCAGCACACTGAATATATCCCGCCACTCCTTTCTGACCTGCCAGGTTTCTGTGGATAGGTCTGCTGCCAACCTGATCTGTCTTCCCTTGTAAGTTAGGAACTTTTTTTCCCTTGCTGCTTTCATGATTCTCTCCTTGCCTGAGTATTTTGTGAATTTGACTATGATATGCCCTGTTGATGGTCAGTTTTTGTTGAATCTAATGGGGGTCCTCTGTGCTTCCTGGATTTTGCTGTCTGTGTCTTTCCCCAGGTTAGGAAAGTTTTCTGCTATTATTTGCTCACATAACCCTTCTACCCCTATTTCTCTCTCTTTGTCCTCTGGGACCCCAATTGATTCTGATGTTGTTCCTTTTTAATGAGTCACTGATTTCTCTAATTCTTAAATTGTGCTCTTTTGCTTGTGTCTGTGTTGGTTAAATCCCTGGCTGTTGTTTCTTCGTGCTCTTTCTTTTGGGGTGAATTCCTTCATTTTGTCATTCTGAAGGGAGAAAAGGAATTAATGAGGTAGAAAGATGGAAATTAAAAAAAATTAAAATTAAAAAAATATTTAAATTAAAAATTAAAAACACACCCACACAAAAATTGAATAGATGATGCTAGATCCTAGGTGTGTTTTGGTCTGGGTATAGAAAGTGATTTGACAGATTAGAGAAACAAAAAAAAAAAGGGGGGGGGAGAAAAAAAGGAAATAGTTTCAGAATTTGAAAAAATGAATACACTAAAGTAGACTCAAATACACAAAAGTAGAGAATATAGTAAGAAAAATTATAGAAAAATATTTTTAATAAAAATTAAAAAGAAATATGAAATTTTTCATTTTCTGTATTTAAGAAAAAAGAAAAGAAATGAAAATGAAAAAAGATTAAAAAAAGAAAAAAGAAAAGAAAAGACAAAAAAAAGAAATCGTTTGAAAATTTGAAAAAGTGAATACCCTGTAGTAGACTGAAATAAAATGATGGGAGTAAGATAGAATTAGAGAAAATTTACATAAAAGCAAAAAAATATAGTAATAAAAATTAAATAAAAATATTTTTAAAAGAAATTGAAGTAAAAATGAAGTTTTTCTCTTTCTGCTTCAAGAAAAAAAAAGAAATGAAAAAGAAAAAAAGAAAAAGAATAAAAAGGAAATTGTTCAAAAATTTGAAAACGTGAGTACACTGAAGTAGACTAAAATAAAATGATGGAAGTAAAGTCAAATTTGAAAAAATTTACACAAATGTAAAAAATATAGTAATAAAAATTAAAGACAGATATTTTTAATGAAAATTGAAAATAAAAATGAGTTTTTTCTCTTTTTTTCGGGGCTTCTTGCTCCCCAAGTTCAGCTCTTCATGTCATGTACCTGCTGAATTCTGTGGTTCAGGTTGTGCAGATTGTTGTGTTAATCTTCCAATCAGTTTTCTAAGTGTGTAGGATGGGTTAGGGTTGGTCTGGCTGTATTTCATGGACACAAGACACACAAAAAGCTTCCATGCTGTTCCGCCATCTTGGCTCCTCCCCAAAAGAACTCTTTTCTAAATACAAATGATCACATTTCACAAATGAATCAATTTTAATAAGGTTGTCAATGAGTAAAATAGTCTTTTTTTTCCAATGTTTATTTATTTATTAAGAGAGAGAGCACACAAGCAGGGAAGGGGCAGAGAGAGAGGAAGAGAGAGAATCCCAAGCAGGCCCTGTGCCATCAGCATGGAGCCTGTATGAAGTTAGATCCCACAAGCCATGAGATCATGACCTGAGCTGAAATCAACAGTTGGTTGCTTAATTGGCTGAGTCACCCAGGCACCCCAATGAGTTAAATATTCTTAAGTATAGATATTATTGATTTAGTTTAAAGATGTTTAAATACAAGCAGTGCCTGAAATTGGGGAAATCGGTAAAAAAGAATTGTCATGCTAATAGTGTAGTCATTGTGTAATAACAGGGGTGAAAAGTGCTTCCCTGACACCCTCAGCTGATAAGATTATATCCTCAGTCATGAGTCTGCCCTGTACATGATCGTTGTTATGAAATGCTCCAACAATTAGCTTGTGGAATAGAAACTCCTGTAGGAGACTCGTATGGTGGTGAATGGTTCGTGATGGTTTAAGGACATGAGATTTACTTTTAAAAACGTATTCTTTTTATTTGATCATTAATAATTGTGACTGTCCACTTTTTACACAACTATTGCCCCAAAAGAGAAAGGCAGACAGATGCACTAAATCTGAAAGAAAATCCATCAGGCCTTCTATACTTATTTTCATGGGTTTTTTTTTTTTTTTTTTTTTTTTTTTTTTGTACTTGTTATGATTCAGAAACTTTTTAATGTAATGTTTTTCCTTTTTTGGTGTACCTAATTGACTTTCACTTATTGAATAATTTGGTCCAAAGAAAGGCCAAGTTATTTAGATAAAAGAAAAGCCAAAATAAAAAGGAATAGGAACTGTGGCATCTCTGTTACTGTATGTATTCAAACTGAATTTCATTGATCACTAGGAGTCAAAACAAATTTTTAAAAAGTAAAATGGAAATATGTAGAAGAATTTTCTGGACCAGAAAAAGACAATGGCCTTTTTCTGGCTACTACTAAATAATGTCAGAACTTGGATTAATTATTGATAATATCCATCCTGAAGTCATATTGTAAGCTTGTGAAAAATGCATTCGCTAGTCCAGTTTTATCAGCTCTAGGAGTAAGTTTTTGTTTTTGGTTAACAAACTTTTCCTCAAGAAACAGAAAACAGAACTATATGTCATATATGTTTTCAAAAACCTCAGCTATCTGTTGCATGATCTCTCTTGCTCTGTTATGTAACTTTGATTCTTTTGTGAATTATTTTCATTTTAAAAATTTGTCTCATTTTGAGCACATTCTCAAAATGAGGAGACTAACCATAGCTCACATATTTTAGGAATATAATCACAAAGCAGAAAAACCCAAAGAACTTAAAGACCAGGAGTGTGTTTACTTACTCATGAGTCTAATAAGTATTTATTGAGCATTTACCACATGGCAAGCACTGCTGAATGTCTGGGGATATCGTGGCGAATAAGAAAAATGAGATTCCTGACCTCAAATCACTTACATTTCAGTAGATCATATGGGTGATAAACTCTAAAGCAATAAACTAAGAAAAGAACTTCAATTTGTGATGTGTGAATGCAGACAGAAAGTCAGGTGGTGAGATAAAAAGTGGTAGGTACCTCAAACCTACAATAGTCAGTTTCATGGAGCTAGAAAGCAGAATGGTGGTTACCAGGGTCTTCAGGGGGCGGGGAGGACAAGGCATGGAGGGTTAGTGTTGAATGAGAACAGAGTTTCAGTTGGGGGAGACGAAGCTGTTCTAAAGATGGGTCATGGTGAAGATTGCCAACAGTGTGAATGTATACAATGCCACTCAGCTGTATACTGAATCATGGTTATGATGGTAAATTTTACATGTGTATTTTACCACACACACACACACAAACTAGAAAATACAGTGGTAGGAAAAAAAGCTATCTACCTACCTGCCTACCTACCTACCTATTTATTTATTTCAAGTTTTTATTTAAATTTTAGGTAACATATAGTATAATATTGGTTTCAGGAGTAGAATTCAGTGATTCATCACTTATATACAACATCCAGTAGTCATCTCAACTAGTGCCCTTCTTAATACCCATCACCCATCTAGCCTATCTCTCACCCACCTCCTCCCTCCATCAACCCTCAGTTTGTTCTCTATTATTAAGAGTCTCTTATGCTTTGCTTCCCTCTTATTTTTCTCTTTCCCCTATGTTCATCTGTTTTGTTTCTTAAATTCCACATATGGGTGAAATCATATGGTGTTTGTGTTTCTCTGATTGACGTATTTCACTTAGCATGATCCACTCTAGCTCCATCCGTGTCATTGCAAATGGCAAGATTTCATTCTTTTTGATGGGTGAACAATATTCCATTCCGCAATACATACATATATATAGCACATCTTCTTTATGCATTCATCAGTGGATGGACATTTGGTCTCTGTCCATAATTTGGCTATTGTTGATAATGCTGCTATAAACATTGGCGTGCGTGGGTCCCTTCGAGTCAGTATTTTTGTATCCTTTGGGTATGTACCAAGTAGTGCAATTGCTGAGTTGTAAGGTGGTTCTATTTTTAACTTTTTGAGGAACCCCCGTACTCTTTTCCAAAAGAATTATTCGCAATCAAGCGGGATTTTGTCTTGGACTCCAAGTGTTGTTCAATAATTGCAAACCAATCAATGTGATACACCACACTAATGAAAGAAAGGATAAGAACCGTATGATCCTCTCAATAGATGCAGAAAAAGCATTTTACAGAGTACAGCATCCATTCTTGATAAAAACCCTCAACAAAGCAGGGACAGAGGGAACATACCTCAACATATATGAAACATACCTCGACATATACAAAAGTCATATATGAAAGATCCACACTAAAAAAAAAAAAAAAAAAAGAAAAAGCTATTTTAGGATAGTGATATAGAAAGATAATCCAGAGAAGGCAATACCTCAGAAGGTGAAAGAACCAAAGACACAAGTATACAAAGACTGGGGGAAAAGAGGATCCCTTTTTTGAAAACAAGCAGAGCTGAGTGCCTGGAAGAGGTACAAAAAACAACTGCTGTAACTTGGGCAGCCTGAGCCCACGGTGTGGTTGGTGTAGACGAAATTGGAGAAGTTTGCCCAAGTACCACAGCAAGTGACAAAGTCTGTCAGTTTTCCAGGTTGTGCTCCGCCTGAAAGTCACATCTTCCTGTCCCAAGACAACAGGGCTACATCTGAAGTCACTGCTGGTGGCACTGGAGAGTGAAAATGCTCAGAGCAGAGGACTGAGGGTGGCAGAATCTTCCCCGGTTAGAGAGAGAATTCCGTCACCACTAGGGCAACCAGAAGTGGGGCCCACACTTGCAGGTGCACTTAAAGAACAACTTCTTGATGGCACTTTAGAGACGGTACTAGCAACCGTTACTAGAAACAGCCCTAGAGATACACTTAAGATACAGCTTAAGTGTGAGTCACTACAAACAGGGAGGCTGAAAATGCCACACAGGCATGAGAAAGGCCCTGAAATAAGTGTAATGTGAGGCCATCTGTACGCATGGCCCCTTCCCTTTAATGTACTGCGACTAAAGATCTACCCTACGTGTAACAGAATGTTTGTTTCACTTCTCTTTGGTGGAGCCTCTTCCTCCAGGACTTGAAAATAGGATTGGTTTTCTATTATCTGCTTGAGAGTCCACCTTCACCTGTCTTCCCACTCTGACCTGGGCAGTGACCACTGCCCTGGGCTCACCCTTGGGCCTCTGCTGGCTTGGCTATTGATCAGTCCGACTCCGGAGTCCTGCCCGCTTCCTGCTTTCCCCAAAGTCCTGGAAACACAAGGCAAGTGTGGTGTCTCCTTTTGTGTTTTACTGAGAATGTTTAGAACAAAATAAAAGACTACTTTTCTGGGGTGCCCGGGTGGCTCAGTTGGTTGAGCGTCTGGCTTCGGCTCAGGTCATGATCTCATGGTTTGTGAGTTCCAGCCCCTCATCGGGGTCTGTGCTGACAGCTCAGAGCCTGGAGCCTGTTTCAGATTCTGTGTCTCCCTCTCTCTTTGCTCCTTTCCTGCTCGTGCTCTGTCTCTCTCTGTCTCTCTCAAAAATAAATAAACATTAAAAAACTTTTTTTAATAAAAAAAAGACTACTTTTCCTGTATATGTAGTAACCAGTCTCTATTAAAGGATGTTTTGTTACCAGTGGTCAGGGATCCTGCCATCCTGCCCAGCCTGTCTTTCCTTCCTTCCACCTGCTGTTCCAGAGTTCTACCAACCACACATTCCCACCTTCATTAGCAAACTCCAAAATTCCTGGTAGTGTATTTGGCAACACAAGTTAATTCTTCATCTGAAATATTCCCACTCAGAGGGCGCCTGGATGGCTCAGTCAGTTAAGCGTCCGACTTTGGCTCAGGTCATGATCTTGCAGCTCATGAGGTTGAGCCTGGTGTTGGGCTCTGTGCTGACAGCTCAGAGCCTGGAGCCTGCCTCAGATTCTGTGTCTCCCTCTCTCTCTCTATCCCTCCCTGGCTCATGTGCTAGGTCTCTTGCTCTCCCTCTCTGTCTCAAATGTAAATAAACATTAAAAATAAAATAAAAAATAAAATATTCCCACTTAGATCATCCTACGAGCGATTACACAAAAACAAGTGATCGCACCAATATGTTGCCATGATCCATATTTAAGCCATTTAAAGATTAAAGTGTGTATCTGTTAAATTTTCTCATTTTAAGAAATATTTTTCATGAGCCATATTTGATGGTCTGTTGTAACTGCTTTATCCTTACACCCTCAATTTAATGGAATATCAAAGAAAACCAATGTTTGGATAGCATTTTGTTTTGTTTTCAAAAAGTCTTCAAACATGTCATTACATCAACTCTGGGAAACACACAGAGATGACTGCTCATTGCTTGAGGATACTAAAGATCCAAGAAGTTTGAAAAATAGCCTGAGTCCTCCTACCTCCCCATGGAGTTAAAGATGAAGAGAAATGAACAGACTAGTGCACATACTTTTACCCCCAAGGTCAGTAAGCTCAGCAAGAGACACCCCAGTCCCCAAAGATATCCTAGTCTAAAGCAAGCAGACAACTAGGACTATGTGCTGGAGAAAGGGGACTGTGTGAAGTCTTTACCCAGCTGCTTCTCATCCTCTCTTAGGGGAAAAATTTCCCTGCAATCAAAAATACGAGGCCTGGGGCTTTGTAATATTGTGATTCATAACAAAGATATATATTTGGTCTTTGATTCCTTTTCTGGCACAGAACTCCTAAAGTGTTTGGAATTTCTTAAGTGATAAGAGCAGTAAAGGGCATTTGTTATGTTAATGAAGTAACTTTTGGACACACCTAAGGTTGGAGGCTGGTGACCAGGAGGACCAACCTTGTGACTGGAGGGTTGGAACTTTCAGTCCCACCTCCTGAGTTCCAGGGATGGGAGAAGACAGCAGGTAGAATCAGTTGCCAATGGCCAATGATTTAATCAACAGTGCCCATGTAATGAAGCCTCCATAAAAACTCAAAAAGGATAGAGTTTGTAGAGATTCTGGGTTAGGGAACGCATGGAGACTTGTGGAGAGTGGTACTTTAAGAGAGCATTTTACTCTATGACCTTGCTCCATTCCTTGCCCTGTGCGTCTTTTCTACTTGGCTGTTCCTGAGTTATATTCTTTTATGATAAACCAGTTGCCTAGTCAGTAAACTGCACTTCTGAGTTCTGTAAGCAACTCTGGCTAATTGACCAAACCCATGGAGGAGGTTGTGGGAAACTCCAACCTATAGCCTAGTCATCAGAATCACAGGTGACAATGTGGATTTGCAGTTGGCATTTGCAGGAGGGGGAGGCAGTCTTGTAGGACTGAGCCCTTAACCTGTGGGGTCTGACACTGTCTCCAGGTAATGAGTGTCAGAACTGAGTTGAATTGTAGGACATTAAGCGGGTGTCAGAGATTTGCTTGGTATGGCAAAAACACAAACAAAACAAAAAAAACCCAAGCATGGGTACAAATTGGGTACAAAATCTTAGGCTTCTTTCTGGGCTATCATTATATAACTGTTGCTCTCAAAAAGATTCTCATCTTCAGCTTAAAATAAGCTCAAAGATAAGGCTTACTTTTGTCTTGGAGGCAAAATAGAATAGTGACTTAAGGCTTTAGCTTTGGAGTCAGAAGGTCCAGGTGTGAATTCTGGATCTGCCAAAATTCTATGACTTTAGGCAATTTAAACCCTCTAAACTTTAGTCCTCTCCTCATAAAATGGTGATGATAATTGTATTTATTTCCTATGATTTCCATGAAGATTAAATGAGATGATTCATGCAAAGAGTTTGGCACATTGCAGGATACGGAGTCAGAATCAATAAATATTTAGAATAATGTATAAGGATCTTGTAGCACTCTTTAATTTTCTTTGGGAAGTCTCTGGGTTGTTTATGTTTCACTTTGTTTAAAAAAAAAAGAATTTTGTTCTAACAAACTGAATTAATGACTGAGCGGGAAAATACAAATTGGCTTCAATTAAAAGTTAAAACAGTTGGAACACATTTCCTGTCTTCAGAGTATAGATTATATAAAGGTAACTGGAGGTGTTTTAACTATAAGCTTCCAAGTCAGTCTCCATTTTTCTTTCCAAACACACATTTGTCCTTTAAGATTTTTAAAAATTCCACAAAGTTATATCGTCTTGAAGAGATAAAGACCTCTTCTCTTAGGTTTTTTTTTTTTTTTTTTTTTTTTGCATGAAATAAGCGGTCCTAAAAGTTAACTCTCATGATCATTAAAGTAGAATTATTAATAAACTCTTGAAAATACACATAAGGAAAAATAAGACCATGTTCATATTTCTCCTCTGGCCTCAAAGAGAGATCATTTGGTCACAGCTTGGAATCAGCCAGCAGCTCCACCATGGAAAGAAATGACCTATTTCACTTTGGTATTTCTCACTGGAGATTAAGATATATAAAAGTTTAACGGGTGATGTCTGCTGGAGAGATCTATTCAAGAAATCTGTATAAATATAGAGACATACAGTATATGCTTAACTTTATAAAACTATAAAAAATTACAATAAATGCATTTCAAATGAATGCATTTGACTTACAGTTTAATATATTAAAATTCTATAAACATTTTATTATAGCTTTTGGTCTGCCAATTCCAGGAGGAAAATACAATTAAAAAAAAAAAGTAATCTTAGATTTGTATTTCATGAATTTTTGCTTTTTTTTCCCCCCCCAATCTGGGTTGAAAATAAGTGCCAGACTTAATTCCATTCAACTATATTTTAAAAATAACTCCTTGAGTGATGAGATTATAACAACGGAAAGTCCTGAGTTGATTATAGATTGCTGTTCCTCTCTTTACTTTCTCAGCCCTTATTTCCCAGCCAGGGTCACAGCAGCAGAAACTGCCTCTCAGTTGGGTTGACAGCTGCAGGATCTGTAGGAGCTATTGGTGAGGGAGGGGCTGCTCTTACTATCCTTGTTGGCAAGCAGCTGGTTCTAGAGTTACTCTCACTCTTAAGCATCCCAACCCACTCGGTGTCTGACCCAGAAAATGGCATTTGATTGCTTTTGGACTTCATTATTTAGTTGTTTCGTGCCTCCAGAACAGTTGAAAGAAGTAGAGTGAGGCATGGAAAATAATTAAATAGCATCATGCTACAAATGGATGTAGTGTATACCTAGGTACCAAATTCAGTGCTAAATTAGGGTGTTGAGTGTGCCAGGACCTAGATATTCAAGAGACTAATCTTTGGATTGAGAGAGTTGCCTCAAGATTGGTTAAGGTTAGCATAGATGAAGAGAAGGAGGGCTTAACTGCAGTGTGTACATGGGAAACTCAAGAGTATATTTTCTGGTGGATTGGATGGTGCCCAATTGGGGAAGGCATTGACTGACCCCCAGATAGAGGAATCTGGGTTTGGTAATATAGAAAACAGGAAAAACTCAAGTGTTTTCGAGTAAGGGGAAAGCCTGGTGAAAAGCCACATGGCACCTTTAATTCTAAAACCTCAATTTTCCAACGTGTAAACATTGAAGTTCTTGTGCGCTCACATATTACAAATAGATCCTGTAAGGAAAAATTTGTTTGGGGGAAGGTAGAAATCAACAAATGTGTTATTGACATTCTGCTGTGAGAAGCTCATAATCTCTCAATTTGTGTTAACATTAATATTAACAGTATAGGCTCTTCTTTTCAGAGCTTGTTTATAATCCTTCCAGTCACTTGTTAATTCTAGCAATGGCTGTGACAGCTTCGTCTCCAGAATGACAATGACAAAGGTAAATAGGCTGACATCTATCGTGTCTGTGGGCGTTTAGGTAGGATAGCCACTGGTAGTACTTTATTTTGGGGTATGAAATTATATTCTTATTTCTGAGGTCCTGAAACACAGATTCTAAAGAAATCTAAAGGTGACTACAATGTAATGGCATCTGAGAGGAACCTTGGAAAAACTAGCCATTCATGTCAGCTGGGACGGGTGTGGGTTTCCAAGACGGAAGCAACAGCAGATCACATGTGTCGATGCTGGACCAAACCCAGGACTGCGGCCAGCAGGGGACCAGGAGTACCAAGTGCTCTGTGAGCCAGGAACAAAGGCATCAGCATCACAGTGTGAGACCCGGTTCACCCTTGTATTTGCTGAAAGAGGACTTTGGCCAAAAGTACAAAATTAAAGGTGGCTTTCTGAAAACCTGGCTTTAAATTCACATTACTACATTTCTTAGGGTTTCCACAAGGCTCAATAAGTTGTTTATAAATGAATACTTCAAAAAATTATAATTGGACGGCGTATTATAAAACAACATGCGAATATGTATTTTTTCCTAATTTTTAGGACAGTTTTACACTATCAATTCAAAATTTCCAGTTTAATTGCTTAATGTGCCGAAGACTAATATTTCTCCAAACAAGACAAACACTAACAGACGTCCTGTACTTAGAGTGCTTTCTGTTATTCCCATATTCCAGGGGATGACTGGAATTCATGTTCTCAAATCTAGGAAAAAATATCTTTGAGACCATAATGGATTTTATGTAGGTTTTCCCTTTTGGCGCTCCTTTTAAAAGGCACTGCACTTCATCTTCAAAATTTAAAGGCCACTGACATGCAGAATGATAATAAAATAGATGTCTCATTGTTAGTGTGGAAAGTTTTACAGCTGGGTTTTAATTAAGTTATTTTAAATGGATATTTCAAAACCTGAGTGGGTGTTTTAATAATGTGTTAATGTATGCAGCTGATGGTGTCTTTTCTCCCATTGGATTATCAGTGAATTTAGACTTTTATAGGGATTTGTCACTGTCATTTCTTCCTCGACACCCTTTTTTTGTTCCCTGGATAGGCATTCTGGTGGCAACCTTGAAAACATGAATAACCAGGAAACAAAACTGCGAAGCCGTATTATATGGCCTCACCTCAAATCCACTGTACGTCTGTACCTCTTATGTCCACGTGGCTGAAGATGCCAAACGACGTTTCTGGTTCATAAAGAAGTATGTCATCTGAAGATCAAGCACAAGGGAAATTGTTCTGAACCCAGATCCTGTTGTTTAAGATACACTGGGGCCTGCTTGACATACTGGAGGAGAAGAATGAGCGGGTGGACCCAGAGTAGTCTGTGGTCTAGCAGCAAGTCCAGTCTCTGAATCATTTCATTTTTTATTACCAGGAACTCTGAGTTCTAACTGGTGCTGGAATCCACTTGAGATCTCTGAAGATGAGATTTAGGCTGACAAGACTCCCTGGGCCCTGCTGCAAGCCCAGAGCTGATAATACCACTCCCTCCTGAGAGCATCCCACAGCCGGCCCACCGACCAGAACTTCTGACCCCAGACTATGTTTGCAGTTCGTGTAATAGGCACAACAGGCTTTCATTCTAAGAGTTGCCTTCTTACGATCTCTGGTAGCTAAAGCAAGCTTCCACCCAGATGTCTACTATGACCCTGGGCTTCTCGTTCTTGGTGTACATCTCACATACATGTCTGCTTTCCCACACTTCCAGCCCTCTCCTAATGGTGGCCCAGTAGCGTCATTTTGCTTATATGCATTCTAGCCAATGTTGAGGCATTAAAGAGCATTCAAGAAAAGTTAAGACAATCTGTGAGTTGGACCTATGCCAACGCTGACGTCATCTTATACCATAAAGTACTGTGCTAGAGTGTCAAGAGAGAAAGGAGAGGGGCACCTGGGTGGCTCAGTCAATTAAGGGTCCGACTCTTGATTTCAGCTCAGGTCATGATCTCACCATGCGTGAGATCGAGCCCCATGTTGGGCTCTGCCCTGACAGTGTGAAACCTACTTGGGATTCTCTCTCTACTTCTCTCTCTGCTCCTCCCCACCCTCATTCTCTGTCAAATAAATAAATATTTTAAAAAAAGAAAAGAAAAGAAAAAGGCGAAATAGCTGTACTACTGTTCTACTCACTAGCCAAATTTGAGGGGTTCAAGGTAGTACATTCAGTTTTCATGCCTCGATGCTGCAATGACATTATTTATTACAGGAATGCACTGATGTATAGAAATGATTAGATGGCTAAAAATTCAGAATATAAGAAAAAATAAATGTGGCATCCTGAATGGAAGTTGCAAATTCTAGGATACCCTGTACAGTTTCAATGGGCAATGCTAGTTGTTTTGATAAAGTAGCGAAGAGGAAGCAATCTGGACTTGGGCTATCCACATTCACATCCTGGTTCTACTACTCTTACTACTTGTGTCTGACGTTGGGCAAGTTCCTTAACTTCTCCAAGCTTCAGTGTCCCTGACTGTGAAACGGTAATGCAGACCTTCTGTGATTGTTGTAAGGATTTCAGGAGTTAGTATACAATTAGAAAGGCACTCAAGCAATCCTATGTATTAACCGTTACTGGATCAAACAGTAAAAACCGAGTGCATCAGTTTGAATCAGTGCTAGAAAAATAACTCAGTTAAAGGCAAGTAAAAATGCATGCTTGAAGAAAAGCACGTTCACTCTATAGCAGATAAGAATCTGGCAAATATTTTCAGTATACAAATCACAAATAGAAGATGCAAATTGAGTCATCCCAAATCAGTTTTTTCAGTAAGTTGTGTTCTACTCAGTTTCTAGCGGCAGAATGTTTTAAACAATCCCTTTTAAGCTCTTTGATTGCTAACATCCCGAAGGTAGTTTTACAAATTTGTTCATTTGTCCCTTATTCTCAAATTTCTCACATGCCCCAAGTCTACGATGCCTACCAGCCCTTCTATCATTCACCTGGGCTGTCCCCATTTTCCTCCTATGTCTTTACTAAGAGGGAGCTTTAGAAATGAATACCTCCAGATTTTAATTCAAAACAAATATTTCACTCTTCTCCAAAAAGTGCCTATCTGTATTAACATGATGCTTGTTTGGCCCCAGCATAGAACCCAGGATGGAAAAAGGAATTGAAAGATGTATTATGTAAGGTGGCCCCAGAATTCAGCGGGAGGAAACTACCAATAAACAATTACCACAAAATTAGATTGAGTTTCTGATATATTTAGCCAAAGATGTAGACACAGTCCACAGCAGGTGGAGTCTTGTAGACCGGAGCACATCAGTTTCTCCCTGTTTGACAGTCTTGCATATTCATTCAGGAAAAAGGAGTATGCTAAAAATTGATACATGGATGGGCAGACACGGTGCCCCTCTTGATTCCTGATGGGAACCAGCGACCAGCAAGACTCCATGTGCATCTAGAAGGAGGATGAAGAGCTGTCAGCCTGGTGCTCCTGATTTCTATCTCTAATTTCACAGTGTTCCATTTCCCAAGCTCCAGCCTCTACTCATCTCTTACTCTGCCATGGTACAGGCAGTTTGGCTCTGACCTTTGTCTGATCAAAAATCCAATTATCCACAAAATACTATACTCGTCCAAAAAGAAAATTATAGTAGGTGATATCTTTACTGCAAATAGAAGCATTTGGTCAGGGTAATTTCATAGCCTAAAGAAAAATTAGGCAAACTTATATGTATGTGCAGTCATGATTATGGCTATATGTATCGGTCTTCTTGGGCTGCTATAACAAAATGCCATAGACTGGGTGGCTTAACCAACAGAAATTTACTTTCCCATAGTTCTAGAAGCTGAGAAGTCCCAGATCAAGGTCCTGCAGGGTTGGTGTCTGGTGGGACCCGTCTTCCTGGCTTACAAAGCCAGGACACAAAGCTGTGTCCTTACATGGCCTTTCTTCTGTGCCTGCACATGGAAATGTCTCTCTTCTTATAAAGCCACCAATCTGTTGAGATTAGAGCTCCACCCTTATGACCTCATTTCATCTTCATTACTTCCTAAAAGCTCCATCTCCAAATATAGTCACATTGAAGGTTAGGGCTTCAGTGTAGGAATTTGGAGACAGGGGCACAATTCCATCCATATCCTATAACGGTCATATGGACATCACTCATAAAATTTTTTTCAGGAAATTAACATATTGTAATCAATTGTGAAGTCATCCTATTTACTCTATAGCCCATACCAGTCACTCTGTCTTTCACTTCTAGGCCTCTCTCAATAATAGGATAGCTTTTCTTATCACCTTTTATTCCTGATGAGTTCAGTCAACACATCCAGCATTATTTCAGCAGTTGGTACATAAAATCAACAACGCTGCTTTTCGCACACCAGCCAATTTCTTATGTCATACCGGCCAGTTCTGTCTTCTGACATTTGAACCTGTGGCACTTTTCCTATTCGGGCTTCTCTAGTAGTTCATTGCACACTACAGCACCTAATGTCTCTGAGATGTGGAGGCTGTACCAGAAGTAGTAGCCGCCTCGCATCCATATGAGATGGCATGTCGTATCTGAAGCTCAGCTCCCCACACTTCTGAGACCTCACTATTTGTCAAGAAAAGGAGACCTTAATTGTGGTCATTGTATTTTCACCCTGTCTCCCTGAGGTTTTTCAGATTCCAACCCCAGTATATCACTCTTGATTTCCCTCTACTTACCATTAAAGTCTTCTGAGTATTCTTCCCGTCATGCCCGTGAACACATGCGCTATTCCCACCACCACTTTACCTCTAAGCACATAAACGCTGTCCTTTCAGGGTCCGTTTGTCCATTATTGCCATGCAGTGACCTCTCTTCAGCAGAGAGCTTGTATCTCACAGGCCCTATAGATCACTTGCCCTGCGTATATTGAGAAAACGTCACAGAACTCAAGCCGTCAGACCAAAGCCTAGCCTGTTGTCCTAATTACGGGCAATGCAGCTTGGAGTTTTCTTGAATATTTTCCAAGAAAGTAAGCATACACTCCCCTGATAGTCCCGGCAGGTGCTACTGTGATAAAAGAACACTAAAATTGACACTTTATGACATACATCATACGTGTCTGGCAAATCTAAACCTAGAAGCTATTTTAGATGGCTCTGAGGTATTTGGGGAATCGTTTTAAAAACTTCAGTGGTTTCTCAATCAACAGGGGAAATAGTATAAAAACTTCTTTTTTACTAATAATCTTCAGTTTATTATGACTTTATTCAATGCTTTTCCTGTCCAAGACCTCACTTACCTGATCTTTCTCCTGACTGTAGCTGAAGAGATTCATGATAGAGGCTTGAGCTAAACTGGATCATGAGGTTATTGTGGTTTTTGTTTTGTTTTTTATGGTAGGAATTTAGAATGGAGACTGAGAAGTTAATCACTCTCTATGGGCCCCTTGAGCTAAAGGCATATGAGTCCAAGACCTGCAGGATATTCTTCCGCCATAGAGAGAGCCAGGCTACAGAGAATGATGCTTGAAGCTCAGGCACAAGGAGAAGCAGAATTAGGATCCAGGCAGCCACAGAGGGAGAGGGACAATGACTGACAGAACGAGCTTCCCAGTTGCTGTTTCCACTGGCTTCTGAGGCCTGGCAGCTGCCCCTTCACTTGAGTTCCATGACCTCCCCCACGTGGTGGGGTGAATGGCATTATGGACTGAGTGTCTCTGTCCCTCCAAAAGCCGTAGGTTGAAAGCCCAATCTGCAATGTGATGCTATCAGGAGGTGGTAATTAAGTCATGAGGGTGGAGCCTCAGGAATGGGGCTGGTGCCTTTATAAGAGCCATTTCACAGCTTGCTTCCGGTCTCTGCTCTCTGCCACCTGAGGAGGGAACAATAAGATGGCCATCAGTAAGCCAGGAAGTGGGTTCTCACCAGACCCTGGATCTGTCGACAGCTTGATCCTGGACTTCCAGCCTCCAAAACTGTGAGAACTAAATGTTGGTTGTTGACGCCATTCAGTCTGTGGTAATTTGCTCTAAGAGCCCAAACTTACAAAGATACATGGTGCCCCCCAAAAGTTATGTCCATCTGAGATCTCAGAATGTGGCCTTATTTAAAATCAGGGCCTTTGCATATGAGTAAGGTAAAGATCTCAAGATGAGATCATTCTGGATTAGGGTGAGCTGTAAACCCAATGATGGGTGTCCTGTTAAGAGACCAGAAAATGGAAGACAGAGACAGAGATTGTAGTAATGCTTAGATAAGCCAAGAGAGGTGAGGATTGTAGGACAAGTACTGGAAACTAGGAGAGAGTCAAGCAAGGAATCTCTCCAAACATCCTCAGAGGCAGGGCGTCTCTGCTGACAGTATCGAACTTCTGGCCTCCAGAACTGTGAGGAGATAAATTTCTCTCATTTTAAATCAGCTGGTTTGTGGCAATTTGTTACGGCAGCCCTGAGAAACTAATATACCCTGTAAATCTTGTAATTCATCCTAACATGAGCACAGCTTAATTTTACTAAAAAACAGAGGTTATGCATAAATAAAAGTAATTTTCCAAAGGCAATAGAATTATTGTAGAACAATTAAAATGTTATTTAAAATCTTAAAATATGCAACAGGGGCGCCTGGGTGGCTCAGTCGGTTAAGTGACCAACCTCGGCTCAGGTCATGATCGCGTGGTTCGTGAGTTCGAGCCCAATGTTGGGCTCTGTGCTGACAGCTCAGAGCCTGGAGCCTGCTTCAGATTCTGTTTTTCTCTCTCTGTTCCTCCTCTGTTTGCACTCTGTGTCTCTCTCTCTCATAAATAAGCACTAAAAAAAATTAAAATATTCAACAAACTCGAATCATAACAAGGAGATCATTTATAACAGGGATAGTAACCTCCCCATAATTGTATATTCAGCCATTTGACATAAGCTCAACATCCAATATGAATATTTTCCTTCCCAAGATGTGAAGATTCTTGCATGACTATCCTTTTTCATAGTTTTGTTTCTTAATCATCCCTGGGAATGATAATTGCTTTTCTCTATGTGCACCAAAGTGCAGTGCAAATATATAGAATATGAAACTGAAAACAGGAAAGGGAAAAGGGGCAGGGGTTCTAAGGACTCTTGACTGCATTTGCCATGCACGCTCGCCTCCACACATGGATGGGAACGCTGTCTTTGCCTGTGACCCATTCTGTAGTATTTTGGGCTACAGTAAGATATTCCACCCCCTCACCGGGGGGTGGGGGGGTGGTGGGCATCCAAACATCGAATCCGCATAGACCCAGAAAATCGACCCAAACACTGGAACAGGAAATGATTTAATCGAACTCCCTCAGTTTACAGAGAAAAAGCTAAGGCCCAGCCAGGTGATGTGAATTCCCTACAGCTGCATAGCTACTTAATGTATCTTTGCCGCTAGTAAATGCAGGAATAAGGAGGTAGTGGGGGTGGGCTACGTAGAAATTCACAAGCCTGCAAAGGAAAAGGAAAAGAAAAAAAAAACCCAAAACAGCAAAAGCAAAACACTACAAGATTTTAAAATGCTATTTTGTGGTCACTGGAGGAAACTTTGAATTCTGCCTTATCCAATTTCTCTGTCCCCGAAGTGGATACGAAAGAGAAGTTCATGTTTCTTTTGAAATCTATGTTGTCTGTTCAATAAACACTGAACGGTAAGAAAATTAGGTTCTGCCCTGCCCTTGTCTGTGTTTTTCAGCTAGGTGTGTATTCCCAAGTCGCGTCACACATCTGCAAGAAAATTAATCCAAAAGAGGAAAATAGGGTTTTTATTTAAAGTTTGAGGCATTTCTTAAAACATAAGTATTTGGTCCAATGGGTCACTGATTCCATTTTCAGTACACTGATAACAAAATCCATATATTTAAACATCAAAAAAAAAAATCATGATAATGTAAACCTTTTACTTGTTTTTTGCTTCTTCTCCATGACATTTCTAGAGGGCTTGGGCATTTGGCCCCTAATTTTATTTTCACTTCACTGCTCTGACAGCTAAGCTGCATAGCTTGACATGGAGGGAAAAAAAAAATCAGTACCAGTGGTTGAAATATGTAATTTCCTTGGTTTGGGACAGCTTGCAGTGACTGGTCACTTACTTCCCAGCCATCTTGGTTGGTTTTACTGACAGGATGGGTCACACGGCTTTGCGATGAAAGATGAATTGGAAACAAAAGGGGGAATATAATCATCTGGTCCCAGAGGCCAGTGCAGGGAAGATGCACTGGATAGCTTAGCACTAACTTGAATCCCTGCCCCCTTCCACCCACCAGGACAGGAATGTCAGCGTGGTTGATGCTCCTGATTTAATATTCTTGGCATTACTCAGGCAGGAAAGTAGGGGTGTTTTTTTGGGTTTCGTTTGTTTGTTTCAAGCAGAGTCCCTGTATTGTCTGTAATCCTTATAATCATTTGCTTCTACTCTCAAATCCTGGCAAGTTAGTCTTCAGATTTACCAGTAAGATCCTCATTCTTATCAGACAGGAATTCTCTCAGGCTGTCCCTCGTGACCGCTGCTATCTTGGTCGGTTGCTACCTCAGGCCTTTGGCAAATCAATTGTCACCTTGACTCCAGCCCCTTTGTAGACAACTTTCAGGTGAGACTGTTAGATTCCAAGGAAACAGAAGCCTCCATCCAGACTTCCTCTAGCTGTATCTATGATTTCCATTATTTCTCACTCGGAAACAGCAAATTGCACTGAAATCACTCACTTCTTGGGAATAGGCTATTGAATAGTCTCAAAATCTTCAGTTGTTGTATACTGTTTGGGGACAAAGATCCTGCTGCCTTTCAAGCCTAACCAGAAGCCACAGAGAGTCATTTTCTTAGCCAGATTTGAAAGAAGGGCCTGTGTTTGCTGAGTTGATAAATTGTAAATGAACTCTGTATATTCTGCACTGTCATGGAAAAGGAAAACCTAACATTTAAATACCTACTCCTCAAAAATAAGCAAGAAAAAATAAAGAGTGGAAGTTGAAGGAATTTTTTCTTTAAGTTTATTTTGAGAGAAAGAGAGAGAGAGAGAGAGAGAGAGCGCGCTCACAGGAGCGTGCAAGTGGGGGAGGGGCGGAGAGATTCCCAAGCAGGTTCCACGCCCTCAGCGAGGAGCCCGATGCTGGGCTCGAACTCACGAACCGTGAGATCATGACCTGACTGAGCCACCCAGGCGCCCCTGTCTTTTCTTTTTCTACAAGACCTAATGCAGGGCTGCACCGTAACTAGGCGGCTGTGAGCACGGGGCTGCTGCTTCTCACCCAAGTCGGTCAATGCAGTGACCTTACCTTAGGGACGGGCTTGGGGAAGAGCTGCCAGAGGTATAGTCAGGCAGGGGACAGATACCTTGTCACCTTAAGTTTGCCTGCAGCACAATTAATTTAGGGCCCTGCCGGCACACTGTGAGAGAAGCCTCAGGTCTGGGAATACCTCTCCCGCCCTAGTGAACTGAAGGGTTTGAGGCTGACATGTGTTTTTTTCTGGTCACTCTGTGTGTTCTGCTTGGAATTGGGCTTACCTAACATTGAATGCCCCCTTGCCCTTTAATGTAACAGAACATATATATGTTATTTATCTCTTTTCTCTATTCTTGTATATTCCAGCCTTTCCAGCTTATCACCGTTATTTATGGCTCTACTAAAATGTAAAACTGGCTTCAGAAATGTCAAACAGAATAATGGGAATGGAGAAATCAGAGACAGAAGTCAGCTCTAACCGGTCCCATAGCTCCTGCTCCTACATGGCACATGTGAATTATTTTCTTACGTAGAGTGCTTTTGTGGCAACGTGAAAATGCCATTCTTTAAAACACACACACAGGCACAAACTTGTCTACAGAGGTAAAAAGACTATTTGCTGAGATGTCAGTTTACTGAATTAAGTCTATCTTTAGTCCTACCTCCATTTCATATTTTTTGGTAGGCTCTTTTTGGTAACAATGAGCTATGTAAGCTCATTTTAACGGGCTATATTTAAATCAAAAGAGAAAATTAGGAAGGAAAAAGAAAGAAAGCTGAATTATTCAAAATGGAAAGAATGGAATAATTTCTTATGAAACAGCAGATACTGGTAGGTAGGGATGAAAGTCAAAAGTAACTTGAGCAGGGGCACCTGGGTGGCTCAGTCGGTTAAGCTTCTGACTTCGGCTCAGGTCATGATCTCACGGTTTGTGGGTTTGAGCCCACATCTGGCTCTGTGCTGACAGCTCAGAGCCTGGAGCCTGCTTCGGATTCTGTGTCTCCCTCTCTCTCTGTTCCTCCCCTGCTCGCACTCTTTCTGTCTCGCAAAAATAAATAAAACACTTAAAAAATACAAAAAGTAACTTGAGCAAATTTCTATCATTCTCATAAATTAAAAATTACCCATTACGCACTAAGAAAATGGGGAGCCCTAGGTACTAGTTATGGATCTTTTTCTAGGCATGCAATAGATAAACTTCTCAGCCGTACGGTACCTCCATTTCCTCATGCAGGAAAAGCAGAATTAGAACAGACAGTGTCTAAAGTCTGAAGGTATGTACATTTAAGTCAATTTTAAAAATTCATATGAAAAAAATCAGAGGGGGTTAATGAGGGTATGATTTTGAAAACTTCACTGATTATTTTTAATAATGGTATCTTTCTTTTAAAAATAGGATTATGTTTATAAATGAGAACCTATTTCTAATTTACACATTTGTTCGTATGCAGCTAATCTCATTTGGAACATCATCAGATATCTGGAGGGTAGATGCAATTAAACTGACTTTTAAGTGTAGACGCTGAGCCGCAGAAAAACTCAAATAGTGAAAAAAATACAAGGCCCGGACCCAAAATCCAAGTTTTCTGAGTCCTGGAGCCATACTTACTCGTTTAAGCCTAGCCTAGCTACTTTTTTGAAGGTACAAGAAACATAAATAACTTCTTAAAGAAACATTGAATACATCCCTAAAATACTGAGATTAATTCCAGTAAATTTGAGGGAGATCGTAGAAAACAGAAACGACACGGAGTTCTGACAGGCTCAGAACATCACACATACAAATCTCTCTCCATGCCAGAGCGAGAGTGAGGAGAGGCTATTATTAATGCCTGTTATGCATATAGGCCGTCTTAGCTTGGTACCCTGGAAACACAGTGTAAATTGGAGATCTGAGTGCTCCCTATTTATTGGGGACTGGTCTTGGGGATTATACATGTGAGGCAGTAAACGAATCACGGGCAAGCAGGGGACAAGTCTGAACCACGATGTACTTGCAACGCAGACCTCAAGTGATTCTTCAGGGAGCCCTAGAGCTGAGCTCCTTTACGGAGCTGCCTCTTCCTGAGACCAGGGGACAGTCCTTTGTATCCCTACATTGATCCGCATTTAGATGCAGGCTTTCCCTTGGATGGAGACATAACATTGGACGGAGTGATTTCCTTCCACCCAGGGAGATTTTCACATCAGGACTCCGCTGTCAGATGTTAGCACCCAGTGTCCCAGCAGCTAAGGTAATCAGGTCTCTCCATCCTAGTGGGGCATCTGGGTGGTCACCACAGCATCTGCTCCACAGTCCATCTCTTGGTTAGGTGGCTCCCTTAATACCTAGCCACTAGGAGCTCAGTCATAAACAAATGTATTCGGAAAATCCGAAGGGAGGAAGAAAGAGACATCTCCTGAAAGTCAACCATCCGTCTAAGATTGCCAAGTCACTAAATCCTCAAATGAGATTCTTTTTATGTATATCACACACATTAGGCAGTTCTGTTTGTAAAACACCAGGGACTGAGGAAGAAATCTCTACTCGTATAAGTATATGAGAAAAAAAAAAAAAAGGAATCTAGGAGGTGACTGCTGACAGCAGTGTTTTTCTTTGTGGGGGTTAGTATGGAACAATATCAAAGACATGAGTTTCTAAGGCAGATTTAATCTAATTACATTAACCTTTCTGATCATGTTTATTTATCCTTCTCATCAAAAGCATTTTGCATATGAATCATCTCATTAACCAAGAAACAATTATTGATAAACTACAGTCTCTAAAATGTTGCTTGTCTAGGCAATGCAGGGGAGACAGAGAAACATAAAACCGAATCTTGCCTTCCACTTGTATAAAAGAAGGAAACATGACACCGAGTAGAAGACACAATAAGGTAATCACAATGTAGAGTTAGAAATATACAGAACACATTTTCAGGTAGGAGCTACATGAAATACATAAATAACCATGAGTAAATTAGTCATAACATAGGGATGATGTTCCTAATGTAATGGGTAGTGGGAGAAATAGATCTAAGGTTAGATATGGCAAGATTGTAGAAGGCCTTGAATACTGAGCTAATAGATGAGGACTCTAGTAAATAGGTTTGGAGAAAGGGATATAAGCAAATTGGCCTTTTAAGGGGCATGTAAGAAACATGCAAATGGATTGGATTGATAGGACAACTTAAGGGTTTGAAAACAGTCTGTGGCATTTAAGGGCATGTTGGTTTTCCCATCCGTTAACCTGACCAGTGTAGACAATCGGCTCATTACAGAAATGGCATAAGAGATAAAAATAATAAAAATCAAAATGTCTGTACATTTTTATCTCTATATGATATGACTATTATATAACTGATCAAAATATTCGGTTAAATTTTTTTTCTAAAAAATAGAGCACCTAGCAATTACGTTTTGTCTAAGCCCACAATATTCATTAATTTTCCCAAAAGCTAACCTTTCTTTCTCTAGAGTTTTGATTAACAGTAAAACACTTTGACTGTATTTGCCTAGGCTATTTGAAGGCTTTCCTAATATTTGCCGAGATGTGTTACCTTTGTTTCTCTATATGTTTAACTTCTATCTTCTCTGACAATTTTATGTGTAGCTGGAAATCTAAACATTTCTTTCCTCTCAAGAAATGTATTAAACTGCAAAAACATGAAATCCAGGGTTTGAACAAGACAAAACAAACCAACCTCAAGATATTCATGAACTTCAAATCATTCAAAATTCACAAATCTGTATACATTAAGCTGCAGGAATTTTAGCAATATGTGTAATGTGACATGCTGTCTGCTTTACATCTAGACTAAATAAAAATGGCAGTGGTGTTGTGGAAATCTCAGTACACACGAACATTATAAGATACGTTAGGTAGGAAGTCTGTTATGAACATTAAAACAGCATTTTCTATATGACTTTTGCATTAAAGAACCTGGCCCAAAGATCTGGTGGGGACACATGGTTACATCTCTTTTATTTTCTCAAGCATCCACAGTTGAGACAATTTCTGGAGAGAGAAAAATTTCACCGATTTGAATCCATTTTTTCCAGTCACTGCCAGGTGGATATAGACTCTGCGTAAAGCCTTTTCCTCTACTTACCTTTTGCATACTGAGGTCTCCCAGCTAGATTCTAAGCACTCTTTTCTTACTCATATGCACTCTTTCCTAGTTGATCTCAAGCATTCCCATGTGTAGGTGCCATCTATAATATAAATGCTACTTCAACCCAAACTTCTCTCCTAGATCCAGGCTTACATTGAATGACTTTTACACATCTCAAATGATAGCTTAATTTTTCCCAATATGTTATTTTACCCTCCCAGACACCTTCTTGGCATAGTCAACCACATCTCAGTAAATGGTGCCATCATACGCTTAGTTACCAGCCAAGAACCTAAGATTCACCTTTGATCCCTCCCTTCTCTTACCCCTCAGGTCCACCAACCAGCCTGCCTTGGGGCTTCTGTATAGAGCCTTACCTGCTTTTTTCTGTCTCTGCTCTCTTTACCAGGATCCAAGCCACAGTGATGTCTTGTCTGGATTATTCATTACATTGGTCTCCCAGTTTCAACTTTTACCCTTTCAACCTACTCTCCCAAGAAGCCACAAAAATGATCTGAAAATGAAACTCCTATCATAGGAGCAAGATACTGCAAGACGCTTCCCACTTAAAACCTTTGGCTTTCCATGACTGACAGGGTTCTGCATGGCTTGGCCCTTGCTTTCCTTTCCAATCCTTTATTTTTCCAGCCACTGGACCCATTGCACTAGTCATACACTAAATTCTCCCATCTCAGGGCCTTCAAATGTACTCTTTTCCTGTCCTTTGATGTGAGTGGATTTTCCTTTAAGTCTCCATTTAAACTTCAAGAGTTTAAATGAGTTCCCCACCCTAAACCATCTTAAAGTAGGTTTTCTAATCTTTTCTCTGTTTTAAAGATTCAATTATTAACACATAAAGACCCAGAAACCCCACTTTCATTTTTTTATAACACTTTTCACAGTCAGGATTTTATTTATCTGATTACTTAGGTCTCCCCCACAAGAATGTGAGTCGCAAGTTAGGATCTGTTGAGGTTCGATTCCTCATACTAAACACAGTGCCTGTCATCTAGAAGATAAGCCAAAAATACTCTGGGGTGAATGAGTAAATGCATGGATGAATAAAATTTGGAATTTGAATTTAAAATGTCAACAGTACTAACATTACAAATTCCTTTCTAGAAATTATTTTCTGAGAGCTTAGTGGTTAAGGGTATTGGTAGAACTGACGAACAGCCACCATCTTGAAACAAAATTCTTCTCAAAGTCATAGTATGGAAAAATATAGGAAGTAAAATATTTCCATGAGGAAAAAAATAGACCATTTGTAATAAGATTGCCACAAATTTCTGGCTGTTTCAAAAGGAATTGGCAGTCTCCAGTTGAAATCAAGCCAAGGACAGTAAATAGGATGTGGTAATATATCTCAGGAATCATTGGCAAAGTTGGAGGAAGACAATTTTTCAACCACTGCTTCTATATTTGGGCATGAGATAGTACCATTAGTCTTTTTCTTCTTTTTAACAGTGACACAATTTACAATTTCAGGAAAACTACTTCTTTATTCCTAAAAAATGAGTCTAATTTCATAATCTTCACATTTAATAGGGTGTGAATTCATAGGGCCTTAACATGATGTCATAATTTGGGAATTTATGAAACACTCCAGTTTTATTTAAATTTGCTACAAAATCACTATTATAATTAAAGCACTTGGGTTTTGCTTACACTGGCATCGCAAAAGAGGCAAACCAGTAAGACATATTTCTAATGCTAAAATACATGAACAATCTTTGGTGGTTCATTTCATAATTTTGGAACCAAGACTGAGTTTCTTCTTAAAGGGAGGAATTTTTGCAGACCTCTTACATTATGTCTATTCCCCAGAGTTTCATTGTCACTGTCAAAACTCTAGTCCCCACTTGTGATTTTGATGATGATGTATTTTGCTTGCTGGGGCAGAGACAAAGCTATGTGTTCACCAGACCTGCTTTTATTTTCCTCCTGGGCTTAGGGAGACTGTTTCTCAGCCCTGCTTAAAGTTAGGGTGGGGCCATAGGACTGAATTCCGGTCATTGTAATGTGTGTGGAAGTGATTTATATTGCTTCCATAGCTGACCCCTAAAGATCTTACAAGGTCTTCTTTGATTCCTCTTTGCTTTACTATTGGGACAAAGGTAGAACCTTCTGGTGTGGAAGTTCCAAGATTTCACAATCACTGAATAGAAGGAACCGAGGTCACTGAGTAAGTCTGTGGGATAGAGCCACCAGACTTCATCTTCGCCTACTGGTTAACATTGGACTACAACGCATGCCAGAATTAAACCTTTACTTTGTTAAATAACTGACATTTTTGATCAGCATTTTTATACTAGTCAGTCTTCCCTAATACATCAGTAAACCCAGATTTTCTAACTATTCAGCTAAACCTTGGGACCACATTTTGTTTTAATTAAATTATGTTAGCTATTGAGCACTTTATGAGAATTACCTTATTGAAATAAATGAGGATAATTATTTAAGTATCTTATTGGCCAGTTACATGTATCATTTTATTTTATTTATTTTTTTGTAGTAAAAAGATTTCAAGAAGACTTTGAAGTCAAAAAATAAAACTTGGGATACAATTTTCTGAATGCTGAAGTCAGGTCAGCAAGTATATAATTAGTCATTTAGCTGTGTAAGATTAAAGGTCCACTACTTTTTAAAAAATAAAATATATCTTAGCCTGAAAATTTATTCTGTAATGCATATATTTTCCTATAAATTCCCTACATATACACTGGAGATATAAAAAAATACCTGTTTTATTTGGAAGAATACGGTTTTTGAAGTCAGGCTAACATAGTTTTACTTTTGGTTCTATTACTACTTCTGGTTTTGTGGAAATGCAAGTGGTCAAAATGCCTTTCTCAGATTTCATTTTTTCATCTGTAATATGGACCTATCAATACTTAATATTCTTGGTTCTTGTGAGAATCAGTAAAATATTCTATGCAAAGAACATAATATAGCACCTGATGGATGGCAGGTACTGAATGGTGACTTAGAAATATGTGGTAGTATATATGGTAAAATAATGCTTTTTCCTTTTTGTGATATTTATCAATCATGATGAGAAAATATATGAATAAGGAAAAAATGTGCCAGGTTACTCTCTTAAACATGTTTTTGATCAGTTTATCACTATAAAACCAGAATCTATTAGACCCAAAGAGCCTTTCAGACCAATTAATGTGGAGAGCCCCGATATGTAAACAAGTATTACAATGTTTAAATCCTGTTATTGTCTATGGTTGTGTCATGAATATACCAGACAACTAGGGATCTTCAAGAGTGGGACTTTTGATTTTAGAGAGAATTTTCTCTTGTTGATGATTATGTGGCCTAAAAGAGGATCCCGATAATTAAGGACACATTAGGAGAAAACAAGCAAGGAGATTGACAAATTACATGAATGAAATAAAGTTAAATGTCAGTGCACAGTAGGAAAAAATAGTGTCTCTTAAGAATCATAGCTATAATTTTTGTGTTTCAGTTGATTTTCTAATGATTCAAGCAATCAAATTATACAAAATTCTAACATTTTAGAAGTACGAAAAATTCCTTAAATTTATAAAATCTATTGGTATAAAAATCAAACATTCTGGGGCACCTGGGTGGTTCAGTCAGTTAAGTGTGCAACTCTTGATTTTGGTTCAGGTCATGATTTCTCATTTGGTGAGTTCGAGCCCCGTGTTGGGCTCCACTTGAAATTCTCTCTCCCCTTCTCTCTCCGTCCTTCCCCTACTTGTGCTCTGTCTCTTTCTCAAAATAAATAAATAAACTTAAAACATCAAACATTCTTCCCCAGTAAAGAAATTATTCACACTGTAAATGCATGCAGGGCACTGGATATTTGCTTCTAAGTATTGGAATATCTTTCAGAACTCTTGAGAAGTATTCTGTTGCATATATTTTGTTTTAGCCAATTAGTCCAGAACATTTATCTTCCATATTTTCATTGAATTCTTCTTCGAGAAATTCATCTGAAAAGCACTAAAGTTTCCCTTTCATCTTACAAAAAAGCACATGCACATTTCAAAATTAAATTTTAATATTATCGTTAGTTCCATAATAGTCAGGGATCAGAAGTAACCTCTTTCTCCCTGTCTCTTCCCCTTCTTGTCTCCTTTTCTCTATACAATTAAGACCATCTTGGAAATGTCCTATGGATGTATCCTATTAGACATTACCTTATTAGATACTCTCAAGATGATCTCAATTGTACCTGTAATCAAGAATAATTCTGCTTTGCATCAAGGTCTCACTGGGTACTTTAGGAACTCTGAATCCAGCAGAGTCATTATCCCTGTCATTAATTGCATTCATAAACTGGACCTGAAATTTCTCATTTTATTATAGTGGTAGGTGAAGCCTGGCAAAAAGTCTTTCAACAACACAAACAGGAGAAGCTGTTCCGTAAAGTCAGCATTAGTACCTCCACCGGAAGCCGGGGTGCCCTCCCTCAGCCATAATTACTGTGAACAGCCACTCTGTGAATCCCGGGAAGCAATCTCAGTGCAGGATTTAGGAGTTATGTGGTGGGTAGTACAAGTTCTTCCATGTTATGTCAGAGTCTCAGAGGACCTCTTATCAACTCCTGTCTCTTCAGGGCCTTAGGGAATATCCTTTCGACTGACTGAAAAATTTTCCCAAAAGAAAACTATACCTTTAAAAAGCAGACACCTTATACGGATACCTTATGCCCTCAATTCCCCACCCAATGACATTTCCATTGAAAACTTTCCCAAGAAGCCCTACTGACTCATGTGTATCACGTAATCACTTCTTTTAAATTTGAATTTGTGAGGCACCTGAACCAAATGTAGCGACCACATGGTAGATCAATTTCAGATTATTTATTGAAAATATTCTGGGAGGGGCGCCTGGGTGGCGCAGTCGGTTAAGCGTCCGACTTCAGCCAGGTCACGATCTCGCGGTCTGGGAGTTCGAGCCCCGCGTCGGGCTCTGGGCTGATGGCTCAGAGCCTGGAGCCTGTTTCCGATTCTGTGTCTCCCTCTCTCTCTGCCCCCTCCCCCGTTCATGCTCTGTCTCTCTCTGTCCCAAAAATAAATAAACGTTGAAAAAAAAAATTAAAAAAAAATATTCTGGGAGACAGACACCATATAAACAGTTAAACAGTTATCAAAACAGCATCAACACAAAGCTCTATATGTCAAAATTATTTTGCCTATAATGACTCTCAATTAAATATTGAGAGAATAAATTTCTAGTATAACTAAGAGATTTTTACAGTCTCTTAATAGAATTGAAGATGTTTGATTTGTGTTTAGAAATGGAGTGTTTCTCAAAGACTTTTATTATCCATAACACAATATTTGCCAAAACATATCGTTTTTGAAAGGATTTTAAGGATGATTGTCAAGAGAGTTTCCAGCTGCCTGCCATAAAGCCACTGAGCTTTAATATAATTACTTAAATATCTGATATAATACTTGATATATAATATTTAAAATTTTTTAGATGTTCATTTTTGAGAGAGAGAGGAAGAGAGAGAGAGAGAGAGAGCATGAGGGGTGAGGGGCAGAGAGAGAGAGACACACACACAGAACGTGTAGCAGGCTCCAGGCTCTGAGCTGTCAGCACATAGCCTGACACGGGGCTCGAACTCAGGAACTTTTTATATAATATTTAATATATATATTATACAAGTATCTTAGTTCGTTTGGGCCGCTGTAACAAAAATACCACAAGCTGGGTGGGTTCTAAACAATGAACACTTACTTCTCACCGTTCTGGAAGCTGGAAAGTCCGAAATAAAGGTGCTGGCAGAGTTGATCTCCTCCAGTGACGGGCCACTTACTGGTTCATAAAGAGCCATCTTCTCACTGTACCGTCACATGGTAGAAGGACAAAAGAATTCTCTCTAGCTTTTTAATTTTTTTTAAGTTTTTAAAAACTTATTTTGAGAGAGCGAGTGAAAGAGGATCTCAAACAGGCTCAGCACCGTCTGCACAGAGGTCCGACTCCGGGGGGCTTGAACTCACAGACCTTGAGATCATGATCTGAGCTGAAATCAAGAGGCGCTCAATCGACTGAGCCACGACATGCCCCTCTCTCGCTTTTTAATAAGGATACTAATCCCATTTGTGAAAGCTCTACCCTCATGACCTATTCACCTCCCAAGGCCCCGCCTCTTAATATCATCGCGTTGGGGGTTAGGATTTCAATACGTGAATTTGGGGGTGGGGGAGGTATGAACAGTCCTTGCAACCAGGTTATAGATTGGGTCAGATGCAACATTTGAAATTTAACCTGAATGATATACAGTTGGGATCTAAATATATTAAAATGGGAATTGATATGAACCGCAAGAAGAGCGGACTCAGGAACGGAAGTTTGTTCCGGACATTAGAAGTTTCCTTGGAGCCCTAGAGGTGTCTCACCTTCCAAACCCATGGGTGTCGCATGACGTCACTTCCGCCAAGCCAGCCCTTAGCGGCTTTGAACCGTCATCGCGGACACGATTGTGACCATCACCTGCCACTTCAAATCCCTTCTCCTGGGCAGTTGCCTGCAGGCCCAAAAGAAGGCGGTGGTGCACACACATAGGGCATGAGCAAGGGTGGAGAGCGTGTCAGCGCAGTGTGTTTAAGGAGATGGGAAGGGTTATCCATTCAACAAGGGTCTTTGAATGTCTTGCGTGTGCTGCGCTCCGTGCCGGGGGCCGGGTATGGTGGGAACCAATCACACACAGGTTCTGTCCCTATTGAGCTTCCTCTCTGGTGGAGAAGACCCGTATTAACAAACTCAGTCGGTATGTGAAATTCCAAGTAGGAATAGTGGTATGACAAAAAGATACATGAGGGAGGAACCATCTAGTCAGGGTGGTCAGAGAAAGGTTCTTGGAGGAGAAGGTATCTTAGCTGAGAGCAAACGAGTAAGCAGCAACAAACTAGGTGACAGAAGGAGAGTGGTGTCTTCCAAGCATATAAAACATTATGTGCAAAGAGCCTGTGGCAGATCTTTGTCAAAGAGAGCCCGGGTAGCTAGAGCGAAGAGGGAGAGGCAGTGTGGTCTGGGATGAAGTCCACAGACTACAGGGAGGGGATTTCTTTTCCTCCTGCTCTCAGTACAAATCCATGAAAGCATGTAAACAGGGGAGTCGCACAGTCAAATGTTTTCATTTAGAAATTATCACCCCAGATATTGACTAGAGAGTGCTTAGAAGCTTCAATAAATAATACCTGGCAAACGTTGATAGATACATAATTTGAAAAGCCACATGTAATGACTAACCAATCCATTTTCTGAGACTGTAACCTCAGTTCAACCGCTTTGGCCTAGAAGAATCGGATTTTACTTTTTAATGCTAGCTTTTGCATGCCAGAAACTCTGATGGTATATTCATATTTTTTTTATAAATATGATACTTGGTAAGATTCATTCATAACACTTAAAAATAAAAGATTACAGAAAGTGTATACATATCATTATCAGAAATGACAGTCATTATTTTAACTTACAGAATTTACACTTTGAAGAAACCAGGCATAAAATCTATATGAACAAAATTAATAGTTTATGGCTAAATTCAAGAAAAACCTATCACATTGATTACCTTCTCTGCCATAAATATATTTGTAACTCCCTGAAGAAATGGAGTTAGGCTCATATTGACAATTTCCTTAAGTGACCAACCCTGTACTTTTCAAGCTGTAGGAGCTCAATGAATACTTTCTGACTTAATGAGTTTTCTAAGTACTAACACATTCTACCTTAGAAGAACATTTTGATTTAGTGGTCAGGGTAATGGCCAGGCACTAGATGTTTTATGTTTTAGAGAATGGAAATGTCTAAACTATGATGTCCAAGTTTAGTAAGATAAAAAGAATTTCCTTCCTAGTGAAAAACATTTTTCCCTATAAAATAAGTGACACTCACTGAAATTCATATTCAATGAACTAAGAAGCAGAGGACCCATCATAAGACTGGTATGGATTAAAAAGAGGCTGTTGAAAGCACAATTGATTTATAGGGCGTGGACTCAAGGTGGAAGTTTATGGACAAGGCATTTTTTGTCATGTATTTTCCCTGTGACAGGGCATTTACAGACTAGCCAAGTGTTACTGAGCAGATGAATTTATTAAACTCACCTGCCATCCTAGGGAATTCTGAGGGGGGGGGGGTGGGCAGGAGGCACTAGATGGCTTGGCCATGAGACCTTTAGTTACCTTCGCCTGCTCTCCCGGAAGCAAAAGTGCACACCAAGACAGTCAGTGTTTTTACTTTGGCTTAGGAATATCTGGGCTGAGAGGTGAGATCTCAGACATGTGCTGACCTGGAGGACTTTTACAAGGACAGCCTGGCCCCAAAAAAGGCTTAGGGAAAGGGTCGTAGATCGATTTGGGCCATCCCACTTTGAAACTGCCCCCAGAGAATTTCTAGATTTAAGACTCCTCCAGGATGTTCTAAATTCCTAATGATACACGCTGAAGCAATTCCAGACTGTCTGTTTCACAGGTAACCTTTCCAGAGTTTGCAACAGTGGAGTTCCCTTTAGAACTACTGATTTCCCCAAATTAATTGCTTATCTCTTTGAACTTCAATCATGGAAGCAAAGTATTTGAGTCTCTTATGCGAAAGCCCTGAGGGAATAGAGCTAGTACACCTTTTATTGTACTTTCTGGGCCTTTAAGATTACATACATTCATAAGAAAATGAATGAAGTAAAAATTTTAAAACATATAGAAAAATAGAAAGAACACTACAAAAAAGACATAAACTCACCATCCACATTAAACTATGGTTAATGGTTTGCATTTGAGGCCAGTCGAGATCTGTACTCTATGTAAATCTATACTTATATCATTATTTATGTCTATCTGGCTAAACATGTAAAATATTTTTTATGAAGATTATGACACCTTCCTCTAAATTCTCCAGTATGAAAAGAAATGTTCTCCTGTTACCCCACCTCCAGGTCCTTTGACTCTTCTGTGTAGAAACAGACGTGAGGCCAAGCATGGTACAGGTAGCATTTATTGCCAGCTCATGTCTGCACATGGGGGAGACAGCCTTCGTAACGGGGTACCGGGCTCCTCCCTGAACAGTGGCTAAGGAAAGGTTTTGAAGGGGCTGAGGCAGGAAAGGAGTGATGTCTAAGCAGGTAGGGGCAGAAAACACAAGAAGCTGGGCACACAGGCATTATTGACAGAACACGCTTCTTCAGACCTTGTATGTTTTATTTGCGTTCGTTAAGTCTTCACCCCTGGTGTGATTTTTGGCATTACAATGATGGGGAAAATCAGTGAAAAGTTGGGGCTGGGGTCCATGTTGGCTCTGACTGGTCTGGTCTTTGCAGGGACAAACCATTTGTAAGGTGGACCCTAGAGTTTGCTTCACGCTAGTGAATATCTTTGGGTTTCCTGATGGTATCTAGCACCTGCTACGTGAGCTAGAGAAATGGGTCTATGAGAGGTCCTGAGGTTTTCTGCAAGTTCTCATTTTGTAAAAGAAATGCCTCAGAAGAGAGGACTGCAAATGGACAGGTATTTAAAGAGCTTTCATTTTGAAACAGGCTGAAATTGCAAGATTAGGGAGGGCATAAAGCAACTTTGTCCCAAGATATGCTTTTCCAGGCAGGCACCTCAGAATCCCTCACCATCTCACTCCCATATGATCACACGAGCATTATCACACGTAAGAAAGTGAATAGCCATGCCTTCATAATATCAGATAGTCTATATTCAAATTTTCCCAAATGTCTAACTTTTTTTTTCTAAATCAGGATTCAATCAAAAAGTACTCAATACATTTATGTCTCTTAAGTCTTTTTAAATCAAGTATAGCTTCCTCCTTTTTTTTCCTCCCCAAGCTATTAACTTTTTAAAGACATCAGACCAGATGCCGTGTAGAATGTCTTACATTCTGCACTTGTCTGATGGTGTTTTCATGATGTAATCTGCGTGTTTCTCCATCCTCTGTATTTTTTGTAAACTAAAAGTTAAAACCAGCATCATGATTAGATACAAGTAAAACACTTTTGGCAAGAATAGTTCATGGAGAAAATTGGTATTTCTTGTTGCATTTCATTTACAGAATGTCTGAGTGGTTCACTAGTAAGTGGTGCTAAAGGATTAGAATCCTTTCTGTTACAGTCAGAATTTTCCACCAGAAATGTACGTTTCCTCCTTTGCAATTAACAAGTGATCTGTGGAGAGATACTCAGCATTACGTGAATGCTCTGTTTCCTAACATTTCACCAAAAAGTGTCCACATCCATTGAAGTTTCTTCTCTTGGATGTTTTGTTAAAATTAACAAAATGATGATTTTTCTAATTCTGTTGCTTTTACATTAATATGCTTCTGTAAATAAATAAAAGGTTTTCTTTATCAACTAGAGTGACTTTTTTACCTTAAAATTACAGTTCTTATTAGAAAAAAAAAAAAACCAGGATAAATGGGGCACCTGAATGGCTCAGTCGGCTACGTGTCCAACTCTTGATCCTAGCTCAGGTCTTGATCTCAGGGTCATGAGTTCAAGCCCTGTGTTGGACTCCACACTAGGCATGAAACCTACTTTAAAAAAAATTGAATAAAAACCCTAAAAATAGGATCCTAAAAATAGGATAAATGTTTTGTTCTCATCTTTTTAAAAATTTTTAAAATGTTTGTTCATTTTTGAGAGAGAGAGAAAGAGAGAATGGCAGGGGAGGGAGACACAGAATCCAAAGCAGACTCCAGGCTCTGAGCTGTCAGCATAGAGCCTAATGCGGGGCTTGTACTCATGAACCATGAGATCATGACCTGAGCCAAAGTCCGGTGCTTAATTGACTGAGCCACGTAGGGACCCCTAGTTCACATCTTTTAATTACCAGTTATCTAAGTAAGAATATTATTCATGTCATTTGATGATGACAAATGAGTTCATTTGATTTATTCTCTTTGCTATATCTTATTATCTACTCAGTAGTATATATTTATGGATTTCAATGCTTTATAGTTATTGTTATTAACATTTAACTGTCCCAATTTGGAGTGGGAGGAGACACTTCAGGCTGGTTACTGTGTCCTTTTGACATTGCCCCATTAGTCCTTCATACTTTGTTTCTTAGAATTTGTAAGACACGTGTGCTGTAAAAGTCGCGGCTGCTCTCACCCAACCTCCTTGCTTCCCCCTCTAGAATCAGCCACTTTGTAAGGGTCCCTGATTCCTTCAGTGTGAATGACAATTAGATTATGATATTTTGGTGTGAGAAGTGCTGATTTTGTGGGTTTTTTTTTTTTTTTAAATAGACTTCACATCCAGTGCAGCCCAATGTAGGGCTTGAACTCTCAATGCTGAGATCAAGACCTGAGCTGAGATCAAAATTCTGATACTTAACTGACTGAGCCACCCAGGTACTCTTGAGGAGTGCTGGTTTCTACAAGGAGTATTACTGCTTTTGAAGTTTCCCAATGGAGAGAGCTAGAAATTTTACTTTTTAAAATCATAACTTCATGATTTTACTTTTTGAGAGAGAGAGAGAGAAGCACAGTGGGAGCAGAGGAGGGGCAGAGAGAGAGAGGGAGACACAGGATCTGAAGCAGGCTCCAGGCTCCGAGCTGTCAGCACAGAGCCCAATGCAGGGTTCAAACCCGCGAACCATGAGATCAGGACCTGAGCTCAAGTAGGACGCTTAACTGACTGAGCCACCCAGGCGCCCCAATAATTATATCACTTGTCTATTTCATTGCAACTCTTGGTTCTTAAACAAAACAACAGTTACCATTAGAAGTAAACAACTGAGATAATTTTAAGATTATTCTACCATGGGACTTCTGAGTGGCTCAGTTGGTTAAGTGTCTGACTTTTGATTTCAGACCTTGATTTTGGCTCAGGTCATTCTCTCCTGGTCATGAGATGGGTCATGTTATCGGTCATGAGATCGAGCCCCACCTGGGGCTCCACGTTGGCTGTAGAGCCTGGAGACTGCTTTGGATTCTCTCTCTCCCTCTCCCCACCCCTGCTCCCATGCACTCATCCTCTCTCTCTCTCTCTCTCTTTCTCAAAAAAGAAAAAAAATTCCTCTGCATTTCATAACCTTAGAATCTGTCTCTAAGAACAGAGTAGTATGTTTTACAGTCACTCTGATATGAGTACTTATATTGTGATAGGGTTCCAAGTGCTACACATTTTTTTGTCTTCTAAAAATCATTTCTTTATATCCCCCTTTCTATTGTTTTAGTATAGATCTTCTAGTAGTTTCCAGTTACCTTTAGTATGAAATCTAGTTGAATATGGTTTTCCCAACCTTATGCTACATTTCTACAATCTCTCGTGTTACTTTTAAGCTAAAATTTCTTCCTCCAAATATAGAAAAATTTCATTCTCCAACACTCCAACCCCAGTGCTGATTTCCTGGATTTCTTCCTCACTTTCAGAACTAATCCAAAGTCTGTCTTCAATGTTAACAGGGCCTTCTTTAGTAATACCTGCAATTACATATTTTTAAAGACACTTGATTATATTTTTATGCTGTTTGTCATGGTTATTGGGAAGAGAAAGGAAAAAAGTCATTTTAAACCAAACACAACATGACACTGTGATACTCAGAAGTTACACTCTTGGAATGAATCCACCGTTGAACTGGAGAGAGAAAGCCTTGGGTTGAAACAATTATTCTGACAACTGAGATGGGAAAAGAACTTAACTGAAGAATAGTACTACTGTGGAAAAAATGAGAAATTTGGCTAAAATTATCGCAATTGAGTGTCTAGTTTGATCAAATCCTCAAAATAATGGCCAGGGGTTCTAGGTTGTTTTTTTTTTTTTTTTCCTACTTGACACCATGGGCTTTTTCCCAGTCCTTGGAGTTGTGGAAAATAATCGCAAAGTACATTCTTGCCCATTATCAGAGTTGTGCTGTTTTTCACTGTGGCTTTCAGTGTTTTTTGTGAGTGATGACTTTGACTCTCTCCCCTACATTTTGCATTTACTTAGTAAATGATGTATTTCTCAGACAAATAATTTTGAGGGAAATTTTATGAAACAGAAACTTTTGGTGCTCCATATGAAAGTCTGCCATTTCCATGAACTTCACTAATAGCCTGCCCCGATTCTTGTGGCAAATGTGAGTTAGTTTTTCCCTCATTCTCAGACTCCAGGACAACTAAAAGATGTTAAAAAGGATTTTAATTTATTTGAGAATGTCATCAAAGTATGCTAGCTGTCCATATAGATATCCATTCAAACAGAGTTGATTACACTTATTAGACAAGAATAGTTCATGAAATTTCTATTTGTATAGATGCATCTATATCTTGGGCAACATATTATAAAATATTAATATAGTATCTTTTATGTGATATTTTGACTGCATTCTGTCTTAATCTCAGAATGCATACTTTCGATGACAAGAACTCTCAGAATAAATAATATTAACTACAGGAAAAAACTGAACTAAAGTACTTTTAAAAGGAAATATAGGCACATAGAATCTAACTGCATCCAAAGCTTTTAATCCTATGAGTTTTGAAATGCATACCATTGTGTTTTGTTCTATGCAATATTTTACTCTCTGTGTGCTTTTTAAGGACATCTAATTTTGAAGAAAATGAGCAGAACAACATAGAGAAGAACTTGTAGAAATATTTACGGCTTCATATTTTGGGAGCCTGAGTAATGACCTTGAAGATATATTAGTAATATCAAAAAGGATCAGCATTATTGGTGGGTTCACACTAGAAATACCAAAATCTAAAGAGTAAATTGCGAAGCATAGATTCATCCCTCACAATTTGAAATTTAATTTTTCTTTTGGATAAATACTAACAGTAGACACAGAAACAACATGGAAGAGATGGAAAGCATCTATTTTGGTATGTTTGGGAGATAATAAAACATTAGACATGAAGCAAAAGAGAAGAAATGAATTAAATCCACCAAATAATATGATAACGTTCTTCAGCCACTGAAGAACATAAACAATAATATTTCCAGCCATAGGACATCTTAAATAAGAGCATTTGGATGTGTGACAGCTGTGGCAGTCAGATAAGGGGAGCATTGTGAAACAGTAGAGAAGCAATTTTCCTGCAACTCATTTAGAGTCGCCAGGGCTATAAAGGTAGTCGGAGAGGGTGTGGGTGGCATAGAAAAATCAATCCCAGCGTTCAAGAGAAAAAACTCAATACTTATTTGGTAAACGTTATACATTGGAGCAGCGATACTGTTATTCCACTTCATTTCCCACACTTTTTAGATACAAATCGGCCCAATGAAGAATCCTCACTGGTGCCAAGATGCGTCTCTTGGTAGTTGTCAAATGTTGTAAGACAGCTGTAAAGCTGCTAAGAGTAATTCAATTTTAGCAGATCCTAATGACGTTTGTGTTGACAGAATAATGCTCATGGCATGTAGTGGGACGGAGCCTCATGGAGATCTAATAACCTTCTGGCCTAATGTGAATGCCCATCTCCCTAAAGAAGCCAACAAGAGTTATTTGAAACAACCTGCGGAGACACACTGTCCTCTGTTCCTGAAATTTCCACTGGGCATTGAGCCAAGGTACCAGTTCAATTACACAATCTACCCCCCTTTAAATGGGGGAGGGAAGAGATCTAATTATTGATCAGCCAATTGTTAGAGTGTCTTTGAACTCTTTCCTTGGACTTCCTAGTACAGTTATAAGAGCAAGAAGAAGGAGAGAAACAGAGAAACGTTTTTTTTTTCTTCCCTTCCAAGAGGGAGAGGCTATGAAATCATTGGAAAAAAAAAATCTTCTGACAAAATACGGTGTGTAATCTCTTAAAAATACCCTGTATGCCTCTTTACCCTGAGTGCTTCTACTGTGAAAATAATATGCCTTAAAAATTGTAAAATGCATCTTTTAAGAATTAGAACTTTAAAGTAGATTACTTAGAACACTGTGGCTATTGTCTCCCTAGCATCTCCAAGAGGATTGGCTTACTTTCTCCCAGAAAGAGAAATGTTGGGTATTACTCCTCAAAAGACCTGAGCGGACTCTTGAAATAGCCATGCAGTATTCCAAAAATAAAAGTGTTAGGGATATGGGAATCCCGGGGTCAAAAATCCAGCCACTAGGCACCATAGTCCCACGTCAGCTTACACCCTCTCTGTTGGGGGAAATCACAGACTTTGATGCTATTTAAATGCCAGTCTTCTTCAGAGGTGACCCAGGGGCCTTGTGGGTCAGATATGACCAAGGGACTGTTTGTATAGGGCAGCAGGAATGGAAAGAATAGAGAATAAAATCAAAGAGAAAGTTAAAAGAAAATCTCTTCATTCTGGAGCATGCAGGATGAAATCTAGAAAAACTGAGAAAACCTAGTTTCTCTATATAGCTATTGCTGTGAAATCAGAATAATTTTTTTACTAATTCTTTTAAAGGGTCTTTTAAATCAGCTGGCCTTAGAAATCTCTCTTTATCATTTACTTTTTCCCCATGACATACAAGTGTAGTGCTTGGGATGTAACAGAAGTGAAAATAAATTCAGTAAGACTCAGTCTCTGTTGCCTGAGGCATATATTTCATTTGCCCTGTTCACATGGCTGTTGTTGCACTGCCTTACGTCCTGATTTTATAGATTTATCTGTGTCTGTCTTATTTCCCTTAATAACGTGTAAAATTCTTGAGCATGGGGACCTTGTCTTATTCAACTTGTCTCCTTCAAAGTGTGAAAGATCCTTAAGGAGGGCCAAACTTGGCAAGATAAACTGGATCCACGAAAGCACACCTAGCATAAAGCAAAACTTCGTCACACAGACGTGCCCTCTGTCTCCTTTTCCCTCAATTCTAATGACTGTAATGGCAGAGCATGCATACTGTGATAGAAAATGTAATGCAAATGCCAGTAATACTGGATTCCATTTTTAGAAAAGGGCACATTGGTGTGCCTGGGTGACTCAGTCGGTTAAGTGTCTGGCTTTTAGTCAGGATCTCATGGTTCATGAGTTTGAGCCCCGCATCAGGCTCTGTGCTGGCGGGAGGGAACCTGTTTGGGATTCCTTCTCTCTCCCTCCCTCTGTCTGTCCCTCCCCCACTTGTGCTGTTTCTCTCTTTCTCAAAATAAGTAAACTTAAAAAAATACTTAGGGAAAAAAAAGAGCACATTTAAAAATTTTAATATAGTTTTACTCTTCTTTCCCAAATAAAATTATGTATTGAATCTAAGAGTAGCACAAGAGTAGAGTGACAGCCACAATTATATGTATTTGGAAATAAAATGTTGGGGTTTGAAACATTTTCTGTAGTAGGTCTAATCTTTGTCTATACCATCCAGCTGAGAAGGAGAAAAACAAATACTTTCATTTGTCCGTTGATAGTATAGGTCATTCTTCTCGTGTTTAAACAGTAATAGTCTATTAACTTCCGCTGTTTCAGATGAAAGCTATGTGTTGGATTGCAGCTAATACCACCCTCTTGCATGCATTTCCATAGCACACATGCGTGCACACACGCGAGAACGATAAATGTGTGTGGACAACACACAACTCCTGTACAAGATGGCATCTAGGTGAATGAAGGGGAAAGCAGATACCCTGCTAGCAAGAGGGAAAGAGGGACTTAAATTAATGAGGTTTTATTTGCATCTTTGCTTGCCTTTACTCCAAAGTGTTGGGTGAAATTGTTGCCTGTTGTAATTATTGTTAAGGACTGTGGCCATTCCTTGCTCACGGTGCTGTCGATGCCTGTGGATCTCAGCTTCATCCACAGTGTGGCACCTTACAGGGCCATCCACCCAGTGGGAGATCTCTCAGCATGGTGGTTCTAGGCAGGCTTGTTCACCCTTACCTCAAGGAACTTTTGCCTCTGGATTCTTTCCATGACACACAGAAGCTTGAAAAGAATAACCCAGGCCACTTTCTGCCTAATTGCACCATGCCACTTCTCAGAGCCCCATGGCGCAGCGGTCCTGCTATGGCTGTGCCACAGCTATTGAGCCCCGAGGTTCCATGCTTTCCCTTATGGTGCTGGCGGTTCCCCTGCAGTCTCCCTTGTTCATATGAGACTTCCCAGTGAGCAGCCTTCTCTCAAAGTTCCAGATGGAAAAAGGAGTATTAGCCCCCTCTGATCTTAGTTTTTTTTTCTCATGATCTAATCTGCACCGCCCCCCCCCCCCCGCCCCCCCTCCATTCTCCCTGGGTTTTTATCCACAAGAGTGAACTGAATGATCATTGTGGCTGTCTACTTTTCTTACTCTTTCTCTTCTCTCCATCATCTCAGATATGTAGGGTGATATCTCATTGCATAAATGTACATGAAACCCGGGGGGCATTACACTAAGTGAAGTGAGTCAAATGGAGAAAGACAAATACTGTAGGATCTCACTTATAGGTGGAATCTAAAAAAACCAAACTCATACAGTGAATAGATTCTTGGGGGTGGGGAGGATAATAATGTTGGAAGGTGGTCAAAGGATACAAACTTTTAATTATTAGGTAAATAAATTCTAGGGATGTAATGCACAGCATGGAGACTACAGTTAAACAATACTGTACCATAGATAGTACTGAACTTTATATATACTGCATTTTTTCTTATATATACATACCTATGATAAAATTTAATTTATCAGTGTGGCATAGTAGAGCAGATCTTAAAATGCCTTACCAGGATAAAAAAAATTATAGTTATGTGATCATGTGTTAACTAACCTTACTGTGGTAATCATTTTGCAATTTATACATGTATAAAGTTATTAGGTTGTACACCTTAAACTTGCACAATGTTATATGTCAATCCTATAACAATAAATTTGGGAAATAGAAACTCATCGAATTGCATACATTAAATATGTGTGGTTTATTATGCTCCAATTATATCTCTATAAAGGTGTTTAAAATGAATAAAATATTAAATGGGTTGGGAAGACCGTGTTGGGAAAAAAAGGAAAGAATGTGCAAAGCCATGGAAACCATGGGGCGCCTGAGTGGCTCAGCTGAGTAGTCAACTCTTGATTTCGACTCAGGTCATGATCTCATAGTTTCTGGGTTCAAGTCCTGCATCAGGCTCTGTGCTGACGCTGTGGAGCCTGCTGGGAACTCTGTGTCTCCCTCCCTCTCTGCCTTTCTCCTGCTCATGCTCTCTCACTCTCTCTCTCTCTCTCTCTCTCTCTCTCTCAAAAGTAAATAAATAAACTTAAAAAAAAGCCATGGAATCCTGAGAGAGGAGTTCTGAGTTTCTCAAGCAGCACAAATTTCAGTGTTACATCAGTGTAGATTTGAACAGAGCAAGTAGATGAATCCCACATCTTTGGTTCACCTACTAGGTGAAATCCTTTATCTGTTTATTTCTATTCCACTTTGTTCTACAGAGGAATTCTGGCAAATGAATGGTTTGCAATAACATGATTCCGTGGACCTTTCAATAAGCCTGTTGGATGAGCTTCCCGGCAGTAACTACCATACACAGATTTCTTTGGAGTGTGTGAACCTGGGAACCAAAAAGCAAACAAAGTTATTAGATGTAATTTTAACACAATCCAGTTTGGAAAAATACACGATAAGAAACAAAACAGAGATTAAAAATAGTCATCTCCAAACTAGGGAATTCTGGACAGACGTGAGTATTAGAAGAGGAAAGTTGATGTCACATACATTACTCTTAATGTTGTGGTAAAACGAGGCCAAACGATAAGAAAAGCTGTAGACGGTAGTTTGGCGTGAGTCACAGGAAAGTCTCGATCATTCAGGAAGATTTTTCCAGCTCTAATTTATCTAATTCTGTGAATATTGACAGATTTGTTTAAAGAAACACAACAATACAGGAAAAGAAGCTACATGGAACTTGCCAATAAACAAAGTATGTCAATTTCTGTGCCAAGTTATCTTTAAAAATAAGGCCCAGAATTACTATTAAGTGATAATTAAATGGCAAACATATGCTCAGCACTGGCTTGATGTATTGGGGGATGGCAAATTTTGAAAGCCTTGTAATTTAGAAATGTGTGAGTAATTTCTGATATATAGTGAATGTACACAGGGTAAGATATATGTTTTCAGTGATGAAAAATACCAGTATATATGTGACCAATGTACTATTTCTCTTGCCATCAATTTAATCATTAATTCATCATGAGTTAATATAAAAAATTTTTAAACTTTATTTGATTAACTTAAATCCAGATTTTGACAGAAAACTAAATCCAGCAAAGTCCCAGCAAACAAAAGAGGGAAAGGAATAAATAGACTTTTAAAAATGATCTCTCCAGGGGCGCCTGGATGGTTCAGGCAGTTCAGCATCAGACTCTTGATTTCGGCTCAGGTCATGATCTCACAGTTCATGAGTTTGAGCCCAACGTCGAGTTCTGTGCTGACAGCACAGAGCCTGCTCCTGGAGTCAGTCAGTCTCTCTCTCTCTCTCTCTCTCTCTCTCTCTCTCTCTCTCTGCCTCTCCCCCACGTGCACATGCACTCTCTTCTCTCTCTCAAAATAAATAACCATTAAAAAATATACAACCCTCTGAAAAGTTTAAACCACATTAGAATAATTGTAGAGCATTTTCTTGATCTAAGATTAATGGCAATCTGCACAGCAAATAAATTACGTCATAAACCAGCGTGGCTTGTTCATTTATGATAAATCTAGAGATAATGGGAAAGCCACCAAGTTAGGCCCATTCTCTCTGGAAACTTTTGACTCCTACAATACTTTGTCTGCTTACAGACACTTATTACTAACCTATCTGCCATTTTGTCATATGCCATTTTTACGGAAGTGTTCAATACTATGATACCTTCGTTTGTTGGGTTGTGTGAGCTCTCTTTCAACTGTACCATGAGGCCAGCCCACAAAAGCAGACACAAGAAAGAGCTCTAATTTCTTGCTTTTAATTCTCAGAGCCCATTGGAGTCACTCCAGGGCCTGGTGTTCCAGAGTAAAATAAAATGTTACTTTTTGTTTCAGATGGTGGTAGAACATAATTACGGAAAATCTCCACTACGGGGGAAAAAGTCAGAATGCTATGATCTGGATGTTGCCGCAAACAGCCCGGTTCTAAGATTTATGTTTTGTTTTACAGATAAAAGCTTATTTTGTGGAAAATAATGTAGCTCTACTTAGGCTGTCTAAAGAACAGCACATTTCACAGGGGCTAAAGAAAGGTTGATGCAGAAATCAGAGCCTAGGTTATTTACCTAAAAGGATCTGGAGAAATAACAAAGCTGCTTTCATAGACGTCTTTCTAGAGATCAGACCTCTGTGACTAGGATGTGAAAATCAAGGGGCTTGCTTTCTAATATATCCCTTTCCATGCTCCCTTCTGGGTCATGACAATTAATTGGCCTACTTGGGGCTAAGTGCAGCTAGGTCTGTGATATTTGCTAAAACACCTATCTTGGAGTCAAAATAACTCCTTGGGAATTTCACTTTGCAGTCAGTGAGAGACGCGGGGACAAATGCTCCCTAGTCACCTTTACGGAATGAATGAAGCCGGAACAGTTAGCTGTCGCTTTTGCAAAGCTTACCCACGAATGATCGTATGCAGTTTGAAAGCTATATTGTTAAATAGTAGGCTGGAGAAATCTTTTTAGAGCTACGGTATTGAGTGTTGCTGCCTTTCATCTAGTTTGCTGATGACTAAAGTGATCCATATGGATTAAGGAAATAATTCAATCTGAATGTTTGCTTTGTATTTTAAAAACAAATGAAATGTTAAACAGTTGTCAGGTGTTAGCTTGACCTTTATTGTAACTCTTTGCTAAGATTACAAGGATTACACTGAGCACTTGAAGCAAGATTTCAATAGTGACAAATACCAGGTTACTATTATCTTGTTTTAGCATCCATCAAGGAAGTATTAAATGATCAGATAATGTCTCCAAGCCCTCAAAAAATGAAATCCCTCTATGCTAGTCCACTCATGCTACTAATCATAAGGCAACCACAGGAACTACACAAGAAACAGCATATATGATTCTATTCACAGATCCTGCCTCCACTGGAAACTAAGAATTAAGGTATCCTCTTCTGACTCATCTACACGTCATAGACCTATAGACGAGGAAAAATATCTGTGGGTTTGCAGGATTTCTTCTAACCGGAGAAGCACATTGTGGGATCTCCATGCTTCCTTCTGGCGATTCCTTCCTATATTTCACTGAACTTTGGACCCACCTTCGAAAATGGAAATATATAGGGGCGCCGGGATGGCTCAGCCTGTTGAGCGTCCGACTTCGGCAAAGGTCCTGATCTCACGGGTCACGAGTTCGAGCCTCGAATCAGGCTCTGTGCTGATAGCTCAGAGCCTGGAGCCTGCTTCAGGTTTTGTGTCTCCCTCTCTCTCTGCCCCTCCCCTGCTTGCACTCTGTCTCTCTCTCTCTCAAAAATAAATAAAAACATTAAAAAGTTTTTTTAATGGAAATATATATGTCTTATCTATAAAGTGGATGCATTAGACCTCCACTTCGAAGGTCTAACTCAGACCTTCATAGATAAGACTTTATAGATAAGACAACTGAAACCTACAGGGTTACAGTTCATTTGTAGTACAACTCAAAACTTCTGACCCACAGCTCAATTCTGTTATTATTACATCAAATTAACTCTGTTTTTGGAATTTTATTGTCTGTCTACTCTCCAAGTCATCATTCTTTATGAACAGGAACACGTGTAGAGTTTTTTAACTTAACTCTAGAGCACTTTGTTTTTTAATTTTCATTTGATGATGTGGGTGCCTTCGTAAACATTTTCAATGAGAAGCAAGTATTCTAAGTATACCATAAAGTTATCATGTTTACTTTGGTAGGTTCTTGTTTGGTGATAATGATTGATTGATTGCTCCCCCTCCTTTCTACCATCTCATTTCTCTCCTACATATGGTGCCTCCATTTCTTTGAACAGATGATTTTCTCCCACTCGCCATCCACTTTTCTCTGCAATTTGGTCTCCATGTTTCCTAAGTTCACTGAAACCTGTGATTTTTCCTAGATCAAAGTCAACAGCCTTTCTCCTGCCATCTGCACACTGCACTGGACAAAATTGCTGACGCTCTTTCCCCTTAACCCAGTCTTACTCTGCATAATTCCTCCTTTAACTTCTATGTCTGTGGGTATTTTCTAAGACTGAATCTTTGATCTCAAATTTTTAAGTGAAAATTATGGAGCTGGACAACAATTTCTGAGGCACTGAGAAGTCTCAATATAATAGGTTTTAAAAAGACTTTATACTTGTAAGGAAAAAATTAGGTCAACTCACCTCATAGCTTTTATTGCCTTCATACATTTTCAGATTGGTACAGTTACTCTTTCTGAGGCCCTCAAACTTAAATGGTAGACCTGTTTTTTCCCTTCTTGGTCACTGTCCTATTCAAGGAGTCATTTAACATTGGATTATTTATAGCTCTCCCACCTTAAAAATAAGAGAATCCTTCTCCAAATCCTACTTCGGTCACTGCCTCATTTCTCTGCTTCCACTCAGAACAAAATTCAGTAAAACCTTAGATTACGAGGAACTTGTTCTGCAAATGCTCTGCAAGACGAGGAAACATTTCTCATAAATTTTAACTCTATAAACGAGTGATGTCTTTGCAATACGAGTAGTATGTGACACCAAAAGTCACATAATCACATCTGAGCCAATGGTTCTTGAAATTCACTTTGATATACAAGTGCTTTGGATTACAAGCATGTTTCCAGGACAACTTAGGCTCGCAAACCAAGGTTTTACTGTGTACCACAATTCTTGTCTATGCCTGCTTTCTGCTGTCTATCTTCTCAGTCTCCACCTGGTTGGGGTCTGTCCTCTCCACTCCATGGAAATGGCTCATGTCAGGATCACTGATGATCTTCACATTGCCTCTGGCAGTGGTCACTTCTCTGCCCCTATTTCACCTACTCACCAGCATTTGGTTCAAGGTGTTATTTCTTTCTTCTTAAAATCTTTTCTCCTCTCGGATTCTCAGACCTAACCCTCTTCCAGTGAGAGTTCAGTTCTGGACTCTCCTTTCTTTTTATCTTTTATTCTTAGCCATAGCTAAGCCTGACTATCTTTAAATGCCCAGGTAGGTCTAGGTTAATGCTTCTTTGACTTCTGGATTTATAGATCCTTTATTGAATGTCATCTCTTTTTCGGTCTAAATTCAAATTTAACAAAGCCCCTTGTCTATCATCCTTAGTTTTCACCATCTCAGTAAATTGCATGCCATCCTCCCTGGATAGGGATAGCCCAAACCCAAATCCTAGAAGCATCGATTACTCTCTTTCTCTCTCCACCTACTTCCAATCCATCAGTAAGTCTATAGTATTTCCAGAATCTGAATTTGTCTCCTTCTTTACTGCTACATCTCTATTTCGAGCTACCATTCTCTCTCACTTGTGTTAATGCCTCGACCTCCTGTTGGTCTCCCACCTTCCATTATTGCCTTGGTATCCTCCCCACACAGCTAAATACAAATCAGATTGTCACCAACAGTTTAATACTTCCTAATGCCTTTCCAGAATAGGTAATTAAAAATCCACATTCTGGGGTAACATGTCCTTTCTGATCTGGGTACTGTCTACTTCTTCAACCTCATCTTCATTCTCCAGCTCATTTAGTACTTTCCAGGCACACTGGGCTCTGTCCTTCAGATCTGAATAAAACATTACTATGTCAGAATCTATGCATTTCTCTATTTCTAATGTTGGCTTGCCTGCCTCCATCTGTCCTTTATATTGCAACCCTAATCTGGTATAAATGCTTATTTATTTTTCTCATTTATTTTCAGAATCCTTCACAAAAATGTAAGCTTCATGAAAGCAGGTAACTTTGGGACACCTGGGTGTGGCTCAGTCAGTTGAGCGTCCAGCTTTGGCTCAGGTCATGATCTCACAGTTTGTGGGTTCGAGCCCTGTGTCAGGCTCTGTGCTGACAGCTCAGAGCCTGGAGCCTGCTTTGGATTCTGTCTCTCCCTCTTTCTCTGCTCCTCCCCTGCTCATGCTCTGTCTGCCTCTCTCCTTCAAAAATAAATAAAAACATTCAAAAAATTAAAAAAAAAATCAGGTAACTTATGGGTGAGTTTGTTTTAATTTTGCTTTATTTTTTCTATTGTTTCTCCACTGCCTAGCAGAACGTCTAGCTTGCACAATTATTTTTCTGTGAAGTGCCTATCCAAATTCTTTGACATTTTTATACTTGGTTTACATGGATTTGTAAGGGGTTTTATATTTTAAAAATGTGTTACTGTGCTGGGGTGCCTGGCTGGCTCAGTCAGTTTAGTGTCTGACTCTTGATTTAAGCTTAAGTCATGATCTTACAGTTCATGGGTTCAAGCCCTGCAACAAACTCTGGGCTGACAGTGCAGAGCCTGCTTGGGATTCTCTCTCTCCCTCTCGTTCTGCCCCTCCCCAGATTGTGCTCTCTCTCAAAATAAATAAACAAACTAAAAAAAAAAAGTATTCCTTGCCAATAAGTTCTTAGCCTTAAATGAAATTTGTAATTTTCTTAATAAGATAAAGAAAAATTATTTATAAACATATAGAAACCTTAAAAAGGCTGATAATCATGATATAATTATTCAATAGAATAATCAAAATCTAAATATTATTGAGTCCAGATTATTTTACAGAAAGATTTATGTTAATCTTCAAATAATGAACAGGTTTTACACTTTAAAAACTACAAAAAAAACCCACCCAAGAAACAAACAAACAAAAAAACACTGTTTAAGAAATGGGGGGGTGAAGTAGGTGAAGGGGATTATGAGTACACTTATCTTGATGAGCACTGAGTAAAACATAGAATTGTTGAATCACTATATTGTGCACCTAAAATTAATATTGCACTAGTATGTTAACTGTACTGGAATTAAAAATTTTAAAATAATAAAATTAAGTGAGTTTCTAACAGATGGCATATAGTTAGTTGGGCCATGAGTTTTAATCCACTGTGCCACTCTGCTTTTATTTGATATATTTAGACTATTTATATTTCACATAATAATTGATAGGTTAGAGCTTCTGCCATTTTATCATTTGCTTTTGTTTATTTTTCTATATTTCTCATTCTTCTGTTTCTCATTGGGAGCCTTCCCATAAGTTACTTGAACATTTTAAAGTTTTTATCTTGATATATTTAATTTATCATTACTCCAGAGAAAATGAAATACTTCGCTATAAATCTAACAAAACACATACAGCATTCATATCCTGAAAATTACAAAATGTTGATGAAAGAAACCGAAGAAGAACTAAAGAAAAGGAGTGACATATTGTGTTCATGGGTTGGAAGACTTGACATAGTAAAAATGGGCATTCTCCCTAAATTGATCTATAGATTAATACAATATTTATCAAAGTTCCAGCAGGGATTTTTACAGACATAGAGAAGCATATTCTAAGTTTATATAGAATGACACAGACCCTGGAATAACTAAATTAATCTTGGAAAGAATAAAAGTGCATAGAACTGCTCTACTCCATGCTAAGGCTTTATGATAGTCAAGACAGCGTAGTTTTGGCAGAGGAACAGATACGGGTCAATGGAACCAAACGGAGAAACCAGAGTGAGATCAACGCAAATATTCCCAACTTTATGTAATAAAGTATCTGAATAATATAATAACAAAACTATTTCTTGAAATAGAAAGGGAGAAAGTACACTTCAACTCTATTCAGGCAAGCCTAGCCTTATTACCAAAACAAGGGAATTTCCAAATTTCCACTTCTAGTTATGACTGGGTAACTCATACTATACTTGCCTTCTCCTGTAAACATTGGAAAGCAGAAAAAAGAATACAAGGGAATTCTTTTCCAGCTTTGGACAAGAGGCAGTGTAGGATTCATCCTTGAATAAAGGCAAATGCGTAAGGTTCATCCAATATTAATCCAAGCTTTCTCCAAGTAGACCCTTTCGAAACCACAGTGCATGGAGGATGAGCAGAGAGCCCAGTGGTTTGGCAGAGCTGAAGAGGCACAAATTGAAATTCAGAGATACAGAAATGGCTGGAATTTGTTGTAAGGACTCTGGAGAGGGGCCAGCTGAATACAGAGGAGTCTTAGATGTCTGAATGAACGTTCTGCCTAGGTTCTTACCTGAGAACTATCATGTAAATCAGAGGCAAGACTCTGGCAGGCCTACCAGGGAGTAATTGTTGTGAGACTGGGAGTTGAATGGAGATACGGTCTCTTGGAGACTGAAGTTCCAGTCTGCTCAGAATGGAGAGACCTTGCTGAGATCGTTGGCCATTCAGCGGAGACCTTGGAAAGGCCACACCTTAGGAGGGAGAGCTACAGTCCAGAATAATGGACACATGCTATGAGTTAGGGCTAAGGAGATCAGCTCTAACAAGGAGAAAAGCTAAATCTAACAATATCAAAAGGATATAATAGTAATTAACTGTCCAAGAAAGAAAGTGTAGTAGCCTTTAAAGAGCAGAATATTAGCCAGAGTCCTGATGACATATCATTCCAAGATGTTTAATACGCAAAACCCTATAATTATGAGTGAAAACTCAAATGATTAGGAAGAAGTAATAGTTACTAGAAACACAATCCAATATAATCCAGATATTGATATTAGCAGATAATATTTTTAAAACTATAGTAAATATGTTCAAGGATTTAAAGGAATAAATGGCATAATAAGTGAGAGTAATCTCAGCGTGCAAATTGTCAGTGGTCACAAAAAATGTGACAGAGTAAATGGGGGTGGGGAAAATAACATAAGCCATTCCCAAAAGATTAGATCACAATGCCACCTTTTTACCTTTCTGTATGGATTGTAGTCACAGGAAATACCTATACTTCCTAACTTCTTACCTACATATTAATATTGGGAATAAATTAAGTCTGTTTTAAAATTCTTAAATATGGCCAGTACAAAAATATCTGTATAAAGACAGAAGGGGTTAGCTCTAATATTAATCATTGGACATTTCATGATACTAATATTTATTGATTTTATTATGTACAAAACACTGTTTTAGGAGCTTTCATATATTAATTAATATACACCATCATTGATATTTTATTACTTCCATATTACTTAGAAAAGTTTACTGGGCACCTGAGTGGCTCAGTCAGTGAAGTGTCTGACTCTTGGTTTTGACTCAGGTCTGGATCTCACAGTTCATGGGATCGAGCCCCACGTTAGGCTCTGCACTGACAGCATGAGCCCACTTGGGATTCTCTTCTCTCTCTCTGTCTCTGTCTTTCTTTCTGCCCCTCCCCTGCTTGCATGCTCTCTCTCTGTCTCTGTCTCTGTCTCTCTGTCTCAAACTTAAAAAAAAAAAAATTAACTATATTTCTCAATGTAACAGAGCTGTAAGGGGTTGAGAACTTCTTCAAAGCCAGGGTTGTTCATTCCCCAGCCTGTTCTTTAATCAATAACCTATAATGTTATTTTCAATCAATTAAAACATAGCCTGTGTTCAGTACATACATTTTTTGAGATATACACAGTGATTAAGAGTGAGATTCAAAATTCTAATGAAGCTAAGTTTAAGTTCTGAACCTAAATTGAAATGTTCATAAAATAGTTTCAATGTCTGAAATCATTTCGGTTTCAAATCTCTTTATCCTATTTTCATACAGTCTATCTCTTTGATGAATAAAGTCATTAGCAAGTAAACATTAGTACTGTTACAGAACTGTGAAACATCATAATTTAAATGCCTAGTGAACGCCTAACAAAGTTAGCTTTACTATGTTAAGGATGAGTATATAAGTTATCAAATGTTAAGTACAGACTCAAGCACTTCGAGTAAGGCAACTACTGGGGTGCTTGGGTGGCTCAGTTGGTTAAGTGTCTGACTTTGGCTCTGTCATGATCTCATGTCACGGTTAGTAGGTTCAAGCCCCATGTCGGGCTGTCTATTGTCAGCTTGAAGCCTGCTTCAGATCCTCTGTCTCCTTCTCTCTCTGCCCCTCCCCACTCACTCTCTTTCTCTCAAAAAAAAAAAAAAAAGAATAAGAGAAATACGTTCTACAGCTTGGCTTCTATTCTGCCTTTCATTCTCAGGCAATCAAGTAATTAGGTGTGTATGCGTATTTGTGTGAGTGGTAATGTGTGCAGGTGGATGTGGATGTGCACGCTCACGTGGGAGTTCCACAGGCAATGTGGGCTAATACGACAGTGCTCCAGTAGCCAAGACACTTCTAGGACAAAGAAACTGGAACTTTAGTATCTAGGTGCCCCTGGGTAACCACCTTGGATTATAGGAATTGATCTAGTAGGCTTTTTGGCCAGAGTCCAACTCAGTGGGATGTCACATTTTTCAAAAGTGAGTTTGTAGTTTTGTATGTTTATTTATTTATTTTGTAACACCACTGAGGCTCTTCAGAATTGAAACTCTTACTACTTTTTAAATGTATTCTGGGAAGTGTATTTAGATGTTCTTTTTCATGTATAGCTTCATATTGGGTTCAGAAACCTAAGGCAAGGATATTCTGTGTCCTGACCCTTAAAGTTAATGACTTCTAATTAGCCCAGCAAGAAGCTAATGACTTGTAATCACTTGCCAATTGATTCTGAGTATTTGCTTTGTGAAATTAGTCTGGGTGAAACTGGGAAGGCTCTGGCTGGTAGAGAAAAGGCAGAGGGGGATCAGGGTTTAAGAAGTCATTCACAAGGTGAGTTCTGGAAGATATTCAAGGTGATGGGAACCATATATGTGGTCTTTTGCCAATTATTGTAACATCTATGAATGGTGTTATAAAACAGGGTTGCACATATTGGAAACTGTATAACCGAAACCCTGAGAAAATTGTTACCTGATGCCAGTTCTGTGACATTAGTGTTGACCATTTGCATCCATTCAGCTACAAAAAGAAGAATAAGCACACAAAATTATGTATCAGATCATTGATCTGATGAGACACTTTAGTTATGGAGACAGACTTCCTTTGCTTTATTCAAGTTGTTCTATAAGAGGAGAGATGGAACACGTGCAGTGATGAATCGTATGAACCTGTATTGAGAATCTGCTCGTGGCTCAAGCTCTGACTATGCATTGGCCATTGAAAGGTGAATGATCAGCAACCCCTTTCTCTAAGACTTTTCGTTCATGGCTGAGTTTACCCGGTCCCAGATTAGCAAATGATCTCTGAGAGTGAGAAACTCTGTGACAAAGAAACACTCTACAAGGATATCGGATTCGAAAACGCACGTCTAGTCTTTTCAGGTCCTTCATACAAAGCATACGTATATTTTTGTGCCTCTTACAATTTGCCCGTTAGTAGGCACACTGAGGTTCAGACGGGTGACAAAAGACAAAAGAATCTCCATATGAGGAAGACTTGAGGGAACAATGTTGGCTGGCCTCATTTGAATTGCAAGAAATGTTTTAGAGAATATTCAGGAACAGTCCCTACAGCTCCAGCTATGGAACAAGATATCAGGTAAGACGAACACTCTTCAAAACCATTATGCATTAAAGAGAGTGTCTTATGATTAGGGATAATTGGTTGCAGTAGGGTGATAGGTAGCAACTGGAAAAAAATGTCATTATTGGTTACTATTCTTCAAGGTAAGAAAAACAGAAAAGCATGGCATTATAGAATAATTTTTACAACCATGATGTAAAGGGCTGTAACAATAAGGAGAATTTTAAAAATAAAAGACAGCCAAAAATGCAGTGTTTCAAACGCTAGCCTTTCCTTTTCCCCTTAGTAAATGGTTAAAGAGCAACTGAGCCCTATAATTTTTTTTCCAGCAGAGAAAAAAGAAGGTCAGAGTTATCAGCAACACTGGGTATTCATTAAGCCATGGCCCTCTCTGCCTTTGGACATGGCCAATACCTAATTTCTCCTCAGTCCCACAGCAGAATTGCCCACCGGCTCGTTTACATTTATCTGGCACTCCTCTTTCTAAATGCCTGCCAAAATATCCTACTTAACTACTGTGGCAAGAAAAAATAATCAAATTAGGAGAGTAAGAAAGAATAAGGCCATGGGCAGGTACCTTCTATGCTGGCCTGTCATATTCCCTGGGAGGAAACTCTGAACTGAATTGACAGCCCCGTTCTCAGATCAACCACCATGACTCTGTATGACCTCAGTCAAGCCTTTTGACCTCACCCCTCTCTTTAGGGGTTGAATATGAGTGCTTGTGCTTGAGTGTGTATGTGCAAGCATCTGGATATGGCTAATCAGATGCCTGACACCTCTTAACTTTGACTTTTTGGAGGGAGTATCACTAATTTTTTTCTGTTTTATTTGGTAGTTTTAGTTGATTTTGGTAATTCTGATATAAATATGTATATACATGTACATATCTATGTGTGTATATAAAATGTATACATATTATGTTATATATAATACATTGTATATATACATATATATGAGTGTGTGTGTATAAATGAGTGTGTGTGTATATATATGCATATATATATACACACACACTCATATATATGTATATATACACAGCCTTATAGTCACATTTTTTATTGTACTTTTACCAAGTACAAAAGCCAGTTTGAGAACCCTTGGAACAATAATCAGAAATGTCTATTTTTTAAGGATTCATGCATCTGTGTGCTCTTAAGGACAGAAATGAAAATAGCAGTTCAGCATGGTAACACAGATATATTGGAAAATAAACTCATTGCTTTTCCTTACAAAACAAAACCTGAAATACGACAGAGTTTTACTGTTGTTTTAGACCAGAGGCTGGCACTTCTGGTTTCTCTTCTCATGCCAAAAGCTATCCATCCCCCACCCCGACCCCACCCCCCGCCCGCTTTCTATGTGATACTCTATATGATACTATATATGATATTATACTCTCTATATGATACTCTATGATACCCTATATGATACTCTCAGCACTGGTAATTCCAAGAGAAGATCTAGTTTCTTTTTTCTTTCTTTAAATGTTTTTATTTAAAATGACAGAGCATGAGCGGGAGAGGAACAGAGAGAGAGGGAGACACAGAATCCGAAGCAGGCTCCAGGCTCTGAGCTGTCAGCACAGAGCCCGATGCAGGGCTCAAACCCACAAACTGTGAGATCATGACCTGAGCCAAAGTCAGACAACTAACCCACTGAGCCACCCAGGCGCCCTGAGAAGGTCTAGTTTCGAGAACACAGGAGAGTTCAACCCTGACAGCTACTTGCACCAGTAAAATACAGTATGTTATCCTGGCAGATAAATATAGAGAATGATCATCAATTGACCTTTCCTCCAAACTGTACAACCTCCAAGTAAAATGAATAAGGACAAACACTCTTATGCCCCATTAGCATGGGTAAAATGTTTATGTAAAGAATAGCTAGGTAAATGTAAATGGCGGCAAATCACAGACGTAGAATCTTTGCCTTGCTGTTTCCTCTGTCTGGAAGGAAATTTTCTAAGATCTTGACATGGTTTCTTCTCTCTTATTATTGAGGGTTCCGCTCAAATGTCACCTACTAACAATGGCCATTCTTTTTTTTTTTTTTTTTCAACGTTTATTTATTTTGGGGACAGAGAGAGACAGAGCATGAACGGGGGAGGGGCAGAGAGAGAGGGAGACACAGAATCGGAAACAGGCTCCAGGCTCCGAGTCGTCAGCCCAGAGCCTGACGCGGGGCTCGAACTCGCGGACCGCGACATCGTGACCTGGCTGAAGTTGGACGCTTAACCGACTGCGCCACCCAGGCGCCCCTACAATGGCCATTCTTAACTATGCCATCTCACAAAGCACCCCAAGCTCCCTTTCCGCATTACCTTGTTTAGTTTTTTTGGCATTTGGATCTTTATTTATTGTTTTTGTTGTTGTTGTTAGTTGGCTGGCTGTCTCTCCCATTAGCCTCCAAGCTCCATGAGAGCTGAGATCTTGCCTCTGTGATTCACTACAGTATTTCCAATGCCCAGGATAATGCTTGCCATATAGCATCTTCAGATGAATATCTGATCAGTGAATGGATTAAATAAATAAAATGTGTTTACTGTAAAAAATCAGTAAAGAAAAGGATTGCATAAAAATAAAAGGGTGACCAATTGCTAGTCAAGTTCAAGACTAGCATTACATGGAAATAGTTGCATAGTTTACCAGACAATGCTTACTGGCACACTTGAATTTTCAGACCTCAGTATATTAATCTTCCTGAAATTTCACATATAATAGCCATCACATATAAGTGTGGAGAACATGCAAAAAGAGTACACAAATAGCAATGACAAATGGAAAGTAGTGAAGTAAAATCAACAAATCTGTGCTTCTCAATGTGACAATGGGCTTACAGTTGATTTCCTAAGTAATTGAACAAGAATCAAGTTGCCCTTTTTTAAACAAATTTGCCTATTGAAGCACACTAACTCTATCTTCATTGTAAACTCATGCAAGATAGCAATTATAAATTAAAGTAGATTGCAGCAATAAAAATAAAAATTATAACTCAGTTCCCTCCTGGGCCACCTATGGACAACCAATCAACATAATACAAAACAAGAGAAATCATTTCTTTCAATATGTGTTCTTATTGTGTTACATGCTGCTGCACAATTTGATTTTGAATTCTCATGAAAAGAAAACCCTAAAAAAAGAATGCTTTTTCTTACCCATAAAATCAAAATATGGGTTGTATGTCTCGTAAAGTACTTTTTATGGCTTATCTTTTTGCTATAAAATGTCATAAATTATATCATTCAAAAACATACTATAATTAAAGGAAATGACTGTTTGGAAAGATTTCAATCAAATCATGTTTCAAGAATATTAGTATGAAACACCTTTTCCACCTATTTTTAAGTGTCAAATCTGCTGTAAGGCAGAGATTTCCAGAGTAGTTGTGAACGAGAAAAATTCATTTGCAGACTCACAGTGGCTATTCTCACTGTATATAGGATAGAACAAAATCATCTCAATTCATTCTGTATTGTATTAATAAAAACATAGCATATAAAACTATGTTTTTTAACTTGTATATCTTTCCTTGATCTTGCCATTTGGGAAAATTTTTGTTTTAGGTTAGACCCCAGTAGTGAAGATATATGTGATTCATTTTAATATCTGCACCCAAAGTATGAAAATTAGATTAAAATATAATAAAATTTTAGGATCAGGATTTCTTTTACCCTGAAAGGTAGTCATATGTGGATAAATGTGGATTTACTAAACTAGATTTTTTTTTAATGATAACTGAGTCTCTTTTTACAATGTAATATCTTTCAAGTCAGACCATCAAGAAAAATTGATTCTGAAAATCTGACATACTTACGCTGGAAATACATACGATTGCATTGAAGATTTATCATGAAGAACATGTCCTTACATGGTTGAAGGTTGGGGAAAATATTAAACCTGTAGAAGTTAAGTGTCAATTTGTTAAAATCAGTGATACAAATTATGAACTCAATTGAAGAATTCATCCTGAAACAATGTGGAGACACGTTGGTGTACATCCAGGACAAGCCTCCTGGGGCCTACTAATAAATATTCGGTAATCACAGTGTAACACCATTTTGAAACATTTTTAAAATCCAAAGTTGTTAGAACAATTCCTGAGCCTCTATTTCACTGCACAAAGGAAAATTTCAATTATTTACTCCAAGATGCTTGCAAGTACTAATACCCTGGGGGGGGGGGGTGATCTATAACCGCTGGTGATTGATTGACTGGTGTCTCAGTTCTGGACAGAAGCGTTTCTAAGTCACGCATTTTACAGCATTTTGGTCTTTATTTATTGTTCTTTTGTTAATTGTCTGGCTGTCTCTCCCATTAGCCTCCAAGCCCCATGAGAGCTGAGACCTTGCCTCCCTGATTTGCTACAGTATTTCCAATGCCCAGGAAAATGCTTGGCATTCTTGCACAATGAAGATTTAAGTGCAGAATTGTACATATTATAAAATCACCCCTTTGAACTTGTGGGTAATTCACACCATCCGTGTAAATTCGGAAAATTTTATATAAACAGATAGGGCCATGGTGAAATTCAATGTCTGTTGTGTAACAGAATATTATTTGTTTTTAGTTGAGAAATATCCCATTAGTTTTATAGTTTTATTTTTAGTTTAAATTATTTTGGGGCAAAACTAGATTTTCTAAGTTCTCTTGTGTTTTTCTCAGAACCACTGCTGAACATAATTTTGCCCCTCCCTTAATGGAATTGCTGCTAAGGATGTAGTTATTTGAGTGATTTATACTTTAAAAAATCAAATCCAGAAATATTACAATATCACTTTCTCATGGAACCTTGGTCAAATCCTGAGGAAATATTGACAAAATTATTATTTTTAGATATTAAGGACCAGTAATATGTGTGGAAATCATGCTAAATAATATATTAAAACCCACCCTGTTAAGAATGCTGGGAAAAATTAGTTCATGGAAAGCCTGGAATAATTTTTATTTATCAAGCTGTTTCCTAACCTCAATCTTTCTTCTCTCCTCTAGTGTTTTGCATATTTTAGGAAAATCCTGATGAGATAAAGATTAATGAAAACCAGCTCATACTAGAACACAGTCTTCAGTCTATTGGAAAAGACATATGTAAATGATAATTAAGATACAAGCTGTGTAGAAACTATAACCCTCATAGGCTGTTGGCAAGAATAGAAAATGGTACAGCCAGATCAGAAGAGATTTGGGCAGTTTCTCAAAATGCTAAACATAGAATTATCACATTATCCAACAATTCCACTCCCAGGTATTTACCCAAGAGAAATGAAAATGCACAGCCACACAAACACTTGTAGACAAACATTTATAGCAGCTTTATTCGTAATAATCAAAAAGTGAAAACAACCCAAATGTCCATCCACCAATAAGTGAATAAATAGAAGGTGATATCCATGCAGTGGAATATTATTCAACAAGCTCAAGAAAATGAATTACTGACGCATGCTATAACATGGATCAACCTCTAAAATATTCCAAGTGAAAGAAGCAAGTCACAAAAGACCACATACATTTACCTATTTATATGAAACAATCCAAAATAGCCAAATCTAGAGGGAAAGAAAGTAGTCCCTGGAGCTGTAGGAGAGGAGTAGGTGGGGGTGGGGAAGGAAGATGGAGAATCACTGCTAACAAGTCCAAGGGTTGTGGAATAATTAATAAAAATGTTGTAAAACTAGGTGATATGGTCGCACAACTCTGTGAATATACTAAAAACAAGTGAACTACAGGTTTAAATAAATGTTACAGCACATAGATTACACATCAATAAAACTATTAAAATACAAGGAGATGTGTCATAATAGAACAATAAAAAGTGAAGTGCTCCTGAAGGATGAAAAGTAGACTGAATAAGTCCTTGTGAGGAAGGATGAGGGAGGAAATGAAATGTTCAAGTTTTCCTAGAAGAGTCAAGTTTTATGCTGGATCTTGAAGAATAGGTAGAAGTTCTCTGAGTTGAGAAGCTCATGTTAGAGGGACAGAAGCAGAAACCCAGGAAAGAACATAGCTTATCTGAAGGATGATTGAGTAATGAGAGGCTAGACTTATGGGATGGAAGGTAGTTGAACTGGTAGAGAATGCCAGGTAAGGAGGCTAAAAAGACGGGTGGAAAACAAGACTGAGAACTCTTTAGGCCATGTTAGGGAATGATATATTTCCTTGTAGATGACACAAAGCTACTAGAATTTTTGTTAAAGAAAATCAGCATACTTCTTTTTGTTGTATAGAAATAAAATACATCTCAAGGGGCGCCTGGGTGGCGCAGTCGGTTAAGCGTCCGACTTCAGCCAGGTCACGATCTCGCGGTCCGTGAGTTTGAGCCCCGCGTCGGGCTCTGGGCTGATGGCTCAGAGCCTGGAGCCTGTTTCCGATTCTGTGTCCCCCTCTCTCTCTGCCCCTCGCCCATTCATGCTCTGTCTCTCTCTGTCCCAAAAATAAATAAACGTTGAAAAAAAAATTAAAAAAAAAAAAAAAAGAAATAAAATACATCTCTTGAAGGTAAGATTTCTGTCCCTGATCAAAATTGCCTATGGAATCTAGGAATTGGCAAGACACTTAATGGTTTTTACTGCCCAGCAATGGAATCAATGGGAAGAGCAGAACTCTTCCCCTTTTTGCAAAATGACTTAAGTCTGTGGTTTAAGAGGAAACTGACATATTAGAAACATACGTCCCTGGCCACAGATATATCCAATGATAACCCTGAAGCCAAGTAAGGTCAGTAGTAGTCTATAATGATTCTGCCCAAAGTCTCTGGCCCCTTGTATCATTTACTTTTTTCTCTAATTGAGTCTAAGAAATCAGAGTCCCTTTCTGCTTGATGCTAATTCCAAAACAGTAAGTTAACTCAAAAGCTGCTGGTATCTTTACTACCAGCATCACACAGAATATGTGTCTATCAAAACTAAGCAGAGAAACAAAAACTGGTAGCAATGAGGGACCTGGCCATCCATCAGGGCATCCTGATGGTATTCAAATTCGTGGCTTTAGCAAGCTCTGAGGCCACACCCCTGCCCTTCTTGTAATTTGGTAACATGAGCTATTAATTTTCCCCTTTGGCTTAAGCTGGTTAAAGTTGAGTTTCTTTCACTTGTAGAAAAATATTTTTAACAATAGCGGAGTTAGCCAGGTTGCCCAGTCACTAGTAGATCCTTGATGACTTATTTGGTGCCAGAATTTATTAGTCATCGGATATCTGTGACCTTCTGATTGAACCTGGGGACTCAACTCAGAAGCAAGAACCAGAAGCATCAGTTCCTGGCCATAGATGTTGTGATATTCTAAATGGACACAGTTACTTTTAGAAAGCCATTTGCAACTAATAATGTAGATCAGAGATACCAAATATCCAGCCTGTGTGTATCGACTTTCCCTTGGTACTTTGGCAGCCATGGCTAACTGACCCCAGAGCTATTTCACTATGCCCCAGAATTCTTCATGAAAAGCCCACTAGGAAGCCGCTGACAATTAAGTAGAGTTTGCCTGAGAAGTAAAATCTACCCGCCAGCCCCGGATTAGGTTAGTGATAGTTATCTTAAATAACAAAATCATTGTGATGCCGTTTCCCTCTTCTGCATAAAGGTATGTCCTACTCCCCATTTAAGACTGAAGACCTGCTTTCAGGAAATCTATTATTCATATATGCCACAGAGTCAGTTTAAGCGAGGAGTCACCTTTCTCAGTGTATATGCATTTTAATCCTTTACTACAAACATTGGATGAAAGGATTTCCTTTTGGTGATAAAGAATTCCAGGCATCTGAGAGCAAATGGAAGAGTTATTTCAGGAAGACTTTTTCCCAGAGCCCCTGAAAGCCCACCATGTGTTTGGAGCTAATCCTCCTTTGTCAGAAGTCACACCGTGTATATTCCGCTCACCAGGCCCACTCTCGGCAAAGAGAGAAAGTCTGACCTGGTTCATTAACATGAAATACATAAAGGCAAAGGCTGCACACACTTCATTTTATAGATCAGTTCAGAAGTCTGTCAAGCCTTATTTGAATATATTTCAATACTCTGTAGACCTAAAGTTAAACAGTGGTATATAGTTTTCTATCTGCTATATTGTCTCATTCCTCTTAGCCAAAGTAGTGGTGGGGGAAAATCAGCCAGCTGTTTCTAAAATCTAAGCTCCTGAATCCTTGCAACAACTGTTTAGGGGGCTGTTCCCTTGTAAAAACAAACACACAACACACACGTATGCACGCATAAGCCCCCCTCCCCACATATCCACAAACAAAGGAGATTATGACAAACTAAAGAAACCGTACTAATATAATACACCTACACATGTAATGCCAAGGGTAGAAATTCAGAAAGCGTGCATGCAGGGAAAACCTTGTCTCCTTCCTCCCCTCTTGAGTCCCACTGGTCTTTGTTTCTTTTCAAGATGTTCAGAACAATGAGCGGTCTGAGGTTCAATCCAAACTAGAAGTGAACTAGAAGTTAGAAGTTTGCTTCTAGCAAACTAGAAGCACACCCCAGTTTCACAGATTCTGTCAAAAGCCGTGAGACCCATAGACAAAGGCAAAGGACTTTATTACTCAAGAAATATCAGTAGCCAAAATACTAGCATTGCCTTCCTCCAGTTCTATGAACAGAACTCCCAAAGGGCAACTCTAAGTGGGCCAGGTGATATTTGTACCTGCAATGGGTTGTGTTAAAGAAGATCCCTGAGCCTAGGGAACTCAAATCTTATATAATGGATAGTAAACCTGTCTGCTCATGTGTTCTAGAGGAATTACATTATATTATATCACATATCATGTCCTATCATTATTATATTAGGAAATCCTGCCTCTGCTTTAGAGAGAGACACTGTATCTCCCAAGGCTGTTAGCTATAAAAAAAAATTCCTTGAAAAAAATAGCACAGAAAAACAGCAGTCACTGCCTCTGATCACAAGACATGTAAAAACAAGAGACACATGGAAATTGATCTCCCAGCAGATGTGTACAACAAATTATTTGTTGGTCAATAAGGTTTTGTTCCTATTAAAAGTAATATAAGTGAAATTAAACTAATAGTGATGAATAAATTTCATGATAAAACTTTTCACTGAGATTTTTTTTGAGTGCAATATTAATAACTGTCATATAACTGGAAGAAATACTGTCAATATACACATTCAGAAAACATCAAATTTCAAAAGGAAATAGTTGCCATTTTATCCTCATTTTATTTGAAAAGTGGTACGCACATTGAAAACAGGAAAATTTTATGTCTAGAAGAACAGCTTCATCTATCTAAAATCAATCATTTGAAGATGGTGTAGTTCACATTGGACATTGGTTTGCCTTTGTAACAAATGTGTAAAACATATGAAAATTAATTGCGTATGACCTAGGACATCAGTTTTTGCTTTAGATAAAATATAAAATTGACTAAAATAAGCATCATCTATATGCCAAAAATGATCTCACTTCAGATTTTATAATCAAAATCTGTAATCAAGTAGTAGTTTAAAACTATGGTATTGCTAACTAGAAATAAGATTTGACACACACTCCCCTGTAATATTTAATCAAGTGATTGAAGTAATTCCGATGTTTTGACTGTAAATTTGCTAGATTTGTAAAATGCCACTACCCACACACACGACTCACATAGACGCTTTGCTCACAGTTCTGGCGCAAGCAGTGATCCCATTTCCAAGCTAATTTCTGCTTATGAAGGACCTTTAGCTCTTACTCTGGGCACATATTGAGCCTTGCCTACCCTGATGGTTGTAAGATTATATCCTTTCTAGGTTGCCACTTCATGTAGGGGACCCCAAACAAGAGAGGAATTTTGAGGAGTTGCCACAGAATTAATACACCTCATTTGAGTTGTATGCCAACCATTGATCCAGCATGAACTTGATCCAAGATCACACCTGATAGGCTTGAGACTGGATCGAACCTCTTGCACCACCTGAGTTCCCTGCGATTATGACAGTATCCATGGTTCCAGGGCTCTAAATATACCACACTCTAGTATTTTCCTATGGTTCCAGTGCTCTTGATTTGTCTATTATTTTCTAAACATAAGTTTGAAGGACCGTATATCAGGTTATTATAGTTCAATTGAAGGCTTTTGCAGTAGCAAAGTTGCCTTCCTTGAGAGTGAGCCTATATAAGTAGATGTTCAAATATTTCCTCTCTGCCATTCTCCTTGCTTGTATATTGCATGGTATGCCTGAATGTTACGCATTAATGTTTCACTTGTCATCAGGCTGGCCTGTGCCTTGTACTAACATTTCCTTCATTCTTCCATCACTGCACATAAATCTTCACCCTGTCCGTTTCAAGTTATTCTCTGGGAGCGTGGCTCCCTGATCAGCATGCCCTCCACCCTTTAGTAAGGGTTGGTTCAATGGTATCTTTAACATTTTAAAAACACTGTTACAGCATGCAGCATAATGACCACTTGTGTTTTTTCTCTACTTATTTCATGTCTGAGCGGCAGAGTGTACAATGAAGCCTGTAAATATGATACAACTTTGTATTTTTCTTCAGTGTAAAGCCATAATTAGCTTGTTTCTTTTATAAAGTGTAAAATGAACAAGATGGATTAGAGTGCTTGCTTCAAGTAATTATGTAATTAAGATGTGTGTGCGCCGCTAAGTGAATTCATAAGATTTAGGAAATTCTTTTCACGTATAACTAGTGCATAGTAAGAAATGCTTTAATTTTTAAAATCGCAACAAATTTTTTTCCTTAACCTGCCAAATTAGACTTTATCACCATGTTAACCTACAAATTTTCCTGTTTATATTTAAAATTTAGGTGGCATAGAAATGAACCAGAAAGGTTCATGATCAAGTCTGAAAATCTGAATTACCTAAAGGGCACTTGTTAAAAATTACTTCAATGCACTTACTGAAACTAATAGTCAACAGCTTGGGTTTTATGTACTTCTCACTTTTAAGAGCTTGCTATGAATTAAATCTGTATAACCTGACAATAACATTATCTGATCATTCAAAATTAATTACACTGCTGCATATATTCTGCAGAAAGCTAAATCAATATGAAATTCAAAAGTGCACAACAGGCTTATTTGCTTCATAATGCATCTATTTACTTTTTTAAATTATAGCATTGTGAGTTTTGAAATTAACCATCACTCCGTCCTAATTTGTCTTACATTAACACCTAGACAGAATCAATCGGAAATGAACAGAGAATTTGTTCATTCAACATTTATAACCACCATTCAATAATTCATAACTAATGAACCAGACAATATTCTAACTTGTGTTATAATTATATTTGTACCTGCTTTATATTATCTCTGGACTCTATCTTATCATCATCAGCCAAAGCACCTAGTACAGTACATTGAACACGGATATTCACATAGTTACTGAAGGAAGGGACAGGAAGAGGGCATGAAAAGGTAAAAAATGAGTGGAAAGGGGGAAGGGAAGACAGCCTTTTGGATTTTTATTATTTTACATATATTCAGAAGTTAAATATAAGCATAATTACAATGGGCGAGGCTATTATGAAAGATCCCAATGAACACAGCATTTTGACTTTTGCAGTGAGATCATTAAAATTATTTTGACCCTTCTGGGTAAAATTTACTTTTAGAAGAAGTTGAGACTATGATAGTTAGTACTTTAATGTCGGGAATAAAATTAGTAGAATATTTTCTGGTTTTAACTCTGTAATATTTTGCAAAGGTATTTTATTTTCTGTAAAATAACTATCTTTATATATGTTTATGGTTTATAAACACTATAACTAAATCATACTTTCCACAAATATGAAACCATTCTAACACCATTTTCAAATACTTTTACCCAGATTTGACTTTTAAAAAGTAATATAAAGACCAGTATTTTTACTGATATGATCAAGGTCTTTAGTAATTATGGATTTTCACAAGATATTTTTTTATTTTTGACTTCTAAGATTTCAGGTCATCAAAATAGGAACACGTTCTTCCTTTCTCTTAACTTCGAAGCTCTCCATCTTTCTCTTTTACTTTAACTCCAGTTTGGAAATGGTATCTTGTGGTTAGCCTCAAGGTGAGCAATGTCCTCGTAGCTTCACCTTGAATTAACCTTATGCTGACCTTATTTAATACACTGTCATCTCCTCCAGGCTTCAAACGTCTCCATCTGTCTCATTAACATTACAATTCAAAAGTAGCATTAATTTCACCTAAAACTTAACTTAAACTCCCCAACACTAGTTCCCCTTTATCTGCTGATTCCCTTGACGCAGTTTCAATGACCCGAGATCAACCGCGGTCTGAAAAGCGGAAGACCCTCCGTCTGACGAATCCTCAGAAGGTGAATAGTAACCTAACTTTACGCAGCAAAGGCCTACGTCACTCGCCTCACTTCCTCTCCTCAGTCGTGGGCGTTTTGTCGTTCACATCCTCACGAGGGTGAGTCATTGCAATACAGTGTAATATTTTGAGAGAGGGAGGGACTATGTTCACATAACTTTTATTAGAATATATTTTCATAATTCTATTTTATTGTTAGTCATTGTGTTTTTTTTTTTTTTTTTTTTTTCCGTGCCTCATTCATAAGTTAAACTTTATCATAGGTAAATATGGATGGGAAAAACCAGTATACCTAGGGTTTAGTACTGTCCACAGTTTCAGGCATCCCTGTGGCGTCCTGGAATGAAGGTGTCCCCCATGGAAAGAGGGGGCATCTACTGTATATTTATCCCTCATCTTCCTCTTTGGGTCTATGGCATCTATACCCCTAGTAACAGATGCTTGAAATAATCCTTGACCCTGTTTAATCCCTCTGAGCGGTGACAGCCAACTTGTTCTCTAAATTCTTGTGGCGTTAGACTTTTCTTGGAAAAGAATGGGAACCACACACTGGGAGTCTTGTGATGCTTTAAGGTAAGAACATAGTCACTCACGAATTGCTTCCGGTTTTAAGATTGTTAGATGGATTTTTGGCAAGAAGGAGCGATGCTATTTCAAAGCAAAGCCCCGGAGGGGCGCCCCGGTGGCTCAGCCAGGTAAGTCTTCGACTTCGGCTCAGGTCATGATCTCACCGCGTGGGTTCAGGTCCAGCCTCAGGATCTGTGCTGACAGCTCAGACCGTGGAGCCTGTTTCAGATTCTGTGTCTCCTTCTCTCAGACCCTTCCCTGCTCGCGCTTTGTCGCTGTGTCTCTCTAAATAAATAAGCAAACAAACATTAAACAAAGTTTTTAATAAGTAAATAAAAGCAAAGCCCAGGAATTGTCATATGACCTGTGACCTTGTATACCAAGTGACTTCACTGGTCAGGTAAATACAGCATTGAGAAGTAGTATCATACTCCAGAGTCGGCAGCAGGAAGCCACAAAGCCCTCTTGCATCTGCACCAGGATTTACACATGTTCCTGGCGAGAGAGGAAACTTGATACCCTTTGAGGTACACCATAAACTGGTGAAAATGTCAGCCATAACGTTACACTTTTTTCTCGGCCATCTCGGCTTTTTTCAAGCCTCGCTCATGAGCTGTTGATTTTTGACCAATGTGTTACAGGTGATAAATATTTATCCCTAAAAGGAGTCTCTTCCAAATAGTTCGGATTTTCTACCCTTTTCCAGTATCTTATGGGGAAACTAGATTTCTAGGATTCTGGTTGTGGCCAAATTTCATGAGGTCATCTGTAACTAGCACAGTGCACAAACCTGATGTGTGGGATGCTTATCACAAAGCAAACTTATTTGAATTCTTATGTTCATTGAGTTTTCCAGGAATCTATTTTACCTTACTCCTGGGTTAAGCAAAAAATAAAAATAAAAAGCAGTTCCTTTATTTTCTGAGCATTTTTAGAGTCCAATGGTGACCTGAGACACAAAATACACAGTAATTTTTTTAATAGAATGTTTGGTTCTATGAAGTAATCAACACTTTGATCTTCATTCAAAGATCATTCTTCTCTGTCATGCAGCTGAGGAAAAAGAAATGATCAGTTTCTTCCCTTCTCCCCTCCTTTTTTTTTTAAGTTTATTTATTTATTTTGAGAGAGAAAGCATGAGCAGGGGAGGGGCAGAGAGAAGGGGAGACACAGAATCCGAAGCAGACTCCGGGCTCTGAGCTGTCAGCACAGAGCCCCGACGCGGGGTTTGAACTCACAAACTGCAAGATCATGACCTTAGCCGAGATCAAGAGTCAGACCTTAACTGACTGAGCCACCCATGTGCCCCTCCCCTCCTTTCCTTTTTTTTTTAAACTTTTTTTTAACGCTTATTAATTTTTGAGAGACAGAAACAGAGAATGAGCGGGGGAGGGGCAGAGGGAGAGGAAGACACAGGATCTGAAACAGGCTCCACGCTCTGAGAGCACAGAGCCCGAGGTGGGACTCAAAGTCAGATGCTTAACCGACTGAGCCACCCAGGTGCCCCTTCCCTCCTTTCTTAATAGCTGCTGCTTCTATGCCTCCAGGTGAGGGGCAGCAGGGATTGAAGGTAGGAAGAAGGAGCAGGAAAATCCTTATTAAACAGGTCCAGTGCTAAATACGTTTCATTCTCTGAGTCTGGAAATTGTTCGAAGAGGTCTCTCTCCTCTTTGCATGTTACTAGGTTATTTGAAGACTCCCAGCTTTTTTCTTTTTTTTTTTTTTTAAATTAAAAAAAATTTTTTTTTAACGTTTTATGTGTTTTTGAGACAGGGAGAGACAGAGAATGAACAGGGGAGGGTCAGAGAGAGGGAGACACAGAATCCGAAACAGGCTCCGCGCTCTGAGCTGTCAGCACAGAGCCCGACGCGGGGCTCAAACTCACGGACCGGACTGCAAGATCATGACCTGAGCCGAAGTCGGACGCTTAACTGACTGAGCCACCCAGGTGCCCCTCCCAGCTTTTTTTCTATTTCTCCCTCCATGTATCAGTGAGGATCTCTGACTTACAGTTCTTCTCTATTCTGGCCACTTAGTTCTTTGGTAGCTTTTCGGAAGTTTGGGGTCTAGCTCCAGCAATTCTCTCTATGAGTAGGCTCCATAGGGCTATGGGGAGTGGGGACAGAGCAGGAGGAAAGTAATTAAACCATACACACTCTAATCACTTTTTTCCCATCTTGTTCTTGTTATCAGCCAACTCAGGCTTTGGGTACGAAGGGGACTGTAAAAACACATGCTGAGATGAGACATTGAGAAAGCAAGAAGCATAAAGGAAGGTTAGATTGTCCCTGTAGAAGAATTATTTCCACTCAGCCTATGAAAAGGAAATAATGTGGTTTAAGTTTTAGATGCACGAATTAATTAAACATCCATTGTATTTCCTAAAGACTCTGAGAATCCGAGTCTATTAAAAAAAATTCTAGAATAATTTTTCCTCTAGCAGTAGAAAGTTAGTTTCCACCTTTTTTTTTTTTTTTTCTTTTTAAGTCTGTCTTATAAAGCAGTAGCAAAGTGAAAAGCCGAAATGTTTTGGTTCTATCCATATTCGTCCATGGCTGTGTAGAACTGACCTAACTTGCTTACTGGTAGAATTCAGTCTCGCCTCCATTCTGTCTGTTACATGGCATTTTAAAGCTGAAATTGCCTAAGACCTTTAATTTGACTTCCAAGCAACAGTTGGGAAAATCCCACAATGGCAAAACATTTTGGCAGCAAGAATGGAAAAGTGAGCTTTGTCAGGACAAAAGGACAGACCTCACCCCTGAAAGTAATCAGACACTTTTCAAAGAAGGTTTCATAAAGTCAAAGCATGTACTAGCTGGATAGAAACTCCACACCAACCAATTCTCTTAGAAGGTTAAAATTACACCAATTCAATATCAGAGCTTTCAGTGCAGTTTTGATATTGAAGTGTGATACTTAATTCAGTGGGAAAGAATTCTCTAGTATAATTAAATCCAAAGCTCTGGTGAATGTGAAATGTAAAAAGGACATGTGGTTCCCCAAGCATTGTGACTCAGAGAATATGTTTGTTCATCAAAATTGTTCAAGATATTCAGGAGTAAATTGATGATAAGTGATTTGTCCACCAAAGTAGGGGGCAGGGAAGGAGGTAGAAAGAAGACCGGGAAAGGTGAAAGGATTACAAGAAAACTAAAGCATTTAATCTCCTTCTATAATTTTTTCTTTGCTTTTAATATAAATATTCAAAAGCCTGACACTGCTTTTCCATGGTGTTCCCAGAAACAAATACTTAAAAAGAAAAACAAATCCAATTGATTTTAAATTGCTGAACACGAAATTGTCAATTCAGAACAACTTCTAGGGGAAAAATAAAATTAGACGCTAACGTGAGCATGCATGGCCTCTGTGTCTTGTGAAGCTGCAACCAGCCAAGGCCACTGAACCCTCGTTAACCAGGGACAAGATGTAGCCCATCAAGGCCATTAAGCAGCATGACACAGGTCCAGAAGACTGCAGGCCTGGATGGGAACTACTTATGCTCCATCTGATGGTAGATATTATTTGATTACTGCTGTGAAATTTGAATTTATATGTCCTCTCCTCTGTCTTCACATCATCGATTTCTTTATACCCATGCCTGTTTCTCTGTATCGTACAGTATCTATACTGTCAGCTTACAACAGCCTATACTCATGCAAAGTCAATGATATTATTAGTTAATATAATAATTACTAATTATTTTATCAGGCTCACAACACAACCTAAAATCTTTATGTTTTAATAGGGAAAAATAGGAGCCCTAGCATGTTCCATTAACTCGCCCAAGGCCATTGTTTATCCAGCTAGAAACTGTCAAAGTCAGAAATTGAATATAGGTCTTACTTAATCAGAGCCCAGGCTCAAAACACCACTGCTTTTTACCTTTCCCCCTGTAGGGGCGGCCTTCATTTGCAATGCTCCTCCAGCCTACCTGTCAAAAGTGAAGTGTTCTCTCATTTTTTTAAAGCTTATTAGTTTATTTATTCTGAGATAGACAAGACCGCACAAGTGGGGGAGGGGCAGAGAGAGAAAGAGTGACAGAGAATCCCAAGCAGGCTCCATGATGCCAGCACAGAGCCCAACGCAGGGCTCAAGCCCAGGAACCAGTGAGATCATGACCTGGCCCGATACCAAGAGTGGATGCTTAACCAACTGAGCCACCCAGGCGCTCCCTAAAGTGCTCTCAGAAACCAATACTTACTATAGTATTTATTCCTGAATCATTTGGCCAACTTTCATTGCCCACCTAATGAAAGGCATTTAAAAAAAATTTTTTTTTAATGATTATTTTTGAGAGAGAGAGCGAAAAACAGAGCATGAGTGGGGAAGGGGCAGAGAGAGAGAGAGAGGGAGACAGAATCGAAGGCAGGCTCCAGGCTTTGAGCTGTCAGCACTGAGCCCGATGTGGGGTCGAACTCACCCACTGCAAGATCACCACCTGAGCCAAAGTCAGACGCTTAACCGACTGAGCCTCCCAGGCACACCAGAACAGCACTTTTAAAGATCTACCCAAATATCTAGAAGGGCAAGCCCTTGTTCCCTCAACTTTCCATCTGGCTGCATTGGGGGCAGCTGGACAGGTGAAATACTGAAGACTAGATTTTCTCTCATGTTACACAGTGTGAACAACTTTTAACTCCACCCAAGTGAATAGAAAGACCAGCTTCTCTTGTAGTTTCTTTCCTGTTTTGGAACTGTGACGTGCACACAAATAAATACCCTGGGAAGATGGCAATGACAATGCCAAGTAACGAGACAGAATAGAAAGCTCTTGTATACAATTGATGTACATTTATTTTTTAATTTAAATTCCCTATTTGTATGCCAGATCTAACTCAAATCCCTCTTTGATAATTATATGGAGAATAACATATATGTCTGCACCGGCAACATCTATTAACAAATTTAATTTCCAGCAATCAAATAAGCAATCTTCCCCAAAATATCATAAAAAAAATCTAGTTGTCTTGCCTTAGGCATTTCATTAGCTGATATCCACAAATAAACTCACATTTTTTTAATGTTTTATTTATTTTTGAGACAGAGAGAGACAGAGCATAAACAGGAGAGGGGCAGAGAGAGAGGGAGACACAGAATCCGAAACAGGCTCCAGGCTCTGAGCTGTCAGCACAGAGCCTGATGCGGGGCTTGAACTCACAGACCACGAGATCATGACCTGAGCCGAAGTCGCACGCTCAACCGACTGAGCCACCCAGGTGCCCCTAAACTCACATCTTTAGAATTTTTTATAAACTTTATTTGCAATATATGTTTGAGTCATTTTTCCTCGAGACCTAAAATAATCTTAAGTACTTGCTGTCTTTCTGCCTATAGTGCCGATTGCCCTCCTGTCAAAATCAGAAAGTCCTTTTACTCTGTGTTAGGCTGCCACCCAACTCTTGTAACCCAAATCCTGGGGTTCCTAGAACATCAGGGGAGTGGCGTGAAGTTGCCCTTTGAGGTAATGCGCACACACTTTTGAGTCATCTGTCTTTGATCTTCCCTCCCCTCCCCGCCCCCACCCTCTGCTTTCCTCCCACTGTAGTTGCAGTTAAATATCACCTGGCATTTGTATGACGTTACCAAGGTTGCAATATTGTGAATGCCATCTAAGGAGTTTCCATATTTTGCAGCTCCCCTGTGGATTAGCTCCCATCCCTGGGAAGCGTGGCGACCTGGCTCTGTTCCCTGTGTCACTAATAGGTGACCCTCATCGCAGTGGAGGAAGTCAGGGCTGCCTGGAGAAAGTGACTCTGTCTAGGATGGGATAAAATAACAATCATGACCTGTGATATTGATAATTACATGCAGTACTCATTGAGAACTTACTGCATGTCAAACAGTGTGCTAAATTCATTGCTTCCTCACAGGAACCCTGTAAGATTATTGCCCTTAGATTTTTGAGAAGCAAGAAGCCAAAGCACAGAGAAACGCAGTCATTTGCCCAACATCGCACATGAACACATAGCATAGGGGAGATTTTACGCCCAGCAGCCCAACTACAGAGCCTGCTTTCCCGGCAGTATTGCAAACTGCCCATGGTAGTTCGGGTGGACAATACTGAGAAGGCAGAGTGGTGGGCTATGAAGCAAATGAGGACGGATGAGCTTTCTAAATGAACACCGTTCAGTATGTCCCGGATTCCACCGTTGTTTGAAACGAATAAAAGTCAGCGTGAAGGGGACATCAGGGATGGATGCTTTCAAGACTGTACATTCATTTTACTCAATCTAGGTGCATAAGAATACAGATGGCTGCATAATTTAAGCCAGTCTATGTAAATGACTGGCAAAATAGCTAAAGCCCTTGGCCTTTGGGAAAATTGCCAGTGTGGTTCCAGATGCTTAGAAGATGTGCTCCCTGGACTAAGCCAGGCAGGGTCCCTTAGGTGAATTAGCACCATTCTGTGAATCACGCCCCAAACATGTAGGCTGTGTACTGTATTTTTATTTATTAAGCAACCATGAAAGACAAAGCTGCAGAGAATTCCCAAAGCCCTGATAAACAATGGAAGACAGCCCAACTGTTGTTTTGTTCACGCTTCAGTTTTCCCACATGCCCCTCTTCTTCTCAAACTGCAGAATTACTATTCATCCCCAAGTTGACTTTAACGAAATGTGGTAATCTGTAGGGATCGTTTTCTTTTAGGAGCAAATAGCAATGAAGCTTGCTATTTAAATCTCCTTTCCATTGATGCACTTGAGTATTTAAATTGCACAGTTAAAAGTAATGAGCACTTAGTATCGTTTTCTGCCTGCATCAAACTGCTCTCTTCCATTATGTAAGAGAAGGTATTTCATTCTGAGCTTCTCAAATGAAATGGAGAGAATAGGAGAAAATTTTTACCTGTTTTTCTTCTGTATTCTCTTGATTCCTTGGTTCTCCCAAGTCTTAGCCCAACCTCTTTTTGATACTCGCATGCTTTCTTTAAATAATAAATAGCTCTTTGAAGCTGTCTCAGCAATAATGTCTTCTGCCTGCTTTTAAAAGAGCTGTCAAAAATTAGTAAATCCACGACATAAGTGTTTTATCTATCATACATTCTTATTAGCTTCTGCTGTGAAATTCTTTATAAAACGGTAAAGATATAATTAGCATATTTCACTTGTAGCGCAATGTGTGACTTGATGTTTTGCCAAGGCACTGATCCCCAGTCGAAGGTGTCACAATGAAAAATAAGGCTTTAAAAATAAACTTGCTGATGTTCAGTGACCCAGGCTTTGGGGTCTAACCGTCACCCAAGTTACTTCTCAGTGCTATCAAAGATTTATCATCAGAAATCTCCATTGACATACGATGTCTATTTTTCAATTAGATTGTGCTTTTTCCTCCCTCCTTGGGCTGTCTTAATTGAAACACAAGGCAGTCAAACGGCTCATCCAGAGTCATGCCCTGAGCCAGTGGCTCAGTTTGTAATGAACGGTGTCCATCTGGCTGGCAGTCTGTTTTCCGTCCTGCTCCCCACCACCCGAGCCTCCCTCAGCTGGTCTTCCTCACTGTGTCAGTGACCAACGGGAGGCAACACACTTCGTGTTACTTTGCCTATGAAAAATGATATCTACATTTAGAATACACCAGATCTCTTCATACCCAAGGAAATCCAACCTTTCACCTACCACCCTCCTCGTACCTGTCTCTCGTGACTTGATGCTGCACTAGACTGTGTGTTTTTCTTATAAGAATGTATTTTTTTTTCTTAAAAAAGAAAAAACAAATATAAATCCAACAGTAACTCACTGTTTTTCGAAATAAACTCGTTTATGGAAATTGAAATGACAGCAAAAGTAAATATTTGTGAGTTATTTTTTAACAAGAAAGTATGAAATCTTGTTGAAAATGATGTTCAAGTAATTTACCAAAACTGCATGTCTAATTTTAACATCTGAGAGGGTACTTTCAGATGCAGGGAGGAGAAAGTCCCTCAACTTTTCCTTTGTAACTTGTTAAAAAATAAATTCACGTTGTAACTTAATTATTTCATCACATTATTTTATATTACTATCAAAATACGTGCCAAACATGTGTACAGTATATAATATTTAAAGAATGATAAGACAGATACTCATTTAGCCATCGTTGTATATTATCAATAACTTTGCTTTTCCATTATGTTGAATTTATTAATAATAATGTAAACATATTAGTATTCCTAAGTGATATGTTATTTAGTTTGGCCTGATTTCCCTCTTATAATACCAAATATGTATGTAGATTTGTGTGCATGTGATATTCTTTTGTTGCTCAATATTATCCTTTTGACTTGAATGCATGTTTAAATATTTGACTCTCTTTTGTTCTTAATTTTTTTTTATGTTTAATTATCTTGAGAGAAAGCACAAGCAGGGGCGGGGCACAGAGAAGGAGAGAGAGAAACCCAAGCAGGCTCCACACCCCCAGAGCAGAGCCCCACACGGGGCTCGAATTCACAAACTGAGATCATGACCTGGGCCTGGGCCGAGATTGAGTCTGGCACTTAACCGACTGAGCCACCCAGGCGCCCCGACTCTCATTTGTTGTTACAAGACATTGATTTGCTTCCAGGTCATTGCTCTTGTGAAAACATAGCTATGAACATTTTATTGTGCGTTTTCTTGCTGCATATAGGCAAGAGATTCTTTAGAGTACATTCTCAGGAGTGGAATTGCAGTGTTTTTAGGTAATATGTGTGTTTACCTTTACTAGGTAAAGCCAAATTGTATCCCAGAGAACCACTGATTAATGAGAATCCCAATCTTTTGAACAATTCTAGTTTTAGACTTTAAAATTTCTCCTAGTAGGTTGAGTGTCAAATGGCAACTAATTGTGATAATACCTTTATACCTATGATTTTTTAATTTTTTTTAAAGTTTTTATTTTATTTCCATTTAGTTCGCATACAGTGCTACATTAGTTTCAGGTGTAAATATAGTGTTTGAACAACTCCATACATCACCCAGTGCTCATCTTGGCAAGTGCACTTCTTAATCCTGTTACCTAATTAACCCATCTCCCACCCACCTTCCCTCTGCTAACCATCCATTTGTTCTCTATAGTTAAGAGTCTGTTTTTTGGTTTCTCTCTCTCTCTCTCTCTCTCTCTCTCTTTCTCTCTTTTTCTTTTGTCCCTTTACTTGTTTCTTTGTTTCTTAAATTCCACATATGGGTGAAATCATATGTATTTGTCGTTCTCTGACTGACTTATTTTACTTAGCATTATACTCTCCAGCTCCATCCATGCTGTTGCAAATGGCAAAATCTCATTCTTTTTTATGGCTGAATAATATTCCATTATATATGTATATATACCACTTCTTTATCCATTCCCTAATTGATGGACACTTGGGCTGCTTCCATACCTTGGCTATTGTAAATAATGCTGCTATAAGCATAGGGGTGCAGGTATCCCTTTGAATTAGTGTTTTTGTATTATTTGGATATATACCCCGTAGTGTAATTGCTGGATCATAGGGTAGTTCTCATTTTAATTTCTGAGGAACCTCCATACTGTTTTCCACAGTGGCTGAACCAGTTTACATTTCCACCAACAGTGGAAGAAGGTTCCTTTTTCTCTACACACTTGCCAATACTTGTTGTGTCTTGGGTTGATTGTAACCATTGTGACAGGTGTGAGGTGATATCTCATTATAGTTTTTATTTGCATCTCCCTAATGGTAAGTGGTGATGAATCATGGTCTGTTGGCCATCTATGGGTCTTCTTTGGAGAGATGTCTATTCATGTCTTCTGTCCACTTTTTAATTGGATTATTTGTATTTTGGGTGTTGAGTTTTATAAGTTCTTTATATACTTTGGATACTAATTCTTTATTGGATATGTCAGTTATGAATATCTTCTCCCATTCCATTGGTTGCCTTTTAGTTTTCTTATTTCCTTCACCATGTAGAAGCTTTTTATCTTGATGTATTCCCAATAGTTTATTTCTGCTTTTGTTTCCTTTGCTTCAAGGGACCTATCTAGAAAAATGTTACTATGGTCAATGTCAAAGAACTTACTGCCTGTGTTCTCTTCCAGCATTTGTATGGTTTCAGGTCTTACATTTAGGTCTTTAATCCCTTTTGAGTTTATTTTTTCTATGATGCAAGAAAATGGTCCAGTTTTATTATTTTGCATGTAGCTGCCCAGTTTTCCCAACACCAGTGGTCAAAGAGACTTTTACCCATTGCATGTTCTTGCCTTCTTTGTCATTTAATTGACATATAATCATGTATTTATTTCTGCACTCTTTGTTCTGTTCCACTGATTTATGTGTCTGTTTTTGTGTCATTGCCATACTATTTAGATTACTACAGCTCTGTAGTATATCTTGAAATCTGGGATTGTGATACTTTCAGTTTTTTCTTTTTCAGGATTGCTTTGGCTCTTCAGGGTCTTTTGTGGTTCCATATAAATTGTAGGATAGTTTGTTCTAGTTCTGCGAAAAATGCTGTTGGTATTTTGATAAGGATTAAATCTGTAGGTTGCTTTGGCTAGTATGGATGTTCAGGCTCATCCATGAGCCTGAAATACCTTTCTATTTGTTTGTGTCATATTCAATTTGTTTCATTGATGTTTCATAGTACAGGTTTTTCATGTCTTTGGCTTATTCCTTTATACTTTACTATTTTGGTGCAATTGTAAATGGGATTTTTCTTAATTTCTCTTTCTGCTGTTTCAGTATTAGCACATAGAAATGCAGCGAAGTTCTGTACATTGATTTTGTATCATGCAATCTTACTGAATCCATTTGTCAGTTCTGGTAGTTTTTAGGTGGAGTCTTCAGGGTTCTCTATATATTGTATCATGTCATCTGCAAATAGTGGAAGTTTTACTTCTTCTTTGCCAGTTTGGATGCCATGTATGTATGTATGTATGTATGTATGTATGTATGTTGTCTGATTGCTGTGCCTAGGACTTCCAGTACTATGTTGAATAAAAGTGGTGAGAATGGACATCCCTGTTTTGTTCCTGATCTTAGGGAGAAAGCTCTCAGTTTCTCACCATTGAGAATGATGTTTAATGTGTTTATTTTTCATAGAAGACCTTTATTATGTTGTAGTATGTTTCCTCTAATCGCCCTTTGTGGATGATTTTTATCATGAATGGGTGTTTTACTTTGTTAAGTGGTTTTCCTGCATTGATTGAAATGATCATGTTTTTCATCCAATCCTTTGTTGATATGATGTAAACATTGATTGATTTGCAAATATTGAACCACATTTGCAACCCAGGAATAAATCCCACTTGATTGTGGTGAATAATTTGTTAATGTACTGTTGGAATTGGTTGCCTAGTATTTTGCTGACGATTTTTGCATCTATGTTCATCAGCAATATTAGCCTCTAGTTTTTTGTTTTGTTTCGTTTTTGTAGTGTCTTTATCTGGTTTTGATATCAAGATAATGCTGGTCTCACAGAATTAATGTGGAAGCATTCCTTTCTTCCTCTTCTATTTTTGGAATAGTTTGGGAAGAATGGATGTTATGTTTTCTTCAAATGTTTGGTAGAATTCACCTGTGAAGCTGTCTGGTCTTGGACTTTTGTTTGTTGGGAGTTTTTTTATTATTGATTCAATTTCATTGCTGTTAATCAGTCTGTTCAAATTTTCTTCCTGCTTTAGTTTTGGGAGGTTATATGATTCAAGGAATTTATCCATTCCTGTAATTTGTCCAATTTGTGGGCATATAATCTTTCATAATATTCTCTTATAATCCTTTGTATTTCTGTAGTGTTGGTTGTTATTTCTCCTCTTTCATTTCTGATTTTGAGTCTTCTCTTTATATTCTTTTATAATTTTTTTATGATTCTGGCTAATGATATATCAATTTTGTTAATCATTTCAAAGAACCAGCTTCTGGCTTCTATTGTGAGTTTTTTGTTTTTTGTTTTTTTTTAGCTTCTATTTCATTTATTTCTTCCTGAATCCTTATTTTATCCTTCCTTCTACTGGTTTTCAGTTTTGTTTGTTCTTCTCTTTCTAGCTCCTTTAGGTGTAAATGTAGGTTGCTTATTTGACATTTTTGCTTGTTTCTTGAGGTAGCCCTGTATTGCTCTAAACTTCCTTCTTAGAACACCTTTGCTGCATCCCAAAGATTTTGGACCATTGTGTTTTCATTTTCATTTTTCTTCATGTAGTTTTTAATTTGTGTTCTTTCTAGATTTTTTTCTTGAGGTTGATACCTAGTTTTATAGTGTTGAGATCAGAAAAGATGCATGGTATGATTTCAATCTTTTTGAAATTGTCATGACTTATTGTGTGACATAACATGTAATCTGTTCTGCAGGATGTTCCATGTGACCTTGAAAAGAATGTGTATTCTGGTGTTTTAGGACAGAATGTTCTGATATATCATTTGATCCATCTGGTCCATTGTGTCATACAATGCCACTGTTTTTTTCTTGATTTTCTCTTTGGGTGATCTATCCATTGATGTAAGTGGGATGTTAAAGTCCATTACTGTTATTGTATCACTGCCAATACCTCTTTTTATATTTTTTAATAGATGCTTTGTATATTTGCGTGTGCTCATGTTAGGTGCACAAATATTTACAATTGTTATATTTTTTTGTTGGATTTTTCCCTTCATAGTCATATTATGTCCATTTTTGGCTCTTGTTACAGTCTTTGTTTTAAAGTCTATTTTGTCCAATGTAAGTATTGCTACCCCAGCTTTCTTTCACATCTATTTGAATGATAAATTCTCTCCAGCTCTCCACTTTCAATTTGTATGTCTTTAGGTCTGAAATGAGTCTTTTGTAGGAAGCACATAAATGGGTCTTGGGTTTTTTAATTTTTTTTTTTAAAGATAATTCAGATAGATTTATTTATTTATTTATTTATTTATTTATTTATTTATTTTTTATTGCTTGCCTGCCTGCCTGCCTGTCTGAGTGGGGGAGAGGAACAGAGAGGGATTCTCTATGTTTAGCTGTGGAGAGTCTGTTCTGCCAGTCCTCAGGTTAATTTCTGGGTTATTTACACTGATCTGGGTGTTATCTGGGTGTATCCATGGGACAATGTGGCCTAGGATCCTCCTATTCCACCATCTTCCCCAGAAGTCTAATAATTTCTTTGTATATTCAACTTTATATGTTCTGGCTAACTTTTATCAGTTGGAAGTGTTAAATGTGGCTGATATTGTGTCCTAAGTTTGCTTATTTTCTCATTCTGTCGTCTTTTATTAAGAACAGAAGTTCTTGGGGCGCCTGGGTGGCGCAGTCGGTTAAGCGTCCGACTTCAACCAGGTCACGATCTCGCGGTCCGTGAGTTCGAGCCCCGCGTCGGGCTCTGGGCTGACGGCTCGGAGCCTGGAGCCTGTTTCCGATTCTGTGTCTCCCTCTCTCTCTGCCCCTCCCCCGTTCATGCTCTGTCTCTCTCTGTCCCAAAAATAAATAAACGTTGAAAAAAAAAAAATTAAAAAAAAAAAAAAAAGAACAGAAGTTCTTAATTTTAATGTGGTACAATTTAGCCATTTTTACTTACTCAGCTATAATTGTTTTTATTAGACAACTATGTTGCTACCACTAAGAAATAAATTTATTTTCCTATTTTATCTTCAACATTTTAAGACATTTTTTATCACGGAATTTTTTGATCAATCTGGAAATTATCTTAAATTAACCCAAAACAAATCCACTGATCTATAATTTTATTTCTATCATATTTCCATCTACATATGATTCTGTTTCTGGATTCTTTATTCATTGTATTCATTTATCTGTTTTTTTTCTGTAATATTGACTATTTTAACTACTATAGCTATTTACTAAGAATTCCATATATTAGAGCACGTTATCCTGACCTAATTTTTTTCTTCAGGAATAACTGGCCATTTATGGTGCTTTGTTCTGCGTATATGATTTTAAATCTGCTTGTCTAGTTCCATGAAAAAAAAATTTTTTTTTTGGAAATCTGACTGGAAATACCAAGAATCTCTGGATCAGTTTGGGGGAAAACTGACAAATTTATGATACTGACTTCCCCCAATCACTATACATGATCATGTGACTTCACTTTTCATTTATTTAGGTCATCTTGGATATCTTTCCATTATTATGTGAGTCTTCATAAGAGACTTGTGTATTGCTTCTGGACTAATTCCTATGCCACATTTTTGCTGTCATTGTCCGTAGTATCCTTTATTTAACGATTTCTAAGCACTATTTGCTTAGAGGTACTAAAGTACTAAAAGTGACTTTAGTACCTTAAGTTTTTTATTCAGCAACCTTGTTAAACCACTTTATTAATCCCCACTTTGTAGATTTCTCTGGGTTTTCTGTTTACTTTAAGATAAAGATGGTGTAGTAGCACACCCTGGAAAGGGTTGGGAGAAATGTACAACCAGTTTAGATCTGAGATGTATGTGATAAGCAGTCTAACAATAATATAGAAAAGTATGAGAACAGTGCACAGGCCACCCAGGCATCCTCAAACTGGGGTGTCTCTGAAGGTGCTTGTGTGGAACACATCTCAGTGATTTCTTTCAAGTTGTCCATTTCATTGCTCAGTTTTGAATCAAACGATCCAAGAGCTTTTTCCATAGGTTTGTTACTCTCTGCTATCTTCTGGTTCAGATATTAATGTTGAATAATTAATTAAAAACATATTTTTACCTTATAAAGAGTAAGTGAAATATAATAGAACATTAAACAAACATTATACAATAGATATATGATGGCATTTTACATGAATACAAAATGTTTTGAAACCATCCCTACATTAAATTCATTTTTCTGCCACAAATATTTATTGAGGGCCTTGTATATGCAAGACACTGACCCATTAAGAAAAGTATTTGTTTGGTCATCCCTGTCCTAGGAAAATTAAGAAGATAGTAAGTTCAACTAATTTAAGCCATCAATCTTAGAAACAGAAACAACCCCCACCCCTATCTTTATTCTGTAATAGGTTTTTCACCCTGATTTATTGGATAATTGCCTAATCCATCTTGAATATGTAGACAAGAATTCATCAACCTGAAGTACTTAAATGTATTCATCTTTGAAGGAAAATTCCAACTAGCTAACCATTATGTCCTAATTCATTAGTTATGGTCATCACTCAACACTTTCTAAGGAAAAGCCATACAAAGAAAATACTCATGAGAATTCTTTTTCTTACTCAGTGAGCATTCTCTATTTTTCAGTTCATATATAAAACATGAAAATACTATAGTAATGTGTAGTCAACCCAGAACCAGAGAGTTCTTGGGATATAATTTCTGACTCTACCTCTTATAGTATGTGAATTCCTGTAAGCCTAAGAAACCCCTGTATGTAGTGTGGATCTTCAATAATTGTTATCTTCTCACTTTCCCTCTCCTTTCTTCCTTTTAGTTGAGGGTGCAGGTGGGGAAATAGTTTTCAGAGGAGGTAATACTTTGAAGACTCAATTAGATGTTAGGTATTAAAAGATTTGAAATGTTAAATATCCTTCCATTTAATTCCATATTTATTTGAGTTATTCAAGTCTTTTATACTTGTTACCTTTACTAGTAATACAGGAATATGCTTATATATAATAAATGCAAACAGGGGGTGCCTGGGTGGCTTGGTCGGTTAAGCGTCTGACTTCAGCTCAGGTCATGATCTCACGGTCTGTGAGTTCAAGCCCCGCGTTGGGCTCTGTGCTGACAGCTCAGAGCCTGGAGCCTGTTTCGGATTCTGTGTCTCCTTCTCTCTCTGCCCCTCCCCTGTTCACTCTCTGTCTCTCTCTGTCTCAAAAATAAATAAACGTTAAAAAAATTAAAAAAAAATAAATGCAAACAGTATTATTTGTGGAAAGTTTGAATTATTTTGCCATGTTAGAATTTTGTAGATATCTTTCTCTAATATTTCAGTGCCAGTTATCAAGAAATTATTCCTATTTTGCTTGTTACTTTCCCTATTTTTACCTACATTTTTAACTCATTCTTAGGCAATTATGCCCACTCTTTCATTTTTGATAGAGAAATATTAGAGTAACTCAAATGTCAAACTAAAGTGGTGAAAGAAAGAAAGAAAGAAAGAAAGAAAGAAAGAAAGAAAGGGAGGGAGGACAGGGAGGGAAGGAGGGAAAGAAAGGAAGACAGGAAGAAAATGAAGGAAGGAAGAAAGGAAGAGAGAGAGGAAAGAAAGAGGAAAGAAAAGAAAGAAAGAATTAAGCATACGACTCTTGATCTTGGCTCCGGTCATGAACTTGTGGTTTGTGAGACTGAGCCTAGAATCAGGCTTTGTGCTTACAGCACAGGGCCTGCTTAGGATTCTCTCTCTCCCTCTCTGTCTTCCCCTCCCCTGTTCATGCACACGTGTACTCTCTCTCTCTGTCAAATAAATGAACTTTAAAAAAAGAAATAAAAAAGAAAGCAAGCCATGTTCCATTTTACCCTTGCACAAAAAGGAAATATACCCAGATAAGCAGAATAGGCATAATAGTTTTTGAATTGACATTTTTAAAGTAGAAAAATCCCATCCTTCAAAGTTTCAGTTCTTTTTTTAATTAATGATTATGTGCTTCTCTTTCTACTTTTCCATGTTGGAAGAGATATTTGTTTTATTTTAAACATAAAAAATATGATTAATAAAATAGGAGCAGGAAAAAAACTAGAATTATACCTTTCTAAACTTTCCATTAACTTTTTTATTATCTCAACTTATGCTTTCTAAAGTGTAAAGTATGGTTAGTATATGTTATATAAATCTATGCATCTTACTTGTCAGCAGAAGTGAGATCACATCATTAGTTTGTAACTTAAGATAATTTATTTAGGCACCTTATTAAATGTTAGGTATTTATTTTATTCCAACATCTTTATGAGTGTGCAGGAATAATTTCTATATCAATTATAAATGTAAAAACAACAAGGTAAGAATAAAAGAAATAATTGGTAAAACATGAAAAGAACATGACTGAACATTCTATTAGGTATTAAATGGCAAAAGTAGAAAAATACCTCTATATTGGAAAAGAATATGTAATGATGTATGAAGGTCTTCAAAGTGCCCCATGGTCTACCAAAGATGACTAATACTAGAAAAACCAGTGTCTAGGAATTTTCATTTAAACCCCATCATCACTTCAGCCAAAATGACCTGTTGACCAACTTGCTTTCAACTAAATTGCTTTCAACAAATTATGTTCTATGAAATTGCATTTGTTCAAGTTGTTTTTCTAAGGTTATTTTTAAGTGGTTATCAAATCATATGCTGCTATCAAGGACAGAACTAGAAATCTAGAAGCAGTTTTTGTCTCATGCTTAGTTCCTTTTTCTAGCTCAGTCTCCGTTGGTATTTCTCTCTCTCTCTCTCTCTCTCTCTCTCTCTCTCCCTTTCTCTGATCATCTTTATCCGTATATTTCATGATGAATCAATCCCTATCCAGGGCCATGTGGTTATTTTTGTGAATGTGGAGACCCTTTGGAAGATGACCTTCTTCACACCATATCTTCAGAAATACTGTAGAGTATTTTGGCTTTTTGACCATACTATGTCTAAGTCCAGCCTTCACTTTATCTTCTAGTTTGGAGGCATTCCTTTCAGTAATATCAAACTAAATTTCATGTATCGTATTTTTGCCTCTCCTTATCAGATAAAGACTAAAATTTCCAGTAAACTCTTGAATACAACTTCTGGTGCTATATAACCAGTGAACAAAATCAATGGACTATTCCATTGTGCATTGCAAAATTTTATGATAGCACGCTCTTTCCACATATACCCAGATTTCTCCATTGTTATAGCTTCATCCTCTTGTTCCCAAAGCTATCTGCACAATGTGATTCTCATGATAGCAATGTAATAGAAAAAAAACAAGTTATTCACAGCTTTTCTCCCCTCAATTCCAGGGATTCATGTTTGAAAGGTCATTTATTGGCTTCTTCACTGTGATCCCAGATTCAAATAGCAGGCCCCAAATCTCAGTAGTGTCTGAGACTGCACTGTCCAGTGGTTGCACAGGGCAAGGCAGTGGTGTAGTACGATAGTCTGGAAGAGATATATTGGACATTGTTCATGAGAGTGTGTTGAGTGAGGGTTAAGAAAGAAGTAGGAACAGGGGTGCCTGGGTGGCTCAGTTGGTTGAGCGTCTGACTTTGGCTTAGGTCATGATCTCACGGTCTGTGGGTTCGAGCCCCACGTTGGGCCCTGTGCTGACAGCTCAGAGCCTGGAGCCTGCTTCCGATCCAGTGTCTCCCTCTCTCTCTGCCCCTCCCCCGCTCTCACTTTGTCTCACTCTGTCTCCCAAAAATAAAGAAATGTAAAAAAAAAAGAAAGAAGTAGGAACGAGTGAAAAAGTATTGAATGGCATGAAGGAATAGGAAAATATTTTATTATATGTATGCATGATGTTCTTGAATGTATGATACAGAAAGAGGACATTTTGTCTAGAAAGCAGGCAATGTGAAACTTCCTGTGTCATACACAGAGCAAAATGCCTGGGCTAGAATTCTTCAGAAGGTGGAAAGCAAAGATGATGCCTCACAGCTTCTGGAGTCAGACCTGTGTTTCCTTTTAATGTGACTCTGCAGAGACTGGGTGTCTGTGGGGACATAGCTTGTATATATGATCACCTGGTCAAGAGCTGAATAACATGTCCTGACCACTTTCACACAAGTGAAATTAGAATAAAAACCACCCTCAGGGCATCTGGGTATCTCAGTTGGTTAAGTGTCCAACTTCAGCTCAGGTCATGATCTTATGGTCGGTGAGTTTGAGCCCCGCATCAGGCTCTGTGCTGACAGCCCAGAGCCTGGAGCCTGCTTCAGATTCTGTGTCTCCTCTCTCTTTGCCCCTCCCCAACTCACGCTTTATCTCTCTCCAAAATCAAATCAAATAATAAAATAAAATAAAATAAATAAAATAAAGTAAAATAAAATAAAATAAAATAAAATAAAATAAAATAAAATAAAATAAAAATCAACCACTCTGACCTGATGACAAGCTCCCAGGGAACACTCCAGTACTAAGGGGCAAGTCTGGCTCCCTTGCCATAAGTTTTGCTCCATCCATCTAACTAAAATTTGCATAGCAAACACCAACTATATTCTATCTCAAATTCCTCTTAACTCTAATGTAATCCCATATCATGTTTTGCATTAATCCATTTTAGCCTGACCACAGCACCCTCAGCATCTCATTTGACTATGGAACATAAGTCTGTCATCTGAGCAATATTAAAGTCTTGTCACAACAATGCTGGTTACAGTATTTATGAAATTGCATGGTTCTTAAGAGAAAGCCTGAGAAAACATGATCCGTCTATAAACTCCTCTATATCTCATGACATCCTTTTACCACCACCATGCCAAGAGCACCAGAACTCACCCTGGCAGGAGAATGAAGGGGGTAACCCTGGAAATATAGCAGATGTTTAATTCAACGTTTATTTATTTTTGGGACAGAGAGAGACAGAGCACGAATGGGGGAGGGGCATAGAGAGAGGGAGACACAGAACCGGAAACAGGCTCCAGGCTCTGAGCCATCAGCCCAGAGCCCGACGCGGGGCTCGAACTCACGGACCGCGAGATCGTGACCTGGCTGAAGTCGGACGCTTAACCGACTGCGCCACCCAGGCGCCCCAGCAGATGTTTAATTCAAATGCTATGATAGTGGCAGCAAGATCTGCACATATTTTCAAAAGAAACCCGGGGGTAATGGGTTATATAGGTGATTGAGGGGATTGAGGAGGGCACTGGTGATGAGCACCAGGTGATGTGTGGAAATGTTGAATCACTAACATGTACACCCGAAACATATTACACTGTATGTTAGCTAACTGGGATTTAAATAAAAACTTCGAGAAAGAAGGCTATTTTCAAGAATTCCCCTGGACCTGCTATGTAATCTCCTTGTGTTTCTCACTTTCCTTGACACCCTTGTCTGCTTTTATCCCTCAGAAGGATATCCTCATGTTGATACTTATTTCATTTGCTGTTTCCTATCTTGTGAAGATTGGACTGGTCCCTAACTTTGTGTTTCCCCTAAGTGTGCCTATTTTGTTCGCTGTTGCATTCCTGACACCTAGAACAATGTTTGGTATATAGCAGGTGTCCACATGTGGCCTTCTGTATCTTTCTGACTTCTGTCTCTGTCCCAATAGCTCAAACTGTGCATCTTAAGGAGGCATAAAGAATCTGCACTGACTTGAATCATCAGAGGAGAAAAATGTGTTCATAGTAGTCGAGTTAAAGATAGGAAAGATAACATCTTTGGAAAGAGCAGAGAATCCTTTTACGAAAAATGGCTAAGAACCAAATGATGTTTTGTAATTGTTTGCAGTGTTCTAGGAGCCAAAGTTTAGGAAGAACCCAAAATTGTGTGTTTTTTGAAAATACAAGTATTTTATTTATTTGTTTGACAGTTCTGATTATGTACCTGGCCATGTTCTAAGCACCGGATACAGTGGTGAAATGAAGAGATTGAGTGTCTTTCATACAGCACATTATTTAAAAAGCAGAAAACAGAAAATAGATACGCAAACAAATAAATAAGACCATTTCTCATGGTAGTAATTGCTATGAAGTGATGAAAAGGGTAACTTTCTAAGAAGGGAGGTTGCCTGTGTGTGGTCAGGAAAGGCCTGTCTGAGGGTATTTTGGTTGAGAACCAGATAGTGAGAAACAGAGAGCCATGTGCAAACCTGAGAGATCATTCCAGGCACAGGAAAGGGAGTGAGTTCAGAGGCCCTGAGGCAGGAAGGAGCCCAGCATGTTCTAGGGGTAGGCCCAGGAGATGAAGTGACAGTAGAAGGTAAGGGCACCAAGTAGGCAAAAGTCTGACAGATAATGTAGGGAAGTGTATGTTGTAGAAAGCAACGTTTTCATCCTAACTTCAAAAAGAAGTCGTTAGAAGGTTTTTAAACGAAGAATGTTATGCTCTGATTTACACTTTTAAAGATCAGCAAAGTCACTTTTGAAAAGACTCAGTGGGCCCTGTCTGTCTGCAACCCAAAGTCTATGCCCAATAGTGTGGGATTCCCTAATAGATATCCAGCTGTACAGGAGAGTTACGATGAATGAGAGAGACTCTCATTTTAGATAGCTAACATTTTAAAAACTCATACAGAAATGTAAGGGAAAGGCAGACAACTCAACAGAAAAATTTGATAGCACATTTCCAATAAATGGATGGCACTTCACAGAAATGGATATCTGCATGACCAATAAATTTATGGAAAAATGCTGTACATATCTGTTGTCGGATAAATCCAAATTATAACCGTAATAAGTATCACTATATACTCACCAGAATTGCTAAAACAAACAGAACAACAAAAACAACGGTAAAAGCCCTTGTCAAGTGTGGGAGTAATCAAAATTTTCATACAGTGCTGTGCACTTCTTTGAAAACTTTGGCGGTATCTGTAAGGTATGCTGAAGCAGACTTAACTGGCTTGTGAGACCCACCACTGATTGACTGAAACTGACAAAGGTGATAATATTTACACCACAGAAGTTGACAAATGCCACAAATCAGAGTTTGCTTGTTTCCCTCACCCCAGAGACCTAGTTGTTTAATATTCAGCACATCATTGACTGAAGTTAAGCATACCTGTTACTGGCTGGGAAACTCATACTCATATTCTTGGTCCAGGAATTTCTATCTATGATAAAGTGTGGAATATTCATAAAATAGTATGCTATATAGCGATAAGAATAGCACGAGGCAATGACATGGATGGATCTTACAAAGATAAGACTGAAGAAACTAAGCCAGAAAAAGAAGAGCATATAATATATGATCAATGTATAAAAATTCAAATTTAGCCTGAACTCATCTGCGGTATTCTGTCTACAGTAGTCAGAAAGGGAGATGGCAGTGACTGATAGCGGGAGAAAGTGTTCCAACTACGTTTTCTTTTTGATATGTGTGCTGATTACATGGATATGCTCACTTTTGAAAATGTATTGAGCTTACTCTTGGGCTTTGGGTACTGCTGTATATGTATGCTATCCTTCAGTATGTGTTTTAAAATATCAAATTAAAGAAACTCACATATCGAGTCATGCTCACTTATATATTATTATAGGTAAAGGAACTAAGTTTCTTTATTTCAAATCTCGGGGCAGAATATTTAACAACCTTCATTATTGGTGTAGAAAAATAATTTCTAATTCATCCTTAAATATTTCTTATTTTAAAAATATCCTCTAATTTGGGTAATACAACTCTTACTATATTTGGCGTTGTTGAGATTAGAGAAGGAAAATATCTAGAATCTTGGTTTTCACTTTTTATTGTATATGAGAGTCCCCAGGGGGACTTGTTATGAATTCAGATATCTGAGGCTCCACCACAGAAACTAATTCACGAGGTTTGTTGGACCCACATATCTGCATTTTAATAACCATCTCATGTGATCTGAAGCAGGTAAATGCATGGGGAAAAACTTCGAAAAAACTGATCTAGATGGTTAATGTTTACCCCAGGACTATCTAGAGAGGGAGAGATGGAGAGAAAAAGAGAGAGATGGAGAATACTCTATTTTGTTCTGGTGGGTAGTTGCCAGTGAAATAGAGTCCCAATATTAAGGTTAATGATCAAAAAATTATAAGTTCTCACACTTGAAAAGTTGTACACTTAAGTGTTTATGCAGTTGAAATTACCCTGGTATAAAAATAATTTTTAAAATATATTTTCATGTAAATTTTGAAAGATACATTATAATGGAAGGAATAGTACAGGAATTACCAAGTATAAATACAAACAGAAACATAAATTAGTAGGGATATTTATTTATAAATTTCCGATTAAAAAAAAACTTGCTTTAACTCATTTTCATTGGACAAAATACACCCTAGAAAATGGCAAATTAAGCCTAGAGACGTCAGGATTATTTGTAACCATGGTGGGAAAGTACGTTACTTCAGTTTATTTTTCTCTGTAGATGACTTTCTCATGTTACATGGAGTTGCCCACACTTCTGTTTTGATAAAGGCCTGTGTGAATGAGGAAATAAGTGCAGTATTATTAAGAAAAGTATCATCAAAGGAAATATCGCCAATGAATGTTTAGATATATAAAAATGGAACTAATTCTGATAAATTATAATAGGGTAATGACACCTGTAAATGACAGGATATATGTCAAATAGAGCTGATAAAAGCTTGATCTCAAACACATACGCACACACACAAATATATAAAGTTACCAGGCACAATCTGTTGAATAAGTAGTCGTGATAGTTAAAAACAAAACAGAACAAAACTTACCCATAAGGAAATAGAAATCACAAGCACTACCAAATAAAATGCACAAAAACATAAAAACAATTTTGTTACCATTTCAAATTGCAGTAAGAGTTAAAAAATAAATTGCAGTGTTGCCTAACCCTATAGCGCTCTGTACTGGCTCATTCCTCCCTCAGAAAAACCTGTTTACATGTAATAATACTGTTGAGGATCAGACTACATGAATCATATAATATTTATATTAAAATGCTTTATAGAATTATGCTAGTATTTGGAAGCATAAACATTTTGTGAATTGCAGAAGTCACAATGAGATAAGAAATAACAAGGAAACAAAATAATTTTAACAAATTATAAGTGTGTAAAATGAATATTAGCAAGAATTGAAGTAGAAATTAATATTTTTGCTTTTCATGTTCACAAGTGTTTTGTTTTTTTAAAGTTTCTTAAGCATCTTAGGCAATAGATATTTTAAATTCCCTGACACACTTGTATCAATAGTAAAAGGAGGCTTATCTTAGGTAAGGAAGGGTTATTTTTGTTTCTCTCTGTTGATGAGCCCAGAATCAGCTTCTTATGACAGTTTATGTCTCTGTGAATGGTACAGTCTCTCAAAATAACTTTTACTTCTTGTCTTCCGGGCATCTCAACCTAAAATCTAAGGTGATAAGATCACATTTCACCATTTCTCTTACTAAGGATTGTATTTAAATATTTATTTATTTTGAGGGAGACAGAGAAGAGAAGAGAGGAGGGGAGGGCAGGGCAGGGCAGGGCAGAGAGAGAGGGAGAGAAAGAATGCCAGGCAGGCTCCGTGCTGTCAGCACAGAGCCCAACACGGGGCCTGACCCCACAAACTGTGAGATCATGACCTGAGCCGAAATTAAGAGTCAGATGCTTAACCAACAGAGCCACCCAGGCACACCAGGATTTTTTATTAGTCAAGGCACTTGCTGTTTTCAAAACAACTAATGACACTAGGTATGGAATGCTGTCCACCATTTTCCGGATTTGGGAGTCCCATTCTGCTAGCTCCACCAGAAGCTGTGCTCTTGCCTTCATTGGACTTACAGACCTATCCCCTTACCTGTTGATTACTCTTAAGTTCCCAAAGGAGAGGATAAAGAATATGCCCCTACAAATACAACTATTTGTTCCTGGCTGGGCTCCTGCCACAATCCTGTTTGCCAAATGTTCGTTCAGCTGGCCAGCTGTGGAAGCCTTAAGAACTGCACCTGTTCTTTTCCTTAAAGCCTAAAGCAGAGCTAACAAATCTAGGCTTTTCCTTCACAGTACTTCTACTCCAACCTGACTTTTCTAAATTTTCCGTAAGGAAAGAGGCCTCAAAAGCAAAGGAAAAAAAAAATTTTAAATGTATGATCTCAGGGATGCCTGGTTGGCTCAGTTGGTTAATTGTCCAACTCTTGTTTTTGGCTCAGGTCATGATCCCATGGTTCTTGCGTTTGAGTCACGCATCAGGCTCTGCATTGACAGCTTGCACCCTGCTTGTGATTCTGTCTCCGTCTCTGTCTCTCTTTCTCTCAACCCCTTGCTTCCTCTCTTTCTCTCTCTCTCTCTCTCAAAAATAAGTAAAATAAACTTTTAAAAATTAAAAAAAAAATAAATAAAATGTATGATGTCAGATAATCTTTCAAATTCTTTCATTGTTGCCTGATGACCTGGGGCTCTCCAAGGGCAGGGTCGAAATAGGACATTGTTCAATGACCAGACTACCTAATATTAGCATTTTAACTCACCCTGAAGATATACATGTGGGAGAAAGTATGGTCGACATTTGAAGTCTGAAAAATATTTTCTGAACATATGTGTAAAAATGCCTGTTAACTAACTGAGCCGCATCTCTAAGTTTGTGTCCAGTATTTTGCTTTCCCCCTTTTCTTGAAAAAACAATTAAAGATATTCAAATAGTTTCTTTTTTTAATGTTTATTTTTGAGAGAGAGAGAGAAAGAGAGCGAGCGAGCACACAAGCTGGGGCAACACAGAATCTGAAGCAGGCTCCAGGCTCTGAACGGTCAGCACAGAGGCCGATGTGGGGCTTGAACCCACGAACCATGAGATCATGACCTGAGCCAAAGTTGGACTCCCAACTGACTGAACCACCCTGGTGCCCCAACATTTAAATAGTTTGTTAGTGTGCTCTAGTTTATTAAGAAACATTTAGACTTGAGTAAGGGGAAAGGAGGTAAAACACAATATTGTAAAATACCTGATTGGGAAAGTCACCTAGAGAAAAAAATTTAAAGTACATGTGCAGATAACATTTATTTGAAAATTTAAAAAGACTTTCATCATTTTTCCAGACCATTTTATTGCTCAGATACATAATTTCTATTGGAACATAAGGAAGTGGACAAGCAGAGCGAAAACTTGAAACTTGAAAGGTAACTTATAATTTTGCACTGATAGTTTTCAAGAGGAAATTAATTATGTCTCTCTTAACAGAGGGATAATAAGGGGAAATAGAAGTCTACAGAAGATAGAGAAAAAGGCTATAAAATTTTTGATACTTGAATAAGGTATTTTAACTCCCACATGAGGAGCCAGTGATAAGTACCATAAAATCAGTATGACCGAGTAAAGACTAGGGATGAGCTAATTTTCCTCAAGAATGAGAGAAAACCTGCATGAATAATAATTGAAGATTAGGGAAAAATGTATTTAATCACACTTAACGTAAAAAAAAATCTGACCTAAATTATATATTATTCATTTAAATGCACATTATTTAAATGCACTAGATAATAATTCTAGTAGACACTAAGTATAGCTCTTCAAGCACTCTTGGTGTTTTAAAAGACTAGAAAAGGAGCATTGCTTTAAATCTCTCAGTTAATCATTCTTACAGGAAGTCTAGAGGTTAATATGAGGTCTTAGCCCAGCTATCTCCATACACCTGGTAGACAAATGTAGACATTTGAAATATACTTCCCATAAGATAGTTTTTTTAAAATTCTTGAGTTGCTGCCTACAAAACACATAAAGATATAGCTTTTTAAAAATATCAGTAAAGGGGCGCCTGGGTGGCTCAGTCAGTTAAGTGTCCAACTCTCAATTGCAGCTCAGGTCATGACCCATGAGCCCACATCAAGCTCTGTGCTGGGCGAGGAGCTTGCTTAAGATTCTCTCCCTCCCTCTGCCTCCCCCCCATTTGCTCGCTCTCTCTCTCTCTCTCTCTCTCTCTCTCTCTCAAAATAAATAAATAAATAATATATAAAATAAAATATCAGTGTAAGTATATCCAAGCTGTTCTTTCAGTTTTTAGCTAGGTCAGTTTTGCCAACTGGTAACTTTGGAAAACTTAGAGAAGGCTACCTAATATTTGCTATTATTATGTGTCTTCATCTTTGAAGCATAGTTTTCAGTGAATAATATACTAAGCTTTATGTCAGATTGGGAGAAGAAAGATGATTGCATTCTTGAACCTTCCTGCATAGATTCAGATGTTACAATCTTTTTTTTTGCTTCATTGTTGGGACCAGAGAAAATCAGAAATATGTTCTCTGTGAGCAATGTATATCTTTCCAATTTCTATTTTTAATAATGTTATTAATACTAAATAATAATTGGCCTTCCAGTATGCTCCCACATATGTATATGCAATTTTTCTCCACTTTGCAGCCATTTTTCATCTAGAGTGTACCCCATGCTTCGCTCTGTAAGTGATGTTTCTATGCACTACAGCTGGAGTTCTAGTCATAGAGCAGAAGCCTTGTTTTCAGAGAAAGGACAACCAGCAGTGAGTTTATTTGCCTTGTGGTGTGATTTTTTTTTTTATAGAAGAATCTATCTTCCCTTAGAGAACATATCCTATGCATACAACACTAAACATTTGCTAATTTCAGAGGATAAAATCTTCTTAGATAATCCACATACTCTCCCCTACATCTTGTGTCCATTCTTCTACTTGAAAACCTGTGCTTTCATATTTACTGTTAACTGTTCGGTTATAAATTGTAATTTCTGCCATGAAAATACCAAAGACAGAATTTCTCCTGCACTTTGGACTGCATTTAGGGTGTTACTACTCTCCTTTTAGCTGAATTGTGAAAGTGTTATTAGCAGGTTTATATTGAACTTTGAGTACTCTGGGATCTTAGTAATCAAAATTATGTACCCCCGTGGTCTGACCAGAGAATTTAGTTTCGTTCTTTTATTTTTTTTTAATTTTAAATCCACATAATAAAAAATGTGCATTTATTAGTTTCCGTTGATAACAGTGATTGAGTATATTTGGAATCTTTCTTTTAGATTTTTTTTTTTTAGCAAGATTTTCTTCCAACTGTAAAACCAGACAAAATTCTAATCCAATTCCATTTCTTCTATTTACTAACAGTTGACTCTTAAGCAGTATTTGAACTCTCTCACTTTATTTTCTTTTTAAAAGTTTTTATTTAAATTCCTCACTTCTCTCTGTCTTAAAAATAAATAAAACATTTAAAAAAATTAAAAAAGGGGGGGCATCCAGATAGCTCAGTCAGTTAACCATCGGACTTCAGCTCAGGTCATGATCTCACAGTTTGTGAGTTCGAGCCCCGCGTCGGGCTCTGTGCTGACAGCTCAGAGCCTGGAAGCTGCTTCAGATTCTGTGTCTCCCTCTCTCTCTGCCCCATCCCCACTCATGCTCTGTCTCTCTCTGTCTTAAAAATAAATAAAACATTAAAAAAATAAAAATAAATAAATTCCTCACTTTCTTAATCTGTGTAATGAATACAATACCAATGTCATGGCTGTTACAAAGATTGAACGAGAGGCTATGCTCAGTACTACTTCCCCTTAATCTAATTTTCTCATAATTAAAAATTTTGAGATAATTGTAGATTCCCATGGAGTTGTTAAAAAAAAAGGGTAAGAAATTTCCACATAACCTTTAACCAGTTTCCCTCAGTGGAAACATTTTGCTAAACTATAGTACAATATTACAACCGGTTTATGATGTTGATACAATTTATTGCTCTTCTTCAGATTTCCCCAATTTTATCCATACTTCTGTGGGTATATTTAAATTTTTATTTAAAAATAATTCAAAACTTAAAAAAGTTGACAGAAAAGTACCAAGTGCTTTTTTATTTTTCTTTTTCCTAAATCATTTTATGTTAAGATTCTGACTTGATGCCCTGTCACCTCCTACATATGAATTTCTCACAACGACATCATTCTACCTGACTAAAATATAGCCGTCAAAATTAGGAATTTAAAATAGATACATTTCTACCACTTAATCCATAGACTTCATTAAACCTTCACCATTTTCCAATGATACTCCTTATAGAAAAGGATCCAGTTCTATTTAGTTGACGCGTAGTCTGTTTAGTCCGGTTCACCTTGGATCCATTCCTTCATCTTTACTTGGTTTGCATGACTTAACTTTTAGAAATTACAGGCCAGTTGTTTTGTAGTATGCTTCTCAATTTAGGTTTGTCTGATTTTTCTTCATGTCTAGATTTAATTTAAATATTGTCAGGAATATCAGAAAACAAAGATATAGCAATGTTCTCATTGTACCTCAGCAAATTATAAGCAAGTTATAAGCAAATTCAGTTTGTGACATTCCTGGTGATATTAAACATAACTACTTGATTAAGGTAGTTTCCTCCAGGTTTCCCCATTGTAAAGATTCTCTCTTTTATCTTTCTAATTAAGTGTTTTGTGCAGACGTTCACCAAATCTATGTAAAATTCCTGTGTATCATCTAACTTTCACCCGAATGTTTGACATGCATTGATATTTTTGCCAAGGTTACTATTACTGTGATGGTAGTTCTTTCTGTATTTATTAATTGGCATTTGACTATTAAAATCTTTCACTTCTCATTCATTCATTCATATTTGCATGTACTTGTGGATTTCTTTTATTCAATTGGTTATAATCAGTTACTATTTATTTTGATGTTTAGATATCCCAGATTAGACTAGAAGGAGTCTCACGCTGGTTCATGTATCCTTTTGACATTTGGTTTCATCATTTATGGAACATTTCCTTATTTTATGGTACAACAAAATATTCCTTCTCTTTCTTCTCTTCCCTAGCCGAAGAATCAGAAATTTCTCCAAGGTACCCTGGTTTCTTTTAGTGGAGAATGGTATTTATAAAGCAAGAGCTGAGCGAGAGATATGCTTATTGCCAGTGGGGTATTTCTGCGTTCAGACTGTCTCAGGACAGAGCTAGGAGATATATATATATATATATATATATATATATATATATATATATATATAAAATAAATTACATATAATTATATTATCTGTCTATATATCTACATCCATATCTATCTATGATATCAGTTGAAAACTATGAATTCACATTAATATTTGCATTTCCAATCCAACATTGCAGAGTCTATTCTAGTTTTCCCTTTTTCCACATTTGTAACTTCCTTCTCCCCCAGCAAAAATCTGACTCAGTTATTCTCAGTGTATATAATTGATTATTTCCTTTCATAATGTACCCAACTCTTATTATAGCCATCATCATTCTCCTATCCACCCTCCTCATCCTCCATGACTGCTGTAGACAAACTCCTCAATCTGCTAGGTTCCTCAGTACCTTGTAACAGCAACTAATTTTGTCATTCTCTCACATGGAAGACATCTTCACCCAACCCAGTCTCTAATATTCCACACCAGATTGCCACTACCCACTTCCCCTGTCAGATATCTTCCCCAAATTGGGCATGCTCCACTGCTCAGTGCCAGGCTGCCACCAGTGCACCAACTCTCCCAGACACTCTCTTTACCTCACTCAAATTCTGGAAGCCCCTGCCAGGTTGCTGTTCCTATAACTATGAGGATGATAGTTTTTCACATCTTTATCTAATGGTTTGTCTACTAAATTAGGAAGAAAGGAAAGAAGGAATGGAGGGAAGAAAGAAATGGAGGAAAGGTTGGAGGGAAGGATGGAAATGAAGGAAAGAAGAAGCAAAGAAAGGAGGAAAGGAAGGATTTTGTTGTTTTAAATCAAGGAATTTATGGACCCTTCTTTTACACTACACACAAAAATCAACTCAAATGGATTAAAGACTTAAATGTAGGACCTTAAGCCATAAAAATATAATGAAAAAAATGTAGGGAAAAGTCTCCCTGCGATTGAGCTTGGCAGTGATTTTTAGGACATGACACCAAAAGCTCAGGCAAGCAAAGCATAAATAAACAAGTGGGATTATGTCAAATTAAAAATTATCTGCAAAGCAGAGGAAACTATCACAAAATGAAAAGACATTCTATGGCATGGCAACCTATGGGATGGAAGAAAATATTTGAAAACCATATATTTGATAAGGTGTTAATATCTAAAATAAATCAGGAACTCATACAACTCAATAGTAAAACAGACAACCCAATTTAAAAATGGACAAAGAATCTGAATAGGTATTTTTCCAAAGAAGGTATACAAAGGGCCAACAGGTATATTAAAAAGTTGTCAACATCACTAATCATCAGAGACATGCAAACCAAAACTTAACGAGATATCACCTCATACCTGTTAAAATGACTATTATCAAAAAGACAAAAGATAACAAATGTTGGTGAGGATGTAGAGAAAAGGGAACATTTATACACTATTGAGAAGTTTGTAAATTGGAAAACAGTATTCAGCTTCCTCAAAACATTAGAAATAGATCTGCCGGGGTGCTTCGGTGGCTCAGCCAGTTAAGTGTCCAACTCTTGGTTTCAACTCAAGTCATGATCTCACAGTTCATGAGGTCAAGCTCCTCATTGGGCTATACCCCGAGCCTGCTTGGGATTCTCTCTTTCCGCCCCTCCCCTACTCATGCACGCTCTCTCTGTCTCTCTCTCTCTGTATGTGTGTGTATGTCTCTCAAAATAAATAAACATTAAAAAAATAGAACTATCATATGATCTAGCTGTCTGTCTTCAGGTTATATACCTGAAGGAAATAAAATCAGTACTTTGAAAAGATACCTTTACTCCAATATTCATTATAGCAGCCTTCACAGAAACAGTCTGTCCATTGGCAGATGAATAAACGAATAAGAAATTTGGGTATATACATACAGTGGGATATTGCTCAGCTTTTAAAAAGAAGGCACTGCTGCCGTTTGTGACAACACGGATGAAAATGGAGAACATTACGTTGAGTGAAATAAGCCAGGCACAGAAAGAAGAATACTGCATGATCTCGGTTTTTTTTTTTAATGTGGAAATCTAAAAAAAAAAAAAAAATTGTTTGAATACCTAGAAGCAGAGAGCAGAATACTGTTTACCAAGGGCAATAAGGTGGAAGAATGGGGACACGTTGGTCAAACCAGACTGTAGTAACCATTTTACTGTATATGGGTATCAAAACATCATGTCACACACCTTACGTATATACAATCTTTATGGAAAAAATGAAATAAAAATAAAACTACCATGTGAAGTAGTAATCCTGCTTTTGAATATTTACCCAAAAGAATCAAAATCAAGCTCTTGAAGAGATATTAGTGCGCCTGTGTTCACTGCAGCAATAATCACAACGGCTGTGGGAACAACTTAAAAATCCATCAGCAGATGAAAGGACAAAGAAACTATGGTATATACATATAGTGGAATACTACTCAGCCTTAAAAAGTCAGAAATTCTGCAATATGTGACAGTATTGATGAACTGAGGACGTTATGCTAAGTCAAATAAGCCAGTCACAGAAAGACAGATCCTGAGTGATGTCACTTATATATCTAAAATTGTCAAATTCGTAGAATCAAAGACTGGAATGGTGGTTGCCAGAGGCTGGGCAACGAGGTGGAAATTGGGAGATAACTAAGCAATGGGTATAAAGTTTCAGTTAAGCAAGATGAATACGCTCTAGAGATCAGCTGTACAACATCATGTTTATAGTCAGCAATAATATATTGTACATTTAATAAAATTTTTAGGAGGTAGATCTCATGTTGTTTCCACAGTAAAATTTAAAAATTAAATTTTAAGAGTGAGTCAATTCTAAGCTTAGTGTCTTGCACAGGCCTGCATGAATTGAAGACAAGTTTACAAATATTTGATGAATAAGAAAAAATTAAAAAATAAACCAAGGGATTTATTTATCACCCCTCCCAGTAGAGATATGACAGAGAAATTGTTCTCCATTTAACTGGCAGTGTGCCTGTATCAAGAAGAAAATGTGGTAAAGGAAAATGCTAATTTGGGATATTTAAAATAGGCCACAAGTCATTCCCTGAAAAGTTTACAGAATGGTTAAAGTTTGGCTTTCATGCCCATGTCCTCCTCATTTTGTGTTTTTCTTCTTTTCTCACATATTGTGGGCACCCAGTACTGTCATAGACTCTCCTCACCTCACATCCAGCAAGGATCTGGAACTCATTCACATACTGTAAACAAACAAAAGACAGTTTCTTCTTTGGTAATCAATCCGCAGAGACTAGGTGCTAAGTATTCTTCATTTACTTCAGATCCTTTTCTAAACAAATGGCTTCCCTAGGCACTCAGTAATTCAACCTTGTCTGCTTGCTTCCTCATTGTGCTTAAAGCCCAGGTCATGACTCAGCTCTTGACCTATTTAATCCCATATGTAATTCCTCCTTGTCTTGACCAGACCATGGGCTTGCTCTAGATAGTTTCCATAACTAGTTCTTGCTTCTCTGTAAATAAGAAGATAGAAAGAAATGGCTTCTCACTTGCTGATTGGAAAAACTGATTGATTGTAGATGAGATGAGTGATGTATGGAAAACCGAATCAACCATAGGGCCATTTGTACTCCTTCTTTCTGACATTGAAGAGGTGGGCAGACTATAGAAGCCGAATGCAAGTAAGACGGTTTGTGTGACAAGGAATCAGAGTTGCAAAAGGCAGCCGAGTTTTTACACAGAGACTAAGGGGAGACCCTAGAGAAGTGTTTTTCAGAAACCTGAGTATATGCTCCTGCCTGCCTTCACTGATCATTGTGGTGAGCAGACGCTCAGAACTTCTGTCAGACTTTCTTTAGATTTTCCTTGCCTCATGCTTCCTACGTGGTGAGGTGTTTTATTGAATGTCTGGAGTAGCAGCATAGGAAAGTGTCATAAAAACGGAGGAAATTAAACGAAACATGCCCAGTAGGAGCCGAGCACGAAAGCGCCAGCTCCTGTTCTTCATTGCTGTTCTTTCCAGATGTGCAGAATTTTCTTGAAATGGAAGAAAAGAAAAAAAAAAAAGAATGGTTAGTAGTGTCTAAAAATATATAATTGGATTCGATGACTATTGTGCTGGAAAGGTGTTTTTCACAAGAACTTCCTGGAGGGAAAAGTCAGAGGAGAAATTATATTTTGGCTTGCCCAGCGACATTATTTTCCATCTGAGGGTTGTGACTGTTTTATCTGGCCATCATCCGCTTTGCTTCACTGAGTATTAACCCTCGGAACACATATTAAGAACTCGGTTCCAAGGTAGCTGTTCAACATCTCCACCTCCACTTCTAGGTGGCTGGCAATGGGCTACATGTTAAAAAAAAAAAAAAAGATATATTGCTGTGGAATACGGGAGAATATTTCCCTTATGGATAGAGCTTAAGTGGAAATGTGGAAAAGAGTCACTAATGTTTTAAAAAGCTTTTTCTTTGTGTTTGAGTTGCTTGAAATCTTCTTACCTTCCCCACGCTTGGTGTGTTGACTGAGGTTTACCTCATGCTGTTGACAGGGTTTGCCGTTCTGAAGGAAAGTCATTTTCCCAGTACCTTTCTCAGTGGTCTTGTTTTATTGCCTTTTGTGGTGAGTGACTGAACTTCACTTGGCCTTTTCCCTCTTTTCGATGCCACTCACACACTGTGCTCCTTATCTGAAAGGGGAAAAAATTGTAAGTTGATCTTTAAAACTGATATTTCATGAAGTTACATATGCCCCTGACAAACTTCCCAGCTCTGTACCCCTCGTATTTTCTCAATTCTGTTGTTTTCCAGCACAAAGTCTGAAATAAAAGAGCATGTAGGGGAGATCTTAGGAATGGGATGGAGGTGTCTGCAGCAAGAAGTCAACTTTGCCATTTTCCCTCTATACAGAACATCCTGTTCATTAACCCATTCGTTTAATATCTTTTGAGATTTACTAGGTTTAGATAGGGAATTACACACATTAGGTGATATAAGGATCGATGAGACACAGTCTTTGTCCTCAAAAATTTAGATTCTAGTAGGTGAGGGAAGATATTTTTAGAATAAAAGTAATAAGTACCTGCTAAGCGCTAAAACCAAATAGAGGAAAAGACATATGGGAAGCATGTAAGAGGAGATTATGGTGTTTATTTTATTTTATGAATCAGTAAATTACTTTATGGGGGAAGTCCCATGTGACTTAGGACAGGAAAACATGAATTTTCATGGGTAGAGAGAGGGTGGGAGGAAAAGAATTCAAATGAGGAAGAACGATAAACATAATCCCTGACGAAGTCCTTATGGGGACTTTTGTTTGTGCCACGTGTTTTTCTCATGCAGGGAAGACTGCAAGAGTTTCCCACACCAGTGATGCTCACTGAAACATTTATGCCTTTTATTTTTCCTCCTTGTTCCAACCCTGACTCCTTGAGAATGCTCTATGGAGTCAAAGAGCATACGAGAGCCTCCACTTGTCCCCCTCAACTTGTCTGCGTCAAGTGAAGTGTAAAACCAATTCATTGACCCTTGAGGCTGGAGAATAACATGCATGACAAGGATGTATACAACTTTAGCCCCCAAATGAATTTTCAGAAATACAGACTCTTAGTACTGGAAAGTCACTGAGGCCTTATGAATGCTTTTACAATGTTTGTTTGTTTGTTTGTTTGTTTGTTTGCTTGTTTACAACTACCCAACCCCTGCCTGAATACCTCTAGTGACATGGAACTCACTATTTCTGAAGAGTCCACACTTCCTTCTGAAATCCTCACTACTAGAATTTTATTTTCACATGTTAAGTAGAAATGTTATCTTCTGCTGCCTTCTGACTTTTCTATCCAAGAGGACTGCTCCCCGTAGCAGTGAGGCAAGGTGAAAATCCTCTTCTGCTACAGTGGCAAACTCTATTCTCCTTATATAAATTGGCTTCAGGTTTCTCTCTGTAGGGTGACACATGTACAAAATGCTTCCTACTCTCCAGCCCATTATTTACAATATCGGATGGATTATTTCCTGTATTTGCTACTAAATTCCAGGAATCTCAAAAATATTTTCTGGAAATAAAACTCTTACCATTTAGAATGAATCATGAGGAAAGAAAAGAATACATTCAATTATCTTGGCCAAAAAAAAATAATGCCTTTATAAACCTTTTCTTTTTTAATGACATGTTCCCTTATGGAAGCCAATAGCTTGGGTTTATAGAGTCTTCATTTCAGAATGTTTACAACATGAGCTGGGAAGATGGCAAAGCAGTAATTGAGGAGGCAAGAGTGGCAGTGGTTATTACGCTTTCAGGAATTGTTTACCACAGGCTGGCTGCAGGAGCCTGGTTTGCGAAGGGAGATAATGTTAGCTAGGACTTGGGGGAAAACCACTGATTGTCAAAAGTACTGTTGACTCTTTTATTAAACACAAAAGTAAACCTAAGCTCAGAGACCAAAATCCAGAATGGTTCCAAGTTTTGCTTTGGCTACAGGAACATGTCTGCGTCTCCAAATAAAATTAAAATAAACAGCATTTTTGTTTTTCTCAATGGCTTGACGAGAAAAGCTTGTTTGTTGCCAAATGTTTGGTGAAGGTGAGTCCACACCTATAGTATGTCCAAAATGCTCTGGGTGCTTTTAATACCCCCAGCTGGCTAGGGGTATTAAACTTACAAACAAGTTACTGGATACCAAATCTAATGGCCTCTTCGAAACCTATTCTCTTTACTTTTATAGGTTTGGACACTCTCTCTTTGAAGATCTAGCCTCTTCTTGAATGTAAACATGCTAAACAGAGCTAGAATAATACAATTCAGAGTTTGAGGGTTTATGACACTATTGGATGATGATATTTTTTAGAAATCTTTTTATAAAAATTGGTAGATATAAAGGCATATCGCTCATTAGCATTATAGATTTGTTTGTAATATATATCTCAACAGACCATCAGGACTTTATTTTGTAATATGATGTGAGGTAGGCTCATTATTCTCTACATAATGAAACCATTTCTTCTATTATGATTTAACAAATATTCCATTCTTTATGAATGATTTTTTTTTAATGCCAGCTCAATTCTATATCAAAGTCTCATATATAAAGCACTGGTTGCATACACTCCTCTTTTTTCTTCTTCTTCTTTTCAAAATTTTAAATTTTAAATTCCAGTTACTTAATATACAGTGCAATATTGGTTTCAGGAGTAGAATTCAAGGATTCATCACTCACATAAAATACCCAGGGCTCATCATAATAAGTACCCTCCTTTTTTTAAATTATTTTTTTTATTGAGAGAGAGACAGAGACAGAGACAGAGACAGAGAGAGAGGAAAGGACAGAGGGAGAGGGAGACCCAGAATCCAAAGCAGGCTCCAGGCTCTGAGCTGTCAGCACAGAACCCGATGTGGGGCTCAAACTCACAAACTGTGAGATCATGACCTGAGCCTAAGTCAGACACTTAACTGACTGAACCACCCAGGTTCCCCAAGTGCCATCCTTTTAAAAAAAATTATTTTTGAGAGAGAAAGATAAAGCGTGTGTGGAGGAGGGACAGAGAGAGAGAGAGAGAGAGAGAGAGAGAGAGGGAGACAGAAGATCCAAAGCAGGCTCTGTACCATCAGTACACAGCCCACCACAGGGCTTGAACTCATGAACCATGAGACTGTGACCTGAACCAAAGTCTGATGCTTCACTGACAGAGCCATCCAGGCTTCCCAACAAGTGCCCTCCTAATACCCATCACCATCTAGCCCATCCCCCGACCACCTCCCCTCCAACAACCCTCAGTTTGTTCTCTAAGAGTCTCTTATGGTTTGTTTCCCTGTCTCTTTTTTCTTTTTTTTCCCCCCTCCCATAACTTTGACTGCTTTGTTTCTTAAATTCCACTTATGAGTGAAATCATATGGTATTTTTCTTTCTTTGACTGACTTATTTTGCTTAGCATAATATACCCTAGGTCCCTCCACGTCTTTGCCAATAGCAAAATTCCATTCTTATTCTTGGCTGAATAATATTCCAGTGTGTGTGTGTGTGTGTATTCCATTATATATATATATATATATATATATATATATATATATATATATATGTATATACACACGCACACACATATATATGTGTATATATGATATATGTGTATATATGATATATAAGTATATATCATATATATCACCTCTTCTTTATCCATTCAACAGTCAATGGACATTAGGACTCTTTCCATAGTTTGCTGTTGTTAATAATGCTGCTGTAAACATTGGGGTCATGTGCCCCTTCAAATCTGTATTTTTGTATCCTTTGTGTAAATACCTAGTGCAATTGCTAGATCGTAGGGTTGTTCTATTTGCAACTTTTTGAGAAACCTCCTTACTGTTTTCCAGAGTGGCTGCACCAGTTTGCATTCCCACCAGCACTACAACATGGTTCCCCTTTCTCCACATCCTCACCAACACCTGTTGTTTCCTGTATTGTTCATTTTAGGCATTCTGACAGGTGTGAGGTGGTATGTCATCATGGTTTTGATTTGTATTTCCTTAATGATGAGTGATGTTGAGCATCTTTTCATGTGTCTGTTAGCCATCTGGATGTCTTCTTTGGAAAAATGTGTCTGTTCATGTCTTCTGTCCATTTCTTAACTGGATTGTTTGTTTATTGGGTGTTGAGTTTGATTAGTTCTTTATAGATTTTGGATGCTAACCCTTTATAAGATATGCTGTTTGCAAATATCTTCTCCCAGTCCATAGGCTGATTTTCATTTTGTTGATGGTTTTCTTTGCTGTGCAAAAGTTTTTATCTTGATGAAATCCCAATAGTTCCTATTTGCTTTCACTTCCCTTGCCTTCAGCGACATGGCTAGTAAGAAGCTGCTCTGGCCAAGGTCAAAGAGGTAGTTTCCTGTTTTCTCCTCTAGGATTTTGATGGTTTCCTGTCTCACAGTTAGGTCTTTCATTCATTTTGAATTTATTTTTGTGTATGGTGTAAGGAAGTGTTCCAGTTTCATTCTTCTGCATGTTGCTGTCCAGTTTTCCTAACATCACTTGAAGAGACTGTCTTTTTTTTCCACTAGGTATTCTTTCCTGCTTTGTCAAAGATGAGTTGACCATACAGTTGTGGGTCCATTTCTGGGTTTTCTATTCTGTTCTGTTCATCTATGTGTCCACTTTTTTGTGACATACCATACTGTCTTGATAACCACAGATTTGCAATCTAGCTTGAAATCCAGAATTGTGATGCCTCCAGTTTTGTTGTTCTTTTTCAGGACTCCTTTGACTATTTGGGGTCTTTTGTGGTTCCATACAAACTTTAGGATTCTTTGATATACCTCTGTGAAGGATGCTGGGCGTATTTTGATAGGAATGGTATTAAATGTGTAGGTTGCTTTGGGTAGTATAGGCATTTTAACAATACTTGTTTTTCTGATCCATGAGCATGGAATGCTTTTCCATTTCTTTGTGTCCTCTTTAATTCTTTTCATAAGTTTTCTATAGTTTTCAGAGTACTGTTCTTTTACATCTTTGGTTAGGTTTATTCCTAGGTGTCTTATGGGTTTTGGTGCAGTTGTAAATGGGGTTGATTCGCTTATTTATTCTTCTGCTGTTTCATTATTGGTGTATAGAAGTGCAACAGATTTATGTACATTGATTTTATATCCTGCAACTTTGCTGAATTCATGTGTTAGTTCTAGGATTTTTTTGGCAGAATCTTTTGGATTTCCTAATTGGAATAGCCTGTCATCCACAAATAGTGAAAGTTTGACTTCTTCCTTGTCAATTTGGATGCCTTTTATTTCTTTTTGTTGTCTGATTGCTGAGGCTAGGACTTCCAGTAGTATGTTAAATAGCAATGGTAAGAGTGGACATTCCTGTCTTGTTCCTGACCATAGGAAAAGCTCTCAATTTTCCCCATTGATGATCTCAGCTGTGGGTCTTTCATATTTGGCCTTTATGATTTTGAGTTAGGTTCCATTGATGCCCACTTTCTTGAGGGTTTTTATCAAGAAATGATGCCTTTTGTCAAATGTTTTTTCTGCATCTATTGAGAGGATCATGTGGTTCTTATCCTTTCTTTTATTAATGTGATGTAGCATGTTGATTGATTTGTGGGTATTGAACCAGCCCTGCACCCGAGGATAAATCCCGCTTGATCCATGGTGAATAATTCTTTTAATGTATTGTTGGATCTGGCTTGCTAGTATCTTACTGAGAATTTTTGCATCCATGTTCATCAGGGAAATTGGCGTGTAGTTCTCCTTTTTAGTGGGGTCTTTGGTTTTGGAATCAAGGTAATGCTGGCCTTGTAGAATGAGTTTGGAAGTTTTCCTTCCATTTCTATTTTTTGGAGCAGCTTCAAAAGAATAGGTATTAACTCTTCTTTAAATGTCTGGTAGAATTCCCCTGGGAAGCTGTCTGGCCCTGGACTTTTGTTTATTGGAAGATTTTTGATTACAGATTCAGTTTCTTTACTGGTTATGGGTCTGTTCAAATTTTCTGTTTCTTCTTGTTTCAGTTTTGGTAGTTTATATGTTTCTAACAATTTTTCCATTTCTTCCAGATTTCCCAGTTTGCTGGCATATAATTTTTCATAATATTCTCTTATGATTGTGTTTCTGTTGTGTTGGTTGTGACCTAACCTCTTTTGTTTAGGACTTTGAGTCCATTTTCTTTTCTTCTTGATCAGTCTGGCTATGGGTATATCAATTTTATTAATTATTTCAAAGAACCATCTCTTGGTTTCATTGGTATGTTCTACTGTTTTGCCGTTGTTGTTTCTCTTTCATTTATTTCTGCTCTAGTCCTTATTATTTTCCTTCTTCTGGCTTTAGGCTTTATTTGCTGTTCCTTTTCTGTCTCATTTAGGTTTAATGTTAGGTTGTGTATTTGAGACTTTTCTTGCTTCTTCAGTTAGGACTGTATTGCAATATGTTTCCCTCTTAGGACTGCCTTTACTGAATCCCAAAAGGTTTAGACTGTCATGTTTTCATTTTCAATTGCTTCCATATACTTTTTAATTTCTTTTTTAATTTCCTGGTTAACCCATTCATTCTTTTGTAGGATGTTATTTAACCTCCATGTATTTGTGGTCTTTCCAAATTTTTTCTTGTGGCTCAGTTCAAGTTTCATAAGCTTGTGGTCTGAACAAATGTATGGAATTATCTCATTCTTTTTGTACTTGTTGAGAGCTGATTTGTTACCCCATATGTAATCTGTTTTGGAGAATGTTCCTTGTGCACTTGAAAAGAATGTGTATTCTGTTGCTTTAAGATGAAGTGTTTTGAATATATCTGTTATGTCCATCTTGTTCAGTGTGTTGTTCAAAGCTATTGTTTTCCTTGTTGATTTTCTGCTTAGATGATCTGCCCATTGCTGTAAATGGGGTGTGAAAGTACCCTATGATTATTTTATTATTATCAATGGGTGGGTTTCTTTATGTTTGTTATTAGTTGATATATATATTTGGGTTCTTTCAAGTTGGGGACAAACATATTTAAAATTGTTACATCTTGGTGGGTAGACCCCTTAATTATGATATAATGATGTTCTTCATTTCTTACAGTCTTTGTTTTAAAAATCTAGTTTTTCTGATATAAGTATGGCTATTTTGGCTTTCTTTTGATGTCCATTAACATGATAAATGAATCTCTATTCCCTCACTTTCAATCTGCAGGTGTCTTTAGGTCTTAAAATGAGTTTCTTGTAGGCAACATATAGATGGTTCTTAGTTTTTAAACATTCTATTACCCTATGTCTTTTGATTGGGGCATTCAGTCCATTTACATTCACAGTAATTATTGAAAGATATAAATTTACTGCCCCTGTATTACCTAAAAAAGCTGTTGTTTCTGATGATGTTCTCTGTTACTTTCTAGCCTTTGTTGCTTTTGGTCTTTTTTCACCACTCAAATAATCCCCTTTAATATTTCTTGTAGTGCTCATTTAGTGGTCATGAACTCCTTTAATGTTTGTTTTAGAAAATCTTTCTCTCTCCTTATATTCTGAATGATAGCTTTGCTGGAATGAGTGTTCTTGGCTACAGATTTTTTTCCTTTTAGCACTTTGAATATATGATGCCACTCCCCTCTGCCTTTCAGAATTTCTGCTGAAATATCAGTTGATAGCCTTATGGGGTTTCCCTATAACTGTTTTCTTTTTCTTGCTGCTTTTTTCCTTAAGTTTATTTATCTTTGAGGAGAGAGAGAGAGAGGGAGGGAGGGAGGGAGGGAGGGAGGGAGGGAGGGAGAGAGAATGAATGAGAATGAGCTTGGGAGGGGCAGAGACACAGGGAGAAAGGGAGAATCCCAACACACTCCACATGGCCAGCACAGAGCCCAATGCAGGGCTCAAACCCACGAACGTGAGATCATGACCTGAGCTGAAATCAAGAGCTGGATGCAGAACTGACTGGGCCATTCAGGTGCCCTTTCTTGTTACTTTTAAAATTCTCTCCTTATCACTACTTTTATCCATTTTAATTACTGTGTGTCTTGGTGTGGACCTCCTTGGGTTGATTTTGTTAGGGGCTCTCTGTGCCTCCTAGATCTGAATTTCTGTTTACTTCCCCAGATTGAGGAAGTTCTCAGTTATTATTTCTTCAAGTAAGTTTTCATTTCCCCCTTTTCTCTCAATCTTCTCCTTCTGGGATCTCTGTAATGTGACTGTTATTATTCTTAATGGAGTCACTGAGTTCCCTGTGTCTATTCTCATTTTGTGTATTGTTTTTCTCCCACCTGCTCAGCTGTTTACTTTTCATTACTGTCTTCTCCAGGTCACTGATTTGTTCTTCTGCTTCCTCTAGTTTGCTATTTATTCTGTCTAGTCTATTTTTTATTTCAATCGTTGTGTTCTTCATCTCTGATTGGTTCTTTTTTTATCTCTTTGGTAAGGGTCTCACTGCCTCCACTCTCTTCTCAAGTCAAATGAGTAGCTTTATGATCATTAGTTTAAAAAAAAAGGAGGTTAGAGTGAGAGAGAGCAAAAGCATAAGAGACTCTTAAAAACTGAGAACAAACTGAGGGTTGATGGGGGGGTGGGAGGGAGGGGAGGGTGGGTGATGGGTATTAAGGAGGGTACCTTTTGGGATGAGCACTGGGTGTTGTATGGAAACCAATTTGACAATAAACTTCATATATTGAAAAAAAATTCTCTATTGGATATATTACTTGTCTCTGTTTTGCTTAGGTCTCTTGCTGTAATTTTGTCCTGTTCTTTGATCTGGGACACATTCCTCTGTCTCCTCACTGTGTCTGGCTAGCTCTCTGTTAGGAAAGTCAACCATGTCTCCTGTTTTTGAAATAGTGGGGTACACACTTTTAACAAGGTGGTACTGTTCGTCTGCCCAAGGGGAGGCAGAGGCCACTCCACAAAGTGTGGGAGGGTAAGGCATGTGGTTTTGAAAAGGTATGCATGTCCTCCAGCAGGAGGTGACCAGCCACTATCATCACCAAGGAGACCAAAGCACTGCAATTGCACAGTTGGGAGATGCAGTGTTGGTAAGGTTCATGCCAGTCTTCTGGGGAAAGGGACCTACATTGCTGGGGCTGAGACAGGTCAGACTGGAGGGTGCAGAGTGCAGCATAAGCAAGTTAAGTACTGAATGCCTGAACTACACTGGATCCCACAGATGGTCAGATGTTTATGTTGGAGACAGGGGAGGGTATTGGCACTTGCCATCTCCTTTGTTTTTGGAAGAGTTTCCCAGGGATCTGTGTCCCGGTGGGACATGCTCTGTGATTAGTATATAACTCTCCCTCCAGTATGCTCCAGGCATCTTTCAAACTGCTGCCTTTATGCTGTGGGCTGATTTTTGTGCTGTCTTTTTGGAGATGGGGATTCCATTTCCTATCACCCTCCCAGCTGTCCCAGGGCCAAGTCCACTGATTTTTAAAGTTCCAGGCTATAAGTTCCGCTGGTTATAAGAACTTACAAAATTCAGCCCCTCTGTTTTTCAAAGCCAAATGTTATGGGATTTGTCTTCTCTGTGTAGGCTTCCTGGCATGATACGCTGTTTCTCTCACCTCCCTTGGCCTCTGGGTCTCTCCTTCCAGTAGACAGACCCACAGGTCCATTTAGCTTCCCCCACCTCTGCCCTTTCTACCCTCTTTGATATGATTTCTTTTCTATATTTAATTGTTGGAGTTGGTTCTGCCAGTCTTTGGGTTTTTTTCCCCTTGGGTCATTTATACTGATATGAATGTTATCTAGTTGTATCCATGGGAAGATATGACCTTAGGGTCCTCCCATTCCACCATCTTTCTCCAGAAGTTCACAACATTCTACAATTTGAGATCACTAGTAAGCACATCCAGTCTTCAAGAAATTTAAATAGGCCAGCAATTTAAAAAGTTAGCTTAAAAAATTGAAACAATGCAGAGAAGATTAATGTGGCCCCTGACAAGGATGACATGGAAATTGGTGAAGCATTAAAAAAAAAGTTTAATATAGTACTAAGAATTTAAAAAATCTAAGACATTCCTTACTTTTAGTAAACTTCATATAATTTTTCTGAATATGCAAAGATGACTTGACTGGGAACTAACCCATTTTATGTAACCTTGGATTTCATTTTCCAGAGTCACATATTTTTGTTTTTGATGGAGGGGAATTGGAGCAATCAGCTCTTCACATAACCCCTAATGGTTTCTACCCACTGATATTCATACCTTCATGTAATCTCTTTCATTGAGTCTGGGTAGGATATGACTTGCTTCTAATGAATAAAATATGGCAAAGGTGATGGATATCACTTCCACAGTTATGTTTATTATATGAGACTCTGTCTTTGCAGACTGGACTGAAGTCCATCTTTGTGGGCTTGATGAATTAATGACTATTTAGGAGAAGCCACATGGCAAGGAACTGTAAGCAACATCTAGGACTTGAGGGTACCCTTCACCTGACAACCAGTGAAAAGCCAAGGAATGCCATCCAGTCATAGAGCCTCAAGAAAATTATGCCAATAATCTGAATGACCCTGGAAGCAAATCTTCCCCAGCCAAGCCTCCAGATGACAATAAAGCCCAGCCAAGTCCTTGGACCTCTGAGCAGGGGACTCAGATAATCTCTGCCCAGACTTCTGACCCACAGAAACAGATAATAAATGTGTGCTCTTCTAAGTTGCTAATTTTGTGATGATTTCTTATGCAATGATAGAAATTGCATATATACAGATGTGATAAATGAATGAGACAAAAGTTGAGGTATTTATTTAATTTTTTTAGCATAGAGAGTCCTAAACACAGAAGACAGTCTTATGATCTGTTGAAATGAATATGATAATAGGGACTGTAGAGAATTACGCAATTTGCTGATCCAAAATGAAAGTGAACTGCTTGACTTCGATGGACTTCAAAATTGGAATGCATTGAAAGCTGTTCACACATAAAGATGACTCTTGATCACTGGTATTTGATAAAAGCCCTTTAAAGTACATCCATATAAAAGAGACAGATAGTACAATAAATATTGGAGGGTGGGGTAGGCCAAGGCTTTACTGAAATTTCCTCCATAAAAGTCAGTGAATTGTAGGGGAGCTTGGGTCACTCAGTCAGTTAAGCGTCCGACTTGGGCTCAGGTCATTGTCTCATGGTTTGTGGATTCAAGCCCCATGTTGGGCTCTCTGCTCACAGCTCAGAACCTGGAGCCTGCTTCGGATATTGTGTCTCCCTCTCTCTCTGCAAAATTATAAAATAAGTTTGTTTCATTTTTTTTTTTTTCAACGTTTATTTATTTTTGGGACAGAGAGAGACAGAGCATGAACGGGGGAGGGGCAGAGAGAGAGGGAGACACAGAATCGGAAACAGGCTCCAGGCTCTGAGCCATCAGCCCAGAGCCTGACGCGGGGCTCGAACTCACGGACCGCGAGATCGTGACCTGGCTGAAGTCGGACGCTTAACCGACTGCGCCACCCAGGCGCCCCAGTTTGTTTCATTTTTAATAAAAATTAAGTTAAATTGTGTTCTAAGAATAAAAATTAATCAAATAATAGATTGGACTTTTATTTTTCCTCATGATATTTATTATATTTTAGAGGTATCGGATTTCCTACTTCCCATTTGAGTTTTTTTGTTTTGTTTTGTTTTGTGTTTTTTTTAAATATGAAATTTCTTGTCAAATTGGTTTCCATACAACACCCAGTGCTCATCGCAAAAGGTGCCCTCCTCAGTACCCATCACCCACCCTCCCCTCCTTTCCACCCCCTATCAACCCTCAGTTTGTTCTCAGTTTTTAAGAGTCTCTTATGGTTTGCCTCCCTCCCTTTTTTTTCCCCCTTCTCCTCCCCCATGGTCTTCTGTTAAGTTTCTCAGGATCCACATGAGAGCGAAAATATATGGCATCTGTCTTTCTCTGTATGACTTATTTCACTTAGCATCACACTCCCCAGTTCCATCCACGTTGCTACAAAGGGCCATATTTCATTCTTTCTTATTGCCACGTAGTATTCCATTGTGTATATAAACCACGATTTCTTTATCCATTCATCAGTTGATGGACATTTAGGCTCTTTCCATAATTTGGCTATTGTTGAAAGTGCTGCTATAAACATTGGGGTGCAAGTGCCCTTATGCATCAGCACTCCTGTATCCCTTGGGTAAATTCCTAGCAGTGCTATTGCTGGGTCATAGGGTAGGTCTATTTTTAACTTTTTAAGGAACCTCCACCCTGTTTTCCAGAGCAGCTGCACCAGTTTGCATTCCCACCAACAGTGCAAGAGGGTTCCCATTTCTCCACATCCTTGCCAGCGTCTATAGTCTCATGATTTGTTCATTTTAGACACTCTGACTGGCGTGAGGTGATATCTGAGTGTGGTTTTGATTTGTATTTCCCTGATGAGGAGTGACGTTGAGCATCTTTTCATGTGGCTGTTGGCCATCTGGATGTCTTCTTTACAGAAGTGTCTATTCATGTTTTCTGCCCATTTATTCACTGGATTCTTTGTTTTTCAGGTGTGGAGTTTGGTAAGCTCTTTATAGATTTTGGATACTAGCCCTTTGTCCGATATGTCATTTGCAAATATCTTTTCTCATTCCGTTGGTTGCCTTTTAGTTTTGTTGTTTCCTTTGCTGTGCAGAAGCTTTTTATCTTCATGAGGTCCCAATAGTACATTTTTGCTTTTAATTCCCTTGCCTTTGGGGATGTGTCAAGTAAGAAATTGCTGCGGCTGAGGTCAGAGAGGTTTTTTTCCTGCTTTCTCCTCTAGGGTTTTGATGGTTTCCTGTCTCACATTCAGGTCCTTTATCCATTTTGAGTTTGTTTTTGTGAATGGTGTGAGAAAGTGGTCTAGTTTTATCCTTCTGCATGTTGCTGTCCAGTTCTCCCAGCACCATTTGTTGAAGAGACTGTCTTTTTTCCATTGGATGTTCTTTCCTGTTTTGTCAAAGATTAGTTGGCCATACTTTTGTGGGTCTAGTTCTGGGGTTTCTATTCTATTCCATTGGTCTATGTGTCTGTTTTTGTGCCAATACCATACTGTCTTGATGATTACAGCTTTGTAATAGAGGCTAAAGTCTGGGATTGTGATGCCTCCTGCTTTGGTCTTCTTCAAAATTACTTTGGCTATTTGGGGCCTTTTATGGTTCCATACAAATTTTAGGATTGCTTGTTCTAGCTTCGAGAAGAATGCTGGTGCAATTTTGATTGGGATTGCATTGAATGTGTAGATAGCTTTGGGTAGTATTGACATTTTAACAATATTTATTCTTCCAAACTATGAGCATGGAATGTTTTTCCATCTCTTTATATTTTCTTCCATTTCCTTCATAAGCTTTCTATAGTTTTCATCATACAGATCTTTTACATCTTTGGTTAGGTTTATTCCTAGGTATTTTATGCTTCTTGGTGCAATTGTGAATGGGATCAGTTTATTTGTCTTTCTGTTGTTTCATTATTAGTGTATAAGAATGCAACTGATTTCTGTACATTGATTTTGTATCCTGCAACTTTGCTGAATTCATGTATCAGTTCTAGCAGACTTTTGGTGGAGTCTATCGGATTTTCCATGTATAATATCGTGTCATGTGCAAAAGTGAAAGGTTGACTTCATCTTTGCCAATTTTGATGCCTTTGTTTCCCTTTTGTTGTCTGATTGCGGATGCTAGAACTTCCAACACTGTGTTAAACAACAGTGGTGAGAGTGGACATCCCTGTAGTCTTTCTGAGCTCAGGTAGAAAGCTCTCAGTTTTTCCCCATTGAGGATGATATTAGCTGTGGGCTTTTCATAAATGGCTTTTATGATCTTTAAGTATGTTCCTTCTATCCTGACTTTCTCAAGGGTTTTTATTAAGAAACGATGCTGAATTTTGTCAAATGCTTTTTCTGCATCAATAGACAGCATCATATGGTTCTTATCTTTTCTTTTATTAACATGCTGTATCACATTGATTGATTTGCAAATGTTGAACCAGCCCTGCAGCCCAGGAATGAATCCCAGTTGATCATGGTGAATAATGCTTTTTATATGCTGTTGAATTCGATTTGCTAGTATCTTATTGAGAATTTTTACATCCATATTCATCAAGGATATTGGCCTTTAGTTCTCTTTTTTTTTTTTTTACTGGGTCTCTGTCTGGTTTAGGAATCAAAGTAATACTTGCTTCATAGAATGAGTCTGGAAGTTTTCCTTCCCTTTCTATTTTTTTGGACTAGCTTGAGAAAGATAGGTATGATCTCTGCTTTAAATGTCTGGTAGAATTCCCCAGGGAAGCCACCTGGTCCTGGACTCTTCATTTGTTGGGAGATTTTTGATAACTTATTCAATTTCTTTGCTGGTTATGGGTCTGTTCAAGTTTTCTATTTCTTCCTATTTGAGTTTTGGAAGTGTGTGGGTGCTTAGGAATTTGTCCATTTCTTCCAGGTTGTCCAGTTTTGGCATATAATTTTTCATAGTATTCTCTGATAATTGCTTGTATTTCTGAGGGATTGGTTGTAATAATTCCATTTTCATTCCTCATTTTATCTATTTTGGTCATCTCCCTTTTCTCCCAGGCTTCTTGAGAAGCCTGGCTAGAGGTTTATCAATATTGTTTATTTTTTCAAAAAACCAACTCTTGGTTTCATTGATTTGCTCTACAGTTTTTTTATATTCTATATTGTTTATTTCTGCTCTGATCTTTATTATTTGTCTTCTGATGGGTTTGGGGTGTCTTTGCTGTTCTGCTTCTATTTCCTTTAGGTGTGCTGTTAGATTTTGTATTTGGAATTTTTCTTGTTTCTTGAGATAGGCCTGAATTGCAATGTATTTTCCTCTCAGGACTGCCTTCACTGCATCCCAAAGCATTTGGATTGTTGTATTTTTATTTTCATTTGTTTCCATATATTTTTAAATTTCTTCTCTAATTGCCTGGTTGACCCATTCATTCTTTAGTAGGGTGTTCTTTAACTTGCATGCTTTTGGAGGTTTTCCAGACTTTTTCCTGTGGTTGATTTCAAGCTTCATAGCATTGTGGTCTGAAAGTATGCATGGTATGATCTCAATTCTTGTATACTTATGAAGGGCTATTTTGTGACCCAGTATGTTATCTATCTTGGAGAATGTTCCATGTGCACTTGAAAAGAAAGTATATTCTGTTGTTTTGGGATGCAGAGTTCTAAATATATCTGTCAAGTCCATCTGATCCAATGTATCATTCAGGGCCCTTGTTTTGTTATTGATCCTGTGTCTAGATGATCTATCCATTGTTGTAAGTGGAGTATTAAAGTTTCCTGCAATTACTACATTCTTATCAATAAGGTTGCTTATATTTGTGATTAATTGTTTTATATATTTGGGAGCTCCCATATTCGGCGCATAGACATTTATAATTGTTAGCTCTTCCTGATGGATAGACCCTGTAATTATTATATAATGCCCTTCTTCATCTCTTGTTACAGCCTTTAATTTAAAGTCTAGTTTGTCTGGTATAAGTATGGCTACTCCAGCTTTCTTTTGAGTTCCAGTAGCATGATAGATAGTTCTCCATCCCCTCACTTTCAATCTGAAGGTGTCCTCAGGTCTAAAATGAGTCTCTTGTAGACAGCAAATAGATGGGTCTTGTTTTTTTATCCATTCTGATACCCTATGTCTTTTGGTTGGAGCATTTAGTCCATTTACATTCAGTGTTACTATAGAAAGATATGGGTTTAGAGTCATTGTGATGTCTGTAGTTTTCATGCTTGTAGTGATGTCTGTGGTACTTTGTGGTCCTTGCAACATTTCACTCACAGAATCCCCCTTAGGATCTCCTGTAGGGCTGGTTTAGTGGTGACGAATTCCTTCAGTTTTTGCTTGTTTGGGAAGACCTTTATCTCTCCTATTCTGAATGACAGACTTGCTGAATAAAGGATTCTCAGATGCATATTTTTTTCTGTTCATCACATTGAAGATTTCCTACCATTCCTTTCTGGCCTGCCAAGTTTCAGTAGATAGATCCGTCACTAGTCTTATCGGTCTCCCTTTATATGTTAGAACATGTTTATCCCTAGCTGCTTTCAGAATTTTCTCTTTATCCTTGTATTTTGCCAGTTTCACTATGATATGTCGTGCAGAAGATCGATTCAAGTTCCGTCTGAAGGGAGTTCTCTGTGCCTCTTGGATTTCAGTGCCTTTTTTCTTCCCCAGATCAGGGAAGCTCTCAGCTATGATTTGTTCAAGTATACCTTCATCCCCTTTTACTCTCTCTTCCTCCTCTGGAATCCCTATTATACGGATATTGTTCCGTTTCATTGCATCACTTAGTTCTCTAATTCTCCCCTCATACTCTTGGATTTTTTTTATCTCTCTTTTTCTCAGCTTCCTCTTTTTCCATAATTTTATCTTCTAATTCACCTATTCTCTCCTCTGCCTCTTCAATCGGAGCTGTAGTCGTCTCCATTTTATTTTGCACCTCATTTATAGCATTTTTAGCTCCTCTTGACTGTTTCTTAGTCCCTTGATCTCTGTAGCAATAGATTCTCTGCTGTCCTCTATACTTTTCTCAAGCACAGTGATTAATTTTATGACTATTATTTTAAATTCATGTTCCGTTATATTGCTTAAATCGCTTTTGATCAATTCGTTAGCTGTCGCTACTTCCTGGAATTTCTTTTGAGGAGAAATCTTCCGTTTCGTCATTTTGGACAGTCCCTGGAGTGGTGCGGAACTGCAGGGCTCTTCCCCTGTTGTGTCTGGAGTAACTTGTGTTGGTGGGCGGGGCTGCAGTCAGACCTGCCCCCAGCCCACTGCTGGGGCCAAAGTCAGACTGGTGTGTGTCTTATCTTCCCCTCTCCCAGGGGCAGGACTCACTGTGGAGTGGTGTGGCCCCTGTCTGGGCTACTTGCACACTGCCAGGCTTGTGGTACTGCTTCTATGGGATCTGGCATATTAGCCGGGGTGGATCTGCAAGGTGCACAGGGGCAAGAGGGGCAGGCTTAGCTCACTTTGCCTTTGGTGGTCCACTGCGGGAGGGGGCCCTGCAGCACTAGGAGGGAGGCAGGCAGACCCGTCAGAGGGATGGATCCACAGGAGCACAGCGTTGGGTGTTTGCGCGGTGCAAGCAAGTTCCATGACGGGAACTGGTTCCCTTTGGGATTTTGGCTGGGGGATGGGCAAGGGAGATGGTGCTTCCCAGCACCTTTGTTCCCCAGCCCAGCTGAGCTCTATCTTCCGGGGCTCAACAACTCTCCCTCCCATTGTCCTCTAGCTCTCCCCCTCTCGGAGCAGAGCTGTTGACTTATAACATTCCAGATGTTAATTCCCACTGGCTGTCAGAACTCATGGAGTCTGGAGCTTCCGCCTTTGCAAGTCAGACTCGGGGGCTCTGCCTTGCTGGATGGGCTGGCTGCCCCTCCAGCGCCCCGGCTCCCTCCCGCCAGTCCATGGAGCGCGCACCGCCCCTCCGCCCTTCCTACCCTCTTGCGTGGGCCTCTCGTCTACACTTGGCTCCAGAGAGTCTGTTCTGCTAGTCTTCTGGCAGTTTTCTGGGTTATTTAGGCAGATGTGGGTGGAATCTAAGTGATTAGCAGGATGTGGAGAGCCCAGCGTCCTCCTACGCAGCCCTCTTCTCTCTTTAGTCCCCATTTGAGTTTAAAGCAAAATTTAAATATTTATAATTTTTAAAATAATTTCTAGGTTTTATCTACTTTCCCCATAATCTGTCTTAATTTTTTAGTGGTTAAGTCATTCTATTTTATTTACTACTATTTGTTAACTTTGTTTCCTTTCCTTTTCTTTCACTGTTAGCTCATCTAGACTGCTAGTCTTTCATTTGCCATTGAGTTTGTCGTGACCTGAGCAATCCTTTCACTGTTATTGGCCACATGAAATATTGCATCTTTTATAATATTCACCCTTTCATTTTACAGAAGTTTTATATTATTTTTCCATTGTATTGTTGAATATCGAACAATTTTCAAAACCACTCCCTGTCTCATGGCAAAGACAGATTGTAATATTAAATCTTAAATGTGAAATCTGCAAGTGCAAAGATTTGTCTGCTTTGTCTATAATAGTCTCTTCCGAGGTCTTAATGCAAAAACTTTGATTTTTACTGTGAAATCTGATTTGCCTTCTATTTCTAGCCTCATTTGGCCCACAGTTTCCTCTTCTTTTTACCTCTAAGAAGATAACTCTAGTCTAAATGCACAGATAAAAGTCCATGAACTAGACTTTCTTGTAGGAACTCATAATTGGGGGAGATTACTTGGTACCTTCTTGTACTTTCAACCCATCTTATGGAGTGGCTTCTGTGAACCAAGAGACAAGGAAAAGCTTCAGTCCTTTATTTTCAAGTGCTAACTAATTAAAACCAACAAATGTGCATATGTATCTATTTGTTGTCTCTTGATGTTATAGTTCAGATGTATTATACCTGTAAATCCATCAAGGTAAATTAATACATGGTGAATACAAAGTTATTCATCTTTCCTCTGCAGTCTTTCCCTTTGTCTCATTTCCACATGTACTATCTTATCTACTCTTATCTGCACAGTGTCTGGTACAGAATAGCTTCATAATAAATGGCCATTGAGTAGAAGAGTCACATCCCCAAGCAAGAAACCTAGTAATACTTTTTTAAGTTTTAAAATACAAAATTATGTGTAAATGTGGATAGTACTAAACTTCATGCTATCTTGATCAAATGCAAATGTAAGTATAAGAAAGACAAGGACTTGAGGGAAAATTTTCATTTTACACTGTGTTGAAGCAGGTCAATGTGGCATAACTGTGGGGTCCATTAGCATTTAGCAGGCAAATGACTGGCATACACATGGAATCAAAGACCCTTTGTTTTCCTGACATAGACATGATTTTCTGATGATCAAGTATGAGCAATGACAAGGCAAAGTTGGTTGCCATTTGAAATATTTGGCTGTAGCTCTGGGAGAAATCCAAGGCTTTCTAATAGATAAACTTACAGTATATACAGTTGATTAGTTTCCCTGATTAGAACACTGATTAGTGAGGCTCAAATTAGAATCTGAATTCCTGTGGAGATCAAATTATCTTCACTCTATACCATGGCCAACTCTTAACTCCAACAGCAGTTCGGAGTTGTTGGTCTCACAGTAATCTGAGTGAGAAGGAGCAGTTTTAAATTAAACCTGTCATTACGACTGGAGGAACAATTACAGTTGTAACAGTTGTCATTCTGGACTATGAAGACTTTTTTTCTGCAATTACAGCTAATCCAAAAGAACAAAGCAAAACATTAAATAATCTTTTAAGTAAGTAAGGTATTGAGATAGGATTTTTCTTTGTTGTAGTTGAACTGAAAATTCATCCACCAAGGCAGACTGACATCTTTGTTAGAATCTAATTCTAACCCATGAGATTTGCTGCTATGGTAAATAAAATAGATTCTGGTGTCATATACAAAATGAAAATGGCGACTATCAGACAGAATAAATTGCAGAATTGGATCCTAAGCCCAATATATAGAAAGTTTCAGTGTAAAAAGAGAGTTACAATATAATGACTCTTTTTCTTTTTTTGCTTCTATGTAACAATATAATTATGGTCAAATATGTTTCCTCTGTTTTTGTGTTGTTTCTTTGCTTTGTTTTTAGTTCAACTACAAATGAAGTTTTCTCTTCAAATGATCTGAAATCATTAAATTCTAGTTTTAAATTTTTTAATGTTTTATTCGTTTTTGAGAGAGAGCAAATGGGGGAGGGGCAGAGAGAGAAGGAGACACAGAATCCGAAGCAGGCTCCAGGCTCTGAGCTGTCAGCACAGAGCCTGACGTGGGGCTTGAACCCACAAACTATGAGATCATGACCTGAGCTGAAGGCAGATGCTTAGCCTAGACTGAGCCACCCAGGCACCCCAAATTTTAATTTTTAAGAACAAAGAATATCCCTTGATTTCTAAGGGCTAATTTTTTTTTTCTTTTTTTGAACATTTATTTATTTTTGGGACAGAGAGAGACAGAGCATGAACGGGGGAGGGGCAGAGAGAGAGGGAGACACAGAATCGGAAACAGGCTCCAGGCTCTGAGCCATCAGCCCAGAGCCTGACGCGGGGCTCGAACTCACGGACTGCGAGATCGTGACCTGGCTGAAGTCAGACGCTTAACCGACTGCGCCACCCAGGCGCCCCTAAGGGCTAATTTTTATTAAGAAAAAAGAATATCCCTTTTTGTCATTGTAAGTTTAATTATTAAAAATTTAGTTTCACTAAGCCATGAAGAAAAGCAATATAATGACTAAGTACTTGTCCTTGTTAGACTACTGATATTTTGTCTTTTCCTGGAATATTGACAGGGATATCAAAGATAATTAAACTTTCTAACAAATATAAGCAACGTAGAAAAGCAACTTCAAGAAATTTTTATTATAAAATATTGGAAAGGCAAATGAAAAATATAATAAGACTTTTAAAGAAAATTCAAATTTTTATAATAAAAAGTCAATAAAATACTCACTGAAATTTAAAGCTTTACTTTTTTATCACTGATATTTACATATTGTATTTAAATATTGAATTTTTACTGTAAAATAAAGTATGTGATTATTTATTGAATTATTTTCCACATGAATGTTTTGTGATAAGTGGCCGTAGGCTAAAATTGCAATCATTTTTATTAAGAATGAGTTTTCTTTGAAGTTAGCAAATATATACGAGTCCTAATAGAATCTATTATAAATTTTTTTCTAGCCCAGGATCACACATTGCTTTTAGTTTTAAATGTCTCTTTAGTTTCTTTAATCCAGAATGGGGCATCATTTTGTGTGTGTGTGTGTGTGTGTGTGTGTGTGTGTGTGTGTGTGTGTCTTTCATGGGTTTGAAAGTTTTGAAGAGTAGAGGCCAGTTATTTTAGAGACTGGCCCTCATCTTGGCTTTGTCAGATGTTTCCTCATGATCAGATCTACTTCATGCGTTTTTCACAGGGTATTAGTATAACTGATGCCGTATTCTCAGAGCATCATATCAGGAGACACACAAACAAAGAAATAATATAACCATTCTGCTATCTTAATGACTAGTTTCTTTTTTCAATAAATGTACATTTTCCTAAATTTTAATACTTATAAACACAAGTATATGATTTTTATCTGCTTCCTTTTCCATTTCCAATATTATAGCATTTTTATATCTCTTTATAACTCATAATTTACTTAACCAGTCTCTCATTGGGGATTCAGGTTATTTCAAATGCTTCACTACACTTCTTATTAAATAAATAAAAACATTATATGCTACATACTGTTGATGTAGTCATTAGGTTCAACTGGACAAAACATTATGGTAATGTAAGTCAAGTTCTTTTCTATTCTCAGATATTTGGCAACCGCTCCCCTATTCTCAACCAATAGACTTACAAATGGAAGCTTTGCAGCAAACGGGATCTGGCAGGCAATGAAGGTGGGACCAACATACATTCATTCCCAATCCTAGAAGATAATTCTAAATGTAAGCCTGTTGACAGTGACCCAGCCATGTCATTTTTGTTCATGGGCCATAGAATGCTTTTGTATATAAATCTGCTTGAGCGAAAATATAATGTAAGTTAGCTTAACTATGCTTAAAATCGTCACTTAAAAATCATTTATTATAGAAAGCTTAAGTGTGTATATCCAGAAATTTTACTCATGCCTTCTCCAACTTTTGCACTAGAAAACACCTAAAGGGAACTTTTTGCACACTTACACAAATGGAGAGAGAACAGTGTTTTATATAAGGAAGCTGTGGTGAATGTAACCAAAATACTGTCAAGTGACGAGAAATAGTGTGTTGATGTCCTGCAGTGAATCCTGACAGGAGCTCCATACAATATGAGATTTTTCTATTTGCGCCAGCAGTGGATCATTTGGAATATCTCAGAAACTAGAACTTGAATCAGAATGCCAGGCATCTTAACATGATGCCAAACTCCCCAGACAAAAAGATAGAGGGAAAGAAGAAGAAGAAAGAAAGAAAGAGGGGAGGATATTCGTGATCTCTACGGAGGCTAAGTTGTTGCCTAGGTTCACGGCCATTAATTGTGACTGCGTTTCTAAAACTTTCCAACCATCAGCCTGGTAAAGAGCCTATCTGAGAATCACCTGCTGTGTGGGATGGAAAGGATTAGCGTGGCTCTCACTGGTTACATCACCGCTTAATTTGGCTCTTCCCTATATCAAGTCAACTCATAATTATCTGCTCTAATGGGCCTCAGAGGGAGGGGTGGGAATGGGGAGCTGTGACACAGATAATACTGAATAGCAAAGCCAGCAAAATATTTTCGATTAGGCTTATGCATATATCATATGCTTAAGAAGGAAGTATGTTTATCTTTCTAATTATGTTTTGCTTAGAGTAATTTTTTTTAATTCCCATGCCAGTGAAAAAGCTATTTCATATTACACAGATAGAAGAGAAAGCAGCCTAGGTTTTAAAATCTTCAAGATAAAATTCATGAAATTTGTAAACTACAGATCTGAAACATATTTTTCTGAAAATGTGGCCTCTCTGGTGTCCCTGTGTTCTGGCTCAGGCCTCCATTACATCTTAACCAGACTCCCCATGGCTTTCCCCCTCTCCAGTCTTCCTCCTTTTCAACCCTGTAGCCCAAAGAGAACCCAGTGGCCGTGGAGGGAGTGGGCGCTGCGTTCCTTCCACTGTCCCGACTTCCCATAGTGAGTCAGGTGCTAGGGGAGCAAGAGTGTTCCCTTCCATATCACCACTAGTCCCTCAAAAATTCCACACTTTGTGTCAAAAGGCCTATGAGTATTTCAACTCATTGGAAGAATAGTTTCAGGTAGTCAGTGAAAATGGCAATGGAAGGGTGGGTGAGCTTCAAAAAACTATGTTGGAGAAAAAGAAACATCTACTTGTTTTTTTTTTTGTTTTTTTGTTTTCTTTCCTTCCCCCTCTCCCCCACTCTGCCTTTCTGATGTAGTAATCTGAACTCTCCTGTGGCAGGCAATTGACTCGCTCTGTTCATCCAGGAGATAGGGAGTCACTGACAACAAACTCTAAAAAAGCATGGATATAAATACTAAATCCGTTACTTTAGTGGAGGGATTGCTCTACAACACGGCTATGCACATGTTTAAACCTAGCATCCCTGGCATATAGACTGCATGTCTCATAGCCCCAAAATTACCACTGGCCTTTCCAGTTTAGTCTGTGCCTCTCCCTAACTGCACCAAACACAACAAACTATTTTCCATTCACCAAAGATGGCATGCTTTCTGGTTAATATATTTTAAGTGTTAAAAGAATATGGACTTGTAAGCCTGAATATAGGCTCCAGGCCCATGTCAACCAATGCAATACCTTGGTCAAGGAATCAAAACTTTATTACCCTTGGAAATAGGCAGAACTGCTTGTCACCACTCACCCTGACCTTTCAGTCTGTTTCACTGTGAATTAAGGACAGTGCTGTCCCTGGAAATTGCATAATAATGAAGTACTGCCCCTAAGTTTTTTTTGTATGCACAGTTTACTGGGTCTGTGGTCATAGCTAACATGGAGAAAAAAGATTACTACATTTCTCTCCCTGTGCCCCTTCCCTAGGACAAAGAAAAGAAATGTTTTATTACCAGACCAATTCATATTTTTTCTTTTGTTTTCATTCTAATTCAACAAAACCACTGAATCATCTACAATGTGCTGTGCTCTGAGAGGCATACTGGGTCAGGTGCTTTCAAATTTTTTGACCTAAATCCATAGTAAGAATTACTTTTAATCCTGATCTATTATATGCAAACACTGCTTCCTTTATATAGATATAGATATAGATATATAGATATAGATATAGATAGATATAGATACAGATATTTAAGTGCATACAAATATGTAAATATGCATATTTTCTTTATTATATGTGATGTTCTCTGATACCTTATATTTTGTTTCCATTCTATTCTTTTTGTTTTTGATGCTTGTTGCAAACCATTACATATCATGCCCCAGGCTCTCTGCCTCCACATGATCACTGGGTATAACTTCCTAAAAGGTGCCTGACTGTAGCTACTCTGGCTGGTTCTACACGGCTAGTTTGCCTGGTACAGATGAAGAGATCCTGTTCCCAAAATTACCACGGTCCCAGTTAGGGCAAAACTAAGTTGGACTTCTTTTTACCTGTCACCCCTCACATATTAGAACATCCTATTGGCTTCTCTCCAAATTATTTTCCAGCTGACCACCCCTCACCATCTCCCTGACCATCGCCCCAGTCCAAGCCACAATTGGCTCGAAGCCCCTAAGTCTTCCCTTTTAGTCCATTGCCCCCTTAGAGTCTTCCTCACAGAGAAGCCAAAGTACTCCAGTGAAAACGTCAGTTACATTCCATCACTTTCCAGTGGGCACCCTCCAGTAGCTTTCTCCCACGGCACTCTACATAAACCAAACCAGATCCTGGCCCATATCTCACCCTGCACTGTGTGGCTTGATCCATCCTGCCACCTCTTCAGTCCCATCTTGTATTTCATTTCCTGCTACTTGCACCTGCCCAAGCACTCCACCCTTAGACCAGTCACTTTATTTTTCCTCAAAACACCAAACCCTGCCATGGGGCGTTTTCAGTTGTCTGGAGTCTCCCTCCAAACTTACACAGTGATTTACTTATTTGTCCTGCTTGTTGTTTATTGTTCATTTTCCATCTGTTAGAAGTGAGCTTCCCAAGGGCACAGATCTTTGTTTTACTCACTGGTGGTATATCCAAAGTATCTAGAAGAGTGCTTGACACATTTTGGGTGCTTCTTTTTTTCTTTTTTTTCTTTGAGAGAGAGAGAGAAAATCATAAGCAGGCTCCACTCTCAGTGCGGAACCCCACCCGACATGGGCTCCTTCTTGGGACTGTGGGATCAGGACCTGAGCCGAAATCAAGAATCATATCCTTAACCGACTGAGCCATCCAGGCACTCTAGATTTTGGGTGCTTCTTAAATGTTGATGGTTGAATGCAAAAAGCGCTAACTATCATATTAATACTGTCAATAACTTAAGCTACTCTTGCCTGAACACATATACAACAATCACACTGCTCCATTTTTTTTTAGCAGCAAACAAACCACACCAGTCATAGATTTAACATTTTGAATACCAACCATATAAAGTAAGAGTGAGAGAAAAAAAATGACAATCAACTTTAGTATCTTTGTATTGGGTTAGTTACTAATCTTTTGTAATAAATGTTTCTCAAAAAAACACTTAGTAAGTTATGAAGTCTACTATCTATGTTTCAGGCTGTTTCCACCATAATCCAACTGAATATTTACGAGAGGTATTCAGTGCACGTTTTCTAGAAAAGAAATTTTTAAAAATGCCACCTTCAACATTTCAGAAAGTCATTTCTATACCTCTGAAGGTACAGAATGGAATAAATTCGATTCATCTAACACTGATGCCAGAGAACCGGTTTGCAATGTGGGGTCTTTTTGTGCCCTCCTGGATTGTCATTTTTCAGTCAGAATATTCAGATGAGCCCCTTCAAAATCATGTAGGTTATGTATTTGATTATTAAACTTGCAGACCGGGTAAGCGCAAGAGTTGACAACCTTTAATGATAATTCTCTGCCCATATTAGCCATTGTTTTCCTATTCCTGCAACAGTCTTCAATTGTGTAATCAGTTAGGAGTTAATTCAGTTCAGGATTAACCTCTAAGCCCAGCCTGAGCATTTCTCTAGTGTAACACCACTGGGGATTAGCCAGTGCTGGATTCTGAGTTCAGAGATCAGGAGCAACGAGGAAAGAAAGAGGGTAAAAGAAGATTGCCAAAATAAAGGTTGGGTCGCTTGGGTATGTCTGCTTCATCCCCTTCACATCTATAAAATCTGGAAGACTAGTTTATTTTGGAAATTAATCTTTCCTTTAGTATACATTTCATTTTGCACAAAAAAATGGTTTATATAAAAATGTCTATACAAAAGTTGCCATGGTGTACGTTGTAGGTGCATATATGTTATATAAGGCATAAGGGGTAAAATACAATCTGGTTCATATTTCTTCCCTTGGGCAGATTCCAGCATCCACCCTGCCAAGCAATAGGCCATCAATGTCTTCTTTGTTTAGCTCCTTTTGGAAGCAGTAAAATTTGTATGATTGACACTTAGAGAAGTCTTCAGGTGGTCATGTGTGAAAGCATTTCAAGTCCCATTATTAGATGCTAGTTAGCTCTTCCTATGAGTGCTATTTAATTAAGTGGGAAGCCATCTTTACTGTAAACCAGAGAAGAATGTCACTGTAACCTGGTTAAGGGCATGACCCTGAGTTAGTTTGCCTGGGTTCAAACCCCAACTCTGCCACGACAGAATACTACAGACTCAGTGGTTTCAACAGCAGACTTTACCCCAGGAGTGTAAAATCGATGTGCCGGCAGTGTTGGTTCCTGGTGAGGGCTTTCTTCCTGGCTGGCAGACAAGCAGGCTTCTTGTGACCTCTGTTCTGGGCACACACACTCCTGGTGTGCATTTTTCTTAGGAGGACACAAGTCCTATTGAGTTAAGGCTCCACCCTTCTGACCTTATTTAACTTTAACTACTTTACGGGTCCTGTTTCCAAATACAGTCACACCAGGGATTAGGGCTTCAACACATGAATTTGGCAGGGGCCGGGGGGACGCACAATTCAGTCCATAACAAGTCACATATATGTTGCCCGGAACACATTTGCAATAAACGCTAGCTCTTATTTGTGATACAGTTTTACTTTTCTCCCCGATGTGTATAGGAGTCCTAGTTTTGCCATTGATTGTTTGGGTTGGTTAAAATTCCCATTTATAAGCAGAGGCATATTAACATGAGTAAACCCCAATTAGTGCATTTATTTAAAATGATAGTAAATGAAGTTTCGATTCTAGTGAGGTGACTTAAATGCAGACGTCAACACTTCACCCATTATTTTATGTAATGGATTTTAAAAGGCGCTTAACTTGAATCCTGTACAGGACATCACTGTCAGCAAAGTGTGGCCTGTGGGCTAAATCCAATCTGTGGTTTGCTCCTGTACAGCATGTAAATTAAGAATTTTTTTTTTTTTTACATTTTTAAAGTGTGGCAAAACAAACATACACACGTGAAAGAAATATATGTAACTGAGGCCTTCTGTGGCTCACAGAGCTGAAAATATTTACTATTTGGCCCTTTACTGAAAGACTGCTAACCTCTGCTCCATGGATAGAGTTAACCCAAGCTCTTCGGGTATATCCATTTCTTGTAAGGTGGCACCTCCCCTTTCCTCTACCCTGAGCAAAGTTTCCCAGCCCCAACATTTTCTATCTTATTTATTTTGGAGAGATGTAGTCTACAGTCCCTGTCCTGTCTCACCAACTTCTGAGAAAGATACTGAATATAATTTCACCTTTTCTTGGTTACTGTGACCCAGTGATGGCCTTGGAAGTGAAGAAGGATCCTGGTGGTTTTGAGTTATTTTTCCACATAATATCCTTTCTGGTCAGGTTAGGCCTGTTATTTTTTGTCACTGCTATCTGTCCATCTTTGAAACCTCCTCGTCTTCTGCTTCCAGTCTGCCTTGGTCTTGGAAAAGGAGAAAAAAGAAGTCACTATTAAATACGTTTTTATCTATAAGATTTCATTAGATTCTTTTCATATGTTAGCTCCTTTAATTCTCATAGTATGACTTTGTGGTTAAATGTCATTATTTCTACCTTGCAGATTAAGAAAAGGGTTAAATTTATTTGAATCCGAGCCCAAGTCCTTCTGGCTCCAAAATTCAAGGCCTTTCACCAAAGAAACCCAAAAACCTGGCTGACTTGAACTGTAAGTAACATATAAACAGACTAAAATGATGCCTTTGTTGATAGTGCCCAGTTGTAAAGTGTTCTAAGACATCTGTTTTGTTTTCTTCTCAGTTCTTAGCTATGTTCTATGGTTCCATTGTGTGATAGACAACTTCCAAATTAGCGAGGTGCTGTGATGACACTTTGTTTGTTCAAATATATCCTTGGCCATCATTCATTCAATGAATATTGAGTGTTTTTCAATAGCAGCTCACATCTGAAAGTATGTGAAAGGATATTTATTGAGATGGAGATTTACTTAAGCTCGCTTTGTGTATTTCTTCCCCAGTGAGGAGCAGGTGGGCCTCATTGTTCTCTCTTGTCATACTTAGGGAAGGATGGGATTCCAGGAGGAAAGCAGAGCTCTTTTAGCGTCCTTTGCTAGGATAAACCAGTGGGATGGGAGCGGGGGACAGTCCCAGCAGCTAAGGGGAAAGAGAGAAGATTCCCTGCTGTGTTGCGGGAAAGGGAATTAGTAATTTTTGTTTGCACATGTTATTTAAAAGATCTGGACGGGGCGCCTGGGTGGCTCAGTCAGTTATGTGTCTGACTCTTGATTTTAGCTCAGGTCATGATCTCCTGGTTCATGAGTTGAAGCACCGTGTCAGGCTCTGCGCTGGGAGTGCAGAGTCTGCTTCCACTTCTCTCTCTCCCTCTCTCTCTGCCCCTTCTCCACTTGTTTTCTCTCATGCTCTCTCAAAATGAATAAATATAAAAAAAAAAAAAAAAAGATCAGGAAAAGCCAGACATTCATTCGTGTGTGTGTGTGTGTGTGTGTGTGAATTTAGAGTGAAGGGCTGAAGGCCACACCAAAGGATCCTCTTGGTAGACACATTGAAGCTCTAACGGGAATTAGAAAGCACACAGAGATGGTGGTGTTTTGTTTCGCTGGGCAGAAGAGATGGCTGCAGATTGGGGGCCACCCTGAGAAGTGAACCGCATCATTCAGGCAGTGGTGACCTTCTCTGGCATAAATCATGGCAGCGTGGGTTCACAGCAGCACTGGCCCCATCAGAGGTTGGAAGTGTCGTTTGATTTGAGCACGGGCGGGCACTCTCCCCAGCAATGTGTTTGTGTGGAATTTTGGCCCAGAAACCCAGAATGACAAGACAGAACATAGTCCTTTATTACTTTTAAATCAACGTATTTTGTCTTTAAAACTCCATCTCAGTTATTACTGGGAGCCTCTCTCCTTCCCTGGGTTCCACAAGATTATGAGAATTTTTTGTGGTATCTAGCAATTGGGAAAAGGACTCTTATCTTTAGGTTACCATGCTGATATACAGTCTCCTCTTCATCCCAACCAGTGGGTCCTTTCAAGTAGCCAGTTTAGGAGCCTTCTGTTACTTTGAAGGCCAAAGATACTTTCGTAAATATCAGGATTTAAGAATTCAGATTCTACCATAATCACAAGATCAGTTCTAAAAAGTATTATGTATTGGTGTCACAAGATCAATTCTAAAAAGTATTATGTATTGGTCTTTATTTTTCCTATTTATAAACATATAATTGATCAAAGCGGATGAGTAGAAAAATCCAGAAAAGTACAAAGCGAATAAATATTAACATCTGCAATACATATTCTTCCAAAAATTCTTCCCTACCGAGATTTTTTTTTAATATGCAGAGGTAATATTCAAAACATTGAACTACCTGCACAACTTAGACACCATCCAATCAGAATAAAGCCCTGGCTGGCAGTAGAGAAGGATCTTGAACCTTCCTTCCAAATTCCCCTTCCAGGCTTTACTTCATAGCTGCTTTATCTTGAGGAAGTCTAGATTTGCCATATTTGGGAGAAGCCATGGGTGGCAGTGGCAGTGGCATTGGTGGGCTTGTCGGTGCATGGGCTATTTACCAGCAGATACAGAATTCCTTTAATAGTTTGACAACTGGTATGGGTTTATGGCTACCTGTACCAATATGTACTGATGGAGTTATTAGCCTGGAATGTATTACGATTCCTTATAGTTGGCATTGTCTTCATTTAGCAAAATTTAGTGAACGTTTGCCTGTAGCATAATACGTTCCTACAAATGAGTACTTTGTAACTAGTCTTTGGGGATGCACTACAGACATGTCAAGATAACGATTCCATCACCTCTTGCAGTGGCTGGCTGGACATGTGCCACCAGCTTCCAGAACCAGCATTCTCCAGCCCCCTTGACTGTTTGCCCTCGTGTGATATAAAAATACTGTCATTTTCTTCACGTGTCATGATGTGAAAAGGGTTGGAAAGAATTGCTTTACAACAAGGTTTTTAATGGGAACATATCATCCCATCATATGATTATAACATGGTTAACTTAACCAACCCCCTATTAGTGGACTTTCATCTTGTTTCCCACTTTTTCAATATTTTACTTTACTCCTAATGGACATAAGTAAACATATATCTGATCATTTTCTTAAGACAAGTCCCAAAAGAGGAATTTTGACATACTGGGTCCTCTTTAAGACCTGGACACACAATATCAAGTTTCCCTACCTTGCTGTGAGTACCAAAGAACACAGGCTCTAGATCTAGAATACTGGTATGTGCATCCCTGTCCCATTTCTTTATTAGTTGTGTGATTCAATGCCTCTGTGCCTTAGTCTCTTTGCTGAAAATGGGGATAATCACAGTATTTATCTCACTTAACTGTCATGAGGATCAAATGAGTTAGGAGTACTTAGAACAGTTCCTGGCTCATCGTTACCACTCATTAAATGTTAGGTATTTTCTTTAGTAGTTGTAGTTTTTGTTATTTTAAAGTTTGCCAATTTTCACTCCTCCGGGAATATATGAGCATGTCTTCCCTCTCATAATCCCAAGGGCACTGGGAATTAAGTTCTTTGCAATCATTGCTATAATATAATAGGTACTTAAAGATTTTTCTTTTAGAAAAATGCATTTCAGTTACTTGTGAGAATGAATATGAGGTTACAGTCTTTGAGAGACATACATGTTTTGTCTTGTGCTCACTTTCTGTTAGGCTGTTTGTCCACTTCAGGGATATTTTTACAAATGGAGAATGTTCTGGGAGTCCTAGGCAGCCTCTTACCCCATTCTGTATACAATAAAAAGTAGAAATGCTAAGGTAATCAGAACCTCATGGATGTATCTAGATAGGGAGCTGCGGTTTTATAACCTTGGCTGCCCATTGTAATCACCTGGGAAACTTTAAAAGCTGCTCACGACTGGACCACACCCCCAGAGATGGTAATTTAATTGGTCTGATTTAATTACCTGGCATAGGGATTGTTAAAAGCTCCCCAGGTGATTCTAATGTGCAGCCAAGACTGGTGTAGGTGGGTACTGATTAATTCAGGGTCAGCTGGGCGTGTCTGTGAGGCGGGGTGCTGGAGAGAATGACGTTCATAATCAGTCAGCTCTCCACCCCAACTGAGTCAATTGCCGCCATGTAAATTGGCTAAGACTGAAAACAAAACATCCAATTCTGCTAGACTTTGCAGTATCGTAAAATTTTTGCTCTGGATAGTTACTTTCACTTTCAAATTTTTCTTTTTCTTAAAAATCAACCCAAATGTCACACTTACATTTTGGCGGTGGCAACGATCACTACATAGCAGATAACTTCACGCTCTTGACTCTTCCTACTATGTTGTGTTTGCTGTTGATGAAGCAAACAATCACAAAAGGACTACATACAAAACAGACTGGATAATATGCACCCTGTGTACAAGAGCTTTGATCTTTTGTCTTACTTGGGGGTATAAGTGACTTGAGATTCGGCATTTTAAGAAGACTTCCTTTAGACTAAAAACTACAAACTGAAATTGTCCTTGAACTGGGAATATTCGGTTACGATGTGTTTTTAAGGGAAAGCTTTAAGAGTAGCTGCAAAGAAGTCAGAAACTTAAGAGAAGGACAAGAAGATGCTGATGTGTTAGTAAAGTCTACATTATTTGCTTCTGTGGTTTGGAGATGTAAATAGAAACAGCTACGGCAAAGAAGTTCTATAATTAGCTTTCATCCTGATTCCAAAAGTTGCTTATTTTAGAGCTATTAATAGTATATAACAACCACTGTTTAAAACTCTGGGTTTGAATTTTCTGGCACTTTAATGAAAAAATTAGTATTTTCAAGCTTTGTGGTTTCTCTAAAGTCATGTGCTAAACAAGTCGAAGTCCTCTGTTACTGAAAGGTTTTTGGGAATGTTGAATGCTCTGGTAATTTTCTTCTTCCTGGGCATAGTTTTCTCTAAGAGTCAGAGCATGAGTTTAAATCAGAAATTAAATAAATTACTGATCTAAACCGTGGGCCTAGTTATAGACAGACACTGGAATTTAGACACAACAAATATGCTCTTTAAACACAGTGACCTTACCCAGTTGTTCTTCCAAAACCACAACAGAGAACAATCTTGCTCAGTTAATCATGTCTCCTTAAAGAAACCACCACCTAGAAGGGTGTCTTTCAGAATATATTTGGCAGCAGGATGAGGCAACCACATCCTACCCTGAAAAGCGAATCCTCAATATTTCCCTTCAATCCAAACCGCCAGTCAGCATCAAATCCCTTCCCTGAGCTCACCAAATGTGTTGTTTCATTATTTGTTTTTATACTTGGGTGAATTTCTTATAGTTCTAAATCCTATAGGATACAAATTGAATCTGGAGAAAGACTTCGAATAACCGCCAACCATCCGCAACCAAATTTTACCCAGATGCAAAGTAGACGAAGTGGCCATAAGAGACACTAAGCCACGTCTATAGAAGAAAGAATGGAGTATTAATAGAGTCAAAGACCATTTATGGAATCCTTGAATTCCCATTTAACATGTTGCTAAGTTTCAGGAAAGAAATGTTAAGCAGTGGTGACTGATAAAAGCAAGTCAGGTTACAATTATGTTACTCTTTACATACCAGGAAAAAAAAAAAAGTTCTGGATTAGCCTCCTGGACACTATAGGGGAAATCTAGCCTGGTATACCCCCTAATAGGCAGAGATGGCAGTGAGCTTTGGGTAATATCTTAAAGAAATCAGTCAAATAAAATTAGTTCTGGGTTCCTCCAAGAATTCAGGATGCTGTTTGATGATCACTGTGTGATCCCCCTGGATTCACTAGAACCCACCCAATAGAGACTGAAAACTTCCCAGTGGTGGTTCTCAATCTTTATTTCTCAGAATTATATGTAGGGAATTAAAAAAAAAATACCCATTCCTATAGCCTATCACAGAATGTCTGAATCATAATCCCTGGTGGTATATATTTTATTTTATTTTATTTTAATTTTAATTTTTATTTTTTTTTTAAATTTTTTTTTCTTTCAACGTTTATTTATTTTTGGGACAGAGAGAGACAGAGCATGAACGGGGGAGGGGCAGAGAGAGAGGGAGACACAGAATCGGAAACAGGCTCCAGCCTCTGAGCCATCAGCCCAGAGCCCGACGCGGGGCTCGAACCCACGGACCGCGAGATCGTGACCTGGCTGAAGTCGGACGTTTAACCGACTGCGCCACCCAGGCGCCCCTGGTGGTATATATTTTAAAGAAATGTCCATAAGTGTTCCTGATGCACGGCAAAGATTAACACCTCTGAACACAGGCAAATAGATGGGGTCAGGTTTCCCACAAGAAAATTGCTTTTCTGAGGACTAGAGATTTTTGAAGATTGGTTTAGATCATCTCAGCATCCTCTTCAGGGGACCTTCGAGATAGTCTAATGAACAAGATGATCACAGAAAGGACACTCTTTAATTGTAAGGGGTCTTTGAACATCAAAGTGCTGTGCACTTGAAAGCATTGTTACAACCAACTTTTTATGTAAGAATTAATTTAGGAAGTGACTTTTGTTTGTACTGTTTGCAATTCTACTTTTAAAAAAGTATAACTCCTGTAGTTAACCTAGACAAGCTTCTATTTTCTATAAATATACATTTCATGTAAATATTTTCATATTTTTACATTCTGTTATAGGCATTCCCGAGAATGTTTCCATTAGGAATTAATTGCCAACATAGCATACAGTTCATAAATAAATTTCATACAATTTATTTGATGAAAAGGAGTGTATATAGGAAAAGAAAGTTAGATCAGTATTTGTTAAGCTTCTCATATGCACTCTTTTTTTTTTTAATTTTTTTTTCAACGTTTATTTATTTTTGGGACAGAGAGAGAAAGAGCATGAACGGGGGAGGGGCAGAGAGAGAGGGAGACACAGAATCGGAAACAGGCTCCAGGCTCTGAGCCATCAGCCCAGGGCCTGACGCGGGGCTCGAACCCACGGACCGCGAGATCTTGACCTGGCTGAAGTCGGACGCTTAACGACTGCGCCACCCAGGGGCCCCTCATATGCACTCTTTTTTTTTTTTAAATTTTTTTTTTTTCAACGTTTATTTATTTTTGGGACAGAGAGAAACAGAGCATGAACGGGGGAGGGGCAGAAAGAGAGGGAGACACAGAATGGGAAACAGGCTCCAGGCTCTGAGCCATCAGCCCAGAGCCCGACGCGGGGCTCGAACTCACGGACCGCGAGATCGTGACCTGGCTGAAGTCGGACGCTCAACCGACTGCGCCACCCAGGCGCCCCTCATATGCACTCTTTTAATAACAGATTGGTTATCATACTTTTTGCTGTTGAAAAAACTGAAGTTCATATTAAGAGATATCTCCAACACCATACAGTTAGTAAGTAATAGCATCAGGATTTAAAATCAAGTCTGCTGATATATTTTCTAAATTGCATTATACTAGGACAGTCAGTAGAGAAGCAAATGTCCTTACTTGGTCCTTGAAAACATTTCATTTAATAAGTTATATCCTGGAGGACTATTCTGTATTCACAGTATGGCCATAAAGATTACACAATTGGGTATCTAAGAAGACTTTTTCATCTCTCCTATTTTCCATGAAGGAGAATGTAGACATTTTAATGAATCTTTAAGGGGGTCCAATATTTTAAAATATCTACTATCTTCTTAAGCAACTAAGAAATAAGGTCAAAGGGTGAGGTAGATGAGAACCTAATTATTGCTTTTATTATGGATGAACTTTAGACCGATGTGTTAGGCTTAAATCTGAAGCAAAGTAGGCATCCTAAATTTAAATCCCAGTTTTAAACAGACTTACCTATCCAGGCTACAGGCAGTTCCCGTAACACCTGAAGCTTGAAGGACTAGAGATATATGTGTTCTTCTCTACCCAAGCTTCCTGTTAAGAGAAAATAAAGAGAAAAAGTCTGGATCTCTCCAGACTCACCTATCAGATGGGTCACTCCACCAGCAGTGGAGAAAGTCCAGCATTGCTGCAACTCAGGATCTGCCTGCACCTGGGAAAAAAACATCAGAAGTAAAAAAAAATTGTGCTTCTCCTGGACAGAAAACTATGCCAGGAAGTTTTTCATATACCTAACAAAAACGTGTAAGGACAGACACAGCTAAAGTTAGAGTTTGTTCGCTGAGTGTAAGGAAGAAACAAAAGGCTACCATTTAATGTCATTGTTTCTAGGATACACAGATAAAACAAATATTGAAATTGAGGGTTTGAAACAATAGTGTTCAGTGTCAGAGGAGTTAATAATTAGGACATTGTTACTTAAAAAAAATCCCATGCTTGCTTTTTATTTCCTTCATCTCTTCTGTAAACTTTGCTTTAAATAAGTATCTTTGAAGAAACATACTTCACAACAGAAACTGAAATTCCTTTTCACCCTAAACCCTCAGTTCTGTGTGAAGACTGAGACCCTGCAGAACCGACAGCATTGTCTGCTTACCTATAGATGTTTTTTTTTGATTCTTCCTTCCGTGGTGTGTTTGAAGGCATTAGTTCCATTTAATATTTATAAACGTGTGGAGTGTTTCTTCAGCTGATAGTCCATTTATACCAGGACACAAAAATAACTCATCATTAATATGCACTTGATTTGTTTCTCAAATGTAATTTCTAACAACATCTTACTCTTCATGAATTTTTAGCTTACACTTTAAAAATGATGTATAATATTAAGGCAGATTTCTTTTTTTAATGTTTATTTTTATTTTTGATAGCACACACAGAGGAACAGGGAGGGGGGAGGGGAGAGGAGAAGGTGGAGGGGGGAGGCGGGAAAGAGGATCTCAAGCAGGCTCTGCACTGACAGCAGCAAGCCAGATGTAGGGCTCCATCTCACAAACCTAAGCCTCAAGTCGGATGCTCAACCAACTGAGTCATCCAGGTGCCCCAAAGCAGATTTCTAAATTATTTAGGTCAACCTCCGTGCTGCCTCCTCCTAAAACATTTTGTATCAGTTTGCCTAAATTTGAGCCAACATTTTTGTCTGATTTAACATTTCAAAAATTATAGCAAAAACTAGAGCTGGAACACAGTGGATCCAGGGCCCTCATTTCATAGGTAAAAGACAAAGAAACAAAAACTTGGACTTAAAAAGATTAAGTAATATGACAAAGACTGTGAAATAACTTACTTAGTAGAGCTGGAAGTGGAAATACATTCTTCTCACCCCTGAAAGGGTTTTTCAATGGGAGTTGCCTTGTTTTCCAGTTTACTTCTGTATTACTAATTTCCAGTTGAAAAACTCCAACTCCCAGGACAATATTTCTCAATCCTGGTGGCTTTGTTTAGTTTGATAGTACGGTTTTTATTTTTTAAAAAAATCTAGTGTGATTCTACAGAAGGAAAGGAATGGATTTGTGTTGTCTTTATTGCTGTCTTTATAGCCACACACACACACACACACACACACACACACACACACACAGAAATCACATGGTATCAAAAATCTCGCAAAGCACTGGGTGTAGCTCCACTGGCTCTGATTTCAATACGCATTCTAACTTTCATGAAAGATGTGCGCGAGCACTTTCCACTCACTGAATGTCTTGGTGCTTGGGTTTCTTTTCCCAGACTTGCTGCTTTGTTCGGGTTTGACTCTCATTACCCACATTTTGCGGGGGTCCCTTTGCCATTTCCAAAGGTACACTTCCGACTGGGAGAATCAGCTCAGCTTACAGAGTTGGGTATGGTTATGTTTATTTACTGTTCTTTGGTAAAAAGCTAAAGTGTCCCAGCCTGTTTATTACATTAGAAGATGTTTAAGTGCATTTCCTAAATAAGAAGCCCTTGTTTTCCACTTGGCTTCAGGTAACTTCGAAATCCCCGGGGGTGATCATGTCTGTTCTTGGAGGTTCTCCTTGCAGTCCGATGATGTAAAACAAATCTGCTTCTTCTCCAGCCCCATTTGGGTGTCTCTCCTTTCTCTCTTGTTCCCACTTGATTAAAAAAAATTCCCACTAAGCTGCTCCAGATCAGAAGGAAAACATGACTTTCCTAGTCAGAGATTTTTGCATTGACCAAGGCTATTTAGATAGTCAAATTTATCTTTCCAGATTTGAAATCAGGTTTCGTCCATCTCAGCAACGATGTCCATCAGTATGATGCAGCCATTATTCTTTTCCAATAGATAAACCTGTGAATAAGGGTACCCGTGTTCAAAACTATCTTGATGCAAAATGCAACATAACATAGCATATGTCAACGCAGTGGGAAACCACTGCCTCTGAGAGAAATAAATGAGCCTGATTTTCTCAACCACTGGCGTGAGAGTAAGTGGACTTGGATGAAGTGCAAAAGAAGCCATTAGAGGAAAGGGATGTTCTAATAATCTTACCCTTCCCAAGAGCACATCTGCTTTGATATGAGAGCACAGAGGAGTGCTGGAAACGGACTGTCAGTTTCCCACCACTCCTTAAATGGCTGGAGCACCAAAGCCCTGTGTACAGAGCAAGTGGAGGCTCAGTCCGCAACCTCCAGGCTCTCAGGGCAAGGAAAAGTTGGAGTCATCATCTGTGAGCCAGATCTACTCTGGCTAAAATAATCATGTAATTGAAGTGAGATTACATTGTTAACATGGAATTACTGATTCATGGCTCCCTTCCTTCCACATGTATGGTCCCAGCCTAGCCATCTGAATTGGCAATCTAGATGCACTTTCTAAATGTCCTCCCCAACCTTTATTTCTTTTGTATTTTTTTATTTTTGGCTTTTCACGACCTTCAGCCAAAAAAAATAGAGTGGAATTTTTCAGGAACTGTTAGAGAGCCAAAATGTGTGCTAGATGCATTAGGTTTATGCCGGATCTAGGATCTAAGGGAAACAAGAAATCCAGGAAAAGTTTAAAAATCAGACTGCGTCTAAGAGGAAGCAGTCTTTGGCTTCGTGCCTTAATGGACAGCAGGAATGATGCAGAGAGGATTATAAGTCACTCATTCCCCAATTAGATCTCATTTTCCCTGACGGCACAATAAAACCATGTCTCCACACAGCAGTAAAATTCATATTCCACTGATCAGTCAGGTTCTTTATTGCTGAATAGGTTTCCCGAGTAAAGAAGGTTCAGTAGTGGCCCTAATGAAAAAGCTTCAAATGTGATAGATGGAGAGAGTTGAGCCTCGCTTAATAGTACTATTTCAGTTAAGGTCTTTAAGACTGTTGCCAAATTGAACTTGAAATAGAGTTTCAGCATATGCAACCTGGCCATTTTTGCAGCACACCAGCTCTGGGACCTGAAGCTCCACGCACGGAGCAGAGTCATACGCAGAAGGTCACTGGCAGCCTGGCGTGCGAGAACAGTCGACAGGTCTGGACCATGGCCCTGATCTGTCCAGAACCATTCACGTCATTCCATGGTGGGGAGTTTCCCTCTCTGTCCAGTGGGAAGGTGAACTCACGTTCTTTTCCAGGTGAAAACTGCTATGCCTGTATGAACGCGACAAACCAGATACTCTAATCACATGGAATCTGGCTTCTCTCCTGGGGGCACTTGAGCCAAAGCGACAACAAATGAGCATTTTGGGTGCCGCCTCTCATCACGCATCCCTCCTCTCCTCACTGCCAGCAGGTCCCAAGGTTTCGCTGTTCCCATGGCTGCAGTGTCATAGCGGCCAGGTGAGGAAGACACTGGACCAGTTACCTTCTGCTTAGACCCATAATAGCCCTCTCCTGAGAACAAGAGAACGGATAAAGAGTTTTTCAGGAGAGCAAAGGTAAAAGAGCCACAAGAATTTAATGTCAGATTTCTTCAAGTTCCTCTGCCTATTTTCCTGGAAAAAGCTGTGTTTCCAGTAGAAGAGATTGAGATTCCAAAGCTTCAGATACTTGTTTCCCGTGTGTGTGTATTGGGAAAAGATGAGATAACCCTGTTCCTCCTAACGGATGTGTGTGGTGGGGAGGAGAGGACCCTCAGTGGTTCTGCACATAAGCATCGAGGAAGCGGGGACTCTCTTCAGTCTTAGAAAAATGACTTGGAGTCGAGTTCCTAGAATCCAGGCCAACTGCAGGATGACCACTACCCACATATAAAGCCTGCCGGGCCAAGAAAGACCCACCAGCCATTCCAGCCAGGCGCTGGCTGCGGTGCGGAGAGGGGGACCCAAGGGCGGCCTGCACAGGTGTGAGTGGTGCTGGTGGCACCCCAGCCTCGGACACGCGCAGCGGGGCAGAGCTCCTTCCTGGTCCCTCCGGCTTCCATAGGAAATCTACCCTCTCGCTCACTCAGTGCAAAACACCCAGATGCCAGTTCCAAGAAAATCCGCTTCCCCTGTCACCAGGACCTCAGGCTGCCAGCTACCACCCCCCTCCTTTTTCATTATAAAACATTCCATTTGGAGATCCTATGCCAGTTATGGGTTCATGTCATAAAAATAATTTGCCCATGGGAATGTGAAAAATAACCTTCTAGTCAGCGGATGTTTGTATCCTACAGGACATCTGGTGTTCAACTCAGGAGGAATTCTCATTTGTAGTGTGCGGGGGTGGTACCGTGGAGCGTTGGATTTTATGGCACCAGAGTCTCCCATTCCCCCAAACTCTGGTAGGGAATGAAACATAATAAAATAAACCGGCTTTATTTATCTCATTTCATCTTTGCAAAGTGATGAGGTAGACTTCATTCTATTTTTATAATAAACTAAAATTCAGAGACGCTAACTGACTTGCCCAGACCTCAGTAACTCTAGGTTCCAAATGCTCTATATGTTTTTTTACTTCATCCCACCATAATCTTTTTTTCCTTTTCTTTTCTTTCTTTTTTCTTTCTTTTTTTTTTTTTTTTTTTTTGAGAGAGAGAGAGAGAGAGAGAGAGAGAGATGAGTAAGGGAGGTACAGAGAGGGGGGGAGAGACAGAATCCTAAGCAGGATCCACACACAGCACAGAGCCCAATGCAGGGCTCAATCTCATAACCATGAGACCAAGACCTGAGCCAAAATCAGGAGTCGGACACCCAACTGACTGAGCCATTCAGGTGCCCCAAGGATGTAAGACTCATACCTAAAATACCAGGTGCTTTTAAGCTAAAAAGAGAGGAGTTTGAATCCCACCTACCCAGTTCTGAGACTAAGGGAAAAGGCCTTCAAAGGTCCTGAGAATCGTTCTCACCTGTCCAGTGAAGGGTAATGGACATTTAAATGAATTGCTGTATTTAAAAGCCTGGCAAAAGTAGACATAATCCTTATTTAATGTTTCATATTTTTGAGAAGTGGAAAAATATCCCATCTTTGAAAAATAATCCAGATATCAAAAAGTGATAAAAAGGTGTTCACAACTATTATTATAAGGACCTGCTTATCACATCTTCATTTTAAGAATATGTACCACTTGCATCAGAGTAATTTTTATAATTCCTTTTGGAAACCTACAACACATAAGAATAGTGTGAAAAAAAATAAATGTCTTGCTCTATAATTGAGAACACTCTCCTAAATAAGAATAGTAATTGTATCAGGATTCAAATACAGTTCAAACCCAGAGGCAACGTGAAGGAAGTGTCGAGCCCTTTGGGTTGACATGGAGTCCTACCTTTCAGTCACTGAAACTGTGCCTAAAATTTTACTTCCTTCCTACGGTTCCCCACAAATGGCATCAATTGTCTGATACATAGAACTTCTGAACAATAAAGTTCACTACCTAGTGGGTTTAACCGTTTAATGAAAGATCATAATTCCAGGGCACCTGTTGGCTCAGTCAGGTAAGCATCCAGCTTCAGCTCAAGTCGTGAACTCCCAGTTCGTGAGTTGAAGCCCCGCATCGGGCTCTGTGCTGACAGCTCAGAGCTGGAGCCTGCTTCAAATTCTCTCTCTCTGCCCCTCCCCTGCTCACACTCTGTCTCTCTTTCTCTCTCAAAAATAAGCAAACAATAAAAAAAAAATTTAAGATCATAATTCCCTCCCAGATAATTCATAAATTTGGAAATCCACCCCACTAAGCACATATTCCTCAGCTCCTTCTGTGCTTACAATCTTTGCTAGATATCAGAGAAGATGCAAGAATGATTACGTTAAGGTAACATCAGGGAATTAAAGTGTGATGGGAAAGTTAGCCTAGCAATAGCAAGCCGTCAACCTGGAATGGATGGTGTAAGTCAAGTGGTGTAGGAGGATAGAGGAAGAAGCTTTGGTTCTGCCTGGGCACTTGAAACAGGCTTTGGGGAAAATAACAGTTGAGTTGAGACTTTAAGGATATATAGAGAAGGGGAGGAAAGTGCCGTTCAGACGTAGAGACAACGTGAGCAGCGTGGAAGTGTAAATGTGAATGATTCTTCCAGTAACAGCAAGTTCTCTGGTTTGACTGGAGCATAAAGTAGGTGGTAGCAAGAGGCACCATCGTGGTAGGCAGAGTATTGCCCCGCAGTGACATCAACGGCCTAAAACCGGGACCTGAGAATATGGTACATTTCATGGCAAAGAATTAAAGTAGCTAATCCACTGACCATAATGGTGAGAGACTATCGTGCATTATCTGGGCGGGCCTCATATAATCAGAAGGATCCTTACAAGCGGAAGGGGAAGAAGACGTCAGTGATACAATGTAAGAAGCACGTGACCAGCATGGCTGCCTTTGAAGACAGAGGAAGGTACCACAAGCCAAGCAATGCAGGAAGCCTCCAGAAGCTGAACGAGACTGGGAAATGGACTCCCTCCAGCCTCGAGAATGTGATGCAGTTCTGATGACACCTCAATTTTAGCTGAGTGTGATCCATAGCACGCTTTCAACCTACCTAACTGCGAGAGAGGAAATTTGTGTGGAAGCCTCTGAGTCTATGGTAGTTTGTTACAGCAGCAATAGGAAACGAATGCAGAGGTGAGGAGTGGACAGCTGAATTTGGAGGCAGTGTAGATGGTACAATGGAGGAGAGTGAGGTCAGGGGAAGGGGACCATTTAGGGGGTGTTGCAATAACAGAATGGTGAGTTAGGGCCATAAATCTGGAGATGGAGATAGATCAGAGGGGGTCAGAATAACCAGGACACTGAATTAGTGCCACAGACCTAGGGTGCCATACATCTAGAGAGGGAAGTAAAATCTTGGTAGCCAGTTTGATGGCTGGTTTAAGCCAATTTCTCAAAGTTCAGGAATTGAATTCAGGGAACCAATTAGAGTCTCCTCTTTCAGGTTTTATCAATGATCGCTTTCACATGACGTTTGTCATTGATTTATTAACATTTTGTTTTATTTCTCCCAAGAGGAAAAATCATGCTGAAGGGCAGGTTAAGAAAAGATTGGTTTGGGGGCGCCTGGGTGGCGCAGTCGGTTAAGCGTCCGACTTCAGCCAGGTCACGATCTCGTGGTCCGTGAGTTCGAGCCCCGCGTCAGGCTCTGGGCTGATGGCTCGGAGCCTGGAGCCTGTTTCCGATTCTGTGTCTCCCTCTCTCTCTGCCCCTCCCCCGTTCATGCTCTGTCTCTCTCTGTCCCAAAAATAAATAAACGTTGAAAAAAAAATTTAAAAAATTAAAAAAAAAAGAAAAGATTGGTTTGTAACAGGCAGTATGGTGTGACTGAGCCCCTGGGTAGAAAACTCACAGCAGAGGACTGGATTCAGAAACCTTGTGATCCAGTGGTTGTGCCGAGAACTCAGAAGGTATTAGAGATTTTCCCTGTGTGATGACTTCCTCAGGCACTGCCCACCTGGATTTGTGTCAGTGCAGTGATTCATCTAATCTATCTGAATAAGTGATAAACTCGGTTCCTTCAAGAAATTTTGGAGTAAGTAGATAACATACTTCCATTTATTCCCGCCTCCAAAATAAAATAAAATAAAATAACAATAAGACCCACTAACGTCAGGTCTTCGCTGTGGCTTTGGAGATAGCATGTCCCTACCCTGGAGTTGCTTAGAGTCCTCAAGGAGGGCAGTCAGAGTTCATGACTGCAGAATGACTTAACAGGGGCATGCACTAAGTACAGTGGGAACACAAAACCAAATTACGACTAGCAAATCAGCAACGGCTTCTTAGAGAATTTTTGAGAGTTGCATAGGCACTACCAAGATAAAAGGGAAGGCAGTAGAGATAGAACATGGGCAAAGAAAGGAAGAGTGAGACAATGTGGCATTTGAAAAAAAATAGCAGTGTTCCCTGGGGAATATGAGAACTATCTGTATGTATCTCTCTCGTATGTATATGTTCCTCCACTCTGGACTCTATCTGGAGGAAACAAAACCAATGGGATATATATATAGAGAGAGAGAGAGAGGGAAAAAAAAAGCTTTCTTCTTTTTTCAACTTTATTGAGCTATATATAATTAACATACAAAATTGTAAGATATTTAAAGTATACATCATGGTGATTTGATATATGTATACGTTGTAAAATAATTCCTCCCATGTCAAACACATCCGTGACTTCTCATATTTACCTTTTTTTTTTTTTTTTGGTGAGAACATTTAAGTTCTACTTTCTTACCAAATTTCAATGATACAATACAGTCTTATCAACTCTATTTAGCACATTTTATATTAGATCCTCAGACCTTATTCATCTTGTAGCTGAAAGTTTGTACCCTTTTATCAACCTTTCCCTATATCTCTCACCATCCCCCTCCTGAAAACCACTTTTCTACAATTTATATGATTTTGACTTTTTTTTTTAGATTCTTTGTATAAGTGATACCATGAAGTGTTTGTCTTTCTCGTTTTGGCTTATTTCACTTAGCATAATGCTGTCAAGTTCTATTTATGTTGACACAAATGTCAAGATTTCTTTCTAGTGGCTGAATGATACTCCATTGTATATATTTATGAGATTGTCTTTATCCATTCACCAACACTAAGGTTGTTTCCATATCTTAGCTATTGTTAATAATGCTGAAATTAACACAGAAGTGCAGATATCTCTTTTATATCCTGTTCATATTTCCTTTGGATATATACCCAGAAGAGAGATTACTAGATTACAAGGTAATTCTATTTTTGCAGGAGCTTCCATACTGTTTTCCATAGTGGCTGCATGACTAACTGCACGGTTTCCCTGAACAAACAGCACCCTTAATAATATTCCATCAGAGATCATACTGTGTCTGAAACTAGTCACCTCTTGAATGACCCACTTGAAGAGCCTATACATTTCTTTTTTAAGAAAAGCAACATTAGTTTTATTTCTGCTACTTGCAATTGAGGGATTCTTGATTGATACATCTGTAACCCAAGCAAAAAAAAAATTGCCAATCGTTTATTCTTTCATAAAATTCTTTAAAAGCACTGAAGGTGTTAAAGTTAGAAAACCATGCATAAGGGCAGAAACAATACTCATACACACATACACCTACATAAACACTACTTCTAGATTAGAAGCTGCCCAAAATTCTAACCAAATAGGACAGGTACCCCTAGGCCTTATGCACCAGAATTGTTTCAATTTGTTGCTTTTCATAAGAAAGGTTTTATTTCCCCAGTTGATCAGAGAGCACACTTGGTAAAAAAAAAAAAAAAAAGTCTGTTGATATTCCCCTCGCTGAGTTTTAAATAGCCTGAGTATGTGTGATATATCTTTTGTAGTGAGTACTTTAGAGAAAAAGCATTGCTTTTAAATCTCATGCATGCCCCAAATGTAATGTGAAATAAATTCCACCCTGAATGAGCTCCTGCCATGTCTGAAAACTGAATTGTAATATGCAAGGTTTCTCCGAGACAGGCCATTTTTTTTTTTTTTGTGGTCTTAAAAGCAGCAAAGCTAAGAGGATTGATAAATTTTAAATCTCTCTGGCAGATTTCATGTAAAACAGGAAGTTTATATCTCATGCAACTCTAGTAGCAAAAGCACGAGTAATTCATTCCAAGGTTTCCCAGGAATTAAATTCCGTTCAATTAACAGGGTGCACTGTATTCAACATGGTAAAGTTGTGAATAATAATAGTTATTAATAATAATAAAACCAACAACCTTGGGTCTGCCCTCCAGGAACTTGTACTTAATCTCTGAGATAAACATAGTTTCAGAAAGTGGTGTCTGAATTTTTCCATTGTTTTCAGTATGCTTCTGAAACTATCAGGTTAAAATTAAAAGCTCCAAATTAATCAAATCCCTGTTCAGCTACTCACTTCTATAGGGAGTAAAGATGCAACATTTTCTTTGTGATTCTCCCTTCTCTCAAGGGTGAGGAGTCCTTTCTGAATTCTGAAAGAATATCTTACCTTCCTGAGACATCCTTCTCAAAATTAGTAGGAATAGAATTAAAATGGCAATACCAGCCATCATTTATTGAACACATACTACATGCCAGGCATTTCAGTAGCTTTTAATACGTCATCTTCTTTAATTCATGCCATAATCTCATAAGCAGAAGTCTTATTATTTCCAACTTAAAGATAAAGAGCCTGAACATCAGCGAGGTTAATTAACTGAACTAAAGGTCATAAAGTTCTTAAACTAGGAGCCAAATTCAAAACTCATGGTGTCATTCACCAAAGCCTCTATTCTTTCCACTGTGCTATGCTTGCCTGAAAAAAAGTGCCTCCAGGGTCTCATACTGAAGCTGTGAAGCGGCACATTAGAATAAATACAGTTATAGAGGCTCTGGCTTGCTTTCTTCTTACACACCTCAGATCATTTCACAAAATACTAAAGCTTGCTGTGTAACCTGAGAAAAAACTTCCCAGAGGCACTTCACCTGCCATCACTGAAGATAAGAAAGCATTCCATACACCACACCAGTCTTAACTAAACCCACAGAGCCTACCCCCTTCACTGTTACCAGGGTTTCCTAGCTGAACAGAATGGTAACCAGTGGGCCACGGGGACATTCATGTTAATAGATCAGACTTGCCAATGTCAGCACCTGAGTAACAGTTACATGCCATGAACCTCTGCTGTGCATGCCCAGTCTGAACTGAAATATGCAAAACAAATAGTTGAAAAGTTTTTTTTGTTTCTTTTTTTTTTTTTTTTAGAAAAAGTCATTTGCAAATGCAAATCAAGGCTGAGCAGGCTTGAACTGTGCAAAGAAAGTGTTAGGACATTCATGTCATCTTTTCAAGTTCCAAGAATTTTACAGCTGCTCTTAACGTGTGTGTGAATATTTTATGCATGTGTTTTGAAGGAAGTAGTGTATTACCTTTCTTAAAATTCCCTATGAATGGCAGATTTTCATAGGAATTTTTTCTCAAACACTTGTTTTCCTGAATCATTGAATCTTATTCTCAGAATCCATTGTGCTAGTAATGAGGTAACTCAGTGTCATTTAAGTTTTTGTTTTTCCTTTAATGTAATTTATTGGCTTCTGAAAAACATTTATGTCAGACATTAGATTTTATAGTTTTTTATTCTAGTTTTCTTTTCATGCTCTTATTGGTTACATGCTGTTAAAACTGACCAGGAGATTTTATTGGTTAAAATGACACAGGAGAAGAATGTTATCATAATGTTAAATTCCACTGTGGTAAGCCACGTATTTTTTTTTTTAATTATGGCAAAATACACATAACAAAATCTGTCATCTCAACCATTATTAACTGTACAGTTAAGTAGTATCTAATACATTCACATTGTACTTAGTCACTCCTATCCATCTCCAGAACACTTTTCGTCTTTCAAAACTGAAACTGTATCCATTAAACCATGACTCCCCGTCTCCCCCGCCCCCCACCATGACTCCTCATTCCTCAACCCCTGGAAACCACCAGGCTACTTTCTGTCCCTGTGACTAGTGTAGGCACTCCGTGTAATGTTGGGTTTTTGTGATGGTTTATTTCACCTAGCATAATGTCCTTAAGGTGCATCCATTTTGGAACATGTCAGACTTTCTTTTTAAGGCTGAACAACAATCTGTGGCATGTATTTATCACATTTTATTAATTCATTCATTCCTGGATACTTGGTTTGCTTCCTCACTTTGGCTGTTGTGTATAATGTTGCCGTAAACATGGGTGTACAAATACCTCTTTGAGATCCTGCTTTCAGTTCTTTTCGGCATATATCCAGAAGTACAACTGCTGGATCATACGGTAATTCTGTGCTTAATTTTTGGAGGAACTGCCATACTGGTTTCCATTTTACATTCCCATCAATAGTAAACAAGTATTCAGATATCTCTGTATCTTCATAAGCACTTACTGTTTTCTGTTATTTATAATTATTAGTATAAGCATCCTAACGGGCATGTGGTGGTGTGTGATTGAGCTTTTGGTTGCATTTCCCTTATGGTTGGGAATGTTGGACATCTGTTCATGTACCAATTGGTCATCTGTATATCTGTTTTCTAAGAAATGTCTATTCAAGTGTTTTGCCCATTTTTCGGGTGTTTTACTTTTAGTTGTTGAGTTGTAGGAATTCCTCCTATCTTCTGGATATGAAGCCTTTATCAAAGATGTGACTTGCATCTGTTTCTTCCATCCTATGTGTTGCCTTTTCATTCTCTTGATTCTGTTCTTTGTTACACAAAAGTTTTTAAATTTAAAATTTTAATTGTCCAATTATCCGTTTTTTTTCTTTTGTTGCCTGTACATTTGGCATCTTATCCAAGAAATCACTGCCAAATCCAGTGTCATGAAGCTTTTTTCCTAAGTTTTCTTCGAAGAGTTTTATAGTTTTAGCTAATCTATTCATGTTTTTGATGCATTTTGAATTAAATTTTGTGTATGGTATGAGGTAAGGGTCCAACTTCATTGTTTCATATGTGGATATATATGGAATATGTATATACAGGGAATATATATAAGGTATATATATAAGGTGTGTATATATATATATATATATATATATATATTTAAGGTATATTTAAAATACATATATATACATATATATAAGGTATATTTAAAATACATATATGTATATATATATATATACACACCACTGATTCTCATTATTCATGGTAGTTGTGTTCTATACAGCCATTGTGAACACTGAATTAGGGAATACTGAATCATTGCTCTAGAAGGAATACAGTCTGTTGCAAACCTCTGGTCACATTTATGTCAACCATTCAATACATAACCTTATTTTATGCGTGTTTGTGTTTAAAGAAATCCTATTCAAGGTGCATTATTGATTTATTAACATTGAGCTCACAGCCAACAGCACTATAAGTCATGCCAGAACAAAGCTTATCTAGCATACTTACTTTCTCTGTAAGATAGCACAACCTTACACTTAGGAATACTGGACAGTACTCGGCATCCCCTGTTTAGGGGCCATTTTAAACAGCAAAATCACCAACAAGAAGCATAAAAGTGACACTAAGTACACCATCTAGAGGACACATGTTTATAGTATGAGAGGAGAAACAGGAAGGCAGAGAATCTCCTTGTTCCACTTCAGGTGGGAACATGTGCTGAGATCAGCTCACGTGTTTGGCTGCTCTGCACAGGTCTCCACAGATGGCCATGGAAACTGCACAGGTATTGATTTGGGGAGTACAAGTGCATTTTAGTGAGTAGGCAGATTCACAAATATTGAACCTATGAGTAATTAGAATTGATTGTTCAAATGTATAAATACATACATACATACATACGTACATATTCTCCTTGCTTCAGGGATCCTTGTCTCTCTGGCATCCACGGAAGGAACAATGCGTGAGCATAATAAGCTGCAGAGAATAAAGATGCATGTGTTTGGTCTTAGTCCCCTGTCAGGGCCTTCAAAATAATTTATTTATCCCTGCCCTCCAAACTAACCTACTCTCTCTCACCCATAGATATAATTTCAGAAATCACTTAGAAAAATGTTTATTCTAATTCTGAAATTACATTCTCCATGGTTAATTTGGTCCAAATCATTGAATTTTCCAAAGATAGGTCAGGCTGACTCAAGTATCTAGACCACTTAATACATACCTACTTATTGCGTAGACGCATCTGATGAGCAAACCCCAGTGTCCTTAAATATTTGCAACACGTGTAGCTGGCTGCTGCGTAACTTGCTGTAGGGTGAGACTGAACAATGACAGTGAGTTCTGGTCAGCCTGGATGTAAGATGTGTTGCTGGAAATTAACAGGGATGCTATACTGCTATGTTCACTTCTTCCGAACTATGCTAATCTGAGAGCGCACAGGGAGGGAGGCTGGCAATTCTGCAGTACTAGTAAGATCCCAGTCTTGGAGAATTCAAGGCTGGGTGCAGAGATGAGTCTATGGTCAGTCCAAGTTTAAGACAATTTTGTGAAGGCTCTTGGGTTCTCCCAAGTTCATTTCTCCTGTTGAGACTTTCTTCACACCTTCAAACAAATGAGTTGGTTTTATTTAAAACTAAAACAGAGTTATCTCTTTGTTTTACTTCATATTTATTGCATTCATAACAAATGCTAGTTTATGTCTGTGTCTACGTGCAGACTTTTGTGTCAAAAAATATACAAAATATTGGGGCACCAGGGTGGCTCAGTCACCTAAGTGTCATAAACTCACGGTTTGTGGGTTTTGAGCCCCGCAGTGGGCTCTGTGCTGACCGCTTGAAGCCTGGAACCTGCTTCGGATTTTGTGTCTTCCTCTCTCTCTGTCCCTCTACCACTTGTTCTCTCTCTCCCTCCCTCCTTTCCTCCCTCCTCTCCTCCCTCCTTTCCTCCCTCTCTCCCTCTCCCTCTGTCTCTCTCTCTCTCTCTCTCTCTCGAAAATAAACATTGAAAAAATATGTATATATACAAGATATATTAAGACTGTGTGTCTGTTTTGCATTCTTCTATGTATAGAAGGACTATATCAGTAATATCTTGGAGACTTGTGGCTCCTTCAGCAGAAATAGACTGTGCCTTCAGGTGTCCTTGTGGGTTGAATTGTGTCTCATTTGCAAATAGGATTCTTGTAGATGTGATCAGTTTAAAGTGAGGTCATAATGGATTAGGGTGTTATCCTTATAAGAAGAGGGAGATTCGGACGTAGAGGAACTGACACACAGGGGAAGAGATCACATGAAGACAGAAACAGGTTGGAGTGATGTATTGATAAGCCAAGAAAAACAGTGAGGATTTCTGCCAGCCATCAGGAGTTAGGGAGCAGCAAGAAAGGATCTTTTCCCAAAACCTTCGGAAAAGGCATGGCCCTGCCTGTACCTTTATTTCCAACTTTCAGCCTTTGGAACTATGTGAGAGGATGAATTTTGTTGTTGTAAGCCACCCAGTTTGTGGTAATTTATTACAGCAGCCCTACAAAGCTAATACAGATGCCTTTTCCGAAAACGTCACTACGTGTACAATGTTTTGTCTTTTCTATTCCAGAGAATGTTTTCTTTTAATTGAATGTGTCATAGAGAACATCTATATCATTTGCTCATTTTATGGATATAGAAACAGAGATCCAATGACGTTATCTGTTTTAGATCACAGAGATGTAAAGAAGAGTCAGAAAAATAATACAGTCTCCTAACTACTTGTTTTGTGCTACTTTTTCAATGCACAGTCTTGCAAAGGAATTTAAAATTAATGGTTGAAAGAACACATAATTCTTTATCATCCTTTTAAACTCTAGTTATAGACTTAGCTGCAGTCAGAAAATCTATTCCAAGCTACAGGAGCTAGCGTCTCACTATTCCAAATGTAGATGCTGCCTGGTCTAATAAATATTTTCTAAGAACAGCCTGTTATGTTGTCTTGGGTTTTGCCCATTATTATAAGACTGCCTGTAACTAGATTCAGGCCTGCATCATTTAACTCCTGACTCTACCAAATTAAAAATTTTCTATCTCCCTTTCCCCAGATGTACCCCTTACACACATACACATTTAAAACCACAGTAATACTTGGACCTTGATTGGTGTATCAGGTATGTGTGGAAAAATCCATACATTGATATATTGGTCAGTGAATAAGGTCTGTTTTCCCCCAAATTAATATGTGTCCAAGGAGAAAATATTAATATTGGAAAGCTCAGCATCAAAGAAGAAAAGTGGGGGTGGGGGGGACGGCAGGTGATGGCAAGAAGTGCCACCTGCGATCACAGCAAAGACAGGAACTTCAGAGCTTATTAGTCATTTTATTTTCTTAAAACCAAACAATAAATCTTACTTCACAAGGCTAATTGAAGATGAAATTTGAGTTATTGTATTAATATCTGAGATTAAAATATACAGCTACCGTTATTAAAAGTCCTAGAGTTATTACTCTTGTTTACCTGTTTATAGTTATGTAATAACAATCAATGATATGTTCACTTTGCTGAGTGCAAGACCACGGCATTTAATGTTCTTCAAAATCACTACTTTATGTATGCTTACTGTTTCTTTTTGATGGATTGTATTCATGAATTATGATTGTCTTAAGAAGAATTTAATCAAATTTATTTTACATGGCCTTTTTAGTTAGGGAGATTCATTGAAACGTAGTCCCACCTATACTTTTTTTTTTTTTTTCAACGTTTATTTATTATTTTTGGGACAGAGAGAGACAGAGCATGAACGGGGGAGGGGCAGAGAGAGAGGGAGACACAGAATCGGAAACAGGCTCCAGGCTCTGAGCCATCAGCCCAGAGCCCGACGCGGGGCTCGAACTCACGGACCGCGAGATCGTGACCTGGCTGAAGTCGGACGCTTAACCGACTGCGCCACCCAGGCGCCCCCCACCTATACTTTTTTAGTATTGCATGGGACTTATTTGAAAGTAAATCTGTTGCGTTTTATTGCTACATATGTACCAATATTCACTGACCACATGTTTTTTTAGCCATGTTACTTTATAGCACCATTTTTAGTTTTTATATAATATTACTATAAAACCAAGTCTTATGAACTTTTTTCAAGCGCGCGCACACACACATACACACGTATTTTTTTCAAAAAATTATTTTTTTTGTAATTAAGAAATATCTTACACTTTAAGTAGTCTTAAACACTGGCAAATTGATACTTTGAATAGTCTCTTACTACACTAATGTGGTAGCTGTTAACCACATGTGGCTATTAAATGTAAATGAATTAAAACTCAATAGAATTGAAGATTCACTTCCTCAGTCACACTAGCCGCATTTCTAATGTTTAATAACCACATGTGGCTAGTGGTTACCTTATTAGACAGTGCAGATATAAAAGATATCTGTCATTACAGGAAGTTCTGTTGGACAGTGCTATCTATAGCATTAAATGTTAGAATTTAAATTTGAGGAAAAACAATAGATTCTTTAAGCAGAATATGAATGTGGCCCACTCACATATTCCAAAGATGATATTTTAGGACTCTGTACAACAAAGGCCAAAATACTAAATATCCAGGTGTCCTACACTAAATTCCTTATGTTTCTTCAGTTCTAATTAACTAAATTCTCAATCAAGTTTGTTTGCACCCCGTAGCTATACTTCCCATTGCCTTTTCCACTTACTTAATAATTGGCTTGCTTTCTATCACATACCCTGTCTATGTGCCATAGAGTGATAATCTTTAGTTACATTGTTAATAGAGTGTTCATTTCAGTTCAGATTTAGCTAGCCTTCAAATATCCAGATCTAATTTTAAATTGCCTGGTACATAACATAGTGGCATGTGAATATTACATATAGTCTCTTTTCACTCATGTTATAGATGAATGCTAGGTAGATGGATAGAAGGATAAAATATATGTAATTCTGGGGTGCCTGGGTGGCTCAGTTGGTTAAGTGTCCAACTTCAACTCAGATTATGATCTCATGGTGGTGGGTTCAAGCCCCGCAGCAGGCTCTGTGCGGACAGCTCAGAGCCTGGAGCCTGCTTCAGATTCTGTGTGTCTCTCTCTCTCTGACCCTCCCTCGCTCTGCTCTCTGTCTCTCAAAAATAAATAAAAGTGTTAAAAAATTTTAAAAATATATATACGTAATTATGTATAAAATTAATTAATGTTTATCTTCATTGTATGTTAATTTAAGGTATACATTCATTTTTATACAAAATTTGAATTTGTACTCAGGAAAAAGGAAGACTATGAAAATTAATGCAAAATAATCTCTGCTAATGGAAAATAAACTATTGAAACAGTTGGAAAGGGGTAAGTTTTGACCCTAATTTGAATTCCCCCTTGCTGTCATTCATAATTTCTAGCTTTTACTTTCAAAATGGGTGTTAGATAAGAAACATGACCAAAGCATGCCTTTAACAATTCTTAAATAATATGTCACAAAAACTGCTCAGGGCCAGGGTTCCAGCACCAGAGGGGAAAGCTGCTGGCTGTCCAGGAAGCTTCTGACTAACAAACAAAATACTAGTTTCAAGGATGCAGTGGTGCCTCCAGCCAAAACAAGAAGAAGGGTTTCCCTACAGAGATTATTGCTATAATAGTATGTGCTACCAGGAGAGAGCTTGACTTTAATAATGCAACAGTCTGTCAGAAACCTACGGCCATGTCCTGTGGTGCCCGGCCAGAGAGATATACTCTGTCTAACCAAGGAGATAACTACTCCCTCCCTTCTCTTTTCCTAGTCCTCATGATGGAAAAAGTTTTACTTCACTTTGTCAGCAGAATCTTCTTGTTTATAAAAGTAAATTTAAAAAAAACCAGTACCTAGAACATGTTCAAATTGTAGACCTCATTTAAGTTATGTTAATTTAACAGGACACACTATGAAATTGTCTAAATATCATAAGAATGCTCATTCAACTATCACATACCAATCGACCATTGAATGCTAATGTTCATTGTTGCACAAATAAAGATAAACACAATTCATGAACATAATAAGGAAGAGGAGAGGGACCAACTGGGAATCAAATTTAAACCTTTTTAAATTCTGTTCCCACTTTGTTTTAAATCTCTTCTGATTTGTTTGCCTTCTTTACCTATTTCCTCTGGAAGATTCGGAAAAGGAAAAAAAAAAAGATGAGCAAGATAATTACAAAGAAAGTGTGTGTGGGAAAGAGACAGAGGACTCAGTTGTAGGATAAATTCTATGTAATCAGTAAATTGTACATCCTTGTACTGATATTTTGCCGTATTTCCAGCACCATGCTGTAATCTGAAAGAGGCACTGATTTTAGCAAATTAATTCGAATTACAGTGAAGATATATTTGGCATGCCTTAAACAACTTCTAGAATAAGGTAGGGCGTTAATTAGTTAGACCATACAAATAATTACACAATAAAAGTATCTTTAGTGTCATATTGTCTTTTATAGAAACATGTCTTTTTCATGTGATAATAGTTAATTATAGTTCAAAGAAGGGGAAGCCACAATTAGCTAGATCACCTTGATGAAGGAAAGAGGAATTCACCTGGCCTTGATGGGTTATTCATAAACATAGAGGAACAAAGGGGGAAGAAGGGTCCTCCAGAGCCCCATAGAAACTGAGTCAAAGATGGGCACTTCCAAAGGCAGTTCAGGCTTGATTAGAGAAACATGAGTTTGCACACGAGCAGTGTAACCCATCACATCAAGTTATGAGGGTCAGATAGAGGCCTTCTGTTGCGGTAGGGCTCAATGAAATAAAGGCCCATAAGTACACTGAGGAATAAAATTAAATTATGAAAGACAATGATGCAGGTGAAGTTTCAACACCAGTCTGTGACCTTGAAAGATTTCTGAAAGGCATTGAGGGATAGGGGTGCACACAGCCTTCTCTACTGCTATGCTGCGGAGATGCTCTAGACCAGGTCTGTTGAGGCTGTGGGGGGCACCAGGCTCCAGTCAGCAGGTGCTGCTGAGGGCTGAGGTTGTGGCATGCAGCCAGACAGAGACAGAGATTATTTGAATCAGCACTTACATCCCTCAGTCCCTATCCCGGGTGAAAAACAAATATGGCTGATGCTACCCAGCTGCCAAACCCCAGAAGTTCTTCTCCAACGAAATTGAAGCAAACATTTGGGGAAATCTGATGCTCCCAACATGGATGTTGATACTCCAGAATAAATCTTCCTTTGTTCTACTCTCTGGGGAATCTGTGGTCTGAGAGCTTGCTCTTTGTCCACTCACAGAAAAGAGGATCTACTAATTAGCACAGCATGCCTCTCTTCATGTACCTCCACGTCATTTTTTTTTTTTTTTAGCCAGGTTGGAGACCTAGCCAGAAACAAGTCATACTTATAAAGGCAGTAAATGATAACATTAACATGAAATTCCCACTCTTCTCTTTGAGTATGAGTTACTCAGCTGTTGCACAGAATTGCCTGTTAGCATCTCAGCAACATTTCTGCTTCTCTTTATGCATACACGAGAATCCCAGAAACTACATCGACCTGAAATGGGTAGTGTAAGTCAAGTGGTGTAGGAGGATAGAGGAAGAAGCTTTGGTTCTGCCTGGGCACTTGAAACAGGCTTTGGGGAAAATAACAGTTGAGTTGAGACTTCAAGGATATATAGAGAAGGGGAGGAAAGTGTCGTTCAGACGTAGAGACAACGTGAGCAGCGTGGAAGTGTAAATGTGAATGATTCTTCCAGTAACAGCAAGTTCTCTGGTTTGACTGGAGCATAAAGTAGGTGGTAGCAAGAGGCACCATCGTGGTAGGCAGAGTATTGCCCCGCAGTGACGTCAACGGCCTAAAACCGGGACCTGTGAATATGGTACATTTCATGGCAAAGAATTAAAGTAGCTAATCCACTGACCATAATGGTGAGAGACTATCGTGCATTATCTGGGCGGGCCTCATATAATCAGAAGGATCCTTACAAGCGGAAGGGGAAGAAGACGTCAGTGATACAATGTAAGAAGCACGTGACCAGCATGGCTGCCTTTGAAGACAGAGGAAGGTACCACAAGCCAAGCAATGCAGGAAGCCTCCAGAAGCTGAACGAGACTGGGAAATGGACTCCCTCCAGCCTCGAGAATGTGATGCAGTTCTGATGACACCTCAATTTTAGCTGAGTGTGATCCATAGCACGCTTTCAACCTACCTAACTGCGAGAGAGGAAATTTGTGTGGAAGCCTCTGAGTCTATGGTAGTTTGTTACAGCAGCAATAGGAAACGAATGCAGAGGTGAGGAGTGGACAGCTGAATTTGGAGGCAGTGTAGATGGTACAATGGAGGAGAGTGAGGTCAGGGGAAGGGGACCATTTAGGGGGTGTTGCAATAACAGAATGGTGAGTTAGGGCCATAAATCTGGAGATGGAGATAGATCAGAGGGGGTCAGAATAACCAGGACACTGAATTAGTGCCACAGACCTAGGGTGCCATACATCTAGAGAGGGAAGTAAAATCTTGGTAGCCAGTTTGATGGCTGGTTTAAGCCGATTTCTCAAAGTTCAGGAATTGAATTCAGGGAACCAATTAGAGTCTCCTCTTTCAGGTTTTATCAATGACTCAATGTGTCATTGATATCAATTTCAAGTGACCCAACCCCTCTGTGCCTCAGTTTCTTCACCTGGAAAAGGGGAAATATAGTCCTACTTATCTTGGCTGCAGAGTTGATGCAGCTAAAGGGCTGGACAGGTGGCATGCACATAGCAAACGGCAAGTATTAGCTCCCTACTCTGAACTTTACTTCTCGTCACCTCTCTGCCTCACTTATTCAGGCCATCTGAGATCCTCACGTTTCTGAATCTAGTGCATAAGCTTCAGTCTTTATGTTGTCATACTTTCCTGGAGCATGTGACACTCTCTACCAGCCGCCCACAACCTTGGAATGACCCCTGTCTTTGGCTTCTATGCCAGGCCATCCTCATTTTCTCCCCACTCGTATAGTATCTGTTCCTTTTTCTGCACTGCCGATGTATCTGATTAGGCTGTGTTCTTCCTTGACTCCGGGTTCCTTGAAAATGTTGTAAGTCAGGGTGCCTGGGGTGGCTCAGTCAGTTGAGCATCTGACTCTTGGTTCCGGCTCAGGTCATGATCTCATGGTTTGTGGGATCGAGTTCCATGTCAGGCTCTGTGCTGACACACAGAGACTGGGATTCTCTCTCACGCTCTGTCTCTGCCCTTCCCCTGCGCATGCACTCTCTCTCTCTCTCTTTCTCTCAATCAATCAATCAATCAATAAACAAACAAACTAACTAAAAAAAAAAAAAAGTGTTCTGGGACGCCTGGGTGGCTCAGTCCATTGAGTGGCAGACTTTTCGCTTAGGTCATGATCTTGCAGTTCATGAGTTTGAGACCTGCATTGGACTCTGTGTTGACAACTCAGAGCCTGGAGCCTGCCTCAGATTTTGTGTCTTTCTCTCTCTCTGCCCCTCCCCTGCTCATTTCTCTCTCTCTCTCTGTCTGTCTCTCTCAAAAAATAAACATTAAAAAAAAGTTTAGAAAAATGTTCTAGGTCGATTGGTTCACAAAATATGTTGGAGCTTTATTGTTTTATTATTATTATTGCTGTTATGAATAATAGGTATTGCCAGTAGAGATTGGTGAGTGAGACAACAGGCTGAGAGCACCCTCACTGTGCATTGGTGTCAGCTAAGCTTCAGCCCCAGCTCCCCATCCTGCCTGCTGTTATCATATCTCTTAGAAGAGGTTCACTCAAGGCAAAGAAACCACATGTTACAGCTAAGATCCAGCCCATATTATAGTTGGCATCCTCTTAAATAATAATTGGACACAGAATCATTAATAGGTCAGGCCTCAGGCACCATCCTGGAGGGATGAGGTCATGTGGATTGTGTCATATTTTCGCCATGTTCTTACAAGGATGGGAATGTCTCCAAAGGTTTTTGCCAATCCACATGTTCTTTTTTTTTTAACCTCAATAATTATCTTTTCAAAAATTTATTTATTTTAATTTTGTTCTTTTAATTTACATCTAAATTAGCAGATAGTACAACAATGATTTCAGGAACAGATTCCTTAATGTTCCTTACCCATTTAGCCCATCCCCCCCTCCCACAACCCCTCCAGTAACCCTCTGTTTGTTCTCCATATTGAAGAGTCTCTCATGTTTTGTCCCCCTCCCTGTGTTTATATTATTTTTGCTTCCCTTCTCTTGTGTTCATCTGTTCTGTGTCCTACAGTCCTCATATGAGTGAAGTCATATGATATTTGTCTTTCTCTGACTAATTTCACTTAGCATAATACCCTCCAGTTCCATCCACGTAGCTGCAAAGGGCAAGATTTCATTCTTTTTGATTGCTGAGTACCACATCTTCCTTATCCATTCATCCATCAATGGACATTTGGGCTGTTTCCATACTTTGGCTATTGTTGATAGTGTTACTATAAACATTGGGGTGCATGTGTCCCTTCAAAACAGCATACCTGTATCCCTTGGATAAATACCTAGTAGTATAATTGCTGGGTCGTAGGGTAGTTCTATTTTTTATTTTTTGAGGAGCCTCCACCCTGTTTTCCAGAGCGGCTGCACCAGTTTGCATTCCCACCAGCAGTACAAAAGAGATCCTCTTTCTCCGCATCCTCTCCTACATCTGTTGTTGCCTGAGTTGTTAACGTTAGCCGTTCTGACCGGTGTGAGGTGGTATTTCAGTGTGGTTTTGATTTGTATTTCCCTGATGATGAGTGATGTTGAGCAGTCTTTCATGTGTCGGTTGGCCATCTGGATGTCTTCTTTGGAGAAGTATCTATTCACGTCTTTTGCCCATTTCTTCACTGGACTATTTGTTTTTTGGGTGTTAAGTTTATTAAGTTCTTTATAGACTTTGGATACTAACCCTTTATCTGATATGTCATTTGCAAATATCTTCTCCCATTCTGTCTGTTGCCTTTTAGTTTTGCTGATTGTTTCCTTTGCTATGCAGAAACTTTTTATTTTAATGAGGTCCCAGTAGTTCATTTTTGCTTTTGTTTCCCTTGCCTCCAGAGACATGTTGAGTAAGAAGTTGCAGCGGCCAAGATCAAAGAGGTTTTTGCCTGCTTTCTCCTGGAGGATTTTGATGTCTTCCTGTCTTACACTGAGGTCTTTCATCCTCTGAGTTTTTTTGTGTATGTGTAAGAAAGTGGTCCGGGTTCATTCTTCTGCATGTCGCTGTCCAGTTTTCCCATCACCACTTGCTGAAGAGACTGCCTTTATTCCATTGGATTTTCTTTCCTGCTTCGTCAAAGATGAGTTGGCCATATGTCTGTGGGTCCATTTCTGGGTTCTCTGTTCTGTACCATTGGCCAATCCACATGTTTTGAACACCATTGTCTCACCAGTGCAAAGCCTCTTTCTAACATCCATCATGTTAACCTGCAAACCCCTAATGTCACCAATGCAAACGCATTTCTAAGGTTAACTATGCTAAGTAACAAACCCCTCTGGTGTTGATAGAAGATAATAAAGATGAAACACTTTCAGGAGCTGACTCTGTAGAATTATGTTCCTCATTATACATGAACTGAATACCCCAAAGGTGTGTGTTCCTGATTAGAGCAATGGACACTGGAATTCAACCCCAGCTGCCTAGATCCAGGGCTGCCACAGGACACACAATGAATAGAGAGGTGTCTTTCAGAATGATTGGCTTGGCCCTAAAGAAAAGAAAGAGTATAATGGAAGGACACAGAGATGTGTGTTCCTGACCACCCCCATGGAACATACATAAAATCACACTGTATCCAGTGATACTGTGTGAAGTAAATTGGAGACATCATAACATGTCTTATCATAGCCATCTCCATCTTCTTTTTCCTGCCCCTCCCCATGTGCCGCCTCTCATTGTGAACTTCCACAAGCGTTCCAGATCTCTACTTAGGTGTGACTTCCTCTCGAATGCCTCCTCATCTCCAAGAAAAGTCTAGCAAGTGCCTCACTACAGCTCTGCTGTAGTGTTGTTGCATTTTTTTGAAATTATTTATATACTTGTCTTAGTCTCTCTTCTAAGACTATAAATTCGTTAAGAGCACGGACTGGATCGTTGTTCACCTGTTTATTCCCAGGCATCACATATACTCTAAATGAGTGACATTAGAATCCATGAAATGGAACATGCCTAATAGCAGCTTATATCAGAAAACTCCTTTTTGGTTCATATTGAACAAAATTTTGAGTGGCTGTGATATGAAAGGAAATGTGCTGTGATCTGGAAATATGAAGGGAAATAAGTCAGAGGGCTTGATCTTAGGAATTTACATGATAGATAGATAGATAGACAGATAGATAGATACACAAAACTGGCCGTTGTAACAGAACATGGGGAAGGATGTACACTCCCACTTTCAGGGGGAACCAAATCAGGATAATGCCACCCTCTTGTTCTAAAAACGGATTCCATTTTCCAGGCCTAAGTCAGTCAGTTTAGGCATTATCCTGGTCAGACCTTGTTTTAGAAAATGGCACATGACATTTAAGGGCCAGTGAGATGCATGGGCAATTTTGCAGTGATTTCTGGAAAAGAAACTTTCACATTCTTTTAGATAAACCAAAAGAAACACTTTCTCTTCTAGTCTGTGTGATGTGCTAATCAAACCCCGGAACAATAGCGTTTTGCTATCATGGATAGGCAGCCAATCTTAGGAAAACACAAATACTGTGGATGGGAACATGAGAAGGACCAGTTCTTTCATGTACAAGGATGAGTTGTCAAATCAAACCAACCCTGAAGCTGTGCCTTCTACAGGTTTTCCATTATAGTCAACCTTTCCCTGATCTTGGTCTCCTCCCTTTTTCCCATCATTTATGTATAAAGCAATTAAGTGTGAAAATAGGACCCTGAATCCAGAGTCCGAGATTTATATTTCATTTATTCCTCTGCATGCATTGGCTAAAAGCTGCCATTTTGACCACTATGGCCAGTCACTTAAATTAAATTCATTATAGTAAGTATACTCGGATGTTAGAGTTATCTGGTGGAATTAACCAAGCCACCAGTAATCTGGGCATCAGGTAAACACTCAATCTGGTTGGAACTACCAGGCATTCCTTTGTAGGATATTTAGTTGTAGAAGAAAGAATCAAGGGGGAAGGAAAATATCACACGAGTCTTGAGAAGAAAACTGAAATGGAATGACCAACCTTACAGGTAGAATGTAAAAAAGAATTTCTATACAATTTATAGAATTTAGCAGAAAAAGAAAACCAATACAAACTGTAAAATCACTATAAAATGATTAGGAGCCAAATCTTTTTAAGGCTGGATTTAAACATATCTACTATAGGTTGACCTATCCTCAAGTGCGTGAGGTTTTGCTGAACTCTTAAACGACTTGAAGTCAAACAAAATATATTTTTCAAGTGCTTTGAGAAGTTTGAGCACAAATCCTCCTACTTGTTTGGAAAATTGAGCATAGCAGCAGCATTCAGAAGTAAATCCCAGCCCTACAACCTGCATAGAAAGAGGGGATAAACTGAATCTCATTACTTCTGCTGCTTCTCTGTTTTCCACATAATCCAAGGTAACTGAAAAGAATTAGCGTAACTCTTACAGATAATCAATTTATTTCAACAAATTTCCAGAACATTTTGTATGTGGTTATTTTAGAATACTAATGCTTGGCAATTATTCCATACCTAGTGAATGCCTGATTGTACAGTCTCAGTTCCAAGTTCTGAAAGGATTATTCTTATGCCTTAAATCCCATTGCCAACCACACTTCACCTGTTACCCTAGCAAGTAGAATAGGCACAGTGTGAAATGAGCACAGTGTATACCATAAAAAGCCAGTGAGTTACAGTGAAGAAGAAATGATGGGCTCACATAAAAAAGACTGAGAATAGTCTTAAAGCAGGGTTCTTCAGTCTCCACACTATTAACATTTTGGGTTAGATAATTTTGGTTGTGGTTGTGGCGAGTGTTCTGTGCATTGTAGGATGTTTTGCAACATCCTTGGCCTTCATCCACTAGATGCCAGTAGGCCCGTTATGACAAGTCTCCAGGCATTGCTAAATGGCTCATGTCCTGGTTGAGAAACACTGGTCTAAAGTAAAATAATTTCCAAATGAAACAATGATAAATTGGTGCTGAGTGAACATTAATTTTTAGAGTACCTTGCAAAATAGATACCATTAGTTTATCTTAAGGGAAAATGGAAGTAGTGTAAGCAGGAGCCAACAATGGCCAAAGGCCCAACAACAGTTCTGGATTCAAATGCTTAAATGTATCTAGCACTGTGCTAGGCTCCAGACATTCAGCCGTGTCCAAGGCATCATTTCTATCCTGAGGAATCTTCCTTCTTTGGTATCTGGCTGAGGGGTGGTACAAAGAAAAACAGACAGTGTCATGACTCTTCATGCAGACGATCTGGGAGGCACAGTGGTCAGAGGAGACTTTATAGAGAAAGACTGAGGGTGAATTGGAATTAATGAGACTAATAGGGGTGCCGGGGGAGACGGAGTTTGGAGGTGAGAGAAGAGATGAAGAGGATTCCAAGAAACAGGGAGAGGATTTATAAATGCCAAGAGTTATGACAGAACATGGGACAGCTCAGCATGGCTGGAGAAGAGAATGGACAAGAACTGACTGCACCCCTGAATGTGTCTTAGAGCAAAATGATGAGCTGGAAATAAGATCAGTATTTTTCTAAGCCCCTCATTACATGTTGGAAAAGGCTATAGCCTGTCTCCAAAAAGTTGGTTATGGTCTACATTCCTTGTGCTTCCAAGGAAATCCAGGTCTCCGTATGTGTACCAACCAAGGTATTCATTTGATAAGAGGATTAATGCTGTGTCAAGAGACTGTGCATTAAAAATGGACTAATAGTAAAACACTAAGTTGAGATGGTCTTAACCTGTTGAAAATAGAAAATAGTAGGTACTTGATAAGTATTAACAGTATTTATTTAATTGTATTCATGTTATTACTTACCTCTGTATAGCTCAGCTTTTTTTTTTTCCATAATATTCCTGCATACACACAAATCTAGTGAAAAAATATCCAATGTCACCCAACTGCAAAGGCTCTCTCCACTCTTTGTTGCTTTTATTATTAAACAAGAGGCACAGGGTTCTCAGAACAAGAAGCACAGGGTTCTGAGAGGTTTTTCAGAGCTTAAGGAACTCGGCTCTCTGAGAGCTTCTGTCCCCAGGGTTGGTTCAGGTGAACTGTACTGAGAAGGCAGACCTTTGAAAAAGTACAAAGGCAAGCAGTTATTGACTGTATACTGCATTTCACATGGAAGACACTGTGGGTTTCATGAGCATACTTTATGTTTGGTGTTTGAAGTAGTTCCCTTCAGATAAGAGTAAAGAAAACAGCTCACTGGATCTCAAGATGTAAATGAGCCAGACCTTCTCTTTGGTGTTGTCTTCACTGTCTTCAACTTATATCTTTAAGCTATGAATTTCGTGATTGTACTTAATGGATTTTGAAGCCAAGGGGGATGTAGTGTACTTTTTAAAAAATGCACTGGCATGACAGTCAAGAGATCTGGGGTACTTGATACTTTATAAATAGCAAGATTGACATTGGGTTGCCATAGATAAGTCACATGAATTGATTGGCGTGTGTCCTGACAACCTCACCAGGTTGTCGTGGGGATAAAAATAATGAATTCATATAAAAGTGCTTTAAAAAGTGAAATGAGTAAGGAAAAATATCTTTGGGCATGATGTTTGCATTTCATGGCTCCCCGATTCTAAGCATATACACTTTTTAAACATTTTAAAGGTTCCCTTTGTTTGCGTGAAAGAGATGGTTGGACTGCAGGACTAGGACTTTCAACAGGTCTTAAAGGAGACTCCTTCTTTTCTAAACTTGTGTGGGTTCTTTCCCCATCCTCCTCAGGCAACACCCACAGTCAGCCAACCTCCTTTCTCTCTACAAAATCACAGTCATTGTATGTCAATAACTATAGTCTCTTCCATATTTAAAAAAGAAAGGAAATCCAAAACCCTTTCTTGGCTTTACTTTTCAGCTACCAACTTACTCCTTTTTTTTTTCTTCTTTATAATCCCGTATCTTTTGTCTTTCTAAAAAATATTTTCTTTTTGAGAGAGCGTCAGCCAGGGAGGAGCAGAGAGACAGGGTCAGAGGATCCAAAATGGGTTCTGCACTGACAGCAGAGAGCCCAAGGTGGGGCTCAAACTCATGAACCATGAGATCAGGACCTGAGTCGAAGTCAGACACTCAACCAACTGAGCCACCCAGGCACCCCTTTTCTTTTTTTTAAATGTTTATTTATTTCAAATATCTTTTAAAAGTTATTTACACATGTGGTCTCTGTTTCCTTTTCTTCCATTGATTTGTCAGTCCCCTCCAATCTACAAAGGCTGTCCTTAGGCTTACTAATACCCAGGTCACTAAATACTGAGGTATTTTTCATTCTTAGTCCACCTGACCTTTCACCTCATTCAACACTATTGCCCACTGCCCTCCCCTTCATCTGGAAAAGCCTTCTTCCATTGATGTGCACTTGACCTTCCTTCTACCTAGCTGCTCCCCTCAGGGAACCTTGCAGCTCATTCCCTGTACTTGACCATTAATTTTTTGAAATTTGTCAAGGTGCTTACCTTAACCTGATTCTCTGTTTTGTTCTATAATCTTTCCCACATGGATGGCATTTGTGACTGCAATTTTAGTAACCTCCGTGGCAGACTGCACAACTGACCACCCATAGATGTTTTCTTCTCTCAAAGCAGCCCATGCATTTTCCTCCTAGGACTTGTCACAGTTCACAATTCTGTATCTCAGTCATCCTCTGATTAACACTGTGTTCCCCATTCTGTTCTAAAACTAATGGTAGAAGACACCTTATCTAGTTTTCTCACTCTTAAATTCCCAGTGCCTAGCAAAGTGCTTGCCACATAGTAGACACTCAATAAAATTACATTAACTGGATGACTAAAGAACTGGATGTAGAAAGGAAAGAATAGTAAAATTTTCATGGATCGTAGGCTCCATGGGACACCCAAGTTCTAGTTTTTGTCCGTGTTTCTCTGATTATAAAAACAGCACATGCTTCCTCAACTTTTTTAAGTTTGTTTATTTATTTTGAGAGAGAGAGGGAGAGAGAGCACAAGCGGTGAAAGGGCAGAGAGAAGGAGAGACAAAATCCCAAGCAGGCTCTGTGCCAACAGCACAGAGCCTGATGAGGGCCTGGAACTCTCTCAAACTGAGAGATCATGACCTGAGCTGCGATCAAGAGTTGGACACTTAACCGGCTGCACCACCCAGGCCCCCCATAAGAGACTGCTTCCTCAGTTTATTCAGCTCTTCATTTATATGTCATTGCCCTAGTTAAAAAGCACTCCTTCCCATCATGTACTATCTCCTATACTCTGCTTTTTTTTTGTAGAATTTAGTACTAACATAGTTTTATTTATATATAAATAAATAATTTTACTTATATATTTTATGCATATAGAAACATGCATATAAACGTGTGTGTGTGTATGCACGTGTGTGTCTGTGTTTCTCTCTCCCCAGACTAATCAAATGGTGAAGGGGAAGAATGCTGGGAACAGTATGCTCCAGGAGGAAAGACTGTTTTACCCCTGAATTTGTCTAAAATTGAGTAATATTTAAAAGATGACTGACATTTGGCGGGTTTATTATTTTCTTTTAGTTCTCTACAGACAATATGCCCTTTATCGTCTGCATTAAGGGTGGACCACTCCCTCTGCCACACCCTTGGTGCACTAGTATATGCTCCACGAGAACAGGATATCTTCTATTTGGCTCATGGCTTCTTCCCATAGTAGATAAAGGAAAAGTCAGTTTATTTTGGAAAATAAATATGAACATGCAAAGAAATAGAAAAAGGTATCCATCCATAATCTTTCCACACAAAGATTTAAATGTTTTTAACATTTTAACATATTTTCTTCCACCTTTTTCTGTGTATTTTTTAACACGACTAGGGTCCTGAAATGCGTTCACATATCTACACTTCACTTTTCCCTTATTTTCCAAGTGGTTAAGTGGACACAATCTGAGAGCAGATGGCCACAGTTCCAATACCTGATCAACCACTTATTATCCTGTGAGCTCTTAAGCCAGATGCTTAACATCTTTGAGTCTCAGCTTCATGATTTTAAAAATAGGATAATCACATAACTGTCTCACTGGGCAGTTACAAAGATTAAATGTGATAATGTATGTGTATGCCTTGTGGTAAATGTTAGTTTGGGGGATGTGCAGCCTCTAAAATGCTCCCCAGAGATCCTAGCCTTCTTACATTCACACCCTTATGCAAACTCCTCCCTCTGAGAGTGGACTGGACTTGATGACTCATTTCTAGAGAATAGAATATGGCAAAACTAATAAGGATGCCACTTCTGAGAACTGGTTACAAACAGACCATGTGTGCCTTCTGTCTTGCACAATATCTCTTGTTCCCTTACTCACTGTGAGGGAGCTACCATGTTGTCAGCTGTCCTGTGAAAGGGCTCACATGGCAAGGAGCTGAGGGATGCCTCATGCCAACAGCCAGCAAGAAAATGAATTCTGACAACATGAATGGGCTTGGAAATAAATTCTCCCCATTCAAGCCATCAGATGAGACCACAGCCCTCACCCAAATGCTCTTGCAACCATGTTGAGAGAACTTGAGGCAGCAGCACCCAGCCAAGCCATGCCTAGATTTCTGATCCACAGAAACTGTGAAATAAAATATACTTATTGATTTAAAATCGCTTCCGCATTTTGGAGGAAGTTGTTATGGAGCTTTTATTAATGGGCAGTTTCAAATATTGGCATGTCTGGAGAGACTTCTAGAATATAACACTTTTCTTTCCCACCTGGTTTTTGAAAAAGAGATGGGAAATCAATATACCACTTTTATTAATAAAGGCTAAGCTTGCCTAATTGGTTTAATGTGATAGTCACATAAGCTGTCTAACTGAATCTCAGAAGTAGGTAGACATAGAGCACTATCTTGGGCAACACCAGAAAGAACAACAGGCTTTCTTATGTGGGTAGAAAGAATATGGCTCTGGAGGAAGATTCTGTTGCTGAGGAGAAACAGAGAGCAAAAGGTTTCCCAAAGGAAGAAAAAGTATATAGCAGTTCATGTCCAGTTTTCTATCCCAAATTTACCAGTCATGTCAGGAGATGAGTGATGGCGCAGTATAAGACTAGGAGAACATGCTCACGGAGTTCCCCGCACATAGAAGAAACTAAATCAGCACTAATCCAGTAGCACTCCCTGTCCAATATAAGTCATTATAAATTACTTACGAGTATCACTATTATCCCTCTTTTTTGCAATATCCATCTGTGAAGTTGTATTCTAGTTTATTAAACTTAATCACCTCTTGTTGGAAGTTAGATTAAAATTTTAGTGCTATAAATATTGCTGCCATGAACATTTCTTTATTTCCTTAGCATAACTCCCCCAAAAGAGAGTTAGTAATTTACATGTAATTTACATGTTTTCTCTGTATGTAGCTAAATTGCTTTCAAAAGGGTTGACTAATTTCCATTCCCATCTGCAGTGTGTAAAATGTGCTTCTGACCCTGGAAGCCTTAGGTTTTCACCTTTATTTGATAATCTTTGCTAATTTGATAAGTGAACCACATTTTATACTTAATTTACAATTCCTTGATTATTAGTAAGGTTGGAAAATTTTCATTGCTAATTAGTCATTTGTATTTTCTTTTCCATAAATTATCTGTGTGTCCAGTGCTCACAGATCTGCTGGCATCATTCACCTCTGTCTTTTTAAGCCAAACATTCAATTTCCCTCTTATCTAGAGGGTAATTCCAGGGAGAAAAGGGCCTGGGGGAAATACTAGTGGATATTTTGGGTTTTTTTTTAAATATTTTTTTTACTTTCTGTCTTTTAACTTATTTTTTCTATAGTGTTTCATATTCTATTAATGGCTCATAATACACCTAATATAGCATTATAAGAGTGCTGACTATGTGTCAGGTATCATGCTAAAAGCTCTGTGTATGTAGATTAACACGTTGGATGCACACAACCCTATAAGCTAGCTACTATTTTTACAGCCATTTCCATAAGAGGAGGCTGAAGAAAAAAGACATTATCTATTTCGCCCAAGGTAAACAGATAACAAACAACTGAGCTGGAATCTCAACTCTACCCCTTCCATGCCAGCATTTATGAGCTTATCCACTAATCCACTCAATACAATATTGTAGTTAACCCTAGAGGATCATGGACTTAATTTTTTCAACAAATCATCCTTAGTGAATAATGTGTCTACAACATTAAAAATGGCAAGGATTCTCCCTTATTCTGATATGGTTTTGATAATAAAATGATTATTTAAAAAATAAAACAGCCTTATTTTTTTTCTGATTATAAAGTATGTATTTTGATGTTTAAAAAATTCAGGGAGTGCAAATAAAATAAAACAAAATAAAAATTAGATAATTTCATCCTCCAGAGGTAAAAAAAAAACACAGTGTAAAAATATGAGAGTAATTTAAAATTCTGTTTTTACATTGTTACAAATAAATCTGATGGGATGAGTGAGGGGACTAAAAGCATACAGTTCTACTTCTTTTAGAAGACTCAACACCATCCTTTGACTGTACATGTTACACTATAACATTTACATGTTACCAAAGAAACATGTATGGGGGAAATTTGATTATTTAGATACAACCATTTTAATTCAATTATAGACTGGAGATATAACCTAATTAAAGAGAAGAAACAAAGCATTTAAAAACAGCCCAGATAATCTAGAATATTTGTGTTGTTTCTTCTACTCTATTTCCTCTTCTATTTGAAACACTAATGTTCCATTTATATTAACAAGAAAGAACTTACCACACACTTAAATTAATCAAACTTATGTAGTAAGTTACGGGTGAATATAATTTAGGTGTATACTGTATCCCCAAAGCTATGCTGTTAAAACCTGATGACTTCCATTTTTTTCAGAGTTCTTAAAATTATGGCAAATATTTACTATCAATTAAGATTGATTTTTAGTTAATGGGGCCGTTCAAAGAATACAGTCCAAAAACTAAAGGGAAAACAGCCCTCTTTTTAAATGTCACATTTATTTAATTTTTAAAAGTTTAAAATTTTAAAGCCTAAAATAATCTTTATTTCAAAACTTTTTAAAACTAAACATTGATCATTCCTCAGAAGTCATTAATTATCTCATGCTTTAATTGTCAGTGGTACAAAGTAAGAATTGATCCTAATATATTTTTTCTGGTCTTAAATTAATACCTATTTTAGCGGCTTCAAACTACTATGAACAATTATACCTCACAATGTAGGAGCATAATATATTCAAGTAAAGACAAGCACCATATCTTTATCTTCATGTGTAAGGATGCACCTTGCTTCTAGTAGACGTGCAACCAAGAATTGTTGTGTTTTCTATTTAATGGTAAATATATTAGGTATGGGACATTTTCTGTTTTCATCTCAGTGTGTCACTAATTTCTCTTTCACTGAGTGTTTAAAATGCACAGCCTTAAGAAAGACAAACAAAAAGATCAATTACTCTGACAACAAATGATTCCTCTGTACTTGATCAATGTAGACTCCCTTGATTAAAAAATCAAAAATTTGATTGAATTTAAACTGTAGTCTTTTTTCTTTCTTTCTCTGTTTCTAATTTCTCTACCCCCTACCCAGTGTGGTAAGCACTGAGCTACAGTAGACATGAATGAACAAAGGGAAGAACTAAGTTATATCCTAATTTCACCACTCACTAGCATGTAACTGTGAGCAAACTACCAACTTGCAAAATTAATGCCTCGTAACACCACCTAACAAAATCATACTATTGTCTAACATAATAATATTTAATAACTGTCAGTCCTTGTCTATTCATAGGTCTCTGTAATTTTTTTCAATATTATTTTTAATTATTCAAGGTAATCAAAGATGTGTCTTTCAAAAATAGACTTCCACCAAAAATAGGAAAATTCTAAAAATGTCAGTTGGAGAAACCCAAAAAGATAAAAATTTTGGAAAAGGTTGAAGATGAGTTGAAATGCTTCAAAATAGATGACATGATGATGAGATACTATGTGACAGTGAGCAAATCCCACCTTTTCTATTTCTGGTTTCGTTCCAGCCCAGCCAGGGAATACAAGGGAATCAATAGCTAATGTGATCTCATACTCCCTAGCTCTGTTCCTGGGCCTGAGGTTTCTTTGTTATGCCTTTTGTTTCTGAGAGAAACTAAGTGGGCCCTAGCCAGTTTTAGGCTAGCCTGTAACATGGTGTGGGGAGAGGCTCATCCCAGCCCTGAGTATTCTGGATCAGCTGTGGTAGCACTCTCTATGCCAGAGCCTGAGCCATGATGATAGCAACCATGCCCAGCCTATACTCTAGAATAATCAAAGATGGGGTTGTGCATACTTTATTCTTTCTCTGCCCATTTGTTCTCTGTTACATGTACACTGTGTGTTGCTTAGTGGTGATATTGGAATCAAGTAGCACAAATCCTCCAAATCGTTGTTGAATGTGTGTGTGTGTGTGTGTGTGTGTGTGTGTGTGTTTTACTAATTGACAAACTAAATTAATGAATTTTTCTTTAAAAATAATAAAACCAGAAAATTTAAGCAGAAGCATATGTTCTGAAACTATTAAAGCCAGTTATCAAACTAAATCTATGCTTCATTTGGTCTAAGTCCTAAATAACCCACAGATGATATGCTTGGAGAGCTTTGGGAGAGAAGGAAAACCTGGAGTCTTGAGTAAAAACTCCAGATATTCACATATCTCATTTGCTCTCCTCCTAGTTACACTGAAGCTTGAACCGTTACTATCACCATGGGAAAGCATTTGGTCCCTCAAAATGGAATTCTGTCACATGCCCTTTCCAGCCTTTCCATGCTCAAAGACTGAAAACCCATCAAAGTCCAATGGGATTGATCTCTCCTCCATGAAGTCTTCCATAATTTTCTCAACTGGAATTTTCTCTTCCATCTGGGGACTTATCAAAACATATTACCAATATCTGTTGTGGAATACTTTATACTCTATTAAAGTAACATTAACCTTTCCGGGTGCATTAACAGTCTCTCAATCCCTACTAGGTATGGAGTTCAGCTGAAAATATGAGAATACCCTACCAACAGTTCTGAAACAAGAAGGGCTTCTTCCCACCAAATAGTAATTTCAGAAGTAGGTGGTTGCTGGGATCTCTCCTGATCTTCCTTGCTTTCTCAGCCACTAGATGGGGGAGCAACCCTAAAGCACCACATTCTCTTGCAATTGTGTACATAAGTGAAAAGCAGGCGACAGCATGAAGAGAGTCTCCTTGACTCCTTCCCTCCTTCTTATATCTCATTGGCCAGTGGAGGTCATATCTACCTCTAGAACAGGTTCTGGGTCTTCTTACCTTCAGATCAAACTATCTGAACCAAATCAGGGTTCTGGTGGGAAAGAAGAGGGTCAGGGGTAGGATACTTTGGGGTAGGCAATATACTGTGTTTAATTTAAATGAGCATATATAGTACTTAGATGATAATTTTGACCATTTGACCAAAACTGAGATTCAAATATAATAAGTAACTTGCCCTAGACTATACAACTGGGTAGGAGTAGAGAAAGATTAAATCCAAGTCTCTCTCTACATAGTTTAACTCTTAATATTAAGTACTAAGAGTTTATTATTTCCCCTTTTGAGTGTTAAATAATTTAACCGAAGTGGGTATGTTTGCTTCAGCTTTGTATGTGTGCATATTTATTGTATAAATTAAAAATACCTCCCTGAACTCTAGTCAGTAAGGTATTAATTTCCATAAATATGTTGAAAGGCTTAAGCAGAATTTACAATAGAAAGAGGAGTGGAACATCGGGAAATAGAATTGTTTATGAGGTAGATAAGGAGCAGTGGGACTTAACTGTATTTTAAAATACAAGGCCAGCTACTAGTTCCATGGCAAGAAAATTATTACTATTAATAATGAATGACAATACACTAGCAATTCCTGCAATTCACACAAATAGTATTCTCTATTAGCCTAATGATGTAGGAAATGGGATATTATTTATTTTAATTTTGCCGTTGTTGACTTCTACATTTTACTAGAAATGTATTTCACAGGTTTCATGATCACTCATGATAACTAAAAGATAGCAATGTATATGTAAAGCAGAGGGTGACAGAGACCTTTCACAGTAGAATATTTTTGAGGTATACTTGTTTTGCTTATGCTAATGTTAAAATGAGTTTGCTCTCCCTAAGCACATTCCAGTTGGTCTAAATACAGTAGAGTCCCTGAAGGAAAGTAGTATTTTTTTTTTAATGTTCATTTATTTTTGAGAGAGTGTGAGCAGGGCAGGGGAGACAGGGACAGTGGAATCCGTGCCTATAGCACCAAGCAGGGCTCAGATTCACGAACCATGAGATTACAACCGGACCCGAAGTTGATCTCTCAACCTACTGAGCCAACCTGGTGCCCCAGGAAGCCAGTATTAAACGGACTATCCTTTGTATAGTTTTAGACTTCTTGCATCGACTGTTTAATTTTGCAAGTTTTAGGCGAGGACAAGCAATTCTGTGCATTAAAATATTATGTTCAAAACTGGCACTTTTTTAATAACTGCAAGCATTCACCCAATAATTATTTGTGCACTTTTTATATTTTCTAAATAAGATGTCTCTCTGTTGAGTGTACGCTTACAACATAGACTGCCATCATTAGAATTAATTAAATATCAAGAAAAAACACTGTGTATTCACAAAGAACCACTGTTATTTTGGACTGCCATAAGGTCTCATGTTGAAAGCTAGGATTTATGTAGAATTTCATTTAGAAATATATCTATAATCACTGTTATCCTACCTTCAGACTGAGCATAAGGCTTCAGACTGCAATATCTTACACCCGCACATTACAGCTGCCGTAGTTCTCCCATCTCTTTTTTATTCTCTTCTTACCTTTAATTAAAATGCATTAAAGAAAGAAAAAAGAAACAAATGGTTGTAGAAAGTAGCATTTAAATGGAAACGATTGCTCTAAATGTTGCTGTTTAGGAAATATATGGCGTGGTGTGCAGTTTTGCAAGGCATCAAAGAGTATACATGAGATAACATAAGTATTATTTATGAGGATGTTGGATGGAGCAAAAACACCATTCCTGTGCTCTGACTTCCAGATGGAACTCCTCAGACTAAGTACTGAAGCATCTTCTGAATTTTTCACTTTTCAAATTCAGTTGTGTTTTCATAAAATTTAAAAACGCGTATAACTATGTTAGTTTTCTGTTGCTGCTGTAAGCAGTTGCCACCAATTTAGTAGTTTGAACAATATGGATTTGCTATCTTACACTTCTAGACATCAAAGTCTGAGCTGGGTCCCTGTGAGCTAAAGTCAAGGTGTCAGAGAATTTCATTCCTTTCTGGAGACTCCAGGGAGGAAAATATTCCCTTGACTTTTCCAGCTTCTAGAAGCTTTCCTTATTCCTTGGCTCATAGGTTCCTGATGTCTTCAAAGCCAGCAATGGCCAGTCGTGTCTTTCTCATATCCTGTCACTCACATTGACTCTTCTGCCTTCCTCCTCTGCATTTAAGGAAGGACCTTGGGGGTTAACAACAGGCCCACCTGGATAATCCGGGTGCTCTCTCTATTTTAAAATCAGCAGATTAATTTAATTTCATCTGCTACCTTAATTCCCATTACCATGTAATTTAATATATTCAAAGTTTGTAAGGATTAGGGATTCAGAGTTTGTAGGGACATATTTAAAAACATTTTTTTTTAATGTTTATTTATTTTTGAGAGAGAGAAAGAGAAAGACAAAGCACCAGCAGGGGAGGGGCAGAGAGAGAGGGAGACACAGAATTCGAAGCAGGCTCCAGGTTCTGAGCTGTCAGCATAGAGCCCGACACGGGGCTCAAACTCACAAACCATGAGATCATGACCTGAGCCAAAGTCGGGCGCTTAACTGACTGAGCCATTCAGGTGCCCCTAGGACAGGGACATATTTTAGAGGTGATTGTTCTGCCAACTACAAACACATAAAGATAAACCCCACTCTGATACATTTAGAAACGGAAGTATTCAGTAATCAAACATTTTTACTCCTAGATGTAGACATATTTACAGATCTATAGATGATGAATTTTTGAGCATATATGTGACCTGTGGTATACAAAGGAATCTCACTTTGTATTATAGATGTATCGTGATACTACAAATATCCCTAAATAAAACAAATCGCATGCTACATGCACAAGAATAAATGTAAGCTCTTCGGCCTCACTGCCCTAGATTTTGCCTTATTCCAACCTACTTTTTATAATGAGAGGTTGATCAGAAACCTGTGTTCCAAAAAGCACAGGCGTACTACCACATTTGCACACACGCAAACCCACTTGCAGATACACATCCACACGCCTCATCAGGTTTCTGAATCAATCCTGTCCAAGGGAGGGAAAGCATTTTCATCCTGATTTCCAGGGGTTAAAGCTTTTAGTTGCCGTGGCTAAATCCACTCCCATGTTGTTTCCCAGATTGAAGCCATTTTAATCCCAGCGATGCCTGATTCTGATAAGGTTATGGTTATACCGACACATCAAAGACTAAGAACCCTATCTCCTTTCCCTGTAGGCAGACACCATGGGTCCTGGTTCAGATTCAAGTGCAGGCTCACAATCTGAGGATCTCGTACTTGTGTCAAACTCTGTACCATGGGATCCGACGGACTCTTCTGGACTTGAAGATTTCTTGCCTCTCTGAGAGCTAGACTCATGTGCTCCTGCCCCTAAGCTCACAAACTGGGTCTCTGTTCCCTGTGAATATAATTCTCTAATGTTAATGCCCAGTTTGGAGTATAAAATATCACCAAGGGGACACCCAGTCACTTTTCCCGATCTTCCTTCGGAGGACAATTGGTGAGAATTTCTACTTAAAGGAGCTTGGAATGGCAGGCTCATAAAAGGGGGCTTAGGGACCTCCTTTAATGCTGAATTTGTCTTAACAAGCACATTTTTTTTTTCATTTCCATTATTTGAGTTGACTTGGGAATGAGGCTGAAGCCAAAGGAACCTCCTTCCCTGTTACTGTCTCTGCCTGCTTGCACCAGGTGCCAGCCATTGGACTACACTGCTTCTTGCCTCTTTTGATTCATGGGGAGCATCTTATCTCTTAGACTTTAGGGCATTCTAAAAATATTGAGCATCTACTTATTATTATTCAGATATAATTGACATGTAACATGTTTGTTTCAGGTATGCAGCATAATGACTCAATATTTGTATATATTGTGGAATGATCATCACATGTCTACTTAACACCTACATTGTTCATCCTACCCGTATTGAGAATCTTGATTATAACAACAACAATAACAGTGTTTCAAATAGAACTGGTTCTATGTGTGCTAAGAAGCTACCCTAGCAGTTGACCTATGAGGTCGCCTTTAATCCTCACAAACCCCATGAGATATGTATTGTTTTTACTTCAATGTTATAAGAGATTTAGAAAGATTAATCTCAGTGTGGTTTTGATTTGTATTTTCCTGATGAGGAGTGACATTGAGCATCTTTTCATGTGCCTGTTGGCCATCTGGATGTCTTCTTTAGGGAAGTGTCTATTCATGTCTTCTGCCCATTTCTTCACTGGATTATTTGTTTTTCGGGTGTGGAGTTTGGTGAGTTCTTTATAGATTTTGGATACTAGCCCTTTGTCCGATAGGTCATTTGCAAATATCTTTTCCCATTCTGCCTTTTAGTTTTATTGATTGTTTCCTGTCTCACATTCAGGTCCTTTATCCATTTTGAGTTTATTTTTGTGAATGGTGTAAGAAAGTGGTCTAGTTTCATTCTTTTGCATATTGCTGTCCAGTATCACCCCATGCCAGTCAGAGTGGCTAAAATGAACAAATCAGGAGACTATAGATGCTGGAGAGGATGTGGAGAAACGGGAACCCTCTTGCACTATTGGTGGGAATGTAAACTGGTGCAGCCACTCTGGAAAACAGTGTGGAGGTTCCTCAAAAAAATTAAAAATAGATCTACCTTATGACCCAGCAATAGCACTGCTAGGAATTTACCCAAGGGATACAGGAGTGCTGATACGTAGGGGCACTTGTACCCCAATGTTTATAGCAGCACTCTCAACAATAGCCAAATTATGGAAAGAGCCTAAATATCCATCAACTGATGAATGGGTAAAGAAATTGTGGTTTATATACACAATGGAATACTACGTGGCAATGAGAAAGAATGAAATCTGGCCTTTTGTAGCTACATGGATGGAACTGGAGAGTGTTATGCTAAGTGAAATAAGTCATACAGAGAAAGACAGATACCATATGTTTTCACTCTTATGTGGATCCTGAGAAACAACAGAACACCATGGGAGAGGGGAAGAAAAAAAAAAAAAAGAGATTAGAGAGGGAGGGAGCCAAAGCATAAGAGACTCTTAAAACCTGAGAATAAAGTGGGGGTTGATGGGGGGTGGGAGGTAGGGGAGGGTGGGTGATGGGCATTGAGGAGGGCACCTGTTGGGATGAGCACTGGGTATTATATGGAAACCAATTTGACAATAAATTTCATATTTAAAAAAAGATTAAGTAATTCTTTTCAAATTGTCCAATTAACTTTGCTCAGCAAATGATAGATTTGGTGTTTGAGATAAGATCATAAGATTCTAGAACCAAGTTCTAAATTGGTTGCAATACTGTCTTCTGTGCCAGCTCAGTGACAGTCCCTTGGGAATTAACCAGCCAACTCCTGGGAATCAACATGGGACAGTATCTGAATTATTTGAAGAAACACAATGTGTATAAGAATTCTTAAAAGGATTCACCTAAAACCCAGGCATGGGTACTAGCTTAGTCATTTCACTTCTCTGGACTTTTCTTTGGGGGCAGGGGGATTGAACCTCTTGATATTTGAAGTTTTCTTGAGCATTAATATTTTATAATGTAACAAATCTTTTTGATCAACACATAGTGCTAAATTTTTCTCTTCTATAAAGGTAGTACTTATATTTTTAGAGTGTAAGGTTTAAAAGAGACACTCCTGTGCCCCCAGTGTAGTTGTGACCATGAAGCATTAAGCCTGTAGCCTTCCCTGTATTGTGTTGGAGGTACGTTATGTGTAGCTCCCACAGATCCTTGTAGAACTAAGCAGACCAAGGAAATCTGTATTTATGTGAGACTGATTTCTTCTTTGGCCCATGGATGTCTGCTTTAGTATCTTGTAACCATGTCTCGTATTTTGTTTCTAGGAGGATTCTAGAATCTTCACTGAATGTTTCATATATTCCATTTAGAGTGTAAGATCTCACATACTCAACTTAATGTCAGGTCTGGCTACTGAGAAGAAAATCACATTTATTACACAATGAGTTTTGTTCTCCTAGATAATGGAAAAGGAGTTACACTGGCAGAATTCACTCTGGTTTAACACGCTTGCCTTAAAATAGCTGAAGAATGTTTAACTGCTAAGGCAGCTAACTTCGCCAAAGTTTTATTCTTCTGAGAATCTAAGTCACTGCAATAAATATTTACTAAACACATATTATATGCCAGGCTAAACTCTTATCAAATGGGATACATGATGTGTGTACAAAAGAGAAAAAGGTCCCCGCCTAACAGGCTTCAAGTCCGAGGGCAGTGCTGTGCACCGAGGCAGCGTCACCTAAAGGTTGTTACAGGGTTGCATATGCAGGAAGGAATCAATTCCAAGGTCTTTCTCTTCCTTCTACCTGCTTCTCCTTCAAGTTCTACTGGATTTCCTAACTTACCTTTTTGTGTGTTTTTATCATCAGTCACCCATCACTAAATGGTAAGCTCAAAGAAGGAAGGGAATTTTTATGTGTTGGTCACTGCTACATCTTCATAACCCAGGACAGCCCTTGGCACTTAGTAGACGCTCCAGAACTATTTGTTGAATGGATGAGCAAATGAACTCAGCCTCTTCATCCACTCCTGGCTGCTTTCCTCCTTGGCTCCTGTGTCATGCTTTGGTCAGTTCCTATGGCCCAGGCCTTACTGGTTGGTGCTCAGTAAAGTTTAGGATTATGTAACTTTAGCTCTCATACGTTTTACTTCTTCATCTGTAAAGCAAAGACAATAAAAGCTTTATTAGTTGTCTACTGCTGTATAATACATGACCTCACAATTTAGTGGCTTAAATGAACAAACAATAAAATAACAAAAACCTATGATTTTGCATAAATTTTATGGGTCATGAAACGTGAGGGGGGGTTGCTTAGCTGGTTACTAGAACCATGGTGTAGCAGTCAAGGTCTCTCACGAGGTTGCAGTCAAGAAATTGGTTAGAGCTGCAGTCATCTGGAGGCTGGCCTGGGGTTGGAGGACTCTTCTCTCACGTGCTTGGCAAGTTAGTGCAGGTTGTGGACGGGAAGCCTCAGTTCCTCCATATGTGTTCCTCTTCGTAGAACTGCCTGAGTGTTCTAATGACATGGCAGCCAGCTTCTGTCTGGAAGTGATCCAGGAGTAGGCAAGACAGAAGCCGTGTGGCTTGTATGATCTAGCCTGGGAAGTCATACACCATCATTTCTATATCCTACTGGTTACACAGGTTGCACAAAGACACAGACACCAGGGGGTGAGGATCAATGGGTATCATCTTCTAGTTTGGCTCTCAGAGATAATTAGTAGGAAGATTGCCTGTATTTATATAAATCATAAATGTAAAGTACCTGGCATGGTGCGGAGCACACAGTAGGCAATTAGAAGATCATTAGCTCCACTTAGACACTCATGCGTTGTAGAACTGTCTTTCATAGTTCTGGAAGATTATCTCTCAGTGCTATCTCTAAAAGTCTGAATTCATCTATAGAATTCATATTGCTTTCTCATTCACTTGTTCATTCATTCATTCATTCATTCATTCAAGTTTGCTGTCTTCACATCCTGTGGAATTATCCTGATATCCGCCTAAAGTATAAATTCTTGGCACCAACCACGTAGTGAAATAATGACCCCCAAGTTGCTGGCCTATTACCAGAGTGTCAGAATGCTCTATTTCTTGGTGCTGTGTGCAATGATATTATCTTCTAGATTTCCAGAGTACCCCAGGGTCCAGACAGGGTCTGTCCATGGGCTACTGTCCATGGAGAAGTTGGCCGCCTTCTCCAACCTACTCTGACAACTGTGACTCTTGCATCATTGCCTTCCATGCCTCCAACATTCTGACATACAGAAAGACATCGTGCCCTCAGCTGGGATGTAGGAGAAGCAGTGTGCTAAAGACCACACAGGTCTAGGCATGACTAGTATAAAGCTATGCAAAATAAAAGCAATAAGGAAGCCAATGACAAGAAATCTTTGACAGAGGACTGAAGACCAACGTGGGAACATAGAAAAAGAATATCCTTCTAAAACAAACTTCTATCAAACCTGAGATCAATTCGTAGGAAAAGAAGGAACTTTGTAAACCTCACTCCTCTTGACTCTTTACATATTATAAGCTGTTTATGAGACACTTTCCTGTAAGCATTCTTTTGCACATCTGAAGAAACAAATCCTAAGCTTCCCTTGAAGCCAGCACCTGTTCAATTCTGTGTTGCCAGCATGGGTGCCACAGGAGTAAAGGCCTCACTCCAGGGAGTTAGCAGAAGATTAAACTTCAGCCAGAATGTTGGGAGAAGCTGGTATGCTGAGTCAATACCAAGTACTGGCTTTAATTTGATGTTTTCCACGCACGATCAAAATTGTGGTTTTTTCTAACTGGAGAGCCATTGCCTCCTCTGCCATCTTTCATGGGTTCCCTGTGGAGTGTGTGTTATGCTCTGATATTTGAAATTGATCACGCGGCTTCTATTTCAAGGGTGATAATAAACCTGGTGCAAAAGCTGGGGTTAGCGAAGGTGACTATTAACCTTTCTTCTAATATGGTCGATTTATTTTGCCTTGTGGCACAAACTGATTCCCAGTATGATCTGCTGGTAACTTCACTTTAAATATCACCTATCGATGAAGCATGCAGAAGCGAAAGAAAAATTCTTATCTGAATTTTTTTGTAGGGGGAACTGAAAGAAGTCATCACTCGTTCTTCCCTGATTATTATTACAAATTTTGCCATTAAGGAATTTCTAAGTAAATAAATACAGACCTTTTATTATTAGCCACGTAGGGACTAACATGTAAAAACTATCTCATTTCTCATTTACTTTCGAAAGTGAAGATCAAGATGCTAAAAAACCTGAAGCCATTTTAATATCTAAATGATTCTTGCCATTGTGTGATGAAAAGAACTTAAGTTTTGGAAATAGATGAGCCAGATTTACTGTCCTGTCTTGGGCAAGTAACTTAATTTCATCCTCAGTTTCTCCATCTGCCAAAAGAATTAAGAATTCCTGCCCTTTGATTCTGTAAAGTTTCAATTAACATCTCCAGCAGCTAGAAGAATCCTAGGTAGATGTGGAGTAAAATACAAAACGCCTTCTCTCTCTGAGTGGTCCTTACTAACATACTTAAAGTTTTTAAAAATTCTTCTCGCTTTTGGGTCTAAAGAACCTCAAGTTTTATTCTCTACAACGGATTTGCTTCAAATACTGCATTGGCAAGATGACAGATGAGTAACCTACTATCTAGTTGGGAACTCTCTGAACTTCTTATTGTCATCCAAAACTGTAGATGTAACTTAGATTGCATTTTGGCATTAATAAAAATATATACAACCATTGCCCTTTATCTGGCAGTTTTACCAGATGCTTTGTGACCAGTTGACTTATCTGAAGTAGAAGTCCAAGTCAATTTCATTTTTCAGTGAAAAAGGTTTGATTTTCAAAGTGATTAGTCAGCTGGAAAAATTATGAAACACAAGACTTGGGTAAGAAAGAGATTGGATCCTTCTCATAAATTCCCTGTTGCCAACAAAATCGACATGTATGTGATATTAGAACTATGTTTTGATACACGTTACCTGTTATCAGTCATTATATACATGGTTCTCTGTCTCCAAAATTAGGATTAAAAATGCATCAAACTGGGACCCGATGGGAACATGACACCCTAGGTTAGCTTGTCCTTAGAGTTAACTAAGGGGAATTTTGGTTTTCAGGGGTTGAGGATAAGTATGCACTGAGATAACTTAGAGCAACATTGCAGAAGTGGGCATATGCTGGATCAGTACAGTTTTGTCCAAGTAGAAGCCCAAACCTCTTATGTCTTGCTATTGTGCTCTTTTGGGGTTGGGAGGAAGAGACATGATTCTTTGAAGAATTTTAAAAATAATGTTGAAAACAACTCGAAGCTTCAGGAGACTCAGGGATGTGGTAATAATGGTCCCTCCAGGATGAAGCAGTGAAAGCTGAATCTTTTCCTGAAAGCAACTGAGATGAGTAACAGTGGTAAAAAGATTCAAGCTTCTGAATGCTTAGTTAAGTTGAAAACATGCAAGACAGACCCCGATGAGGTTTTTATTGAAAAATCTCTCTTGTGCTGCAGAAAATAATACATATTCAGGGCTGTGGCAGATATATGTTGTATCTGGAAATATCCTGATGTGTTTAATGCAAATTCCTAAAATAATATATTCCAAGCATTATATGTATCTCGTCCATGGTAGGTATTTGGATCAAGCAGTGAAACAGAAGTCCTGCATTGTTCATTATACGAAACCTAATTTTAACAGTAAATGAGGAAAAACAGCTAATGGACATAACTCAGTAAATTGTCATTTTACGCTAATCCTTTGTCATCAGTCTCCTGAGTTTGGTGTGCTTATGGGTGGTTAGAAGGGAGTAGAAAACCATGACCCTCCTTGTGGACCTGCCTGAGGGTCCTGGCCCAGAACTGGTGCAGGTTTGACTTTCCACCATATTCACTTGCTCAGCTGAATCCATGATATTCCCTTCTCCCTAGGCTGTCTGTCTTTCAGAGAGAGTCTGAAGCACTTTTTCTTTCTACATATAAAATTTTATGACTCAGAAATAACTTTAAAGTATAGAGACAGTTTGTGTGTTAAAGGGATGGCTTTAGGTGGGGGCGCTACAGGCAGATCTAGCAAAATGTTTATATATCCTAAAATAGGATTTTTTTATTAGAAATTGGTTTGACACCTTAAAAGTCCGGGTACATGGGGCACCTGCGTGGCTCAGTTGATTAAGCGTCCGACTCTGGGCTTCGGCTCAGGTCGTGATCTCACGGTTCCTGAGATTAAGCCCTGCGTTGGGCTCTGTGCTGACAGTGTAGAGCCTGCTTGGGATTGTCTCTGTCTCTCCCTCTCTCTCTGCCGCTTCCCCACTTGTGTACATGTTCACTTTCTCTCTCTCTCTCTCTCAAAATAAACAAACATTAAAAAAAGTCCGGGTGTTACAAACTCGTGGTTGGGACTGCTAGAGATAGGCCAATTTTGTTACCTTGGCCTTGGTTCCAGTCAGAACATAGGTAGGTTTTTTTATTGCTTAAACATTTCACAATTCTGTACGAGTTAAGAGCAGAGACTCATCAATTTTATATGAACCAGATACAACTCTGACTCTGGTTCTGCCACTTACTCTGTGACCTCTGACACCTTCCCTCTGTAAGCCTTTGGTCCCTTACCTGGCATATGAAGTTATATGCAGTTATAATAGCACCTATTCCTCAAGTTTTGGGGATTAGGTTAGACTTGTTGCTCGTGCGGTGCAGAGCACAGTGATGTGTGCATATTAAGTTTGCAGAACATATTAGCTTTTCTACTATCATCCTCGGTAGATGTTGGTTTTACTCCTTTCTTTCCTGAAGGACTCTGAGCAGTATTCTCGCCTTCTTGTCAATACTTTACTCTGTGCAAACTGCTCTTGCAGGTCCTTGTGGGAACCCGAGACCTGAGATCTATGGTTCCTGGAGCTTCCTCTCTAGTGGAGGTAGAGATGCATGAAACAATTGCGAAAAGCAATGTGGATGATAACTGTTAGAGCGGAGACACGAAACTCTTAACTTCGGGAGTATGGGAGGAAGGCCCAGGTGTGTTATTTGGAGGTCCAGTGCAAAACAAAAATGTTAAGCCCTTTGTTCAAACTTTAAGATGGCAGCAGCAGGGCGTCAAAGCAGGTGCAGGCCGTTTCTGAGCACAGAGCCCCATGTGGCTGCTAGAGGTCACGCACCCATTGGCTCGTCCGGACTGGATGGCCGTACTCACTGCACACAGGAAAATTAGAGAAGGTTTGCCGTTGGGAGATCTAGGAGCTGACGGTACCCTGAAGGATGGAAAGAACTTTGAAATAATGAGAACAGTCCAGACAAAAGAGAAAACTTGTATCAAGTACCCGTAGGATTGTTGTTTTTGTTTTTAAGTGAGACTTATTAGGGCAAAGTGATTTGGCAATCAGGGAGTGAGGGGAGATGGGGAGACAGTAGGCCTAAGTATGAGGCGTCCACTAAAACGAAGCAAGCCAAGGGCTTTGAGAATAGAAACAAGATCAGATCAAGGTGGAAACATGGCTCTGGTGGCAGAGAGACAAAAGGACTGGACTTCATGAAGGAAGCATGGGCAGCAGGAACTTTCCTGGTGAAAGCAATGTATTCTTTGCAGGGGAGCTGCAATGCTTTTTTTCTATTTCTCTGCCATCTGATGTCTGCTTTCCTCTCCCCCCACCCCACAAGAAGCTACACTCTGTTTCTGTTTTGAAGATGTCTTCAATTATACAATGCCAGCCAAAGAGAAACATAATGGAATTTTAACCAGTTTGCTTTTTTTCTCTGAGGACAGCATTTCAGCAACATCTCCATTCTGGTTATAGAAAGAGAGCTTGAAGACACCCAAATGTGCATTAAAAACCTATCACCTTTTCTTGGCCTTTCAAGCAGAATTGTATTCCAGAAACACCATGTCATCTTGTATTCCAGGCAGTGCTTTTAAAGACAACATGGGTGAAACCCTTGCCCTATTCATCACCGAATGGAAGTGCAAGTCTGTGCACGTTCTGTGTGTCTGTCTCTCGTCCTGACAAACTGTCTTCAACGGTGGGAAAGTAAAACCTTCTTCCTTCCTTTTCTGTTTTTCTTATAATAACTCAGCCTTGAATCAGAGGTGTATGTTCAGCCTCCCAAAAGTGCTTCTGTCATGGAAAGGAGTTCCTTTTGTTAGCTAATTTATCATGTCTTAAAGAAAGCTAAAATGTTCAGGATGACAAGGATAGAATCAGCCATCGTCTGAAAGTGGAGAAGGTACAGAGGGAACTGTATGTCAGTATCTGTAAGAGGCAGGGGATAGCATTTTATCAGTATTGCGGATTCCAACAAGATGGGAGAAAAGGATGAATATATTTTAATACCAATAGAAAGCATTAAAACTAAATAAAAATTTTAAGGAACTCTCCTTAAGGTAAAATTTCAAAAATATTTTTCTTTTGCTCCTCCACTAAATTTTATTATCTCTGTTACATGAGGCAAATGACTTAAGTCTCTCCAAGCCTCAGATTCCTTACCTGTGAAAAGAATGGATGCTTGCTAAGATCGCTTCACGACTACAACATCAGCATTAACATTCTCTGGCTGGGCGAATCTATTCCTCAGGTGCTTACCTGAGTTGGTAAGATGGGAGGGTCCACATTCCTGCCCAAATACGTGCCCACGAAATTCCCATACCTTTGAGTATGGCATTTACATTTCTATTATCTTTCTCCATCAAGGGTAGTTACCCTTGTTATTTTCTCCAGAATACTGTGCAGATTACAGGTGGTAATTAACATTCCTCTAACCATGTGTAACCAGTGTAGGCCTGAGTCAGAAGCTGCTGGTCAAGCTCAATCAGACACGAAGAGGGGCACATTCAGAGACGACATGAAACACGTGCATTTCCAGATCTCTAAGAATGGGGCTGGGCGGCCTTTTAAATTGTAGAGTTTCCTCTGTAGACCTTTTAGAGTTCTAACCAAGATTTTAATAGTTTTCTCATTTTAGTTGCTTTTTAAAAAATATGACCATTCACTTCTTGCATTTCTTATGTCACACACGCGCGCGCGCACACACACACACACACACACACACAGAATGTCTCATATTTGCAGTGAAATGATTTTGCCATTCGAAATACACATGGCAATAGTAGCTAAGCAGAGTGGCCCCTGGGAAATCTCTACTATCTGGAGTCTGGATTGTGAAAGGGAGCTACATCAAAACCTTATATTGTGCCAGGTAGTGAAATGAATAATGTGGCAGGGAATTTCAAATGGTCCAGGAAGCAAAACCTTCTCTGGGGACCACAGGTGGGGTAGGTGTGAGCTGTGAGAACGTGTGTGAATGTGAGAGAGCTGTAGGCATTTGCTGCTTTTCTGGAGAAAGGTCATGGGGTAAGAAGTGAGTGTCTCTTCAGAGCACTTTCTATCCAGCAGTTTTTAGGAAATACCTCCCAGAAGGTGCCAGAAGTAACTCCCAACTCCTGTCATGGAGCTATGGGAAAGGAGCAATGAATTCATCGTTAAAGGGCAAGAATGCTATAACTAGTTGTTTAAAAATGCTAATAACCATGATGTCAATGATTCCTTTTCTTTAGATATTCTGATCATTGTAAGATGGGAGTTCAGGTAGCTACTGACAAACAATAATAATAGAAGCACGTATCAGTAATGCGCCTTGCAGTCCACACTCACGTGAATTACTTCCCCTCATTTAATGGATATTCCAAGAGGTTTAGTGATTTTCCTGAAGTCAGTTAGATAGAGGCAGAGCTAATGGATCCTGTGGGTTGGACTAGAAGAGTCTTACTGTTTGCAAAATGTGGCACTTTACGTTTCAGATAAGTGTGGTTTTCCTAGGGGACTCGTCTTTCCATTTTCTTTAAACCCTTGCTTCGCTGTTTCTGTATTATCCTTCTTAAAAATAGTGCATGTCTCAGGGTGCCTGGGTGGCTCAGTCAGTTAAACATCTGCCTCCTAATTTCAGCTCTGGTCCTGATCTCGCAGTTCATGAGGTTGAACCCCGCGTCAGGCTCTGCACTGATAGTGCGGAGCCTGCTTGAGATTCTCTCTCTCTCTCTCTCTCTCTCTCAAAACAAATTAATAAACATTAAAAAATAGCACATGTCTCTTTTAATACGTTTTAATAAGAAATTATGCACAAATCTGAATACAATGAAGAGAAATTTGTCTTTGGAATTTCCCTTAAAGATAATAATACATTTGAATTTGCAGTTTTTTAAATTTTGTCTCTTACTATTTCTACTATGGCTATGTAGTATCTGCCCCCCCCACCAAAAAAAGAAAAAAGAAATGCAAGAATCTTTTCACTTCAAGAATTTGCAGCAGAAGGGATAAAATGGTTCAATCCAAAGAATCACTGATGTTTAATGAACTAAGGTAAATGCACAAAACATGAGTCATGAGCTTTACTTCTAACTCCATTATCGTTTCAACATGGGAATCGTATTTTTACTAGAGTCATTGGATAAATGTGAATTAAAGAAGCATCAAAGTGTTTAAAGTTTGTGTTGTGTTTTTTTCTATTTTTTTATTTGAGTATAGTCAGCACACAATGTTACATTAACTTCGGGTGTGCAACTGATTTGACAAGTTTGCACTCCTGATTTTTAAGAATCTCCTATAATCTGCATCTTCCTTCCTATTGAAAATTTGTATTCATTTGAAAAGCATGAGCTACCTAGGCTACTTCTCTCCTTTTACCTTTACCATCTTGCTATAAAAGGGTCACTTTCTCACAGTTTATCTCTCTCTTTTGCAATTTGTTTCCAAGACTGAGGCGAGTTCAGTGTGCTAACGAACCTCTGTGGGCACGCGAGGCTGCAGGCGCTGGCCGAGCCAGAAAAGTGCCGGCTCCCTCTTTATTGGCATGTTGCAGCTAATAGATGCTCCTCGGATTTCTTGCTCCTTTTCCAATACAGCACTTTATAATCCTTTCAATTTCATGAACTGTTGGGGCTCATTCATTCTTGGAGTGGAGAGAGCTCAGACACAGGCGCATATTATGTCAGTGGTCAAGTCCAAGGAGGAAGTCTTAGAAGAAACCATTTTGAATCGATCTCTTTCTTTTGCGGTCACTATGGCCGTGTTACACCAAAGAGAAAAAAAAAAACAATTTAATCTATTAATAAATTTCAAACATGCAAAAGAACTTCGGTGATAGGAAAAGAACTCAGTCCTGGGTCTACTGTTTACGAACCCTGTGACCAGGACCAGACGTTAAAACCTCTCTGAACCACAGCTTTCTTTTGTATGAAATGGAAAGCAACAAGAATTCCTCAGCAAGATTATATAATAATTACTTAAAATAACACATGTAAAATGTGAGGGACATATTAAAGTCTTGGGATCTTATTGAAGTATCAGATTATTATTAGACTTTTTGAAAAATGGCCATTAAGGGGCACCTGGGTGGGTCAGTCGGTTGTGTCTGACTACGGCTCAGGTCATGATCTCATAGTCTGTGAGTTCGAGCCCCATGTCGGGCTTTGTGCTGACACCCCTGAGCCTGGAGCCTGCTTCGGATTCTGTGTCTCCCTCTCTCTCTGTTCCTTCCCCACTCATGCTCTCTGTCTCTTAAAATAAACGTTAAAAAAATTTTTTAAGGAAAAAAGTGGCCATTAAGAAATTTTTTTTATTATTTTACTATTATTATTTTGTTATTTTCATCTTACTGCTGTTTTAAACTATGCAGCTTTGACATCATCTAAACAGTTTCAAAACAAAGCTATAAGAAGATACACATTCTGCAAAAATAACGTTAATGGCAGGTTGTCTTTATAAATGCCATTTCTTTCTGTCTCAGGTAGTTTCTTTTTTATGTTGCTTAAATGATTGCTTTAAAAAAAAAAAAAACAAAAGCCCAGCAAATAGGCTTGTATTGGTTTTCCACGCACAGACATCTGAAGAGAATTAATTAGTACTCCTCATTTTCACACACTTTAAGTGCTCAAACTGAACTTTGTTTAACCCATAGAAGTCCAGCTTAGTTCCCAAGCACATTTGATCATTTGAATTGTATATACAGATTAGAGCATTTGTTTCCCACTCCTGTGAACATTAAAATAAAGAAAAAGGGGAGAGGGAGTGGGAGAGGGAGAGAGAGAGAGAGAGAGAAAGAGAAAGAAAGAGAGAGAGAGGTGGATGGAGAGGGGAAGAAAGGCATTCTTGGAACCAAATAAAATCGTTAATGTTAATTTACTCTGGACAGGTCTCATGTCGGGGGAGAGTGGAAGATAGAAGGAAACAAGAGGAAAAGCAGAGGCCATAAGTTAGATTGTCATTTTTCAATCAGCGTAAAACACAGTATTTGAATGCTAAGATATGCTATCATGTGACACCACAGTCAAAGTCTTTGTGGAGCTCTCCTTACAGCCATGAAATGTTAATGTATAGAGAAAAGTAATGTAGAAAAAGGAAGGTGCTACCCAAAACCCATCTTCCTTATAAAAACATCACTTTTAGGGAAGTCTACATGACAACCAATATAAAAACATCCGGAGGCAGGGGGTTAAATGAACATTTCTTATTTTAGTCCAAATACATGGCATCCTGCAGTCATCTAAAAGTGTACATTGATGAAAATTTTGCAGCACAGAAAGGATATTTCCTCTTTAGAAGGAAGCATATTCTTTATTTTTAGACGCCCAGGCTGCAGAACTGGTTTATGATCAGGGTTTGGAAAAGCTCATCAGGAGACGGTCTCATCAGGTTACTACGCCTCGGTCTGGCACAAAGCAGTGTCAAGGCTATATCCTAAGATTAATAAGATTCTCCCAGAATTGCAGGACTGAAAACTGGAGAGACCACATTAATTGGGTGTACCCTATCCATGAGGCATGACATCCTCGCAGCTCTTCAAGTTTGGGGGATCCGTCTTGGATGTCAGGGGAGGACCGAGAGCACACGCTGAGCAGAGCAGAGGGGGACTTTCAGGGGTTCGTGTCGAATATCTGCCATGCGAGAGCACAGCCCCACACAGGGTGTGGGATTCTTTCAGGGATTTTAAACAATGTGCAAGACTTCCTAAATGCCCAATTTACTACTGAAGAACGATTTGGCTTCTGGAAGTAATTTAGTTGGTAAATAGGGGATGATCCTCGGGATATAGGTAGTCTATAATTTGGGGCTAGACTCCATGGCCCAACATAGCAATTCCTCTGTAGTTTATAATTTTTGCTTCCAGTCTTGAACTGGATAGAGTACAAATGTAAGAAAGCAAATGACTGCTTTTTCTTTCTAACCGTCTAAATACTTCATCTGGATTTGGGTAACTTTTTGAATTTTCATTGTTTTAGGAAAGACTATTAATCTTAAGTTATTTTTTCTTCTGTATGTCACTCATCAGATTGGCACAAAGAATTTCCATATTTTTCATATCATTTTATAAATTTATCATATGTGTGCATGTATATGCATTCACATGAATTATTTATATTTGTTTATTAGTCACTGTTGTAATATAATATTTGCACTTTAAAAAGAAACTTTCTATGTGGGCAGTATCATATTAAGTCTGAAGTTATATACCCTCCATGAACAATGTTTCAGTTTTTGGTAAAGAGAATATGGAAAAAAGTCAAGTGAATCTTCAATAGGTACAATAGTATTGTACTTATGAACACAAAAAGACTTCATAAAATCAACACTGGCTCAGAGGGCAGAAGGTTGTGTTAATACTATTCATATTCTTATGTAACTTACTGAAAACTTTTTATCATGATGTTAAGTACCCATACAGTTGTAAAGCATCAAATCCTTAGAAAATGCTAAATTACAGAATAATAATAACCCACAAAAAATTATGTATTATTTGAGGTTTGGAACTGAAATGAAATGTAAAATTTTTAACAACCACCTACAAATTTTCAAAGCTGCCACACAATTGTAAAGTGAGATGAACTGTCTGAAAAGAAATAAAAAATGAAAGACAAAACTAAGGCAGGTATGTTCTCCGAGAAAACAATTAAAGGTAAAACTGCTATTTTTTATACAAAAACTGACCTCTTATTTTCGGTACAGCATAAATGGCTTGTAGAATATAGTGACTGTCGCTCTCCTGCACCACACACACACACACACACACACACACACACACACACACACACACATTTCCTCCAGAAATGCATGGGGCTGTGAAGATTTTTCTTAATTGATGTGAAGAAGCTAAAACAACTAGAATCCACAGCCTGTCTCCATTTATGTATAAACCTTACGTTTGGTGAAGTTAGCAGTTTTGTTGATCACGTCATCAGCATAATGAAACAGTTGGTTTATTGAGCACTTCAAGTAATGGAGCCATCATTAACTGTAGAAGGGAGGGTATATATAGATTACAGATTCCATTACTATTTATATTTGAGAACAACAAGTTTTTGTAAGTTATAGTTCTCATGGTAAATGTTACACCAAGTATAGTCTTAAAAATATTAATATGGCATAGTATTATGGTATTGAAGGGAAACACAGAATTTCATCAAAGTAATGCTTTTTATTTCAAGAATTCTGTCTCACCAAGATAACTTCTACAAGTCTTTAATGAAGGAAGCTTAGCATTTCCCTTGATAATTATCCATAGAGTCTAACAATAGCTCTGTTCAAGAGCTTTTGTTACATGTAATAAAAGAGTTACTCGAATTTTTACCAGTTTTGCCCAGAAGAGAAAGCATTGAATCCCATTCTTCAAACGCCTTAAGAGGCCTTCAGGTAAATATTTCTCTTGTGACAAATGTGAGGATAGTCTATGAACTTGATCTGGTGTTCACACAGGGATTCAATTCAAATGGGTTATGTTAGGTTATCGCAGTGGGGAAGGGAGGAGAATCCCACATAAATTACAAATCATGATCAAATTAGTCACATGTAACATGAAACAATTTGCCAGATGAAAAATGGACTGCCATCAGTATAGTTGTCTGGGTTATATATCAGTGTAAATAGAATTAAAACCAAGTATCTCTGTATTACTCCCCACTAACAGGGGAGCATTTACAGCTATAGGGCGTGGTTCCAAAGGCATTAAGATGTGATTTTATCCAGAGTTCCCAGGGACACCTGAGTGTTGTCAGGGCTTCATGTCTTCTCTGATGGGATACCTAAGTGGTACAAATGAAAGCAAAGTTAAAATGCCATTCAATTATTAACTACACTAAAGCACAAAACCTAGATGTTCGGTAAACTGAACTGAGCAGGTGGGTGGCTTAAATTAGACCCAAGTAAAATCTGTTCTTCCCCAGGAATGAATCGTACCACCAGATGGCCACAAGAAACTAAGGCAAGCACTGCTCACATGTGAAGAAAAAAAGAGGACAAAAGTAGATATCTGTTGGCTTTCTTGTCTAGCCAGCTTTATGGAGTAGGAAACCAATGAGACACGCTTATTTAATAAGTAAATGTGGCCAATCAGGCATTCCCTAACTCTGAACCAATGAGGTTAGTAATCCATCTACTTGTCGGAGAACAGAGAAAGTAGTGGATAGAGGGGCAGGAACCTTACCTCATCCCTTGAAGAACCATGGAGTGTTGGAGAATTCAGGTCCATTCTCTGTCACTAACTGTATGACACTCTGCAAAGACAGATGAAAGGGCCAGCCCCCCTGCGGGAGACCCAGGCACAGCCCCAAATGTTTTATGTCTTTTCTGCAACAGCTAAAGGCAGTAACAGGAAACTCCAGACAAGGACTCCCAGCCATCTCAGGAGACTCCCCAACAATGAAACACCAGGGCAATGATCTAGAGTTGGAATTCTTTGCTCTGTGTGTAGAAGTTCTACTAAATATAACAACTTCAACAGCATTTCCTGGTGCCATCTGCTAGATTGCATGTTCTTTGAAAGGAGGTTTTATTCCCTTTTTTTCACATTTTTTCCAGCTTTATTAAGGTATAACGGACACAATTACAAGATATTTAAAGTGCGCACTGAGATGATTTGATGTACGTGTACTTTGTGAAAGGATTTCCTCCTTCTAGGAATTATCTATCACTTACTATATTTATCTCTCTTTTTAATTATTTTTTGAGAGGAGAACATTTAAGTTCTATTCTTTTAGCACATTTCAAGTCTACAATACAGTGTTATCAACTCTAGTTACTTAAGGTTTACTCTGCGTCTTCAGCAACTGCCTGATTGCAGCTTTCAGTAAACAATCAGTAGTTGTTGAATGATTGTGTCGTGCGTGCGATCTTCATAATACCTCATTTCTACTTTCTTCTCCACACGTCTGAACCTCTACCTCCTACCTCACATTTCGTGTTTTCATAATACTAAATTGCTTGCCGTTATTGAGAAATGCTATGCTGTATCCTTTGATATGGTTTCTTCTGATCTAGATCTACCTGGATAACCTTTTATGCTCCCCTTCCTTCTGAGCCTGGATGATTTATTAGACCTTAACTCTGGCATCCTCCTTCCAGGAAACCCTCCTGAAAATCTAGGCTATGCTAAATCTGCCTGCACTGAGCTCCATTACACTCTGGGTTCCCTCTGTAGTAATGCCTTCTATGTTATATTGAAATGATCTGGTGTGGGGCGACTCCACAGCGCCCCCCCCCAACCTATGTTCACATTCCTTTAGGGGAAGACCCATATTTTATTCCACATTGAATCCCATCTCCAGGTAAGGTGACTAACAAATAAATGCTTCTTGGATGAACCTATTTTTAAACTTTATACTTCAAATAACAGAGATTTCAAGGGTATTAAACATTAAAGTGACATGGTCAATTCTGTGCTTTTAAATAACCACTTAGCAGCTTTATGGAGGTTGGATTGTAATAGAGCCTACTAAAGCCTAATAAGAAGATGAGACTCTACTATCAAGCAAGCAAGAGTTGCTGAACGAGGGCAGTGGCCAGTCTTTTTAAGAATCAGTAAGGGGTGGGGGAAATCAGGAGAAGCTGGTAAAATGGCACAAACTTTCAGCTCTAGGATGAATATGTTAGATCTGAGGATCTAATATATCACCTGATTACTACAGTTGGTACCACTGCATTGTACAATTGAAATTCACTAAGACACCAGAGCTTCAATATTCTCACCAAAACCAAAAGGGCATGGGATAAATATGTGGGGTGACGAATGCATTAAATAACTCATGGGGGGGTTATCCTTTCACAGTGTATATCAGATCATCACACTGTCGTTTAAAACGTCTTACAATTTTGTTTGTTAATTATGTCTCATTAAAGCTGAAAAAAAAGATCAGTAAGACAGGAAGGCCAAGCTGAAATGGTTCTAACAGGGAAGTTGAACCCAAATCAGAGAGGAATCTTAAGATGGCAAAGTTTTCTGACTTGATGAACTGAGTGGGCAGTAGAACCATCTACAAAAAGCAAAATGATGTATGATGAGGCCATTAGTGTGGTGCAATTCAGTATGCATAAACTTTGAGTTCTGTCAACCTCCCCTCTAAGTGAAAGAATGTTCTAGTTTGTTCGTTCCTATTCCTGCATTAGCTAATGTTGATTTTACTTATTTGTGCGTTCTGGAATGCTTACCAATAGTATGAAATGAGAATTTAAGTATTTTTTATTTTTTCTACCTGTATTCCTTTAATCTTTCATATTCATTCTGTGTAACTTGGAAAGCAACCAATATAGGAGAGAATATTTTTTATATATTTTACTGTCTTAAAAGATACTACGCTCTCTTAGTAATCAATTTTGCACATTTACTTCAATTGTGGGTATTGATTTATAAATTTTATGAACCCTTATCTCAATATCTACATAATTCCACATAATTTTTAATTGCTTCAGATGCCATCATTTAATTGAGCTTCATTCCATGACTAGATAATGGTTATTGAGAAAATCAGAATAAAAAACAAATATAAAATTCAAAACATTATGCTAATGTAATATGTTTTTTCCTGTGCAGAAACTTGGATATACACCAAAGGGAAAAAAAATCTAATAAAACATTTTATTTAAAGTGGAAGAAAAACTCTTAAATATTATCAGGATGATTGAAATTCTGGTCCGTATTAGACCTATTCTATTTACCATTAGAATCAAATTTTGAAAGGGGTAGTTTATGAATATGAAATTTCACGCTATAATCCATGAAGATTTCCTGAGTCTGCTGATATATGGAAATACAGTAATGAATAAGAGCATAGGATTTGAATTCAGAAATGCTTGCTCAAATATTTCCGTTCTGGGGGCACCTGGTTAAGCATCCAACTCTTGATTTTGGCTCAGGTCATGATCTCACAGTTCATGAGTTCAAGCCCCATGTTAGGCTCGGTGCTGATAGCAAGGAGCCTGCTTGGGATTTTTTCCTCTCTCTCTCTCTCCCTCTCTCTCCCTCTCTCTCTCTCTCTCAAAATAAACAAACATTAAAAAAAATTTCTTTCTGACAAGTTTCTTAACCTTTCTGAACTTCATTTTCTCCAACTGTAAAATGAGAAGAAAAGTTGAATTAGTTAAGACTTCATGGGATGAGGGTTTTAGAAATGCAATTCAAATTAGTGTTAGGTGCAAAAAAGGAATTTACGATCATGAGTTATTGAAAAGTGCTAAAGATGGTAAGTGCTAACTTACTCAAATGGCATCCATGTGCTCAAACAATAGCTCTTCCTCTGTTTCTTTACACCATTCATGACTATTTTCCCTAGGTTAGCTTCATTTCCGGTCAGTAGCCAGGTCTTATGAACATGGTTACAAAGTGGCTAGCTCATTTTTTTTTGGTACTATGAGCTATAACATCCCATAAAATTCCAGAACTGTCAGAGAAAAATATAGCAACTTTCCTACTCTTAAATTCCTAGAAACAGTTAGTCATGCTTTGATCATGTGACCAGCCTGAGCTAATTGTGGTTTCCAGGGAGGAGGACTTTGTCCAGGTCTTGGGTCCAAAGGGTCCAGCCTTTGGTCCAGGAAAGCAAGATCAATTCCACCCGATCACAGGGTTCCAGCAGAATTACTGCAGAATAAGGAAGGGATGCTCTCTCAAGGAGGGGATAATTGGAAAAAAACCCCACTTTCCATTATAATACATAAGGTAAATTAGATGATATAAAGAGAAATAAAAGACATAAGAAAACTCAATAGATGTGGATTTTTATTAATTATTGGAATAAAATGTTAATATAATCATGGACTAGCCTTAGTTTCTGCCTACAGACAAGAAGTCTGTTTATTCTTGACCAATTCTTGGGCCTTTATTTTACAGGTTAAAGATAAAGCTGAAAGATGTATTGTTGGAGAATTAAGGAGAAGAAATAGGGCTCATGTATTATACAGATATTTATTGAGTTCCTATGTTGTGTGAGACAGTTCTAGGTCCTGGTGAAACTAAACATATGAGGCCCCACTCTTGTGTACTTGTGCAAACAAAATCATTTCATACATGATCAGAAGTTCCTAGAAAAGTAATACAGAATAATGATGTTAAAAATTACCTGGGAATGAATTCTATTAGATTGGGTGATCTGAAGAGGCCTTGGCAAAAAGGAGATAAAACAATGATGTGAAACAGTCAGTACCTATTAGCTGGAACGTAGTGGATGAGAGGCAGAAAAATTGAGGTGACGGTGGAGAGAGAATAAGGTGCGTGTAGGTTATGATGAAGGATTTCAACTTTATTCATTTGAATCTAAGGGCAATCGAAGCCCCTGGAAGATGTTGAATAGGAACAAAATGTGATCTGCTTCAGGTTGCTAAGAAATCATGCTTTTGTTTTTTTAATGATTACTTATGGCAAATTTTTGCATCCCATGCTGTGATGAAAGTGACATGGAATATGAAGATCACAGTAGAGGTTAAAAGAAAAATGGATCAATACCAGGTATATTTTGGAGATAAAGTTGACAAAACTCAGCATGGGGTTAGATATGGAAACTGAAGCTAATTGAAGTGTCAACATTAGTTTCTAGGTTTTAGTCTTGAGCAACTGGGTGGATGGAAAGGTAAGAGCAGAAATAAATTAGGTGATAAAACCAACAAGAGTTTTCTTTGGGCTCTGCTAAATTTGGGTTCCTTGTTAGAGAAGGAGGTGGTGATGTCAAATAGGTGATCACATGATTCTGGAGACGTTGGGCTGAAAATATAGATGTGAAAGTCATGAACATATAGATGGTATTAAAACCTTAATATTAGATGAGATATCCTAGGGGAGAGGTTTGGATCCTGATATGTACAGGGCATAGCACCAAACTCTGAGATCCACATATTAAGGTGCTGAGCACAGAAGGAAAAGACAATGTAGACACTGAAATACATAGGTATCAGTGAAGTAAGAAAAAGAAAGCCATGAAATTGTGATGTTTTGGGGAACTTTTTAAAGAAAGGAGTGATGAATGATGTCACATATTTCTGAGAGAGAAAATTCAGCAGTGTTAGAGAATTGACCATTGGCTTGCATATCATGAAGGTCACTGGTGACCTGAACAAGAGTAGTTTCGGCAGATTGGTGGCAATGGAAGCCCAAATGGAGTGGGTTGTGAAGACAGTGTGGATGGAGACGAGGGGAACTAGGACAGTAGTTGTAGGGAGATACGGGTCTGTATGCCCAGAGAAGGGTTTTCTTAAGCCAGGAAATACTAAAGCAAGTGGATGGTAATAATCCACAAGAGAACGTAACACTGAAATGCAAAACACAAAACAAAACAAAGACAAGGAGAATTATTTGCAGGATAAAATCCTCAAAGTGGAAAAAGATGAGATTGAGGACACTGGCGAAGGACCTGCCTTTGATGGGAGCTGGAGTCCTTCATCTACTGTCACAGGAGAGAAGGGAAGGTGGGACATGTGGATAAAGATAGAAATGTTTCGATGGATTTGATGGTGGGAAAAAAAGTTGCCTTCCGAGAACTTCTGTTTTCCAACTAATATGTGAAAATGTCATTCACTGAAATCTTAATGAGGGGATATTAGAGGTAGCAGAGAAAGGAAAAGTCATAAAACTGCTCTTTCAAAGAGTGAACAAGGAGGCTGTACAAGGGAAGGTGCTGGGATTAGGGGCAGGTGGACTGTCAGGTGGCATCATGGTCATGGACCTAGACAGAGCTCAGGAAGTCAGTGTAAGATAGTTGGGTTTAAACCAAGTCTGGGATTTTGCTGGTAAAAACAATGTTGCCAAGGAGTAACAAGGAAGTCAAGGCTGTTTTCAAGGGATTAATTAGATTTATAGTCAATGTAAATTAAAACATGAAAGGAGAAAGGGTAGACACGGTGAGGATTATGGATGATTTACAAAGTGGTGGAGTCAATGAAAACCGAAAACTGTTGGCATGAAAGGAAATAGTAGGTTCTGAAGAACTAAGGAGGAGAAGATTAGAGTCGATGTGGGCTGGATTTGGTGAGTTTGGAGAGAGGAAGAAAAGTCTAGGTGACAGCACTATATGTGAGATTGGGGAAAACAATGATAAATAAGGATTTTAGGAGGGCTTGTGTATTATGAGGAAGGAAAGGAAATCTTCCTTGACATTCTTTTTGAGGCACCTCTTCAAAGATTTATGACTGCTTTACAGGTGTGTTTTGGAGTGGGATTGGCTTTTCTTTGAACATGACCCTGCTCTGAGAGTATGCCTGTCTGAACTACACAGGGGATTCTCACTCTTTATAATTGTCAGATCTTCATCCTATCTCCATAGCAGCGCAGGTGATCTTTTAGAAGAGAGGTCAGCAAACTATTCTGTACATGAAGTTTTACTGGAACACAGCCATATTCATTCATTTATGTGTCACCCATGGCTACTTTCACACCACAGCTGCAGAACTGAGCAGTGACAGTGGTGCCCACGTGAGAGAGTCCACTAAACCTGAAATATCTACTGTCTAGTTCTCACAGAAAATATGAGCCTATCTCTGAGAATAGATATGCATAGATCAAATCACGTGGCTCCCTCCAGTGACTTCAAATAAAACCCAAATTCGTTGGCCCAGCTGTCTCTCCATACTCACCTCCCTCCTCCAACTCTCCCTCCCAGCCGTAGTTGGAACTATGGAACTATGAATCCACAGTTCCATACCTGCCTTCTGTGCCTCAACTACAAGTGCCTTTCTGCCATGTGCCTCTGCCATAACTGGTTTCTGGGGCCAAGAACTCTCCCATCCTAGATCCTGGTGTGGCTGTCTCTTCTCACCATTCAAACTTCAACCTCTATGTCCCCTCCCAACAGAGAGTGATCTCTGGCACTGCATGTGATACTTTCCTTCAGAGTACTTACAACTATTGCGTACTTATTTGTTTGTTTGTATATTTTCTGCTTCTCTCCATGAGAATGTAGGTTCTGTTAGGATGGGGCCCATGTTTGTTGTGTTTTTTCACTGCTTGTAAGCCCCCATAGAACCTAGAGCCTGGCACAGAGGAGGTGGTCATCAATACTGGTTAAATGAAAGAAAGCAAGAATAAAAATAATAAAGTGCTAAGCACTTCAGAATACAGTAGTATGTATCTTTTTTTCATAATAGTGCTTCATCTTCTAAGGAGTTTGTCCTGACTGCCTTAACTTGGGGCTTCATATATTGTACACAGGCTTTGGAACCACCCTGAATTATAGCTCTGCCCATTCCCAGATGTCTGATCTTTGATAAAGTACTGAACCTATTTCAGTCTCTCCATTTGGAAAATATAAATAATATAGTAGCAATCCCAGAGCACTGTGAGAATTAAACAAATTTATGCATCCTAAAGGCTTCAAAGTAAACCCTTTAACTAAGGGCTTATGGTGACCCCTGAACAAGTAAGTGATGGCTGTTTTCATCACTTTCTTCTCTTTCTTCTCCTTCTCCTTCTCCTTTTCCTTCTCCTTCTCTTTCTCCCTCTTCTCCTCCCCCTCCCCATCCTCCTCTCCCTTTTCCTCCTCCCTTCCCCCTCCTTCCCCTCTCCTTTTCCTACTCTCTTTCCCCTCCCCCTCCCCCTGCTCCATCTTCTTTCTTTCTTTCTTTCTTTCTTTCTTTCTTTCTTTCTTTCTTTCTTTCTTTCTTTCTTTCCTTCTTTTTCTCCTCCTCCTCCTCCTCCTCCTTCATCATCATCATCATCAACAATATCCCCAGACCGACCAACTACTGCCAGGAAGTCATTGTCACATAAGAATGTGGAAGCGTCTTCCATGTCAAACTTCACATCATAAGGCTGAAGTGGGGTTTGCTCCGAGAAGGCACAGTGGTGCGTGATGATGATTTTCAGTCTTACCTGAGTGCTAAGAAGGATAACTTCAGCAGGATTTGGACATACCATTTTACTTACTTTGATCTTAAGTTCTTCATTTGTAAAATAGATTATTTCTGAGGTTTTTCCAGTTTTCAAAGTTTATGATTCTTTTGTAACCACAAATCCCCAATGTAATATAAACAGAGGAAAAGGCTAAAAATTAATTTCTTACATAATTTTCAACAACTTCTAACTTTTTAAAAGGTGTAAGACATGACACAGTTTTTATTTTCATCCCAATTTATATTATCAACAGTTTTGAGTGTCACAATTTTTTTTCCTGTAAATGAAGTGCAATCCTCCTCTATTTCATGAATTGGGAAAAGGATGTTAAATTACTTTTCCAAGGTTGTTATAAAATTTATTTAAGAAGACCTGGGATTTAAAAAAAAAGGCTGCTTATTCCAAGTTTCTTGTCAGTTCCCTGAGTTAGCTTTCATTGTCTCTGGCACCCACAGAACAGTTAACTTGGTAACACGCTCCTTTCAAAAAGTGTAATCCTGGATGAAATAACAATACATGACTCCGAAGAGGTTTCAAAGTACCAAGTATACTTTCTGGATTATAAACTCCTGGAAGAATTTACTTCATATAGACCACAAGATATATTCAAGTTAGCTAATAAAGAGCCAAAAGTTTTTTTTTTTTTTTTCACACCAGGAATTAAGTATCAAGGGGGAATTATAAAATGTAACCGTTGCAGAAACCTCTTACTTTGCATTCAATGGCTGTGGCTCCTTCCTGTGCAATTCATCATGTAGATAACGGTTTAAAGGGCTGTAAACACTTGTCCTAAGATAACTATTCTAGATTTTTTGGTTTTATTTTCCCATTTAGATTTCAATTAGCATGAAGAGAACAGACATTTGAAAACAGCTAGCAAGAGATCATTTTCATATGCCATAAATCACATATATAAAACTAGCATTTATCAAACATATTTGTGCTGTTAAAAGAAACTGCATCTAAAGAACAAAAAACTTAACTTTTGTCAGTTTCTTTTCAATTGCTAAAGAAAGGACTAAGAATAACAGATTAGATACAAATAGAGATGTAGGTAGCCGATAGATGAATTTGCCTCACAGCATAACTATGTGATCATGATGATAATGTGGATTATTTTTATGAGCTTTTCTCTCTTTTAATGAATATGAAAATATTAATCTTACAAATCCAGTGAGGTGTATTAGTATCATTTCCTGGCTCTTGTTAATTTTTGTCCCTTTGAAACTGGGAGGAGGAGTGGAGAAAATAGTAAATCCTCCTTGAAATGTACGTATCACTCATGTGCCTGAGATGCCAAGTCTTAAGGCCCAGGTAACTTATAGGAGTGTCATACTTGGTGTGACAACTGTCCACCTGAATGGAATCTCTATATCATTTATTTTTTTGGAAAATCAAATGAAATCAATTTAAAACAAAACAAAACAAAAACTACACTTTCCAATCTTGCAGCCATAATGTATCAAAGGGACATTTTCTTAGAAGAAAAGAAAAATCAATAGGCATATATTCTGCAGTATGTGAATCACAAAGCCCTGTATTTCCACAGTTTAACACCATCTCTCAATGTCCTACAATGGGTGTTTGTCATTGTCACAGTCAGGAGGCTCTTCAAATAGAGACATATTCCAGAATCCTCCAGGAGATAGATTTCAATAGCACTTTGAGCAATTTATGCAACCAGTTTCCCCACTTAGCTGGGAAAGAAGCCATCAACAGAGGGTCGCTAAAGGGGCTTCTGGGTCTTTGGTGGCCTAATTGACTTTCACTTTGCCCTACTGGAGAGTAAATCATGTCCTCACAAATGTCCTTACCTGTTTTCATTCCTCTCTCCTCTCTTCTTTGTCTGTTCTTTTCCTCCCTATCTTTGTAGTTCCCTTGCTTCTTACACTCACTCCTCGACCTCCCCAACCCACCTTTCTTGTTTGCAGTAGAAGATAAGAGGATATGATTTAGAAGTGGAAAATATGAATAGGCAGACATACCACTCAGATACTTTTCTTTTCTCCAACTTCTGACTGGATCATCTCTTTGAGGGTGTAATACATTCAGCAGAAGTTGTATGGTGATGCACAGTGTTAATAGGAACATTTTTGCTCCAGTCAAGTTCCTATCACGGTTTGGGGAATTTGTAAAATAAGGCTTATCTCCTGTTTGTTACTTTCCTAGAGAAAATCCACAGTTTACCTAACATGGTAAGATGAGAACTAAAAACACCAAATTATAACTTTTGTATATAAGCTCTGTGAGCTAATACGTGAAGGCAAAAATTTGAGTTAGGCTCCATATTGGAATATAAAAATCCAAGGGAAGAGAGATCACAAGACAATCCATTAGGAGCATAGGAAGAATATATTTTATTTGATAAATTTTACTTTCTGTTTTTGTATATGTTTAACGCACTTATTACACATGGAGGAATATGTATATATTTATACATATAAATATATGTATAAATTGACATTGTGCAATTGAAGCTTTGGAAGACCACAGAATAAGAGTGGTCTTCTGAACCTACAAGTTATTTTTAGCCATATTAAATAAATCCTCTGATAATTTTCTCTTTTTAAGACTTTTGAACAGTAAATGGCAATTTGGGGTAAGCTTAGGCTCTTTACAGTCTTGTTATCATTAATACTTGTCCTTAGTCAGTCTCCCTTCCAAAGCTATAGCTAGATCCCTACGTGTGATCATTGGTCATAGTGAGGTTAATAACTGAGCGCAAATGGCATTTTCATTTGTTTTAATCTAAGTTTATATCATTCTTCTCAGAGCTGGTTACCCCTGTGAGTGGCCACAACCTACTCGTCCTCACTACCTGAATTTCTGAATAATACTCATCTGGGAATCCAGGGATGGTGACCCTCTCAAGGTACGAAGCAAGAACTGTATGGGGAAAATAGACTATGAAGCATAAGGGTCTGTTTTACCTTTGTGTCAACAGGAAGACTGATATATATTTTTGTCTTAATTTCTTAATAAGATGAAAGATTTGGATTTTCAAAATTCTCTTCATATAAAGAATTACCACTGATTTCAAAACAATTTCTGCAATCACCATTATAATTCTTGGTAGAGCAGACAAAAAAATCTTAGCACAATAAATGCAATACCAAAGGGCAGTATTAGGAGAGAATATTACATATAACTAACACCAGGAAAATAGAAATTGTCAGCCAATGATGGGCAAGTTGAAAATATTAGTTTCACACCGCCACTTACTAGCTATGAGACCTGGGGTGAACTTCTTTTTTTTTTTTTTTTTTTAATTTATTTTTTAACGTCTTATTTATTTTTGAGACAGAGAGAGACAGAGCATGAACGGGGGAGGGGCAGAGAGAGAGGGAGACACAGAATCGGAAGCAGGCTCCAGGCTCTGAGCCATCTGCCCAGAGCCCGACGCGGGGCTCAAACTCACGGACCGCGAGATTGTGACCTGAGCTGACGTCGGACGCTTAACCGACTGAGCCACCCAGGCGCCCCTGGGGTGAACTTCTTAACCACATTTTTCTCATTTGAAAAACTTGGATAATTATTACCTATTAGCAGTAGGTGGATAAAAGCCTAAAATATATGTCACAATCGATAAAGTGTTGCTGCATTATTATTATGTTGGCAATGTAGGATTTGACCAAAATGACAAGTCTTTATCTAGCTTGTTTGATTGAAGTATAGATATATACTCCGATGTAGGCCCAGTTTTAACTCAAATATTTCACATACTCTACTTGGGCAGAAAGTGTCCATTTATTCTAATATCAGAAGAATTTTTGGTGCGTACAGAAATAGTTTCCATGGAATCTGCCAAGTCTAGGGGAGATAGAGGTATATGAACTTGAATATCTCATATTCCCTGACCAGCTAAAGGTATGAAGGCTATGCAGCCTCACATGACAAGGGTAACTGAGAAGGAATGCTTAAGAGATGACCAAATTTAAGCCAATTCAGGATGTGCACCAGAATGTGCTGTTTTGTCACAATGATTGTGGGCTTCAGAATTAGACCTAAGTGTGAATACCAGCTTACCCACCTGGAATGCCAGGAAAGTACTCATGTCAACAGGCCCCACACCATTTCAAAGCGATAATGGGAAGACCCCAGGAGATGATATCATTGAAGAAGGCTTAACACCTTCTTCAGTGCTGTTTAACAGTGGTTAGTTTTTCCTTCTTTCCTGTAGAAATGTTTGGGAACTACCGTGCAAGTTCATAAATAACACACTTCAGAAGAGTGAGGTGAAAATACAGATTGTGAAAATAAGCAAGTGTGCCTGGGGGATATGCCCATTTAGCAAAAAAACTCCTCGATAATTAGGGAGGAAATTAAAATTCCATATTTAGCTCACAGACATTAAAGAAAGATAAAGGTAGTATTGAGCAACCCTCAAAATGTGTCGTCTTTTCCTCATTTCCTACTCAAACTAATTACCAAGGACAACAGAGCCATTTTGTTAATTCACACTAATGATGAGGAGCCTCACTGTAAATTACCAAATATCCTAGATTAGTTACTAAATAAGTAAGTCCCATAAAAAATAAAACACAGCAGTGCTGAGATAGAGAAGGCAATATGTTCATTCTGTAATTGCGGCTGAATGTTAATTATTTCGGGTAATACTTTATTCCACATATGTGAATGTTCTTCAGTACATTTGAGGTAATATCAGTTGGTCTCACCATTTCCATATCTAACTGGGATCATTATCTAAATACTGAACAAGTCAACTAAGAAATTTGGATAATGAGTGATTCAATTCACATATGCCACATTCATATTCTAAAATGGTTTTCATTATAGTTTTATTTTTCTTGTAACTTTTGATTATTCCTTGAACACTAGAGTGCCACAATTACCAGTGGGTAAGGCCACGTGAGTTCAACAAGCTACAAAGCAGCCATGACATTATTAATTGGTTCTTGTAGACTGTGTTTTCAATCAATAATGGTTACAATAGCCGAGGCAGTCATGCGCTAATCTGCTGTGTCTATTAAAATGGCTGCAGTGAGTAGTTTAGCTGTCCTCAGACTGTTCAGGTTTATGTGAAAAGACATTTACTCTCCAGCAGTCCAAGGGTGGTTCAGAGAGGGTAGTCGGAAATGGAAGTCAAGTGTGTGCAAGAGAGCAAACCATTATTCTAGAACTCAGAGCACTCTAACACACCTAACAAGGTTATAATAGAAACACTTCATCCGTGTCTGATCCACTAACATGAACTTATTTGATAACAAATAACTTGTTCTTGAAGAGAGGGTCCAAAAGTTAACTTATATCTCACAGTACAACTAAATAAGAAAAGACTTACAAATCTCCCTCCGTAAATCCCCATGATTTCATGTTCCCTTTGGTCATATTGAGGAAAAGACAGAGCAGAAAAGATTTGCTCTTCTAATAGGCTACATAAACAGAAAGCCTATCAAATATATCAAGGAGATAGGTATGACAGAAAAAGTAATAGTTGCAGAAAATTATAGGGGTATCAGGAAAAGAGAAGTAGATTTAATAAAATCTTCTAATTGAAAAAATTATTACCTAGTCTTGTATAGCACATGAAATATGCTGTTCCTGTTATAAGGTTCCTGTTTTAAGGTCATCTGGTTTTGAAGAAAGTAAAACTTGACCTTCTGAGGGTATATATACTACTAGAGAGTGAAGGTAAGCAGATACTATCCATTTCTGAACACCTTATGTAGTTATTTCCCACTTCAAGATAAAATGGGCAGTTCCAAGGAGAGAAATGCATAACATCTGAAAGTATGGGGCCTGGAAAGCTTTGGTAGCCCTCCATAGGCCTATTGTATTTCACAGACAAGATAACATGCCATAACTAGTTGGCATTGACCACAAGAGCTGAAAAAGGGTGGACTGCTCTTGCTTTTTCCTACATGAACAACTTCCTATTGCAGTGACTTGTCTATACTGGGTACTGGAAAAGCGTCAGATATTGTACTTACTTTTTGTAGAAGGACCTTGATCCTACCCTCTGCCCTATTGATTTATTTTTAATGTATGGACCTCTTTCAAAATTGCATCACAAATTATCTTTACTTTTGGTTCTTGGCTCTGATTACAACCCTGAAGTTTATGCTCTCCAATTCTCATTAAGAATAGAGCTAGGGGGCGCCTGGGTGGCTCAGGCAGTTAAGTGACTTCGGCTCAGGTGATGACCTTACAGTTCATGGGTTCCAGCCCCGTGTCAGGCTCTGTGCTGACAGCTGGGAGCCTGGAGCCTGCTTCGGATTCTGTGTCTCCCTCTCTCTCTGCCCCTCCCCCACTCGTGCTCTGTCTCTCTCGCACAAGAATAAATAAACATTAAAAAATTTAAAAAAATATATAGAGCCTTAATTCATCCATACATCTGGATGTTCTAATTTTATTCTAAGGTCAAGCCTGACCATCAGAATCATGTGTTTATACTTTTTTTGTAGCCTCTCATAAAAGCACTCATAAAGCTTCAGTATTCTGTCATTGACAAATATTGAGAGTTGGTAGCTATTGAGAGTGGACCTGTGGATCATTATTTATTCAGTGTAGTGATAATGTTAAAGACATAACCTAGTCTATTACCAGAGATCACCTTAAAAAGAAGAGATATTTCCTACCGGTCCTTTTAGCTTCTGGCTCCCAAATGAAGAAACGCTATGATTCTCCTAAGCAATTAAAGTTTATTTATGATCTGAACAGTGTGTTCCATGTAAACCATGTCCCTCTTTGCTTTGACTCTCCATTAACTTAGAGACAGGATCTTGGCTTCTAGCAATTGTGTATCCACCAGCTAATACAAATAGATACATTTTGATGTATTTATTTTATTCCCAACTGTATTAGTTAGCTATTGCTGCATAACAAATTACCCAAAATGTTAGCGTTTAAAAGCAACAAACATTTATTTTCTCACAATTTCTGTGGATACAGCTTTGCTGGGTGCTTCTGCCCCAGGACCTCATAGTTTGTGATCAGATTTTGGCCTGGGCTGTATTCTCATCTGAAAGCTTGTCAAAAGGAAGATCTTCCAAACTCACTCACATGATTGCTGACAGGATTCAGCACATCACAGTTTGCTGGATTGTATTCCATAGTTGCTGGTTTGTGTTCCATAGTTTCTGACTGCTTGCCAAAGGGCCCTTTTCATAGGATGGCTCACTGCATGGCAGTTTGAGCAAGCAACTGAGAAAGCAATAGAGAGGGAATAGAATGTAAGTCAATGTCTTTTTGTAACCTGATCTTGGAAGTGATGTTCCATCACTGCTGGGGTATTCTGTTCATTTGATGGAGGTCACTAGGTCTAGCTTATATTCTAGGGAAGAGAACTGTACAAAAGCATGAATACGAAAAGGTGAGGGATTTGGGACCATTTTAGAAGCTATCTTTTTACTTTCTTATACATAGTTCACCTTTGCCTAAGTCTTCAGTTACTTTTATTCTTTATGTTACACATACTTCCATTACTTTACTTAAAATGCATACATATCATATGATAACATATGGTGTGTATTTTATCAATGTATAGTGTATGAGATTGTATACCCTTTGTCATTCACTTTAACAACCACAATAATTAGTTTATTAATCTATCTGCTATGGGTATAGATCTGTTTTGAGGACTAGGAATACAATAATTTACCAAAAAAAAGAAGAAAAAAGTCTTGCCTTTAAGAGCAGTTATGGGGATCCAGCTTAGTATACAATATTCTAACCGAAGAACATTTTTTTAAAGATAATTCCTCTTTATATATTTAGGGTAAACCCAATCTTGTCTTGGTATATTCTCTTTCCAAATATATATTGGATTTGATTTTCTAGTTTTTTAAATCTCTATTATTTTTAGGATTTTTACATATATTTTAAAGAGTAAAATTGATGTGTAGTATCCTTTTACATGCCTTATTTGGCTTTTGATATAAGGATTATACTTCTCTTGTGGAATAAGTTAGATATTCCCTCTTTTCTGACCATTAGAAAGAGTTTCTTAAATTAAAAAAAAAAAAAGAATAGTCTGCATTTTGAACATTTGGTAAAATTCATCTGTAAAACTCCTGGCTCTGCTGTTTTATTTCAGTATCTTTATTTTTATTTTTATTTAGCTGTTTTATTTGAAGATTTACAGACTAACTTCTCTAATACCTACAGATTACTTGAGCTTTTAACCCTCTTGAAATCATGTCTGCATGTATATATATTCTCCCTTACATTTTTTCTGTTTCATCTCAGATTCCAAAATTATAGGAACGTAGTTATTGGTAGTGTTCTCATTATCTTTTTAGTTTCTATTTGTAGTGTGGGCCCCTTTTCATTCATAATATTATGTATTTGTATCTTCTTTTGATGAAAATTGTCAGATTCATCTATTTTGTGGGATTTTTATTTTCATGTATTCCAATTCTGGAATTCTTGGATCCCTCATCTGATTTCCATGTCTCCACAATTCTAGTCTCTGGGCTGTGAATTCCAGGGCCCTGCAAGGCTCCAAATCTCCCTTTCTCCCTGGGTTTTGATTCCCTGATTAGTTTTGAATGAGATACTCCCTGCTATTATAGTATGGTTCCCTACATAGAATATACCAACCTCTCTTTATATGATGAGAAGATTTGGATATCACGTGATTTAAAATGGGGGAATCTTGGGGTTCCTGGGTGGCTCAGTTAGCTAAGTGTCCAGCTCTTGGTTTGGGCTCAGGTCATAGTCTCACAGTTTGTGAGGTCGAGTCATTTGTTGGTCTCCAAGCTGACAGTGTGGAGCCTGCTCAGGATTCTCTCTCTTTCTCTCTCCCTTTCCCCCACCCTCAATAAATAAATATTTAGAAAAAATAAAGTAGCTGAATCTTTAGTGTGTCCTAGTTATGGTTTCTTAAGCCAATTCTGTCTCAGTCAGAAAATCTACTCTCAGAATGGAACAAAGCACGTCTCTGTGTCCTGGGAGGTATTCCCCATCTCTTCTTGATTCCTCTGCACCTTGGGCCCTAACCCTGCCTCTGGTGCTTTAGATTCTGGGTGGTACCATCCCCTGTACCTAGTAGTGGTCAGACGTTTGGTGCGTCTCCCTTGCCTTTATCCACTTAGCCAGTATCCAGGCCTGGCCATCCCTGACATTGTCCACCTTAAAAACAATCCACCTTATTTGCTTTTCTGCCCTTAACTATTTGGGTCTTCAAGAGAAAGGGAAAATGTCTAGCCACTGCAAATGGATGCCTGGAAAGAGTTCTTCTGACCAAAAATAAAAACCTGAAGCTGAAGCTTAGGGATTGATTATACTTTATCCCTTTGTGTCAATTAGCTTTGAAAGATTTAGCAGCTGTGATGTCTCCACTTAAAACTCAGTTGAATTTCTATACAAAAAAAAAAAAGACCTCTTAAACTATCTTTTGAACTTTTATTAAACATTTTTTAAAGTTTATTTATTTATTTTGAGAGAGAGAGAAAGAGGGATAACAAGTGGGGTAGGGGCAGAGAGAGAGAATCCCAAGCAGGCTATGCACGGCCAGCACAGAGTCCAACAGGGACTCGAAATCTGGGCTCGAACTCATGAACCGTGAGATCATGGCCTGAGCCAAAATCAAGAGTTGGATGTTTTACTGAGCCACCCAGGTGCCCCTTTATTAAATATATTTTAAACTGATTTTTCTTTCCGCATTATCTACTTTCTGTGTAATCCATAACAATGTCTCTCACTCACATCGAAGAAATACGTGCCTAGTAGTGGATAAGCTGCTCTGGGTCTGTTTGCCCAGTATTCACTTACAATTTTCTAATGCCTGCACTTCATCTTGATATGGCTTGGTACCCATGTGACAACAAAAGTCAGGCTGTTTATTTCCTTGCCCTTGATGTTATTTTGCCCAATGCTGAAAATGAACCTAAAAATAAAAATTCACTAACAAAAGTGACTATGATGGTTTATTCTGTAATTTTTCCATTTTTCTTATTTTATAAATTGGCAGAGAATCTCATCAGTCAAAGCTTAGGGAAGAAAATTCTCCACTTCTTTTAAACTGTTTAATAAGGGCTGTGTAATTTTTAATCTTATAGATGGGGATCAGTGCTATAAGGAATAAGCAGATACTCTCCCTGAAGGAAATTGATATCAAATGAACCTCAAGAGTCATCTTTGGTTTGGTATTAATCATTGCTTAATTATCCCCTTCTTTGGTGCTCTTGGAATTTTTCAGAGACGGGACCACAATGCCAGAAAACATAGAAAGTGTCCTTTGTTCCTTGAATTAAGGGCTCTTCCGCTGTCTGTCTCTCCCGCTCATTTGTTACATCTAACAATCTGGAAGTGAATGTGCTTAATAGGCTTTGTCTGAGAAGAGCTTCATTTCTTTTTTGTGAAGGAAGCTATAGCCTTGGAATTGTCTCCTCATGCACTCCACCTTTTGACAGCACTGAGCCTTTATTTATGAAAGAAGTTTAATTAATGCCCTTGGATAAACTGTTAACCTTTGAAATGGTTTCCTGATGCATGGAGGCCCTTTCTCTTCTGCCAGGAATTGATTTTGGAAATGGCCCTGCCTCCTCGTGACTTATGATTCAGAGAGAGGAAGAGACCATGCAAAGTGCAACAAGGCGGGGATGAGAGCCCTGTGAGGTGTAGTGATGAAGGGTTTGCATCAGTATGTGTAAAATATAGATCATTGAAAATGTATGGAATCAACTTCAAAGAAAGATGATGGTTTTACAAAGAGACTGTAATATCGTGCCATTGAAACAAACTGTAACACTGAAAATATAAGGCAGTTTTCTGCCTTATAAAGCAAGGTTCTCAAATTTCGAGTAAAATCGTAAGAATTTTTTTTTTAAGAATGGCATAGATGATGGATAGACAGAAAGGGAAAGGAAAGACACAACTTTCAGGCTAGTAAATTTTATTGTATTTTCCTGGCACGTCGCCCAGAGACATTTGCAAAGAAAAAGATGCCAGAGTTATTCTTTAGAGGGTTAACTCATATTAATGTAGTTATTGTTCACCGTACACACAGATGTTTTTTAATTAAGTGCTATTTTAGGAAAGTAATTTCTCCAAAGCAGAAGCAATATTTGGGGGCAAAGTGTGTGAGAAGTGTTGCAGAAGTTTCCTCGTGTTTGTGGTAATCTAGTCGATAGTAACTCCTGGTAAAATTAAATTACTGTGGCCCCGCGTCCATTTCCCTGGTAGTACAGTCAGTGGAGACTTCACAGTTTTGTCATTCCAATTATGCCCTTCAGAAGAATACCATATTGGTTTGTTTGCACAGAAATTACAGAAAATACAATCTGCCACTGAGGAAAATAAATAAAACTATGTTCTCAGTTATGTTATTGCCACTTCAGTTTTAGACCCTCTCTTATAAAACCTATTTGTTTTCTGTACTAGGGATACAGATTGCTTATTAAATTAACAAGGGCCAAGCAATAAAGATCTGAGTAGAATAACAATTCGGACCCCACTGGACTATAAAATAATTCCATTTTTCTCAATCAAATTGTGTGTGTTAAGCTGCCTGTCGCCTGATGCTCAACACCACCACCTCACCTTTCCCCTACAGTCCTGGAATTTTCCAATTAGGAGATAGGATTGTGCTTGAGGCTATGTTATCTACACTCTTAGTCTTAGCCAGCATAGTACATTCTGTGGAGCGTGCTGAGAACAGGCTAGAAGTGAAAGAACATTCTTTTGACCAGGCCAGTGCCTCCCAGCCATGTCACTGCTCACTGATCAGGAGCACACAGAGCCCCCCGCTAATCCAGCCCCTCCTCCATGGCAAGGACCACTCTACCTGCTGCTTTCCCGGCACGTGTTCCCGGGGCAGGTGTGTGCAGCTGAGTGCCACCCGAGAGATGTAGGCTGGCCTTGGGTAGGTTGTAGAAGAAGAAAGAAAAGGCAGGATAAGTCATGAGTCATGAGGTCCTCCAAAGTGAGATGAGATAAGGAATGTCCAGGCTCTGGAGTTTTTCTGACTTGGTGACGGGAACCAATTTCCTGGAGGCATCTTCTCGTTTTAGAGTTCCTTCTGCCTTGTATCACCAGTGTTCAGGATCTTGGGATGACAGAGTGTCATACAGTCCAATTTCTGTTTTGCTCATGGGAAAAATTAGGGACCAGTGAGCAAAAGTAATTTTCCCAATGGTGCACAGCTTAAGAAACAGCCCAGTCCCTGCAAGCATCTGATTCTCCAAATTCTTAATCTGAAGTTTTTACTAGTGTGTAAAGGGAAATACAGTTTTGATGTGTAACTGAACTGAAACAGCCAGAAATGTAATCTTATTCTCTGCTTGGTAAGAGATGGTGATAGAAAGCGTTTGCTTCTGTCCAGCTTTTATTAAGCATTGAAAAAGGGTGTCACCATTGCCGTCATCTCTAATAACCCTGCTGCTTCCCTAGATTTTTTAGGAGAGTGGGAGGGCCGGAGGAATCTAAGTATTTTCTCTTCCCTGAATTCAACAATAAGACCAGGACTAAGTTCTCTATGATCTAAATTCTATTATCATTATTCGTTGACCTACCATGAAAAGTATTCATGAAAAGTATTCGAAGGGACAGGAAACATCATGTTCTGTCATCTCTGAACATTGTCTAACACTGGACTTCTGGACCAATTTTCATAATCTGTCTTTACCATCATCACTGTGAATTCTCAGGATCCGTGGTTCTTGAACTTCAGAGCACGTCAGATTGCTAATCCCCATTGCCAGAGCTTCTGATTCAGTCGTAGATGTGGAGTAGAGCCCATGAATGTGCATTTGTTTTTTTATTTAAATTCCAGTTAGTTAACATATAGTATAGTATTGGTTTCAGAAGTAGCATTTAGTGGTTCATCACTTACATATAACACCCAGTGCTCATCCCAACAAGTGCCCTCCTTAATGCCCATCACCCATTTTAGCCCATCCCCACACATACCTCCTCTCCAGCAACCCTCAGTTTGTTCTCTGTATGAGTCTCTTATGGTTTGCCTCCCTTTCTGTTCTAATTTTATTTTTCCTTCCCTTTCCCTATGTTCAACTGTTGCATTTCTTAAGTTCCACAGAAGAGTGAAATCATACGATATTTGTCTTTCTCTGTCTGACTTATTTCGATTAGCCTAATACACTCTAGTTCCATCCACATTGTTGCAAATGGCAAGATTGCATTCTTTTGGATTACCAAGTAATATTCCATTGTATACAAATACCACTTCCTCTTTATCCATTCATCCGTCGATGGACATTTGGGCTCTTCCCATACTTTGGCTATTGTTGACAGGGCTGCTATAAACACTGGGGTGCATGTGCCCCTTCGAATCAGCATTTTTATGTCCTTTGGATAAATACCTATTAGTTCAGTTGCTGGGCCGTAGGATATCTCTATTTTTAATTTTTTGATGAACTTCCTTACTGTTCTCCAGAGTGGCTGCACCAGTTTGCATTCCCACCAACAGTGTAACAACCTCTCTGCATCCTCACCAACATCTGTTGTTTCCCGAGTTGTTAATTTTAGCCCCATGAATGTGCATGTCTAGCAGCCTCACATACGATGCTACTGCTGCTGATCAGGGCACAACACTTGGAGAACCACCACAATAAAGAAACGTGAACATAAATTATAATAAAAATATTGAGAATCAGTTTTCGTACACAGACTATAGGTCACTGAAGCACACGTATTAAATTAGTAATACTTTATTATTAAGAAGAGAGAAGGAGATTGAAGTTGATTGTAGCGGAAAAAGATTTTATTTGTATTGGTCAAGTGTGGTCAAAAGAGAATAGATTAATATAATATTTGTGCAATTGAAAATAAATTATGTTTTTAAAATAGAAATAATATTTACTTTATGGTAAACAGATTATTAAATTTTTCCAATTTTGTGAGATCAATATCCTAATTTCTGTTTTTCTAGAAAATCATCCACCCTCACCCCCTCAGGAGGCTGGGTGCTCTTTTGTGGATCATTTGAATAGAATCTCTGGATGTGGGGGACACAAAACACAGTAGAGAATTGGGGTGAACAAAATAAAGTAGGGGAAAAAAGGAAACGCAAATGGAGGATTATGGAATTCTCAACTCTTTTCTCTGGACCTACTTCAGAATGCTTGCACACAAGTTGGTCCTCCTGCACCCTGTTCGCCCTGCGTTGCCTGTCATAGGAGATGGATAAGGACTTCTCAGCAGATTCCTGTCCGAAAGTCCTCTGGATACTGATGTTTGGACATACCTAGTGAAAAGCTAAACTGACCTGTGCTCTGGTGGTGCCAATAACTGACAAGTCGTCTCCTCCTAAACAGAGCTTCTTGGGGTTCCCTGGGTGGCTCATTCGGTGAAGCGTCCAACTCTTGGTTTCAGCTCAGGTCATGATCTCACAGTTCATGGATTCAAGCCCCTCACTGACACTGCAGAGCCTGCTTGGGATTCTCTGTCTCTCTCTCTCTCTCTCTCTCTCTCTCTGTCTCTGTCTCTTTCTCTTTCTGCCCCTCCCCTGCTCTCTCTTTCTCAAAATAAATTAATTAATTAAAAAAAACAGAGCTAATCAACAATTTTTTCAAGCCTTGCTCTTAGAAAATAAGTTTAGGGGACCCTCAGTGGCTCGCTCAGTTGAGTGTCTGACTTCAGCTCAGGTCATGATCTCGCAGTTCACGGGGTCGAGCCCCGCATCGGGCTGTGTGCTGACAGCTCAGAACCTGAGCCTGCTTCAGATTCTGTGTCTCCCTCTCTCTCTGCCCCTCCCCTGCTGGCACTGTTTCTCTCTCAAAAATAAATAAACATTAAAAAATTAAAAAAATAAGTTTATGGACAAAAATCACAAGACATTGAAAGAAAATGCAGAATTTGAGAGCTATAAAAGCAAAAGAAATAACAAATATACAGACACAGAGACACGTGTACACACACAAAAGGGAAATAAATCCTATAATCCGTATCCTCAAAGAGATTAGAGAAGACAGTGCTTCCACTAAATTATAAAATCCATACTTTTTTTTTTTTTTCAACGTTTATTTATTTTTGGGACAGAGAGAAACAGAGCATGAACGGGGGAGGGGCAGAGAGAGAGGGAGACACAGAATCGGAAACAGGCTCCAGGCTCTGAGCCATCAGCCCAGAGCCTGACGCGGGGCTCGAACTCACGGACCGTGAGATCGTGACCTGGCTGAAGTCGGACGCTTAACCGACTGCGCCACCCAGGCGCCCCTAAAATCCATACTTTTAAAGAGGCATAATTAGAGATCAAAAAATAGTGCTTGAAAGTTGATACATAAAAATTAATAAGTAGAAAAGCTCAGAAGCTAAAGAACAGAATAGTTCTAAGAATATGTAATAACAGTGATAAAAAAATTGAGAAAGAATATAGGATATTAGAGATTTAATCTGAAAAACAGTCATTCCAGAGACAGAAAACAGAATGGAGAAGAAAACTATATATTAAAAAAAATTTACAAAAGTATGTGCTAATTTTCTGGGACATTATTTAGTTCATCAGTGACTGATAGTACATTCTGTTGACTTAGCCAAAGTTGTGAAATACTTCATATCATGCTTCTTATAATAGGATGAAAGTAATATCAGCAGTTAAAAAGTCAAGTACCAGCCTACTAAGCATATTCTTTAGAGATATGGAGGTTTACCATCAGTGGACTGAGCTAAAGGAATTGAATGTCACTCTGGACAGTGAAACTAGAAAGTGAGAGAGGTGAAACAGAGAGAATACAGACTTTTCCTGTTACACGCCCTTTAGGTGTCTTTTTTTTTTTTTTTTCCTATTTAAGTTTTTATTATATGTATGTACCACTTAAAAATTAAAATTTATTGGAAAAGAAAATCAGTAAGCACACTTTTGAGAAACACACAAAAGAACATCTGACCGATGTTGAGGCATTCATAGTGGTTAAGAAGAAATTTTGACAGGTTGTGTCTCTCATTTCAATCCTTTTTCTCACATAATCGATGACTGCGTCTTTCCCATGCCTTCTTCCTGCCACAGTAGCAGACTAGGGAATTCTGCAGAGATTAGAAACATAGAGGCTACAGTTTTGGGGAATCAGGCACAAGAGGAGACCTACCCAAACAAGCCACTCTCCTGCTCACGTAGAAGAGGAGAGGTTTCTTTTATTCATCAGGCTATAAAATGTACAGACTACATTGGCAATTTTTATTGCATCGACAGTCTATTTTATGGGATTATTGTAACCCTAAATCAGCGAAAAAATATTCACATGAGAAGTCTTTAACCAGTAGTGCATCATGCTATTTAACAGAGCATTGCATGGTCATCAGGAGAGGGCACAGATAGTTTTGAAGGTAGACGAACCTGAGTCTCAGTGCTCTTTCAGCCAATTACTGGGATGGGACCTTGTAAATGCTTCTTAACCTCTTACACCTCATCTATAAAATGAGGACAGTAACAGTGGCCACCTGCTATGGCTGTCAAGTGAAATTCAAGTTCGGCAGGTGAAATTCTTAGTTTAGTGCTTAATGCTACATGGGAAATAGTAAACACACTTTAAATCATAGACTTAAACAGTGATGGCCATAGTATTCCTCATTATATTACTGAAAGAAGTAGGCTGGTAATAATGTGAAGAAAATTTACAATTATAATGGAAACAGTCCCCAAATCTAATTTTAGTGTTTGTGATAGTTTTGCCCCCCTAAAAACTGTTAGCTCCAAAATGGTAATTAGAATTAAGTACTTTAGCTTTAAGATCTTTAGTTTTTAGTTTAGTTTTAGTTTAAGGCACCTGGGATGGCTCATTAGATTAAGTATCCTACTCTTCATTTTTGCTCAGTTTTGATCAAGCAGTTCATGAATTTGAGCCCCCTGTCGGGCTCTGCACTGACAGCCTGGAGCCTGCTTGGGATTCTCTGTCTCCCTCTTTGTCCCTTCTCCGTGCTCTCTCTCTCTCAAAAGAAAGAAATAAACATAAAAAAAAAAAAGATCTTTGGTGTTAGTATTCTTCATTGGAGTGACAACACCAGATGAGAGATAAGAAAAAGAATAAAATGGGAAGATATTTTCAAAATTGGGACTCCATCAGTCCAATGGGTCAGGAGTTTATGTGTATTCCCTCATTCTAAATGAACAAACAACTGCAGGAGAAAGCTTCCTTGAGTTGTGCACAGTGGTGAAGACTGTGGTTCTAAGAACCTTTGAGAGCTGGGTGAGCTACACCTGAACTCTTATTTCTCTGGTGCAGCTACCAGAATAATAGAGTCCCAGAAGACAGACACTATGGACAAAACTTTGGGGTCTCAGCAAAAATAAAACTTTGGTCTTCCCTAAGTGTTCCCAGGTTTTATTTCCACAAAGAAGAAGAGATTAGGTATTTTAGGTAGGGAGATGGAAACTCTAGGGTTTTATCCTTCCTGCTGAATCAGCAGATCCTTTGCTTTCTGACCTTTAGGCAGTGGCGCAAGGCTCATCCATTTGCAAAGGTGTACAGCTGAAAAATAGAAAAGGGAGCTGTCCCTTGGGCTCTCTGCATAGGAAGGGAGTTTTTCATTGTGACCGTATCATTTGTTAATAATATGGGCTTGCTTCAATACGAACAAAGAGTTCATTATAAAAAATCAAAAAACTGAAAGACTTGAACATAAATATTATGCCCTTTTTAACTGACAGGTGAAATGAAGTAAAGAGAGACGAAGTGCAATCCCGCAGGTGACACGGGAAGTGGCAGAAACATACTTTGAAAGTTTTGATCTTGAAATCTCTGTCCGCAGTCACCTTCCACATCCAGAACCCCGTTTTCCTGTCTGGGTGCAACGTTGTGCTAATTTGCCTCTTTCAAGAAGGAATTTCTCTAAAGATGGGGGAATGGGAGTCCTCAGAGGATGCTGTCTTCCAAAACTCATGTCATGTAAGAGAAACTTCTGTGAAAGCCAGAAAGGAAATGAAACATGACTAATTAAGCATGTAACCTAACCAAGGAGATGTATAGCAGTTGTTGATGTCATAACCATCAGAGCCAATTTGTGAAGCGTCAAAATTTACATCACAGAGTTACAAGTGAGGCAACAGAAATACCTCTTGTGAGGTCATTGTGTTGTATTAAAGGCAGGTATATTCCCACCAAACTAGAATATAATTTCGATTTCTACCTAACATCCTGCACATGCAGAAAGCCTATGAAATGCTTTTCAAAAGAATAATTTAAATAGATATAGAAAATGAACACTTTCCCCAAAAAGCATGATGTTTATAGGTTCCAAAGGTATTCCCATAGTCTTACTATTAGAACATTTTTTAGATGACAAATTTATTTGTATGTATATATATATATATATGTTTATAATGACTATATATAATATGATTACATAAATATAGGATTATATATTATATATGCATACATATATACACATATGTGTGTTTGTTTCTCTGTCTAGATGCACTAAAATTAGAGACAGAACTGCATTTTCACAAAAAATTAGCTACTTTTCTAAATAAAGCTGGAATATTTCTAGGGGTAATTTCTTATATGTGAGATATTTGATCCCATCTGTCTGAATTCTACCTGTAGAATTTGCCCAGGACACCCGCTTTTCAACACACTAAGATCTATAGTAATGGTCATTATCTCTACAACTAATTCTACATTTCCTTCCCATGATCCTTCACCTAAATATTGTATAGAATAAAATGTTGTTTGCAACAACAGACTAAGAGAAGGCATTTTAAAGTCAAGTAAGAAGAGTATTATTGAACTGTTATGATATACTTTGCCTAAAAACTATTTAGGAGCTACTCAATAATGGGTATGCAGCTTCAGATTTAATAAACTATATTAGGGAACATCTCACGGAAAGCGGATGCAAGAAGGTTGAAATGACAAGGCATCAAATGGCATCATATCTTCCTCCATCATTGGGGAAGCAACAATAATGACTGAGATTCTCAGATGGTCAACCAACTACTGACTTTAGAAATCTCTGTATAAGAATAAAAATGCTTCCCCCCCCCCCCCCCGCCAAATCTATACATAGAAACTCTTTCAAAACATTTGCCCTTTTGCCCCAGGGACCAAATTATGGTCAGATTCAACAAATACCCAGGAGTTCCTAAAAAATAAAACTCAGGAACAACCTTGAAATGTAACATCTAAAAAGAGCGTGATTCCATCTTGCCGTGGTTTATCCTGGGCTCCTGTTCTTTGTTGTACCCACTCGACATTTCACTTCCTGCTCTGTCTGTGCCCTCAACTCCCTGCACACATCACACTACTCTTTCAGATTCCCTGATTCTATCTTACTTCCCTGGGGCGAGCTGGGAGTGGGGGAGAAATGGCAAATGGATTGTGAGCAGGACAAAAATGGCAATATGTAGAAGAATGGCCACATCTAATTTAATGTTATTTATACTGAAATGCTCACCCATACACGCAACTGCAAGTTTTATTTTATTTAATTTATTCATTCTATGGACAGAGAATCATTTTGACCGTCAGAGATCTGCAGGTGATGTTGATTTCAACCGCTATGGGCTCATCCCATCTAAAAAACTTCTTAACTTTATTCATAAAACTAATAATATGTATTTTTGTATTTTATAAAATGTTAATGTTTAGATGAAGCCACGCCTGTGGCTATTGTAATGTTCCCTAAATCTTCTGGTCCCATAACATAGTTTCTACTTCCCTGAACACTTAAGCTTTGAGTGTATGGACTCTGTTCATTATGTATCTTCTATCACAGCCTGTCGACATACTTGCTCTTCCTTAAATATGTACTTGAAGTGTACAATTCTCAGAATTCTAGCTCCAGCTGGCAGGCAAAGGGAATTTTGTATGAATACGTACTTTGAAACTAGGCACTGTACTATCACAGTGTCTCCAGAGATTTACTTGTGAGTAACACTTTATGACGTAAGGTTAGAAAGGTAAGATGAATTGTTGGATGATTTATTATTTTGCTAATTTATCTCCAGTTATGTATTTTTAAGTGTCCAAATAGCATTACTCTTGTGACTTGAAAAACCAGTGAGTGGTAAATAATATATTAGGAGCATTTGATAAATTAAAAAGATTCAAGTAGATGATAATTCTCTGAAAGCTCAATTTAATGGCTCTAGAGCACTTACTGTTGGATTAATCAGACAGCTTTAATCAGTATATTCAATATACGTTGTTTATTAACACATACTTCTTCAGGATTAACAGCACCCTTCACAGTTCATGCGTGCAACAACAGCATTTGCAGTCTTTCTGATCAATTTTATGTGTAACCTTTCCTTATAACCTATTGTCTCGTGTCAGAGTGCCAGTCCTGTCATTAATAGGAGTTAGTCAGGAATTCGAAATTAGAAAGAAATAGGTAACAATCTGCACATATTTTTACCTCGGCTTTTAACACATTTTATTAAAATTACAAATTTACATCCTATGCACTATAAAAGTATAAATGACAATCTACATTTCTCTTTCGTCCCAACACATTGGATGATATGCTTCTCAAAGGCAAGTACTATTTTTTTTTTTTAAAAATTTTTTTTTTTTCAACGTTTATTTATTTTTGGGACAGAGAGAGACAGAGCATGAACGGGCGAGGGGCAGAGAGAGAGGGAGACACAGAATTGGAAACAGGCTCCAGGCTCCGAGCCATCAGCCCAGAGCCTGACGCGGGGCTCGAACTCCCGGACCGCGAGATCGTGACCTGGCTGAAGTCGGACGCTTAACCGACTGCGCCACCCAGGCGCCCCTGCAAGTACTATTTTTTAGCAGACGCAGAAACAAATGCCGTGTCTGCACAGCAAGAAAGCAATAATGGTTTTGTTGAACAAACTTGACGGTAAAATGTTATTTATCCATATCACAAGTAGAAGTGGCCCAGTATAAAATAAACACTGTTCATCCAAACCGGTTGTTCATAATGGCTAAATTACATTGACAAAAACATTGAAGGGCTCTTACTATACATGAGAACTAAAACTTAAAAAAAAAATTTCAAGTGACAGTTTAAGGAACATCAATATGGCATTTAAAAAAGCCTATGGGCCCGAAACTAGGCAACAGGTACCCCTGTTATGAGAAGAAACTGGGCATGATATTTTCAAAAAGCTTTTTTTACATTATTTTTTTAGGTAAACTCCATGACCAGTGTGGGGCTCGAACTCACAATCCCGAGATCAAGAGTCACGTTCTCTACCAACCGAGCCAGCCAGGTACGCCCAAAAAGTTTTTAAGCAAATGTCTGTAAGGAGAATTTAAAATTTTATGTGTTTTATAAATTTTTCATTTTAAATATAGATCAGTAATTATTTTAATGTTTTAATTACAAGAGGACTTCATTTTCCTTCTGCTAAAGGATCAAAATGTTTCAACTGTAAAATTTGGACTTCATTGGTTTTAAGTTAGGTCCACCACACATAAGTGAAGATGAAAGAATTATAGAGCAAATTTTTCAGAAAGACAGCTGCACACTACATTTAAGATATTTTACACCACAACAGAGCATTCAGCATAAACGTTTTTCTCTTCCCATTGTGAGTCAAAGCGATCTCTTTGTCCAGCCCTGCACCAGTAGGAACTGCTGGGCAAGCTATGTCTCCGTGTGCATTTGGGAGTCGGGGGGAAGAGAGAGGAGTGGTCAAAGCAAATGACGAGCCAGATCCTGATTAAATTGCGTTATACAAATCCTGCTCATTCATCCCTGCCTGGAAACGCACGCAGAAATTGTCAGCACAGTCCAGATTTCTTCTCAATGGTCTTGTGTACTGAGGAGCAGGACAGTGGCCCATTTTTATGCCCCAGAAACAATTTTAAGCATAAACCTGAAGTGTTATAACAAAATATCCAAAGCCAAATTAAGTTGAGTTGTATACACAGTTGGGGAAAAAAGCAGTACTTTAAGGTTGAACTTTGCAGACTAGGAGAGCTGGGTAATTAACTTAGCAACCATGATGCAGGAATACGGCAATATGAATGAAGATGATCATAGAACTCATTCAAGGACAGCCTCACATATAATCGGGTCAACAGAGAAGACCAGAATCATGAGATTTCCTTATCTATACTACCTTTGGGTTTCACCAAAACTGTAAAGAAAAGGTAGAAAATAAATAGAATGTCTGGGCAACTCACTCGTACACCTGTTCATCATTGTGTGCTTATATGTATATGTCTCCTTGACATTAAACATACCCTCCCTAAGTGTGAAACTCTGTGAAGCAGGGGTGCCTGTGTGGCTCAGTTGGTTAAGTGTCTGATTTCAGCTCAGGTCATGATCTTGCGGTTCGTGAGTTTGAGCCCTGCGTCTGGGAGCCTGCTTCAGATTCTGTGCTCCCTCCCTCTCTGCCCCTCCCCCATGCACACTTGGTCTCTCTCTCAAAAATAAATAAAACATTTTTAAAAAATTAAAAACTGGGGCGCCTGGGTGGCGCAGTCGGTTAAACGTCCGACTTCAGCCAGGTCACGATCTCGCGGTCCGTGAGTTCGAGCCCCGCGTCAGGCTCTGGGCTGATGGCTCAGAGCCTGGAGCCTGTTTCCGATTCTGTGTCTCCCTCTCTCTCTGCCCCTCCCCCGTTCATGCTCTGTCTCTCTCTGTCCCAAAAATAAATAAACGTTGAAAAAAAAAATTAAAAAAAAAAAAATTAAAAACAAAACTCTGTGGAGCAGAAGATTTTTTTTTTTTTAGTATTTTTTTTTCACTCGCATGTATCTAGCACTGAAAACAGTGCCTGGCACATAGAAGGTGTTTAATAAATATTCACTGGATGAATGGATCAATGAATGAGTGAATTATATAAGCAATTTTATTTTTGCTTCCCTCCATCCCTTTAAACCCATTCAGTATTTGCAGCCCATCTCCTGCCCTTGAGCGACAATGAAGACCTTTAGAAACCTTTTGGCCACTCTGAGATAATAGAAAGGGCTATGATAACTTCACCAAATTTGCTCAAGCAATGTAAATTTCCTTTCCCAGATATTGCAAAGTTCTAACTTGATTTAAACCTAAATCTCAGTTCTGCCTTCAGCTGAAGCCTGTAGCAAGCAGTGGGAAAGAAGCAGCTTCCTTTCTGCTTCTACCAGCTAATGTTTGGGGAGCTTGGATATAAAATTGATGGAAATACCTGTACTTCCTACATGGCCACCACTGTCATAGGCAGGTGTCATGCTGTCTAGACCTTGCAGGTGTTTTAAAGCTGACTTTCCTGTGTAGGTGCTTATGTGAGTTCTTTGAAGTTCCCTCTGCAGGCCCCATCAACTGCCACTCCTGTGACATGGCAGTGTCTCTCCTTGAGCCTGTGGCTTTCAGTCCCACTTCAGCTTCTGTCCCCGATGGGACGGCTAGTTAGCACCTGGATCCTCTTACCTGGGAGGGAAAACCCCGTGGGCAGGACTCATTTTTAAATGTCATCAGTATGATGCCCTCTGATGCCGGAGTCACACCCTATTGACGTGTGTTGGTGAGGAATGCGTTTTCTTCCCAACCGTAGCATTCTTCTCTTCCACACAAGCCAGTGCAGCTTTCTCGAGCCTGACTGGGGCACCAGTGCCCTGTGGTCCTTTAACTGCAAACTTGCCAAGTCGTCCGTAGCCTTAGGTGAAAGGGCTGTACCCCTTAAGGGCGCTGTGGCTCTTAATACCATTTCTACAGAGAAACTGTTGTCACAAAATCGTTTCCCAATCTCAGTCAACCCTTACTTTTGATCTTCTTGAAGGGCTCCTGGAAAGAGACCTCAAATCATGTAACCAGTCCCCAAATAAAAAGTTCAAACTTGAATTAATAATTTCCATCATGGTAGTCTAGGGCAAATTTTATTTTGGTTCTTGTTATCTATTGTGCCTGGGTCTCTAGATGGAAACATCTAATTTAACAGCCTGCTACATATACATGTAAATATACAGTCAGGAATGGCAAATAGGTTTTGATTCCCATGCCATTCTTGATCCAGTCAAAGAGCCCTGCCAAAGAGCCCCGACCTGAGGAGATCCAGGCTCAGGGGCACGGACGTCTTTGTGCCATGCCTGCCGAGGGAGAAGTTAGGGGCGCTCTTGTGCCTGACAGGATCTAGGAGAATGGGTGCCAGGTTTGTCTTGTTCATGCTGTATTTCCTGTCTTAGCCACGTGCCTGGAATCAAGTAAGTGCTCAATTAATAGGTACTGACTATATGGGCAGGAGTATGTATACATAAATGAGTGGCCATATACATATAGAGTTATATTAAACACACATATAATGTTTATACATTAATTTTATATACATGAGTTAACTAATAAGCCAAACATTGTTTAGTATGCTATAAGTTCAATTCTCTTCAAGTAACTCCTTTTTATTTTTATAGGAGTAATTTATAAAATCCTGAGGCAATATAGTTGCATGAGGCATTATTCAGGATATACACTTGAATCTAATGCAAATGAGAATTAATGACAATTTCAATATCCCTTTTTTTTTTTTTTTTTTTTTTTTTTTGAGAAAGAGCACATTTGGTGAGCAAGGGAGGGGCAGAGGAAGAGGGAGAGAGGAAATCTTAAGCAGGCTCCACACCCAGCTTGGAGCCCAACACAGGTTCAATTTTACTACCCTGGGGTCATGACCTGAGCTGAAATCCAAACCGAGTGAACCAACCAGGCACCCTTCTGTATCCCTTTCAAAGAAGTGCCTGCACAAGGCCAATTGCTGCCTGTATTGCCATGCAAAATATGATTTTAAATACAGTTAACCTGAGCTTTCAGAATATTTGAGTATGTTTATGCAACATCATCTATAAAGAAAAAAAAGGCAGATACAGAGAGATACATAAATTCGTGGCCCAGAGTACATATTAATTGATAATGCTTGGCAAATATTTACTTTCTATTTGCTGGTTATTACATTAATTATGGGCTTAATGTTCACGTTGATGATGATACAGATCAGAAGATACCATCAAGAACACAATACCCATATAAACGTAAATGTAGTTACATTGTAATAGATGAGGTAATATGAAAGATGGATTTAAAAACATTAAGTTGGTATTTCTGCAGAGGCAACATTAGTCTTTCAGTTTCTTACACAGAACAACATAGATAGACTTTAGGAAATATCCACGTGGAAGACATTTTTGTTTGAAGGTTGAAGTTTATAGATATTTATCTGGAGACTTTCTCCACAGAATGCCATAAATATGGGAATTCGTTTTATTATTTTTATTTTTTTAATGCTTATTTTTGAGAGAGCGCAAGCAGAAGAGGGGCAGAGAGAGAGGGGGGGAGAGGATCCAAAGTGGGCTCTGTGCTGATAGCAGCGAGCCTGATGTAAGGTTCAAAGTCACAAACCGCAAGATCACGACCTGAGCCCAGTAAGTCGGGTGTTCAACCAACCTGAGCCACCCAGGTGTCCCTAAACATGGGAATTTAGAAAACATTTGGATATTTGGCTACTTTAAAAAATGTTTTCCTGGTTTTTTTTCTTTTTAAAAAATTTTAAAAAAATATTTATTTTTGAGAGAGAGAGAGAAAGAGGGAGAGAGAGAGAGACAGTATGAGCAGGGGAGGGTCAGAGAGAGAGGGAGACAAAGAAACTAAAGCAGGCTCCAGGATCCCAGCTGTCAGCACAGAGCCTGATGCAGGACGCGGAGCTCGAACCCACAAATCATGAGATCATGACCTGAGCTGAAGTTGGACCCTGGACTGACTGAGCCACCCAGGTGCCCTAAAAATTTTTTTTTCATTTAAGTATTGCCCTTCATGAGAACACAAAGACTTGTTACAGAGTATTTCAGATATCTAGATGTTGTCATGTGGCTTGACAATGGAGTTAATTAGAGAACAGTAGACGGTACTCAAAAAGGGGAGAAGCCTGCAATAGGGATCATACAAATCCACTGGTTATAGATGGTGATAAAAAATAATCAAATAAGTACTTCATCAGTGGTTTTCAAATTTGAGATAGATGATATTTAAAAATGAATAGTTTGGAAAATAGGATATCTGGATGTAGGCATTAGCAACTGTTGGGCCACAGGCAAAAAGTTATGTGAACTCTCTGAGTTTTGGTCTCGTATATGGAAAAAAGAGCATGTTGAACTTAGTAACTACCAAGGAAATTTCAGCAAGCACAATTTTATAAGGAAACAGAGCCCCTAGGCAGGAAAAATAATGGAATACAATGGAAAATATACATGCTTTGTTACACTGGATTGTGAATTGCTGTATAGGGGGGGGGAGGAAATATACTACCCCTGAGGACAAAATGTATGAGAGATGTAAGTCTGTGCAACATTCCTAAGGCAAATAAGTTGAGGGAATGTGAATGACATAGGACAAATCCCCCGTTAATGTTCAAGCGGCACTTACTCTAATTGTTTCCAGAAGCGTCATTTATATATATGAAAAATATCCTGCTTTAATAATGACAGCAATGTCTTAACTCTGAAGTTGGCAGAAATATCGTCTCCGTAATGTTAATTTTTCAATGTGGCAAGCCTCACCACAATTGCATTCTTAATAACTGATCTAGAGGTATAAAGAAATGAGTATGAGGTTTAATTCTGTTTTTAAAAGGGCTAATATTTTAACTTAGTTTAGTAAGTGAAACACTAAAAGGAAATATTTTTAAATATCATTCTCATAAATAGGAAAATAAACTAGATCTTTCATCTGAATATATCCTAGAATCATTCTAAGCAGATCTAGACATGCAAATCTTGACATGGATGTAACTATTTACTTAATATCCTTTGGGAACCAGACTGCACAATTCACAAATATCAACTCAGCACCTACTCTGAGCATCCGCCTTGTGCCAGGCTTTGGGAGCTGAGATAGAAACAGACATAAGCATCTTCAAAAATTTTATAATCTATTGGTTCCTGACCGCTGAAGTCTTCCCTAATACTGTTGATCCTGTATCTGAAAAATTTAGCCTCACTAAGCACCTGAACAAATCCTAACTGGCAATGAACCCCAGGACTACCAACAAAGAAAAATGGAATTTATTTTTCTGACCCAACTCAGTATCCATAATCCAGTCACCAGCTTAGACTAAGGTCTGGTCACAGTCTGAATTTATCTTGAAGACCCTTTGCATTCTGGAGAGAGCCTACTATTTCTGCCACCGGGGCTGGGGTTCTGCCCTGAAATTTAGCCCTTTTGGTTAGACCTCAAATGCATTAAGACTTTACCAACAAACTTCTAACCTCAGGGACTAGGCATACTCCCTCCACCCTTAAATTTCTGGCTGTGACCTTCCTTAACGCTAGAACTCCCTGAAACTAAGGTGATCACATCTTTGTAACTGCATCTTTACCCCTGTCTGGTGACTGCCTGTGTCCATGTCCTATTCAACTGATTAGATCCCTTGGACAGCAACCCTACCTGGATTGTCACCAAGGTCACCACTGTTTCCTGGGCACTGTTATATAAAACACCAGCCTTCCCCGTGTACAGACCACCAGCTCTCCACAGGAGAATTCCATTAGCCTGATCCTATGTATAACTTTAATTCCCCCCCTCTCTGTTGAGGCCCCAGCATGTCTCCCAAACTGAACAGAAACAGTACTTGTATACATGAACCAACCAGAAAGTAAAGCAAGCGTTATATAATAAATCAATTAAATGCAACCAACGGTTAATTCATATTATGGCCTGTATTTGTCACAGGATAACAGCAAAAGGAAAATATCTATTCAACCATAAAAAAAAAAGAAGGAAATTTTGTCATTTTTAACAACATGGATGGACCTTGAGGGCATTATGCTAAGTGACATAAGATAAAGACAAATACTTCTGGCACAAAAACAGACACATAGACCAATGGAATAGAATAGAAACCCCAGAACTAGACCCACAAATGTATGGCCAACTAATCTTTGACAAAGCAGGAAAGAACATCCAATGGAAAAAAGACAGTCTCTTCAACAAATGGTGCTGGGAGAACTGGACAGCAACATGCAGAAGGTTGAAACTAGACCACTTTCTCACACCATTCACAAAAATAAACTCAAAATGGATAAAGGACCTGAATGTGAGACAGGAAACCATCAAAACCCTAGAGGAGAAAGCAGGAAAAGACCTCTCTGACCTCAGCCGTAGCAATCTCTTACTCGACACATCCCCAAAGGCAAGGGAATTAAAAGCAAAAATGAATTACTGGGACCTTATGAAGATAAAAAGTTTCTGCACAGCAAAGGAAACAACCAACAAAACTAAAAGGCAACCAAAGGAATGGAAAAAGATATTTGCAAATGACATATCAGACAAAGGGCTAGTATCCAAAATCTATAAAGAGCGCACCAAACTCCACACCCGAAAAACAAATAACCCAGTGAAGAAATGGGCAGAAAACATGAATAGACACTTCTCTAAAGAAGACATCCGGATGGCGAACAGGCACATGAAAAGATGCTCAACGTCGCTCCTCATCAGGGAAATACAAATCAAAACCACACTCAGATATCACCTCACGCCAGTCAGAGTGGCCAAAATGCACAAATCAGGAAACTATAGATGCTGGAGAGGATGTGGAGAAACGGGAACCCTCTTGCACTATGGGTGGGAATGCAAACTGGTGCAGCCACTCTGGAAAACAGTGTGGAGGTTCCTCAGAAAATTAAAAATAGACCTACCCTATGACCCAGCAATAGCACTGCTAGGAATTTACCCAAGGGATACAGGAGTGCTGATGCATAGGGGCGCTTGTACCCCAATGTTTATAGCAGCACTCTCAACAATAGCCAAATTATGGAAAGAGCCTAAATGTCCATCAACGGATGAATGGATAAAGAAATTGTGGTTTATATACACAATGGAGTACTTCATGGCAATGAGAAAGAACGAAATATGGCCCTTTGTAGCAACGTGGATGGAACTGGAGAGTGTGATGCTAAGTGAAATAAGCCATACAGAGAAAGACAGATACCATATGGTTTCACTCTTATGTGGATCCTGAGAAACTTAACAGAAACCCATGGGGGAGGGGAAGGAAAAAAAAAAAAAAGAGGTTAGAGTGGGAGAGAGCCAAAGCATAAGAGACTCTTAAAAACTGAGAACAAACTGAGGGTTGATGGGGGGTGGGAGGGAGGGGAGGGTGGGTGATGGGTATTGAGGAGGGCACCTTTTGGGATGAGCACTGGGTGTTGTATGGAAACAAATTTGACAATAAATTTCATATATTGAAAAAAAACAAAACAAATACTTCATGATCTCACTCACATCTAGAATCTGGAAAAAAAAAATCAGATTTGTGGTTACCAGAGGCAAGGAGTGGGGGAGATGGGGGAAGGTGGTCAAAGGGAAGAAACATCTAGTTATAATATAAGCAAGTCCTGGGAATGGAATGTATAACGTGGTGACTATAGTTAACACAACTATACAGTATATTTGAAAGTTTCTGGGAGAGGAAGTCCTCAAAGTTCTTATCACAAGGAAAAAAAACCTTTTTTTTTTTTTGTATTTATATGAGATATTGGATGTTAACTAAACCTATTGTGGGAATCATTTCACAACATGTGTAAGTCTAGTCATTATGCTGTACACCTTAACCTTGTAGAGTGCTGTATATCAATTACATCTCAGTGAAACTGAAAAAAAGAAAGTAAAATGAGGAAAAGGTATAAATTTCAGACAAAATGAATAAAAATGTCTCCAATGTAGACAACTTGTTATCTCAAGAGAATTGACAGAAATACTATTAAAAATAATATCAGATACAAAGAAAGGAATGCGTTATGTATCAAGAATTAATGGCGTAACTCTCTTCACGATATATACACACCAGTCACTGTTCAAGAGTTCTGGGGGGATAGCGCTCAAGGGTTCCTCTTCTCTAGCACGTACAAAATAATATTGCTTCTGACAAGGAACTTCTTTGGATTACTGCTTAAATAATTTGGATTCTGAGACATTTTCACATTACAATTCCTCCTCTCAGAATGCAAAATAGGCTTTCATTAGGCTTCGTGATGAACAGGAGAAAACTTTTTTGAAAACCTAAAAGTAACATTATTCAAAACTCCCAGTTGAAGATGTTTGTGGCACGCACTTCTCTATGGCTCATTTAAGGCCTCTGCTGCCACTCGGTTGAGATGAACGAGCACCGAGAACAGGAGTGAACTCCCAGATTTGCTGCTATAATTCACCTGAGGACAGATGCCCAGAAGGCTGGATGAGCAGAGCACAACCTGTCAGGTTCTGCTTTGAAGGTTGAATCTTCACAGTGAAAAGAAACAAACATCAGAGGAATAAAATGCAAGACTAGTTTGCTCCAAATTGCAGAATCCAAAGATTACCATATTCCTTTAAGTTTAAAGTGTAACCTCTCTCCTCCCATGCCAGTTCCTCTTCTAATAGTAAAGCACCCTTGTAGATAATTTTTCTAAAGGCTCTTGAGCATTCACCATTTTCACCCCAAAGTGTCTTTGTCTAAGTGATGGTGCCTTATATTTTTATGAACATGAAAAGAAAATTTCATGACTTTATTCCTGAGTATCTTCCAAAATACTTACAGCTCCCTAAACTCAAAATGAAGTCTTAAGTCTCAAGCTGATCTAACATCTTTCCTGAGACACCATTCCTATAAGAGTAGCGCTGAGAAAAGCTCGGAGAAGGTGTGCTCAATATCAGTCTTCCTATTTTAATCTCAGTTCTCCTCATGATGAATTGGATGTTATTTCCTTTAAGATATACAGATTTTATATGCATTAAAAAATATACTTAAAGACCCAATTTGCTACATATACTAGATCTTATTGCTCTAAAAGTCTTCAAAATCAATGACCAGATAAATCACTGATAACCATTTACAATCATTATGACAGGCCAAATCACAACGATCAGGGTTCTGGAAGTAATCCAATCAGCAAAGTTTCAATTTGTCTAATTCACTAATAATAATCCAACCATGGTTTGAGCTCCTTTGGACATTTTTGTTCCAAACTAAACTTGAAAAAGTAGACAGAAAGAAGAAAAAGAAAACATGAAACATCCAAACTGAGTTCACATAAGATTATTAGAGGCACTATAGAGTGGTAAAGGTAGGAGACCACTTGGCAAAGCCTGATTTTGACTCCTTGGTCACACCTACTGTGTGACCTCGGGCAAGTTACTTAACCATTCTTGTGCCTCAGAATAATCTTCTTGCCTATGAGCTGGAAGAAACCAATGAGCTGGACATGATCAGGGCCACATCTTACCTTGTCCAGTGGGGGGGGGGGGGGGGGGAGAATGGAGCTACTCTTCACAATCAATCACTGGACACTTGTCACCAATATGTTTCATCTGTGGGGCCGCAGACTTATAAAATGAGATGGTTTAACATCCTGTTTTATTAGACTAGCTATTATAATAATCTTGCATGCAATTATCCTTGCATTCCTGTAACATTTTATCACACATTACTTTTTCTAGCTATTATGTTCAGAAAAGATTTAAGAATCATAAAGCAATACCCAGCACCTGGGTGGCTCAGTCCATTAAGCATCTGGCTCTTGATTTTGGCTCAAGTCATGATCCCAGGGTCATGGGATCAAGCTCCGCGTCAGGCTTCACACTGAGCGTGGAGCCTACTTGAGGTTCTCTCTCTCTCCCTCTGCCCCTCCTCTCCCCTCTTGCTGTCTCTCTCTCAAAAAAAGGGGGGGGGGGAATATCCATATACTACTTTCACCGATTGTAAACATTCTCCTGTGTTTGCTTTCAGCCTCTCTCATACATATGTATAAGCGTGTGTGTATAAACATACATTTTACTGAATCACTTGGGACTGGGTTGCAGATATCATGACCCCAAATATGTCAGCATGTCTCTCCTAAGAACCAGGATATTCTCTCAAATAACCACAATACAATTATCTCCCTCAGGAAATTTGATATTAATTCAGTATAATTTTTCCAACAATGTTCATTATAGCAATATTTATTTTCTGTTTGAGCATCAAATCTGGGATCGTGCATTACGTTTAGTTATATTATGGGACTTGTTATAATATCACCGCCCTAAATTTATCATTAGTCTGCCAGTATTAGGCTGAATTATACACTCCTGATAACACATGCTACATGTATTAATCCTACACTTTTGGTATAGACACAGTTCTCAGAACATAAAAGGGACTTGGTATCTATCTGATGAAAAATTACTTGGAAGTTATTTGTCAGTGTTTTCCATATTAAGTGCCATAACAAGCGAGAAATTTAACATAGTGATATTTCATATTAAAAGCACTGGAAGGGACTCAGAAAATATTTTGTCCTGATCCTCTCTTCTTAGATAAGATCCCAAAGAGTAACGTGCCAATATCACAGTCAGAGAGAGCCAGAGCAGGACCAGAACCACGTTCCCAACTCCGGGTACATCCTGCACTCAACCATGCTGCGTTGGCTTTCTCAGCCACCCTCAGAATCCACTATAAATATGTAACATGCAGTTTCCTTGCTCCCCATCTATTCATCTGAGCGACTTCACTGATGAAAGGAATAAGCATAATTTAGTATCTTGTGTTACCGTTCTCTTGTCTGAGCCGTTCACATTTAGAAAAACAAGGCCCTGAAACAACCTTTCACAACTGAGATAGACGTGGACATGCCAAGCACTGTGCATCAAACAGCAAGCTCTTCTCCATCATCACATGGGGCATTGTGCAGTGTTCAACTGGAGTGCCAGAACATGAATATCACAATCAATTTAACAATTAGCATTTTCCAAAACAATAGACACATTATGGGTTGGAACCGTAGCGTTCGCTTTAAACAGAGAGCCATTGAACCTCCACTTAATGGCTGCTTTGGTCCCTTTTATGTGGGCTTAATGAACAAGGATGAACATTAGGGGAAATTTTATTTGGAAAATTCGTTTTAAAAACATATTTTATTCAAGCACTATAATTTTCTGTCTTTTCCAAAACGACTGATAAAGAAAATAATATGGATTTTGTGGATTAAGTCCCTTACTGATTTTCAGTGGCATACATATAAATTCCCTGATGTTACAATATAATGCACAGTACAGTGTTATAACAATATTGTATAAATTAATACATATTATTATTTTACCAGCTTAAAAAGATGACTTATATTAAGAGGAACCCAATCCACATTGTATTTTATTTCACAATTTCACCCTAATAAAATTAATCATTTCATGTATCAATTGTTAAATTGCAGTTTTTCCTGTGGTAGGAAAAGGGAAGCAGAGTTTCTCTGAGGTTTAAAAATCAAAGAGATAAATTCCATTTTATTCCTAGAGGCATTAAGCAGATAGTCTGTAGAGTACTGCTCACTTGACCAAGGCTTATTTTTTTCCTGATAAAACATACAGCTATCAATGCCACATGTCACCTAGTCTATAAAACTATCAAATAAGGGGAAAGAATGCTTTGGGGGAGGGGAGGGAGAATGATTGTTGAACGAGAAAGAGGCTAATTCAATTCTGAACCTCAGAGTGGCAAACTTGGTGTAGTTTAAGCAGAGTTTGGGGGGGATTTTGGTGTTGTGGTTGCTGTTGCTTTATCTGTGTGTTTCCTCTTCTACCAGACTGAAGACAATTTGAGAGCAGAAACTATCCTTTCTGCCTCTACCCTCCACAGTATTTCACCCAGTGCCTTGAATGTGGGAACTGCTTAATAACTGCTAGAGGGAGGAAGGAAGGTGGGATGAAGAGAGGGAGGGGAATCAAGAAGTCTTTCAGCAAAAAGATAAGATCTTGTCTCTTCCTGTTGTGTAACTTCTGCTCAGACTGTATGCTTGAGCACTTTCCTTGCCTGCACAATCCCTCTTCCTCTTTCTGGCACACAGCGAATCTCCACTCTCACAAAATGCAACCAGGATGATTCCTCTTCCAGAGCTTTTTACCACTTACCCCTTCTTGCCTAACCCCTAAGTACAATGTTCCTGATTGACACCTGAGAACCTGATGGTATTAGACCTCTAGAGAGATTTGAGGTGCTTTAGTCCAACTCCCTTATTTAAGAGGTGAAGAAATAGAAACATAAAGAGTTGAAGTGATTTGTCCTCCTCCCTCAAACAGCCAGGTCATAACACAGGCAGCTCTGGAAAACAGACTATTTTAGACTCCTGATATATTTTTTTCAATGAAATGATTTGAAATGATTTCAAACATTCAGAATAGTTTTGCTGCCTCTATGTCCTGTTACCTTCAGTTATTTTAGAATGTACTTCCTACAAGTAATATTTTCTCCTGCAAAGTCCCAATATAATAATCAAAATAAAGAACCTAGGGGATGTCTGGGTGGCTCAGTCAGTTAAGCGACCAGCTTCAGCTCAGGTCATGATCTCACAGCTCATGAGTTGGAGGCCAGAGGCGGGCTCTGTGCAAGAACTCGGAGCCTGGAGCCTCCTTTAGATTCTGTGTCTTCCTCTCTCTCTGCCCCTTCCTTGCTCACACTCTGTCTCTTTCTCTCCCTCTCTCTCTTTCTCTCAAAAATAAACATTAAAATTTTTTTAATAAATAAACAAAATAAAGAACTTAATATTAATTTATTACCACCATTTAATCCACATACAAGCTTCCCCAACTGGGCAAGAGTATGTGTTTTAGCAAAAGGTTCCAATTGAGGACCCTATTTGGTGACCATGTTTCTTGAATCTGCTGCAATCTCAAACGGTTCCTTGGGGTTTCCTTGGCTTTCATGACATTGGTAACTTTGAAAATTACATGCCAGTTGTTCAGATAAGTATCTTCCACTCTGGCTGTCTGATGTTTCCTCATGATTATGTTTGGGTTATCTGTTTTTGGCAGAGATATTGCGAATGTGATGCTATGGTCTCATTGTACCCTATCAAGCGCTATGTCATTTTGCTTTGTCCTGTATGTTAATGTTCACCTTGATCACTTGGTTAAGTTTTGTGTGGCAGATTTCTTTACCGAAGAAATTACTCTTCATTGCTTTGTGAAGGTAATTTAAGAGCCTATTCTACCCTTCATCAAATTTTCTACCACTTCATTGCATCCATTGATGTTTCTTACCTGAATTATTATTACGATGGTTGCCACATGGTTTTCCTCTTACTTTTTATACCTTAAGCAGTTGGTAGTCTACTGTAAGGAACATGTTTACTATTATTATTTGTTTTGATGCTAAACCTGTCTCTTGTTTGGCCATCTGGATTTCTATGTCTTTTTGAAATGTCCTCTTCTTTCTTTTGAGTACTTCCTTATCTTCCATCATAATGAGCTACCTCACATTTATTATGTAATTATCCTGATCCGTCCTAGAATCAGCCATTTCTCCAAGGCATCCCAGTTCTTTTACTGGAGCATGGATTTTAGGTTTCAGCATCTGGGTGACACAAGAATATCATTGCTCTTAAGCTCTCTCTTTGGATACAGGTAGCAAATATATGTGTGTGTGTGCATGCACATATGATATAGATGTACACACACACGCACATCCTGATCAATATTTATTTATATAGGTATATATCTATCTATACTTATATACTGAAAACCATGAGTTCAAACCAATACCATAATTCCAAATTAACCCCATGGGTTTGTTCCATTTTTTTTTTTTTATCTTTCTCAGTTTCTTACAATGAGAAACTTGTCTCTCTTTATCTTCATTATACTCTCTTATTCACTCAGTCGCCGCAGGGTGACCAGTGCCCCCAGCAAACCACTGCACCACTAATCCCATGTGGATGCTCTCTTACCACCCCCTCCACAGTCGCCTCACCCCTGCACAGGTGCCGTCTGCATGCAGGGCTCCAATCTGCACACAGATGCTGCTGCCATCACCTTTGTCTCCCACCAGGGTGCCCTCCTCACTTTGTTCTCAGCCCTTATATCCCATGGTGGCTCACACCACCGGTGCCCGCACACAGGGAGCCTCCTCCTCCCTCTTGGGCTCTGTATTCCTTGGCAGGCTATGCACATGCCCTTTGCACCCTCCACAGCCCCATCGCCACAGGCCAGGCCATAATCATCCCACAGGTGGACTCTTCACCCAGTCGGTCTTCTCCACCCATTTCTGGGGCTTCCGTAAGCGTTCCACCTGTCCTTCCCTGTGCAGGAAAACTGCTTATCCCAACCCCTCTCAGTGGGGCTTCCACTTCCCACCCCAGTCAGTGCAGACACCATCCTTGACCTGCTCAAGCAACACCTGTCCTGTGTCACTGCCTTTGCCACTTACAGCTGCCCGCTTTGCTCAGCCCCACCTAAGAGCTTTCAGACTGAGAAGAGAGGGAGAAAGGGAGAACAGACTCTGAACTTAAAGAATCAATGTCCTACCTAGCTATTATTTGTATCTCTACATATCTGTATTGAATATGAATACACATTAGCAGTGTGTCTCTATTAAAAATCTAAGAAAGATAAGTATCCTATCTATTCACCAGATCACATATATTCTTTGAAAAAGATACCAACGCACAGGACAGAACACTGCATCTTCTGGGGTTCTCAACAAACATTCATTGGCTGAGAAAAAAACATTTCTGTTATCAAATGCATAGCAGTGCAATTGAAATTGAATTTCATATCATCTTTTGTGATAGCCATCAATTATATATTGTGAATTATAATTGATGAATTAGATACAGATAACGAAGTGAATTAATAAACTTAATCCAAGTATATTTTGGCAGTCGTTCACTCCACCTTTTTGTATTCTAACCATAAGCACCAAAGAAAATTCTCTTCTTTTAGTAGATATTTTTAATGAAAACTCTATAGTGAAGAATGTTGGTTTATTTTGAACTAAATCATCTCAGTAGACCACAGTGACACAATTGTGGCTGAAATCTATGCCATCAAATTAACAATAAAAATGTCTATTTTTTTAAATGATTTGATTTGAAATGGCCATAACCTTCTGTCATAAGACGAGCCACTTAAAATGAATTTCTTCTTATGTCTCAGCATTTGCAACACCGAAGGAAAATCTATTCTTGTAATAAACCCATACTGAAGGAATAAACATTTACAATAGTTGATACCAAATATTAGAAGCCTAAGTCAATATAAACCAGGCCATTTTATTTAATATATAATTGAATATCTTCTAAAAACTTTGGTTATGATTTGTTTGAAAAGTGAAGTTCTGTCACGGTTTCTGTTGGTGCATGACTAAATATTACGAGAGCCTCATGCACGATGCCGCATATGCACATAGAAAATAATGGAGACACGTGACCTGTTTTAGCATTCGGCTTTGAGGTGATTGGAAGCTTTACAAACCAGAAAATAGGGGGAGAACTGGGAATTGCTAGAAGGGAAATGGACAGTTTCCATCTACCTACACTCATAAACTAAAATTAATTTGATAGAAGTTAGATCAAGAAACTGAACATTGGAGAGGATTTACATGGTAATTTAATGTTGTGATTTGTACTGCATTGAATTTAACATTTCTCTCAACACACAGGATACTTGGATATTCTTTGTCTAAATGTCTCGAATGGACACTGCTTTCATTGTGTGGGTGTGAACTAAGAAAGTATGGACAACTTAACCACCTTCTGACTCTCCAGACTTTTCATAAGTTTGAAGTTTTGAGAGGCGGGGTGAAATCTTGCTCAGCTAGTGAGGGTTCTGAAGTTTAATTTTAGCTCCCTTCACTGCAGGTGGTCATGGATTTTATAGGCTTTCTCCCAGAAAGAAGGCTTTTATCAATTCACCAGTGCCCACGCTTCTCACAGTGTTTTTCTGGCATAATCGCCCCCCCACCGCCAAATGATTTAGCAATCCAACAGGCAGCTCCAGGCTTGGGTGCAAAGTACCCTTTTCTTCCATGTGGGTTCCTGCATCTGGCCAGACTCCGCTGGGGAGTCTCTACCATCAACTAGCCTGTAACAACGCACATTGTGATTCTAATCAGATTAGTCTGCTTTAATCACTATCTTTATTTCTGTGGCTTATTTTATACTAATTAAAGCTTGTAAATTTTCCACTGCTAATTTAATTAACAAAGCCACTCGTCTTTGTCAGGCATCATCTTTCTTGTTTCATCCACGTATTTAAACAGAGTCTGAAGCCCGCAGGTGATTCAATTAAACCTCCATTCTACAAGGCGGCAACTACACCTATCTCTGACGAAGGACAAGCCTTCACTTCCTCAGAAGCTTCTTTATACAATGACAGCCAGGACGACCAACATTAAGAAACTAGTCCTGGGGTGCCTGGGTGGCTCAGTTAGTTAAGCATCCAACTCTTGGTTTCGGCTGAGGTCATATCTCACAGTTTGTGGGTTTGAGCCCTGTATCAGAGCTTGCTTGGGATTCTCTTTCTCCCTCTTTCTCTGCTCCTCCCCAACTCATGCTGTCTCTCTCTCAGAATAAATAAATAAACCTTAAAAAACAAACAAACAAACAAAAACAGCAACTAGTCTTACTAGGCACCTGAAGTGATCTGGACTGGCAATGACTTAAATTTGTAGGGTCCAGTTCCACATCTGCAGTCCCACCATAAAATACTAAAATAATCATTTTAATCAAAAAACTTGCCTGAGGAGTAGAAAATCAACTTTACTTATATTGCCTGGATGGAATTGATTTAATTGGTTAGGTTAGCCAGAAAAGTCTTCCCAAATTCTCATATTGATCCAGCTTTTATCTATAATGTTCTGAAATAAAGACAACTCAGATTTACCCCAGTTTTCAAAGAGATTATATTTGCAAAGCTATTTGCTAAATTATTGTTTTCAATATAATGTCACAGGTGGTGAGTTTTCCTGGTTGACCCAAAGAATACATTTAGCGGCGTCTAGGTGGCTCAGTTGTTAAGCGTCCAACTTCGGCTCAGGTCCTGATCTCACGGTTTGTGGGTTTGAGCCCCATGTTGGGCTCTGTGCTATCAGCTCAGAGCCTGGAGACTGTTTTGGATTCTGTCTTTCTCTTTCTCTGTCCCTCCCCCACTCATTCTCTCTCTCTCTCTCCCTCTCTCTCTCTCTCTCTCTCTCAAAAATAAACATTAAAAATTTTTTTCAAGAATATATTTAATCCATAGCTACTGTTCTAACATACTGAAACTATTCACCAAATACTTACAGCTTGAAGCAGGTAATCTTAACTCACCAATCTGAGCCCAGACCGTGCAGCTTCCTGCCTCTCATCTACTTCCAAGCCCATGCATTTGCTAAAATATTCCAAATGTTTTCATAACAGTGATGGCAGCAGAGAGTCTAACATAGATAGTGAGAAAAAAAGATAAAAATGATTTAATTTTGACTATTATGAATTAGGAATTAAAGCTTCATCTCTTACCAAAACGCTAATAGCTGCTTGTGATGTTTTTTCCAGAAAAAAATACAGGAAAACACTTGTGTGGTTTGATTATTTATATAGGAGTGGTGAATCCTAATGTCAGGATGCCCTGGTGCTTAGACTTAGTCAGGTAAAGAGCACTACCCTTTCAATGAAGCTCTAAGGTACAACCTTCAGATTTGGTCTTTATGATCCTGAAGATCTCTAAGATTATTCTGTTCTAAAAGTAAATTATGTTAAGATAGGAAGGGTTGGAATTGAAGGTCCCTAAATGTTCTAATTGAGGAAATATTTTGGACTCTTTTAGTTTCCCCAATCTAAAAGTTTTGTGATCCTAAGGAAAATTATAAGGAACCATTTTCTTTCCCTATGTCCTTAGTCTTTGGTGTTAGCTACTGGATGAGATGTGGGCTCTATGGATTGGAAATCTGTGGAAGAATAAGTCCCAATGACCCAAAACTGTTACTTTGAAATAACTGGTTTGCTAAATTTTGCTAAACTGGTTTGCTAAAGAGAAACTTGGTTCTCTTCATATTTGAAACGGGTAATTTCACCATGTTGCCAAAAGCTGTGGTAGATTGACCCCAGCAGTGCCTTCGATTAGTTCATACATCCTTGTATTCACTTTTGGCAAAACTCTTCCAAATTATTGTTAGTCTTGGCTTTGTTACTGGTTTTGGCCAATGGGACAGAGGATACGCTAGCAGAGAATTGAAAAGTTTTCCTTCTAGAGTTGTTGGTACTCTGCCACCATGGAAACAAGCTCAGGCTACCCTGGTGGATGGTGAGAAACACATGACCCAGTTACCCACCACTGCCCCAGCTGCCATCCAGTCAACCTCCGGAAGGAGAACTACCAAAGGGGCTGGCAGCTGACCACAGACACATGAAAAAGAGCCAGAGAAAAACAAATTGCTCAGCTGAGCACATCCCAAATTGCTGACTCCTGGGGTTGTGGGCTAAATAAATGTGTGTTCTATTAAGCCACTAGTTCTGAGGTGGTATGTTATGTTGCAAAAACTGATTTACATAAGAGCCAGTAAGAAGATCCTAACACATGAGAGAGGTGTAAAGGAAAAGATGATCTCTTCTTTCATAATCTTCTAGGATTAGAAATTAAACCATTGCCTACAGTGGAAGAAGTAGTACAGGGATAATGACTTACAAAAGAACAAAGGGGAACTTCAGAACTTATTATAAACTTCAGAACTTATTATAAAGCTACAATAATCAAGGCAGTATGATCAGCATAAAAATTGACATATAGATCAATGGAACAGTATAGAAAGTTCAGAAATAAACCTAATATTTATGGTCATTGATTTTTGACAGAGCCAAAGAAATTCAATGGGGAAAGGATATTTTTTTCAACAAATGGCAATAGAATTATTAGATATTCATATGCAAAGAAAGCAATAATAATAATCTTAAATCTTTACAGGACACCATACACAGAAATCAACGAAAAACGGATCATAAACCTAAATGTAAGAGATAAATCTGTAAAAATTCTAGTGGAAATGTGAGCTAAAATATTTTTGAAATTGTGTTAGGCAATGATTTCTTTCTTTTTTTTTTTTAGTGTTTTTTTTTTTTTTTTTAATTTTTGAAGGAGAGAGAGAGACAAAGCATGAGTGGGGGAGGAGCAGAGAGTGAGGGAGACACAGAATTCAAAGCAGGCTCCAGGCTCCGAGCTGTCAGCACAGAGCCCAATGCGAGGCTCGAACTCACAAACCGCGAGATCATGTCCTGAGCCGAAGCCGGACGCTCAACTGACCGAGCCACCCAGGTGCCCCGGCAATGATTTCTTAGATGTAACATTAAAATCATGATCTATAAAAGAAGAATTGATAAATTGGACTGCATCAAAATGTTAAAACTTTTGTTTTTCAGTAGATACCATTAAAGTTAAAAGACAAGCCCTAGCCTGATAGAAAATATTTTCAAATCATGTATCTTATAAAGGATTTGTATCCATAATCTATGAAGAACATTGTACACGAAAACTGTAGTAGGTGACTGATGTCAGCCTCTTGTGACCTTTCCATGCCCCGTGCCTTCTGTGACTCCTTGATACCTGAAGGAGATACCAATAACAGGAAGAACTGGCTTATAGGAGAGGGGAGATGATGGTGGAGTAGAAGGACCTGAGGCTTGTCTCATCCCATGAATACAACTAGATAATTATTAAATCATCCTAAATACCCCAGAAATAGACCTGAAGCCTGGCAGAACAAACTCCTTGACTAATGGGAGAGAAGAGGCCACATCAAGGATGATAGGAAGTGCAGAGATGTAGTTTAGGGGAGAAATGGATCGTGGGTACTGTGGAGAGGAGGGAGCCATGGACACAGAGAAGAGTGAGAGAGAGAGGAGCACGCAGGGGAATGCACAAGGAGAAAGTTTCCCCAAAGCCATTGGCTTGGAAATGAGAGGGGCTAAATTTTGTGAGTTCTTGCAACTAGTGGGGCTTAAAGTCTAGAGTTTTAAAAGTCAACAGTTTGACTGAGATAGAGCACGGAGGGCACTGTGCTGCTCCTGGAAAGTAGGCAGGCAAAAAACCCCGGAAGCAGACAGCATGGAAACAGTGATCTGAAAAACGCCTGGGGTACACAGCTGGGAGATTATTTGATTTCTTGGAGCATGTCTCTGAGAGGCAGTGTTCATGGAGACACCTCTTAAGGGAAAAAAGGAGCTGACTGGAGCCATTTCCCTCCCCCACCCCTCAGCATAAAGATAGAGCCACCTGCAGGAAGCAGGCCAGCACCTACACTGGCTGCCTAACTTGCTTATACCAAGCTCCAACCCCATGTGCTGTGGTGAAACTACCCCTCTCTGCCAAGTTTGCCTTTATCGCAATGGGGCGGGCCCTTTCCCCAGAAAACCAGCACAAACCCCTGCCCACACCACATCTCCCAACCAGAGAGTCCTGCAGGGCATTAGTTCTCCTGAAAGTAGTATCAGATATCACTTCACAAGCAGACCGGAGCACACCTAGTTAAAGCTCACCACACTCAGGCCAAGGACCAAACACTGCCCACAACAGGCGAGGAGAGCCTCTGCAGACGACCAGCCTGAAGGACAGAGAAGCCACAACACAACAGCAGAGTGCAGGCAGCACACACCAGAGACACTCCCTGAAGTGCCAGGCTGTGGACACTACATGAGCTCTTCTTCATAAAGACATTATGTTGAACAGCAGAAAACATAACTGTCTTTTCTAATACACAGATGAAGGCAGAGACCTAGACAAAATGCCAAGATGGAGGAATTTATCCCAAATGAGAGGATAAGATTAGGCCATGGCCAGAGATCTAAGCAAAATAGATATGGTAACATGCCTGATGGAGAATTTAAAGCAACAATCATAAGGATACTCACTGGGCTTGAGAAAGGATAGAAATCAGGGATACCCTTACCACAGAGATAAAAGAGTTTAAAAAATGAGATTGGAAACAGGCTTGATACAATAAAGAGCAGGCTGGAAGAAGCAGAGGAACAAATTAGTGACCTAGCAGACAAAATAATGGAGAATAATGAAGTTGAACAAAGGAGAGAAAGAATTATGGAACATGAGAATAGACTTAGGGAAGTCAGTGACTCTATCAAACGTAATGACAATCCCAGAAGAAGAAGAGAGAAAAAAAGGGGGCAGAAAATTACTTAAGGATGTGATAGCTGAAAAGGAAACAGATATCCAGATCCAGGAGGCACAGAGAACTCCCATCAAAATCAACAAAAGCAGGTCAACACCAAGACATATTATAAGTAAATTTGCAAAATATAGTGAAAAAGAAAAAAATCTTAAAAGCACCAAGGCAAAAGCCATCCTTAACTTACAAGGGAAGACCCATAAGGCTTACTGGAGGTTTCTCAACAGAAACATGGCAAGCCAGAAGGGGATGGTTTGATATATTTACAGTGCTGAATAGGAAAAATATGAATCTGCTGAACAGAAAAAAACCAAGCATACTCTGTCCAGCAAAGCCATCATTCAGAATAGAAGGAGAGATAAAGTTTCCTAGATAAACAAAAACTAAAGGAGTTCATGACCACTAAACCAGCCCCGCGAGAAATATTAAAGGGAACTCACTGAGTGGAAAGGAGAGACTAAAAGTAACAAAGACAAGAAAGGATTACAGAAAATCTTCAGAAACAACAAGTAATAAAATGACAGTAAATATAAATCAGTAGTTACTTTGAATGTAAGTGGACTAAATGCTCTAATCAAAAGACATAGGGTGTCAGAATGGACAAAAAAGAAGACACATCTATATGCTGCCTACAAGAGGCTCGTTTTGGACTGAAAGACACCTGCAGACTGAAAGTGAGGGGATGGAGAAACGTCTGTCACACTAATGAATGCAAAAGAAAGCAATACTTATATTGGACAAACTAGACTTTAAAACAAAGGTTGTAACAACAGATAAAGGAGGGCATTACATCATAATAAAAGGGACAATCCAACAAGAAGATCTAACAACTGTAAATATTTTTTCACCCAACATGGCAGCCCCCAAATATATAAAATAATAATAAACATAAAGGAACAAATTGATACTGATACAATAATAGTAGAGGGCTTTAACACTCCACTTGCATCAATGCACAGATCATCTAAACAGAAAACAAACAAGGAAACAATGGCTTTTAATGACACACTGGACCTGATATATTCAAAACATTCCATCCTAAAACAACAGAATACACATTTTTCCCAAGTACTCACGGGACATTCTCCAGAATAGATCACATATTAGGTCACAAATCAGGCCTCAAAAAGAAAAGGAAGGAAAACTTCCAAATTCATTCTATGAGGCCAGCATTACCCTGATACCAAAAACTTGAAATCATACCATTCAAATTTTTCTGATCACAATGCTATAAATGAGAAGTCACCCACAAGAAAAAATTTGGAAAGACCACAAATACATAGAGGTTAAACAACATGCTAGTAAACAATGAATAGATCAACAGGAAATCAAAGAAGAAAATTTTAAAAAATACAATGGCCCAAACCTTTGGGATGCAGGAAAAAAGTGTTCCTAAGAGGAAAGTATATAGCAACACAGAACCACCTAAAGTAGAAAGAAAAATCTCAAATAAACACCCTAACCTTATACCTAAAGAAGCTAGAAAAGAACAATAAACGAAGCCTAAAGCCAGCAGAAGGAAGGAAATAATAAATATTAGAGCAGAAATAAGTTATATTGGAACTAAAACAAAAAAACAAACAAAAAATAGAACAGATCAATGAAACCAGGAGATGGTTCTTTGAAAAAAATAATAAATTTGATAAACCTCTAGCCATACTTATCGAAAAAGAGACAATACCCAAATAAATAAAATTACAAATGAAAGAGGAAAAATAACAACCAACACTCACAGAAATACAAACAATTATAAGTGAATACTTTGAAAAACTAGATACCAACAAATTGGACAACTTGGAAGAAATGTATAAATTCCTAGAAACATATGAATTATGGAACTTAAACAGGAAGAAATAGAAAACCTGAACAGACCATAAACCAGAAGATAAATTGAATGAGTAATCAAAAAAACCTCCAAACAAACAAAATTCCAGGGCCAGATGGCTTAAGAGGTGAATTCTACCAAACATTTAAAGAAGAGTTAATACCTATTTTTCTCAAACTATTCCAAAAAGAAAAGGAAGAAAAACTTCCAAATTCATTCTATGAGGACAGCATTACCCTGATACCAAAACCAGGTAAAGACTACTAAAAAAGAGAACTACAGGCTATATCCCCGATGAACACGGATGCAAAAATTGTCAATAAAATACTAGCAAACTGGATCCAACAATACATTAAAAAATCATTCACCACGATCAAGTGGGATTTCTTTCTGAGTTGCAAGAGTGGTTCAATATTCACAAATCAATCAACATAATACACTACATTAATACAAGAAAGGATAACAACCATATGACCATTTCAATAGATGCAGAAAAAGCATTTGACAAAGTACAACATCGATTTGTGATTAAAAAAAAAAATGCTCATCCAAGTAAGTTTAGAGGGAACATACCTCAACATATAAAGCCCATGTATGAAAAACCCACGGCTAATATCATCCTCAGTGGGGAAAAACTGAGAGCTTTCCCTCTACAGTGGGGAACAAGACAGGGATGTTCCCTCTCACCATTATTATTCAACACAGTAGTGGAAGTCCTAGCAACAGCAACCAGATAACACAAAGAAGTAAAAAGCATCCAGATCTGTATGGAAGAAGTAAAACTTTCACTATTTGCCGATGACATGATACTCTATATAGAAAACTTGAACTATTCCACCAAAAACCTACTAGCACTGATAAAGGAATTCAATAAAATTGCAGGATACAAAATCCACATACAGAAATCTGTTGCATTTCTATACACCAATAATGAAGCAGCAGAAAGAGAAATTAAGGAATCAAACTCATTTATAGTTGCACCAAAAACAAATAAGATACCAAGGAATAAACCTAACCAAAGAGGTGAAAGACCTGTACTCTGACAACTATAAAACACTGATGAAAGAAATTTAAGAGGACACAAAGAAATGGAAAGACATTCCATGCTCATGGATTGGAAGAACAAATATTGTTCAAATATCTATATTTCCCAAAGAGATCTACACATTTAATGCAGTACCTATCAAAATACCAACAGCATTTTTCACAGAGCTAGAACAAACAATCCTAAAATTTGTATGGAACCCAAAAGACCCCAAATAGCCAAAACCATCTTGAAAAAGAAAAGAAAGCAAAGCTAGAGGCATCACAATTCCCAACTTCAAGTTATATTACATAGCTGTAGTGATCAAAACAGTATGGTATTTGGGGGGGGGGGGGGAAGGCAGCTAGATCAATAGAACAGAATAGAAAACCCAGAAATGAACCTATAGCAATAACTCTTTGACAACGAAGGAAAGAATATCCAATGGGAAAAAGTCTCCTCAAAAAATGATGTCGGGAAAATTGGACAGTTACATGCAAAAGAATGAAACTGGGCCACTTTTTTTACACCAGACACAAAAATAAATTCAAAATGGATTAAAGACCTAAATGTAAGACATTAAAACATAAAAATCCTATAGGAGAACACAGGCAGCAACCTCTTTGACATCAGCCTTACCGACTTCTTTCTAGATATGTCTCCAGAGGCAAGGGAAACAAAAACGAAATAAATTATTAGGACATAACCAAGATAAAAAGCTTCTGCACAGGGAAGGAAACATCAACAAAATTAAAAGGCAGCCTACAGAATTGGAGAAGATATTTGCAAATGACATATTCAATAAAGTATTACTATCCAAAATATGTAAAGAGCTTATAAAACTCAACACCCAAAAACAAATAATCCAATTAAAAAATGTGCAGAAGTCACGAATAGACGTTTTTCCAAAGAATACAGCCAAATGGCTAACAGATACATGAAAAGATGCTCAATGTCACTCATCATCTGAGAAATACAAGTCAAAACCACAATAAGATACCACCCCAACCTGTTAGAATGGCTAAAATCAACAACACAAGAAACAACAGATGTTGGTGAGGATGTGGAGAAAGGGGAACCCTATTGCACTGTTGATGGGAATGCAAACTGGTGCAGCCATTCTGGAAAACAGTGTGGAGGTTCCTCAAAAAGTTAAAAATAGAACTTCCTTGTGATACAGCCATTGCATTACCAGGTATTTACCTAAAGAATACAAAAATGCAAATTCAAAGGGATAGATGTACATGTTTATAGCAGCATTATCTGCGATAGCCAAATGATGGAAACAGCCGTACTTTCCCTCACCTGATGAATAGGTAAAGAAGAAGTGGTGGCAGTGAGATATACCACCTCATACCTGACAGAATGGCTAACACTAACAACTCAGGCAGCAACAGATGTTGGCAAGGATGCAGAGAAATATCTGTTTTGCGCAGCTGGTGGGAATGCAAACTGGTGCAGCCACTCTGGAAAGCAGTATGAAGGTTCCTCAAAAAATTAAAAATAGAACTACCCTACATCCCTGCAATTGCACTACTAGGTATTTATCCAAGGGATACAGGTGTGCTGTTTCGAAGGGGCACATGCACCCCAATGTTTATAGCAGCACTATCGACAATAGCCAAAGTATGGGAAGAGCCCAAATGTCCATCGATGGATGAATGGATAAAGAAGAAGTAGTATATATATACAATGGAGTATTACTTGGGAGTCAAAAAGAATGAAATCTTGCCATTTGCAACCACATGGATGGAACTAGAATGTATTATGCTAAGTGAAATTAGTCAGAGAAAGACAAAAATCATATGGCTTCACTCATATGAGGACTTTAAGATCCAATACAGGTAAACATAAGGGAAGGGAACCAAAAATAATATAAAAACAGGGAGGGGGAGAAAACATAAGAGACTCTTAAATATGGAGAACAAACAGAGGGTTGCTAGAGGGGTTGTGGGAGGGGGGATGGGCTAAATGGGTAAGGGGCATTAAGGAATCTACTGAAATCATTGTTGCACTATATGCTAACTAACTTGGATGTAAATTAAAAAATAAACAAATTATTAAGAAAAAGGAAACTTCAACAACAACAACAACAAAAGAAGAATGCCTATCAATGCATTATATAATGCAATATAATTCAGCCATAAAGAATGAAATATTGTCATTTATAATGACACAGAGCTGGAGATTATATTGCTAAGCAAAATAAGTCAGTCAGAGAAAGACAGATACCATATCATTTCACTCATATGTGGAATTTAAAAAACAAATCAAACAAGGAAAGGGGAAACAAAAAAGAGAGAGGCAAACCAAGAGACTCTTAACTAGAGAACAAAGGTTGACAGAAGGGAGGGAGGTGGGTGGGGGGCATGGGTGAACTAGGTGATAGGGATTAAGTAGTGCACCTGTGATGAATGCAGGGTGATGTATGGAAGTGTTAAATTAGAGTATTATACACCTGAAGCTAATATAATACTGTGTGTTAACTAACTGGAATTAAAAATAAAAACTTAAAAAAATAACAGGAAGAACTGGAAAATCAGTTAAGCAGAGGCATGCAAATGATATTTTTGAATAATCAATTATGATAGAAACATAATTTATTAAGATCACCTAGGGGTCTTACACATGTCTATGTGGAAATCAGTAAACCTTAATTTTATCAACCAAACCATATGCCTTGTGACACGCAAATATTTGGAGAAGTGTTTGCAGGCGTGTAAACCCCATTCCCCTGTTGACATATAATCCCCTATAACTCCAGAGCTATTCTTCAGAGCAATGCAAAAGACTGTTTCCTGGGCTGTGTTCTTACTAAGACAATGAATAAAGCGTTTACTAACCTACCCTGAGTGCCTTCCTTTCAGTTGACAGCATCTACAACTCATAATAAAAAAACCAAACAACCCTGTGGTGGCTGGGTGGCTCAGTCTGTCAAGCATCCAACTCGGTCTTGGCTCAGGTCATGATCTCATGGTTCCATGGGTTCAAGCCCCACATCAAGCTCTGCGTCAGCAGCACAGAGCCTGCTTGGGATTCCCTTTCTCCCTCTCTCTCTGCCCCTCCCCACTCATACTGCTTCTGTCCCTCTCAAATAAAAAATAAAACTTTAAAACAAACAACCCAATTTAAAAATGGGTAAAGGATATGAATAGACATTTGTCCAAAGAAAATATAAAAAATATCCAGTCAGCATTTGGAAAGATGCTTAACATCATAAATCTTTAGGTCAATGCAAAGCAAAATCATAGTAAGACATAACTTCACACACTCTAGAATGGCTCTAATCAAAATTCAGATAATAACAAGTGTTGACAAGGAACAATTGGAATCCTCATACATTGCGGAAGGGAATGTAAAATGATGCAATCACTTTGGAAAGCAATGTTTCTTTTAAAAAGTTAAATATAAACTTAGCATCTGGAATAAAAATTCCACTCTTGGCTGTCTACCCAAGAACAGTGTAAACTTAAATCTGCACAAAGGCTTGCATCTGAATGTTCGCAGCAGCGTATTCATGGTAATCCAAAATCAGAAACCCAAATGTCTACCAACTAGTGAACTGATAACAAAAGCAATGCTGTATATCTATACATTGGCATACTGTTCATACTGTTCAGCAATAAAAAGGCATCAGCTACTGACACATATACAACACAGGTGAACATCAAAATCATCTAAGTGAAAGAAGCATTCAAAAAAAGACCCCCTGTTGTATTATTTGATTTGTGTAAAATTTTTACACATGATCTTAGCCAAAAGGCCGAGAAACAATTTTTGTATAAAATTTTTAGAACAAGCATATCTGTAGAGCTGAAAGCAGTCAGTGCTTGGCCTGGGGCTGGGGATCGGAGAGGCGATTGACTACAAATGGACATGAGGAACTTATTGAAGTGCAGGAAAACATTTTAAGACTGGGGTGTAGTGATGATTACACAGTTTTATAAATTCACTAAAAAACATTGATCTCCACACACACAACGGGTGTATTTTCAGATAAGTAAATAATACCTAAATAAAGCTTGATGGTTAAAAACAAACTTTGGCTTCTCTCTTGAAAGAGAAAGAAAAAGGGGTGCCTGGGTGGCTCAGTTGGTTAAGCGTCTGACTTTTGATCTCTGCTCAGGTCATGATCTCACCCTTCTTGAGATCAAACCCTGAGGACAGAGCCTGCTTGGGATTCTGTCTCCCTGTCTCTCTGCCTCTCTCTCTCTGTCTCTCTCTCTAACCCTAACCCTAACCCTCAAAATAAAGTTTAAAAGAGAGAGAGAGAGAGAAGGAATTGGTGAACACTTGAATACATTTGACTTAGAATTTGACTATAAATAATAGTTTTAAAAAACTGACCAACTCTTAGGCCTCCGTGTGTGTATATGTGTTAATGAGCAATGTACTGACATAATAACACTTTTTTTCCCTTGGTGTTTCTGAGGAAAGTGGAAACTTTCATTATATAATGATTCCAATTGCAAGGGTTTGGGGGGGGGGGGGGCGTGCGGTTGGCCTTCTGGGGAATTTGTGGCTGTCCACAGAGTGTCTGGGAGGTCAACAGGAGGGCACATGATGCACATATAACAAGGGCCTGGGCTGACACTGGTGGTTCCGTATCTGTGAAAGCACTTTCCCCAGCCCTCTCCCACTCCCCATTCTGTCAGTGCCCATCAGCACCCCTTGGCATGGTCAGTGCCTCCCCCCACCTCTGTCCAGATGCCCAGCTTCAGGTTCCTGTGAGGAATATGAAGGTGGTCTTCATGAAGCATATGGTTCCGTTTTGTTGATTTGGTCCAGTTGTTTGAAAACATCTTGTCTTAAATAGCATGCTATTTATCATATTTCACTATCTTTCAGTAGAAGTTTGAAGAGGGGGAAAAAATCAGACATTTTCTTGATTTAATCTTAGTTTCTCAAATTTGAGAAACTGTTTTATTACTTTACAGTGGAAAAGAAGATTGCACCCCCTTTTTTGTTTTACTACATCTGTAAGAGCATGCATTGTTGTGATAAATTAAATCTGGCAAGGATTAAAGGAAAATTCTCCCCCTAAGTGATCATGCAGCTTAAAGCAACATCAGTAGGTCAACTAAACCATCCCTCTGCCAAAGACAGACGGCGCTTAAACCACACCCAGACAAATGAAAGTTTATTCTATTTTTAAAGATTTCCAGGGGAGAGGATCATTGGAATTTTTGCCCCTTAAGGCATTTAGTCTGTCTGAGAAATTCATTTTACATAGGAACATGATAGAAACAAAGAGAACACAATTGTCTGGCTGCCAAATCCTAGGATTTTTATTATTATTATTATCATCATTCTGAAATACAAAGGACAGAGTGGAAGATAAAATTCATGCACTGTGTCTGGTATGTTTCCGATTAATGAAACAGACTCTTATATTTTATTAAGGTTAAGTAACCGAGCCCAGCCAAGAAGCAGAGTTTTGCATTTTAATTTGGGGAATTTTGACAATAATAAGGCTGCTGAACATAAAGAAGTTAAAGCCAAGAACTGTTTTCTCTAGAATTCTATGCTTTTCTTCAGCTGTTACACTAAAGGAATTGTAGTTTAGCCGGTGAGAACCTCATAAATTTAAAGTATTTATGGGGGCATTTTCAATTATTATTCTGAGATATAGAACATCCTCTTGCATAAATGGAAAAGTCAGTTCACAAGTGGTTTAAAATGAGAAAGACTGAATAACAAAAAAGTTATCTGAATATATATATATATATATATATATATATATATATATATATATTGCTTCTGGGCATATTTTAATTTAGAAGAAATCAGTGCTTTTCTAAAATAATTTTAATTACTCAAATTGCCCATTGTCATTATGAGCTAAGCCTCATTCTTTTTCTAATTAAATGTGATCATTTGCTCAAATTGTTCTCTTCTCAGTGGGTAATAGGCACAAACTGACCTTGTGAGAAGATCTAACTTCCCAACAATGAGTATTTCCCCTCACTCCAGTTTGTGATTAAAAAAAATATGCGGGGTTGTTGGGGGTGGGGTGGGGTGTGTGGAGAATGAGCCAGTTTCGTAAATGCCCCCTGGCAGTGAGAGAAAATGCTTACTCCACACTCTCTGCTGTGAGGGCCAGAGCTGAGAAGGAGGGAGTGGAGGAGACTGTCTGTCTGAAGGAGGAGCTAGCTGGCCGCCCAGCCTAGCCCAGATCCCAGGCCTCTGAGCTGCTGCAGAAAGCAGCTCTGCAGGATTCCCTCCCTCTGTTCTCCTGGCCACCAGCCCCTCCCTTCCTCTCCCTTACCTTCACCCGTGTAGACAGGAGCTAATATATAAACGAATGTATGAAAATTCCCAAGTTGAGTTTTGTCCAAGGTAAATCTTTAACCCTTATCTCTCCCATATTTGCCATCTCACTCAAAAGATATTATAGCGTACATATTAGTCATTTGACTTCCTTGGGAGTCATAACCATGGGGATCTTTAAAGACCAGGAGCATGTTGGGAAACTGAGGCAGAAGGGGCCAGGAAGCGGGGAGACCTGGGGACATAGTCCGGAGGGGGAAAGGTGACCCCAGTGAGGATGACTGTGTGACTGTGACCACAACCAACTCATGCCCAGAAGCAAAAAGAAAGCAAGGCTGCCATTTGCTCACTTGGAACCCCAGGGGCTGTGACATGGGCCCAGTGTGGGGGACAGAAGTTGCCACGGGAAGACCGGCGTGTGGACTTTGGTTTCTGGTCTTGGCGCTCATGCTTTTTGCATGCGCACAGAAACTCTATGCCCGGGTCAGTCTTCAGATACCACAAAAGAAACTATAGAGTTCTAAGAAAAGTCAAGGTATAAACTGGCTTAGAAATCTTTGAATGCCTTAAAAGTAATACAACATTCAGAGCAGAGGAAAGCCAGAGATAAATATTGGTTTTCTTTTTTTAAGTTTGTTTATTTTATTTTATTTTATTATTTTATTTTTATTTTTATTTTTATTTTTATTTTTATTTTTATTTTTATTTTTTGAGAGAGAGGGAGAGAGAGAGAGGGAGTGAGGCAGAGACAGAGGGAGACAGAGAATCCCAAGCAGGCTCCATGCTGTCAGTTCAGAGCCCGATGGGGGGCTCGAACTCACAAACCACAATATCGTGACTTGAGCCCAAATCAAGAGTCGGTTGCTTTACAAGCTGAGCCGCTCAGACGCCCCATGTATTAGTTTTCATGAGTTCCATCATAAAGCATATTTTTTCGAGGTCAGAGAAAACCCATTGAACAGAGATTAAAATATTCTTTTTGCAGTTTGGTTAATTCACTGATGATTTAAATAAAACATGGTAATTCTAGGTTAAAGAAGATGTGCAATGGGCTAGAAGTAAGCAAACACCACTGCTGTTTGTGATATCCCGGCAGGGGCAGAATTCTTATTCTAATTCTAATTCTAATACCTGGCAGGGTAATTCTAATGGTAATAGAAAAGCAAAGCAGGAGAAAGACTCAGGTAGGGTAGGTCTTTGGAAATTATTTTCAACAAAAAACCTAAACAGAACTTGGCGTTTTCCTTCAAAATACACAGTTGTAAAAAAGAATGGAAGCACAATTAAGCCCCCAAATGCTCTACATTCTTTTCCTGTTGTAGTATTATCAGTCTTTCTGATTTATACATATTTATTATCAAAGAAAATTGACCTTGATTTCACATCACAATTTAGCAACCCACACACCCCCACCCCCACCAAACTGCTATCTCTTTGAAAGAAGTTATTCCATGCTAAGACTCGGTTGCATGTATCAACAGTTTAATTTTTGTCTGGAGTTTTTAAGTGGCAGTTAGGAAACAAGAGAGGACTCACCTCTTTGAAAAGCAGAGCAGTGTCTGGCCATGTGCGTCTTCGGCTCCCTGGGAAAGTGATTTCAGATGGTCGGTTGTGGATGGCTCAGACTTCCTCAGCTCCCTCCCACACAGGCAAAGCATGCCTTTCCTGGGGCAGTAGGTTGAGAGAGGAGAGCTGTGATGTGCAAGGGTAGAGTCAGTAATCACCTGTCCTCTCCAGGCTTCCAGTGCATTCCATCTAATCCCTAGCAGCCTAGAAGCAGGAGTTTAGAGTCACCCTTTTTTCCATCAGGGAGGAGGACAAATTTGGGAATTTTAAAATGGAAAAAGTGGTATTATGGATATTTAGACCTGAGATAAACACCTGGCATGGAGGGGAAAGGAGGAAGGGGAGACGGGGAAATGGTTTTTTGGTTTTTTTGTTTTTTTGTTTTTTACTAGTTTAGAACTTTGCACGAGGTTTTGACTTAACTTAGTAACTTAATAACTTTAGAACTTCTAATAGCGTTCTAAATAAATTGTTAGTGTCAGAAGGAATTAAGTAAGTGTTATTTACCTAAGAAAAGCCTTGTTTTCACTCTGTATTATTTTCTTATTTGATTTCTATGAAACAAGTTTCTCAAGAAAGTGAAGATTTGCCAAGAGAACGAGTAACAAATACATGACAGTGCTGTCACATGGAGTGCCCTCTGTGTACGGTCACAGTTGGCCTGGTCCTTCTTTCCCACAGCAGTTACGCTCTGTTTCCCACAAGGACCGCAAAGTCTTCCCACTGCCCCACCGAGGTTGGAATGGCCTTGGCTATAGTGCAAAGGTAGAAAGGAGACCATCGCGTATACAGACACAAAAATTGAAGGAGACAAACCTGAATTCCAAAGCAGTCAGGCAGGCCCAGCAGAAGGGCCCAGGGTGCCGCCTTGCCACAGGATGTACTGCAGCCGGCAGCCTCCAGCTGAAGCCAACCTCAGTGGCCTCTTAATTCCAGACACACATTGCTGTAGTGCAGCCACACCCACAGCAAACACTCTCCCATGGGAGTTGGGCGACACCCCCACCTCCAAGAAGAGAACTGTTGGCAAATAAGTTGATTTAAATCCTGTGAGGACAATAATAAATATTAATGTTTCCATTTGCTGGGATTCTGAAACCTGTCGGCCATCGGGAAGGGAGACGCTGTCCTCGATTACAATTCTGTAAGATAAGTAACCCATTCCTTAGGAAACTACATGCCAAAAAATTAAATGACTGGACTGTATCACATAATCACCAAGTTGCAGAGGTTGTATTCGAACCTAATATTTCTGACTCTCCCAAGTTTTCACAACATCACTATGGATCTTTTAAATAATAATGCTACAAGATACCATTTATTGAGCACCTATTGTGAACCTGGCATTCTACTACACACTTTCTGTACATCGTCATATTTAATCCTCAACAGAATCTTTAATATTAGATAATGTTACTTTCTATTTTTAACCTCATAAAGGTAAAATGTTTGATGACCTAGGTAGGTAAGGTTTGGGGACGGTTATTATCAGTGTTATAGTAACCATGATGGATCTTTGTCTCCTCATTTTGTTCAGGGAATAGATTGCATTTAATGTTGTCTATGTCTTGACAATTGTATAAGGCTTTCTTGAAATACTAGCTAACGTGGTGCTCTTTGTGCATCTTTGACCCACAGGGAATAATGACTGCATTAAACTGGTGATATTGATTGAGAAAATAAGTTTTGGAATCATCCCAATCTGGTTTAGAATCTAGGCTCTGTCACATAAGCTACATGGTCTTGTAGATACTCTTTAATATTTCTAAGCTCCCATTTCCCCATTTGTAAATTATAGATAATAATACCTAACTCATAAGTATTCTCGTTGTGCAAATCAAATCAAGCAATGTCCATAAAACACTTAGCACTGTGTCTGGCATCTACTAAGTGCAAAATAATTGGTAGTTGTAGTTATTTTACAACAAGTAATCACATTTTATTGACTGCATCAATTAGAATTCAATATAGCTGCCTTTAACAGAAAAAAAAATGTCATTGCCTGAAGAAGAGAGATGTGAACTTCTCTCTCATGTAAAAGCAGCACAGAACAGGCCACCAGGACATATATGGTAACTCTGTGGTATCATTAGGGAGACCCAGGATGTTGCCCTTGTTCTGTCATCTAGGCAATGGCTTCCATTCTCAAAGTCAGTTCATGTCCAAAGTGATTCTCTGGCTTAAGCCAGCACATCTGAGTCTTGGACCTAAAGGAGGAAAAAGCTTCAGTTAGCTTCCCAAAGTCCCATGTCAACTCATTTGCTTCTATTTTTTTTTTTTTTTTTTTTTTTTAGTTCCATGACCTTAGTTCCATGATGTGATCTGTTACATGACCACACCATGCTACAAGAAAATTGAGAAATGTTCTCTTTTATTCCAGGACAAATTATGCCCTGTTAAAAGTATCAAGATTTGTTTCTAAGGAGGAAGGGAAAAAATGGATGTTGGAGGAAGCAGGTGACAGTCTCTGCGACACTGGTAAGAATGATAGTACCCTGATCAGAGCATGTCAGGGCTGATGGAATATTCGTGAGCCCTTAGTTCCATCATTTCATTTTAAAGATAAGTAAACTCTCATCCAGGGAGATAATGGGATATATGAGGGATTGCATGGTGAATCAGTGGCGGTGGCCAAATAAAACTCAGATCTCTGACTTCCAGGTGGGCCAGTGTACTTTCTGCCAAATTCATTTTCATTCTAATAAATGACTTTGGGTTTTTGAAAATCCCCTTTTAGAGAGATATTACCTAAGTCTTTATATCAAGGCTTCTAGTTCTCATTTTGTCTCTTGCATTGGTTAATAGCTGGTCACTAGTCAATGTAGAACATATTTGCCATTATAAGTAGTGTTTATAATCACTAATAGCCATTTTACCAAAGGCAATAAGTATAATCCTGTCAGCTGCTCCATAAATATAATTTTAATACTCTTAATTATTTTTTTTAAAATTCTCTTTGGAGTCCCTTCCATTATTCTTTCAGTCTGGAATTTATCTTCTGAAGATGTGGTTTGCCCTTCCCAAGGTTACAGCTTGTGGAAATGTTACAGGTCTGCATTTGCAAGCTTGTATTTTTATTAAAGGAAACTTAGTTAACATGGTTCTATCTCATTTAAACTAAAATCTGTGTAATACTAGAGTGCTATTTGATATCAATAGGGCCCTTTTAATAGGCTTTTAAAGAACCTTTTATTTCTAGAAATAGGAAGCTATGTATTGCCTAAAAGCACCCTAGTACAGGAACATAAGTAGTGAAAGATTAGAATTGTTAAGTCCAGGCCACTGATTTTTATATGAACCCTAAATTAGAGTGAATTCTCTAGCTCCTAATTAAAAAGGTTTTAATCACAGACAAAGAATAAAAAGCACAAAAGAACATGTAGCATATGGAAAGAAATTATAATTATTTAGTTGGGAGGAAGCTGTGTTGGGAAAAAAATCTGTGCAGTCACATTAACTTGTCATACCTTCCAAGCATGATTTCAAAGTGAAACATAAGAATTCTCTTGTCTCTAGAAACCGGAATTTACCTCAATCACAGATTTATTTGAAAATTATTTAGTGGGGGGGGGGGGGCGCCTGGGTGGCTCAGTCGGTTGAGAGCCTGACTTCGGCTCAGGTCATGATCTCAGGGTTTGTGGGCTCGAGCCCCACATGGGGCTCTGTGCTGACAGCTCAGAGGCTGGAGCCTGTTTCTGATTCTGTGTCTCCCTCTCTTTCTGCCCCTCCCCTGCCCGTGCTCTCTCTGTTTCTCTCTCTCAAAAATAAATAAACATTAAAAAAAAATTTTTTTTAAAGAAAATTATTTAGTAGGGAATTCCGGATTTTAACAGCATGTCTTCTCATAGAAGATGTTGATCCTAAGTTGGTAAATGAAGGAAAAAATACAACAGGCTATAAATACAACCTAGAAAAACGTTTTTTTGTTTTAATAACATACATAAGCATGTATGTTTAAAAGGTTCTAGAAGGATATATACCTAGATATTAATATATTAATAGTAAATATCTAGGGTGGTGTAATTGTGAGAAATTTTCCCCTTTTTCTTATCTATATCTATATTTTAAATATCTACTATTTTTCTAAGAGGAAAAAAAGAAATGTTTATGTTTTCATTTTAAATGATGCACCTGATGACAACTGGTTTTGAAAGAAAGAAACTAGTTTAATTCCCTAATGCATTCATTTTCATGAATGAACAAAATCCATCCAGTGGCAGGTTTATATTGTGTGGACAGAATATCTGTATGTACTTGAAAAAAATATGGCTCCATTTATCCAAAAAGCATTTAATCCTTCAAGGTGTCATAATTTGTCTATTCCTGTTTTTCCAGAATCTGAAGGGTAAAAAAAAAAAACAAAAAAAAAAACCACCTCTTTATTTTACAGATGTCCAGATGATGGTACTATTACTTTTATGTGGTAGGTTGAGGAACAAATGAAAAGTAGAAAAGTATTAAGTTCATATGAATTTACTAGTGTTTAAAAATGAATTTATATTTTGTTATATTGGAAAATTAGTAGCACAAGTAATTGACGTATAGTATTTATTCAATCTATAAACAATGGTAATATTCTTGGCACGTATTTGATGATCACTGATACTAATTCCAAACACTCAGAGACCTGAGATCCACAATGGTACATCCACTCAGGTCCTCACCCTCTCCACCATGTGTTCAACCTGAATTATCTGCGTCTTAATTAAGAAAAATAATTTTTCCCAGAAACCAGTCTCATCGTTATACCGATAGTCCCCTTCTGCCTATGCTTTCTCTCACCTGAATGCCTCTTCTCTCTGCCAAGAAGCAGGAGATAATGATCAGAGGTAGAGATCCAGGAAGAGCCAAAAATCAGGGCATTGAATGAAAGAACAGAGAGTATTAGGTGATGTCTCATGTAGTACAGATCAAATGGAAGTGCGGACATCGTGCTTCAAAGCCCTTCTCCCAGGTGTTCCACGGTGCCCCGTGTGCCCTTGAGCTGCCTCCATCATAGGCTACACAAAGTCTTCATTACAGGCACTCCACTTCAAACCCTTTTGTGCTTTGTCCTTCCTACATGTGTAATAGCAATCTGGCTTGAGCACGGACTATGTTCCCTCTGTGTCCATTTCTGCTCAAACACTACAGACTGATAGCAGAGTCCAATAGACGTCTATACTCATTGGGCTGAAAATCTTCTTGGAAAATAACTTGGTTTTTTAGGACTCAAACACGTTGTCAGGTATAGAAGATGCACAAAACTGCCTCTGTGAGGTTTATTTGAATCTGTGGTCAAGGATCCTTCTAAGACAGAACTTATCCTACAGCTTTGTAAGCTGACTGGCCACACTTCTTAGGAGATTCAAAAATGAGTAATGATTGAGTGCCGTATCAGTTAAATTTATCCCCAGCCCATTTTCATAGGAAAAAGACAGCTGTGAGTCAAAGGTGAAAACCTTGAATCCTGAAGTCTCTCTAAATCATTGGGCTACAATAGAGTTACTTCAGAAGCATCTCAAGTAGATTATGACTCAGAGAGAAACAAGGCAAAGCAGCGGGTGTGTCAAACAAAGTCAGAGTGCCCAGGGGTAAACCGATTATCACATAGAAATGTAGACTCGGTGCTTGCAGTTTAGGTTTATTGGTTTACGAAACAGCTTACCGAGTCTTAAGCCACCAAAAAAGAAGTGAGAGTTGATAAATCCACCCTAAAATGATTGAGCTCCTTTGTGGTCAGCCTGCTTCCGAGAGAGTAGCTGGCTGACGGTCACCATTCTCTTGCCATTTCTGACTTGGCAAAAGCTAAGGATGCTGCACAGGGCAAGTAAAGCATGTGTTCCCAAACCTCAGGTGTTACACTTTTTTTTTTTTTTTCGTGTTTCTTGTATTTCTTCTCTGTTAAAATTGTACCCAAAAAACTCACTCTTAAATTACGCTAAATTCCTTCTCTGGGCAATTCTTGGTCTTCATTATTCTGCATGTCTGTCTCCTTTGATCAGATGAGTCCAGTAATTAATCGTACTTTATAGGGATATTTTACCAGAGAATGTGACTTCTTCTCTTGGTTTATCCATCCATGATCTGCTTGTGTGTACTGATCTGTAAGTGGGCAGCACCCAGGCTGGACAATTCTCTCCCAAGGACTGGCTGTTGAACACTGGTTCAGCAAGGCAGGCTTGCCTAGAGCCCAACCAGACCCACAGATCCACAGTTACCTTCCCCTGGAATGTTTCCAGCTTTGAGTGAGACTTTCATCAAGCCCTGGGTCTATGCCTGGGCCTCTCCATATGCCCTTCTCCGTGTTATGGGATTAAAATGTCCAGGAGCAAATGTACCATGTATAATGTCTAAAAGACAGAGTATAGGGATTTTATCAGGAGAGTACAAAATCCAGACTAGGCTCCACCACTGTGTTAGTTTTCTTGTTACTATAACAAATTGTCACAAATTTAGTAGCTTAAAACAATGTAGTTACATTGTCTTACAGTTTTGAAAGTCAAGTCCGAAAGCAGTCTCATGGGACTGAGGGCAAACTGTCAGCAGACTTGGTTCCTTCTAGAGGATCTAGGGGTCAACCCATTTCCCTACTTTTTCCCACTTCTATAAGCCAAGTACATTCCTTGGCAGGTGGCCCCTCTTCCATCTTCAAAGCCAGTAGCATAGCATCTTGCTTCCAGCATCATAGTACCTTCCTCTTCTGCAATCAAATCCCCCTTTCCCTCTTTCTTGTAAAGAGCCTGTAATTACATTTAGGGCCCACCAGAATAATCTCTCCATGGGGAGATCCTTAACTTTATCATATTGGCAAAGTCCCTTTTGCTCTATGAGGTCATTCTCGAGTTTCTGGGATTAAAACATAGACATTTTTGGAGGCATTATTATTCAGTCCAGCACAGCCAGCAAAAAAGGATGTTTATGGTTGTGTTAGGCAGCATTCTTCAAGAAACGTAACCAATAAGATATATATATATAAGGGGCGCCTGGGTGGCGCAGTCAGTTAAGCGTCCGACTTCAGCCAGGTCACCATCTCGCGGTCCGTGAGTTCGAGCCCCGCGTCGGGCTCTGGGCTGATGGCTCAGAGCCTGGAGCCTGTTTCCGATTCTGTGTCTCCCTCTCTCTCTGCCCCTCCCTGTTCATGCTGTGTCTCTCTCTGTCCCAAAAATAAATAAAAACGTTGAAAAAAATATTTTAAAGATATATATATATATATAATATATATTATGCATTAATTAATGCCATATTAAATACCTTTAAATCTTATATTAAATCTCTTTCTAGACATATAATTATATATAACACCTATAATTACATCTCTTACATTAATTCTCTTTTCAGATATATAATTTATAAGTATAATGATATATTATTATGATATATATGTAGAAAGAGATTTAATGTAGGGTATTGGTTCACCCGATTATGGAGGCTTAGAAGTCTCAACAATCTACCATCTGCGAGCTAAAGACTCAGGAGAGCCAGTAGTGTGGTTTGGGAGCCCGGAAACTGGAGGGGTGATTGTGGGTCATGTAGACTCCAGTCCGAGTGTGGAAGCCTGAGAACCAGGACAGCTGAAGGCAGAAGATCTGATTCTCAGTTTAATCAGGCAGGCAGAGAGCAAATCCAAGTTTCCTCTACCTTTTTGTCCTGTTCCAACCTTCAGTGAGCTGGATGACACCCACTCACGGGCGGGGGGGGGGGGGGGGGGGATATCTGCTCTACTCAGTCTCCCTGTTCAAATGCCGACCTCTTTTGGAAATACCCTCACAGAACCAAATTAGTGTTTAACCAGCTATTTGGGCTTCCCTTGGCCCAATCAAGTTGACACATAAAATTAGCCATCACAATAGTACAAGATATTTTATATTCTACTAGACATTTCATATTCCATAGATATATAGCATATGATTCTTTGGCTGCAAAAGTGCCTATATTTTACTGTTAATGGAAAGAAAATAGACAAATCCTTGTCATCTGCACATGATTTTTCCCTTGGACATACAGTGCTTACACTGATGAATGGAATCAGTAGACTTTAATTTCAGTCTTTATTTAAAATACTCCTGAGTTAACCAAATTAATTGTTTGTCTACCTTTTTCTTATTTTGCCAGGTAAGATGGAACTGTCCCACTCTAATTGTCCTAAATTTGTTCTGAATTATTAAAATCCAAATGGACTTGTGGTCATTGACTTCTGTTATGCAAAAATCTAGAATTCATCAGGCATCAGCTTCTGTAGGTTAGAGGGTGGTGACAGTTGTGGGGTATATAGCACAAACCCCAATGGACTATCAAATACATAGAGGAATTCATACCACGTCGCATATTTTGGGTTTGTTAATGAAAATGGGATGTGAAAAAAGGGAATGAGAGTGCATTGATACATTTTTCTCAATGGAGGCTATTATTCAATATTATAAAACCAACTAATCAACATTTATGTAATTGAGAATTTTTATTACATCCTGAAAGGAAAAGGGTTTTAGTCCATTAAAAATTGATAAATCCTTTAAAACATCTTCTTTGAAAGCCAAACTAAGTATAACTGTTACTTGTAGTCAATGCTAAAAATGAAAAAAAAAAAAAAGAGCAAACTCATAAGATAGTAGAATGCTGTAGAAAGAACATTAGATTTGTAGAAAAAAGTCACAGATTTTCAGCTGTAATTATGCAACTTACAAGTCATGTACATTTAGGCAAATAGTTTGATTTCTCTGAGTCTCAGTTTCCTTATTTATAAAATATGAATAATATTATCTATTTCAAAAGATTGTTACAATAAGTAAATGAAATATTCCATACCAAGTGTCTTGTGAAATGCTATAGAAAAATTAAGATGTTATTGTGAGGGGCCCACCAAGAACTATATTTACAAATAAATACATTGTTAACTAACATAGTTTGAAACATTTTAGCTGTTCTTAAAGTAAAAAGTTACAATAGCAAAACTCATTAGTAGCCCTGAGGACATCTCTAAACTCCCCACGTTTGTAAAGTCATTATTATAAAGAAATACCAACTTCTAGAAACCATGCCAAAGTAGCTAAGGTGAATGACATCCAAGTAGGCCATTTTATTCAGGGTAAAAGTGGTCCAAAGAGTAGTTACAAAGATATTTACATGACTGGGAGTTAAAGAGGCAGAGAAACCCGAGGAGAAAACCACAATTTAAGCCATTGGAATCTACAAGTGTTTTCATTTAATACATACGTAGAGTCTTAATTTAACACGTATTTCATGAGCAGACCATCTAATAACAATTTCTAGAATGAAAAAATAGTAAGAGTAAGCATTACAAACCCTGAAAAATAGGATTGTTATAAGGACATAGCCCCATGGCTCACTGAGTACCGCCCAGACCTATGCCTTGTGATCCCCTAGCTGATCTCTGTCCAGCAACTAAAAGGTTAATGCTGCCATAAATGGGCTTCCAGGACTCTCCCCCAGTGTGACAGCCTGTGTTCCTTCTGATTGGCCCACATCTGTGCTGCCCCACGTGTTCCATGTTCAGAATATCTGCTCACATGTAGACCAACTGTTGTCCCTGGGCTGTGTCCAGAGGTCTGCCTTCCAGATCATGGACAGATCCCGATTCCTAATTACACACACCTTTTCCAAGTTTCCATGAGTCTGGGATTTCTGTTCATTGCCATCCCAGTGGGGGCATTATGTGTAGTAACCACTCACAAAATGGTTATTGTGAAATCACTCCCATATGTCCTTTCAAATAAGTAATCTTAGCTCCTTTACTTTGTCACCCACATATTATGTTTTACATGTTGTTAATAGTTTAGCTGTAGCATCCCCTACCCCCTGGAACCTTTACATTTATTCACCATTCTCTTCAAGTGAGCAAATTACATCTGTAAATAATTTTTATTTATTCAATAATATTTTATTTACTCAACCTGAATATACTGCAGATTGTTGTGTTCTAAGTATAAGCTACAATTGTTTGCTTATTCATAATAAAACTAATATTGGTTGTAAAAAATGCACATGTTCCATTTATCAACTTCCTCAGAGGTGAACACTATTAGTGCTTTTATCATATGCTTTCTAACAATTTTCAACATACATAATCAAATCTTATTGTATATGTTGTTCTACAGCTTGCGTTTTTCCCTGACAACTTCATGTGGCCCTCTTTTCATGCCAGTACAACTAAAGTCCTGTTGATAGTCATTTAGATAATCCAATTACAAAAACGTTTTAAAAATGTTCTTCAATAATCATCTTTAGAGGGATTGATACACATATTTAAATTTTTCTCTAACCATGTTTTACTAGTTAGACTAGGTAATGTTTATTTTTATGCCTTACTAAAGGCTCTTGCTTTTAAGCGTCATTGTACAAAAAACATTTAATTTATTAAATTTATTTAAGTTTATTGGAAATCTAGTGATAGGCTATACAAATTTCAAGAACTTTTCTGGAAATAAATTGCAGATATTCTTGAGTGCTAGACTGAAAACCCTAATCTACATGGTGACTTAAAAAAAATTACATAATGCACAAGGGAGTCAGCAAACATTCACCGAAAGCCTAGTTTGTACTGAGTACTTTTCTATCCCATTCAGATAAAATTCTGTGTCCTTGGGTATTTCACCGTCTCACAAAGAACATAATCAATTGGACAGGCATTTGATTTCTGAGAGAGGGGGAGGATGCTATATTAGAGGTGTCACCCAGTGTTTAAGAACCCAGAAAAGGGGTACCTAGCCCACCCCAAGGAGGACAGAGAGGATGCCTCAGACAATGAGTAGGATGAAATGTGGCCAAGGAGGAGGCCAGGAGAAAATGGGCCAGAAGAATGGAGAAATATTCAGAATCCCAGAGATAACAAAAATCATGGCTTATTCAGGACCCTGAAAGCAGTTAGCATGAAGAGCAGAGGAAATTAAAAAAAAAAAAAAAAAAAGTCAAAGGGTGAGAACTAGAAAGGGAAGAAGGAACTACCACAATTCCCCATAAACTATAAATACAAATACTTCTTTTGGAAAGTAAACCTTTTTAAAATAATATTTATGCAGTATAACATCAGTAACAATATCTTTCTCTCATACAAATACCTGGATTTTAAATGATATATTACCATAAAATTTATTAAATTTTGAGTAATTACCATATATACCATATATTACCATAAAATTTATTAAGGAGCAGGAAACAGGTTCTCCTAAACGGATAATGTCATCCAAAAAACTGGATCAAATTTTACGGAGAACAATCTGACTCTGTCAAGAGTGTTTAACGGTTCTCCCACCCCTTTATACTAATGTTTATTTCTAGCAGTTTGACACAAGGTATAATCATATTCTGGTATGCTTAAATTTTATGTAATTAAAAAGGAGCTAATAATATTTAAATACACAAATGTCCATCAAAGAATTACTCATAATAACAAACCCCTCATCAAAGAATTACTCATAATAACAACAAGGAAACTATATAAATGATGAAATATAGAAAGTCAGAGAAATTAATTATGTTGCTTAACATAATTAATACTTCCATTAAATGCATTATATTTAAAAGTATTAAATTATACAATAGTATGTACTGTTCAATTTTAATTTGATAATAATAAATATAAAAATCTTTAATAAAATTAAAGAACTAAATATAAAAGCCAGTATGAAAATATAACAAATATATATATATATATTGACTCAGACACTCAACCGACTGAGCCATCCAGGTGCCCTGATGGCTCAGTCGGTTGAGTGTCTGACTTGGGCTCAGGTCATGATCTCTTGGTTCGTGGGTTCGAGCCCCACATGGGGCTCTGTGCTGACAGCTCAGAGCCTGGAGCCTGCTTCAGATTCTGTGTCTCCTTCTCTCTCTGCCTCTCCCCTGCTTGGGCTCTGTCTCTGTCTCTCAAAAATGAATAAATGTTAGAAAAATTGTATACATATATATGTATATTTTTTATTTAAAAGGATTTATGCAACAGTAAGTAATTATTTTTTAGAACTGAGTTAATTTTTATTATCTTTCCCTTTTTTTCAGTATTTTCCTAATTTTCTACAGTGAGCATATATTAATCTCACAATTAGGAAAAAAAAACTCCTCTAAAATTGAAAGAACACACAGATAGATTAAATATCCAGTGTACCAAAAATGAATTCCATCTTACTATAATAAATTCTCTGTTAGCCAGTGCTTTTATTGTGTATCAGCTCTGTGGATTGAAGAAGGTCATTACCTACGTGCCCTTCATCAAAATGAATGTTTAAAACATCTTCCTATTTAATACTGTCTCAAAGGGATTTGGCAAAATGCCTGCTTGAATGCATTATTAAATATGTCTATGAGGATGCTGGTTGATTTTATAAGTCGACTTCAGAAGACAATGCAGGCATCACAACATTCTCAAGTGAATTATAACCAAATTGCTTCCAGTCAATGGTACCTTGATGGTCCTTATATAAACTGTGTCAACGCAGTCATTCTAGGGGATCTCCATCATCAGAATTTGACTCATGGGGAAAATATTGTCTAAATATTTTCAGTTCCTATGACCATTTTATTTGTTTAAGGAGAGATTTTTCAACCCCTGAGAAAAGAGCTCTTATGGTCTAGGGCTGTCAGTGACCACCAATGAATGCTTTGATCACCACTTCAAACATTTTAATTAATTATATAAAATTAGTGTGCTGGCCTCAGCTAAATTGGCCCTGTAACGTAACCTTTGTTAGAGAAGATACCTTGAGAAAAATAAATTTAGCAACTATGTATTGGTTGGTACCAAGTTCCAAGGACTTAGTAGGCACAATCCCTCCTCAAGAGGAACTCACACGTAAATGTTTATGTCAGATCCAGTGCGAACTCGAATACAACAGATGGCTCTTATGAAGGGCAAGGAATTGGAAATTCACTGGGGAGCCATGAAGATCCAAGGCTGGTATAACATGATACAAGGGAAACTAGGCAATCAGATGAGTTGGAAATGAATTTTAACATAGTGATAGAATTTTCAGAAACTGAAATATTATTGCATTTACCCATGAAAACGTAAAGTAAATTTCCTTATCTTTTCTCTCCTCCTCACACATAGAGATATTCATTCAGCCTTCAACTAATTTTATCAGTGCTCCAAGAATCCCACTTTTTTAGGAGCTGCTTTATCTATCTCATCTTATTTTATTGTGAAATTTTCCCTTACTATGAAAGAATTTTGTGGAATTCTTTACTAAAATGTGAATTATTTTTGAGGTGTTTCAATAATTTCATGGATGGAGTCTAACGTGCACCCAAAGTTGTTATAAATCAAGGATGGGAGTTACCACTGTATACACCACTGCAATCGTTAAATGGAGTAAAAATATGATGCTTGAGTCAAGTATGTCTGCAAGGAATTGTGCCATATTTGACTGTATGTTTTCATTTTATAGAAGAATATTGCAAGCTTCCAAATTGGGTATAAAATGACAAATTGTTACATGACTACTTTTATCTATAAGACAAGGGAGTTGAACAAAATTATTTCTAAGTTCCCTTCCATTTTTAAAATACCATGATTCTACCCTTTTTACTCACAACATGACAGTAATGGCTGCCCAATGCCACGGCAGCACAGCAAGAATGGTTTTTAATGGCCACTGACTGTCAACTATCATTTTCCATGTCAGTGGCCCAGAAAAAGTCTTGAGGTCCATTTGGAACTTCTAGAAAGTAAGGCACTAGAAGCATAGAGTAAAGTTTTCCTTTTCGAGGTTGTTTCATAGATGGTTTTTATTCAAGTAACTCAAGAAAGTATATCTTAATGGAGCCTGGATATTTTGGCCAAACCACAAAAAATTTCATCATCCCTACAAATAGAAGTGAATAATTAGGGTAATGATGACCAATCTTTTGTGCCGTTTCTCAGAAAGTAAAATGCATCTCCAGATTTTCCCCAAAAGTTGTCTTGGCAGGGTGAGGCTGGAACCTGAATGTTTCTTCAGTGTGGGCAGGTAAACAGCATTCTCCTCTTCTGCCAGGATTCATTTACCTTATAATTTTTTCTGGAAGATGGAGAAGGTTTTCGGGGCTAGAAGGGAGTGAAGGGAGAAAGGAGAAAATGGGGGGCATTGGAATCTGAACACTCCATCTGAAGAACGCAGTAAAAGTGTCCTGAAGATGTTGTGAGACTCTGAGCACAGGAAGCGTTGTACTGAGGCCCAAGTAACCTCACAGGGACCGGTCACACACAGCCTCCCTACTTGCTTGCAGAGAAACAGGACAAGTAGCATCTTAAGCAGAGGCTTGGGACTTAGGGACAGCAAACCTCCAGGAAGAATCTGCAAATGAAGAACACCAAGAGCTGTGTTCCTGAGTAAATCATTGCCACTTTGGGGATTCTTTTTTTTTTTTTTTTAATGTTTATTTATTTTTGGGAGAGACAGAGACAGAGTGTGAGTGGGGGGAGGGGCACGAGAAAGGGAGACAGAATCGGAAGCAGGCTCCAGGCTGTGAGCAAGCTGTCAGCGCAGAGCCTGACACGGGGCTCGAACTCACAAACTGCAAGATGATGACCTGAGCTGGAGTCGGACGCTTCACCAACCGAGCCACCCAAGTGCCCCACTTTGGGGATTCTTGAGATCACTTGAGAAAAGACTGGTTCTGAGGTTCTGCCTGGCCAGGTGGGCATTTGTAGCTCATTAGAGTCGGAAGTGTATGTGAATATGATCACATTTGACTCTCAAGATAACAGAGGTCAGAATATTGATACTAAGCACTAAATGAATTTCAAAAGCAACTTAAATTAACTTTTTACTTTACATGAGGCTGCAGATACTCTTTATATTGGTAAACGTGGAGATTAAGTTTGAGGCCAAACTAAAATTATTTTTTTAGAGTGAGTTAAGCTGAAATTTTAAAGTAGAGACATAGAAAGATTATTAATTGTGTGCAAATATCGTTATACCCTAAGGAAGTGCTATCCCTGGCCATTAACTGTGGGAACTGGACACGTCAATTCAACTCTCTGTCCTCACCTTTTTATTGCAAAAAATAGAGAAATACTGTGATAATGTGATGCTCAAAACTTCCTGTAAGTTCTGTATTTCAAATATTCCATGATTCCATTAACTGCTTCTAAAAAACAAATACATATATATATTTATATATATGTATATATATACAGTATGTATGTGTGTGTATATATACTTTATTTATATATTTATACACACAGATGCATAAATACTTCAATACACATGATTACATAAATATATGTCATCAAAAAGGGGGTTGGTGATTTGGGAGTTAAATCCTTTGATTGCTTGGTTACTTTTACTTTTGATGTTTTGCATCAACAGTTATATTTATCAATATCCTGAGAGAACTAGTAAATTCCTATTACAGTTTGTCTGACCCCTGACTCCTCAAAAAGGATATTAATCGACATACCTTGCTGCAGACATTTTAAAAATCAATACCTTAGCATTCTGATTTTAGTCTTTAATTTTAAATATCACCTCCATATAGACCCATGGAAGTATGCGAGGTATCCTTTTTCTAACCTGTCTTAATTTCTCAGTCTCATCCTCCATACCATAGTCACAAATTTGAACTTGAGAAAGACTTGTCTTCTCTATACAATCTTCCAGCGAAAAGAGAAAAGGAACCCAAATGCCACTCGCCTCCAGGAGGGATGGCCCCTGAATGGACTTAGCAGATCTTTTTTTTTTTTTTTTTTTGCTTATTCACACATTCAGCACAAATCACTTCAGTAAAATTATTGTTTCTGGTCTGTGCTAGTATTGAATTGAAGCATGTAGCATTGAAGCATACGAGTCTCACTGAAAATGAAATCTTAATTTGCTTCACTAATGGAACTCATTTTATTTCCTTTAGGCCCTGCCTTTGATTATTACCTTGCAACACAGAAAAAGCAGCGATAAAACACTTTAATTGATGACACCTCCATGGTATTTGTTACACCTGCTATAAAATAATTAGTTATTCAACTATAATAACTGCTTATTAAAGTGAAACGCAATAAATACTAGAAAATCTGTAAGACAATTTAGCTACTTAGGAAAGCTATGGTCTGTTAAGCTACCAAGAGCAAAGATCTGTCTCTGTGATCTGCAGTGTAGTCCCGTGTCAGTTTTTAATACCCTGTGTTGTGATACCCTCAGTTCAGTTATTAGCAAACAGGTGTCCTCATTGTACCAAAAGTGTAAATGGCCATAAACAACTCCCCTGACAGCAGAGAAGCCAAAGACTCCATTCTCATGGAGAATCACTCTGTCGTGGAGATGATCACTCAGCCCCAGCCTGAGTGGGAAAGGTCTGCTTTCCTGTACGTAATGCCTGCCTGGGGAACAGATCTCACTTTGGAGACTTCCGTAAGCATTAAGGTAAATTCTGTGTACAATGAATAATTCTAAGGCTCCCACCAGCTGCCGCTGCTGATGGTGCTTAGCCGGCTGCGGGCAAGAAGTGCGTGCAGGCAGAAGAAGGTGCTGCTGGCCTTCCCTACCAGTAGCTGAGGTATAAGTGGAGGGAAAAGCATACATTTTAATAAACAAACAAGGTAGCCAGCAGACATTTTGTCTCTGTGTTTCCAAGGAAATTGGCTTCTGAAAGGGGGAAGGAAAGACTACTTTTGAACTTTTGGGGGGCCCATCTAGAAGGAGATTACATGATCACAAGAGAAAGCACAAAAGAGGGTCAAGAAAATTGTTTTCCCTCTGCCTCCGTCTTCTGAAGTCATGTCACCTGCCCAGCTCACCTACTCTCTGGATCCCATACTTTCTGGTTTCTTTTATGTTCACAATTTTTTTTAAATTTTTTTTACTGTTTATTTATTTTTGACAGAGACAGAGAGAGAGAGACAGAACATGAGTGGGGGAGGGGCAGAGAGAGAAGGAGACACAGAATCTGAAACAGGCTCCAGGTTCTGAGCTGTCAGCACAGAGCCCGACGCGGGGCTTGAACTCACAGACAGCGAGATCATAACCAGAGCCGATGTTGGACGCTCAACCAACTGAGCCACCCAGGTGCCCCTGTTCACAATTTATTGATAATAGTTGCCTCACAAGTGCTGCTGTAAGTTCCGCGAGGAGAGTTTGATGACTTTGGAAAAGAGTTTTCGCACACACACACACACACACACACACACACACCCCACTTATTCATCTTGTTAGCCCAAACGCCAATTACTTATATTTTAACAAAATCTATACAGTGTTTGTGTCTAGCTGGTCACTGAGATATGCAGTAGGCTGACTATATGTTAACTTAGACATTCAACAGCAGGCCATCTCTCGCTCTGTAAACATTCTGAAGTTGATTTTTATAACTTGTCTTTGTAGAATATATCAGGGAGACTAACTCACATGGTAAAACTTCCTGAAATTCTTTATGAAAAGACTTGTGTGGGAGAAGTGTTGACTCACTGTGAGTCTACTGATAACCCATATGTAAGTGCTTGCGCTGTGTCTCACTAATAAAACCTCTTCAGTACAGGGCACCTGGGTGGCTCAGTCGGTTGAGCGTCCGACTTCAGCTCAGGTCACGATCTCGCGGTCCGTGAGTTCGAGCCCCGCGTCGGGCTCTGGGCTGATGGCTCAGAGCCTGGAGCCTGCTTCCGATTATGTGTCTCCTCTCTCTCTGTCCCTCCTCCACTCATGCTCTGTCTCTCTATGTCTCAAAAATGAATAAACATTAAAAAAAATTAAAAAGAAAAAGGAAACCTCTTCAGTACATACTACAGAAGAATTAATGAAGGATTAATTTTGATCAACTTGATTCTTGATTAACTTTGTTCAGTGAGCAGAGATTTGCCCTGTTCCTCAGCTCAAAATGATCAAGAACTAAGATTTAACGTACATAATTGGGAAGAAAAGTATATACTTCCTAAATAAATTTGGCTTTCTAGAATCGATATTCATAAGCTCGTGACTTTTCTTCTTATATTAATGCACTGAGAAACTTTCAGACCCCTAATTTTTTTTTTAAAAAATAAACTGGATGCACTTTAGAGCAGACATCCTTAACCAGCCCTTCCTGCTACTCCCCCATTTCCACAGCCCCTCAAAATCACCAACACCATTAGACTGAGAGGGGGAGGCAGAATCCGTGGATAGGCTTACGGGGGCCCGTTAAAACACTGAAATTGTAGGCTGGATTTTTTCTTACCTTTATGTGTATTGGGGCTCTTGTTTGCAAACGACAGAGATCAGTTCTGGTGAATTTACCTAGAAAAGGAATTTACTGGGGGTGTGGGAATGCCTGGGTTGCTCAGTTTGTTAGGCATCAGACTTTTGGTTTCAGCTCAGGTCATGATCTTCTGGTTTTGTGAGTTCGAGCCACGTGTTGGGCTCTGCGCTGGCAGCACGGAGCCTGCTTGGGATTCTCTGTCTCCCCCACCCCTACTCACACTGTCTCTGTCTGAAAATAAATAAATTAACTTTGCTTTTTTTTTAAAAAAGGAATTTACTTGAAGGATATTGGATACTTCACTGAATTTATTAGAAAGATATTGTAGAGTCTATAAATCATTTACAAAAACAAAGGAAGCTAAACATCCAAAGCAATAGTGAAAATCACACCACAGGAGGCATTGATTAGGACCCCACTGCCAACAGACACGATACTTCACCACTGGTCTGGAACATTGAATGTTCAGAATAAATGCAAAGTGATCCCTGTCTCTTTGTGACACTAGCTTTACCTGCAAACTCCCAGGGCTAGGTGAGATGATTCAAGTGGCAGAGCTTAGGGTAAGTGCCAGCGTACTGTCTATACAGGCTGAGAGACTACAATGGGCCTTTGCACATTCTGAGTTCCAGGTTGGTCATGGGGCTTGATTGCCACGAATTCTTGCATGATGGCTGCTTATCCAGCAGAAGATACGAGCATCTTAAAAAAAAAAAAGAAGTAGTAGTATATATATTGAGAAGGCAGGTCATGCCTTTTGTCAGGTTTTTATAAGTATTGATTATCCAACCAGGCTAAGAATGCCTATTATATAGAATTTATAAAAGGAATGATTTACCTCCAGAAGGACTAGAGACCCAAAGAGATTAAGAGATCACACACTGCCACCCATTAGCAAGATCAACGCAAGGGCTAGAGTGTAGGGGCTCAGAAAAGTGAAGCTGTTTTTGCTCAAACAAACTGAATCAGATTTAGAGGTTTTCAATTTGAAATTAATATCCCCCAATAACTTTTCAATTTATGAAAACTGTCAGGTACCTTCACTGGTCACCAGATAAAGAAAACTTGTTGGCAGACACAGAAAAGGTCTTCATCTTGGGGAAAAATATAAGCATTTTATAAACTGGATATTGTTATTTGCCTGCAGATTACTCTTTCTTTCAAGACCGAGTTAAAACAGACAGAACCACAGTATAAATGCCCCCCTTATTCATGGGGGGAATACGTTCCAAGACCCCCAGGGGATGCCTGAAACTGCCGATAGTTCCGAACCATATATATACCATGCTTTTTTCCTGTACATATATTTTTTTAATTTTTCTTTATTTTTGTTTTTTTTAATATGAAATTTATTGTCAAATTGGTTTCCATACAACACCCAGTGCTCATCCCAACAGGTGCCCTCCTCAATACCCACCTCCCACCCTCCCCTCCCTGCCACCCCCTATCAACCCTCAGTTTGTTCTCCGTTTTTAAGAGTCATTTATGGTTCGGCTCCCTCCGTCTCTAACTTTTTTTTTCCCCCTTCCCCTCCCTCCTGGTCTTCTGTTAAGTTTCTCAGGATCCACCTAAGAGTGAAAACATATGGTATCTGTCTTTCTCTGTATGACTTATTTCACTTAGCATAACACTCTCCAGTTCTATCCACATTGCTACAAAGGGCCATATTTCATTCTTTCTCATTGCCATGTAGTACTCCATTGTGCATATAAACCACAATTTCTTTATCCATTCATCAGTTGATGGGCATTTAGGCTCTTTCCATAATTTGGCTATTGTTGAAAGTGCTGCTATAAACATTGGGGTACAAGTGCTGTACATATATATCTATGATAAAGTTTAACTTCCAAATTAGGCACAGTAAGAGATTAAGAATAATAACTACAATAAAATAAAGCAATTATAACAACATATACTATAACAAAAGTCATGTGAATGTAGTGTCTCTCTCCCTTAAGATATCTTAAGGTGAATGATGTAAGCGTTGTGATGTAGCATTAGGCCACTATTGAACTTCTGATGATACATCAGGAGGGTCATCTGTCTCTGGGCTGGGACTGATCTCTGGTAACTGAAACTGCGAAAGCAAGACCATGGATGAAGGGGGATTTTTGTACCCACTTGCTTCCAGGAGTAAAGGTGCAATTAGGTTTCTGGATCATATATGGTTCTATTATAAAATATTCTATCTTTAAATCAGAGTTTAAGTAAATGAGCTCAGTGAAAACTTGCTAGCAAATTCTCAGTCATTTGCCTTAGAGAATTTCTTTTTGTTTCCCTTCCTTTTCTTATTTTCTTTATTTTTCTCTTTTTTCTTTCCTTCTTCCTTTCTTCCTTCCTTTCTTTCTTCTTTAGTATATTTAACAAATACACATAAACTTACATGTGTTTGTTTTACTCCATCTACACCACAATGGCAACTGGCCACTGTTTGACCTTTCATTTATGAATTGATGTTTAAAAGCTGAGAAAAATAAATTTCTCACAAATAGTTTGATATAAATGACACTAATAAACAGGGAAATAAACTGACAGGCAAATATAAAAATACAGTAAAACCTGGGATTGTGAGTAACTTGTTCTGTGAGTGTTCCACTAGATGAGCAAACATTTCTCATAAATTTTAACTTGATAAATGAGCGATGTTTTGTAATACTAGTGACACTGAATGTCACATGATCACAACTGAGCCAATAGTTTCTCCCCCCTCCCTGATGGATTGTGGGTGATCATCTCCCTTGCTTGGATGCCTGGTCTCTGGCCATGGTGTTTGGCAGAAATCAGTGATTTTTCAGAACATTGGAAAGTGCCCACAACTGGCATTAGTGTACTTTTTGTCATTTCAGAGCCCTTATGGACAGTCTTTTGCTTTTCCATACAAGAATAAGCTTAGGAATGCTTTGCTTCATTCTAACCTGCAGATATGGACCCTTTCCTCTGCTGTCTTATTGCTAGTTACATTAAATACAGTAAAGGACAAGAGGTTATTAGTATTGTACTGTAGTCAACCTCCGTGCAAGCATATACAAAGGCCCCCAAGCAGAGAAAGATTCCATTGAGCCAATGGATAGCAGTGATTCTGTTAGTGATAGGGAAGGTCATCCTACACAATAATCCTCCTCTCCCTTGTCTCCCTCACACCAGCCATGAAGGTTCTCAAAGGTTAGTGCAGGTTAATTTGTTTATTTTTCTTTTATTTTGTATTTTCTTTATTATTTTATATTATATTAAACTATTGTAATCATTTTTATATGAATATTTTTGGGTGGAATCAATTGAGTTTCCATCATTTCTTGTGGGGAAATTTGCTTTCATATACAAGTGCTTTGGATTACAAGGATGCTTCTGGAATGAATTGTGCTTGCAAACCAAGGTTTTACTCTATTTATCTTTATTAATCTTTATTCAAGAAGCTCATCAGAATGCTTTAGTTAACCTATAAAATCCCATAAAGACCTATGAAGAGAAAAAAATATAATGTTCCTCATATTACATATCAGAAAATCAGGACGAAGAAAATAAAGTCTTTCTTTGGCATAAATTGTTAAGCAAGGGGCTATAAAATAATTAACATAATAATAATGCAATTCAGGACTCTAGACAAGGCCTCTAGACAAGGAATAAAGCACAATCCTAGCTAGTGTGATTTTTTCAACTAGATATTAAATGAAATTAATAGGTTGATATATGGGACATCATAGTCAGATTGGGCTTGAATAATTGGAGTAAGCAAGGCAAAGAGAAGGAGAGTGGTGTGTAATTGGGAAGTAATCGTAGTCCGTTATTGGTTTCAAGAGATAGCAGATCCGGGAAGCAGAGAATTTTGAAGGAAAAATGATGATGTGAAAGCATATCTTTGGGTAAATATGAGGTAGTTCTTAGGCATTACACCAAGGAGTTTGACTCTGGGCAAGGAGTTTATCAAAGCAGTGTTTCACAAAGCCATGTCTGGGATTTCCGTGAATAGATGATTTAGACACTGACGGGAAAATAAAAAGGAAGAGGGAAAAATATTATAACACATGTAATACTAGTAATGCTGGTTACATTTCACGTTGGTCACCTAAATTTACAAGAAGTTGAACCGGGTCCCAAACTCAAGTGTTTCAACTTCAAATTATGGGCTCCTCTATCTTTAGATTGTGTTTACATGGAAGACAAACTTGAATTTGCACGTGAGTTTGAGTTTGAGGTTAATAAGAGAGAATCACTTACTCAGTTTTAGGGAGAACACTCCGAATAAATGTAAAACCTAGTGATAAAGATTTCAGGGCAAATTAGGAAAACAGACTTGCCAGAGATGACATGGGTCTTTGCAGTGAAATAGGAATACAAATTACTTACTGAGGGAGGGAGACAGAGCTACTGGGTCCAATAGGTCTGGAACTTCCTCAAACCTTTTAAGCTTGGTATAAGAACAAAGGGCATTGATGGGGGAGGTGAAGTGGATATTCCAGAATTGGCTCAATGATCAACATTGAAGGTTAAGGGAAAAAGAAGTCTATGGTGTTGGTATGAGGTCTTCCCTAAATTGCTTGGCCAAATGCCGAAGAGGTTGAAATGGACTGCATACTACTGGAGCTGTGTCTATAGCATCATGTGGCCCTAGACAAGGAATTCTTAGCACGGTCGCTGAGCTTCAGGATAACACTGTCCAACTCTCAGCCACCTAGTGCACCCAGGGTCGATGCCAACTCTGAAAGCTGGGCTTCCAGCTCTGAGTCACCTAAAGATGGGTCTGTATGCACCAGGGAATCCAGAGTTCAAAGCCTCAGATAATTTTAAATCAAAAGTTTAGCCTCAGGGAGCATAAGGTTAACTGAAAGTCAGCTTTGCAAAATCCATAAAATAGAATGAATAAAATAAAATGAGAAGCATGAAGATAGCAGTCACTGGAAAGGGAATTTATGTTCTCTATTATACATGATCTAGACTCTTAAAAAGGAAAGATAACGTAAGACTTCACCAAAAAAATATATATTTTTTGAAGAAAGAGGTTCAAGAGATTATTCTAAGTGCATATAACTCTTTATATCTAAAGGACATTATCAGATATGTCAGGAAAAATGGCTATTAATTTGGTCAGAATTATCCTCTTCTATTTTATTGATGACTGATACACTAATAAAAGATACTAAGAAAATATAAGCCTGCTTTGAAGCAAACATATAAAAGAAGACTTGGAATTTAGTGGCCATAATCCTTAGTCCTGGTTCTAAGCGCTGCAACCTTGCAAAAAAGCAAACATTTTTCAGTGAGGCCATAGGAAAAATTGTGGGAGGCTCAAAATATCATTTTTAATGTAATTGTCAAGGCCCAGTAGAGCGGTGAACTTAAAAAAAAAAAAAGGAAAGAAATAAAGATGGGGGCTCCTGGGTGGCTCAGTGGCTTAAGTGTCCAACTTCTGCTCAGGTCATGATCTCACGGTGCATAATATCGAGCCTCGTGTTAGGCTCTGTGCTGACAGCCTGGAGCCTGGAGCCTGCTTCAGATTCTGTGTCTCCCTCTCTCTCTGCCTCCCCCCAACTTTTGCTCTGTCTCTCTCTCAAAAAAAAATTATTTTTAATTAAAAAAAGAAAAAGAAAGAAAAGAAAGGAAAAGAAAAGAAAAGAAAAGAAAAGAAAAGAAAAGAAAAGAAAAGAAAAGAAAAAAGAAAAGAAATCATATTGGCCAAGAATATATTTGGGAATTCTCTCAGCAATAGTCATTTGAAATACAATCTGAGAGTTAAAGCAATGCACTTAGCCACAGTCAGTTACTGTTGAGACCTTACATCGGTGTCTGTCCAATTAATTTAATATTTCCTTTAATTATGCCCACACCATGAATTGGTGTTCATTTTATGGACTGTGGGATGATAAAAAGGATGATTATTTTGCCCATATCTGTAATGGCACTGAAGAACAGGAGCGCTTAAGTTTCTCATGGGGCACAGTTCATAAATTCAGGAACAAATTCGGTGTCCCAGGCCTAGCCTTCCGGTCCTGAGGTACTCAGTAAAGGAAGTCCCTAGATCAGGAGAAAAGAGCAGCTCGCCATCTGGAAGGGCAGCAAGAGCTCTAGGAGACTCTGTGTGATGAGGCGCGGCATCTTCAGAGGAGAAGACCGGCAGGGGTGCCGCGACAGCCCTACTTGCACTTCCACTTCTGCTTCCGGAAACAGAGGTCAGTGGAACTACTGTCAGGGACTGTGCGGAACTCAGCATGATCAGGGAAGGGGCGTTTCTCCTCCCTGATAAACCGCGTGTACACACAACACACACACACACACACACACACACACACACACACACCTTTCCTTTTTAGTCAATATAAAATGAGAAATATATTGAAAGGAAAGTGAACCCCATCCATGGGGAAATGCTCACAAGCTTGAATGGAAATAACGAGTCAGCAAAAGGCTAAAAATTGTGTGTTTTTTTAAGTAAATTTAATTTAATTTAAGTTCTGAGAGACAGAGCAGGGAAGAGGGGAAGAGAGGAAGAGGGAGAGAGAGAGAAAGAGAGAGAAAATATCTTAAACAGGCTTCATGTTCAGCACAGTGCCTGATGCAAGGCTCGATCCTAATGACCCTGGGATCATGAACTGAACTGAAATCAAGAGGCAGATGCTCAACCCACTGAGCCACCCAGGGACCCCCTAAAAACTGGGATTTTTTTAGTGGAAAAATTGATGGATTTTATATCATGAAGGAAGATACATGGTAAAAGTTTGTGGTTTTTTATTTCTTCTTTAGTTAACAAACATTCACTGATTCTTTTTTTTTTTTTTAATTTTTTTCAACGTTTATTTATTTTTGGGACAGAGAGAGACAGAGCATGAACGGGGGAGGGGCAGAGAGAGAGGGAGACACAGAATTGGAAACAGGCTCCAGGCTCTGAGCCATCAGCCCAGAGCCCGACGTGGGGCTCGAACTCACGGACCGCGAGATCGTGACCTGGCTGAAGTCGGACACTTAACCGACTGCGCCACCCAGGCGCCCCAAACATTCACTGATTCTTAATGGACATACATTTTCCTGGAGATGCAATCACAAACATAGTTTCTTTCCCTTAGCTTACACTGTAGAAAAAAAAAAAAACTATACTCAAGTTAAATTTCTGGTTCTCATAAACCCAGTAAAAGTTATTTTATTCTATGTTCTCTGCATAAATGAGAAGCAGAATAGTGTTGAAGAGTTTAGCATGCATGCCTACTACTGACTTTCTAAAGAGTTTGCTAATCATCAAAGACAAGGTTCAGTCCCACAAATAACTCACAGGATGGTCCGGAAACAGACATAGAAAAGTTGCAGTATGATACACGCATAGTAGAAATGTGGAGCACAGAGTCAAAGCAGCAAATGACAAGTTCTGTTTGCAGGGACATCAGGTTGGGTTTGCCAGACTAAGATAGACTAAGATACTGGAGCTGGTTATGCAGTGGTGGAAAGGAAGGGGGAATTTCAGGCCGGGAAGGATAGTTTCACAGGGTGGCAGGATAGGGGTCTAGGTATAATAGTTACCAGAGTGGGCATTGACAAGATACATATATTCTCTGTTTTCATACCAGAGAAGAAAGAAAACTTAAGAATGTATAAAGTTACAGACACCCGAGAGAAATCATTACCATTTACTTTAGCTCTGGACAATATCAGCCCTCATTTTGATGTATAGTAGAAGAAAAATCTTTCATTTCTATTAAAGTCCCATTTTCGATAGAAAAATGCAGCTGAATTCCCTTCAAAAAGAAGGACATGTTGGGGCATCTGGGTGGCTCAGTCAGTTAAGCATCCAGCTCTTGATTTTGGCTCAGGTCATGGTCTTACAGTTTATGAGATCAAACCCCACATGGGGCTCCATGCTGACAGCAAGGAGCCTGCTTGGGATTCTCTCTCTCCCTCTCTCTCTGCCCCACTCCTGCGCTCTCTCTCTCTCTCTCTCTCTCTCTCAGTAAATATACATAAACATTTAAAAAAGAGGACATGAGAAGTTATATCTGCATCTGCTAACTGAAAAACAATAGTGCTGTGAACAGAAAGCCGTGTGAATTTTTTCTACAATAACAATATAATGAAAACTAGACTAAAACCATGCTCCAATTCATTAGGTTCAAAATAAGAAATATATTATTATGTAATACTCATGTAAATCTGTATATAATTAAGTGGGCATCCAGTGAAAAATTTGAGATTTTCAGTTGAGTAGTATCAGAAAGTCTTCCTTGTATAGAACATAACAAACCTAATTACCTTGTATATAATATCCTATCAGACCAACAGACTGTATCATATCTTCTAGATTTTTGGCAAACTCCAGAATTCTTTAAATCTATCTGGAATGCTTAAGGGTAGCCCTATTTTTCGAAATCTTTTGCAGACCAATGGATAAATGAAGAATATCCCCATAATCACATTGTGTAGAATTCTTTTGACCATGTGTTCAGTATCTCCATATCAAAATTATATAGTATAGATGTATTGCAGATGTTTGTATTTGGGGAGAGAGATTAATTTCCCTTTCTTCACAACTACCCAACAGCTTCTTTGACTCAAGTTGTTTTCTCATACAAGTATTTACTTTTCCTGAATTCAGCTGAACCATGAAACATGGGTGTATTCAAAGTGCTTTTAAAATTGGAAATAAATAGAACATGAGACCCTGTGACTATGGTTTTTATCAAAAACCTTAATGTAGTTTCAAAAACCATGCCTGAATTACACTCTTTTGAACAATAAATGTTTGTTTTTCTTCCCCAGTCCCACAATGGGGATAAATTTTCTGATTATCTTGCAAATAAGTAGTGCAGCAGTACCTGAAAGCCATTGGATGCACAACAAATATCATTAATCCACTGGCCAAGTAGTATGAGTTTTGTGTTGAGGGTGGTATCAGATAGTCAGCGGTGAAGCAATAAATTTGCTAGAAGTATAGTAGAGGGACTATTTATAAGGTGAAGGCAAGATTATAGGAAACTGTAAGAGAGCAATATTCTGGAGACAGGAATGGCAGGGTACAGTTACCACACTAGGCCTTTAGGGATAACAAGAGGGAGCAAAGCCCTGAGAGAGAGACCAAGAAAGAGAGAACATGAAACAAGCACCAGGAAGACACAGATCTTTGTAGAAGAGATGAAGTGAGCTTACCGCGTTCCTTCCAGTGTCCCTAGAGGTTGTGCCCAACACATAGCCTGAAGACAAGGAAGACCCATTGATGGGAAACCTATAGGTCAACCTCCAGAGCCCAGAGCAGGGTGGAGAAGGGTGGAGAGTGAAGAGATGAAAAGAAGATACACGACACAGCAATTAAACTTACTATTTAGGACTTGAACTTTCAACCCCTACCCCTAACTACGCCAAAGATAGATGTTGAACACAAACTTTGTAAATCTCTGTCTGGTCATATGCTAATTCTTTTCAGGAATTCATTTTTTTTTCCTTACTCTTGGAAAGTGTTGCTTTAGTAAAGTAGAAAATGAACTAGATACAAATATTCAAGCAGCTAAATCACATCTAGGGAGTGATTTAGGCAGTAGGAAGAAAATATGGCCAGTCAATGTGCTTGAATATGTACCATAAAGAGAAAGAAAAGTTACTGATTCATATATTTCATAGTCAAACCTTTATAGAGAACATATCAGGCTCAATGAGCAAATGCAAGAAGCATTACATAAGCAAAATTTTTGCTTTGAGTAACACTATGTGATTCTATATTTAATTATCACATTTCTTCTAAAACTAACTGTTACCTATCTGCAAAAAGTGAGATCCAGTATGCAACAGAGTTTTTTATGCCTGTTCTCTATATAGTAAAAATATCTTAATAATAAAAAAAATAGTTCCATGAATATTCAAGTTTGTTTAGATACAGCCTATGTGTGAGAAAAGCTGAGCTGTTTCTCATTTGTTCCTCACTAAACTGAAATCTTTCAACAATTAGTTGAACCATGAACTTTTTTTTACGTCATTTTCAAAATATTTTTTTGTTAGCCTTGGTTCTGTTTTTGAAATTACCTTCTTTATTACTTTAAGTCAATCATGTATCTATTTCCCACCACAACAGTGAGTTTTAACTGGCTCCTTGTCTAACTATGTGCCCAGCAAGGACGTCTCAAATTCAGAGTCTCTGTGGGCTAGGAAGGAGTATAGACCAGAAGCAATGGAATTGGATGCAGTGTGGTATTTTTCAAAACACAGTATCATCCACAAACCACCAAATTGCCATATCACTTGTCTTTGGAATAAGTTTCACCAGTAAATATCTATCTAGCATTAGTAACTCGTGAGACTCAGTGCTCATCACAGCAAGTAGTTACCTTTTACAGGACTGGCTACTTAAAAGGTAGCTGAATCCAGCTGGAATCAACTATTTTTATCTAAACATTTGTCTGTGTTCTCACCTGAGGTTGGACTTGAGATCATAACCAGTTCTATAGTTTAGTGAAAATAAAGCACATTATCCTAAGAACTTAAACATTTCCTGACATTACCAGAAGTTTCTTAAAGTTCTGAGTTTTTGTTCCCAAGTCCACTGATGTATTTATATAAACATAGCTTTTGAATTTCATGGAAATAGTTAAGGTGGTAGATTTTCATAATTAAATCAGGTTCTTACATACTGCAGCTCTCAGAACCTTTGTTGAATCTTGACATATACCTCCATTGGAATTTTTATCATGTCTTTTATGATTCAATGGCCTCTCATTTGCATGTATCATAAGTTAATTTGTAACATGATTAGCTACCTTTATTCATCTCTAGATTATCTGCTTTTACCAGCAGGTGCATTTTTATATCCTCCAATGATCTAGCTCTGCCCTGTACCTAACAGGAACTCATTAAGCTTTTGTCCAAGGAATCAGCATCTTTAGTGTGAATTATTTGGCCATAGTCTCTCATTTTATGAAATACCTATAACTTTCAAAGCATGTTTTTATAAAAAAAATATTTTTCTCCATTGAAAATGGTCTTTCTTCTGATATAAAATCTAAAATTGGTATTGTTGAAAATTTTCAGGCACATCGATTCATGGCATCCTGGGTGCTGCTATATTCCCAATGCTTCCGCATCATTTTTATAACTTGTGTCATAAACGCTACTACCATCATCCCCAAGAAGCTTTTCTTTGAATATATCTTTCTATGAAATCTTATGCCATTTAGAGTAAATAGGTTGGAATAATGTCTTATAATGATTGCCTATTCTAAAATAAGGTGTTTTAATATTTAATAATTATTTTATGTATGTAATTATTTTCTTGTCAGTGAAATCATAAACCCCTACAAGGTCAGTAGTATGCCAGTTTCTTCTAGGAAGTATATCCTTATCGAGGAAAATTCAGAGCAAATAGATGTGACTTCTTTTTTTCAACAAAATTATTTTAAATCTTGGGCTGGGCCATGGAATAATGTCAGCAGAAATAGTTTTGGTCCATTGTTTGTAAAAAAAAAAAAAAAAAAAAAAAAAAAAAAAGCCTACATCTCAGTTAAATGGTTGCACTAGGCATTTGGGCATTTATTATTTTACCCTTTGAAGCCTCTGCTATATCTCTTACATGAAAGATGTTTCTTTTTTTTCTTGTTCCATTTTAAATTTTTTAATTGAAATATATTGGAGATACAACGTTGTACAAATCTGAGGTGAACAACATATTAATCTGATATATATTGTGATATGATTGCCACTGTAGTCATAATTAGCCCCTCTGCCTATCACATTACATAATGATCATTTTTCTTTTTAGTGGTTAGAAGCATTAAGTTCTAGTCTTTTACAAAGTTTGATGATTATAATACAATTTTGTTATCTATATTCACTATACTGGGTATTAGATGCCTAGTGCTAGTTGAGTACTCCATGCAAGTATGTACTCTTAAACATCTGTCCTACCCCCCCATCTCTCATCCTCTGGTAACCACCATGGTGCTTTCTAACAATTTGACATGTTTAGATTTCACATATAATATACAGTACCTCTCCTCTGTCTGACTTATCTCACTTAGCATAATATGCTCAAGGTCCATTGAGTGAATCAGGGTGACTATTTAATATATCTTTAAAAGACAAGAAAAAATGAGTTTTCCCAACTCCAAAGGTTAAAGTCTTTAAAGGATGAAATGTACATAATTTTCTAAAGCTATCTTTTGGTTTTCTGTGTGTTTGGTATTTTTTTTATCCTTTTCTATCATAAGCTAGACACATGAAGAAAACATAGAGCGTTGGAGACACAATAGAATAGAACAATCCCATACTATTGGAATTCTCATTTCAGAATTAGAACAAGTTCAATGTTAAAGAACATCTCCTCTTAGATTCAGTTAGGGAAATGGCCAAAAAGATGCTCTATAGAATCATAGAATGAGCAACAGGATTAGATATTTACTTTACTTCTCCTTCCAAAGTATGAAATACATTCAAAACTTAACTAGGCATTATGTGCATGTATAATTAACATTTAAAATCTTACATATTTCAGGGGCACCTGGGTGGCTCAGTTGGTTAAGCATCCGACTTCAGCTCAGCTCATGATCTCATGGTTCGTGAGTTCAAGCCCCACATCGGGCTCTGTGCTGACGGCTCAGAGCCTGTTTTGGATTCTGTGTCTCCCTCTCTGTGTGTCCCTCCCCTGCTCACACTCTGTCTCTCTCTGTCTCTCAAAAACAAATAAATGTTAAAAAATATTTTTAAAAAATCTTACATATTTAAAATATTCTCATCACCTCACAACTGAGAAGAACATGTGTCACGTAACCACACCTGCTGTGTTGGAGGCAGAAAGGATTGAAACTTGAAAACACCTAAGCAGTTTACTATAACACCACCGTAATAGTAAAAATAACTCTTAGTACTTTCATCTGAGGATGCCAAAGAATTTGAAAACATCAATTCAGTAATCTTCACAAAAGCCCTTCAATTTAAGTTAAGATAAATCTATGCCAAAGTGAACCTCCTTTCCACATTGCACATTTATTCTCATAATAGAAAAGAGGCTGACATTTGCCTCCAAATTGAAAATAATGACAGCCCAGACCTTTCAGTTCTTATTGGGGTAACAAGCCAAAAGTCTTAAGAAAAGATGTTTGTGATTTTGAGATGCACCAGAGAATAGGAACCAAAAAATGACAGTAAGTAGTTTTTTTTTTTTAAGCCACCATTTGTTTTATTCTTTAAGAGAGCACTGCCTCCGATGTTCTGATAAAAGAGGCTGACAACACACACACAAAGTGGCCATATGTCACAGTTCTAGCAGGTTTCCTCTCTGGACTAGTGGTATCCCTGAGAAATGGGAGCTTTGCTTTAATAGGCAAGCATGTACTTTCAGAGGAATAGCTGTTACAGGCATCCAAGTGGCCGTTTTCTCACTTGTTTGTGCATAGCAGGTTTCACAATGAAATCTACAGCAGATCCAACATCAGAGGATTAAACCCAGAAGCTGGCGAGTCAGAGGTCCGCATTAACTTAAGGGTACTCTGACATCATATGCCGTGAAAACAAGTTCAAGAGAATATGGCAGCTCAACTGGGTTTACTCTGTGGGGCTGGGATTCACGAAGGCCAACACCAGTCCACTGTGAGGCACATCCAAAGTGATCATTTTACTCTCAGCCATTTGCTCTTCACTTGGTCTTTCCAAATTGGAGCCTGGTTCAGATTAAACATTTCCGAAACTGGTGACTTTAACAAAAACAAATTGACCTAATTTCAAACAGTATTACAAAGCCGTAATGATCAGAATAGTATGGTACTGGCATAAAGATAGGCACATAGACCAATGGAACAGAATCAAGGACCCAGAAATAAATCCATGCATATATGGTCAACTAATGTGTGGCAAGGGAGCCCAGAACACACAGTGGGGAAAGGATAGTCTCTCCAATAAATGATGTTGGGAAAACCAGACAGCCACATGCAAAATATGAAAATGGACCCTATCTTACTTACATCATTCACAAAAATTAACTCCAAACAGACTAAGGACTTAGGTAGAAGAACTTCTGAAACTATAGTACTTCTAGAAGAAAACAGGAAAAAAGCTCCTTGACATCAATCTTGGCAATGATTTTGCGGATATACCAAAAGCACAGGCAACAAAAACAAAAATCAGCAATTGGCCCTGAGGATAATGGAATAGTACCTTAGGATACGGCTGCAGCCTTGGACCTTGGCAGACACTGGATCGGCCCCTAGGATTCTGCACCAGAAGCCTGAATGCTTTGCCACCAGGTCCTTCTGGCTCCTGGAAGGCTGTGGACTTGTGCCTGCTCCCGTGTGTTTTCCTCCTTGTTCTGGACTCTAGCAGTCTCTCTCACCTATGTAGCATTTTGGCCAGAACTCGTTTCTTCACACCCATCCTGGCCTCTGGGGCAAGATGACTGAGGCAGGGAAGAGGTGAGGCATCCACAGTCATTGATGTTTGTGTGATAAGTGGTGGGATTCACATTCCTTATGGATGAGTCTGGGATAAGGGGCCTCTGGCTCCCAGGGCATCCAGGTGTTTCTAATCCCAGAACACCCCCCATCCACCTGTAGAGCTCCCAAGTGATGAAGCTTCGTCTAGGAAAAGTGATCACAGCTGCAGCACCTGGGGGCCCTGATTCAGCAATTCTCTGAGTCCTCCCCTAATGCTAAGTGCATCCCAGCCCATCCTCTCCCTGCCCCTCCATCAGGACTGGCCCTTATTAACGCAATACCTCCCAAAGCCTTCATGTCCAAGGGGGTTAGAATTTCAACATATAAATTTTGGAGGAACACAAACATTCAACGCAAAACATGAGTTGAATATACTTTCATGGGAGAATAGCTCTTTCATGGCCTATCCCCACTCTATTGTGGCCCTTCCATCTTAATCTTCCATAGCACAACAGCCAAGGGGCTGTGATGTGTAAGGCGATCTGCTGAAGTTTCCACAGTAATGGGGGAAGGTAACCCAAAGGATGACTTCTGGAGAACGCACAGTCCCATTTCACCATTCCCTTCCTGCCCAGCTCCTAGACTATCAATAAATACCTTATCTAGATAGATAACCCACACACAGGCCTTCCAAGAATAAGCAATGATGAAAATTCATAGGACAGTCTAAATCTAGACTTTAAAAACAGTTCCCAAAAGGAAGAAAAGCTGTAGAGATGACCTTTAACCAGAGAATTCAGAGCAGTTTAGTTTTCTGGAGACATAGCTTCAGACCTCTCCAATCCAGACCAGAATTTTCTCTAGCTATAGCTATAAAATGGTTTTCTAGGTTAAGAGGAAAATATCCCTCAAAGATAGGTTCCTTCTTGTGATGGTTAATTTTATGTGTCAATTTGGTTAGGCCACAGTATCCAGATATTTGGTCAAACGTTATTCCGAATTTTTCTGTGAGGGTGTTTTTGAAGGAGATTTACATTTAAATCAGAGGGACTCTGAGTAAAATAGATTGTCCTCCATAAGGCAGGTGGGTGTCTTCAAATCATTTGAAGGCCTGAATAAAACAAAAGTTTGACCTCCTCTGAGCAAGAGAGAATTCTCCAGCAGACTGCCTTTGCATGCAAACTTCAACTCTTTTCTGGGCCTCCAGCCTGCCAGTCACCTCTATCAGATTTTGGACTTGCCAAACTTTTATAGTCACATGAGCCAGTTCCTTAAGTTAAATTGTATATGTACACACACACACACACACACACACACACCCTATTGGTTCTGTTTCTCTGGAGAACCCTGAATAATATACTCCTCTTAGAAAGCAAAACCACTTTTTATCATTTTTATTGAGAAATCTTACAGTCTCTCCTCATCTCGGGTTGAAAATATTCTGAGTCCAGACCAAACCAAGGTCACCTTGTCCATTAGTAGAAACAGCTACTAACTAAATCTGGTGTTCCAATAAGCATTCATGTTTTGAGGCCACAGACAATGAAGAAAAGAAACAAGCTTATTTATAAAAGAGTCTGAGGATAAGGAAGGAGGATGGGGAAGGAAAAGTAACCAGAGGGATTTCTGTAAATGGCTTTAAGTCACCCACTTTAAACTAGGCAAGGGGATTAGTTGCCTTCTCTAGAGAGAAGACTCTCACATTGATCTTGCAACAAAAATACAATGTACTGAGGGAAGTAATGCCAAGCAAGTAATATTATAGAACATATTTGATAAATGTATGTCTCTTAGCAATTTCACATTGTGAAATGAGATTGAAATACCCAAGAAATGGGATTATTAATAGCTCTGCTTGAAATGTGGCATTTTGAAAAATGGCTGATGACCATATCAAGCATGACTGCAATTCTTAATAAGCTGCTTTCTTTGGAAAACACTTGTAATTTGTTATTAACAATGGTTATTAAATGGCCCTGGGTTCTTTTATTGTTGTTGTTGCTGTTGTCATTTACATTTTATTGCCAAACATTATAGATTGGAAGAAGTGCTTAGGCATCTCATCTGGGAGATGTTCTATGACTTCGCATGTAACTACATAACATTTATGAGCCCACTCTTTCTCAAAGATACCTGCGTAATAAACTAAAGTAAGTGTCTATTACTAGACTGATATAAATTGTTTCTTCTTAACTTCAAGCCTTTTAAGAAGCTCTGTTTTCTTGACTGTAAAAATAAAGATAGCATCTATGTCACAGAATTACAGTAAAAATTAAACCATATAATATATGTGAAGTACCTAGTATCATGCCTGGCACTTGATGTACCTTCAACAAATAGTAATTGTTATCATTATGACTACCTATCTAAGAGTTCCGCCAGTGGTGATGAAGGAAGGGCCAGGTGGCTTTTCTAATACTGGAGCCATCATTCGGGTCTGTCCTTGACATCACACCCACATTGAATCTTGTGATTGGCTGGCTGTGTTCTGTGTTAGTCATGAATCTGTTTTATTTCACGTTGTCCCAGCTTGTTCTTCTAATTTGCACTTTCCCTGTTCCACCACATTCCAGTAAACCTGGACTTCTCACTAACCACCAAACACATCGCAAGCTTCCCCACTGCTATTACAGTTTGTGTCCCTGTCACTGATACCTACTAAATGCCCTGCAGTTTGCCTCACTCTCTGTCAAAAGCCTGTTCTTTCTTCATGGTCCACATCAGATGCTACCTTCTCCATAAAACCACCTAATGTATCAATGTGCTCCTTTCTTATTTTATATCCCCACAACATGACTTTGCCCCTCATTGTGCTGTCCTTCCTTGCTACAGTTTATTACAGTTGTAGATCATAAGCTCCTAGAAGACAGGAATTGTGCCCCACACATCTTTTAATCCCCATTGTCATTTGGCATAATATTTTGTTTGTACACAATACTCAAATATTGGCTAAATGTAAAGGTAAACCCCAGAAATCGGATAATATTTTGCTATATTCTGTAACGAGGATGATATTGATTACATCATTGAACTTGGACTTGAATTCAAGTACACAGTTGGGGATTCTTAGTGTTGAACAAGAATAACCACTCCCTCTAAGCAAAGAGTCTCACTCATCGGGGCTAGTATGTGTACTTGAAATATTTTAGTTATGACCTGCCAGTGTGTATATTTTTTCCTTCAAAAATTAAGAATATTTTAAATTATATTTTTTTAAATCCCAAGTTTCTATCACTGCTATCAGTGAAGTCCAATTATTGTAAATCACATTCAATTCCCAGTTTTCCTATATTTATTTCCCGACCTCTCTGTCATAAAGGAAAGTCAATTGATTTTATCATTGGAAAATTCACCACAGGTGACAAGAGGAAAAAGGAAAAGAATTTAAATGGTACATTTTCCTGTTTTACTCAGCTTCATGTAGAGAATCCACTGTAATTATATTTAACAACTTAGAAAATCTGACTGCTGGTTGTCTTAATCCCTATTTTCAGTCTGTGAATCCCTAAACCCACAGAATATCTCTTCAAGTTTAACATCTGACAGAAGTTATGGAAACGTTATTAACATTTCCTCCAGCCTCCCAGCAGATAAGCACAATATCTTTCTTTTAGAAGAAATATGCATAAACAAAGCCACCAGATCATAAGACTGTGGCCATAGAGTTATCCTCTTTCCATTTTTTTCAACTTTGCTCAGCACTTCTGAATTCTTTGAGAAGGAAGTCTCCATTTGGGGACAATACATTTTTACCAAATGCTTTAACTTTGTGCTAAGTTTCCATTTAAAAAAAAAGAAGAAGAAAGCCTTAAAGATAGAATATATAAAAATATTACCATCTTACAAATATCAATGTTTTATTTGCATAATGATTTTATTTATTCAACAATCTTGTATTGAATATTCAAGGACTTTTATAAAGTATATGGCACTTTACAGGAAGAAATTTGACTAGTTGCTCAGGTCATGAATGACTGTGAAGAGGATAGAATTAGGGAAGATGATGTTAATGCATCCAATATAATGTAGTAAAGGATAAGAGATACGGAGAATCCATGGGGGCTTTAAACAAAAGTATTTTCAGGAGAAAATCAATCAGTTGAGCTGGGGAAAAAAAGGGAATAACACGATTCAAGTAGTCGCAGAAGCTTTAAGAAAGCAACGGTACCCAGAAAGAACTTAATAATATATTATTTTCATTGGAGCTGATTTTATAATTGTCATCTATATATAATGATGTGGGATTCTGTAAAACTACTAGCATTCATTTGCTTAAGTAAAAATAATAAGTCAATTAAAGAAAAAACCTTAAGTACATAGAAAAGTACACAGGAAAACATTACATACATAGGGGGAGGAAAGGTAAGAGACAAAAACCATCAATATACTTCAGTATAACCAAACTATGACCAAAATCTGAAAAAAACTGCCCTAGAGGGTGTCACATATTTTATCTGCAGGAAGCTTACAGCAGAAAAACCAAAGTTTAGATTGGATTCAGAGACTAGTGCTGTGCTCTTTAAAATACAGGCTTTTCTTATTCCTTTGCAAATGGGTTTCTTTTTTTTCTAGCTTCTGCTATTTCCTTCTTCATCATTTCAAGTTTCAACTAAATCTCGATCCCTAGCAAAGTCATTTTATTTTTTTTTTCAACATTTATTTATTTTTGGGACAGAGAGAGACAGAGCATGAACGGGGGAGGGGCAGAGAGAGAGGGAGACACAGAATCGGAAACAGGCTCCAGGCTCCGAGCCATCAGCCCAGAGCCCGACGCGGGGCTCGAACTCACGGACCGCGAGATCGTGACCTGGCTGAAGTCAGACGCTTAACCGACTGCGCCACCCAGGCGCCCCGCAAAGTCATTTTAAAGCCTTGCTCATCTCACCCTAAGTTTCCTTGTGTTAGTTACACCATTTGGTACATATTTGTTTTCTACACCAGATTCTAAGCTCCTTGAGGGTAGAGGCCATGTATTATACTTAGAAAAATGTCTGCGTATAGGCCCTGCATTTGTAGGTGCTGAATAATTCCAACTACATTTACTGCAATTCAGGTAAAGAAAAAAAAAGTGGTATCGCAAGACTACTCAATGACTTATTTCTTACAAGGTTTAATGTAAGACATTGAAAACTGAGATCAGTTGAAAAGATACTCACAAATCTAGTCTTGGACCCATGTCATGACATTTAGGAGGTAGAAGGGATTTAAGAAATGTGCTAGCCCAACTCCTTAATTCAGGAAAACCAAAGTCTGGATAAGTTAAGATTGCAGATCTAAATAGGCAGACTTTGTAGCATGTTCTTAAGCTTTTAGAACTAGAAGACAATGTGCTTCCCAGTTCATGCTGCTTCTTCACAATAGGAACATTCATTCAATAAGTATTTGTCAAACACTTGCTGTACATGTGCCAGCCATTCAAAATAATATGTGAACTCGGCCTATGAGCAGCTTAAAGTCCAGGGCCTGACGTATGGTACTATTAAGTAACACCCTGAAAAGAATGCGCAAAAAACCTTTAGAGTTGTTTTAATAATAGAAAACCACATAAAATGTCATGAGTCAGGATTTCTGATACTAATCCTTCATCTTGAGAAAAGCTGGTATGATTCACCCAGAAGTTACCTATGAACTTCTTCTTCTAAAAGGTTTGCTAATACCCCAAACATTATGCCAGTTCAAAGTATTTACATTTCTGAAATTTCAAGCAGGCAAATAGTGCTTTTTGTATGGTATACTCATTTCAAGAGGGAGCAAAATTACCAACTTCCTGCCCCTGAAGTTTGGTCTTTGCTTATCTATCTCTTTAATGCTGACAGGAACCAGCTGAACATTAACATCATTACCACTCACTCAAAAACAAATTGATACTCAGGTTCATTATTCTCATGGCTGTTCATCATCATCACTCAAAAATTTGAAAGACATTACTTCCCATGTGTCTTTCCAAGCACATTCTCTGAGCTACACTTTCTGGGACTAATACTGATGACGACGATGATGATGATGATGATGTCAATTCAAGTATCTAGGAGATTTATAGGTGATGTATAAACCATAACTTAAAATTTTCAAATACAGTTAGTTATATATCTGAATGACCAACTATTATGTATATTGCTAACATCTATATATATGTAAGCTTTTAAAAGTTTTTTTTAAAGATTAACTTGACATTTCAGAAAAATAATGGACCTAGGAAAGAAAATAAAATTATAAAATTATTTGGAGATATTTTTCTCTTACTAGTTTAAACAAATTCCCAACTAAGAGTAATTCCGATTATTTGTATATGGATAAGTGAAATAGAGAATCAAAGTGCAGGTCTGAATACGTTATAACACTCAATTCTCAGTTATATTCCTATTTATTTAGATAATTGCCTTCCAACATATTTTATACATGTAGAGTTTACCTCATGGAAGTTAAGTTTTATCTGTATCTTGGGTATGGTATTAAAAATGATTTTATCCCCCCCTTTTTAATCTTTCTAAATATATAATTTTGGAAGTAGTATGAGTCGTTATTTTAGCAGAAATATTTTATGTTTATAAATTCTGTATTGTCAAATCCAAAACATTCCCATCTAATTTTGAGCCTTAAGTTTGTCAATATTTACACATTTTTGTTATTATTATTATCATTATCATTATCATTATTTAAAGAGGGGATAGGGGCAGAGGGAGAAGGGGAGAGAGAGAGAATCCCAAGGAGGCTCCGTGCCCAGTACAGACCCCAACGTGGGACTTGATCTCATGACCATGAGACCATGACCTAAGCCAAAATTGAGTCAGACACTAAACCAACTGAGCCACGCAGGAGCCCCAATATTTGCCCATTTTTAAAAATAAAATTCTAAAGATGACTTCACGCTCGTGAATGCTACCAAATATTTAAAGAACTAGCACCAATTTTTCTCAAATTCTTTGAAAAAATAGAAAAGGAAGACCACATCCTAAATCAGTCTATGAGGTCAAAATTACTCTGATACCAAAGCCAGACAAAGGCATCCCAAAGAAAGAAAACAACAGACCAATATACCTCATGAATACAGATGCAAAATCCACAACAGACTACTAGCAAACTGAATCCAGCAGCATATTTAAAAGGACTGTATATCATGACCAAGTAGGAATTTATCCCTTGAATGTGAGGGTGGTTCTGTATACAAAGAGCAATCAAGGTAATATACTACATTAATCAAAAAAGGGGGGGGAAGTCACATGATTACTTCAATTGATGAAGAAACAGCATTTTAAACAATCCAGTACCCCTTCATGATAAAACACATTCAACAAACAAAAAATAGGAAATCTTCCTCAACCTGATAAAGGGCATTTATGAAGAACTCACAGCTAGCATCATACTCAGTAGTAGTAAAGACTGAAAACTTTCCTCTAAGATCAGTAACAAGGTGCTGCTCAATATGTAGAAAATCCAAAAGAATTAACCACAAAAAGCTTTTAGAACTAGTAAATTCAACAAAGTCACAGGATTCAAAATCAACTCACAAACAGTTGTGTTTCTTTTTTTTTTCTTTTTTTTTTTTTTTTAAATTTTTTTTTTTTTCAACGTTTATTTATTTTGGGACAGAGAGAGACAGAGCATGAACGGGGGAGGGGCAGAGAGAGAGGGAGACACAGAATCGGAAGCAGGCTCCAGGCTCCGAGCCATCAGCCCAGAGCCTGACGCGGGGCTCGAACTCACGGACCGCGAGATCATGACCTGGCTGAAGTCGGACGCTTAACCGACTGCGCCACCCAGGCGCCCCTTTCTTTTTTTTTTTTTAAATGTTTATGTTTGAGACAGAGACAGAGTGTGAGTGGGGGAGGAACAGAGAGAGAGGGAGACACAGAATTTGAAGCAGGCTCCAGGCTCTGAGCTGTCAGCACAGAGCCCGATGTGGGGCTTGAACCCACGAACTGCGAGATCATGACCTGAACTGAAATTGGACGCTTACCAACTGTGCCACCCAGGCACTCCCAAAAAGTTGTGTTTCTATAGACTAGCAATGAATAAATCAAAAATGAAACTTAAAAAAAAAGTCTTCTTGACATTAGAATAAAAATAATAAAATACTTAGGAATAAATTTAACCAAGAAGGTACAAGACTTGTACAGTGACAACTACAAAACAATGTTGAAAGAAATTCTAAGACATAAATCAATGGAAGGACATCCTGTGCTTGTGGATTAGAAGACTTGACATTATTAAGATGGCAACACTTCCAAAATGATCTATAGATTCAATGCAATTCTGTCAAAATCTCAATAGCCTTCTTTGCAGAACTAGAAAAACAGATCCTAAGATTCATATGGTATTGCAAGGGAACCCGAATGGGGAAGGTAATCTTGCTGAAACAAAACAAACTAGTACCACTCACATGTTCTGGCTTCAAAACTTACTACAAAGTTATAGTAATCAAAACAGTGTGGTATTGATATAAGAATAGACATATAAAGCAATGGGATAAAAGAGAGAGCTCAGAAATAAACCCTTGTATTTACAGTCAAGTGATTTTTGACAAGGGTATGAAGATCGTTCAAGTATGAGATTGAAGACCAAGTATGAGGTTGGACCCTTACATTATGCTGTATGCATAAGTTGACTCAAATGGATGAAAGACCTAAATGTAAGACCAAAAACTCTAAGATTCTTAGAGGAAAACATAAGGATGTTGATGACCTTAAATTTGGTAATGGATTCTTATTTGTGATACCAAAAGCAAAAGCAACTACAGAAAAAATAGGTAAATTGGACTTTATCAAAATTAAAACTTCTATGCATTAAAGAATATTATCAAGAAAGGAAAAAGACTATGTATAGAACAGAAGAAAATATTTGCAATTCATCTGACAAAGGTCTAATATCCAGAATATATATTTCAAAAGAAAAAAGTACCTGTTACAACTCAACAATGAAAAAAAAAACAACACACACAAACCAATTTAAAAGTGGAACAGGGATAGGAGTAGGCATTTTTCCAAAAGAGGAAACACAAATGGTCAACAAGCACATGAAAAGATGGTCAAAATCATTAGTCATCAGGGAACTACAAATCAAAATCACAGTAAGATACCACTTCATATCCACCCACTATAATTTAAAAAAACAACAACACTGAAATAACCAGTACTGGTGAGAATTTTGAAAAATTGGAGCCTCATACAATACTGGTATGTAAAATGGTGCAGCCGCTGTAAAAAATAGCTTGACTTTTCCCTCAAAAATTAAACCTATATAAACCAGATAACCTAGAAATTCCCCTCCTAAGTATGTATCCTAAAGACTTGAAAATAGACATCCAGACAAACATTTGTACATGCATCTTCATAGCATCACTATTAACAATAACTAAAAGGTGGGAAAACCCCAAATGTCATCAAGGGACAAATGGGTAAACAAAATGTGGTTTATCCGTACAATGGAATTATTCAGCCATAAAAAGAAAGGAAATACTGTTACATGCTATTACATGGATGAACCTTGAAAGCATTATACTGAGTGTAAGTAGCCAGACACAAAAGGTCACACAACGTATGATTCTAATTACATGAAGTGTCTGGGCTATGTAAATCCATAGAGAGAGACAACAGACGAGTGGGTGTCAGGATTATGAAAAGGGTAAGGTGGAAAGGGACTGTGTAATAAGTACAGGGTCTCCTTTGAGCCAATGTAAATATTTTAGAACAGGATAGAAGGGGCAGCTGCACAACATTGTGAATGAACTAAATGCCACTGAATTGCACACCTTAAAATGGTTCATTTTATGTTATGTGAACTTCACCTAATTTTTTTAAATCTACACATTGAGATTACTTTTTAAGTATATTTTAAAAAATTAAGTTAAAATAATTACATGTCCAGAAAGTCAACTTCAAAAAATGTTTCATGATCATTTGAGTACTTTGTTTTTTGTTGTTATTGCTATGGGTTTTTTTGTTTGTTTGTTTTGTTTTTTGTTTTTTTTTTTTAACAGTGGGTGAAGGTGGGTGGCAGGAGACTGGTCCTTGTTGGGTCTTTTAAAATTTTTTTGTTTTATTTGTTTTTGCTTATTTTTTTAAGTCAGGCCAAAGATTCAATAGGGTAGTGAATCAGCCAAACATAAGGTTTGAGCTTCCCAGAGGACATGCAACAAAATAGAATACCTGACATTTAGTCTTCAAAAACTTAACTACCATTTGACTATTTATGGATTCATTTTTCTAATGGTTTTGTATGAGGATCAATTTTACCAATTAAATTACAAGTTATTTAAGTGAAATTGAAGATACCTTTCACTTCTGTTCAGTTCACTTATGTCATGTTGGAAAGAGTTTTTTGTTTTGTTTTAAGATTTCATTTGTAAGTAATCTCTACGCCCAATGTGCAGCTATAACTCACAAACCCACGATCAAGAATCGCATACTCCGCCCACTGAGCCAGCCAGGTGCCTTTCGTCTTGATGTTTTGGTTGATAACCGAATTTTCTTCTATTTTGAATATAACTCACTTAAACTGGAACCTCTTACATCAATGGAAAAATTTTGGAATGTTTTTAGACTTTTGTTCATAGAATTAAAGAATAGGGATTGATCTACAGTACTGTGTCCTGAATTGATAAGAATTCTTAGGCAAAGGAACATTTTAAGGTTACTTTGTATATACATTATAACTAAAGGAAAATTACTGACCTGGAGATTCACTTTAAAACCATACCCCTTCAGAAGCTCTACAATCACTTGAGCAAAACTAGAAACCATTTTTACGCAATCAGCACATTTATTTACACACCCACTGTCTTAATGCTTCAGCATGTCTTTGAAGCACTGAACTTGATAGTTTTGAAAAGGTGCCTTGTTTCAACATAAAACTATGAGAACACCCATAATGCGGCTGTTTCTTTTCAAAAAGAAAGAATGCAGGGGATTTTTTTTTCTGTTTAAACAAATGCTATTGTTTTATTGCCAATTTTTCTTTAAAGGAACCCATTAATGAATCCAGCAGCCTTATTAGGTATTTTTAATCAGTTAACAATGTTGTCAGAACTTGTTATGAATTCTTATCCGCTATATGAGAGTTTCTCAGTCTTTAGTCATCCTTTGAACCTGTAACATACCTGATGATTTATTTCCAAAATGCTGCTTTAGTGTTGTATCATTTAATAATGATAGGATTTTCTTAAAACAGAACAAAAACTAGTTTCTTCAGTTTCATTTTGTGAAATTGATGATAAATTCACATTACACTGTGTTAGTACTTTTTTCCAACTTCATAATCTGTATATGTTAAGTGGCACATTAACTATTAATTCCACTGAGTTGGAACCATTTGGAAATGCCAGCAAATGCCCACTCGTAATGATAGAAAAGGGTCTTCTCCCCAAAAACAAATCAATCTCAAGTTTGCTTAAAAGTCCACAAATGATATTTCAAGATTATATGTCAAGATTATAGAAATTCTGGTTTACTTGTGCTGCTTTGCTTTCAAAAATCTAAGATGGATTACCTGAAGTCCTATATTATCCAAAAGGGTTCAATGTGTTTTGATGCTTTATTAATTTGTTCTTGTAAGAAACATAAAATGAAAACATGACCTGAAAATGAATTGTAAAGAAATTTAAAGTGCTAGATTAGCAAACTAGTGCCCAGTGGAGCTACTATTCACATTCATTGCATCAAACTATCCAAATTACTTCAGCCTACATACATATATTTTCTATTTTTCCCCACTTTGATTCACAATCGCCTTTCTGTCATCTATCGTATACCCATGGAATAGCCAAAAACAATTTATGATGCTCAATCCAGAATCCAAAAATCATATTTTAACAAGATGCTTGATGACATTTTTTATTTTCTCAAAATGGAAAGATAAAGTGAGACTGACAAATTAGGATTTAGATCACTCATTGTCAGTCATTCACTAAGCCACTAACATTTAGGAATTGTGCTCTCTGTCACATAACCCATATTGTATTAAATAGTCTGGGTAATAAAAGTGAAATAGAAGGTGTGTCTTCTGCCTCCCTAGTGCAAGCAATAAAAATGTATCCCCTGTACAAACACTGAGTAGGTGTTATGTGCAACAACATTGTCAAAATAGACAAAGAAAAGAAGTAATCTGGTTCCTAAACACAAGTTTTGTATAGATATTTTCAGCAAGTAGACCATTAATGACCAATCCTCTCAAATTTCCATTCTAAAGCAATTGAGGGAAATTAACAGATGAGAATCTACTACTTCAGTTATCAAAAGGATACCCCACAAGTAGATCTTGGCTTCAGAAGATGTGAACCATTCCCAGCACGCATGGATCTTTCCTCTTTTGATAAGCCATTAACCTGCCCCAGTGGAAGAAAATTTCTGCATTGCATACTGCTTCAAACATTGTACCTTGAATGTTATAAACTAGTAGCCCCTCAATGTCTGGTAAATAACACATCATCAATCAACACTAGCGATGAAAGTCAAGTATGAAAAGGCACTAGAACATGCTGCATTTGTAAGAAGCTGAGCAACCATCCATCATTTGCCTCTGACACTTAGGTAACAACTACACCAAACTGGGGTTGGGGCAGGTGGGCGAAAGAAGAAACTTCAAAATAAGCAGTATCCAAACCAGTAAGCTACTGGGGCAAAAAAAAAAAAAAATTTCTGAAAAAAACTAAATGGAAAGCATCAACCAATCTTTACATAGTAAATTTTATTTTTCACTAGGGATTATGAAAAACAAAAGAATGCACAATATGCAGAAGACAGTCTTTGCTTCAAATGTCATTAGCTAATCATCACTGTGACACATAATTTCTAATACAGCTTATTAATGATACCCATAATGACAGACTGTTTGAGTTACAAAAGCTTTTCTAATCTCAGAAATCTTATTCTAATTCCAGCAAACACCTGTAATCAATATATTACTACACAAACCATAGTTAGAAGTATGGCCATTACAGGTAAAATTTGTATCACCAATGCACATTTTAAATAATAAGGAAATGTAATGGTCTGTAATCCAGTTTTAAACTATTTCTGAGTTGTGAACTGGAAAAGTGCTACAAAAACCCATTATATTTAGAGATTAAAGGAGGAAATATTAGATTGTCAACATTTCAAGCCGCAAATCTGTGTTTAAAAAAAAAAAAAAAGACATCTCAAAGCAATGAAATAGACCATGACTCCATTTGTATTTATTGTGTTCACTTTTCAAATTCACCAAAAGGACGACCGAGAAATTTCTTGTGATTTCTGCTAGAGAAAAAGAAAAGCATACCTGCCATTCAATTCTCAGAGTATATTTCCTTTCAAAATGCCTGGAACATATTCGTGCTTTATCCATTACCCAAACCCGTGCAATATGTAATCCACAGTAAGCCGGAGCAGCTGAAGGTGAGCTTCTTTAAGGGCAGAATCAAAGGAATTTACGGGGCCAGTTCTACTTATGGTGAGAATATTTGGCTTAAGACCAGACACCTAGAGTTCTTACCTGCAAAGACAGGACACATCACAGAAGGAGATGCTAAAGGAGATGCTTGAACTTGGGCCAGGAATGATAATAGAGCTGGAGAACAAAAGACAAGCTATTGAGCCAAAAGGCCTATTGCCAATTAATCTTTTATTGTAAAAGTGAGACATTTTATATATAAGCACGTTCATGAACAGGGAAACCAAAAAGAATTCTTGCTCCCAGTTTTGGGGTTAGAATGGAGTGAAGACAAATGAATAAAAGTAGAAGAGCTTGTATGGAGAAAAAAAAGAAGAAGAAGAAGCAGAAGCAGCTTCTTTCTTTGCAAAGAATTTGAAAATGCTTTTAGTCCACAGGGCATAACACGTAGTGGAACTATCACTCTGACAAGACAATTTAGAGAAAAAAAAAATATATCATAATGCAACCAGTAGCCCTACTAACACTTATAGGAAATGAAAAGTCCCTAATTTCCATGAATACATGGCACTCAGCATGAGCCATTCCAGGTCAAAGTCAAGGCTAATTAATTAATTGATTTATAGTAATGTTTTATTCTTTGAAATTTAAGTATATCGTAACAAAGTATCGGTGTTTATTTGAACCAGAACATAAAGTCCTCTAATGCAATTATCTTGTGAACCACTCATAAACACATTGGCTTTGTGCTAAAAGGTGCAAATATACTCAGTGCTGAGAGCAGCTCCGTAAAATTCGGGGAATAAAAACTTTTGCCTGTTCAACATTTTATCCAGAGCTGTATTGTAAATAAAAACATGGGGTATAGTAGAACTTGTTTAAAGGTTTGGTTTAGTCATTTCAGTCAAATTAATTTGATATAAACCAGAACTCTGAAACTAACAAATAGAATTTCTCCCTTCATTACTTTTGTTAATTTCTGGGGGCAAATCAATGAAATTGATTATTTTCTTCCATGACTTCCTGTAAGCTGTGCCAAGAAGAAATAAACAGACATAATCATACCTTCTCCTAAGGAAGGTAATATATAAAGTAAATCTCTACTTCTGCAATTTGAGTCATACAAATAGCCTTTGGGAAAGGCCATACTCCATTAGCGAACACTGTATTAGGAAATTTTTTTACTTTTAATCAGGTCTTTCAGCTTCAGCACTATTGACATTATGGGCCAGGGGATTCTTTGTTTTGGGAGGGGGGTGCTGTTCTGTTCACTTCAGGATATTTACCAGAATCCTTGCCTCTACCCAACAGAGGCAGCAGTACCCTCCCCTCTTTGTGTCAACTAAATACGTCTATTTATATATATATAATGCCACTTATTCATCCATTCATCTATCAAGGGACACTTGGGCTGCTTTCGTAATATGGCTATTATAAATAAAGCTGCAACAGAGGGATGCAAATATCTTTTCAAATTAGTGTTATTGTACTGGGTAAATACTCAGTAGCAGAATACTAGATCATATGGTAACCTTATTTTAATTTTTTGAAGAAACTTTATACTATTTTCCACAGTGCCTATACTAGTTTGCATTCCCACCAACAATGCAAGAGGGTTCCTTTTTCTTCCACATTCTCACCAATATTTGATATTTCTCGTGTTTTTTATTTTAACAATTACGGCAGGTGTGAGGTGATATCACATCGTGGTTTTAATTTGCATTTCCCTGATAGTGATGTTAAGCATCTGTTCCATTGTTATATGTATCTATCTTTGTGCCAGTACCATACTGTTTTGATCACTACAGTTTTGTGGTATATCTTGAAATCTGGGGTTGTCCTAACTCCAGTTTTATTTCCTTTTCTTTAAAATCGCTTAGGTTACTTGGGATATTGTGTGATTTCATACAAATTTTAGGATTTTTCTAGTTTGGTGAAAAATGCTGTTGGTCCCCTGATAGGGATTGCATTAAATCTGTAGATTGTTTTGTTTTGGGTAGTATAGACATTTTAACAATATTTGTTCTCCCAATCCAAAAGCATAGATTATCTTACCATTTTTCTGTGTGTCATATTCAGTTTCTTTCATCAATTTTTATAGTTTTCAGGGTACAGGTCTTTCACCTCCTTTGTTAAGTTTATTCTGAGGCATTTTATTATTTTAGTACAATTGTAAATAGCATTGTTTTCTTAATTCCTTTATCTGCCACTTCATTATTAGTGTATAGAAATGCAACAGATTTCTGTACATTGATTTTGTCTCCTGCAATTACTGAATTCATTTATCAGTTCTAATAGTTTTTGATGGAATCTTTAGGGTTTTCTATATTTGGTGTCATGTCATCACTAAATAATGACAGTGTTACTTCTTCCTTACTAATTTGGATGCATTCTATTTCTTTTTCTTGTCTGATTGCTGTGGCTAGGACTGCCAGTACTGTGTTGAATAAAAGTGATGAGAGTGGACATCCTTACCTTGTTACTGATCTTAGGGGGAAATCTCTCAGTTTTTTACCATTGAGTATGATGTTAGTTGTGGGTTTTTCATATGTGGTCTATATTATGTTGAGGTATGTTCCCTCTAAACCTGCTTTGTAGAGAGTTTTCATCATAAATGGATGTTGTACTTTGTCAAATGCTTTTTCTGCATCTATTGAAATAATCATATGGTTTTTATCCCTTCTCTTGTTCATGTAATGTATGCACCTACATGGGAACACCAAAATACATAAAACAACTACTAAAAGACATAAAGGAAGAAACTGATAGTAATATAATAAAACTGGGAGACTTTAACATCTCACTTACATCAATGGATAGACCATCCAGGTAGAAAATGAACAAGGCAACGGTGGCTTTGAATGGCATATTGGACCAGATGGTTCTAATAGCTATATTCAGAACATTCCATGCAAATACACCAGAATATAGATTCTTTTCAAGTGCACATGGAACATTCTCCAGAAGAGATCACATAATATGCCCCCAAACAAGTCTCAACAAATTCAAAAGCATTGAAGTCATACCACACATCTTTTCCAACCACAATGCTATGAAATTGGAAATAAACCAAAGGAAAAAATCTGAAAAGAGCACAAATACACAGAGTCTAAATCACATGTTACTAAACAATGAAGGGGTCAACCAAGAAATCAAAGAGAAAATAAAAAAAATACATAGAGACAAATGAAAATGAAAACACAATGGTCCAAAATCTTTACGCTGCAGCAGAAGATCCCTGCATCCCCCCATCACATGCTCTGAGATCAGCAAATAAATCTTCCATATGCCCCAGGCACGTTTCAAACTGCTGCTTCTATGTTGTATCTCAGTGGGATTGTTTGTTATGTTGTCTCTTTAAAGGCAGGGACTCCATTTCCTATTGCCGTCTGACTCTCTCAGAGCCCAGCAGCTGATTTTTAAAGTTCCAGGTTTAAACCCCACTGACTGTAAAAACTTGCAAAGTTAAGCCCCTCTGGTTTTCAAAGCCAAATGTGATGTGCCTTACGTGGGGTCCGCTCCTCTCCCTTTTCTGTGCTTGAAATGTCCCTCCCTCCTGCTGACAGCCTCATGGGTCAGTTTGATTCTTGACTACATCTCCACCCTTCTTACCTTTTTCAACGTGGCCTCTTACCTGCATTTAGCTGTGGAGAGTCTGTTCTGCCAATCTTTGGGACTTTTACTGGGTTATTTACACTAATGTGGGTGTCATCCATGGGACGGGTGAGCTTAGGGTCCTCCTACTCTGCCATCTTCCCCAGAAGTCCCTTAACTAAGTATCATCACTGATCTCATTGGAAAAGTCTGTAAGTACAGGAAGTAGTCAAATTTACAGGGGCAGACACAAGTTTTCCAAAAGTTAAATTTTCACCAGCAGCAAACATGATTTTTCTTCCCTTGAGGTGACACACTCACTTCATTAATTTTCAAGAAACATCTACCAAATACACAAGGCTGATTAGTCATAGTTTGGCAGTCATTCTTTTAAGTAAAAATGGTGTCCCATAAAAGAAGTGGCTAGGCCAGATTGCAACTTGAACAATTGCTTGAGGACTTTTCTAAAGACAGCCATTATAATTCAGTCAGCAGTGAAAGTGCTTCATGTATATTCCCATTTCTTCCCGCAGAAATAAACGTATACAAAGATCGAGGTTAATAATATTAATAATTTTTTACTGCTTCACCAAGAATTTTTTTTAATTCAAGTTAGTTAACATAGAGTGTAGTGTTGGCTTCAGTAGAACCCAGTGATTCATCTCTTACAAATGACACCCAGAGCTCATCCGAACAAGTGCCCTCCTTAATGCCAATTATCCATTTAGCCCACCTCTCCCCAACCCACTTCCCTTCTAGCAGCCTGCAGTTTGTTCTCTGTATTTAAGAATCTCTTATGGTTTCCCTCCCTCTCTGTTTTTATCTTATTTTTCCTTCCCCTTCCATATGTTCATCTGTTGAGTTTCTCAAATTCCACATATGAGTGAAATCATATGATATCTGTCTTTCTCTTTCTGACTTATTTCACTTAGCATAAGTGAAAAGTACACTTATTCTATGTACTGGAACCATTCTAGTTCCATCCATGTTGTTGCAAATGGCAATTTTGCATTCTTTTTTGTCACCAAGTAGTACTCCATTGTATGTGTAAAACACATCTTCTTTATTTATTCATCAGTTGTTGGACATTTGGGCTCTTTCCACATTTTGGCTATTATTAATAGCACTGCTGTAAACATTGGGGAGCATGTGCCCCTTCAAATCACCATTTTTGTATCCTTTGGATAAATACCTAGTAGTGCGATTGCTGGGTCATAGGGAAGTTCTATTTTTAATTTTTTGAGGAACTTCCATACTGCTTTCCAGACTATTGCATCGGTTTGCATTCCCACCAGCGGTGCAAAAGTGTTTGCGTTTCTCTGCATCTTCGCCAACATCTGGTGTTGTCTGAGTTGTTCATTTCAGCCATTCTTAAAGGTGTGAGGTGGTATCTCATTGTGGTTTTGACTTTTATTTACCTGATGATGAGTGATTCTGAGCATCTTCTCACCAAGAGTATTTTTAAGCCAAAATAGCGTGTGTGTGTGTGTGTGTGTGTGTGTGTGTTTAATGCAAGTGTATTAGCCACAACAGTTTGGGGCCACTACCTTCATCTCTGCTAAGGTGCCAGCAGTTTTATCCACCATTGTTTTTTTGTCACTAGTATAAATGTTAGTGAAAGAGCCAAATAGTGTCTTAGTAGAACCATGAAAATAGTTTTGACTCCAAGATCCTCTGAGAGCTACTGACAGAAACCCTCAAAGGACCGTAGATCACACTTTCAGAACCATTATAATGGATGAAGAAACCTTCAGAGACATTCTTCTGTGATTCCCTTGCATTTCCATATATTGGCTTTCTGCCTAAGGGCCACTCCAACAAAGAGTTGGACAATGGAATTGAGGAAAATTCACATGGGTAACATTTTCATCTCAAACCATCAGGACCATAATCTCAAGAACCCCCACTTTCTTATCTCTTCCTCTCAATCTCACGTGTGTTTATGGAGAACTGATTTCAAATGGTGCAAATCCAGGCTCTGGCTGGGAAGAGAGAAGATGAGAAACAGAGTATCTAGAGGGGATTTGTAGGGTAGTTGGACATAGTGAAGTTAGGAGTTACTATGCAAAGCTTTTTATTTAATATCTCAAATAACTTGGCTAAGTAAAGAATTAATTAACCAATCAAATTACTTCTGTGATCACTTTCCCTTCTACTACTCCCTGATTGTAAGCAGTGGAAATACGTACTGCAGTCCATTTCATAGACAACCACATTTCTCATCACTGGAATTCATTACTGGTTAAAATTTGAGTAGTGTCTGAGAAACAGTTGAATATGGAAAAGTCATTTTGCATCCTTTTTTAATCAAGCATAGCACATATTACAGCTATCTATAGAAAACAGAAGGAGCTCTAAGGAAATTTCTTCATATCACATTTAGGAACAATTAATCCCCAGTAGACTATTTGATATTCTACGTACTGCCAATACAATCATTCCAGAGATTTTCACTAAACTTTTACTATAGAGAGAGGGGGAAAACTGTCTGTGTGGAATTCATCTTCTTGAAATATTGTGAGTTCCTATTTGACCTAGTCTGATGCCTTGCTATACCCTAGTAGGTCTTTCAGTTGATTGTCATGCCAAATCCATCCACTATATAGTATTTCAGTTATCTTTGCTTCATAGCACACCGGAAAAATGTGTGCAGAATCTCGGGCAAACTACTATACCAGGATTTGTAACATTTGTGAGGTGGATTATATCTTAAAGTGACTTTGCAGGCAAAGCCTCAGATTGAGGATTTATGTGAAGCCAAATAATGAGAAAGACTCGTGAATCTACAATTAATGAATTCTATGTGAAATTAAATTGAAGAATGCTAAATTATAATGATAATGTGCTAAATCGTTTACTATCGTATGTAGACAATATTACAATATTGGTAAAGAAGAATATTTTGCATAGCCAAGTTTAAGCAGAAGTCTTGAGATTTAAGGGTTATGCTTTCTGTTATTAAACAAGCCCTTGTGTTCTGCACACTAACTTATTGAAGAACTTAAGAGAAAAAGTTGCTTCATAAATGGTGTTAAATAATCCTTAACTTTTTATCCCCAGAATTCCTCATGTTTATCTAACTGACAGGTCCAGGGAAAGCTCACCTTAGTTTGAGGGTGTTTTGTTTTTGGTTTTTTACGATCCAATTTTTTTATATATGTTAAGAAAAGTGGGAGAACAGTGTCACTTTTGAATTGATTCAAATAAAGATTAATTTTTCTTAAAGTAGTTATCTTTTACGGGATAAAAAATTTTGAATCTAGAATTATTCATAAATGTCTTTTTTATACACTACAATATAATTTGAGAATGAAAACTAACTTATAGAACCTCATATATGTCTAGCATTAAACATACATATTTAACATATTAAGTAGTACCATATTTATATATATAAATGTATAACATACTAAGCTCAGTTGCATTTTTTCTTTATACTTGACAATATTATTCCAATTCTGTTAGGTATAAACTGTCTTACTTGAATCTTTCAGTGTGGGTCTTTATGATCTCTCTTTGTGAATTTAAAGCTTTATCCTAATAACAATTCTTCAGCTATTTCTAAAGGTCTCACTGAAATTGATTCAACAAGGTCTATTACAGGTTTGTAGATGATTGATCACAATAGCCTCTAGAGTATTATCCTAAAGGAACCTACAGATAGTTCCCGAAGCCAAGAGCACACTGTATACACTGTACGTTAGCTAACCTGATAATAAATTATATTTAAAAATACATGTATTGTCCCAAGAAAATTAAAAAGGGAGGAAGGAAGGTCATAACAACTGATCACTGAATGATGAGTAGGTTACAGAAGACACACCTTCGTATTAAAAGTCAAAAGGATGAGCCCTTCACCCTTAGTGATACACTCAGGGCAGCATGAAAATCCTATCATCTCATTTTTGTCTACTGAAAACATCCAACCAAGCAGAAATTGGTTTACCTAGTTAATCTCATCTCTATTCTTTCTGGATTTTTAAAGTGTATTAGTTAATTTAAACTATCATGGTTTGTCCTGGCACTCTTGACTAGTATTCTCATTACATATTTGTCTATTTATTGTCTTTTCCTGGACTAGGCCATTCATGTCCAATGACTAATACATTTCATTGCTATATATTTTTGGAGAAAGAGTCTATGTTTGGAATTCCTTTAGCAATGTTGTCAGTATGATGAATAATTGGAGAGATTATGAAACAGTGTCTTTTGGCATATATTATTGTTTTATTATTATTTGTGGCTATTTTTAAGTATGTAAAGCACATTATGTTCTTACATTCAAAATTTGGCAAACAGCCATATGTTTGTTTTCAATTTTGTCTTACAGGCACCGATTAGTATCACAGTGACCTAACTTTTCACTGTCCTTGTATTTTTGTTCTATTTTTAATGCAAGTCTCTTTTCAGATTGTCAAGTCCAATTTTGTATAAGAGACCATGAAACGCATACACCCACCCCTCACACATATCATTCTCCTCCTCCTCCTCATTCATCACCCTCATCATCAATGTATTCTGTAGGAACAGAATAAAGAGTAAGGCATAAATATTGTAAAAGAGATAACATTATCTTTCTAGATATTCACTATTTATATTCACTATATTCACTATTTATATTATTTCATTATTTGTCTAGAGGTTCAATCCAAGAAGGTAAAGTTTTATAAAAAGGTACCAGCACTCCTTAAAGTGGCCAGATTCAATATCATCATATAAAAATCAGTAGTTTTCTGGGGTGCCTGGGTGGCTCAGTTGGTTAAGTGTCCAATTTCACCTCAAGTCATGATTTCACAGTTTGTGAGTTCGAACCCCACATTGAGCTCTCTGCTGTCAGCATGGAGCCCACTTTGGATCCTCTGTCTCCTCCTCTCTCTGCCCTTCCCCCCTCCCCCTTGCACTCTCTCTCTCTCTTTCTCAAAAGTAAGCATACACAATTAAAAAAAAAAAAAAAAAACAGTAGTTTTCCAACAGTCTACTATCAACTAGAAAATATAAAAGGTAAAAAAATCCTATTCACAATAGCAATAAAAAACAGAAAATGAGAAATAGTCTTTTTTTTTTTTAGAAAATGAGAAATAGTCTTAATGAGAAAAGGAGTTCTCTACACAAAGCCTGTAAAATTGTGTTGTATACATCTGAAAAGATGTGAAAAATAGAAATGGGTACAAATATCATGGTTGAGAAAACTCAATATTATACAGAAGTCAGTTCTCCCAATTTAATTCATAAGTTTTAGGCAATCTTAAATCCCAAACAGAATGTTTCTAAGCTGCTTGACAATTATTCACAGGTTTATCTGTAATAGAAAAACAAATATAGTAAAAGAAATGTTGAAAGTAAGTACAGTGAGTGAAGACATGACCTACCACATATCTAAGTTCCAATAATTAATAAATGGATCAATAGATCCAGGTAGGCAGGTGAACAATAAACCCAAGTGAATATATAGATTTAGATGATGATAAAGGTGGTACATGAGGAGAAAAAAGTCTGGACTAACTTGACAAATTGTAATGAAATATTTAACATTTCATCTGGAAAATAAGAATACCTCTAATTTACACCATACTCCTATAAAAGTCTCATTGTTTTAAAAGTTAAATGTTATAGAGCAAAACTATCATAGTATAAGAAAAAAACAGAAAAATTGTAATCTTGAGCTAAAAAATGTCTTTGGAAGTTACAACCAAAACCTAGAAATCATGACAAAAGAGAAAATCACTGATAAACTATACAGTAAAAAATTAAATTATTTTGATAAAGAAAATTGACATCATTCAGAAATGTTAAATCCTAAGTGAAAGATCAGCAAAAATCTGAAATGAATATAACAGATAAATAATAAATGTTAAAAAATAAAAGCTTCTGCAAACCACTAGGCAAAAAAGCAAAACAAAACAAAACAAAACACCCAATGGAAAAAGGTAACGTACGTGGAATATTTGGGATGTTTTGCTCCAGTTTCAGACAGATTATCTCAAATCTAGTGGATTCCAATTATATATGTAACAAATATATATAAATATGCTAGAACCAATTATATGTATTTATATATCATATATGTTAGAATCAATTCTAGGCTTAACAGCTGCTCAAGATAACTCCAGATTCCGTAGTCAATTAAATGCATACAAAACTCAATTTGAAATTTTGCAGCCAAGACTGTCAGATTGGTCAACAATAAACAATATCCAAAAATAAATATTTGCGGAAAGTCTATTGAACACAAGGATTAGTCCTTTCCAAATACTTGCAGAGGACAATCACAAGCCAGACACAGAATCTTGGACCTGAGTCAAGGCTAGCAAGAGCTTTAAGGAGTGAGGAAATGAGACAGAATTCAACAGAATATTTACCCTCTGCCTTCTACTCTCTGTGAGTATCTTCAGGATGAAATTTCTGACTATAACTCATTTGCCTCCATGTTCCTATTTGCCAATCAGTCAACAAATAATGAACGACTTGCTATATGCCAAAGCACATATTTGTTAGGTGACGGGAATACAGACAACAAAGTAGACCCAATTCCTATCCTCTGAAACTTACAAACTAGTGGGAAGGACAAACAATAAAGAAATTACATATGTTATTAGCACAGCAAAGGAGCACCATGGGAATGTATATCAGTAATACCTGATCTAGTCATTTGGAAAAAGAAAGAATCCTGGTTTTGGTCAAACAAAATTCCCCAAAAACACTTAACGGCACTAACACATATCATGATCACACCACAGTTATTCATTGTGTATAATTTTCAGAATTTGGCTGTTTCTAATTTTCCTCTAAAGTTCGTCATTTTGCATAAAAATGCTTGAGGGTGAGCATTTCTTTGAATTGACTTTTAGGCTCTTTTTTTCAAGAATGAAATCTGAAAATTCTTGAGATGCCATTTTGACCACCCAGCTCTGCAAATATCTCTCCTTGACTGATGAGAGTTCAGATCTGACACCAAAAAGCTTCCAGGCCATTTGTCTTCCTCAGTTCTACAGAAAGAACTTTAGACCAAATTCTTGGTTTTCTTTCCTTCCAACTCTTAACATTTGTGTGTTTGCTTTACACATGAATAATGCAAACTTGCTAAAGCATCTCCTCTGGTAGGAACTTTCGTAACTCTCCAGTACAAACAGGATTAATCCCAGATGACAATTACAACAGTGAGTTATTACTCAGAATATCATGTGAACTAAGTTAAATGAGGTGATGGGAACAGAAAGAAATAAATCAAAATTAACAAAAAAGAAAGGGAAAGGTCTTGAGGAAGTAAATCTAAAAGTACAAGTGATTTGCCAAAGACACTGAACTGTATAAATGGCCATGCAGATGTATTCAGTATTCTAAATTGTATTAAAAAGAAAGGGGAGGGGGAGGGGGAGGAGAAGGAGGGGGAGGGGGAGAAGGAGGAGAGGGAGAAGGAGAAGAAGGAGAAGGAGAAGGAGAAGAAGAAGGTCTGAATGCCCAATCACCGTGGAATTTTTAAAAGTCATCTGACTGAGTTGCCTGAAACAAGAAAAGGGAGAAAGCTTAGATACATATGTATTTACTTTTCCTGTGTCAGCCCTACACCCAAAGCCAAATTACTCCAATTTACGCACCAGAGTCTCGTTTTAGATTCTTGCTATATGTGTGTAATACACTAAGGTCTCTGGCAATCTTTGATTATCTCATTTAATTATTCAACAACCAATCATTTTTCATAATTTTTAAAAATTACTTTGCCCCATTCTTACACCATCCCTTCTTTAATAAAATAATCTGGGGCTAAGGGAATAAGTTAAAAATCAAGCCTTTGGGACATAGTAAGTACTAACTTTTGTCCACCTTTCATTTCCTAAAAAGTTTTCCTTAATCTCATTGCTAAATTCAGACAGACACTGATAACCATGAGTTTGGAGCAAGTGAGCAAAGAAGCTAGGTCAAAGGAGAATTCTGTTCCAAAAGCAGTAGTAGCACTTTGCTCTTTCCAAGACAAAAGAGGCAAGGATTGTTTGCACTATCCAGGACCAGCCCTGACATCCATCGTCCCTTCACAAGGAGAGAAGTATTCCTGCCAGACTGTCCCAGATGGAAGTTTGGCTGTGGTTGTCATCGGCCACCTCCCGTGGTGCCTACCCATTTCTCATGTCTGATTCTCCATCCTTTCTGGCAATTCTGTGACTTATCCAAGATCCTTTTAATAAAATGCTTTCTGTTTAAACCAGCCAAAGTTGGCTTCTGTTTCTAGCCACAAAGTATCCAGAGTAAAATAGGGAGATTTATTGGGCTCTTAAGCCATTAGTGTATTATTTCCTGGATGGTGCATTAAATTTATAACTTACGTATATTTCTTAGGAACCAAAAGAAACTGGTAGAATAGAGCTAGATTCATTATATTGAATAGATTGGTCTCATTCTAACACCGGATTTCAGCTTGTCATAGGAATTCCATTTAATAAGCCTGGAATAATCCCTGAAGTTAAATACAGTAATAAAAGAGGACCCCTTTTCAGCTATTATGTACCTGGGTTGAGTTTGAAACTTCCTGGAATTGGGTACAGTTCAGTCCAGATTCACTGGATCTTCCACAAGCAAACCAACACCAAGTAAAGATTTAGGTCTTTGGTGCTCCAACTAGGTTTTCATGTCTTTCTTTTTGGTTAATTTCTGCTAAAGCAAAAATGACACCTGGAATGAACATTCAGATATTCTCATTTTACCTATTACTGACTAACATAAACTGAGAGAATTGATGCCTCTCTCAAAGTATCCAATTTAAATTATGTTGATATGCCACAGGAAATTTTGATACAAAAATCTAAAATCATTCTCCTGTTTCAGTTAAGAATACACTCAGCTGTGAGCCTGGAGTCCGCTTGGGATTCTCTTTATCCCTCTCTCTTTTCCCCTCTCCCCCCTCAAAATAAATAAACTTAAAAAAAAAAAAAAAAGAATACAGTCAACTGTGGATAGCAGAAAACCCCACCACAGTGGCTTCAACAATAAGTCGTATATTAGATATAGCAATAAAGAGTCTAAACTAGTCCTTCACCTCAACAATGCTGTTAGGAACCAGGAGCCTTCCAACTTCCTGTTCCACACTCTTAGCACATGGGTTTTTCTCCCTGTGGCCATGGTTGCAAGATGCCCTGTATTTCTCAATATCACTTTCATGTTCAAAGCAGGGAGAACATGCAGGGGGTAAGGCAAAATCCACTCCCTGGGAAGGATTTATTTTTTCATATGAAAAATGAAAATCTTCCGGGGAACGTCTGCCATTGTGTTATTGCCCAGAACTGTGTTCGTGATCACTTTTAGCTGCAAGGAAAGCTGGAAATTCAGTATTTTCTCTCAGCTCCACGGTATAAGGCAAGAAATGAAGGAGTTCAAATGAGTGTTAAATGAGTCAGTCTGCAGTATCCGTCATGTCTCATGACACCCTTTTTGTGCCACATGGACCCAATGATTCTAAGGCCTTAATGGAAATGTGACCACATTTTGGGTTTGTTTTTGTTGTTATTTAGTTAGCCCATAAGTACCCAAAGTAAATCATAGTTTTCATTTTGAAGCGGATAATGATCAACACTCTTCTGTAGCTAATTGTTTATTTTATTATAGATAATTGTCTGCATTAGTTATCTATTGCTACATAGCAAATTACACCAAAGTTAGCAGCTCAAAACAGCAAACATGTATTATCTCATGGTTTCTGTGAATCAGGAATCCAGGTGTGGCCCAGCTGAGTCTCTTCCTCAAGGCCTCTCTCACAAGGCTGCAGTCAGTGCCCGTCAGCAGTGCCCACAGCCTCGTCTAAAGGCTCAACTCAGGGATGATTGGCTTTCAGTCTCATTCACATGATCGCCGGCAGGATTCTTTCCCTCTGGATGTCGCAAAAGGCTTCCTTTGGTTCCTCCCTGCATGGGCCTTTTTTTCATAGTGCTGCTCATGGCATGACGCCTGGATTCCCTCAGAGGAAGCCAGCAAGAGAATGAGAGAGAAGGGAAGCAAGATACAAACCACAGTTTTTTTGTAAGCTCATCTTGGAGTGATATTCCATAACTTTTGCATATTCTGTGTTAAAAGACAGGCAGTAGGTTCAGTACACACCCAGTGTGAGAGAATTACGTGAAGCAATGAATACCTGGAGGCAGCGTTTCTTGGAGAGCCTTGTTAGAGGTTGCCTACCACACTGCCTATATAATTTGGCAATCATTTGGGTATTTTATGACACTTATACTTGGGTGCTACTCTGAGTAACTTCTGTATTACCTGGCTATAAATTGGATGCACTGAGAAGAATCTGGTATTTCAGTTGGAAACGGATTTAAGAACATATTTTCTTAAATTCTAAGCTCAGTTAAATTTTGCTTAAATAAGTCTTCACTCTAGTCCTTGCTCCAGTTCCTAAACTATAGAAAAGATTGCGATCTTAATTATCTTAAGTCTTGAAAACTTTTAGAAATGTTGTTACTGTGTATCATCTTTGTTATTGTATTTTCAAGTTTGGTATTAACAAATGCTGTTGATTTGACATGTCTATCCTGTGTTACAACAATTTTGCTCGGTTTGATCACTTCTGAATTTCTCTATTGTTTTTGTGTGGTTTTCTATTTAGACAGTCCTATCATCTGCAAATAAATGAGACTATTGTTGCTTTCCTTCTGACTCTTTATTTTACTTGTTTTTCTTATTTTCTTGCCTTACCAAACACCTCTGATATTATGTTAAACATTTGCAATAATAGAGGAAATCTTTTTTTTTTCCTTTTTCCATTTTTAAAGACTATAAAACTAAAGCTTTTCCAATAGGTATGATCACTGCTGAAGGTTATTTACTTTAATAGAATGTCTGATATTGAAATATCATTATATTCTTTGGGAAAGAAATACATTCAATTATTATGTATTTTTAACATATTATTAGATGTAATTGAGTTTGGAAGCTTTTTGTCATATAAGATAGAGATCTTTTCCTTGAGAGTTACTTAACTTCTGGTTAGAATACACTTTTCAAACTATTTGGTCTTGAGCTCTTTTGCGAGGGAAGAGTTATTTGATTACATTTTAATTTCTTCCCTGATAATTCTTATTCAAGTTTTTATTTAATCCTGTAATAATTTTGGTATTGTATGTAATTTGAGAAATTCACCCATTTCATCTTAGTTTTCAAATTTTTAGCCATTCTGTTGTTCAGGATCTATTTTTGTCATACTTTGACCTCTATTACATACGGTTATCTGAAGGTATTTAAAAAGTTATGTTTTGGTTATCGATCCCTTATTTTATGATTTTGACTTTATAGAGTATGATACTGCATTTATTAATATCCATGTATGTGCAGCAAGAATGTGCATTCTATGTTTTTGGAATATAAAATTCTGTATACATCTGTTGGTTTAGGTTTATTGATCACAGAGTTTTTCCAGATCTTCTAAATCTTTTTATTTTTTATCTTCTTGATCAGCTGATCAAAAGTGTGTTACCAGCTCCAGCTGCAATTGCTGATTTTGCTGCTTTTCCCTCCTAATGTATCTTTCTTCATAACACCGGGAGATATATATATTTTCCTGTCACTTTTTTTTATCTCCTATTTCTTTTTCTAATATAAACAGTATTCATTTTTTACTCATATAGTTTGACAGCTTAAGTTGTATTTTGTCCGTTACTAAAGTTAATGATAGCTTCATACATTTTTAACTAATTCTTTTCAATCTATTTCATTTTAATTATCTCCTGCTGACAATGTCTTATGGCGTCTTATTTTCCCTGAGAGTCTCTGAGGTTTGATGTGCATGTTTAATCTGTTTACATTACTTTAATTATTGTCATATTATGATTTATTATGGTGAGTCTATTTCATACTTCCTATGTACCATCCCTTCTTTTTTTTTTTTTTCTTTTTTTCCTTTCTGCCATTCATTAGACTTTTCCTTTTGGTATGAAAATGAAAATTGTCTATCTTTTGGTTGGTTTCTGCTAATGTGTTCAGTCTTACACTTCATTCTTTTCTTCTCTCTTTTTTCCCCCTGAGCAAGACAAGGACCATAGCCTGCTATCCATCTTCTTATCTCTGCCTATTCCCTACCCCTTAACATATATTGGTATGATCTAGAACTTTATGTCTAGGTTGTTAGAGAGCTACATTATACAGTGCAGTTACCATTAACCACTTATGGCTACTCAAATTTGAATTCATTAAAATTAAGTAAAATAAAACAGTTCCTTGGCCACACTCACCAACATCTTAATAGCCACATATGATCATAGATTATCATATTGCACGTGCAAATGGAATGCTCTCATCAAAACTAAAAAGTCTTTTGGACAGCACTGTTGTAGATATGTACAAATAATCACACACACTTTTTTGGCCGTTGCTTATTTCTTTCTGAAGTCATGTGTTTTCTCTATCTATAGAGAACCTCCTATACAAAGTTTTCTCTAAGGTCTTATGCATCTTTGCGTATGTGTAGCTCAGAATGTCTTCATTTTATTCAATCTAGTGTTTAAATAATAGCTGAGTCATATAAAATTCTAGGTTTGAGATTATTTTCCTTCAATATTAAAATGTTACTTTACTATTCTACAGTGAGAATTTTGATGTCAATTACTTTAGAGTGAAATGTTTTTTTTTTTTTCTAGATGATTCTAGAAAGTTGTCTTTTATATTCTAAGATAGTATAATGGGTCAAGATTTAGAGTTTTCCTCATCAGTGTTGTCTATTGCTTTATGGGTCCTTCTGATCTGACTCTTCCATCTTTCTTTAATTCTCAATCATGATTTCAATAACAACGACAATTCTCTGCATCATTTCATTTTATCTAATAGGTCAAAGTTGACCTATTTCTATCCTCTCCCTGTGTTTTAGATTCTCTTAGTTAGTTTCCATCTTTCTGTCCTTTTATTGCATGTTCCAGGAAAATTCTCTTACTATATCATTGATCTCACTGATTTATTCTTTGGCTATATCTGTTCTGCTATTATATGTTTCTTAACTCCGTTCGATCCTTTTTTTTTTCACTGATTGTTTCTGCTTCATATTTGCAGTATCTCCTCCCCCTCCTCTCTGAAGATATTTATGGTATTGATTTTACATTCTTGTTTGGGGGTGGGACATTAATTCAACTCCCTCTTATAAGGTCCTTCAGTACCTATTTGTTTTTTTAAAGGGCTCATGTTCCTGGGACGCCTGGTTGGCTCAGTCAGTTAAGCATCCGCCTTCAGCTCAGATGATGATCTCTCAGTCCGTGAGTTCGAGCCCCGCGTCGGGCTCTGTGCTGACAGCTCAGAACCTGGATCCTGCTCCAGATTCTGTGTCTCCCTCTCTCTCTGCCTCTCCCCTGCTCATGCTCTCTCTCTCTCCCTTTCTCTCTCTCTCTCTCACTCAAAAATAAATGCTTTAAAATTGAAAAGAAAGAAATAAGTAAATAAAGAGCTAGTATTCCTCCTCAGTTATCTTTCTGCTCCTTCCACTATCACTCAAGTTCTTTTAGGACTATTGATCACCTTAGCTAGTAGTAGTGGGAATACTGATGAAACCTTAGACCTAGTGTGTGCTCTCTTCCAGGTACATTTAGGAGGTATAGAAATGACTTACCAGAGCCTCTACTATTGCAAATCTGGAAGCCTTTGTTTCCATACAAGCCCCAATCCTGCCCTTCGCGGAGCTCCCCATTTCTTCTGCATACAGACTGCTTTTTCTGGGGTCTGCTTCCCTCTGTTGTAACTGTCTTGTCCATTAAACAAGGAGAAGGAGCTTGCCTCTCCACTTGAGATAGAAGCTGTCAGTGTTCCTTCCTCCACTCTCATATTAACTGCCTCATCCATTGGTGTTGGCATGAGGCTGCTGTGTCCCCTCCCTATAGGGCATTGGGGAAAACAATGATTTATCGGGGGCAGTGTAGAATAAAGAGATAAGGACAATTAGAACACTCCTTCTCAGCAGCCCTTAGGTAGTGGCATCTGGTTCTCTTCAGATTTGGATTGCTATTCTCTTCTCAGAAAAAGGCCCTGATAGGCTTTGTTATGACTAGAATTCAACTGGTTCGGCTCTCTTTTCTTCTTCTTTTTTTTCCTATCGTTTTTCTTAGAGAGATAAAGCCTGAGTGGGGGGGAGGGGGGGACATAGGGAGAGAGAGATCCCAAGAAGGCTACATACTCAGCCCGACATGGGTCTTAATCTCAAGACCCTGGGATCATGACCTGAGCCAAAATCAAGAGTCAGATGCTTAACCGACTGAGCCACCCAGGTGCCCCCGATTCTGTTTTCAATCATTCTTCTTGTTACTTGTGTAGTGTTTCCTGGTTGAGCTTAGAGAAGAGCCAGCTTGCATAATAGTTTGGTGTCTTGTCCAGAAATCTTAGTATGTTGGCCAAAAAGTTTATACTCCAACCAGATTCAGACATGGCCATAGGCCCAAGTGAACACAGAACAAGTGATGCCTTAATGTAAAAAGTTTCCAGGAAATAAAACACTCCACAACCTGGGAGGAAATTTATATATCCCCATATTCATTGAAAACTGAACCAGGGAAAAACTCCACTGGAAAAAGCCTGAAATGACCTAAAAATTCTTAGCTGCTGTTATTACAGATTTTGAAAGCAAAACTACTTATATTTCTTCCCCAAATTATAAATGCAGAATGTTATTGCAGCCCCTCAAAAAAACCCTCCATATCCTTACAGTCAAAATGGTAGAAATAAACTATTGGCAAGCAAAGATATAACTAATACTGAACTATCAATAAAGTTTTATACTTTTATTAACAAGTTTTAACTGATATTTATGTGCCAGGCATTTCCAAATATATTATCTCTCATGTTTTGGTAACTACCTCAAGAAGCAGTCTTAGAGATAAAGAAAGTTGAACAGACATGTGACTTGTCCAAAGTCACCCAGGTAATAAATGTTGCAGCTGAGGCTAAACTCCAGGTGGAATTCTCTTTTTTACTGCCTTACTTACCAGCATTTATGTTGCGCAAATGACCTTAAGATACATATCACAATAAGGGCAATTTCTCAGGAAATATTTATATCTGTCAAAAAGCCATCTTAGATGTGCACCTGGAACCCATGTACTTTGGCTTGATATTTTATTCTTTTTTTTTTTTTACCTTAACGCTTTATTTTAATCTACATATTATTTTAGAAACATATTGCTGCCTCTCTGGGGTGCACATGTGGTAGTTTCAGGATGAAGTCATACAAACGTAGCACCTGGGCTCTGTGGTTTCCCCCATGTGGGTATTATTCAGGGAGCTCTTATTTAAGCAATAAGTAGGAGTCTTCTTTACAGTTTAGGGATGGGAACAGAGTCTAGGATGAATCTAAGTAGTAGCTTTTCAAGGAATTATTTAAGTACCATTTGACTGAGTTTAGAATTTAAAAACATATATTTAAAGATATGTAAAAATATTTAAAATATATATTTAAAATTATGTATATTCTTCAGCCGGTTACAGTTTCCAACTGTAACACTAGATTCTTCTCAGTGTATCCAATTCATAGCCAGGTACCTCTGAGTTTCGCAGACTAGAGCCAAGTGTTAGTCTCATAATAACACCTAATGAACCAAATTAAATAAATATACATTTACATACTTTGTACATCCAAACATTAAGGTCAGAGATTTTTCCCTAAAAAAAATTGTACTTCAGAAAATAGCAAATCATACAACTTAGAGGATGCCATATCTATTACTTTATTACGAACAACAAAATACGGTTTATGGCAAATTTTCCTGATATGACCTCTGTCGTGCTAGTTGTTGATGTTTATGGAAGTCAACTTTCAGAATTGGTTAAAGAAATCTTTTTGAATCGATATCATCATTATTCCTGGAAATATATGACCAATTACAAGTGAATATTATAAATATAGATTTTAAAAAATAAATGAAAAAAAAATTTTTTTAATTCCAGTACAGTTAATATACAATGTTATATTAGTTTTAGGTGTGCGAAGTAGTGATTCAATAATTCTATACAGTAAATGAACTCTTAATTTCCATCACCTATTTCAGCCATCCCTCTACCCACCTCCCCTCTTGTAACCACTTGTTGGTTCTCTGTAGTTAAGAGTCTATGTTTTTTGTCGGTCTCTTTTTTTCCTCTTTGTTCATTGTTTTGCTTCTTAAATTCTACATATGAGTGAAATCATATGGTATTTTGCTTTCTCTGACTTATTTCACTTAGCATTATGCCTTCTAGATCCATCCATGTGTTGCAAATGGCAGGAGAAAATGAAACCACTAATTCAAAAAGATATGTGCACCCCTATGTTTATTGCAGCATAATTTACAGTAGCCAAGATATGGAAGCAACCACAGTGTCCAGTGTTAGATGAGTGGATCAAGAAAATGTGGTATATATATATATACAATGGAAAATAATAATTCTTAATGTTATGTGAATAGACATCTGTGGTGTGGAATAAAATTTCCAATGATAACATCATATGTAATTCAAAACTCCCACTTCTCAAAAATGGATGGAATATAACACAGAAAATATGAGAGGAGAAAGCTCAAAGAGTAGCTCTGGTGATGGTGAAAATCTACCATTTAAAAATCTGCATGACGAGTGAGACTAAATTATTTTACAAAAGTTAGAAGTGGAAAAAATACTGCTGATTTATTATATTAGGTAATAATAGGATTTTAAATACATACAGAGAGCTAGATTTATTATATATTTTTAGTTCGATAGTTGATTAGTTTACCTACATCCCCAAATGTTCATTTGTTCAGGGTAGAAAACAAACAAACAAACAACTCAAGGATCAAAGAATGCTTTGTATTCAAGGGCAACAGATATTTGGGCATCTGCACGAAATCTCCAAATCTCTGCCATATACCAAGTAATGGCGTTCAGCCCAGAAAAATGAGCCTTCGTGCCATCTGCCCTAGAAGCAGCAGTAACTCTAAGTGATCATGAAGGAAGAGTAAACACAGGTGTAGGACCTTTCTGCAGGCTTCCCAGGAAAACCCTTTGATTTACCTTACTGAAACAATGTATTTGCAATATTAATAACATGGCTATAAATAAAAAATATTTCAATTAAATTTAAATAAAAGAAAAGACAGGAAATATTTAAGCAGTGGCCATCCAAAATATGTTGATTCTTGCTGAGCATATCAGTTCCTCAGGAGCAAAAACAGATCATTGACAGGGAGATTAGAATCTAGATTTGAAGGCTAGGTAGGAAGTCTCACTTGTACGTCAAAGTCAGCAGTCAGTAGAGCCCAGATGAAGTTCACAAGTGTGATCTGTAATATTTCTCAAAAAGATTAATGATTGAGGCAATAAGAAGAACCTTGTGACAAAAACATCATGAAAATTGCCGGCTAATACATCATGGCCAATAAAATAAAGCCTAAAATCAACCTTATAAAATTAGGTCACAGTCAACACAGCTTCATCCAGCCCCACTCAACCTTTCCAAGATGTTTTCAGCAAAAAATCATATCATCGCCTAGCCCAGGGTTTCTTAATCTTGGTGCTATTGTTATTCGAGGCCCACTAATCCTTAATTGTGGGGAGCCGGCCGGCCCTTGCATGGTAGGATGTTTACCTGTATCACTGGCCTCTACCTACTCCATGCCAGTGGCATGCCCTTCCCAGCTGTGATAGCCCAAAACATCTCTGGATATTGCCAGATGTCCCCGTGTGGGGGGAAATCACCCCTAGTTGAGGACAACCACCCAAAACCTCATACATTCAATGTTAGAATGTCTATAATGGCTGCACTTGTATTTTCTGGCTAGTCATGTTCAAATAAGAATATGGCATGCTAAAGAAAATGTTGGCATTAATGTTAGGGATGGGAATGAAGATGGTGGAGGCTACCGTAGACTGTGTCTCCTTCTCCCTTTTTCACTGGGGTCTTAAAACGCCTTCAGCAGAAAGAGAACCTGAGCCAGCTTAAGTTGTAAGCAAAAAACTAGTTCACCCCCAACCTGTGTACGCCTGGACCCTGGCAAGCTTCCTGCATCTGGCCTCACAATGTTTCCAAATGGCTGCATTCTCAATTTCACCCAAGAGTCCTGGAGTCAATTTTCGAAGCAGGGCTGGAGCTGCCCTTCGGTCCATCTGTTCTACTAACCATGAAGCCGTGTTCCCTCCCTCAGAGGTGTTCTGTCAAACATCCCTAAATAGCAAATACCACGGGTACGTCCATCCTTCCTTCAGATACATGCCAACGATGGTTCAAGCCTCCTTCTATGATTCTGTGCTTCTCAAATGCTTCACACTTCACCCCAGCAACATGAACACCACCCTTCCTAGAAAAGGGAACTGCAACAGTTAGCACTAATAGACTTTGCTCTTGTGTTTTATCGAGGTGTTAAAGAAAGAGAGTCAAGGTCACATGGACTTTATCAGTTCTGCTTGCCTTTTCTTTTCCACATTCACAAAATTGAAAGCCGTTTAATTAAAATCAAGTGGTCTGAGCTAACCTCCCACATCTCTCTCCATCTGTGGAGTATTTGCTTCCAGATATACTCAGGCTGTTCCAATTTTTCTGGGTTGACATTGGTCCAGTTCACCCCCGCTGTAGTGTCAAACACACAGAAGCAAGCAACACTTTTCCAAAGAGAGTTATCTCTTTGATATGAGAGTCCTTACTTTTCCCCAGCTGTCCGTTTTCAGAGAAGACTTCTGTTCTATACTTTCCCCCTCTTTCGCTGGAAAAATACATCTAAGAAAGTTCCAATTTCCTTACTTGTGCTGCCCATCTTTTTCTGAAAATCACTGATGTTAAGTTGGTAAATTATAATTTTGCCAGCAAGGTAGGGTGAAGGCTTCAGTTTGATCACAAATGTGACTTCTTTTTCTTCTTGCCTCTCTGCCCTCTTCAAGCAAAGAACATTGATTGCAAGCTCCCTGAAGCAAACGCCTTGTCTTCCTTCTCTGTCTCCCCTGCAATGCCCAATTCACTGCTGTGAACATAATAAAAATGTAGTATGAATTTCTTGGATTGAACTGAATTTTATTTTTAACAGAAGGCTAGCTGCTTCTGTTCTCCCTCTCCCAGAGATGCCTTCCTGCAGTCGACTCAGATGCTGACTACTCAGTCACTGATTGCCTTTGTCATGAGGGTTGCTGAGTGGGTTGGTGATTTTCTAAAGTGGACACCTGTCTCTCAAAGACAGAGCTGAGTCACATCATTTCACAGGCTGCTGCCGGGCACAGAGATGTTAACTCGGAGTCATGATCAGCCTGAGCAGGAATCATTCCGGAAAGTTAACAGCGAAGAGGATAAATTCCACATTTTTCTTCCTAGTGTTCCCATGCCCCTTGGACATTGCGAGTTCTCCATATCCTTGTATGATTCCTTGAAGGCTTATTAGCCTTCCTGCAGAACAACGTTGCATCATTTTTCATATGGTTAGAAAGTGACAGGAACAGCAAGAGCTGCCTTTCCCAGTGACCTTAATTTGCTACCACTGTAGAGATTGGCTGAGGACCCGGCACCTGCTAAGCTAGGCAGACACAGCTGTTCTGCGTCCTGGCTCACCCTAAATAAGTACGCATCTGAAATTTTACTGTACTTAAAGGCATTCAAAGATTTCACGTGTGTGTTATGTCTTCTCTCATTAACTTGGCCTCTACGCATCGCTCACTTTTGTTTTGATGTACCAAACTCATTATTTATATATACGTTATGTATGCTCTTTAGCCATTAAGCCCATTTTTATAAACCCCCCCACACCCAAAAATCTTGTATGATAGATTGGAATTATGCCTATTTCAGAGCATCTATAACGCAAGCAAGCCTTTTAAGGATTTTTAATGTAACCGACCAGATAGAAAGGCAATTCAGGGACTAGAATTTTACAAGCAAGTAAATATGAATTTGTTAAGCCCGTAAGTGCCAGCACTCTGCAACGCATTTGGATACAAACAAAAGATAAACTAAGCTCTTCCCTGAAGATCTCTAATGCTGTTTCTGTGTAGATTTCACAATGTTGCATGTATTCAGCTCTCCTATCACTTCTCAAATTGACTTGGAAGGGATCTATTCATTCATCGCAAGCCAGAAGGAACAAGGTGTTGTTAGAATGTACAGCAGCAGGTATGATACGCTGCTATGGGAGTATAAACTAGCACAAATTCTTTGCAAAAACAATTTAGCATTATCTAATAAACTTGAAAACACACACACACTGTGACCCAAATCTTCCCCTCCAGGGTATAGTTCCTTGAGAAAGTTCCCCATGTGCATCAGGACACATGTCCAAAATGCTCACAGCAGCATTATTTTTAATGGAAAACAAAGAATCAGAGAACAACACAACCATCCACTGACAAAGGGAATGGCTAATTCAACTGCATGTTAAAAGAAATCTCTGCCCAATCTTGTACGTGTGTTAACATACTTGACTGCTGCCTGACCCTAAGCCTACGTGAGCCTTCTGTGACTCATCCCCAAACTTGCAGAGAACTGGACCAGATCTAATGCCTTCCCCAAATCCATCAGGCCATGATAATCACCCATGGCAAGAAAGGCCTCTCAATTCCCTTCTGTATTCCATTAAAAAGTGCCTTTCAGAACCCTAACTTATTTGGAAGGAGTTTTCAGAAAGACTCACTAAACTCACACAAGAATAATGCCGTTCTAAAAATTAAATTCACACTCATCACATACTGCTCTTAATCCTTGGTTATTCTTCAATATGCATTATGTTCACTCACTTGTGTATTAAATAGCAGCGTAAGTGAATGAGCTGTAGAACATATGCCAATAGGAAATCTACCTTACAAACGTAATAACATATTCCTTAGGAATGCATACATGTATCTATGTGTGTGTGTGCGTGTACAAAGCGTACGCATATTGTTTGTGCGTGTATATGTAAAAGAGGGATTGGCACAAAATAAAGAGTGAGAAACAGGCAGCGCCTCCAGTCATCTCCGCCCAGCGGCCAGACATGTGAACGAAGGAGCTCCAGGGATATTCCAGTCCTGTCTTCTCAACATAAAGCCAGGACACTAATCACCATAGCGTAGGATTATCATCGAGATGAAATAGCATAACGTGTGCAGGATCCTAGCATACTGCCTTGAACATAGTTGGCTGCTCGCTAAACTGTAGCCAAGTAGCAACATCCTGAGATAGCAGAGGCTCAGGTGAGGGCACTGCATTTCATACACAGGGTCCGGTTTTTCAAACTGTGATCAGTCTGATTACCTGGCCAAAGACCCTGGGGTGCTTTTAACGATGCAATGGTGGGCCGCATTGCAAACCTACAGAATTAGAACCTCTATAGGTGGGGCCAGGGAACCTGCATTTTAGCAAACGTTCCGTGATTCTTCAGCAGTAAAAGATTAAACCCACAAGCTTGGAGATTCAAATTCAGTTGTCTATAAGGTAGCCTGAGAGAGGATATAAAAAGATTGGGAAGTAGAGGCAATGCCTCTATAATGATTACCAGGAGTATAAATACAGGAGTACCTGAGATTTCAATGAATAATAATTACGCATACTACTGGCTTACTGAATAACTGCCACGTGATAGATGAAATAAGCACGGTACATTATTTCTAATAAAATTCCTGAACAGTGTTACTACCCCTATTTGTACAGGTGGGGACAGTGAAGTTCCGAGCTTTTCAGTGCCTGCCTGTGGACATAATTCTAGTAACTAAGGAGGAGAGGCAGGATCTCAAACCAAGGCTGAACTACTCTTTCTATAAAGATGTACGCCATCAGATCATACGGTTGCTGTTAGGGATGACACAAGGCTATACTGATGTTTATGTATGTCCTAAGGGGCCACAAGGTAGCTTTAATACCTGAAAGCCCAGAGGTGTCTGCAGGGAATTCTTTCCTTGCTACAACTGTTCTCTCTGAGAGCTGTAAGAATTGAATGAGCCCATGCTCTGATTTTTCTAAAGGCTACCCCTACAGGGGACCGGAAACAAGTGACTATGATGTTTCCAGAAAAATCGACATTCGTGTTGAATACACTCTCTAGCTCTCCCCGACATTACTTCCGATGGAGTTTCTGGTTGTCCGATTAGCAAGGTTGGAAGTCTGTCTTCCATTCCTGGCACTCACTGGACGTCTGATTCTGTTGTGACCAAACAAGCACAGCAACACCCAGAGCTTTCAGCGCCCTGAGCTCAGAGTCATGTGTCGGGTCCAGTCTGCTTAGGGCGGTGAGTGAGCAGGGAAGCCGGTGTCGTTAAGGACATCCTGACAGACATGATGCTTGAGGCTGAAGAAGCCCAGCCTCCTCTCGTCCACCCCCATCACTCCCCACCTTATGCTGGGCACTGCTGCCAACGTGGGGCCTGAGACGGGAGGCCAGGGAGTCCAGAGCGAGCCCCTCCATGCTCCCAGTTTGCCACCCCTCCTGGATGCCAGCCTGACCACCGCTGACTCTATGGCTGGAGGGAATAGGTGCTTGGAGATTCCGTAGGAGAGGACGATGTCCCTTCGGACGGGGAAGCCACAGAAACATGACAAGAGCCAAATACCCCCGGAGAGCACTGAACCTGAAGATCGTTTCCAAGTGGACACTTCTGTTGTAAGAAATACGAGACACAGGCGAGCCCAGGGATTAATGGGAGACAGGAAAAGGAGAAAGTATGTTCTGAGGTCTTTCGAATGGCTCAGGTCACCCGCAAGGCACACTCCACGCGATCTACACTAATTCCGGCGGCTGTTGGTTTTCTCTCTGGCTTCCCTTCACCTCACTTAGCCAGGCTTCACCGCCAGGCATTTGAGAAGCTAATGAAGTTCCTAATCTGATTTCTCCTGATCTGAATGCTGGGAGAGCAATGCTGCCTTTACTGTCACTAGCCCAGCCAGTACAGTGTGTTTTCTTCTGAGTATTTCGTGTGCAAACATGTTTCTGTCATCTGTAAGCATTTCCAAAAGAACCCCTCTGGGGGAAGGAATGAGAGCCAGTCTGATGTCCCAGCCCAGTCCCTAATGTACTTTGAAATTTTCTTATCACAGAAGGCCAATCACAGGGCTGTCGTTTTCCCACGAGAAGCTTGTGGTGTCTTTTTAGTGACTTCATATTCTATGAGCTAATTTTAGTGGTTGAGGACTCTTTCCTTAAGAGCAATGCTCTCCCCTCCCCTGTACATTTGTGTTCTGGGAATAAAAAGTATCTCAGTATATTGACAAATATATATTGGCACCCCTATTCTATTCATCCCTTCTGGCCAGAAACCACCCAAATAGTTCATCAGCACAGAAGATATACCTGCAATTCTAAAATATTGGTGTCACAGGGAGGTTGTTTTTTTTTTTTTTTTTTTTTTTTTTTAAGGCATAGTAAAATCAGTTAATGTTCAAAAAAAAATCTTAAAACATTTCCAAACTGGAAATGATCAATAATCATTATTAAAAAAAAAAAAAAAAAACCAAAACACTAATCTTTAACTTTTGAAGCCAAAAATGTTCCCAAGGCCAATTAAAGTATGCACAATTTAGGGGGTTTTTTTTTTCTTGTTTTTTTTTTAAGGTTGGAGGAGGTAAAAGAACAGATTATCCCCAGACAGAATCAGCTGAATTGCAATGATATATTTTAAAAATTCACACATCTTTTTTACCATAATATATTTTCCTCTGATAGCTCTAATCTTGAATGTAAAAATAGCTTCAGAAAACAATAAAATTTGTCTTTCTTTAATTTGATATATCAGTTTTTACAACAGGAAAAATGCCAAGTTTTCAAAGAAAATGTATAGACAGGATTCTTTCCCAACCAAATTACAACAGACTATCAGTCACAGCTGAGATTTCCCTTTAACGGTTTTTTTTTTTTTTTTTTAAACAAACACTAGTTTGGACTCTTCATCCTGAAGTAAGAATTTCATAAATATCCTCAGTATTCTTTGTTCACGGTTGAGCAGCAAAACTCCCCTGAAAAATGTTCACATCCTCTCCTTCATTTATTCCTGTCTCTGAAAAAATAGGGACATCTGGGCAAAGTTTTTGAAGGAAGTCCCATTTTAGGTTGAATGTGATAGATTCTTCATTCCTTTTCTTCAGTTGGTCTCTGGAAAAATACGAAACAAACTGAATGCTTTTTCTGTGAAAGTAGCCATTTATCTGTGATTAAAAATCATGCCCTTTAATGAATGGGGGCCAGCAGGCTGAGCCCTCAGGAACACAGCCAAAGCAAGAGGTGGAGGCAGCTGGAGAAAAACTGTGGGAAACACACATTGTGGGGTCAATGCTGAGGTCGCAGAGTAATGGGGGAAACTCTGACTTAATTCACGTCCGGGTCAGGGTAATGTCAGGGTCCATGGCGTTCTTATCAGACCACATAAGAAAGCGGTAGGAGTATAGGTGGCGAGTGCTCTTGAGTCTAGATAGGAAAGGAGAGACAGAAAAGCCCCGGGATCTACCTGCAGGAGGCTGCAGTTCCGGGTGCCCCCGGCTCACCCCACAGCTGACTGAGCCCTGGAGCCTTGGGCACAGTCCCATCAGGACTGAATAGAGCTGGATGTATAGATCCTGGGATCAGTGACTTCAGCTGGGAGGGGTAGGTAAACATTATATAAAATTCTTCATTTGCATTTATGACTCTTCCAGATTCTTTAAATTATCTTACTTAGCCCTTTAAATTATTTCGGTTAGACGGTAATTGTATTCTCTCATTAGCAAAATGGGAGGTTTGCCCTTTTGCATTTCATAAGCCTGGGAAAAAATGCAGTTCTTAAACGCTCTTAGATAGCTAGGTTGTTAAATTTCAGAGTAAAGGAAGCCTGTGGTAAAAAAAAAAAAAAAAAAAAAAAAAATCTCTAGACTTGCAAATGGTGTTCAACAAATTCTTAACGGCATTTCCTGCTTTCCTGGACATCGAGCCTGCATCTGACCCAGGCCTGAGGACACCTGCTTACTCCTACAGGTTAACCTCTGCCCAGTGGCTCCCCAAAGTCTGTTCCTTAGATCTCAGCCTGCCTTATTCTGTCATGGCCCTTAAAATGTCTACATTAAAGTATCTTTTTTTTTTTTCTCTGGCCATTGCTCTCCTGGCTTTTCTTCTACCTCTTATTCATCCCTTCTTAGTCTTTTTCTCAGTTTATTTCTCTGCCTGTGCCTTAAGCACTGTTTTTCTGAGTTCGGTTTTATACCTTTATACTCCTATTCCACATTACTTCGTATCGGCAATCACTTTCATACCCATCATTTCAACGACCCTATGTCTGTGGAAGCTCAGAACTTTCCTCAGAGCTCTCACTCCTTGGAAGTGTCCCATGCATTCCTCAAGGTCTCTGAAACTAATCTCATTTTTTTTTTTTTACTTGCAAATCTATCTCCCCCTCTAAAGTCCTTATCATCATTACCAGCTTTTTATTCGCACAAGCTAATTCATCACCCATCTTTCTATCCTTTATCCTTGACAACAGTCATTCACTGGGTCCTTTTTTCTGGACTTTCCAAATACCTCTTAGCTCTGTATCATCTTCTTCATGTCCTTTCCTTAGTTCACTAATTCCTCGGCTCTCGCCCAGATTATTCCCATGGATTCCTAGAATTTTTCTCTCCTTCTTATTTGAATTCTCTCTGAGCACTCGCCATGTTGCAGCCAAGTTATTTTATGACAACAAAATAAATTCTGATTATGTTACCCCTTGCTTAATTCTTTGTGTAGTTTCTCCATACCTATAAGATAAATCCAAACTCTTTAGAGAGTTTGCATTTTAAGGTTGTTTGTTTGCAAAGAACGTAACTCGCCTTCCCCCAAAAGGTGTCTTTATTAAAAGTTACAGTGGTATCTCATGGCACACAAAGGTGGGAAGTCACCTCAAGAACCTCTCCCCTGAGTCACATGGTATCATGTCTCTGCTTCTCTCTGAGCACCTGTTCAATAAGCTTATTTCTCTCTGTAGACCCACCAGCTCTACTTTGGGAGGCACACAGGGGAGAAGGGCTGCCTCAGCCCCAGCTCCAGGCGACCTCTGCGCACATCCCCATCACATGCCAATATGACTCTCAGTTCATATTTTTGGCGAGAAGTATTTAATGGGTTTGGTCTCCTCGATGGTTTGGTTCCTCTGGGGTCATGTAACCACCTTCTGTCCAATCAGCTGTGGCCAGGGGCAGCCAGAGGCAAACATGTTAGGTTGATTTACATCTTAAGCAAGGTTGTGAATGATGAGCAGGCCCCATAGAAAGCCATGGTCTGGGCAGGTGCCCCCAGTTAAGGTACACTGCAACAAACAAAGCCTTTTCTTATCTGCCCCTTGCCTGCCTTATAAGCCTCATTCCCTTCTCTAACTCTTCTGATACAACAGCAGTCCTGTAATATCCTGAATTCCTTGTTTGTGCTCACCTCTTTTTATGTTCACGTGGGCTGTGTCTGCCTAGAATATCTTTTCCTCTCTCCAAACCCCTAGAACCATGCACCTGACAAATGATAGTTGTCTTTCAGAATGCTTCATAAATGTCACCTCCTCTTTGGATGTTCCGTTAAAATTCCTCCCCTTGAATTAGAGATTCCACCTTCGGGGTTATACTTTGGACATGCCTCCCTTAGCACTTAAATGCACAGTGTTGTCATCCTTTGTTCCCACCTCCCTTAACGGAGACTGACCCTCTTACCTGGTGAAGTCCAAGTCCAAACTGCCCTAGCCGCAAGCAAGTTTCGTGAGAGATAATGAGCCTCAAGTATCAGTGGGAAGTAGGGACGGGAAGAAAAATGAAGACGATTAAGAAGAAGAGGAGTAGAGCTGGATTTTTTTCTCCTTGTTTCCTCCAGCTCAGCCTGCTTCCCTGCCCTTGCCTGGCCTCTTTGCTCCCTTCCACAAGACCTTGGTTCATTACATCCATTGACAGGTTCCTGCCCCTCCACATACCGAACAGGACTTCTTGGCTGAAGAAGAAACAGCTTTTCTTTCAAGATCTCCATCCTAAAGCATCTGCTGCTTGTGTTTCTGACATTTTGTCTCGTCTCGTCTGGCATCTTGAAGCCGTGGGCTCACCACCAGCGCCTGTGAATTCCCTATTTTCTGGCTAATCTGCATCACACTATAAACTTGAGGGCAGAGATTCAATTCATCTTGACTCAGTTCTCCACATCCTAGCCCTGAGCCTGACCCTTAGCAGTCAATCAAATAATGACATCTGTTCTTTATGACTTGCCCAATTTCATCCAGACCGTCGGGTTCCGTGCCTTCTTCCTGCCCTCCTACCCATTGCTGCCAACCACATTACGGTGTTCTGTCTCTATCCGGCGGTCTACAGGCACAGGGGTTCAAGGAAAGAGGATTGCATGACCCCAAGGTCCTTTCAACCTGAGAAAAAGGTAACAGAGTGATAACTTCTTGGAATAGTTACGTTGTGACACCAGCAGTCAGGAGGTGCTCCTAGTTCAAAAAGCCACATTTGATTTTCGTGCTCCTGGGAAGGACTCTAACAACAGCCATTTCCCCCCAATTCACTGTACAATGGCAACATCTGAATTATGTTTGGTTCTTCCCTGAAGCTTTTCCTCCGCTCATAGTCCTACTCTTCCAGCTCCCTCTACTGACCCTGCCTGCTCCTCTTGGCATCACTAGCCCAGCAGAAATCATGCCCTCTGATGTTTGTCAGTGTGGCCAAATGCCAGGCACTCTTTGTGAATAATTTCTGTGCTTTGTAGAAGAGCCGGATAGCACTGGTTAAGAAGCCTAAAGTTTTGCAGAAGGGTCTTATTTCTCACTTTTATGTCACCATTGTCACTTGTATGGGGTGTGAGAGTTTGGGTCTGTGAACCAGTGTGCCTTTCAATGATCACGCTCCGCAGTGAGTCTGGGCAGTGTTCTCAATCTTAAAAGTTAGCAAGGAGAGCTGCAGAGCAGTCAGATGATAAAGGTCCCCATCTGGAAACCAAAATCTCCTAACATGAAGTATGAGGTTTTCCATAGACCGACGTTTATTACTTTCCAGGGAACTAATGTTTTTCACAGAACTAACAACTGATGTATTAATTAATGTCTCCAAACCCATTTCTTTCTCATTCGAGTAGCAATGCCTCGACTCTAAAAAGGTTCACGGGGTAGTGAATGTAGGTATTCGAAAAATATTAAATGAGGGGAAAAAAAGGAGAGAAGACGACAGTAGATAGAAAAGGAAAGGTAGTAAATAATAAAATAAATGTTTAAATAAGTAAAGTAATATGAAAATAGTCGCGTGTCCAGACAGCCAATATTTAGCAAGGGGTTAATGTGGTCGCAGGAGAAAAAGTAAGCAGGTTGTGTGCTGGAAAAAAAAAGTGAATATTGATGTATGTATTTTTTCCACTGGTTTCTTTCCTTATTCTTTTTTGCTATATTGACTAATGCAATATTCCAAACCACTTCAGTATTTCATCAACTTACCAGACACTACTGGAACATTAGGAAGATAAATAATTGATTTATTGTTGCCCCTTAATATAAAATTGTATTTTCAACTGAACTGAACCAATGAAAAGAAATGCAAACACAAATTTAGGAGAAAACAACAACAGGAAATTTAATTATTGTTTGTGTTGCAAGCCTGAAGTAAGAAATTGAACATTTTGAATTCCATTTCATGTCCTTCCTTCCTTGCTAAGTGTCGCTTCTTTCTATGCTTACTTATTTACCCGTGTTTCAGAATTAACAACCCTCCACCATAATGACCTCTTGAGCAAAATTAAATATGCAAAAGGATAAGTATCTGTTTGTAGATAAAATATATTTGGTGTCTTTAAAGCTTTTAGAAAAATATAACTCCATGATGATTAATAAATACTGTCTACAAACTTCACCAATAAGTGAAAGCATTCTATGGGCACTCTAAATTTCAGATCCTTGCTTTAAAGAGATCTCTGGGTCCCATTACTCCTCGGATTTCATCACACCCATACTGTCCCATGGTGGATTTGAAATGTAAATCCATATCATATCCCTGTGTGTTCACCCCATACGTTGGGCTGGAACAAACCCCTTGGAGCATTTGTAGACTTGGACATGACCTAAATCCTAACTGGCACCAGGTGTTCCATAAGAGGCATAGGGAAGCCCCAGAGATGAGCTGGAGTTCAGATAAAGTCAGGGACACCTGCACAGGACCATCCTGGGGGGGGGGGGGGCGGGCATTGGTGACAGATGCCCAATAGACCCACCAGTACCCTGGTGATTGTGATTTCCCCAAAGACTCAATCAAGCTGCTAAACATTGAAATCAGTGTCCTAAATTGCTTACAACTTCTATTATGACACTCTCATCCTTGTATCTCTTATTTAAATGTGCATGATGAATTCACTCATTCAGTCTTCAATACAGCACAGCTTCAAATATGTTTTTTTTTTATTTAAAATTTTTTTTAACTTTTATTCATTTTTGAGAGACAGAGAGAGACAGAGCATGGGTGGGGAGGGGCAGAGAGAGAGAGGGAGACACAGAATCCGAAGCAGGCTCCAGGCTCTGAGCTGTCAGCACAGAGCCCGATGTGGGGCTCAAACTCAGGGACTGCGAGGTCATGACCTGAGCTGAAGTCGGAAGCTTAACTGACTGAGCCACCCAGACACCTCAAAATATGTTAAAGATTATTCCGTATTTTCTATTGTGTTCTACAGAAGGCCTACCATAGTGATAATTGATGTACACCTAACCATATTTTAAAGCTTCCGTTTAAAAAATCCCAATAGATCACCCAGGCTCCAGTATGAATCATAATAAGAGAGGCTTATTTGTACTTTCACTGCCTACATAAAAAGTCTGTTGATATTAAATTTGATATATAAATAAACATGTCATACATTTAGAGAATATTTTTAAATAATAGTTTACTGAAGGTTCCTATGAGATATTTTTTCATGGTAGAAATTTATTTGAATTTTATTTTGTTCATTTGTTGCACAATGAAGTAATGTTGCAAAATTAATTGTTGGGAGACAACTCTCCATGTGTCTCCCACATTTCCACATGTCTTGCAAATAGGCAATGGCTGTCTTTGCTCTGGGCTGTCTTTTCAAGTTTTCCTTGTATAATAAATAGTGTTGAGAAGATAGAGATAGCATCTCTCTCTGGAGCAAAGAATAGACTTACTTACAGCCATGGAAGATGACAATAGCATCTCCTGTCATGAGAGAGGACAGACATGCTTCATGTACACTATAATGAAAATGGTATTTCCCTCCGAAAAATAGCAAGCATGCCTACTGCCAATTATAAAATATCAGGCTTCCTAAAGTCAGACTTCTCTCCTCTAACACAACCCCCATGTGTTCAGATTCACCTGGCCTTCTTTGCCTTACCCTGTGAGGCTTAGGGCTGAGGGAAGCAGCCCAAGAGATTGCAAATATTCTGGAAACTGCTATTGCTGTGAATAAGAAAGTCCTTTGTCTCTGACCCTGGAGGCTCGTGTCTTCTGCCGGCATCCATGAAATTGTGGCAATCTACCTTCTTAGCTTGCAATTTGAGTAAAATCTCGGACCCTTCACAGTCCTTGCCATTATTTTTACTAGTATCACACATTTTGTATGAAGGTGCAAATGACATGCATTTCAAAAATACTTGACTCAAAATTTTGAAATTTTTGTTAAAACCAAGTTTAGTATCATGTTACAGTCTCTAACATCAGCTTCATTTCAGAATTCCAGAGTTCATAAGAAATTTTATAAGAAACAAGGAATCACACTCTGACTCATAAAAATGCTTTCATGACTAACTTCTTGAAGAGATGAGCTTCTTTCATTCATTTCATTTTTATTCTTTCTGAATAAAGCCTTTCAGCCTGAACTACCTCAGCTCCCCTCTGCATTTCAAAATGTGTCTTATCTTCACCAGTCTTCTCTCTTTCCCTTTTGTCTTAGAAGCAGAGTGGTAAGCTATTATAAAATGGCCCTAAGCTATTGTGCATCGATATTTGTGCCCTTGTGTTGTCCTGTCTCACAATGAACCTCAGCTGCCTGTGACCTATGGAATCCTTTGCTTTGACCTAAAGAATCTGACGTCAGCGATGCTGTGTCAATTTCAGGGCCTAGACCCGCAAAGACCTTACAACTGTCTCTTCCCTGAGCCACCATGTAAAAAAACCAGGGCTATGCTGCTGGAAAGACCAAGGGAAAAAGAGACCCAGGGGGAGAAAAGAGAGGCCTCAGCATTTCAGCATCCAAGCCAAGGCAGGGAGGCAAAGGAGTCTGATAATTTGGACCCTCATACAAACTTGGGGCCGTGTCTGATGGGCCAGCTGAGATGACTGGAGCGGAGAGGAGCCGTCTGGAGGGACAAGTAATAAAATGGTATAGCTTTATGCCTCTAAACCAGCTTTGAGGTGGTTTGTTAGACAGCCATACATGACTGACACAGATCTAAAAGTCCCTCTTTTCCAAAGCTAACTTCTGTGCTGTTGAGATCTCTCTTCATCTTTCTTAGAAATCAACACTTTGTTTCTCGACAGCCTCCTTTCACTTATGATGTGCCATGGTCTTACAGTCTTATCACCCAACACAAACAAAAAAGCCCCTTTTGAAACAATAATACATCCAAGAAACTTTCAATGCATATGCTTCCATATACAAGCCATTGTCTGACAACAATAAAATATATACCCATTTTTGCTTCATCCTTACCTTCCATTTAGTTCTGTCACCCAGTTTATGCCCTTATCTTTCCACAGAAAGCAGTATCTTGAAAGTCACTTAAAATTTGCTCATTAGCAAATTAGCAAATTAGCATTTGACTCTAGTAACCACTATTTTTTTCAAACTCTTCCACTGGCTTCCATGATTATAAGTATCCCTTGTTTTCTTAAAACACCTCTGGCTATTCCTCATAGTTTCACTGGCTCACCTTTCCCACCTGACCCTCTTGTTTGGGCACATCTGCTGTCCATCCCCCTCCTACATCTCTTTTTATTCTCTATTCTCTAATGTTCATGCCTTCTGGTCCCATGACTTTAATCATGACCTCTATTAAAATGGCTCCAAATCTTCCAAAACTCATTTCTTTCCCAGGCTCTAGATTTGTGTCACATGAACCGAATTGGTATCTCCTGGGAGCTAAGAGGAAAAACAGAATTTCAGGCTTCATTCAGACTACTGAGTCAGAATCTGTATTTTAACAAGCCTCCCAGTGATCTGTATTTGTATGAAAATCTGAGAATCACTGCTCTAAATATGTATTTCCATCTATCTCAGCCAAAGCAAAAATAGTCATCCCTCCCTTCCCCACAACTACCACAAAACATACTCTTCCTTTTGCAGTGAGCCATTAGTCCATTATGATTTTACTATCTACCAGGTCAAAATAGCCAAAAGCTTTGGAATCTAGATTGTACCTGTACTTCTCCTTACCCGCCCTCAACTACCAGTCCATCACTTGCCAAGTCTGGGCCATTTGACTACCAAGGTCTGTCCTTCTCCTGCATTGTCCTCTTACTTACATATTGAATTTCCTTTTTCCATAGACTATTAGGATCACGTCCAAACTGGACACCTTCCCTCCAGCCTTTCTTATAATGCATTACCACTTACTCCCAGCTACTTACTGCTCACCGTTCTAAAACAAAAGGAAACAAGCAAAAAATAAATAAATAAATAAATAAATAAATAAATAAATAAATATAAAAATAAAAAACCCAAAATAACAACAAAAAAAATTTAAGACCATGAAAACAAATAACAAAAAATAAAACCAAAAGTCTTCATGAACTTTCCTTTTCTACACAGTGTAAAGTGTAAACTCTATGCCATAACATTCAAGACCATCAAAATTGAGCCCCAGTCTGCCTGCTGGATGTTCTCTCTGCACTCTCAAGTCAAAATGGAAAATCAGCATTTATTCCCCTACTCACTCAGTATGGAATTCTCTTCATTCTCCTTTGTCATAAGTTAATTGTCTGTACAATTATGGATTTATTTCTGGGTTTTCTATTATGTTCCATTGATCTGTGTGTCTGTTTTTGTGCCAGTACCATACTATTTTGATTACTATAGTTTTGTAGTATATATCGAAATCTGGAATTGTGATACCTCCAGCTTTGTTCTTTCTCAGGATTGCCTTGGTTATTCTGGCTCTTCTATGGTTCCATGCAAATTTTAGTATTATTTGTTCTAGTTCTATGAAAAATGCTGTTGGTATTTTGATAGGGATTGCATTGTATCTATAATGGGCTTTGGATAGTATGGATGTTTTAGCAATATGAGTTCTTCTAATCCATGAGCATAGAATAACTTCATTTCCTTGTGTATCTTCAGTTTCTTTCATCAATATTTTATAGGTCTTTCACTTCTTTGGTTAAGTTTAATCCTAGGCACTTTATTCTTTTTGGTACAATTATAAATGGTGTTGTTTTTTAATTTCTCTTTCTGTGACTTTGTTGTTAACGTATAGAAATGCTACCAATTTTTGGGTATTAATTTTATATCCTACCACTTTACTGAAATTTTTTATTATGTCTAATAGGGGGTTTTTTTGGTTTTTGTGGTAGTTTTTGTGGTGGTCTTTAGGATTTTCTAAGTTATCTGCAAACAGTGACAGCTTAACTTCGTTAGCCACATGGATGCCTCTTCAACTTACATTTATCTTTAAACCCTAAGTTTAAAATATATTTTAAAAGAATGGAAATTTCCACACCAGCTTGTTTCATTTTGTGTTTTGACGGCTGATAGATTTCCTCCCATAGAACAGGTTTCTGTGGAAATCCTGATAAACTCTGGCCCACATCACCACCAGTGGACGTAATTACAATTGCAGTCTGGATGTGATTTGTATGCCCAGGCAAACCAAAGTCCATGTTTCTCCTTCAGTTTACTTATAAACAAAACTACTGTTGCTATGGATGTGTCATCCAAAATATGCTACCAGGAAGTAGGGGAGCAACCATAAAAAATGCAACTCAGGGAAAAATTAGCAGCTCCATTCTCGAAGTGTATAATCATGTTTAAAAGAAGATTTCCTGCAGGAATGTGGAATGGATCATAAAGTTAAATTATATGATAGTTAAGACAAGTTAAGTTTATTGAGGGAAAAAAATAACAGTTTAGAAACTCTCAATCCCTTACACTGTAGAATTCTGTTGCAGAAGGGTATTTGCATACATGAGAGACTGTATAAATCTTTTCAACTGGAAAGATCAGACTTAACATGGGAAGCTTTTCACTACATCAAGGAGCAGGAAGGAAGGGAAGATATTGTCAGCTTTTGAAATTCCAATGTAAACAAAACATGGAAAAGCCGTTTTAGAGGCCTTTAGAGGCCATGGCATATACTGTTTTCCTCCTTCAAAAGCAAGTATGTTGTTTCCTTATTTTTATAGTTAAGAAAACATGGAATGTTTATGACTGGTTATACTGAAGGAATTTTACACAGTGATCCTTAAATGTTACAATCCAGCACAGAGCAACTAGAAATAGGGAAAAATAAATAGCCAGGGGGAAAATAATTTGCAATATTAGCTTTAGTCCCAGAGAATTCAAAGTCTGCATCAGAATTGAATGGTGGGTCTTCTCATTTGCTTCCTACCAGCAAAACCCAGGATGTCTGTGACAATAGCCACAACAACCCTCAGAGATTCTGGACTCACACATAGAACTAACAATACGGGGTTTGGGGCCAACTTTAGAAGTCAAACTTGTGATGGCATTATTACTCTTCCCTTATTACCTTGAGTACCAAGGAGCTCATTTTGTGTTTTCCAGGCTTAAATTTTTCTCCTTTTTTTTTCTTTCATTTGTTCACCTACTTGACCAATCTCTGTTCATTAGCCTTTTTATCAGAAAACGTTGACAGCTAGAGAAAAGGAGATTTAAAAAGTAATACAATTTGTAACTCAGAATTATAAGACATTTTATTTGCAAGTGTCCTAAGTTCCATGAATTCAGTGACTGACTTTTATGTTGTTATCTCCCTAGCATCTAGAATAGCCCTTGACAGTATTATATGCAATAGATACTTCTCAAAGTAAGGAAAAAATGAGTAAAATTATAACCGAGAAACCTGAAATTTGTAAATTTCAGGTCTTCCATTTCTATGAATAATTGAGAGTTGGCACTGGTAAAAGCCCCGTGACATATATCAATCTGTGCCCAGCCATATTCCAGTTTAGTTGTTTGGTGTTACAGGGTGGTTATGATTCCTTGATCAACATCCAAAACCCAGGTTGCTTCAGAGTTTCTAAGACAGCGGCTTTCAAACTATTCTTACTGCAACCCAGAGTAAGAAATAAATATTACATCAAGACCCAGCAAACACATCATACACACATCATACACACATCATGCCTACCACCCATCCCCCACAACTGATACACACAGGCGTAAGTATTTTATTTTTTAAAGTTTATTTATTTATTTTGAAAGAGAGAGAAAGCACGAGTCGGGGAGGGGCAGAGAGAGAGGGAGAAAGAGTGAGAATCCCAAGCAGGCTTTGAGCTGTCAGCACAGAGCCCGACGTGAGGCTCAAACCCCTGAACGGTGAGATCATGACCTGAGCTGAAGCCAGGCGCTTAACCACATGAGCCACCCAGGTGCTCCAAGGCATAAATTTTTAAATGACACAGAAGCTTCATGGAACATACTTACTCTCACTATGTAAAGTATACTGGCGTGTTCTATTCTATTTGATTTTTAAATTAGCTTCATGACCAATTAATAAGCTATGATTTCTGGTTTTTATAAAAACCCTTGGAACCACAATAGCTAAACAGGAAGGTTGTGAAATGGTTGAAGAGAACAACCTAGTCATAGAATCTCTGCACAAGAGTGCTATGTTGGGTACAGGCATCCAAAGATGTAAGATGCAGTCCCTGACCTCACAGCACACAGGGGAGCGTGCAGATAAATATACAAGTGACTTCCAGCACGATAGGATGAATGCTATAACGAAGTAGGAGTGAGGTGCAAAAAAAAGCATTTAAGGGGGTGCAGGCACCTAAATCAGCAAAAGAGGAGTTCAAGGCTTTTATGGAGAACATGGTGCATGAGCACTGATGGATGAGCAGGACTTTGCCAGACAGTCAAGGACTGGGGTCATTAAAAATAGTGGGCACATCTTGTTCCAAATTGTGGAATATGAAAAACACACGCAAGTTGGACAAAAGGCCTGTAGTTCAGCAAGAAGAGCTGAAGATGAGGCTATTAGTGGCTTGTAAGCCTTGTCTGAGAGAGGCCTAGAGGAAGAACATTGATTTGAGAATCCTCAAGAAATGAGTGTCACTGAAAGCAATGGACATGGACAAGAATTACAAGGAAGACTTCAAGTACATGAAGAGCTCATAATTTCTAGTGTGCGACTTATACCTAACTGACTGCTTTCCTGTTATACCATTCCTGGTCTTGTGCAACATTATCATCACCACTATCATCATCATCATCATCATCATAGCTTCAACATCACAGCTTATTGAATGTCTGCAAGGCACTCCACCTGTATCATCTTATGGAATCTTCACAATGGCCCAGTGAGATAGGTCCTATTATTATCCCCTTTTCCCAAGATCACAGATGCAGTGATGGATGGTGTCAGGTTGTGAACTAGATGGTCCGAATCCTGAGCCCCTGGGCGTTTAGCTACAATGCTCTCCCGATATTCTGTAAGAAGGTAGTCTGGGCTGTCCCAGGCTCCTTAGCCTGGATAATAAACACAGTCGAAAGAGCACTGAGTTACATCACCCCTAAAAAAGAGGCATAGCATTCTGTCTGAGCTCTCTTCACATTAATGTTAACTATTAAAACTCTCTTGTTTCTAGAATTAATTCTCACTACTCCTTTCTGGGCTATCTTTGAGACTATTTTAAAGCTTTTAACCACGTAGATCTGCTGTTGCTGTTTGGCATGTTCATTGCTGCATAATTTGCAAGTCGTGGAATGAGTACTTACTGGGGTGATTTCAAATAGTACCAGACAGAATCACTTCATATGCAGTAGGCAGAGGGAACTACCATGGCAGTACTGTGCTTGTTTGGGCTATAAATTTCCTGAGAAATGGAGGCTAGTTTCTACTTACAACAACTGTTGAGTATAAATCAAGCGAGAACTTCTGAAGCCAGATGCTTCATTTGTTATTTTAATGTACATTGTATTTTCTAAAGCATTGCAGGATCCGTGTTATCTTCTTTACTCAGAAACTGAGTGGCTGAAATAATCTCTGTGTCGGGTAGAATGCTTCATGGTCAATCAACGCCCACTTGTCCTGTGAACTTGAACTCTTGTGTGATTTTACTGGTGATCAGATTTTAAAGTTCTAGCTAGCTAGCTTTGTGAGAGTGACAATTTAAATAGCTCTCACCAGAAGTCACGAAAACGCTAGGCCGATTGGGTAATAAAGTAGTTCCTTTAAAGTTAAATGAGTCATAATTTAGCATGAAGTAGATTGATTAGAGAAACACTTGCAAGTTGGCAGGCAGTTAGGATCCTGGAGTCATCTTGGTAATTAGAACTGTTATGATGTCTGTTGGCACTACATATACAGCAAAGATGGGTCATGTCACAAGTCCATCCAAACACTTGTGGGTTCAGGGATTCAAACCCAAGTTGAACCTTTTGGTGTTTGAGTTTGTTAACTGTTGGCTAAATGCCACTTCCTGTTCCTAAGAAAAGAGGCTTGAAAAAGTCTCATAAAAAATGACTTAAAAGGCTTCCTTGACTTCAAAGGCTCTTACAAAACAACATTTTGATGAGTTAAGTGTAAAGGAATCAGAAACATACGGATTAAATTTCCCTTAAAGAGTCATGTGTCTAAAAATGGAGGGAGGAAAAAGTAGCAAGTTTATCTTGCTCAACTTGTTTCAAAATGTCTGGAGTGGCTATTGATTACCAAAGTAATTAAATTCTTCCATTCCAAAATAATACTGAGATAGTAACATGTTGAAAGGCACGTCAAAGGGTCCAACTGAATAAAGGCCAGTCCATTTGTGTAGGTTGGGTTATGCCAGGTCATCCTCTCTACAGTCCATTATGCCAGCCTCCACTTAAAAGGAAATAGCAGAGTGTCACAGGACAGAGCCACAAAGAACAAAGAATTTCTAAACCAGACGGCTCACTCAGGTCAGGCAATTGTCAACTCACCACACTGATGCATTACAGCTGACATGACTGTCTGAACAAAGAGCATACAAACACTCCTTCGCCATGAAGTGTCATGCAAAAGGCAGCATTACCTGGTGTATGTATTTAATTTTCCCATCCTTAATCATAATTTTGTGGGGTTCTAACCCTTGAAGATAAATAAACTAATGATTATTTCCCAAGTGGAGAAAAATGTCTTTGGCCAAGAATATAATTGCAGCATATAGAAAGAAATAAAAATCATTTGAACGAATGATGAGCAACTGTGAATTCTGGTCAAGAATGATTTGATGTAAATCTCATCAGTTTGCCACTAATTAACCGACAGAAAGCTAATACCTGGTTTGTTCTGTGTTTGAAAGCCTTAGAAAGAACACAGTGAGGCCAGTTTAACCTGTGAGGCCAAATAAAGCCATACACATATAACAATGAAGCATTAGATACCAATGAATATAAGTTTAGCTAACTATTAGATACCCAATAGCCCAAGGCAATTTTTTGTATTTGGCCAAATGCAATGGTATGAATTTTTATAGCAATATTTCTCTCGATTGTGGTTATGGCAGATTGTGGTTATGGTTAAAAGAAAAATTTCTAAAAGTAGACATTTCTTATTTTAATTTGCCTGTGACGTGAACTGCTATAGGAACACATAAATGAGCTGCCTTCTTAAAACCAAATTAGTGTGAGAAAAAGGTTCTAATTAATTGAATCCATAAGTACTTTTTCTAAACAGTATTGTTTTATTTGTGTCAATATATTTCTTAGGAAAGGAAATGAAGAAAACCTTCATGAATTGGCTTAAGGGGTGTAGTGATGTTTATATGTAATTCCAATGAATGTAGAATGGTAAATGTATTTATAAAACCAAATAAATATTACTATTTTTGTCATTTTTCTTTCAACATAACTCTGAATTTTATTTAAGTGGATATGTACTATTTTAGCAACTACAAAGCAATCAAGAAACCAACTGCAGCTTTTTTATATGCCCCAAATCACCTTGTCCCCTAACATGTCTCATGACCCAAAGACCCCAGAGGACAAAGAACCAACCTAGCCACGCTTCTGTACCCCAGCAGAGTGTGGGACTTCTGAGGGATGTGGCAATGATTCCATCTACTCTTAGCCTTAGTTACCAGAAAAGAATTTTGAATGTTCCTTAAGGGAGGAACTTTAGGACTCCTGAACCAATCGCTAAAGAAAAATATAATGTTAAGAAAACCAAGAAGTCCTGATATTACAAGAGTGTTCAAAGAAGTGGTTTCACTTAATCGCTTACTAAATCCCTGGAGGGAAATATTTGCCTTGATGGATACGGAAAATCACGGAATTAACCTTGTCATTCCGTAGGAGAGATGATAGGCATACAGCAATCACATAGCAGACACAACTACACTTTCTTTCAGTAAAGATGCTTTGCAATTTCCTGTTTCCAGTTTTTCTCTAAGTCTTGAAATTATCTACCCCACTGCCTCTCCAAAGATCCTGAATATTTTCAAGGTGTCCTTATACATACTGAGCCGTTCTACTCTAATATGATATAATTGCAGGTCAGGAAGTCCAGCAAAGCCTCCCCTTCCAGGAATGCAGCTCTTGAAATTCTGCTATTGGGGAACTACTCACTTGGTTAAATATTGTCCCCTGAGGTTCTCCTTATAAAATTTATATCCTTCCAGACGGCTGGTAATTAAGCCACTAAAACCTCTGTGTTAATTAATCCGTCAAGAAGAACTCTGTATAGTTTGGGAATACATGACATCAGTGAGTAGAACAGGAAGGAGAAAGAGTAGAAAAAGAAGGGATAAAATAATTCAAAGACAAATTTTACATCAACCAACTTGCTTAAAACTAGCTTCATTTCCTATCATCCAGACTGGGATCTCCATCACCAAAATTCTGTTTTTCTTCTATATTTTAGAACAATTTTTATGTGCACCTTTGAAAGTTGTGTTACCTGGTCATCAAATGCAAATAATGCACATGCAGCATTATCTACAATAGGCAAATTCTGGAAACAGCCCAAGTGTCCATCAACTGATGAGTGGATAAAGAAAATACGGTACAGTAAAACCTTGGTTTGTGAACATAATTCATTCCAGAAACATGCTTACAATCCAAAGCACTTGTATATCAAAGCAAATTGTAAGAACCATTGGGTCAGTTGTGATCATGTGATACTCAGTGTCACATACTACTCATATTGCAAGACATTGCTCGTTTATCAAGTTCAGATTTATTAGAAGTTTGCTTGTCTTGCAGAATACGCACAGAACAAGTTACTCATAATCCAAGGTTTTACTATGTATATGTACAATGGAATATTACTCAGATATCAAGAATGGAATCTTGCCATTTGCAATGACATGGGTGAAGTTAGAGTGTATTATGCTAAACAAAGTAAGTCAGTCAGAGAAAAGGCAAATACCGTGTCATCTCACTTATATATGGAATTTAAGAAACAAAACAAAGGAGCAAAGAGACAGGGGCAAACCAAGAAACAGCCTCAACTATAGACAACAAACTGACAGTTACCAAAGAGGAATGAGTGAAATAGGTGATGGCGATTAAGGAGGGTGCTTGTGATGAGCGCTGGGTGTGGTATGGAAGTATTGAATCACTATATTGTACACCTGAAACTAATGTTACACTGTATGTTAACTAATTGGAATTGAAATAAAAACTTAAAAATTCAAGTAATGCAACATCATCCAGAAATACCCCGAGAAATGACAGCAGCAACAGTGCCTCTCTCCAGGGCTTAGTAGCCCTTTCCTAATAGCCCAGGCTGTGTTCATCACTGCTGCATTTTCCTTACTGAAAGACTGTTCCCTAGTCTCTCAAAACCATGCCTGGAAGGAGAATATGATGGTGAATAAAACCTCAGGAAGTTGATTTTTAAGATGAGTGTAGGTAAAGTTTAGGACCAAAGTAGCAGATAAAATTGACGGTATGTTTGCAATGCGTAGAACAAAGAGTTTCCACACTTCTCAAGGATGTTCCTACCAGTGGCGGTGAAATCATCTTTTTCCCACAAAGGAAGTCCAGCTCCACTTACCAAAATAGGCATTCTAGGAGCCACAGTACCCACCAGCTTGCTCAGCAGGTGATAGCATATTCTTTGATAAGTTATTTTTGTTTCAGCATCTTGGGTAGTATCTTAATCCATTTGTTCAGGCTGCTATAACAAAATACCATTGACTGGGTAGCTTGTAAAGGACAGAGATACATGACTGATCATTCTAGGGGCAGGAAGTCTGAGATCAGAGTGCCACTGTAGTCAGGTGACAGCTCTCTTATGGGTCACATACTTGTCATTGTATCCTTAATGGTGGAAGGGGTGGGGAATCTCTCTGAAGCCTCTCATAAGGCATTAATCGCATTTATGAGAGTTCCACCCTCAGGCCTTAAGTGCTTCCTGAAGGTCCTACCTCCTAATACCATGACTTTTGGGGCTTAGGATTTTAACAAGTGAATTTTTTTTTATTTTTTTTTTTAACGTTTATTTATTTTTGAGACAGAGAGAGAGAGCATGAACAGGGGAGGGGCAGAGAGAGAGGGAGACACAGAATCGGAAGCAGGCTCCAGGCTCTGAGCCATCAGCCCAGAACCCGACGCGGGGCTCAAACCCACGGACCGCGAGATCGTGACCTGAGCTGAAGTCGGACGCTTAACCGACTGAGCCACCCAGGCGCCCCTTAACAAGTGAATTTTAGGAAGACACGATCATTCAGGGCATAGCAGGTAGTAAAAGACAAGCCTTTACCTTTTGTCTGTGGACTAGATTTGACATCCTCATTTGCATCTCAGCTATGGTTACAACTAAGTAAAAATTGTATGTTCATTGAGTAAAAACTAAAAAGGAGAATGGAGAAAATGAATAAAGTTGATTTATTAAGATAGTGGGGCACTGGGAGATATTTTCCAGCTATAATTATTACAATTTTATTTATAGAGTATTGTTTGTTAAGAAGAATTCTAACAGGCATTCACTTATTTAAAGCCTTATCTTGACTGTGCAGGATTGCTGAAACTTTTGAACTATTTCAGGAGATGACACAACAAGTTACAGCAGCTTCTTTCTTGTATCTGGGTCAAAGTACGCTCGATGTTCAGCCAACAGCCTGTGGTTATCATCTGTCTCTTTAAAACAAGTATCTAAAACTCAAACTGGAGATACTGAGGCTCAGCCCACAACTCCAGAAGTAAGGTAGGGCTTAGGAGCAACAGTTCACAGACCTGGGAACAACACACACACACACACACACACACACACACACACACACACACAGTTACCCCCGGGAAGTCACAGGCTAGACGCCCCATGAAACAGAATAAGGAAATATTGAAACCAGCAGCAAACTGCAACTGATTTATTGTGGTCAAATTCTAATTAAATGCCCTCAATTCTGAGAACCAGAATGATGCCAGAACCTGGGTTGAACTAAATCTCCAGGTCCAGCTGGGCAGACACTAAGTTACTCCATCTTTTGAGTTGGAAATGAGTCAACCAGATAAGCCAGGCTTACCCACCAGTTAATCCTCCACCTTGAGAGTAGATTCCTAGGAGTATGTTCCCACCTGTGGCCCTTCCTTCAGTTTCCCCCTCACCAGAATGTTCTATCCCTCTCTTCCAATGCTCTTATGTTTTACTCTACTTTAAAGACCCAAAGCTACTCCATATGCTGCACAACGCAGTTCAAAGCCTTCTCTTAAATCATGTCAACTGTCTGCACACCATATATTCTATTCACAGTGGTGCTTGGAAAATCTTGGCTGTTTATATTAACCACACTAATAATAATAGCACAGATTATAATTAACCTTGAAAAAAAGAGAATAATAATACAACTGGTTTTTGACAAATTTACATTTCATTTTCTTTATTTGAAAAGTGGGGACTGGGACACCTGAGTGGCTCGGTCGGTTAAGTGTCTGACTTCTTTTAAGTTTTTTTATTTCTTTTTGAGAGAAAGTGCGTGCTCTCTCTCTCTGCAGAGAGAAGCAGAGAGAGAGGGAGAGAGAAGAGCTGAAGCAGGCTCTGTGCTGTCAGCACCCCACAAGTGTCCAACTCTTGATCTCAGCTCAGGTCTTGATCGCAGGGTCTTGAGTTCAAGACCCGCATTGGGCTCTGAGCACGCATGAAGCCTACTTTAAAAAATGGAAGTCGGGGCGGTGGCGGGGGGGAGGTGGTGGTGGTGGCGCATCTCAGTGGCTCAATTCATTAAGTGTCCGAGCTCAGGTCATGATCTCAAGGTTCGGGAGTTTGAGCCCCACATCGGGCTCTGTGCTATCACTTCAGATCCTCTGTCTCCCTCTCTCTCTCTGCCCCTCCTCTGCTTGTTCTCTCTCTCTCTCTCTCTCAAAAATAACTAAACTTTTTTTTTAAGTGGGAAACATGTTTAATGTGAAATGGGACCCCACTTGGCTATAATATTCTCTCATTTTAGGACAGTTGGTCACCCTGGCAGGGAAACTACTTAGGGATAAGCCTCCCTTCCAAACTTACAGATAACTTTGTCTCATCCATTTGCTTCTACAACATTTCGACCTTTGACACATTCTGACTTAGTTCTGAACCACCCTCTTGACTCATCTTGTATTTTCTCTCTATCCTGTTTCAAATCATCCTATCTTCTGGCCTCATGAATCATAGTTTTTCCATCAAGCCTTGGTGCTGCTTCAACTTTTGTTTCCCTTCCCAGTTCCCAACCATGATTCCATTTCTTCCCACTAACTAGACAACAATTACGTACCAACATTATTGGTCCATATGAGCTCCTAGGACCCTAGCCACCAGCACAGATAGGCTCAGATTGTGGCAACTCTTACAGGTAGAGCCACAGCTAAGTGATATTATTTAGATGTCCAGGTGTAGTCTAACTCCTGCACAGCACTGCTGGATAGGATACACCTCAAGAAAGGAATATGAAAGGTAAATTTAAAACTTGAAATTGGATTTTTAAAATCTCAATGCTTTTATTAAAATACATAATAAAAGATAAACTTTTTTATTGTCTGCAGATTTTATTCTCAATTTTCAATTTTTATTTTAATAAAATTCAATAATGATGTTTTAACTCAGGAATTTTTTGGTTTTGTTCTGTTTTGTCAGTCTCAATTTGCAGTAACTTTCTCTCCACTTTGCTCCTTCCTTTAACCAATAAATAGGTAAGTATCTTCTTGTAGAGAACTGAGAGAGAATTAAATTCTCAAGACATTGAGAATTCAATCATCATCAGACTTCAGTGACTAAAGTCACTTGCCTTTAATGAACTAAAATACTATTAAATAAAACCTCTTTTTTCAGCTACATAATGTGGAAAGAATTAAGCTTCAAAACTGGCTTTATTATGTCAGACATGGTTTTCCCCTAAAATTAAAATCTTAGTGTGTTGACTCCTCATAACACTGAGAAAAAACAGAGACCTATTTTATGCCTTGAAATAAATATAATTCATAAATGCATGAGTCGGTGTGTATTATAACAGACTACTGAAGACAGTTCAATCTATTCTTTTTTAAAGATGTTTTTAATGTTTACTTTTGAGAGAGTGAGAGAAAGAGAGAGAGAAAGAGAAAGGTAAAGCATGAGTGGGAGAGGGGCAGAGAGAGAGGGAGACACAGAATCCGAAGCAGGCTGAACTGTCAGCACAGAGCCCGACGGGGGGCTTGGAACCACAAATGGCAAGATGATGGCCTGAGCTGAAGTTGGATGCTTAGCTAACTAAGCCACCCAGGCATCCTCAGGGACTTCAACACTAGATTTGAGTTATATCCAAAAATTCCATCTTCTATAATACGTAGTATTTTCTTTCAAAAAACAAATATGAAGATCATATTCCACCTCTATGGATAGGGACTGAATCACTCATTTAGAATAGAAAAAGTGCACTTTCCAGTTCTGGAGGCTTCTAAATAAAGCCTTGCCAAGTGCCTAAAATACACACACATGCACACACACACACACACACACACACACACACATACTTTCTTTAATAATGGGTCAATGAAGACCAATCTTAGTTTCTGTTCAAATGAGACATTGAAAAGAATATGTATGATTCAGCTCAGTCTTTTAGAGAATTAAAAATCACATTCTAAATCATCCCAATAAAAATTCACACCAAAGTTTATTCTAACTACTATACAGCTTTCTTTTAACAAAAGTTCTATTCTTTTTTCTTTTTTTTTTCTATCTTCTTTTTTCAAAATTTTATTTAAATTCTGGTTAGTTAACATACGGTGCAACGCTGGTTTCAGGTGTAGAACCAGTGATTCATCACTTACATATAAAACCCAGTGCTCATCACAACAGGTGTCCTCCTTAATGCCCCCGTAATGTCCCATCTAGCCCATCACCATCCACCCTAAGTTTGTTCTCTATATTTAAAAGTCTCTTATGATTTTTCCCTCTCTCTTTTTCTCCCCCTCCCATATGTCCATCTGTTTTGTTTCTTAAATTCCACATGAGTGAAATTATATGGTATTTGTCTTTCTCTGATGACTTATTCACTTAGCATAATACATTCTAGCTTCATTCATGTCATTGCAAATTGCAAGATTTCATTATTCTTGATGGCTGAGTAATATTCCATTGTATATATACCACATCTTTATCCATTCATCAGTCGGCGGACACTTGGGATTTTTCCATAGTTTGACTATTATTGATAATGCTGCTATAAACATCAGGGTGCATTACCCCTTCAAATGTGTATTTTTGTATCCATTGGGTATTTTTGTATCCTAGTAGTGCAATTGTCCGATCGATGGGTGGTTCTATTTTTAACTTTTTGAGGAACGTCCATACTGTTTTCCAGAGTGGCTGCACCAGTTTGCATTCCCACCAAGAGTGCAAATGAGTTTCCCTTTCTCTGCATCTTCTCCAACACCTTTTGTTTCTTGTATTGTTAATTTTAACCATTCAGACAAGTGTGAGGTGGTATCTCATCATGGTTTGGATTTATATTCCCCTGATGATGAGTGATGTTGAGCATCTTTTTATGTGACTGTTAGCCATCTGGATGTCTTCTTTGGGAAAATGTCCATTCATGTCTTCTGCCCATTTCTTCACTGGATTATTTGTTTTTTGGGTGTTGAGTTTGCTAAGTTCTTTGTCGATTTTGAATACTAACCCTTTGTCAGATATGTCGTTTGCAAATATCGTCTTCCATTCTTTAGACTGCCTTTTTTGTTGCTTGTTTCCCTCATGGTACAGAAGCTTTTTATCTTGATGAAATCCCAATAGTTCATTTTTGCTTTTGTTTTCCTTGGCTCCACTGACGTGTCTAGTAAGAAGTTGCTCCAGCCAAGGTCAAAGAGATTGCTGCCTATGTTCTCCTCTAGGATTTTGATGGTTTCCTGTCTCACAGTTAGGTCTTTCACCCATTTTGAATTGTGTATGGTGTAAGAAAGTGGTCCAGTTTCATTCTTCTACATGTCGCTGTCAAGTTTTCCCCCACGCCATTTCTTGAAGAGACTGTCTTTTTTCCATTGGATATTCTTTCCTGCTTTGTGAAAGATTAGTTGACTATGTAAAAAGTTGTACTCCTGAAATCAGTAGTTTTAATAGAAATTGAAATTCTTTATAATGATAGCATTGGACTTTTATCTTTATCAGAGGTTTCATCAAAATGAAACAAACATTTATGAAAAAGCCTGATGGAACATTTGTAGACTGAAATAAATGTTCAGGTGGAATCTATTGTCTAATCTATGTCCAGGGATAACTCTCTGCCAAGCCACAAACTTAAAGAAAAGGTAATGTTAAGTATAAAGACAGATCAGCAACTACTAAATGATAATATTCTACTGTCCTCATAAAACCATTTTGCTTTTTGTAATTTATCTCAGATAAATTGTAGTAACAAGGTTTTTCTCATATATATAGAAAAATAGGCTTATCACATTTCTCATGGTATTTTGTAAGCACAAGTCTACAAATATAAACTGCAAATAAACACTTTGATAAATGTAATCATTTTTGAGAGTGATAATATGAGAAACAATGGAGAATTTCAAGTTTTTGGATGACACACTTAAGTTTTTACATATAATTAGAATAGTTGGGTAAAAAGCATAGATTAGGGCAAACAAGTTTATTTACCTCAGTGAGTTCTCAGAAATAATTTTTTTACAGTTTTAAGCTGATAATGGAAACAATTATTTAGGAAGTAGAAATTTGCCAAAAACATCCATATATTGAGGACTTGAATTTTCATTTCCATTTTTCATCTTCGTCCTCAGCTTTGTGTTTATCATCTTTGATAAATTCAACGAACTTAACACTTCCAACCCAATAATATAAAATGCTTATCATGTTTAGTAACATACCAATATAAACTATAGTGCTAATGGAACCAAAGGTTAATCTTTAAATTTTCTTAATGTTTATTTATTTTGAGAGAGAGAGACAGAGACAGAGTGAGAATGGGGAAGGGGCAGAGAGAGAGGGAGACAGAATCCGAAGCAGGCTTCAGGCTCTGAGCTGTCAGCACAGAGCCTGATGAGGGGCTCGCACTCACAAACCGCGAGATCATGACCTGAGCCTGTCAGACACTTAACCAACTGAGCCACCCAGGCGCCCCCAAAGGTTAATCTTAATAAGAATATAAGTTGACTGTGTTTTGTACACTTTCTACATAAACTTTGGTGTATTTAATATGGACAAGAATCACATTACCTTTACATATTTTATGCTAGCAATCATAAAAATATATAAAAACTGCTCAGCCTATAGTATGTTTTTACAGGGAATTTTTAAATTCCATGTTCATAAAGCCAACATCTTGCCTCCAAAGAAATTATTTCTTAGATTTTACTTGGAAAGCAAAGTTAAATAAAGAATTGCTGGAGTTTATTATGTGGCACCATCAAGTCTAGAAGTATAATACAGGGTAAAATATTAAGTAATTGATTCTTAAAACTGATTTTTCATTCTGAAGTCTGCCACCTCACTCTCAGGAAACAATGGGACATAATTTTCAAATATGTGACTTCCTTTATTACCCATTTGAGATTTCAGACTATAAATGGAATTATATGCTTTATTCTGGTGAATCATGTTCCTACATTTAACAGTCTGCCAAAATTTGAAATCAGAAGGGAATTTTCTCTTAGAACACGTTGCAATAGACATGAGGTAGTTTGAATGTTTTTTCCCCTCTGCTCTTGGGATTAGATGAACACTAGTGAGGACTAAGATCAACGTGAAAGTGTGAGCAGCTTGATTTGTCCTTTCTGCTGCAGCTTTGTACCGCACCCTAGGACCCGGCCGACGTCACATCATTCCATCTTGAAGCCCCTTGGGGATTGAATGATTTCTGGCCGAGTTCCATCCTCCTCAGTACAGGGAATTGATTGTCATGTGCTCTGTGGAAACTGGCAGTTGGGCCACCGAGACCCGTAATGCCTGCTGAGGCTGCGTGCAGAGTGTAAAATGTGACCAGGGGAAACAGAGCAAATGCAACTGGAAATTTCATTAGAGCTTGCCATTTCTCCCAGTCCAAACCAAACTGTGAAATGTATGTGAAAACTAAACTCCTTGGGGCGGGGGGGGGTGGGGAACAAAAACCAAAACTGAATTAGTAAGAATAAAATTTAGGATCTTCAAATTAAAGGATTGTCCCAAGAACTATTTTGTAAAGATAAAAACTTGGGGTGCCTGCGTGGCTCACAGTTGGTTAAGCATCCAACTTAGGTTCAGGTCATGATCTCATGAGTTCATGAGTTTGAGCCCTGCATCAGCCCAGAGCCTGCTTAGCATCCTCTGTCTCCCTTTCTCTCTGCCCCTCCCCTGCCCACACACACATACACTTGTTCTCTCTCTCAAAAACAAATACATATTTTTAAAAAATTAAAAAAACATAAAAATTAACAATGTGACCTGAAATCATTATGATACCAAAGCATGAACAAATATGCGAGAGAACTTCATAGTGATCAGAAACTCCTAGGATGTTCTACTACTTTTCTGCTTTTAGAAGTACTAACAGAGAAAATAACCAATTTCTTTGCAAGTGTATGAAAATCTGGCAAGAAAAACTTTCCATATTAGTGGTCAGTCTTGTTAGCCTATACACAGTACCTTGGAATCAAATTATATATATGGTTTTACCAATTAAAAAAAAATCCAGGGGTGCCTCAGTGGCTCAGTCAGTTAAGCAACCCACTTTTGGTTTTGGTTCAGGTCATGATCTCACAGTTCATGAGTTCAAGCCCCATGTCATGTCAGGCTCTACACTGACAGTGCAGAGCCAGCTTGGGATTCTCTCTCTCCCTCTCCCTCTCTGCCCTTCCCCCACTCATGTGAGTGTGCGCTCTCTCTCTCTCTCAAAATAAATAAACATTTTTTTAAATAAAAAATTTAAAACAATCCAAGATTCAAAATCTACAAAGCAATGAAGTTCTATTTATTTTTCAAATGAAGTTATTTATTCCATTTAACCCCAAAATGTGTCTCTTGCTGGCAATATTTGTGATGCAAAAAATGTGATGCATTTTTTCCTTGATCTTATAAACAAAAGAAAACAAACTTAGCATGAATCTTTCTAAAAAGATTAATCCTTATATTTATGTTGACTTGACATTTTAGGATTTCTTCTCATGTAGGAAAACCATGGCTTGGGAAGCTTGATGGTGTTCTTATCAAGTTCCTAGCAGCAGTAAGACATCTAATCTGCTTTATCTGTGTACATGTGCACATAGGTGGATACTTTGAAATAAACAAACCCAGGCAGATTAGCTTTTTTTAAATGGTTTAAAAGTAGTTTGTGTGATTTCAATTGTGCAATTTCACTTGAATTCATCAGGGACAGATCAATGGTTTATATAACACACCTGATCTTATTTCCTGTTGGTTGCCCAGAAAGTCTTCAGTCCCCGACGACCCACACAGCAGCATGTAACAAAAAAGCAATTTCTGGATTGACTGATATTTCAATGCATTGACTTTTATGTAGGCAAGTCATACTGAACAATAAAAATGGATATATTGTTTTGTCTATTTCTATTATTTTCTATTTCAAGTTGTAAATAATCCCTATGACTACTTGATGGGATGAAGTAAATCGACACAAATCTGGGTTAATTTTACCATCAGATTTCTATTACATCTCAAAAGAAAAGCATTGAAATCTTCTAGGTTTTGAAACCTTCCAATGAACATCCATATGAAAACTGTTTTCAAAGACCAATAAAATATTCCTTTTATTTTGCATTTCACTACAAAGAGCAATATAATAGTAGCATTCACTACATTTCAGCCCAGAAACCAGAGCTGCCTTTGAGAATCTCATGATAGCTCTTTCTGTGTGAATTATAAAAGGAAAAACCCTTTGCCCGGGCATGCCCTCTGAACACTCTTCCTCCATTAGCTCATTTAATCATTAAACAATAATGAATCCTCATTTTCTCAGTGATACATAGCACTTTATTGTTGTTCTTCTTTTTTAATTCTCAGATTTGAATTTCTTCTCTGGATATAATTTCTCCTTATTTTGGCCACAGCTATATATTGAGGTATTTCCAATATGGCACTTAATTGAACCCAGTTCCTGAAACTAACTCAGAGAATAGATTCTAAGAAAATAAACTCCCTGAACTGAGAAGGAGAAATTAACTACCTTCGGTGTCAGAATGTGACAGGCCATGTGAAAAGAATTCTCCCCCCCACAAAAGTATATTTTCTTTCTGTTCTGCACTTGTTCAGTCCACTAATACTAACAAATAGAAACCATGTGGTTATAAATCTATTATCTGTAGTATATTTTTAGTGTGGATGAATCCTTTATGTAACCAAAATGTCAAAGTCTAATAAAATCAGACTTGACTGTATATACAGAATACAGTTGTTGGGAAACTTCTAAACATTTCTGAATATTTTTCAAGTTGATTTGTTAGAACTCTTGAGAATATAGTATTGTTTTTAAACTCTGAGAAAAATAACTTTTGAGGATTTCTTGCTAAAACACCAGTAAACGAAAGGTATCATTAAGCTCCTATGCTAATTAATACTTCTCTCTGAGCAATTTCTGCACCCCTCCCTGCTTTGTTTCGATTGAACTGTGATGAATAGTGGTTTTAACATTTGACACCTTAGTGTGTTTCTGCTTTATAATAGTAAAAATCATGTAAGTTGTCTGTTTAAACTTTTTGTTTGGAACTGAGAAGTTCTTTATGAATGTCTAAGATCACCATGGCACGTGATCTGTATTACTCGGCTGTACTCTTGCTGTATTCTTCATGGGATCTGAACTTCCTCTTTTGTATTTGCTAATCCCTCTCTTCCTCTTCCCCACCCTCCCCATGATCCCTGTCAGATGCCCAAAGCCCCATTTGATTTCTACACATGGTGTTTTTTTGGGAAAGAGAGTATTTATTTGTTATTAAGACCAGTTTCTATGTTGCGTCTACCCCTGCCTCACCCCAGGGCAGTCTAAATCAGATGCAGTAATGGGAAGGAACCAGGCAGAGCAGTCCTCACTGCCATATCCTCTTATTGACTCTCTGGAGGCCCCGAGTCTTGAAAGCTGCACAGCACATGCCCACAAAGGCCTTGTTCACACTCTTTCCCTCTGGGTATGTGACACCCCCAAACCTGTATCTTTCGTTTCTTAGAATTTTATTAAGTTTTTCATTTTAATTACAGTATCATTAGCATAGAGTGTTATGTCAGTTTCAGGTGTACAATATAGTGATTAAACACTTCCATACAGCACCTGGGGCTCATCATGAGAAGTGTACTATTAATCTCCTTCGCCTATTTCACCCATCCCCCTACCCACCTCCACTCTGGTAACCATCAGTTGGTTCTCTATACTTAAGAGTCTCTTCCTTGGTTTGTCTCTTTCTCCTTTTTTTTCCCATTGTTTGTTTTGTTTCTTAAATTACACGTATGAGTGAAGTCATATGATGTTTGTCTTTCTCTGATCGACTTATTTTGCTTAGTATTATACTCTCTAGCTTCATCCATGTTGTTGCAAAAGGCAAGTTCTTTTTTTAAAAGTTTATTTATTTATTTTGCAAGAGAGAGAGAGTGGGGGAGGGGCAGAGAGAGAGGGCGAGAGAGAATCCCAAGCAGTCTCCATGCTGTCAGCACAGAGCCCAACTTGGGGCTCAATTCCATAAACCATGAGATCATGACCTGAGCCAAAACCAAGAGTCAGATGCTTAACCAACTGAGCCACCTGGGTGCCTCAACAAGTTCATTCTTTTCATGGCTGAATAATATTCCATTATATATTAATATTATTATATATTATTATATATTATAATATTATTAATATTGTGTATATTAATATTCATATCTATCTATCTATCTATCTATCTCACATCTTCTTTATCCATTCATCTATCGATGAACACTCGGGCTGCTTCCATACTTGGGCTTCAGTAGTTTCCACAGTGGCTGCACCAGTTTGCATTGCCAATAATGCACAAGGGTTCCTTTTTCTCCACATCCTTGCCAACTCTTCTTGTTTCTTGTGTTGTTGATTTTAGCCATTCTGACCAATGTGAGGTGATATCTCATTATGGTTTTGATTTGGATTTCCCTGATGGTAAGTGATGATGAGAATCTTTTCATGTATCTGCTGGCCATCTGGATGTCTTCTTTGGAGAAATGTCTGTCCATGTCTTCTACCCACTTTTCATCGGATTATTTGTCTTTTAGGTGTTGAGTTGTATCAGCAAACCTGTATTTTGAGTGATAATTGGGCTTTCCAACCAACATGAGAGGCAATAAATTTTGTCTAAATATACAGGAAATACATTTGAAACTAAGTGTAAGTCTTAACACAAAGGAGAGATAGCCACCCGCGGTTTCCAGTGTTCTGGCTACCTCTCTGTTCTCCTCTCCAGCAGAGAACAAACCACTCACCTCACATCCCTTCCCTGGCCACTTCCATCATCCAGGAGTAGAAACATTCTTTTTGTCCTGCACACAGCTCCCACAGCATTCCATAAAGCTACAGACTTCAGATGTGTGGCTAAAGGAGTATGGTCTTATTTATATATACTGCTTACCCAGGAAAAATATACAAAAGAAAAGAAGGCCTAGAGAGAGAATAACAAGGAGATCTACACATGGTTGAAAGAAATAATCATTTTTTTAGGATAAAGTATGCTAAGCAGATGAGAAAAACTAGCAATGTCCAAAAAAGGACAATGCATGGACTTGTGCACACATTTTCTTTTATTCCCTTCAAGGATCCTTACCACAGGTCATTATTGACATCACCCCCCCAGGACCGTTTTCCATTGAGCATATATCACTATGAAGCTTGGATGCTTTTATCCCTCTCTGACCAAAATCTCAAGGGTAGAACAACTTGTTGTATTTTGCCCTCATCATACCACTTTATGACTACTCCAACCAGCTCTCATTTGAACCAACATGTCCAAATTGTGCCATGAAAGGTTTACTCTCATTATTGTGTCCTGTTTTATTTTGCATTTGTTCTGTATGTCAAGATTTGCCTCCCTGTAGCATCCACATGGCCACAGAAACTTCGAGTCTGCCACTTAGTGGGGTTATTTTAGTTCAACACGTGAGGGAGCAGTTTATGTTGTGGTTAAGCCCTCAGGACTCTGGAGTGAGAGACTGGCTCATAGCCTGCATCTAGCTGTTCATCAATATATAAACTTGGGCGAGTTATTTAATCTCCTTAATCCTCAGTTTTCTTTCTATAAAGTGGCTATAATAACAATCCCTATTAACTGAGTGGTACTTATTAAGAGACACTGAGAAGTCAATAAGATAATAAAGTGCTTACCCAGTGTTTGTTATATGGTAAGTGTTCAATAAATGCTAGTAATTATTATCATGCAATAATAAAAGACTTTGGTTTATTTGTTTCTGCCGTACCCAACATCAGTCACCTTTTTCACTTTGCCTCTTTCTATTTATATTACCTCCCTAAATGTGATTCTTTTTTTTAACTACTTCTGTGTGTCAATACAGGCTAAAACTTACAGTTGATTGAAATGAGATATTTTACTCACTTATTTTTGAACTGTTAATCTCCTCCTTTTCTCTCTGAATTATTTTTGTTTAAAAATGCGTTCTATACCTCCATGTTTATTCGTATCTTCCTTCTAGGTTTCATCTCTCTTTGTCATATGGCAAAGGAAGGACAAAATAACTGTTGTGCTATTTTGAGTCCTTGGACACATCATAGGTTTTCAAAACTCCATGATCTTGCTCTTGTTCTCACCTTTTCCTGAATGGAGTTTTACTCCCTCTCCTCTTTTGTTGTTTGCTGAGTTCCTTTTTATCCCAGAGAGTAGGTCAAATGCAATATCCACTGTTTAGCTTTGCCTGGTTTCCCAAGGCACAGTGAGGAGTAGTGTCCTTGGTGCCCCCATAATAAGGTAGGTGGGGCTCTGAGTTTATGTTTATGTTCCCTTTCTCACCATAGACTGTGTTTCTTGAAGGTAGGGACTATGAACTATGGATTCTTTACTTGATATCTCTAGCCTCTAACATGCAGGTTTTATGCAATAAGTACCGAATAAATATATTTTGAATGCATGGACGTCTTCTAAGTTCTATAGAAAAAGGCTTAATTATTCTAAAATGTAGCTGAAATATGGCACTTATGGACTGCAACACCCATAGAGGGGTTGGAGGAAGGGAAAATACAAAAGCAAATGAAATGATTCAGGAAAGTGTACTACACAGGGAGACCCTTCAACTTTTCTGTGTTAGTTGATTTATTTTGACAAAAAGTGCTAGAGCCAGAATTCCATAAAAGCCTTTCCTTTGAGCTCTGCCATACTTTATCAACAAACATAACTTGTTATGACATAAAGTTACTTTCTTCTTCCTGGGCAAGTCTGCACCACCACTTAGAATCTTAATCATTAGCAAGATTAAGATTCTAAGATTAAAATTTACAGAACTATGATCCAACCAAATCATGGATAGCTACTACAATACAGTTCTGAATTTTTTGTATAAACAAAGCTTTTAAGAATTCTATCATGACACAAAGAAAAAGATCATTTTTCTCATAAACATATGTATATGCTCATAGACGTGTGTATAATACTTGACTTACTGTAATATATATACATATATAAAGGTATGAACATTGTCATATGTTGTTAAAACTACTGTAAGTTGCTTTGCTATGAGTTTAAGAATTCCCATGCAATTAATTACATTAAAATTATGCTATTACATGGGGAGCCTGGGTGGCTTAGTTGGTTAACTGTCTGACTCTTGATTTGGGCTCAGGTCATGATCTCACTTTTGTGAAACTGAGCCCTTCATCGGGCTCCCGCGCTGAGCTGAACATGAAGCCTGCTTCAGACTCTCTCCCTCCCTCTCTCTCTGCCCCCACCTTGCTCGCTCACTCTCTCTCTCTCAAAGTAATAAATAAACATTAAAAAAAACAAAATATGCTATACACAAATAAATAAAAATAAATAAAATTATGCCATTACACATAAATTACTTCTGGAGTAAATGACAACACAAAATAACAATGAAATTAACAACATTGGGAGAAAATCTGATAGTTGTGACTAAATTGCAGACAGGCCTAATTCAAGCTTTGCTCTCAGCAGGTTATTATATTATGACATCAAGCCACAGGTGGTGTCTCTGATCATTGGCTATTTCAAGAGGTGAGAAGATCTCTGATGGGCTTCTTCCTAGGTCATCACGTTGTTAGGAAATAAGTCTCAGTCTGAGGTCTGATATCTGATTTATCCCCAGATGTCTGAGTTTAATCCTCTAAATCCCTCCTCTAGAGCATAGGAGCAATCCTCTCTTTCCTTCCCCCTTGTGGAAGTCTTTATTTTAAGAAAGTAAATTTATATCACAGAAATGATTCAGTGCAATAAAGATACGACATCTAGAGGAGAGCTTTTCAAAGGTCTGGCTATTTTAGGACTACAAAATTAGGTAAGAGAGAGGAGGGTCCCCTCAAATGGCTGGCTTATTCCTATCAAGCAGTGGTTCGCAAATTTAAACTGTGTGCTACAGACTTCTAAAGAAAAAAAAAAAGTTCTCCGCCAGATTAATTTAAACTTTCTTTTTTAAAAAGAAAAACATGGTGAAATTATTAAAATGAGCATGAAATGTGAACCCAATCCAGTTATTGTTGGAATCAATCAAGAAAATAATATCTGAAGCTAGTTTTCAGTGCTTGCAGACAGAAGAATTTTTAAAAAAAATTTTAGGGGTGTCTAGGTGGCTCTGTCAGTTAAGCATCCTACTTCACCTCAGGTTCATGATCTTACCTGAGTTTGAGTTCCTGAGTTTGAGACCCACTTAGGGCTCTTTGCTGACAGCTCAGAGCCGGAAGCCTGTTTCAGATTCTGTGTCCACCTCTCTCTATGCCCCTCCCTGACTTGAGTTCTCTCTCACTTGCTCTCTCTCTCTCTCTCTCTCAAAAATAAACATTAAAAATTGTTTTTTAAATTTTTAAAAACTTTTTAAATGTTTTTTTGGTGTGTGTGTGTGTGTGTGTGTGTGTGTGAGAGAGAGAGAGAGAGAGAGAATGAGAATGAGGGGGCGGGAGGGGGGCGGAGCAGAGAGGAGACAGAGGATCCAAAGTGGGCTCTGTGCTGTCAGCACAGGGCTCGAACTCACCAACCCAACTCACCAGCCGTGAGATCATGACCTGAGCCAAATTTGGATGCTTAACTGACTAGGCACCCCTGAAAAGAATTTCTAGTTCAGCATAAACTTTACTGCCAAACCACTGATGGAAATGAATAAATGTGAGGTATCATTCATTCATATCAATTGAGCATGAATCAGGTTTTCTTTACCATTGCTTACACTTTTCTCTTCAATTGGAAAACTTCACATGCTGTAATATTTATTAGGCTTTCATTTGGTGTAACCACCCTTCCCTGGTTCAGAAAGAACCAGTCCTGCCAACACTTTGATTCCGGACCTCTAGCCCCCAGAACTGTGAGAGGATCAACTTCTGTTGTTTAAGCCCCCAGGCTATGGTGCTTTGTTATCACAGCTCTAGCAAGCCAGTAAACAAAGCTAGGAGCAGGCTTGGAAACGGGATTTAATTATAAAGAGGCCATCAAGATAATGCAGAACATGCTTCAGCTGATTAATTTCTTAGCCTATCATCGAAACAAAACAAAACAAAACAAATGAACAAGCACTGCTTAAAAATATTCAAGGAGAGCTCACAGATCCTAAAGAACACATCTGAGCAAGATCCACAAATCCCATTTTGAGACCACTGAGTTAGAGGATTGGACACTTTCTTCAGTTCCTAGAGACCTACTTAAATCAAGTTCCTAGACTCTTCAAATCAATAGGCAGATGTTTGCAACAAGATCTGCCATAGCACATGAAAATAAAAATGCCAGATTTTCCTGAGTAATGCAGTGCACAAGACAGATCAGAGTCACCTGCAACGACATGTCATATAACCGTGAAGTTCAAGGGGCCTGATGATGGCCAGGAATGTAAGCACAAAGGAGAAACACACTGAGTCATTCCTGTCCGGTAAGGTCCAGAGCAAAGATTCTTTTAGTGATCAACATGGCAACAAATTAGAAATTAGAGGAAACACCAGTTTCTACCAGCAGAACTAAAGGCAGCAAGGGGATAATCTATGGCAGGCAGGCCCAGCATGTGCAGAAGAAAATCCTGGTAACACGTCCATCCCACCTACCAAGAGGACCTCACATCTGCCCCAGACTAATAGACCAATAGTGAATAGACCTGGCTGCGAAATATTATCCTCTAAATCTCCCAAAATTGAGCATCTAACTTTTGAACCACTTTCCAAATCCCTTCGATGTCAAGGAAATGGGTCTGAAAAGCCAAGTTAGTTAATTTAGAGAACTTGATAGAAGTATTTATTTTTGTAATAACTGTCATCTAGAAAGTATAAACTATCACCTGCTTTAATAGATGTTTATGTCTGATAGCTCATTGATTTCTCACAGTGATGCTCTTAGGTCACTGTCATTTTTCTCAATTTGCAGAATAGAAAAATTCAGTCAACCTGTCATTTTCCACTCTTAGATACTAGTGGATTCTAAATTACATGCTACATTATCCATTTCAGAACAGGCATCTTCATTTATAGCCATAACTTCCATCTTGTGCCGATTAAATTCAAACCCTTTCGGCCAACCCCTCCCCCACTTCACAGTATTTGATATATGACATATGACGTACTCCCTGTCCTCCGCTTGCCCCTTGTGTCCTATTTTTCTCTGCCCACATGTTTTCCTCCACTACCAGGAGAGAGAAAAAGCACTCCAGTATCTCCACTTTCTGAAAACACAGGCAAACCTAGTTAGGGTATGTATTAGACAAAAGATAACAGCAACAAAACTTTTACGGGAATAATTCATCAGCACTTTTACAAAAGATGAAAATGGACTTCTCTGGAAGCACATGTCAATACAGCGGAGCATTGACTGAAGAACATGATCCGAGGAAGGCAGTAGACAAGATGAAGACAATGGAGAGTGGGCAGTGTGACATGTGATGGTTGTCTGTGGCTATAACATATATTTCGTCTCACATGAAGCTCCCAATCTGTCTCCTTCCACGTGGTGCTGTTTGTGTAAGGTCTTACACAGAGCACATGAACTTGATCACCGATGGAAGTTCCCAGGATATTCCTTAAAGAAAACGCTTTAGCATATGAGTATTTCTGGTATAAAGGAGTTTTGAGGTCTGAGTTGCAGATAATTACTTCAGTGTTCCCATCCTTCTTCCATAGATAAAAAACAAACTATTTTATCGTTTCTTTGTATTAAATTTGGAAGAAAACATCAGATGAGTGATGTGGTGATATTTTGATTTCGAGATTTTGTTTGGTCCAATCTAGCTGATAAAAGCATAGTACTCTAAGCAGTGTAGTGCACGAAATCATTTCTCGAGAGGAATTTACACCTTGTCCTCGACTGCCTTAATCTCATAGATGAGGGCTCTGCAGACATTTCGTGGTACTGCTATTTCTAACTCTCCCTCAGGTATCTGTTCCTGAAGTCATCCACCATTTAAGACACAAGTACTGAATAATTGATTTCAAAGCGTCTCACGCGCCTTTCTCCGGCTTGAGCACTGTATAGAAAACCGCTTGTAAATTGCTTTTAGTCACGCTAACTATGCTATAAACTGTGCAGAAATCTGAGTGGTAAAACAGAGCACCCAGGTCATACTTCTGGCTTTATTTACCAACTAAAGAGGAAAGTCTTTAACATTTTCCTTCTTCTATTGAACGTATTTATTGTCTGCAAACCTCTCACTAATATGAAAATGCTATACTTTACCAGCTACGGTAGTTCGGCTGTCATGAGGCTGAGTAAAGACAGTAAAGAAAAACCGCTGACTTTTTTTTAGCACAGTGTTTTTACAACTTTGTACATTTCCCTTTAAACTCACTAATCATCAGGATCTTGGCAGTAAAAGCTTTCATACTCACACATTAAGAAGAAAATACCTACAGCATTGTTTTCCTTTCTGCCTACCTCCCACATTTCTTAGCCCCAGTTACCACCCATGTAAATATGAGTCACTTCTCTTTGGACATATAAATTATAACCGCTCACCCCAGGATATACTCGGCTTAGATAAGACCATAAGCTCTTTTAAAAATGCCAGTCACCACCCATTCTCAGTGGTCAAACAAAAATATTATGTCATAGAGTGAAGAAAAGAGAGTGGAGTCTTTTTTTCAAAAGCTTAAAAGAATAATTTAAAATACTCTGCATTTTATAGTAAGGGTTTGAGGGGGAAAAAGTGGATTAAGTTGTGGTAGAGGAAAAAAATACACAAAAATCTAAATATGTGATTTCATTCTTTTCAGTAGAATCTTATCCATTTCCTGATGTAAATATTTAAATAACAAACACACAATTAATAAATATTTAACGAGTAAATAGATGAACAAATCCCTTACATTGCCTTCTGAAAGTAAAAAAAGGTTATGTTTGGTTGCTTATTTATTATTTGTTTGATGTTCATTTGAAAAATAATGTTCAGGGTGCCTAGGTGGCTCAGTCGGTTAAGTGTCCAACTCTTGGTTTTGGCTCAGGTCATGATCTCGTGGTTTCGTGAGTTTGAGCCCCGCGGTCGGACTCTGCTGACGGGGCAGAGTCTGCTTGGGATTCTCTGTCTCCCTCTCTCTTTGCCCCAGTCCCACTCAAGCTGTCTGTGCCTCTCTCAAAATAAATAAATAAACTTAAAAAAGAAAATGTTCAGCTCCCACCAGTCATAAATACCATACTGGACCATATGAAGTGAACATGGTGAACACAAGCATTGCAGGGAGGGGGACAGATAACAGGAAAGGCAATAACAGGATAATGTAATAGGCCTCATTTGGCGGAAATGTGTAGGAAAGGAAGCAGCCCAGTAAACCAGACATAAGCTACCAGCAAACTCTTTCCAGAGGTACAGACTTTTGAATGTAATCTGAATGATGAATAGTAGCTAACCTAAGGAGCTGATGAAGGGGTGGTAGGCTGGACAGAGAAGAATGTTGCAGAAGAAGAGGGAAGAAAGGAAGAGAGGGATGGAGGGAGAAAAGGTGGGAGGGAGAAAGAAAAGGAAAGAAGAGGAAGGAGGTAGGGGACCTCTTAGCTCTAAAGCAGTGAAATGGAGAGTCTGGTTTCCTGCTTTGTTTTTCTGCAACCACAGATTCCTATGAGTTCCATGAGGTCCTCATAATCTACAAAGCATACACTTAAAATGCCTTGACTTTCCCATTTATTCTTCATTAATTGGCCAAGGTCTACTTATTAATATTTATTACCTTTCTAAAGATGAATTTTAATCCTAAAAAATAAGTTAAGAGTTAAAATATGTGATACCAAAAACTTTTAAATCTTAGTTCTTTAATAATTTTGTTAAAGCACGCATAAAATGAACTATCAGAGTAAACTTGAAGGAAAAGTTTGCCTTCTGCTAAATAATACTCAATAATTACTCTTAATTAGAAATTAAATAATACTCTTAATTAGAAAATTCTGCCTTTTTACATAGCATTGCATAATGTGTAGGGAATTAGAAATAACTTAAAGAAACTGTATTTGCTTTTTTTAAATGTTTATTTTTGAGAGAGAGAGAGAGAGAGAATGAGTGGGAGAGGGACAGAGGGAGGAGGACAGAGGATCCCAAGCGGGCTCTGTGCTAACAGATCAGCAGAGAGCCCAACGCAGGGCTTGAATCCATGAATCATGACCCCAGCCGAAGTCTGACACTTAACCAACTGAGTGACCCAGTTGCCCCAAGACACTATATTCCTTAACATTGAATCCATCTTTCCAGTAAAATTAATTGTATTATAGGTATTATTTAGACTATATTGATTATGCTATACATATAGATTTGGGTACATTTCTAAATATTTGTATTGTGAAGATAATTTCTAACTATCAATGACATTACTATCTAGTTTTGGTGTTGTGAGGAATAAGCTCACCAAGTCAATCAAAGGAGAGACATGGAGATTCAGAGCACAGTGAAGTGACGCTTTAATCAGTGTTCTTGCAAGAGCAGGTTTCTGAAGGTCAGGCACACTTGGGGCAGTTACAGCAGACAATTTATTCTTAGCGTGCAGGTCCCTCCCCTGGCTCCTCATTGGCTGAGGACTAGAGAGGTTACAGCCTTACCCAGACATCACCTATGCCCACATAAGGCAAAGAGTAGTCTGATTGGAACAAATGTACATTCCCTAAGGTGAGGCAGAGACTTTCATTCCCTCCTCCCTTTGTTCTTTGGTGCATGCTCATTGCGAAGCCAGCGAAAATAAGCCCAGGAAACAGAGAGGGGAAGAAGAACCAGGAAGTGAAGTGTCGAAGGGCTTGGGACTCCACTGGGTGTGTGGGTGGTGGTGGGGGTGGTGGTTCCTACATATTTCCAATAGGTTGTAAACCCATTGTTAACTAGACAGGACAGCTTCTTTTAGTATTTCTGAAAATGAATCATCTCCCTTACTTCTCATAGCGGTAGTATTTAATCTCAAAAAATAATGTGTCAGTATGTATGAAATTTTATCTTATTCTATGTATTACATAATTTATGCTATTAGCACCCGCATATATTTTACAGAAAAAAATTCAAAAATATTTGTTATGAAAACAGTAAGACATTACATAAAAATTTAAAAATATAGGAGTTAAATCACTCAAAAACCTACCACCTTAGTGGAGCAGCTATTGGCATTTCACCCATTTTAAGATTTTCGTAGTCAGGGTGGGAATGAGAAGTGTGGTACAACCAGGCGAATACGTTGCCCAGTATTCTTTTCCTGCCTCTAGTACTGACACCTTAATCTCTTTCTGTAACCCTCTCTCTGGCTTCTATCCAGGACTTGATGCCAGGACAGGCAAATTTCTACATGGAACAATTTACAAAATAAGCCCCTGAGTCCCTCACAATCTTTTTGTTTGTAAGAAGTACAATCCTAACATCATGGACATCTGGATTAAGGTTCCTTGGAGATAGCGCGCATTATAACAGCCATCCCCTGCCCGCCCCCGCTTGCCAGAAAGAAAAAAGAAAAGAAAGAGGAAATCTGTCATTGCTGAACACAACTTTGAAGGACTGGGTCTTAATTCAAATATTTCTCTCAATTTCACAATGTTGAATGGTCATTAGCTCACCAGAAAATAAAATAAAACTTCTGATGAATTTTATAATAAGGTTTTTACCCTTTTACATTTGGTCTTAGCCAAAGGCCGAAAAGAGATGGGGTTTTTCCCCTTTTAAGTCTAGCATTTAACACTATTAAATTAAAACACATTGAATACAATATTTTACCTTTACCTTGAAAGATGTGGTCATTTTTTCCTTTGAGGTATTTATCATTTTCAGTTTAATTTTTATTAATTCACCAAAACCTCCACAATTACAGGAAAAAATCAAAAGGTTCTTAACAGATAATTATTATGTCCATGTTTTTTTAGAGAAGTTCTCCCTCAATAAATATTGTAACTATTCTGTCTATGCTCACTTGAATGACTCTGAAGTAGGTTTTCTCTGGAAAGACAGAGTTAAATCGATTATTTTTCTTATCCAACCTACCTTTATTCCCGACACCATTTTTTTTTTTTTTACACAAACCAAGAGAAAGCTGTAACTTTCAACCCACCTTCTTTTCAGCTCTGCTTTTAGTCTTTATATCTCCTTTTTGTATCTCTGTGCCCTCTAAAAATGTCCAGAACATTGGAGAGTTAAGCGAGTTCCTCCTCACTGCTCTACCAATACAAATTAACCTTTTGGGAAGATAATTGGGAAGTAACTGCCACAATTTAAAATTGTACCACACAACCTTACTTCTAGAGGCGCACCTGGGTGGCTCAGTCGGTTAAGCATCTGATTTCCTGACTCAGGTCTTGTTCTCATGGTTTGTGAGATGGAGCCCTGCATAGGGTTCTGGACTGACAGCTCAGAGCCTGCTCGGTACTCTCTCTCTCCCCCTCTGTCTCTGCCCCTCCCCCACTCATGCTCCCTCTCTCAGTGTAAACAAACATTTTTTTTTTTTTTAAATAAATTTACCCTTTAGAAATAAAGCACACAATGCTATATGAAAGAAAAGTTTTGAGTAGTCTTGGTATAGTAAAAAAAAAAATTAGGAAAATAACCTGGGTGGCTTAGTCAGTTAAATATCTGACTTTGGCTCAGGTCATGATCTCCAGGTTTCTGGGTCTGTGCCCCATGTCAGGCTCTGTGCTGACAGCTCAGATTCTATGTCTCCCTCCTTTCTCCTCCCCTCCCCACTTGTGCTTTGTCTCTCTCTCTCTCTCAAAAATAAAATAAAACATTAAAAAATTTGTTTTAAAAACCAACCATATTCAGTTAAAAGTATATGATGTACCTATCTGTGTTGGCTTGAAAAATACCCACAGTAGGGGTGCCTGCCTGACTCAGTGGAGCACACAACTCTTGATCTCAGGGTTGTGAGTTCAAATGTTAGGTGTAGAGATTACTTTAAAAAAATAAAATCTTTAAAAGAAAAAAGAAAACTTCCCACAATAAATTGCTAAGTGAAAAAAGTTATACATCAGGATGTAATGGTCCATTTACATTATGCACATTATGTGAAAAAAATTCCAGAATATGCACCTGTGAGCTGTGTTGATCTTTGGGAAGTGGGATTACATGGCAAACATTCACTTTCTGCTTTATTCACCTTTATAACATTTTTTTCATAACTCAGCAAGTATTTCTTGATATTAAAAACTACTGTTAAATTATAGTAATTATAAAATTTGATCCTAGCTTAGGAATAGAAAAATAAAGCCCAAAGTTTTACGGGTCATATATGGAATTCAGAATACGGTAATGATGACATTGCAAAATAATAGGAAGAAAATTCAGCAAGTAGCACAGTTGTCCATTGGAAAAGAAATTTAACTTAACCAAGTAACCGTTTCTTATTCTCAGATGAGCAAGTGATTTCCTGATTCATCAGAATTTTAAACCTACAAAAGTACTTCATAAAAGTTACAGATTTAATGACTAAGTAAATATTCTGTGGCCTTAAAAGCATGGCACAAAATATAGAGGCACCAAAAATGTTAGTATTCATTTTCTCAGTTGTGTGAAATATCAGAGGACTTTAAAATTATTTGAGACATGCTTCAACTTTGTGTGATTTTTTTTTAATGTTTATTTATTTTTTTAAATTTTTTTTTTCAACGTTTATTTATTTTTGGGACAGAGAGAGACAGAGCATGAACGGGGGAGGGGCAGAGAGAGAGGGAGACACACAGAATCGGAAACAGGCTCCAGGCTCTGAGCCATCAGCCCAGAGCCTGACGCGGGGCTCGAACTCACGGACCGCGAGATCGTGACCTGGCTGAAGTCGGACGCTTAACCGACTGCGCCACCCAGGCGCCCCTGTTTATTTATTTTTGAGACAGGGAGAGACAGCATGAACGGGGGAGGGTCAGAGAGAGAGGGAGACACAGAATCTGAAACAGGCTCCAGGCTCTGAGCTGTCAGCCCAAAGCCTGATGCGGGGCTCGAACTCACGGACCGTGAGATCATGACCTGAGCCGAAGTCGGACGCTTAACCGACTGAGCCACCCAGGCGCCCCCACTTTGTGTGATTTTTTTAACAACAAATATCATGCAAGTAATAGATAAGTTTCAAAATAATAAATGGGTTCAGAATAGTCAGGATATTAGAAGTTGTGTGGTATAGTTGTAAATTTCTATACTTCATGGCACACCTGAATCATGGGGAAAAATACACTTTATATGTATGTATACATTTATTTTTTTTAATATAACTTATTGTCAAATTGGCTAACATACAGTGTATACGGTGTGCTCTCGGTTTGGGGGGTAGATTCCCACCGCTAGTCAATACTTTATCCGTGACCCATGGCACGACATGCCGCGTCCATGCTTCTCCTTCATCATTAAATTAAATTCCATTCCCTTGAAATCAGAAGACCCTTAACGTCCCAGCAGGAGGTTTTGGGATTTGTGAACACATTACCGCAAGCTTTCTCACAAACAAAAAGAAAAAAAAAACAAACAAACTTTATTTTCTGACCCAAACCGGCACTTTTTTAGACATTTTTCTTTTCCTCCGTTGCTGTCAGCAGCAGCAGCACTGTCTTCTTTTCTGAGAAACTCTCCCCAGAGACTGAACTAAACTGCCTACCACATGATCTGCCATCATAAAGGTGCAGAGAGCCCCAGGCCTCATTCAGATATGAAAACTGGGCTGCTTCTACTCATTGGTTAAGCGACTCATCCTTGCCCACTAAACTTACAGCCGTTAAAAATTCAAATTCTTACTTTCTACAGACTTTCCAAGACACAATTTGGCAATACTTATAAAAATATTTTAAGGGGCATAATTTTTTGGTATTTAAAGAGACACTATGCTTGTGTTTGAAAAGAAAACTTCTGGAAGATTATACATGAAACCCTTAATTTGGCAAAATTAAAATCAAGTAGGACTGAAAGATGGAATAATTCAAGGAACTTTTATTTTTAAAGAGCTTATTTAAGTTTTATAATTATAAAAATCCTGCTTCAGCAAAATTAAAAATGTTTATAAGTCCTCTACTATGAGGTTGCTCATAAACAGGAAAAAGTAAATATCTATTGTGCCCATTAAACACCTCTGGATCATTATACTAAAGAAATAAGAACATGCCTGCCCTCTAAGAGTCTACAATTTTGGTGGGGAGATAGGCTTGCCAATAAATCGTTAGGAAAAAAACTGAGACAGCCTACTATAAAGTTCTAGGTTGACTGTAATCAAATGCGTATGGCCAAAATGCGAAAAGTGATCATTATAGTTGTGCAAAAAGAAAGGTCAATAATTGGGAAGCAGTGGGTGACATAATAATACATAATTTATGGATCTAAAGAAGAGAGAAGGGTATTCTTGAGGAAGTGTCTCAAAAGAAATGAGACCTGGAGTAGAGTAATCAGGGTGTGAGTGAAGGTTGGGGTCATGGATGGAGACAGAAAGAGGAGCTAGGCAGGAATAGAACATGGGCATCTGACTGGCTCTGCTTATGCATGTGCCCTTGCCCTAGGGTCTGGGGTCTAAGAAGAGAAGAAACTCCCCATTTCAGCTCAAGAGTAGGAGACAGAGCCTTACCTCTCACCTATGTTGGAATTACTTCCAAGTAGTAAAAATGGGTAGGTACTGTTCAAAACAACAGAAGTGCACGCTGATAAGATCTGTCCAAAAATAAGTGGATTTCTTTTGGAGGTTGTACAGTAGGCTGAATGATGGTCCCTCAAAAGATAGGGCCATGTCCTATATCACCAGCACCTGTGAATATTACCTTATATGGGAAGAGGGTCTTTGAATATGTCATTAAGTTGGAGCTCTTGAGATGAGGAGTTCATTCTGGATTATATGATTGATTCCTGAATATATTACAGGTGTCATTTTAAGAGACACACAGGAAAAATGATGTGAAAACTTAAGCAGAGATTAGGGTGATGTGGTCACAAGCCAAGGAAGCCAGCAACCACCAGAAACTAGCAAAGGCAAGAAATGTCATCTTCCCTAAGTCTCTGTAGAGTGTGTTCCTGCTAAACATCTTCAAGTTTCTAGTCTCCAGAACTATGAGATGATAAATTTGTGGTTTTTGAGTCACTAAGGTACAGGTGGTGAGCCTCCCATTTCTGTAAGTATTTAACAGGCTGAATTCTACTTCTGAGATCAGTGTTTTGGAGATAATTCTTGCTCAGGGCCAGAGGTTGGATTTAGTGATATCGCACGTTGTTTTCAATTCTAGGGTTCTGGACTTCTTTTTTTTTTTTTTTTTTAAGTTTATTTATTTTGAGGGAGGTAGGGTGGGGAGGGGCAGACAGACAGGGAGAGAGAGAATCCCAAGCGGGCTCCATGCTGTCAGAGCAGAACCTGATACGGGGCTAGACCTCAAGAACGGTGAGATCATGACCTGAGCTGAAATCAAGAGTCTGATGCTTAACAGACTGAGCCACCCAGGCGCCCCGCCCCTGAGGTTCTGCACTTCTGACTTTCACATAAGCAGCTCAGCATATCATAGCCTCATCCTGTTCCTTAGTCTGTCATTTCTATGCAGTTAGGCTTAATGGCTCCAATGTTAATATTTGGCTACTGATAGGTTATTGGAGATTTTATTTCCCAAGTTGTTCATAAACAAACTTGATCTATTACTTACACCTTCTCTTTCTTTTCCTTTCCTCTCTTTCTTTTCTTGACACAACAGTTTGAATTGACTAACATGGAAAAATTAACTGTTCAGATTATGCAGCTGTCATTTTTCATGCTCCTTGGGAATATTCGCTAGAGAAATAAATGGACTTGGGCTGCTACATTTGTTACCAAATCATTGGAAATTCCCTTATTGCACTTTGAATCATCCTGAGACACACTTATTTTTAGCCATTTTCCTGATGTTGTCATAAATCAGAGTTCATCTCCAAATCCTTGTGACTCATGTCTCATCTGCATAAATAAATATTGAGAAGTGGCAAGTAAAAAATTTCTCTTTCTTTTTACTTAAGGAATTTAAGCAGGTAACAAGACATCCTGACTATCCAAAAGCTGAAGCCACGGCACTAAGTTTGATCATATTTTATTTTCTTTCACACTTTCTCCAAATATTAAAAGTTAGTGATTGCACAGAATCCTTTGGAGGGTTTTCTGTTTTGTTTTTTTTAAACAGATTTAAATTTTTGTATCTCTGTTTCAGATAATATATGATATTTCATGGTCGTACCCTACTCATAGCTGAGCATTACCTATTGACACACGTTATGGGAACATTTGGTCGCAGATATAATCTTAGTTTTGGCAAACGTGTAAGCCTTATGAATATTGGATTTTGTATATAAAATGAATTATAATCACCATTACATATCAAAGCCCTGGCATATGAAGATCTCTTGGCTTTACTGTAATCTTGTCTGCTCCTAATGTTAATGCTACTTTTCTCCATTGTCCTTTCATAATATCCCTCCCTCCCTGCCCTATCCAAATAGCTCACAGTGTAGAGGGAGGGACAGAGGCTGGATCAGATGGATCACGTTTGGATTTTTTTTTTTTAACGTTTATTTATTTTTGAGACAGAGAGAGACAGAGCATGAACAGGGGAGGGTGAGAGAGAGAGGGAGACACAGAATCTGAAACAGACTCCAGGCTCTGAGCTGTCAGCACAGAGCCCGACGTGGGGCTCGAACTCACGGACCGCGAGATCGTGACCTGAGCCGAAGTCGGCCGCTTTACCGACTGAGCCACCCAGGCGCCCCAGGGTTTTTTTCTTTTTTTGCTTGTTATTTTATCTCATCATAAATTCACTCCTTAATCCTCATCACCTGTCTCCTCCAGCCCCTCACTCTACCTCCCCTCTGGTAACCATTAGTCCGTTCTCCATAGTTAAGAGTCTGTTTCAGGGTAGTTAAGTCCCAGCTGGGTGGCTCAGTCAGGTAAGCGTCTGACTCAGCTCGGGTCATGATCTCACAGTTCGCGGGTTCAAACCCCATGTCAGGCTCTGTGCTGACAGCTCAGAGCCTGGATCCTACTTCGGATTCTGTGTCTCCCTCTCTCTCTGCCCCAACCCCACTTGTGCTTACTCTCTCCCTCAAAAATAAACATTAAAAAAAAAAAGGAGGGGTCTGCTTCTTGGTTTGTCTCTCTTTTCTTTTTTCCATTGTGTATTTGTCTTGTTTCTTAAATTCCATACATGAGTGAGATCATATGGTATTTGTCTTTCTCTGACTTATTTCACTTAGCATTATACTCTCTACTCTTTCCATGTTGTTGCAAATGGCAAGATTTCATTCTTCTTTGTGGCTAAATAGTATTCCATTGTGTATATATACACCATATCTTCTTTGTCCATTCATTAATCCCTGGGCACTTGGGCTACTTCCATAGTTTGGCTATTGTGAATAATGTTGTAAAAAACATAGAGGTGCATGTATTCCTCTGAATTAGTGTTTTTGTATTCTTCGGGTAAATACCCAGTGGTATGATTACTGCATCGTAGGGCAGTTCTATCTTTAACCTTCTGAGGAACCTCCCTACTGTTTTCCCAAGTGGCTTCACCAGTTTGCGACCCCACCAACAGTGCAAGAGGGTTCCTTTTTTGCCACATCCTCAACACTTTTTGTTTCTTATGTTGTTGATTTTAGCCACTCTGACAGGTGTGAAGTGATTTTATTATACAAATAAAGGGGAGTCATTTGAGGCTTTTGAGTACAGAAAAGATTTGCTCTCTGGAAAGCTCAGAATGATCTGAATATAAGGTTAAATTGGAGGGAAAAGAGCTGGTCCCAGGCCACTCTTCTTTTTAGGCAGCAAGTTTGGGAAATGGCATGCAGGCAGAGTGATAGTGAAGGAGAAAATCGGAAGTCGTCACCAAGGAAAAAAAAAACCAACGGGACTGGATTAAACCTGGGAGGTGGAGGAAGATAGCATGTGAGGAAAGGCCAACATGTGTCGCCTCAGTCCGTTCTGCTACATAATTTCAGATGTGATCTGAATTGAAAAGCTCCCTATCCCGATGCTAAAATGATGAGAAAAAGTCCAGTAATATACTTGCAGATCCACACAACTTGAAACTCTGTTTGAATTGAATCCCAGTTGTTCCAAACAAACTCCTAAAAATCAGCTGACAGCTTTGCCACCCTACTTCATGTGGTTTGTAAGCAGGATAAGCAAACTTTGAAGGATCTGTTGTTTTCCTGGATCGCTGGAGCCGACCCTAGAACTGACCCCTCTCTGCAGTCACTTACTGCTTTATTAATTTTTAGCCCAACGTAAAGACATCGTCGGTGGTGTGCGTACGGATTAGTGACTATCGGTTGGGGTCCAGGGGGAGGTGTCCAGTGTGAGGTTTGAATCCTAATTTCTCCAGTCATGGCATTAAACGCAGCTGCTGTCTTCCAGCCTGGCCCGCCCCACCCCCACTACTGACTCTAGAGTTGTCTTTTGTTTTAGGCACTTGAGCAAGCCGGTCCTACCTGCCTTTTATCCCAGGCTCCGTGTAATCTGACCATTTAGCTTCCACATCCCTCCTGTCTTCCCCTCTCTCGAGGCCAGGCTCTCCCCAGCACATTTCTCTGCACTTATGTGCCCCTCACCTCCTGTGGAGAAACAAAGGCCACACAGCCCACGGTCCGAATGGAGCTTACCACTCCCACTGGTCAGTAGGGGATCAGGACAGTTTGCCAGCTAGAGAGATGTTGTGGTTGTCCTTAGGCCTGCTTGGTTCTGCAGCTCAACTGCGAGAAGGACAGCTTGTTTGTGATTTTTGAAATTCAGTATTTTTTAAGTGTGCAGTTTTACGAGGTAGGGCTTTTCTCATTGTCATAACATGTAATTTGTCAAGAAAACACACACACACACAAACATAAACAATTACCTATTAAAGTACTTGAATGATACGGACTCGGGTGATTTCCCTTTGAAAACACACAATACATTGCATTAGACTTTCAAATGAGGCAACTTCGCATCTCTTCCTGCTTCTACACTTTGGTTGAGTTCTAGCTCTGTCCTAAAAACCAGAATGGCAAATCCATAGGATGATTTAGAGTAATGTTTTGTGATGATCTATGTGAACTTCTCTCTCCTTTCTTCTCTTCCTGGATACCCACACCACAACCTCTCCTCACATACTCTTAGAGAATTTGTAAAGTAAAAAGGGCTAGCCTTGAAAACAGCGCATCTGTATAAAAATCAGAATGGAAAACTACTCCATTGATTAACATTGCCAGCCCATCTTTTGTCAAGCACTGGCTAAGCCATTCGGAACACAAAGTCAAACAATATATAGTCTCAACTCTGAAAATGTATCTACTTTAGTAGAAGCAGCAGCAAAACAAATCATCATTTCAGTGTAGGATAGCTGACTTTAGGGGGTAATGTGGAAGCACCGAGGAGAAACTTCTCAATTAGATTAGGAGATAAAAGCGGTCTCTTTGGAGAAGTGATGCTCAAACTTTTGAAGCGTTTTGTAGAAGTTAGCTAAATAAGAAGGGAGAAAAAGAGAAGAGCATGAAGAAAGTTTTAAAGGAAAGAAACAGTGTGACCCATTGTTTCCATACCAGAGGTATTTGGGAAAAAGGAACAAATAAAGAGAGGGAAAGAGAGAGGACACTTCTGAAAGACACACAAAAGCCACGAGTCCTAGGCTAAGGAATTTGTTATCCATCAGGCTCTGGAGAACGTCAAAGGATCTTTATGTAAGTGAATGACATAACTGGACAAATATTTTATAGCAATTGTTCTGACATCATTCTGAATAATAGTTGAAAAGACAGGCGAGGATTGTAATTAGGTGGCTAATGCAATAATTCAGGCACGCAGGGTGAAATCCTAACTTAAAGTGAGGATGCTAGGATAGAAGAGGTAGGTGGCTAACCTGTTTGAAGACGTTGAATTCGTGACTCCCTGACTCATTAACTGCAAGAGGTGGGGGAGAGGGAAAAGGTGAAGGTGTCAAATGGGATTCAGGCTTTATCAGTTGGTTGAGTAGTGATACTAGTCGTTGACTGAGATAGGAAATTTAAAAGTAAACAATTTTCTAGAAAATTGTTTGAAAATGTTAAGTTTGAGGCTTATATCTACACACACAGTTATATAAATAATATATTCCGAGCAAAAAGTTGGGAGGAGAATACATCCTAAGTTTAATAGGGGTTATCTCCTATTAACATTTGGCAGATTTAGGGATTGGATTTCCTTTTTCCTTGTATTTTTTCTATATTCTAACTTTTACATAATGAATATGTATTACTTTTAATAATAAAACAAAAGTCAATGTGGTCAAGAGGACCATAGAGCAGTAGACCTAAGGGAAGGAAGCGTCTATTGGTTTGGCAATATAGAAGTCATTTGGCAATTTTACTAGACGTCTCATTCCATGGGTGGAGTTGTAAATGGACTCAGAGGAAAAAGATAGAAAGCACGGAGGTGCTTTCAAAGAGATTGACTGTAAAATGAAGCAGAAATATGGATGTGAACATGAGGAAGATATCAGTTCAAAGGAATATCTGAAGATAGAATTATCTCCGTGTGTTTACAGCTGACAGGAAAGGGCCAATATAGATTCTAAAGTACAAGACAGGGAAGGTATGACTATTGGAACAGTAACTCTGAAGAGACGTTAAGACATTGAATTCCAATATCAGGTGAAGTAAGAGCCTTAGACTAGAAAAGACTTCAGTTAAGAGGAAATGAGGAAAGCATGGGTAGAAATAGAAATAAAGGAACAAACGTTAAACACTTGCATTAGCCTCGACCTCTTTCCCAAATCCTATTTAGATAGCAGTAAAGCTAATTAATACATGGCAAGTATAAAAATCCAAAAGGAATGTAAACATCAGCAGTACAATTTTGGAAACTGAAAAGTAGATGAGTGAGTGGTAATTGACTTAGCAGACCTCGTAAAGTAGAGAGAGCTAAAATATAACCCAATTTACATGTCCCACCTGCGGAAGACCCAAGAATTGGAGGGATCCTCTTACAGAATGCTGGCAGCATAGGGCATTCCTCCAGGCAAGAGTCTGGAAGAGCCTTCCTTGGGGAATCTGGCCCACCTACAAGGGGGGGGGGGGAGGAAGTGCTGACATTGGGGATTCTACAAGAAAATAGCCAGCCAAATCACCATACAGTGAAACCCACTATCAAGAAAATCCAACCAGCAGCATAGAGATGCCCCAAAAGAACACTGACAAACAAACTTGAGATTTAAAATATACCAATAAGGGGCACCAGTTAAATGTCTGACTTTGGCTCAGGTCATGATCTCACAGTTCATGAGTTTGAGCCCCACGTCGGGCTCTGAGCTGACAGTGTAGAGCCTGCTTGGGATTCTCTGTCTCCTCTCTCTGCCCCTACCTCACTCTTTCTCTCTCTCAAAATAAATAAATAAACTTAAAATAAAATATACCAATAACAATGGAAAACTCAATAGAAAGATTGGAAGAGAAGGTGAAGTCTAGAAATCAGTAGAAATCTAGAAAAACAGAGAAAACAGGGAGGAAAAGAAAAAATAAGTTAGAGAACTATTTAAGAGAGCCAAAATCTATATAATAGTTCCAGAAAGAGAGAGTAAGTAAGGCAAATGGAATGGAGAAAATCATTAAGCGAATAAGACAAGAACATTTCCCCAGAGCTGAAGGATATGAGTTTCCAGATTAGAAAGACCCAGCAAGTGCCAAGTTGAATGAATGAAAATAGAACCACACCAGTACATTTCATTGGTACATTCGAAGGAGGGGGAGATGGGTGAGAAAAAGGTTTTTTTTGTTGTTTTTTTTTTTTTCCACAGAGCAAAGGAAAAACAGGTCACATAAGAAGGATTAGGGATTTGAGCGGTTTGGACTTCTCAACAGCAATGTTGGAAACTGAAAGGCATGGAAAATGGCTTCGGAATTCTGAGGAAAAACAATTTCCGGCCAAGAATTCGAAACCTGGCCAAACTATCAAGTAAATGTGAGAATAACAACATTTTCAGACATGCAAAATCTCAGAAAGGTGATGGCTGCAAAGCAGACAGAGCAGTCAGCCAGACCAGACCGGAACAGGTCAGGGGCTCCACTAAGAGACTTTCCCAAGAAGAGGAAATTAACATTAGAGGTTGAAGGGATTGACTAGGAAGAGGATAGGGGAAGCCAAGTTGATTATTATCAATCCTAAAAACTCAGAGGGATGTGTGTTTTCACTGCCTCCCGTTCATGGCTTTGGTGAGGGATGAATTCCCATCCTAGGGTTGTGGGATGGCTGAACACAGCACCGGGCACGTGAGATTGACAACAGTTGATTAATCACAAATAGAACCCCCGGGAGGAGGGCACCACCGCCAGGTTGCACTCAGGGGCTGTGAGAGGCAGTCTTTGCAGTGTGAAGAGGGGGAGGTGACCCCTCCCTCCCCACACGAGAATGTGATTGGCTTTTCTTTTTTAATATGTTTTATTTTATATTTGAGAGAGAGAGGGATTGAGCATGAGCAGGGGAGGGGCAGAGAGACGGAGACAGAATCCGAAGGAGGCTCCAGGCTCCAAGCCGTCAGCACAGAGCCCGACGTGGGGCCGGAACTCTTGAAGCATGAGATCATGACCTGAGCCAAAGTCAGATCCTTACCCGACTGAGCCACCCAGGTGCCCCTAGAATGTGATTGGCCTTCTTAATAATTCCAAGTGTGGGGTGCCTGGGTGACTGAGTCGGTTAAACATCCAACTCTTGATTTTGGATCAGGCCATGATCTCACCGTTTGTGAGTTCAAGCCCCACGTTAGGCTCTGCTCTGACAGCAGAGACCCTGCTTAGGATTCTCTCACTCTCTCTCTCTCTCTCACTCACTCTGTCTTTGTCTCTCAAAAAATAAACAGAGAAAATAAAAAAAAATAAAATAATTCCAAGTGCTAGCAGGGCACTGAAATTCATTGCCCAGGGATAAGCAGGAAGTGCACCTGGTCCCCTTGATACGGACAGTTGTTTGGCTAGGGGACCTTCCCCAAGAGAGCAGAGTGGGGAAGGGAAACTTGTAGAGAAACCATCTGAGGCCCTCCGGGTTTCACCAGATGTCAAGCAGCGCATAATACTGTGCTTTAATTGTAGGCCTTACACCACAGCATTCAGGAAAGGAAAAGGCATTGTAATATACCTGTGGCTCAGTCGTGATTGGCATTCACATTTTAAAACACATAAATGAATATAACCTGTAGCAGCATGGGGAAGGACAATATGGTCACGTGTTCGTGGGGCCGAGGTTTTGCCATGGTGATTAGCTAATTCCTCATGCTTCCTTGGGGAAGGCAATAGAAAGCGGCTAAAGTGGACAGATCAGTGAATGGCAACATATGCGTGATATTTAGGAATATGGATATAAGTGCTCAGAGAGTCAGCTAAAAGTGGGTGCTTCTGGGGAAGAGACAATTAAGGATAGGAAGATCAGGGGCTGCTGTTTTATTTATTTTTTTTCCGACCTATTTGTCTCTTTAAATTATGTGCATGAATAGCTCTGAGAAATTTTTTCAAACCTAATTTTTAAAAATTAAAGAAGGTAAGCTTGTAGTCTACAGGAGAGAAAGTTGAAGAACTTCTTGTCTGATGCTTGAAAGGTCCGTTCTGGAGAACCCCGCAGGGGTTCGTGTCCGCCACCCCCCGCTGGTCCACCCTGGGTAAATGAGCCAGCTTCTCCCAGCTTCTGGGGGCCTCTGCCCCAAAGTGGAGACTTCATAACCGTATCCACTGAAGGTTAGATGAGGTGATGTGAATAAAGGACCTGGCACCGTGCCTGGCATACGATCAGCGCTCGGTTGATGTTAGCAGTGTATTCATCAGGATCAGCTTGATTTTCTCCGCAGAATGCAAAGGAGGGTGTTTTGCGGAAAGGGATGGGGGAGGGGGTGGGTCGGGAGTTTGAGGAATGAGGTGAACACGGAAGGCAGTGGAAGGCCCTGGACTAGAACTGACAACCACTGCTGCGTGGAATCGGGGGCAGCCGTGGGGCCTGGAATGCACGGCCACCCGCTGCACCTGCACCTCTGAGGCCGCAATGCCTGGGGTGGTCAGGGCCCTCCAGCGTCGGGATTGATGGGGGCTCGGAGCTTTGCTGAGCAAAGCCGGCAAGGGAGTTAAAAAACAGTGGCAAGAGAGCGATTGACATGATGGACTGGAGAGTTTCGCTGGAAATGGAACCTGGCAAAAGAGGAAGTGACCTGATGGATGGAGCCTGGAAGTTTGCCTGTGGCCAACGAGGATTACAGGGAGGAAGCGGTGCGGTGAACAAGAGGGAAAGGTCCCCGAGTTCAGACGGGAGAGGATTGGGGGGGGGGGGTCCCGGTTCCATAGCTCCACAGTATGGGAGAAAATCCACACGGAAAAGAACGTTTCTCTATTAGATCCGCGCAACAACCTTAGAAAGAAAGGAGGAAGCAAACAGACATCTGGTGAATACTTACCAGGTGCCTGGATTGATGTTCCCTATTAATCGCATTTATTTTTTGCAACAGTCTCATGAGGTAAATAATAGCCCCCATTTTACAAACGAGCAAAACTGTAGCTCAGAGAGATTGAATCCCTGGCTCCAAAGTCAATGTAACTTCCACGGGCTGACCGTGAACTCAAAGACAAGCTCTTGGCTCAGCAACTAGCTGGGGAAACCGGGAAAGAAGGTTCTGTCTCTGAGGCTAATGAGTGGGCTGGGCTAGATATTCTCTAGGGCACTTCCTGAATTAATACCCAAATATCCAAGTAACGATGTCAGTGAGCGCCGTTTTCCTCATTTGTCAGGTAGAAGAACAGAATCTTCCTTACCCACCTCAGATAGTTGTTATGAAGATCAAATAAGATAACGTATGTGAGAGGGATTTATAAATTAAGACGCACTGTATGACTGAGACTTTAAAACATGTAGAAATACGGGGTCGGTGGGGATCAAAGTCATGAGGAAGAAAAATGGGGAGACTGAGATTCAAACAGTATCCACTGAACACCTACTCTCCCACCTACTAGCCGGAGACCTTGGGCAGATTATCGAACACCTCTGTGCTTCTGGAAAATGGAGATTGAAAACTGGACTGCCTCACAGATTTGTGAGAATTCTGTAGCACAATGCAAGGGCTGAAAATATTAACTGTTATCATCATCATTACCACTGTTTGCTGGGTGTGTTGTTTTTGCATAAAAATATGCAATTACACTAAGAAATATGAATCTATATTATATCATGTAATTTACATATATTCTTATGTAAAAATGCCTCTCCTGGAAAATATATAATATATATCTTACAGACTATAACAGATAGATAGGTAGATAGATAGATAGGTAGGTAGATAGATAGATAGATTGCTAGAGGATTAGAAAAATATTCAAAGGGGAAGTATCAGGAGCCTGAAATGGGAATAAAGACAGAGCTTGAAGAAAAAGATAGGAGAACTGGGGACACTTGGACTGCTGCTGACACAAGCCTAATAAAGAGAAATAACAGACCCGTATGTCTGATCTGTGGAGTTCATGAAGTCGGCTCGGCTGCCTGCAGAGTATCAGTCCTCAGAAGTGTCAGTACTTCTGATGAGTACTTCTGATGAGTACTGATACTCATTCATTCTAGAGCCTAGTGTGTGCTTCTGATTGTGTTAGGTGTGGGAGAAGAAAAGATAAGCAAGGAAGGTCCCTGCCTTTAGGCGCCTAGTAGAGAAAGAGTCCGTTATTTAAACAAATTGCTCTGATACAACATACAAACTCTATTTCTTAAAACAAGATAGTAATAAATGCTAACATACATTGACTGCTTACTGGGAGCCAGGTGCCGTGCAAGTGCTTTATACATATCATCTTCTTAAATCTCCCAGAAAAGCCAGGATTCCAGTTCCAGAGTTGGCACCATGGACACATTACCCTGCCCTGACTAGAAGGACCCAGTCAGGAGGTGGTTGCAGTAATTGAACTGGGAAGGGCAAGGGCCTGAACTAGGGGAGTGGTGGAAGGAATATAAGATGAAGATATGAATTCAAGTTATGTTCAAGGAATTAAAATGGGCAGGTCTTGGCAACTGATTACGTGTGGTGGGTGAAGAGATGCCGGAATTGAAACTTCCAGAGAACTCTGGAGGGGCTTTGGCCAGTGACATGAATCTAGGGGACACAAACATTTACATGTTTTTAAAAGCTCAAGCTCTTTTTAGAATCCCCAGTACCAGATACTGCTAGTTTCCTACCTACTATCCATGAAGTCATCTTCTTACTGAATAGAACATGCACATTATTGGGTACAGAAAAAGATTCCAGCCACTTTTCCTTCTAGAAGTAGCCAATGAAAAGCTAGAAAAATGCATTGGACACAGCTGCTGGAAAGTTCCTTTGTTCCTCTCCCTTCTTTTCTAAATAGAACATGGGTATGATGGCTGGAGCTTCAGCAGCCTTTTCTGTGGACCTTGAGGATAAGCACTAATTGCTAAGGATGGAGGAGTTAAACATACAATGGCCTGGGACACTGAAGTCATCGTGGCACTATCACACAGGCCCTGACTGTTCTATCGCTGGCAACCGCCACTAAGTGATATGCCTCACTTCGCCACAAAAACGAAACTCCCATTCTCTCTACCACTCCAGGTCTCTATTCGTTGTAGGGAGCTAGTTGGACTCAAGGCCATCCTCCATGGCACTCAAGCAGAACTTGGAACGAGAAACCCAAATTCAAAAACAAAGAGGTGGGATTCTCTACTCCCTCGTGGCCTTCCCGTGTCTCCCTTTGCCCAGGAGCCCTCGCTCAGTTGAAAATTGGGTTTAGGTTTTGCTGTCAATCAATTTTCTGTCTTGTGCGACCATGTAGATGCCACCAACTGACACCAGGAGGAGAGCAAGTGTGTCCAGAAGACAAAGCATTCTGTTTGGAGAAAGTTGCATTTAAGATGATTTAAGGATAGCAAGGTGAAGTGTCTTAGTCCTTCCGGGCTGCTATAACAAATACCATAAACTGGGTGGATTATAAACAAGAGAAGTTTATTTCTCAGAGTTCTGGAGACTAGGAAATCCAAAATCCAGATGTTGACAGATTCAGTGTCTGGTAAGAGCCCATTTCCTGGTTCATAGACCATGTCTTTTCACCCTGACCTCCCATAGCACAAAAGAGGGATCTCTCTAGGGCCTCCTTTATAAAGGAACTAATTCCATTCATGAGGGTTTAGCCTCTCAAAGGCCCCACCTTCTAATAGCATCACCCTGTGGATTAAGATTTCAACATCTGAATTTTAAAGAGACATAAACATTCAGTTCATGGCATGAAGATTTCCAGAAAGGAGTTGGATATGAATCTGAAGCTCAGGAGAACGGTGTTGGCTGGAGGGCAGGTGGATGTCTGGAACCATGAACATGGATGGGGTCACTAGGGAGAGTGTTGGAAGGAGAAGAGCAGGTAGTAGGAAGTGAAAGAACACTAGGGATGCCAACGTATAACATGTGGGCAGAGGAGCCCCCAAACGGTGACAGAGGAAGCCCAATTCAGTAAATGAATGAAAACGAGGAAAGAAACGTGTTGTGACGGGCTAGGGAGTCAAAAGATGCCAAGAAAGATAGATTCCTTTAGCAAAACCTTCTTTAAAAGGTCCCCCCCCCCAAATCTTATTTAGATGCAAGCTGTCCTCCACGAGGACTGAGGTATGCTGTCACACAAAGGTTTTTCTGACTCGTAAGGCTTTCCTCAAGTCAAGGAGAAAAAAGTGAGGACCAGTGGAAATCTAAAGACAGGGCGGTGGAGTAGGAGAGACAGGGAGGAGGAGGGGAGGTAACAGACATTCTCTACCTCTAGCTTCCCACTGTAATTCTGTGAGGCAACAGATTGACCATTGTGCTAGTGTTCCGAGCTCAGTGGACCCTGTTTGCCACGTTCCAGGAGCCTGCTGTGTCAACCAGAAAGCCAAGGGTTCAGTTGTCAGAGTCCTTTAAGATGAAAAAGGTGAGAAAAGCAGGTTAAAGTGTAAGACAGAGTCTCTGAGGCTGTAGATGGCCATTATTTAAAAAGTCCTATCAGAGGCACCTGGGTGGCTCATTCGGTTGTGTGTCAGACTCTTGGTTTTGCCTCAGGTCATGATCTCACGGGTTCGTGGGTTCAGGCCCCACAGTGGGCTCTGGGCTGATGGTATGGAGCCTGCTTGGGAGGGTCTCTCTCCTTCACTCTCTGCCCCTCCCCCACTTGTGCTCTCTCTTTCAAAATAAATAAGTACACTTTTTTAAAAAATAAAAAGTAAAAACTCATAACTATCTGGTTCTTACATTTGTAACAGAATAAATATTTAACTTGCATGGATATTTGTAAAAGATTATCCATTATTTTGGTGCAGTTGTGAGCCACTAGTCCCATCACTTAAAGAACTCTGTTTCAGTAAATAATTTGGACACTTTGAAAACATATCCTTTAAATCAGCTAAGAGTATTTCCATATCCTTTACTAAAACCACTTCCATTGTTACAAAGGAAGCACATCCATGTGTAAAACATGTGATTTTGCCTGTTTTTCTTATATAATGTGCATTGTAAACACTAAATCTGTCAGGTGCTCGCTATTCATGCAGGTAGTAAGCTACTCTGTTGACGATTCTTTTGATTGCAAAAATCCTTTCTTTTGAATCAGATGAAATATTTGTTTATTGCTTTAGAGTTTTATTTGTTTGTGTATTTTCTCAATTTCGATTCCTAAGAGAACCAAAGCTGTTTCTGTGAGAAGCTCAACAGTGAATGCCTATAAGATAAGAAATCAGATAAACTATCTTTCTGCTAACTGTCACATTGGGCTTTATTAATATATAGCATGTGTGCAAGGAGGTCTCTGTAAATTCCACTACCTCCAAGTTGCATGGAATGTTTACTGAAGGCCTTGCCATTGTGTTCTAACAACTGTGTCTAGTTTTAAAGATTCATTTTCAAACACTAAGATCCTTGGTCATTATAATTGCATTCCATATCTCTGAAGAATGCCAGATTCATAATAGAATAGGGGACGTGTGTCTAGAGGCATGCTCTAAAACAACAATGGAAGAAAGCCCAGAAACAATGTCCTTTTCACGTTGCTTACAAAGCCTAACTGCTCTGTAATCAGGAGCACGGCGAACTTGTAAGAGGAATTGAAACATTGACTGGGTACCTAGAAACTAAAAAGGCCATGAAGGAAGGCTGGCTTGTCAAATGGGATTTCCCTTTTCCATCTAGGGAACATTTATAATTTTTCCTTGTCCAGATAACACAAAGGCCCTCTGCTTTTCTTCATACATATATTCTGCATTTAGAAGAAAATTACCTCACCCTTTAGAATTTCTCCCTTTATGTTGTAAATCACAGTGACTGAAGAGGAGTCCTCATCCCCTTTGCATGCCTGAGACCAGATTTTATCAGGAAATGTTTCATCACATTCTTTTCCTGTCATTAGAGTCAATTATCATGTATATTTATGCATTCCTTTGTATGAAAGTGTGGTTTGGGTCTGAAAAGAGCCTGTACAGAAGGGCATTTTTAATTAGACAGCCTTGCGTCTCCTGACTCATAAATGGCTAAATAAAAATTATATAGACCTATACTGGACAAGCTCATAAAAGCAAGTCTCTGCTGCTTAGCCATGCTTAGCTCATTGAGCTGATGAGCGGTCAGCTGTATTCCTTTCCACCTCACACATCACCAGCCAAACATCCAGCCAGACTCCGATCCCACAGATTATTACTGGTAATGATGTTTAAGGCAAAATTGTTTGAGCATAGCACCCTGAGCTTCTAATTTGGCAGTTAGAGCAATCTTGTCGTGACGTGTAAACTTTGCACTTAATAGGCAAGGTATTTAACACATGAATTATGTGTAGGGCTAAATGCCACGTCGCAGATTTAATGCCTCGAGTTGTGTCCGGTCTACGATTGGAAATGAGCATTCCTAAATGTTCGGCCAAAAGACAAAAAAAAAAAAAAAAAAATTGCTCTTCCCTAGAATCCAGGTAAAGAAGCCTGGCAGATTTCAAAGCCTATACAGTGTTTTCAGAGAGTTGTTTTATTCTTTTAAGGTAAAAAAAAACAAAAACAAAAACAAAAACAAAAACAAAAACCAAAAAAACTCTCTTTCTTTAAGAGGTACCCAGAACCTTTTGAGAGAGGGTCCAGTTACTAATATTGAAACTGAAAATGCCCAAACCTTGCCCTGGCGGCTGGGGGGTTGGCATCCAGCGGTCACCCTGCACGGTGGGGGCTCCACCCACCAGACAGACCCACTGCCTTTCAAGCAGCAGTTGAGGACATGAAAGGGCAGGAGCTAGGCACAGGCGGCCAGGCCGTGAGGGGCAAGTAGTCGCTGCGGCTACACCTGCTTTCAAAGGCAACAGCTTTGTCCGGTGTCCTGTGATGTCGATCTCGGCAGTGCGAGCCACGGTGTTCGTGCCTAGCAGCGGCAGTTGTGAGAAGGAAAAACTTCTCCACCAATCTAGGTCTGACTTGGGGTGGGTGGGGGAACTGGCAATAGATAGATTAACGGGAGAAAAACATATTCTGCTGGCAGGTGGGAGTATCCTACAGAGGATAGCCCCAGGAGCAGCTAGGGGTAAGGGTTTTTATATGGGCTCCAGAAAGCAGGAGGGCATCAACTATAAGTTCCACAGGTATCTTGGACTATCTAGAATAATGAGTAAAATATCTCTGTTGATTCAAACAAATGGCAAATTTTATAAGTAAAAAACAATTACGCTGTTAACTTCGTTTTCTCTATCGTGAGTCACTTGGAAATTCTGTTTCTTACTATCATGCATCCTGGTGGTTCCTCTGCTACTGTTTCTTTGCATTTCACAGACTGTACTCAGCGATGCTGCACGAAATGCAGTTAATCCCCTGTCTCCGTGTCAGGTCACTGCCCCAGAGCCGCTTAGAAAAATGTTCTTTCATCTATATTCTTACCTTCCAGGATCTGTTGGTAATATTAATACAGCATTTTTGAATTTGGGGATTCTCATTTGTGATGGGTTTGACTTCTTACTGTCAGTTCTAGATCAACTATCTGTAGATAGTTCTGTAGACTTAGTTGCAAGTTGACTGCATTGCTATTCAGTGTCTAAGAGCATCCTGACAGTTGTGCTGACTTATTACTAATATCGTCATTGCGGTCTTTTTAGCGGACCGTCTGAGCATGTGTTATTAGGCAGCAGAATTGAGACAGGTGCATTAGCAACAAAAGCCTTAAGTGTGCTAAAGATTTTATCTGATACTCATGTCTCAGTACCGTGTTAACCTTGCAAAATGGCACAATTTCTCTCACGTAGTTTTCTAAATGCCTTTCCGTAGCGTCTGAATGTGGCCCTTACTGCCAACTGAATGACTGTCGAGGATGTCTGAGAATGCGGCTTTGTGTGAGAAGAGCTTCTTCGAGGAGTAGAGGAAGTACAGTTTGAAATCGGCTACCAGGTTTCTAATTGCCTCCTTGCATAATGCAAGCTGAATAGACTGAAAAAGCCTTGAGTGTGTTTTTAAAATATCTAAAACATCTCTAAAGCCCAGGCCTGCGGGTTTTGTGCTCGGTCTTGCAGCCCTTCTTTCTGTTGGGTGCCGTTCTGCAATGTACCCAGGAGCTTCCCTGGAGGCCTTCAGAGTAGCCGGCCTTCCCGTGCACGCAGGGAGGACAGCAACCCATTTGATTACATCTGATCTGCCGTGCCATCGGCTCGCTGACCAAACCAACAAACTGCCTAGAATTCCGGCAAAAACTGGAAATGCGCATCTCACATAAATTAGCTTGAGCAAAGAGACTTCTTGGTAAGATGCCTGGAATTGTTGGTACCCTGACGTTTGTCTTTTTTTTGCTGAAAGCAGATGTTCACCACGGCACCCTTTCACAGTGTGCTGCGAAGCCAGCTTGCCTGACACCAGAGAGCATAATCTTTGTGGTTCCACTTTCTTGGCATATTAGTCTTGATTCTATAACAAATAACTTTCCCAAACTACTCATTATTATTCCCTTCTCTCTTCTGGGGAAATGCATTCTTCTTTTCTCCTTTTCCCCCCACGTAAGATGTATTCTTTCCCCACATGCTTTTCCTTAGTTACGTGAACTGTGTAATTGATTGTGATAATTACGGTGAGCCTCATTTATACTCCTAAAGCCACTCCTATTTTCCTGGCCTTTCAGCTATGATTTTAAAGTTACTTCCCATAGGAAAATGTAAAATTCTTTAATGTATTCTCTGATTTATAGTTGAATATATCGCATACATGAATATCAAAAACTGCCTCACATTATACTCGAGGAATCACAATGGCTAGTTTCTAAGCAAAATATTTTCGGCAACTCGAGATTTATGTTAACTGTATACAAGTACGTGAGTCTTCTTTAACCAACCAAGAAGAATTCATAAAATAACAGAGCTGGATTTTAGAAATTCTCTAAATAATGATTTTCAAATTAAAGTCCTGCAAGTACAAGGAATGCTGTGGCAGTTTCCCTGCAGCAAAGGGCTCAGACCAGGGCTCAGACTCAGACACACACACACACACACACACACACACACACACACTGTGCATGCACATCCATGTGCACACATACACACATATGGCACACTCACACACACTCTCCACACACATACGTCACACACACACTCTGACTTCAAGTAGAGCAGTCTGCTGCTGCTGGGTTTTTACCTATAACATCTATATAAATGGTTCGCCAGCTGTAGGCATCAGCATAAAAGATCTGATTATTGGGGTACAGTCTCCTCATTGTTCCGAAAAGATAAGAAGTGCCAAATGGCTTAAGTGGTTTAACCAAGGCATTGGTTTTCCGTCTCTTGGTCAAATAATGTCTTCACTCACCTTGCTTTCTTCTTGTATTCTTCTTACTTGTTTACAAAATACAGGACCATTAAGGGTTGTTTTTTTTTTTAATTTAAAGTTACTTTAAGTATTTAAGTAGTTAATTCATAAATAGAGGCAGTTTTAGTTTTATGACATAACCAGAGAGCTCTTTGTCACTTCCCTTAAGCACCTAAAACTATCAATATGAACAATAGGAACTAAAAAGGCATAGTTATGTATCCTAGTGTTGACCTCACCAAAATTACAATGTCTTTCTCTCATTTAATGTACAGATCAGAAAACTATGAAATACAGGACAAAGAAAAGATGATATGCAAAAACAGCAAGGTTTCATTCTACTTTTCAAAACAATTTACTGTGCTTCTTTGGCCATTATGCAGAGTTTATCCACATGCTCCTGGAGTCAGTTAATAAAATATATTTGACAGTCCTAAGAAAGGGCAAGTATTTATGGTATGCGCTTAAGAAGGTTTTTTGGAGCTGTTAAAGATAGCACCAAAAAAGGATCAGAAATCCCGCTCTTCTATCTAAAAGGATAGGTTTATCTAACATAAATAATTTCAAGAGTGGGTTTTCCTTGACATTTTAACGTAAGAAACTTACAGTAAGAAGATGGCTCTGAAGTTCCCCAAGGATATTAATGTGATTCGACTTCAGTCAGGTCTCTGTTGTGACTTCACACAAACCATTTTTTTCTGTTTTCTTTATTTAAAGAGCAATATTGGGGCGCCTGGGTGGCTCAGTCGGTTGAGCGTCCGACTTGGGCTCAGGTCATGATCTCGCGGTCCGTGAGTTCGAACCCCGCGTCGGGCTCTGGGCTGATGGCTCAGAGCCTGGAGCCTGCTTCCGATTCTGTGTCTCCCTTTCTCTCTGACCCTCCCCCGTTCATGCTCTGTCTCTCTCTGTCTCAAAAATAAATAAACGTTAAAAAAAAAATAAAGAGCAATATTAACTAATCTCACAAGATTTCTATGAACAAAAAACTATTACGGTAGCAGAAATCTTATAAAATAAGATGCAAAAGAATGCTATTTAACTGTGAAATTTGAATCATGACAACCACATTCATGGGTGACGATGACCAAATAAACAGTATTTAACTAAGGAAAAGCGAGAGAGAAACCTGCATCCTCTACATTTTGAGAATGGTTTTTCCAGAATAAGCAGTATGGACTTATATGTACACCCTCACACACATATGTACACGTAAATTTTATACATATATATACACATATACATATATGTGCACACACACACACAGGAACTTTGGAACCAGACATGAGTTTCAAACTTAGTTCCACCACTTACAATCTACAGGACGTTAACCAAGTTGTTGAACTTCTTTCACCCAGTTTTCTTTTTAAATGAAGTGTGTACAATTTAATAGTTGTAAGTGTTAAATACAACTGGATGAGAAACTTTAGATAATGCATCTGGCACGTAGTAAACACACGGTTTTCCTAAACACACCAGAAAAAAAAAAGACAAAAAACGGAAGAAGACTTATACGTTAGTAAGTTTCAGGATCCTTCAAAAGCACTTGTTCTGTGATTGCAGCCAGCTTCTCCACATGTCTTACAGCAAGCTTAGCACTCTCAGAGACGTGGTGATATTTTGATACAAATCTTGGCTTTAATGTAATTGTTTTTCCAGTATGTGTTTTGACTTAGTACAGACTCATAAAAATGGATTGAATGAAAATCAGGCAAAACAATTTACCTGGAGGCAGATCTCCAAGAAGACTATGTTTGAACAAACTGCAATTCTCAATATATATTTGTAATATCACGAGTAAATGAATCTGATGGCATGAATAGTTTCCTATGAATCAAAGTTAAACAGAGAAAGATCATAGTTTATGACATGTTTAATGTTATTATTGTTACTATTGTCTCTTAAAATCTACCCACTCTGATCAATTCTCTGTCCAATCTTCCCTTAAAGTATGATCTTCTCTCCTGAGGCAGTGACTTCTTTCTTCCTATGCTAGATTTTTCTTCTTTTGCTTCTGTGTGTTTACACTATTTTGACATTAAAAACCTGTACTTCCTAAAGGACATTAAATCATCCCCAAATCTTTTAGGGCTGTGTGGAATGGATAAACTTAACTGGGAATAATGAAATCATTCATTTGATTTGGGTAAATGTTAAAGATTTGGAACCCTTCTGTCATTAAAATCCCATTTGCAGGCCACATTGAAAAATGCTACATAAAGCCAGGGCTAAAGGGCCTGGACTCTTGTCTCTCTGTTCCCACCTCATTCATATTCATCTCCTTCCCCATCAACTACCACTGTCCCCACCAAGGTGGTCCTGAGGGTTCCACAGAGCACCATTCGACACTGTAGATCACTGTGAAAATGGCCTCTTTATAATCTGTCTGGGAAAAGGATGACTTCTGTTTTCTGGCAGCAGAAAGAATTCTGCATAAAGAGTAATTGCTGAGCTCACAAGAGGTAAAAGAAATCTCCAAGAGGTTCCCCAAACCCCTCAAAGTGAAAGGAAACTGGAGCGGTCAGTGAGGGGCCGAGAGAAGAGCAGTGTTAACCTGCCTGCAGGTGCCCGGTTCATCTCTGTGGCCAGGATGAGGCTTAGACCGGCATGGCAGCAAGGTAGGGAGGCTGAAGCCCGGACTGATGGAACCACAGGACTTGGCAGGGTCTAGATAATATTAAACTGAGAGAGAGAGAGAGAGAGAGAGAGAGAGAAACATACCTTATACATTTTGAGAATGTGTTTTCTAAAGAAGTTAGAATGTATAGTGCCCCCTGAATCTTACTAACAGCAAATGCAAATCCTCTCAGGAGAAACTTTAGATAATGCATCTGGCACTTAGTAAACAGGCCAAAAAAAAGTTACATGATACGTTAGTAAGTTTCAGATTTTGCAAAAGAACATGTTCTATAATCGCAGCAAGCTTCTCCATATGTCTTACAGCAAGTTTAACTGTCAGTTAAATTCTCTTAACTCCCAGGTTACCCTGGAGTAAAATCGACAGCATGAATTTACAATGAAAGATCAGCATACACACGTGGGGAAAAAAATCACCTTGAAGTCCGCAGAAACAGCCAATTTAGACCTTTAAAGTCTTCAGGTATGGGAGTATTAGAATTCTTTCTACTTGTTTTGAATTATTGAGCAAGACCAAAATTACCAGGCATGTTGGAAAAGTGCTCCAGAAGGAATGATAGAAATAAAAAAATAAAAAAATATCAAATTAAAAGCTCATTTGACAGATTAAATAGAAAACAGATATAGATGAGTTGAGATCAGTGGACTAGGGGTGAAAAAAGCTTATGAATCAAGAAGAATGCAGACAAGTGAGTCTCAGAGATGGAAGACACAAGAAGAGGTGAAGACATAGGAAGCATAGAAGGAAGTCTGTATGTGTCTAACTGGATCGTTTGAATGAGGAACTAAAAAGGATGGAAAAGAACAATGTGTAAGATAAATATCATGGAAACTCGCAATTCACAAAACAGAACACAGTGTTTGCCTACCAAAGTAAATTAAAAAGAAGCCAGCACCTAGAGACCATGAACCATCAAGGATAAAAACATGAAGAAATTTCAAGTGAGAATTGTGTACTCAGCAAAATTGCTTTTTAAGAACAAAGGTGATATATAAAAAAAAAAACTTATAAATTAATAAGAAAAAAATTAAAAGTGAGCAAAACATGTGAGCAGGCAGTTCACAAAAGAATTTCCAAATGGCCATTAAGAATACAAAAGATGTTCATCAATCTTTTGTTACTAGGAGAATGCAAATTAAAACTACACCAAAATCCCACCACATCCATATCAGAACGGCATATTAAAAAGATAAACAGTGCCAAGTGTTGGCAAGAGTAAGAAGGTGACTTAAACTTATTTATTTTTAATTTTTTTTATTTTTGAGAGACAGAGACAGAGCGTGAGCAGGGGAGGGGGAGAGAGAAAGAGGGAGACACGAAATCCGAAGCAGCCTCCAGGTTCCGAGCTGTTTGTTAGCACAGAGCCCAACGCGGGGCTCGAACTCACGAACTGCAAGACCATGACCTGAGCCGAAGTCAGACACTCAACCAACTGAGCCACCCAGGCGCCCCCAACTTAAACTCTTATTACTGCTTCTATGATATGAGTTAGTATAATAATTTTAGTACACTCTGTGGCAATACCTACTAAAAGTAAACATATATATAAAATATTTATATATATTTAATTATATTAACTAAGAACTCCATTCCTATTATATCTATTACCCAGCAATTCCATTCCTAAATATATACACAAAAGAAATAAGGGCTTATGGTCCCTAAAGATATATAGAAAAAGTTTTCAGCAACTTAATTCATAATAGCCAAAGAAGTTCAAACAAATCAAATATCAATCAACAATAGAATGAATAAAGTATGACAGGTGCATATAATGCAATTCTGTACAACAGTGAAAAGGGATGAGTTACAGCTACATGGAATGATAGGAATGAATCACATAGACAAAATTTTGAATAAAATAAGCCATACTAAAAAAAAAAGAGTATACATTATAAAATTATCTTAATGTGAAGTTTTAAAACTAATCTACAATAATAAATGTCAAAACAGTACTTTTGGAGTATACTAAATGGAAACAAGAAGAATGAGCCTGCTAGGTGGTTGGAAATATTCTCTATCTTGATTTGGAGGGTGGTTAAATGTGTGTGTGTGTGTGTGTATGTGTGTGCGTGTGCATGTGTACATGCAGAATTTTAATGGATATATTTATATGTGCAAAATTTATTTAGCTGTATATATAAAATTTATATGCCTAACTACATATGACTTATACATCAATAAATTTTTTAAGTTACCATAGGTGAAATGAAAGCATTTTCAGATTTTAAAAAATGAGAAATTTTTTAAACCTCAAACAGATCTATGCTGAAAAAGAAAGGAGAGTGATAGTTGAAGAGAAAGAAAGATTACTCCAAAAGGATGGTCTGAGATCAAAGAAGTAATGGGAAGCAAAAGAGAAGTCAATATGTGAATAAATATAAAGAGGTATTGTCTCTATAAAACATGTTGCAAGTTTATGGGGTTTTAAAAAAGAGAATTAAAATTTTGACAAAATAGAATGAAACTGCAATGAGGTCATTTGAGTTAAATTGTTAAATTGTTCTAATCCCCTGAGAATGGGATTATTTTATTATGCATGGCAATATTTGAGAAGTAATTATGAAAATAATAGAAATAAGGTGTTTAATTTTCAAAAATAACTCACTTAACTGATTTAACAAACAAGAAACATAGAAGAAGCAGGGAATCTAGAAATCCTAAAAAAAGAGTAAAGCAATTTTAAAATATCCATAATGAAAATGAATGTAGTGCTCGCTTCGACAGCACATATACTGAAAATTAATGTAAATAAATTTAACATGGCAGTTGAAAGAGATTGCCAGATTGCTTGGAAAAAAAAAACATACCTATAACCTAATGACATGTAAAGTTTATAAATGAAGAAAAAGATGACCGTTTAAATTCTAAACTAAAGAAGACATTATCAGAAAAAAAATATATTAAGATAAAAAACATTTCAGGGATAGAGAAGGTTATTATGTGATCATAAAAGTCTCAGTTCACCCAGAATGATAATTATAAATTTATATGCATCTACTAATATAGCAGGTGAAATTTAATAGAACTATAGGGTGAAACTGGTAATGCCATCATCGGATGGGAGGTTTCAACACACTTCTTTCACTTGGGTCGAGAGAAAAAAATTAAGATGGAAAAGAATGTACGACACAGTTAACCAAACCTCCACCCCCAAACTGGAAAATAAGTATTTTTCTCATGCACAATGCAAAATTCACTGCATAACTGACCATAAATAATATCTCAAAAAAATTTTAATATTGGTTTATGTTATGGGCTCATTCACTTTAGACAATGCAAATTAACTAGGTGTCATTAACGAAATATAAAGAAAAAAAAAAGCCAGTTTGTCAAACACACTACTTAAAGGACTCAGTTGTCAAAGGTGAAATCAGAATAGATACTTAAAAGGCTCAACATTGAGATGTATTGTGGAATATAGCAGAAATGGTACTTTGAAAAATAACAACAGCTTACATTATATTTAAAAAAAGAAGAAAAGCTAAAAATTAATGAGCCACATGCCCAAATTAACAAAATATTGGAAAGAGTTTGGAGTTAGAAAATAATAAATCAACAAAATTACTAAAAGATAAAATATGGAGCACCTGGCTGGCTGAGTCGGTAGAGCATGCGACTCTTGATCTTGGAGTTGTGAGTTTGAGCCCCACAATGCATGTAGAGATTACTTTAAAAAAAAAAAATAAAGAAGATCAACAAAGCCAAAAGTTGGACTTTGCAAAAACTAATAAACTTCCAACACAACTATAAGGAAAAGGTGAGAAGGCACAAAAAATGTTTGGAATAAAAGTAAGGAGATAGCAAAAGTTCCAGGAGAATATGAAAAAAAAAAATATGCCAAAAAATTTGGGAACTTTGATGAAATGAATACATGTCTAGAGAATTTTTCCTAACAAATCAGACTCGGGGAGATCTACAATACCCAAAGACTTCTCTAACAATTAAAGAAATTGAATCAGTGGCTAAAAAAATAATAATAATTATTTAACAACACTGAGTCCAAATGCTTTAACAGTCAAAACCTACCAAGTCCTCAAGATCTTTCCAATCTTAAAAAATATCTTTCAAATTATAGCAAGGAAGGAATTACCAACCAACTCATTCTGCAAAGCCCATATAGCTTTGACAACAAAATCACACAATAACTGTAAGAAAAAGAGAAAGGAAATTACAAGCCAATTTCTTTCATGAATGTAGATGCAATTAGCCTATTCAAAATCATAGCAAATCAAACCCAGTTATATATAATAATAAATAATAATAATAATAATAATACACCATGACCAAACTGGGTTTATTTCAGAAATGCAAGGTTCATTTCAAAGTAGTAAATGTATAAACATCATTATCTTGTTAAATTAAGATCGTATCAAGAGAAACAGAAAAAGCATTAGATATAAATTAATATTAAATCATGACTTTAAAAAAGTTTAAGATGCAACAGAAGTGCACATTATCAACCTAAAAACAGAGTATCTATCAAAATCCTACAGAAAACATCATATTTAATAGTAAAAATATTAGAAACCTACTTTTATTTATTTATTTTTTTTTCCAACGTTTATTTATTTTTGGGACAGAGAGAGACAGAGCATGAACGGGGGAGTGGCAGAGAGAGAGGGAGACACAGAATCGGAAACAGGCTCCAGGCTCTGAGCCATCAGCCCAGAGCCCGACGCGGGGCTCGAACTCCCGTACCGCGAGATCGTGACCTGGCTAAAGTCGGACGCTTAACCGACTGCGCCACCCAGGCGCCCCAGAAACCTACTTTTAAAACTTAGGAAAAAGCAGGTGCCTAATTTCACCACTCTTATTCAATACTGGAGCTAGAGAAGTAAGACAAATAAAGAAATAAAAGATATAAAGGCAGATAAAATGCATAAAGAAGAGTCACTATTTACAGAAAAAATGTGTTTGTCTACATGAAAATCCCCAAAAGACATACAGATAGGTTTAATTGGATGAGAGAGTTTAGCAGAGACTGGATATAAGATCAATATGCATAATGAAACTCATCTCTATACATTAGCAATTAATGTAATTAATAGAAAATATTGTGAAAAAAAGGCACTATCTGCAATAGCAATAAAAATATGATAACTTAGTGGCACCTGGGTGGCTCAGTCAGTTAAGCATCTGACTTCGGCTCAGGTCATAATCTCGTGGTCCATGGGTTGGAGCCCCACATGGGGCTCTGCACTGACAGCTCAGAGCCAGGACCCTGCTTAGGATTCTGTCTCCCTATCTTTCTGCCCCTCCCACACTCATGCTCTGTCTCCCTCTCTCTCTCAAAAACAAATAAACATTAAAAAAATATTTTTAAAAAAGAGAAAACCGTTTAAAAGAAAATATGATAACCTAAAAAAAAGTCTAACAAAAGATACACAGAGATGTATACAGAATGTTATTAATCTGTATTAAAAGTCACTCAAGAAAACATAATTAAAAGAAGTTTGATTCAGTCTGGGTCTCTCCACCCCCTAAAGGTAGAAACCTGAGAAAAAGCCTTTTGTAAAAGTCATTTATTAGTCTGATTTTACAGGAAGGAATGAGGGATAAAGGAAGTTAAACAGGGAAGGAGAGAGAATCAATGCAAAGTTGCATTACTGAATTACCGAGTTGGCTGTTGCTATAGGCAACTGGATATTTGCTGCCATGTAGTCATCTGAAAAGCTTTATGAAAAGTGTCTCACTACCTCCCTTCCTTGTGAATGAAGGCAGTTGCATCTATTGATTCCCATTCTCCAGCGATCAAGGGTTGCCTAACAGGGTATGAACCACCCCATCTTCCCGGATGTGACATGTATGTTCTGAGTGGTTTCCCGCAAACATCTTACAATAAAAAAGACCCTGCCTAGAAAGCAAAAAGACTTGACATAAGTTTAGGGCGAGGTGAGGCACTGTCCTATCCACATATGTGAAGCTAGTTGAAGTTGGCATGGAATTGGTCACTGCAGCTGTGTCTAGAATGAGAGAACTTGCTGAGGTGTATAAGAAGTATCCAAGACAGAGACGGATAAATACCATGCTCATGGACAGGAAGACTTAATATTGTAAATATGTCAATTCTTTCCACACCGTTTCAGATCAACATCTGAAACTTTTTTTCCTATAAACTTTGCAAGACCATTCTAAAAATTATATGGAAGACCAAAGGGCCTACAATAGACTAGACATTTCTAAAGAAGAATACATAAGGGGTACTTGCCTTACCAGGTATCCAGACTTATAAATGTGACGTTATAAAGATAACGTGACTCTGGCACGCAAACAGACAGATTGACCAATGGAGAGGAAAACAGATGCCAGAAGCCTATCACACATGTGGAAACTTGATATTTGACTGATATCAGACATCCTGTAGACTACTTGGGGAGAGATTAATAAATGATGCCTGGGTAATTGGTAATCAGTTCTCATTTATTAAAGACTTAACTGCAAAAGGCCAATTTCTAGATCTTTTAGTAGTAGATAGAGGACAATATTGTTAGTCTCTTTGGGAGGAGAAGAGTTTCTTACACAAAACTATTAAGGAAAAGTAATTGATAAAATAAACTAATGCTAAGAATAGCTGTTAACCAAAATATACCATAAGGTGAAAACACTAAACCATATTTAAGGTCTAAGCTTCCAAGCTTGGAGTGAAAGAGAAGTTTTCTAAGAATGAAGGAGGTGACTTCCACAAATTGCCACAGCTTGAAGGTCTGTCTGAAGCTGTGGGAAAAATTTGGGGGGAAGCCCAATGAAGAAGTTTTATTTTCATTCCTGGGGCCTCAGGGGCCAACCTGGATATCCTATCCAGAGAAAAGGATAAGAACCAGATTGTGAAGGCACTTTCATTGGATGATTCTCTGGACAAAAAACAAGAAAATTTCCAAAAACACCTAAGAAAGAACATCAAGTTGTAAGAGTTGAGTTTCTCAATTTATTTATTGGGCCATCGAGGGAGGGATTATTGAGAAAAAAAAAAGTGTTCCATTCATGACAGAAAGAAACCCAGGAGGAAGTAATAAAGTGTCAACTCCCAAAAATGAAATCACGCCAAATTCCTGGGGCTTAAGAAAAATGAAAAGGGCATTTGAAATTATAGGACAGCCAAATGGCTGTCCCAAACAGTGGATATAGAGACATCACTTAACATGCCCAGACACTATCCTAGTTAGTGCCCAAATCTAATTTATAGGTTAACTTGTGCAATTATTATTTGTTGCACAATGATATGTGGTTCATGTAAACTCTTGTAGGATGATTATATATTCACTGAATGATACCAGAGGAAACATGGCTAAAAGCTAAAGGAGTATCTATCAACAAAGAATAAATTCACAGGAACATGGAAGAGGGTTTTTCTGACAAAAAGGCCTATAGACCAAACATAAAATAAGTTAAATAACATATACTTTTTATGCACCATAATATAATAAATTATGACATATATTATAATGATATGATAAATATACAATAAAATAATATGTGGAGGATATAGTAAACATAAATAACATGCAAGAGGTTTGTATAAGTTAAGAGTATTTGTATTCACCTATTCTGCTATTTAAGCTACTGCCTATTTCCCATGGTTATGAAGAGTAAAGATGTTCATTAGTCTTTGATCTCACACAAGTGCATCTCCCAGAGATCCATTCACCTGCATTAAGCCACACTCATTCACTCATACATTAACTTATTCAATAAACACTAACTCTGTGCCTACCATTTACCAGGCACTCTCAAGATTAAAGTTCATTAGGGAAGGCATCAAAACAAAACAAACACTATAGCAAAAGAAGTTCAGGTTTTTCATAGAGGACACTAGGCAGCTAATCAATGCGTGAATAATAAGCAGGGGGCAGGTAAAGAAGCAGGTATGGAACTAAGGGCAGTTTAAAAGGTCACTCAGGGTGACACTGATTTGAATTTTGAAAGATGTATGGTGGTTATCTAAGGGGAAGCATTTAAGAAAATGGAACAGCAGGTACAAAGGGCCAGATGTGTAAAATTGCATAAATTTCAGTAGCAGGATAGAGCCGAATCTCTGGATTGGTGTGGCCGTGGGGCAAGATTAGAGGATGAGGCATTGGCCCCAACAAGAATTTTGTATGACAAATTCAGACTTACAACTCACAACTATTGCTGGAAGGCATGGAGATTCATTAAAGGAGTTTAAATAAGAAACTGAAATGCTCTGGTTTAGATTTTCAAAGATCTCTCTGATGCGGGAATGGAGGTGGGCTGACTCAAGACAGGTGTAACATATAGAGGTTTTGCAGTGTTCTAGGCAAGACTCAATGAGGGCAGCAAAGCAGGCAGAAGCCGAGGATAGGATCTGGAGGGGAAAAGTCTGATAGGAAAGGGATCAAAGAGGCAGACTCCACAGAATTGGCTGCTGATAGGGTTGATGGAGACGGAGGAAAGGTAGGATAACTCACCAGGTTCTGGGTTGAATGTCATTTACCATACAGTTGGAGAACTTCGAAAATGGGAGTAGGGAATGAAGAGTGAATTCAGCTGGAGATAGGTTGACTTTGAGGAATCCATGAGACGCCCAAGTAAGAAGAAACATTACATAGGCAATTAAATATGTGGTATTTGCACTCAAAAACAAAGTCCAGATTTCAGATTTAGATGTGTTTGCCTTCCCGAGTAGCAACTGATGTCATAAGTTGGACACTAGGAAAAATAGAGAGTAAGAAGAACCGAGAGCCAACTATGGCACCAGAAAACCATTTCAAGAACCAAGAGAGGAGGAGTGGCTACAAGAGGTTAAAGGAAGCATCTAGAGGGGAAGAACTAAAACAACAAACAGCCATGTCACATAGCCCAACAACAACAACAACAACAATGTCCACAGCAGGAGGATAAAGAGTAGAAACTTGTTTATAAATTCTTCGCTGGGTTTATGTAGCAGCATTGGTGATGCTGGGGAGCCGTTTAGATGGAATCATAGATTTCAAGTTGTGAAGGTGAGAAGTCAGGAGAAGGAGTTGAGGAGGTGTGGAAAGGGAAAATTTGAACATAACTTGGTCTAGAAGGTTGGTTATGGTCCAGAAGCAACAGTGGCGAGAGGCACAAAAGGGATGAGAGACGGTTCTTGGCTCTATGTTTCTGTGCCGAAATCACAAATTCTCAAGTACCGCACCCAGGTACACAAACAAAATGCAACTTCTTTATTTTCCTGTAACTATTTTAATCTTACACTGGGCAGAGTGGAATCAACATAATTATTATAAATGGGCTCGTTCTCTTTAGCTTATGTGGTCTCTTTTGGTGAGTCAGCCTCTTTCAAATTAACGCCCAGCTCCTCCCCCAAGAACACCTAAATCAATGAGACAGTTGACGGTTAACCTGTGTGAGGCACCTTTTCAAGCATTTTATAAAAAATATTTAAACTGTCATAACAACCCTATCTTTACTTGAGAATTGAGGAAAATGAATACTTTTACCAGGATTGGGCATCTAATAAATTTTGGAACCAGGATTCAAGCTTGGGCAGCCTGACCTGAGAGCCCGTGCTCTTAGCCACGACATTTGGCTGACACCAAGAAGTTGGGTGTGTAGAGGACTGAGAAAAATGAGTCCCTCGGGTCCTTACAATCTCTAATCATCTGATGGTTCCACCTGCGCCCTAGGCTTCTGAATGCTGGGGGGCAGTGGATCCCCTCTGACCGTCAAGCTGCAAGGGCTACTAGGTTCCGTGGCCCTAACCGTGGCATTAGGGCACTCCTGTCTCCACAGACTGTAGCCCTTTTGAGCTCCGTGTAGGCCCTCCCAGCTTCTCTCGAAGCATGGAAGAACACCTGGGTGTCCCACGTGGCCCTTCAAGGCACGAGAACCAGCACCTCTGCCTTAGGCACATCCTCCTACGGTCACTAGGCACTGTTTCCTTTACACTGCGCTCAACACGGCCACTGGCTGCGTCCTGCCCCATCCGGGAGTCCCTTTATCTGCGGTTTCGGTTACATGCAATCACCTCAAAGAGGTCCAGAACCAGGTGCTCCTCCTTCTGACGTAGCATCAGCAGGTCAACAGTCGCCTACTGCTACGTCACATGCCTGCGTCATTCCCTCCACTTGCTCTCCTCACGTGGCATTTTATCATCTCACAGCATCACAGGAAGAAGGGTGAGTACAGGACGATGAAATATTTTAAGAGACCACATTCACAAAACGGTTACTACAGCATATTGTTATAGTCGTTCCATTTCATTGCTACTGTTCTTCTCTTTCTGGGCCTAATTTATAAATTAAACCTGATCTGGGGTGTGTATGTTTAGGGAAAAAACATAGTATCTGTAGGGTTTGGTACTATCTGTGGTTTCAGGCATCCACTAGGAGGAGTCTGGGAATGTATTTCCCAGGGATGAGGAGTTACAACGGTAATACCTATCGCACCGCCCTCTGTCTTCTGTACTCAGCTAGTTCGTCTCTCAGGTCAAAGGGGAAGTATTTCTCATTTCTCTCCGTCTCCAATTCTGATTGCCAGTTACACTTTGCATATGATAATCAACCACATTGTTATGTTAATGGGACCTAAAGAAACTTAGAAAAGGAATCTCCTTCTCACCAAAGCCTGGATTTCAAAATTCTTGCCTCAGCTACATACTCGAGAAATTCAGCTCTGTGACCAAAGCTGATCAGTCCTATCTTTATTCTAGGCAGAATTGTCCTCTTATTTTGTAGGGCACTGAGCCTCAAGGCCCATCTGTAGACATAGGAAGCTGGCAGGGAACATGATATTAAAGGGGAAATTAAAGTGCATTGATGTAATATCTTCAAGATATTACCAACAGATACGTGCCTAAAAACCTTCCTTAGGGTTATAAACAACTGTAAGTAAATTCTTCTTACTTCCCTCTCCTTGGGGCTATTCTGCATTTCAGTCTGGGGAATTCGTCCTGTATTTGGCCAGAGATTTGCCGTCTATAATTTTATCACAGCCCTCTTTAATTTTTGCAGCCAGAGTGGGAGAGACTCAAGCTTGTCAACATTTTGCATCTTGAGGAAAAAGATTATTGTAACAGGTTCTTTTATTTAGGACCAGAACTGAGTCGGGTGTCTACTTTAATGAGTCCTACACAAATGAGAAATTTAATACTACATAAGCAAATATTTTCATTACGTAAAGAAGACATATTTTCCTTACAGGAGTTCAGCTTACAGATTTAGAGAGTCATAAAAGAACTACTGGTATTATTTACATCAGTAACACAGATATTCTAGCTTTAAAAGGTGGTATTCATAATTATTATGAGCTGACTTCTCTATCTGCTTTAATGAATGCCTGCATGAATTATATGTATCTATGTACAGTTGGTTATCAACCAACACATCTTATTGCTGGCTCTTTTAATGTAAGTCAGAAAATCATCCACAGGCTCATACAAATTAACAAGTACAGCATTAGGACTCTAATAGATTAGCATATAAGAAATATGATCAGACATTTCATCAAAGAAAAAACACCTAATAAATATACAGGGAAACAGCTTTTTTCATACTAAAGAGGAGCAAACATCTTTTTGAGACCATATGACGTTCCTACAGTGGGGCCAAGTAAATCCAGTCCCAGGAACTTACCTTTATGACATTAACCAAAATGCAGAAGAAATGTGGGTACTACGATAATCATTTGGAGTTGGCAGTGTTTTTCTGTCCAGGGCCAGATAATAAGTATTTTAGGATTTGTGGGCCATCGTGGTAAGAAAGCAGCATTGATGGTATGCAAATGAGTACGTGTGGCTGTGTTCCAGTGAAACTTTATTTACAAAAATATGTAGTGGACAGGATTTGGCCTGTGGCCTAAACCCAGCTTCACAGTGTTATTAGTGGCAAATGAGTGGAAAATGTGGTAAACAATGGTGTCAACAATTGGAACATAGTTTTATAAAATAGGATAATCAACTCAATGGTTGATTGTGTAGCCATTGTGATAACAACTATAAAAATTGTAGGAGCCTGGGGGGCGCCTGGGTGGCTCAGTTGGTTAAGCGTCAGACTTCGGCTCAGGTCATGATCTCACAGTTTGCAAGTTCGAGCCCCGCATCAGGCTCTGTGCGGACAGCTCAGAGCCTGGAGCCTGCTTTGGATTCTGTCTCCCTGTCTCTTTGCCCCTCCCCCAATCACGCTCTGTCTTTCTCTCTCTCTCTCAAAAATAAATAAACATTAAAAAAAATTGTAGGAGCCTGGGAAATGTTGGGTAAAACAAAAACAAAAACAAAAACCAGGATCTAAAATTATATATTCAGCAAGATTATAAACATAAAATTCTGTTCGTAGAAAGACAAAGGCTGAAAGGGGATACATAAAAAGTGCAAATGATTGTTTGCCATGATAGGTGAGATTTCAAGTTGATTATATTATTTTCATCACTAGTATTAAAAGTTTACTTGAGAAGTAACACAAACTTTAAACATTCATAGCTACATAGCATTGCTGTCATCACACAGCATCTGCCTTTTGGTTAGGAAAATTGCTAGAAAAACAAGGCAGAGGTTTTAGGTACTGAGGAAATTCTAGGGCGATCATGTGTAGTTTCCTAACCATACACGAATTCGCAACACACATGGGCTACACTGACCACACTTAATCAGATGAAAAACTCTGCACGGTTTAAACAAATCTGCAGGCACGTCTCTGAAACCAGCTCAGAGGGACTAGCCAGCTAATGGTGGATTAATGACATTGTCATCATAGAGGACGGTGGTCCATATTTTTAGATCTAGTTCTCGTGGCACACGCCAGAGGCCTTTCTTAAACCAAATCTTGCGTTTGTCAGCGATTGAACATGGCCTGAAATCATAGCCATAAAATCTTTATACCGCTATATACTACTGTTAGTTGCTATGTTTTTCTATCTCCTTTGCTCCCCCTGAACTCACTGTTAAAAGCTATCAGGAAATTTTAATATAATTCTTGATTTATTATGACACATTAAGATTCTACGCAACCATTCTATGGGTTGGTGGTTAAGAGCACGGGTCTGGATCCACAGTGCCTGGATTTACGTTCCAATTTCTTAACTTACTAGGTGTCTGAACTTAGGCAAATTTATTAACTTCCCTCTGCCCCAGTAAAATGGGTATAGAGCAAAATGGGTATATAGCAAAAACTACCTCATAGGGTTGTTCTAACGATTAAATAAGTTACTGCAATGTAAATTGCTTAGAATACAGTTTGGTACACTCAGTAAGACTAAGGACTCGGTATTTGTAAATACTCAGCAATTATTGTTCTTTGGAGAGACTATATTCCACTGATATTTTATTTCTTTTCTTTAAGATTTTATTTTTTTTAAATTTTTTTTTTTTCAACGTTTATTTATTTTTGGGACAGAGAGAGACAGAGCATGAACGGGGGAGGGGCAGAGAGAGAGGGAGACACAGAATCGGAAACAGGCTCCAGGCTCTGAGCCATCAGCCCAGAGCCCGACGCGGGGCTCGAACTCACGGACCGCGAGATCGTGACCTGGCTGAAGTCGGACGCTTAACCGACTGCGCCACCCAGGCGCCCCTAAGATTTTATTTTTAAGGAATCTCCACACTCAACATGGGGCTTGAACTTACAACCCCAAGATCAAGAGTCTCACACTCTACCAACTGAGCCAGCCAGGCACCCCTGATATTTTATTTCAAATCACTGTTGTTTATGGAATTTTATTTCTCCACTCCGTTTACATTATTTTCTCCTCATGCAGCGCGTAAAAATTATGCCAACTTCTTCCTAAACAGACAATAGTTCAATATCACATCTCACAATCTATAGCATTGTAAGAAATGCAGTGAAAATAATCAGATTTACTCTGATGATAATCTTAATTTTCCTGTTGGGCTACAAGCACTCTTTACTCTCTAAAAGCAATATTAAGAATCAGGCCCCAATAGATATCCGAGAAACACTGCTTATTAGATGGCAAAAGTCATGTTGGGCTTTCCATGGAAGCTACCTGGGACATGGCAGGTTCTATCTAGGTCATTTCCAGGAAAACTGGTGGAAAATTTGTCCTCGGATCTGTGCCGTCAGACAAAAACAGGGATGTGACAAAGCACAGTGAGTGTTGTATTTTTTATTTTAAGTCACAGTCAGCATTCATATGATTTTTAATAGTTACTGTCAACACCCTACTTTTACTATCTAAGTAGCACACATTGAGCAAATTGTTAAGGTATCAATCATATCCTGAAGACAACTGAGAAGAGTTCTGAAAAGTAAATAATATATATAATTAGGTAATAGCATGCTTTCTTTGATGTATTTGTCATAGCAAATATATTTCTATTTTTCCTGCTGGTCCTAATGCCATGATTTTTACACTTGTGGACACTCCCTGAGAGTGTAGCACAGAGATGGTTTTCCACTGTGCCCGTCAGTCTTCCGCAGAGTTTCCCCCTCACCTGATAAATTTAGCACGTCCTTACAATTCTCCTAACAGGGCTGGTGACTGGATTATTGGTGAGAAACAGTTAGAATCTTAACCAGAATATCGACATAAAGAAATGTTAGAGAAGACATTTCCAAATCCCGTCCAAGATGCGGTGGAGTGTTTGTTAATCGCTAAGTTCGTGGGTTACACACCAACGTATGCAGTGCATGTGTTAGTATGCAAGAGATTTGCTAAGGAAACATATTTAAGATACAAATCCCTGAGTCCCACCCAAATTCTGATTCAGCAAATCAGGGCTGGGGCCCCGGAATCTGCATTCTTCCCAGGCACCCCATGTCTTTTATAAAATGAATCTCGGAACACGCGTTGATAAAGACTGTGCTTGGCAACTGCAATGTTTCCACAAATCTACCAAGACAGAGTGCTTAGTGTATGACTATATGCAGTTTACGTACCTTTATTGACAAATGATATTGAATCGGGTTCTAGATGCAGCCATGCTGCTTAGTATGTGGCGAGGCCAACACCCTTGGATTCTTTCGTACTTACGCTCTTGCAGTTTGTTATTACCTCTCTAGCATCCACGACCCAAGACAACAACCCGAATGTCCCTAAAATGTGGTTAGTATGGCGTTGATCCTGGCTTCACCTCCAGGACTGGAAGTTGTTTCCCTTAGCCCACTCGGCAAATCCAATCCCATCAATCACAGAGGTTAATTCAAAAGAAAGAGTGGCATATGACCCAAATCAAACCAATCAGGGCCAGGAAAACTCACTTGGGGGATTTGGTTTGAATTACCAGGAAGGCAGACTCTTTCCTAGTGGAAGTGTGAGGAAGCATGTGGCTAAGGAGCTGTTATCCCCGTTTTGTGGTCTGCACTGTACGACAAACTGGGGAGGCACCGGGGCCTGGTCAGAACCTGAGCTCTGGATAAAGCCCCTTCTGTCACCTAGAACATCCAGTGCTATGAGCCCCAGAATTCCCATTTTTACTAACGGTAGCTTGAATCAGTTTTGTGTTACATGCAACCCAAAGCATCCTAACCAAGACATTTGTAAAGAGAGAATATTTTCCTAGATGAACTAGAAGATGCCTTCCCTTCAAAAAAAAAAAAAAAAAAAATCAGTGACCTTTAAAATCTTTTAAGTTAAAGAGTTAGATTAGCACAATAGTATCTGGACAATGCCCTGCATACAAATTGAAGAGAGATCTTACCTTCTGTTAACTTGTAAACTAACTGAGAAATTTTCTATTGGCTACTCTTTGGCAGATATTCTGGAGAGAACTCTTAACTGGTCCAAGAACCAAAAGATGTAAACTGGTGTGGGATTTGCTGTGCTAAGCCATGAAACACTGAGGGAACCCAAATACTGAATTCCCGTATTGATCTCAACCAAAGGGACAATTTGATCTAGGTGAAGGGTTACATCATGATTTGGGCCAAATAAGAAAAGAAGGAACTTTAGCAGAGATTAGTCAACTGAACTGGGTGTGACAGCAGATCTAAAGTTATTAAGGATGGTCATTTTTACTGGAAGGAAGTGAATTGTCAGATAATATATCAAAGACTTCCTCCAGGAAACATCAAGTTAGTTTTTTTCCAATTCCAAAATATACTTGTCACTTCAGTTCAGTTCAGCCAAATTCATCATCTTCTAAGATACGTAACATTTAAAAATTATTTTACTATATTCTAAGTCTTCATATTATGTTCCATGTAATATAACATACTGAGAAATAATTAAATACATTAAAAATAACATCAGTGTTACCATATTGCTTTCCAAATTAACATGTTATTACATGTTCTGTGATATATTCTGGCCATCCCTTTTGAATTCATTAGGATTACAAACACTGAGCTTAAGAATCATCACTGCAAAAGAATCTGTCCAATAATAGAAAGAGACAGAGCCAGGCATGCCAGATCTTATAAAAGTTACATTTTTCACCTCTGTAAATCATAATTTCAGTGTTTGCAACATTTTGAGTGCAGACACCACAGGCAGTAATAACTGGCTTAAATGCCTTCACAGTACAGCTGTTTGCAACAATACCTCCATTCATAACGCTCAAAAAATAAAATGACAGCTACAAGTGCCTTGAAAGAATATATGCTCCTCTTTGCATAGGTTAACTCCTAGGGTGCTTGCAGCTCTACACAACAGTAACTGTAAATAAAAGCACTACACCCAAAGTTATTGCACAAGGCCCTGGTAACTACAAACATCTCCGTGTTTTCTCAATGGGGAATTTATGTTTGAATTGCACTGCGAAATCATTCTGTGTGTTGTGGTGAATTTGTTCAGATTAGCACAAAAACTTCAAAGTATCTCATGTGGCTGTTGGTCAGACCATAGGAAAAAAGGAGAGAGAGTGACAGAAAGATGTTAGCAGAATTGCAGTCAAATCTTAACACAAGTTCTGCAATAGGGACTACATTAGCTAAGACCCTTTTTGGTTAGACATGTTAGAAACCCAACTCAAACTGGCTTCCAAAATGGGAGAATGTAATGTCTCTGTGATCGGGAAGTCAGAAGTCGATGTGTCTTTAATTATGGGTGGATCCACAGGTAAACAGTGTGCTTAGAGGCCTGCCTCTCTCCTTCTTCACCTTTCAGTATGCTTATCTCCACTTGTATCGCAAGCAGGCTTTTCCTGTGTGTGTCAGACATGATGGCGTTCATCAGCCCCAGATGCACATTGGCCCTGCTTACCAGTCACGGTGGAATTATATGTTCCCCACCCATTAAAACCCTATATCAATCTCAGAAAAGACACTAATTCATCTTTCTTGAGTCACATGCACATTCTTGAATTAATCCTTGGCACTCTAATAGCTAGCCTTGGTTACCCACTCGCCCACTAAATGGGGATTGGCCATTCTGATTGACATCACCACCTGGAGCACTAAGAATGGGGAAGGCGTAGAAGGAAGGGGATGGGGAATGATGCTAAGCAGACAAAAACTACAGCTTCCACCAATCACTGCACACCTTCTACCCTCCTGATCAACCTACAGCCCCCAGAGAACGGATTTCTACAATGTGGGAAAGATTATCCCAGTAAAGAGCATTGATCCTATAGGTTCTTTATGCGTTTTCATTTGTGAAGAAGACTTTTAAACCAATCAGCACTGAAAGATCATTTATACCTGAACCAATGCATGAGTGGTCATTTGTAAATCATATTTCCTATGTGGGTGAGGACCTTTTGAAATTTTCTGAAAATCCTAAAATGTGACTAATATGAAGTCATGAGTTTGGAAAATATAATACTTAGTAGAAAATAAAACGGGGCACCTGGGTGGCTTAGCTTCGGCCCAGGTCATGATCTCACAGCTCATGAGTTCAAGCCTCACATCAGACTCGGTGCTGACAGCTCAGAGCCTGGAGCCTGCTTTGGATTCTGTGTCTCCCTCTCTCTCTGCCCCTCCCCACTTGTGCTCACTCGCTCGTTCTCTCAAAAACGAATAAACATTAAAAAAAAGAAGAGAAATCAGGTAAGTCTTGATGTTTTATACCCAAATCTTGAGGAGGAAATTCACTTAAATTAGATTTTATACTGTGGGGAAAGAAAACCACCACCCAAAGAAATCTCATCATTCGCATGAATAAGTGAATGAGGAATTCTGCATTGTTTTACTTCATAAATTTAAAAGAGTATTTCCATTTGATTTCCAAATTCACAGACATGCTATTGAGTATCAGTATGGTCGCCCCTGCTTCCCCCCCTTAAAATAACATAACAGTTTAAGTTCAAAACTAAAAGCCATTCCTACCTTTAAAGTGGGTGATTATTGTCCTATCATAGTTTAAAGCATCTTTGGATTAAACAATTATTTCTTTTTTTTTGCATTAAACATTTTAATTGTGTAATATATGACCATAAGCATACAGATAGTAAGTGTACAGCTTGTACATTTTTCACAAGGACACACCCTTGAAAACAATTATTTCTTTATGTGCTTTCCAAATTCGTGTGAAAATGGTCAGTGGGAAACCAATGTGGTAACATTATTGGAACTGATTCAGCTCCAGTCGAGTGGAGATGAGAAAGGAAATGGTTATTCTTCAAGCTCTTTCTCTAAATTTTGACAAAATTGTAGATGTAGAATTTACTCACGGGCTTGAACATTCACAGTGAAGTCTGGTGCTTAGGAACAGAGCTCTTCAAGCTGGCAAAACACGATTTCTTATTCTTGGGGCTGGGGTGGGGGTGGGGGGGAATCCCTGAAGCCAAGAACAGTAATTTTCTGCTTATGAAGCAAAGGTGGGAATCTATATATTCTACCTGCTGGGTCACCTTTATGCCATTGTGGAGAACTTGTCTAAGATGGGGAAAAATGGTTAGAAACCAGAAGAACCACCACAGAAACCCTGAAAAACAGAAGACTTGACTATAAATTTTAAGTTCCTTTTATCACCCATGCTATAAGAGAGATAAAACAATAGCTGCGTTAAAAATTAAGACGAAGAGTATAATTTAGTAAGTTTACTGAAGCCAACAGTTTCAGAAATAGGTAAGAGCTTTTGTTAAACTCACAACGTGGCCAGAATCACCATCTGTTATGAAAGGCTTTTCTTCAGCAGGGGTCCGATCCAATAAGGAATGGTTTATTTCACAGATTTTCAAACTCACTTCATGGAAACCTTACAGTATTTTTATTATTTCTTAGATATGACAAGAGTGTTAGTTCTGTTTTCACTGTACAGGATAAGGGAACTCACACAATTGCTTTCAACCCTTTGTTTCTTTCTTAAAATCCAGCTGAAATTGCAAAGCAGTCATTTCTCCCTTGACTGAAGTTTATTCCCACCCCAAAAATCCCTTCTTGATAATTGCTATCACCAATTCACTGAACTTTTCTTACTTTATAACATAAACTTTTTTCTTCTGAATTCTCCCAGGTAGAAAAGCTATAAATAACTGTGTTTTTAGTGCTGTTCTCAGAATAAGATACACCTGGCTTGCCTTGCCAATAGTTTTTTTTTTAATATTTCCACATATTTTCATTTAAATTGAAATATAAATCTAGAATTCCATTTGCCATATAATCTATTCACTAGTCTAGAAAGCAAGTTTAGCCAAATATCACTCACAACGGTCCCAATTTTGATGTAATTAGTAATTGTTCACTTCTTTAATCTTAGCAGTCCCATCACATCAAGTAAGTATTCTTTCACCTTATACACTTTTGATTACCAGCAAACTGCACTCAAATATAACTAGAACAGGATATAAAACATATAATAGCTAACAATTACAGAAAGTATTCTCTTGTTGTTTTTTTTTTTTTTAATGTTTATTTTTGAGAGAGAGAGAGACAGAGTGTGAGCGGGTGAGGAGCAGAGAGAGAGAGAGAGGGAGACACAGAATTCGAATAGGCTCCAGGCTCTGCGCTGTCAGCACAGAGCCCAACGTGGGGCTGAAACTCAAGAACGTGAGATCATGACCCGAGCCAAAACCCAGAGTCGGATGCTTAACCGACTGAGCCACCCAGGCGCCCCACAATTACAGAAAGCATTAATTGCAAAACATTTTGATCTTTGATTTCAGCTTATCTAGAGACACGTCTTTAGGTGGTTGAACTATACCATAAAGAAGGCTGTAAAAGGTGCTATGACTCAGTTTTACTACATGGATGTAGACCCATTCCACCCATGTCATTTAGAGGCCAACTCTGTGCTGCTTAAGTAAAAAATTACCTTCTGGGCCTGGGCTGTAAGAGATTCCAGTCTGTCTTAAGCGTGTCTAAGAAACTGTAAGGATAGGCAGGATGACTCACAAGCCTCTTGGGAAAGCCGCATCACTTTGGGACCCATTTTACCGAGTATAACACTAAGTGGAAAGTGCAGTTTATCTTCCAGGATCTTCTTCACTGCCACATACCACCTAGCTTTGGCACTCTGAAGGACATCAGTTCTAAAGACTGATGGAACGGCTTCCTGGATCATCCAAGCAACAAGAAAGACGAGGGTGCCTGTTAGAATGGCTGCTGAGAGAAATCCCAGTCTGGCCTCAGTGCCAAAAATTGTTGTATCTCTCCAAAGCAACTGAGAATCATTTTTCTCCTGGCCCTTGTGACCATGTAATTGATTAGATTTCCCTCTTCTCAGTGCCTGCTAGAAAGCTTAGAGCCAACTTCTGTTTCTGGCGCTCTTATAGATCAGATATTTTGAAAGACCTTGCCAATGAAAATGACTAAAATGTTGAATTAAGAAAAAAAATACATCTTTAATTGCATTGCTAAGCTGGCACAAATGAACAGAATCCACAGAGGCCAAAATTAAAATGAAAGAAGAAACCCAGGAATTAAGCAAGAGCCAAAGCCAGCTTTCCCTCTGAGGGGTTGAGCTAAGCACTGAAAACCTTGACTTTCCACCATGACAGCTGCACGGAGTGTAGAGGACAGGAGATAAATACGTGCCACGATGGGAAAGTAAATGGGAAGCTATGTCCACGTCGTGCTGAGACACTAAAGAGCTACACATGCTCTGCCTTAGGACAAATGAAAAATAAACCCCCTTCATAGAAATGGACGGCACAAAAATTTTCCTAACTCAACCCTGGAGCAACGCAAAAGAAGAAGGAGAAGTTAAAGAGGAAGATATATTGAGAAGTTCAAATTCACCTACCTATGTGATTCAGATCTTTTAGGAGAGAAATTTTATTTAAAGTGGGCCAGTTAAAGAGTATGTGTGTCCAGGATGGCTGGAAAAAAGCAAATACAAACTCTCTTTGAAGGAACATTATTTTAATCTAGAACTTAATGAAATTCCATGATTAAAAAGAATGTGAGTTCCTGTAACAAGAGTCACAAACGTCCAAGGAAACAATACAAGATAAAGTCAACCAAAACAAAAGAGAGCAGAAAATAACCACAATAACTTCAAATATTAGAATTTTTAGGTACAGAATATAGTGTAACTATGCTTGTAATCATAAAGTAATAAAATAAGAATTTGAAAATAGCCAGGAACATACGACTACAGAGGGAAAAAAGAATTTGTAAAAGAATCAAATAGAAGTCTTAAAAATTAAAAACTCCATGGACAGAGTAAAGGGAATAGATACAACTGAAGAGAAAATTGGTAAACTGGAAGAAATCTCCAAAGAAACTATCCTAAATTCAGCTAATGGAGTGAAAAAGAAAAATATCAAAGAGACTTAAGAGACTTTAAGAATAAAGCAAGCAAGATCTACCATATTTTCAAACAGAGTTTAACAACAAAAAGCTGAAGGGGTGATATTAAAGAGATAATGACAGAGCGCCTTCTAAATGGTGAGTCCTGTGGGCAGAGTGCACCATGGCATCTTAGACATGGATGCTTCAGATAGCCCCAGGACAATGAAGGCCATGCTCATTAAAAGCTACCTGTAATTTAAAAGGGGTGACTCCTTAATCAGTGGCTGGACTGGTCCCCAAACTTGTCCCAGGAACCCCAGCAGGGCAGCAGATGTGGATGCCACGAGACAGAAAAGCTTCAGTCTAGTGGCTTCGCAGGTCACACCAATGCCAGGTCGCAGACCCAGAAAAACCCTACAGTAAGTCTGCCAAGGCCTCAGAAAGGACACGAAGATGTGGAACGTCTACAATTTGACTGCTAAAGGCTTGAACTCAAATTACAGACACAGCAATCTAAAATCACTTGATTATACCTTCCAAGGGGTCAGAGAAGTGGAAAGTGGAGAAATGCTTACCATCCCCGCGCTCACTTCTTGGACTTATCTTTACTATTCCCTGGACCTAAGACTCTTCTTGGAATTTTCCCTGATAACCACTCCTTCCCAAATGCCCCTAACGTCAGTTCGCAGAACACTGCACGCCCATCACAACATTTAGTCTACTACACAGAATTTTAATCTTCTCATAATCTGTGTAACTGTCCCCTCCACTCTGAACTTCACACTGTTTGTTCCTACAAAATACAGACCTTAGGTTATTATTAGTCTTTGTATCTTTAGAGTCTGTTAGGATCTAGTTCAATGGTTAATATATAGTTCAGTATGTTCAACAAATGTTTTTTGAATGATATATACATTACATATCATCTACTATATATAGTCCCAGTTATTACACCCTAATGTGTCAGAAAGGCTGGACTTTGTTCTCTGATCATAAAACGAAACCTAGAGAGAGCTGCATTTAATTGAAAGTAAAAGACAGAAAAGGCTAAATAATAGCACAAAAGACCACAGCTAAAAGAAACGAGTTTAACATTTTTCATACTTCTCTTTCTACTCTGATTTCCATGCTTCTACTAGGCTTTAATTTTCCTTCCAAAATTCTTGAAAAATAATTAGCATTCCTTATTTTCCAGACTACGTGCATTTTACAAAACTTCTTCTTTTCACATTTTTCTCCTCCAGGCCTCCCCGGCCCCCACAGCTGGATGTGTTCTGCCAGCATGGAATCAAACAGTATTAATGCCTCCCGTCAGCTGGTGCCGTCACTCAGCTCGCATCTTTTTTATTCAAAATTAACACTGCACCAGATTCCTCATTAATTTTAGCAGAAGGTTTTGTAAAAGCTGGTGCTCTTGTGGTGCGTCATGTGGACCCCAAGAACAGATTTAGAAAATACATATATATGAACATAAGGACTATTATTCCCCACAATAGTAAGCCCTAAGTTATGTCCTAAGAAAGGTGAATAATATAATACAATAAATTAAATATTTATTACTCATTTCACTAAGTTTTTATTTTCATGTAATTCCAAACTTAAAAGTTGCAAAAATATCATGAAGTTCAGTATACACTTTACACAGGCTTACTGTTTGTTACGTTTACCCCCTCTGCTGAATTTCTCTTTGTCCCTCATTATATAAAACATATATATATATATATATATACACATATATATGTATATATATATATATATATGTTTGTGTATATATATAATTTTTTACAAATCATATGAGAGCACGTTATAGGCATCATCCCCTTTACACTTAAACACTTCAGCATATAATTTCTAAGAACAGAGGTGCTCCCTTCTTTAACCATAGTGCAATTATGAAAAACAGAAAATTTAGGGGTGCCTGGGTGGCTCAGTCACTTGAGCATCCAACTTCAGCTCAGGTCGTGATCTCACAGTTTGTGAGTTTGAGCCCTACATCAGGCTTGCTGCTGTCAGCTCGGAGCCCACTCCAGATCCTCTGTCTCTTTCTTTCTCTGTGCCTCCCCCACCTCAGGCTCTCTCTCTCGAAAATAAATAAACACTTTTTTTTAAAAAAAAAAAAAAAAGCAAAATTCAACATTAATGTAATTGTCTATAGTCCATCTCCAAATGTTGCCAATTGTCTCAGTAATATCCATTATAGCTTTTTTGCCCCTCCAAGTCTAGGATGTGAGCCAGGATCACCCATGACATCTAATGCTCCTGTCTCTTTAGTCACTTGGCCTTTCTGTGTGTTTTGCCATTGTTTTCAAAGCCTATACGGCATCCATGTTGTACAGTGTCCTTCAGATTGGGTTTGTCCAATGTTTCTTCATGATTAGATTCAAGATAGGTACTTTGGGCAGAAATGCCACAAAAGTGTATATTGAACCACATCAGTAAATGAAGTGAGTAATACACATACACATGGGCTTTTATAAAAGCTTACAAGAAATGAACCAAATGTAAGAAATGGATAACATTCAGAGAGGTAACATATACTAACAGCCCATTTTGACAAATGAGACAATAAGTGAGCTATTAGAACCAAAGAGATAGGGCTACGGGGAAAATCTGGGAGCAGGGACATTTGCATATTAAGGGAAAGCAAGTTGCTAATAGTTTCATGAAATATACAATAAATCAGGAGTCATTTTTAAAAAACTAATTTGACTTCCCTGAGATCCCCTTCCCAGGGCATTGCTATTTACTGTTTATAAATAACTGGTGTATGATCATGGAAAGTTTGGTCTATCTCTGGGGGAAAAAAAGTGATTTCTTTTTAAGTCCCTTTTAATTCAAAAGTTTTTTATGTTAAAAAGTTGTAGGAATATGTCCTTATGACACAGCTTTTATAAAATTTTTTTTAACGTTTATTTATTTTTTTGAGACAGAGAGAGACAGAGCATGAACGGGGGAGGGTCAGAGAGAAAGGGAGACACAGAATCTGAAACAGGCTCCAGGCTCTGAGCTGTCAGCACAGAGCCCGACGTGGGGCTCGAACTCACGGACCGCGAGATCATGGCCTGAGCCGAAGTCGGCCGCTTAACCGACTGAGCCACCTAGGCGCCCCTGACACAGCTTTTAGTACCAAATTATAATATGTGAGAGTAAACTCAAAAATACAATATGTGGATTCGTATAGTGTACATACGCATAATAGGACATATATGTATATTTTTAACATGTACAAAAAGTGGAAAATTTGTTCCTTTCCATTAAGAAAGGACATAATTCACAAAGCATTAATTCAACTAATGTCACCTTGCTTTGCTACCTTTCCCCATTCATGGAGTTTCCATGTGTAACAGGCAGCATTTTGGTTTAAGAATGATATCAGAAATCTCCTGTGGTAATTGTATTCCATCCCCACAATTGGATATAGTACAATGCTTTTCAGAGTCAAGTAGAAGGGAATTTCAGTGCATTACAAATGTACAAACTATAATTTCAGTCCCAATTTTCAGTAATTGTTCTGTTAGAAAAAAATAACTTCCCTGGAAGGTTCAGCCCTGTACTATTTTTATGCATCTCTCTAGCCATGCAAACTTAAAAACCTGAATTGTGCAAATAAGTTATTTTCTGTTTTGTTTTGGTAAGAACTCAGTTCACTTAGCACTGAAGTTGAGAATGAAGAGATTCTTTTTATTTATTTATTTATTTTTTTAATAATGCTGTGATGGCACAAAGCAGGACATGGAAATTACACTTTTTGTTCTTCATTCTTATCACTCTCCAAAACCTAAAGACATTAACTGGAAAGAGGCTAACTCATGTGCAAGGCACCATTTTAAACTATGGTATAGAAGTTTAGGAAGAGAATGTCTTATCTCTTGAGCTATTTAATACCACCTAGGGATGGTGAGATATAACAAATACAAATCGTTTTTGGATAATGTTGCTATACAATGTTCTGACAATTCACCAATTACTCTGAGAAAAGTCAGCTGAGAAAGATGTGGGAAAACGGCCTAGAAGAAGAGCAGGAGTAGGGACCGGTTGGCTGAGCTTTGTGTGGGTCCCTCGTTGAGAATCTTCCCGGACTTTTAATCCCCAGGGAAAGGGATTTAAAAAAATAAGAAGAATACTTCTTTCTTAGACATCATTAAACACCCTTTTAAACTTCTGCCATGACGTCTAAAACATGTCGTTGTTCAAAGGTAAGGAAAGTTCATAGTCCAAATGAAGAAAACTTTTGACCCATTCCTGTTCTCTCCTAACCGGTCTTCTTGTGTTAAGTCCCTTTTGCCCGTTCACTGCTACCTGCACAGTTAGGCCTTTCCCATCTGCTTGTCTTCCAACCACGGAGCCCTGGTAAGTGCGCCCTCACGAAGAATTTAAGGAGAAACCATTGCAAGTAGACTTGGCTACGGCCCTGTCGTGACAGCTTCCTGCTCCCGAGAAGATAAGACAACTTTGCCACTCCTTCATGTCAAGTCACTTTATCAGATGGAAGAAATGAGTGAATCATTCACTTAGTGAATCATTGGCAGGGGAAGCAATAACTGACTTTTGGACCCTGCTTGCCCTTCATGTGTGGCCTTTCATTTCATCCACGAGAGAGCCCTTAGGGAATGCACAGCAAAATCATAAACAGGGAGCCAAGGAGTTCAGTACCAGCCCTTCACAACCTACAGTGACTTCCAGACATTTCTGAGAGCCCTTAAAAATAATCCTGTTTATATTTGAGGCCTTACAAGACAGTTGGTCACTTTTTTATTTTTATCTTAGTGGAAAAAGCAGGAAGCTGTTTATATGGGGATGGCGGCCCGTTGCCATGGGTAAAATGCAGCAAGTCTAAAGAAAGAGTGTAACAGGTTAAGACGTAACAACTGATATAAATATGTTTAAAGGGAGGGACAATGGAAAGCAGTTTTCCCATTTTGTTTTTGCATTTTATTTTTTAAAAAAATTTTTTTTTCAACGTTTATTTATTTTTGGGACAGAGAGAGACAGAGCATGAACGGGGGAGGGGCAGAGAGAGAGGGAGACACAGAACCGGAAACAGGCTCCAGGCTCTGAGCCATCAGCCCAGAGCCCGACGCGGGCTCGAACTCACGGACCGCGAGATCGTGACCTGGCTGAAGTCGGACGCCCAACCGACTGCGCCACCCAGGCGCCCCTGTTTTTGCATTTTAACAGAGAAATGTTGCAACCCCTATAGGTGGGAAGCAAGAGTTTCTTAAAACAATGATTTCTTCTTTTAAAGCAATTCCTTCAGTTATGAACTTTGACCAGTTTTGGCACGAGAAGCACAAACAAATTTGATAGAAAAGCACATTCCATGCTGCTTGAAGTGGGAGGAAAGAGGTAAGTCCACATGGTTTAAGAGTTAAAGCAGGGGCACCTGGGTGGGCTCCTTCCTTAAGCATCTGACTCTTGATTGCCACTCAGGTCATGATCGCATGGTTCGTGAGGTTCATGAAGTTGAGCCCCAAGCGGGGCTCCGTGCTGTCAGTGCGGAGCCTGCTTGGGATTCTCTCTCTCTCCCTCTCTCTCTCTCTCTCTCTCTCTGCCCCTTCCCCACTCTCTCTCTCCTCTGTCTCTCAAAATAAATAAACTTAAAAAAATAAAGGGTAAAATCATTTTAAAAAAAAGAGTTAAAACATACTGCACTTGGGGTCAGTTATGTTCTTGCAAAGTGGAAGTCATTACATAGTATTTTCCTTGTGGGAGCCTCCTCTTTGGGGTCATGAAAATAACATTTACCTTAAATGATCAATGTGAGCATCCCTATCCAAACAATAGCAACACTGTGTAGTTTGGAATCAGATGTTCCTTTCATAACCAACGATGTAACATGTATAAGCCCCAGTTTTGTAATCCAAAATGAGAGTAGACGCAAGAAAGCAGCAGCAGATGTCAGCTGACTGAACTCCTGGACTGACCTCATTCAAGGGGGGGGGAAAGAAGACGAACTTAGTGAGGGGCTGCCTTTGAAGTGGTTGCTTCTTTAGTAACCTAAGGGATAACCTAAATCTCTAGCATATTTTAAACCTAATCCGGGTTCTTTAAAAAGTTTTGGATGTGATTCAGATACGGCGAGCCCCCTAAGCCTAACATTTCCACAGCTGCCTTCCTTTGCTGGCTTGTAAGCGAGACATTAAAAATGTCTATTGGAGAAACTCCACCATGGTGTGGTTAAAAAAAAAAAAAAAAAAAATTGCTCTTATTTCCTCCTCCCACACTCCTGTGTGATACGGTCAAGAGAAGACTGGGGTTTGGAAAGCAGAGACTGATTCACCCCTCTCATTGTGAATGTCACCTCTAAGTCAGACTTTGAGCAAAAGTAAAGCAAACAAAAGCACCGTGGAGAATCCAGCCCTTTGTACGATTCTCTTTCTCTTTCAAACCCTTCCTGGCAGATTCGTTCATAGTGAGGAAAAATGAAAGACAACCAAATTATCTACTTTTGAGAGCTGGTTAAATACTTTATGGGATAACGAGCCAATTGAAAACCATTCGACCGTTTAAAACAATGAGGTAAATTGTACGTCTCGATATGGAAAAATAAGCGAGACATTGTTGAGTGCAAAAAGCAAGTTGCAGATTATTGGGGATACACTCAATCTGTTTGTTTAAAAAAATGAAAAAATATACATATATATTTTACACTTTCTGGAAGAATATGTAAACCATAGCTAATAGTCGTCAGTCTAGGGCAGGGCACCTCCGTAGAGGCACTGATGACAGGTCAGGCTGGATAATCTTTGCTGTGGAGACTGTCCTGGGCACTGTAGGATGGTTACAGCAACTCTGTACCCCCCTGCTACATGCCAGTAGCGGGAGCACCGCCTCTCCATTATGACAACCAGAAATGTCTCTAGAAAGTGCCCAATGTCCCCTGGAAGGCAAAACAGTCCCCAGTCGGGGACCACGGCTCTGCAGAATCAGGCTGGAGGGAAGGTTCTATGTTTCATCTTCTGCTGAACTATTGGGTTTATTTTTGTTTGTTTGACTTTACCATGAACATGTACTATTTTTATGAGTTATATTTTTATTTTTTACGTTTTTAATTTTTATTTTTTTTAAGTTGTCTTCATGCCCTATGTCGTGGGGCTTGAACTCACGACCTTGAGATTCAGAGTCACATGCTCTACTGACTCCGCCAGCCAGGTGCCCCTATAAGTTATATTTTTTTTTTAAAAAAGGACAAATTTTCCAGGCTAACCTCAGAACTCATATAGAAACTGGGGGAAAAATGAACTATATAACTAATAAAAATACTCCATAAAGCTGTGTTGCCATTTTGACTGATTTCACAGCTTCACATAGTACATTTACTCCGAAGAGCTTAAGGCTCTGTTAAAAAAAAAAAAAAATCAGAAAAAAAAAATTTTATAGCCAGAAAATGACAGCAGCAAAAACATTGGGAAAGTGGCAGCCAAAATCAAGCCCTTTAATGAATACAACTGGCATCAACATCGGGGGGTTAAGAATTTATTTTCTGTCCAGTAGCACCTGCCCTGGGTGGTGCTCTACAGCACCACCCTGGGTGGAAACTCTACAGAATGTGAACCGTCCGCAGTATCCTTCCAACCTCTCGTGCCACTGACCTTGATCACCAGTTCATGTATTCACTCAAATAAGCAGCAGGATTGTTTTAGACTCTGCATTCTTTGGGATTTGAGAAGCACCAACAGCTTTGGTGGTATAAATTAATTTGTGGTTTTGTCCTTGCCGGTGACCTGTGCTTTAACATATCACTCTGAGACAGGAAAGTTCTCCTGGGGCATCTTCCAAGACCAACGTCTCCTAGCAGGAGCCACATGGGGAAAAGGGCTGCTTATCACAAAGGCAGCCACCGGGTGAGGCCAGGGGCAAGGCCAGCTGCTCCTCGGGAAGGCAGGAGTGAGATCCATAAGCAGTGGGGATGGCCCGGTTGTTTCACTGAGTGACCAGAAATCCCAAAGGAGGACGTGGAACCTGAAGACTTTTCAAAGACAAAAGTGGAAGTGTTCGGCCAAACTACGGGGAAAGCAGGCGGCACACCAAGGACAGGGCAGAGAAGAGGGAGGGAGGGGCACAGGGAAACACCACCACTCAGGACAGCAGTATGAGGCGGAAGAGTCTCAGGAAAAGAAAGGTGGAAAGAAAAGCGCCACCTGGGCCTGGCGGAAGGGGCGGGAGTTCAGACCCAGTAAGTGCCTCAAGGCAGAGGGTATTTTCTTACAGCACAGAACCAGTGGTGAGCTGCAGGGATAGGGTCGATGAAGTCCCATTCCCCAAAGTCAGAGACGTGAATAAGTAGGTCCTACTTTAGAAAAAGGAGTATTTGGATTCTTCAAGTCACCATATTTTAACTTCGCAGGACTCACCCATTATTCAGCCTTTGCCTTCCTCCGGCTCCAGCCAAGACGTGAGTTTCCATTTCCCGGTTCTGTGGGTGGTTAGGATAATGAGGGGTATTCTGTGGCTTTGCTTCATTTCTGGCCTCCCTCCCTTTGTGAGGGTGTGTCTGTCTTTGCTCCATAAAAGATACTGTCACACATGAACGCTGTCTGTGTGTGGCCCTGGGGCCCGCCCAGCCTGCGCCTTAATAATAACAGCAGCAGCCAGAAAGGGCAGAAAGTGGATTACAAACCTCAGTGTTAATGTTGGGACTAGCGGTGGCCGTGGCGCTCGTGCTTTTTTCTTCTGAAACAGAAACAGAAAGAATGTGTGTCCTGGGCTTTGTATGGAGTAAGTCATCATTTGCAGAAAGTTTTCGTCGTACCTCAAGGCAGTTGTGATACAGACTTTTGAAAACGTCCGTGATCTTAATACTTGGCACATTATAAAACCAAGAATTCTACTTCTAAAAAAAATAAACAAGACTTTTTACCTTCCCTTATAATCTTATTTATGGCGATATTTAAATGATTTAACTAAAACTGAAGTGCCAGGAATTAGGAAATAGCCAACTGGAGGCTCTCTTTTACATAAACCGCTTGTAAAGGGATCCCTGATCCGAAAGAAATGGAGGAGTCCCTTAAGCTATTTCCAGTATTTCTAAGAGTTAAACAGAAATTGCAAGTTCACTTTCAAAAGAGTGGCACAGGCTAATTGAAATGTTGGGCACCTTTGATTCTGCCGGGAATTAAATTGATGTCATGTGGCAGCACTCGTTATCTCTTGCGGATCAGAATTTCTATTATAGAGAAAAGGAAAAGTAAGGCAGGAAGAAGAGAGACAAGAGCAAAGAAACAGGATTTAGGTCTAGACCTGAACAGTCTTTGGTAACCTGGGTGATTTTTAATCTCAGCAGGTCTCAGTTTTCTCATCTGTAAATTGGGCATAATGCTGACTGTGGCATGCTCCTACAAATACTGGGAATAATCTTTGTAAGCACTCAGATTATGTAATGAGGAGTGCTCGCTGTGTTCTAGACACTGTTCTGGGTGCTTTTCATGGGTTGATTCAAAACAACATGAATTTGCATGAGATAACAGTTACTATCCCACTCTTTAGGATGAGGAAATTAAGACACAAAACAGTTTTTAAAAACTCTTTTAAAACCACACCGCTAATGAACTGGGGTCTCAACCAAGGCACTGGGCTTAAGAGTCCATGGCTGTCTATTACAAATCCATGCTGTCAACACTGTGCTCTATTACCTGAATAGGTAATGAATCTAACATGCAATCGGTCTGTCAATACTATGATTTTACATCATTGTTATTAGAAAGGAAAAAAACCAAACTTCCACCAAATAAATTTATTGTGTTTAGCAGATAAAACTCTTCAAACCTTAAGATCCATGACGGTAAAATGTTTGGTAATCATTGCTCCATAAAGGGAAATTGTACACATTCTACGGTCCGTCATCAATTTCCTCCCTAGAATGACTCTGATATAAATAAAGTAACCTTCCCATCATTCTCTCTTTTCTCCCAATCATTCATTCATTCATTCATTCTCCAACTGCATGCCACATACTATAAAGTAGGCTATTTTCACAAATTCAAATGCAGTGTTTTTCTGAAACGACAGTGTACTTATAATACATGTCGTTATACTCATTAAATACAAGATGTATTTTTAGATTCCTGAGTATATCCTCTGAAATCGCAAATCTTTTTCTTAATTCACTTTCCCACTTTGCTCTTTGTTACTAATTTATAACTTATTTATGCACAGTTACACACCAAAATGCATTTTCTGAAGCATATAAAAAGTCTTGCACTTCCTCTGAGAAGATTTCATCCAAACTGAAGGAACAAGTATAAAAAAATAAAGGGGAATAAAAAAATAACCCCCAAATAATCCTTATGTACTATGGATTCTAGTACAAAAAATATATAAGGCACGTAACAATCCATTTCTGATGTCCTGATATATAGTTCCTATAAACCGAGTTTATGAAAAGTTTAAAAACAAAAACCTAGCTACAACCAATTAGAATGCAATTAGCTATAGTGGGTGATCCATTCCCAATTGTCCAACAACAGACTTTTCAGGTTAGAGATTAACCATACTCCCCTTCTACCATTTTCTCATTTTATGCTTCGGGCTTCTCTCCCTTTAGCCATGTACCTGTTCACTAACATGTGAAGATAAGAGGCCCAAAGAACAGAGTTCTGAGCTAGAGCTCAATGAGGCCCTTTGACTCCTCATTAGCATTTCTCATGGGGCTTTCATCAGAGACAAGAGACAATACAATGCATTACATTAGATGGCATGAATCAAAGTAAAATATCCTCCTTTCAGTACTTAGATTGGCTATCTGTGACACCTTATGTCAGCTGGAAACATCCTTACCGATCATGAATTCCTACCTCCAAACTTTACAGGTGTTAACACCCGAGTCCAGACAAGATAGGTGACCTGCCCCAAGTCATCCACGTAGATAACATCATAGGATGAGAAACTAGGTTTTGCTAATGTTTCAACCTGTCCCTTTGAACCCTCTATTTTAATTTTTATCCAGATTCATGTTTTCCCAGTATATTTTATTTCTTCAGCATTTCACAGTGAGGAATTGAGTGAATTCAACTAAGACAATTCCATTAATAATTACAATAAAATTAGTTTATTTGAATACGTTTGATTCTTTCCGTCACATGGTAAACCAGTATTTATTAATTGTTATATATAAAGTCTCTTCAAATCACTTTAACAAAGATACGGATCCAACAGAATTAATAGCAAAAGTTCACTTTTTCCAAGAGCATTTAGTATAGAGGTAAGCAACTTGAATATTTTTGGAATGAGATAGAAGAAGGAAGATAAGAAAGGGAAAAAAAGGAGGGAGGGAGCAAAGAGATGCTAATATTATTATAAGGATTCTGTTCTTCAAGGACATAATAGTTTCATTGCATTATTGAAAATTGTTTTTAATTTGTGATTGTAAGGAAATCTTACAACATATACCCGTGACCTCTTTTTATATACCCTTATCTACAATATGTTCTTTAGTAAACTATAAGAGCAGATACCCTAAATTGTTCTGCTTATAACCTATTGTTTATATAAATCATCAGCTCTAGAAGAAAATTAGTTTCCCAAAGTTTACCCATTGATTTATTTCTGCTTTGTGGTATAGAGTGTAATAAATCAATATTAAAAAAAAAAGCCTGAAAAATTCAAGGAAGATAAAGGCCTAAGATAATTTAGTATCATTTATGTTTAGAATTATACAATCAAGCGTATGCTACATTCATATATTATCTAGGACTTTGGTGATAATACTTTTGTGATATATTTTGCTTCTTGCAACCTTGATCTATTTTTATTTGTTCATTTTAAAATGCGATCAACTCAATTCACTTAAATCTATAATTTCTCTAAATTTTTACTTCTAAAGTCTCTAAACTTGTCTTCATTTACCAATTTAACATTTCTTCAAACATTGTGCTGCTAAGAATTAAAAGCAATTCTTAAAGTTACCAGTAAAAGAACAAAAGAAATGCTTCATTTTTATAGATAGTGATAAATTAATTATATTTTTAATATCCTAAAACTAAATTTTTAATGTCTGAAAATAAGCCACAGGACACTTAATGCATTTCAAAAAATTGGTTTTCTGATAAATACTTTTTGTATACAGGTGCTTTTACAGATGCACAATCTGAATTGTACAGTTCACACAATTATCTGTTGTGCAATTATCTGAAAATATGCACATTAGCTAGGTAGTAATTTTGAATAAAAAGAAAAATCAGTGTAGACATGATCATAACACTATCAGCATTTGTTTTTTTAATATAGAATAAGTGACCAAATATTTAGTCATTTGAAAAAATTTCAAAGAAAAATATTTAAATAGTTTATTAAGTTATATTGCTGGGACATACATATTACAAATTTTGTGATAATTGGGGTTTTTCTTGTATTCAACGGTGGTGAACATAAGTGGGCCAACAACAACAATGAAAAGTTAAAAGAAGTATTTGCACAAACCCTAACCATTCTACTAAGGGCTTTTCACATATTGTTTTCAGATTTCTACGGGTAGCTGTTTTATTTCTGAGTACTAGCTGTTTTTATGATTTTGCTGTTACAGAAGATGAAACAGGCTTACAAATTAAATAACTTACCATGAAGCTCATATTGAATGTGGCTAAGTTAGAATGTGAAGCAAGTTCTGGCTCTGAGCTCTCTCCACAAATAACAAGTTCACTGTCTTTTGGCACCACAGTGTATAGGTTTACTTAAAGAGTAACCTTATAAAATCCATCAAAAGGTCAAAATTCTTCAGGCTCGTTCACTCATGCAAGAAAATAAAAAAGATCATTCTCTGGGAAATTAAAGAAAACGCTTCTTTCATCTAAATTGACTAGGATAGTTGATAAGAATTTCCATATTATTAACTCAGTTATCCTCTTTCACGTATAATCTTTGAAATTAAGAACTGAATGGGGAATAGGATTTTGTATGCAAGATGCTAAGAAAACTGGATCGAATTGATTGATTCAATGAAGTAATCACTGAATTACTTCTTAATTAAATTTAATATTTGGAGTTAAATGGTCAAAAATAAAACTTGATTCAGTATTTTTCTGATTCTCATATATAGCCTTCACCTTTTTAATGTTTTTATTGAACTATAGTAGACACACAATGTTACATTAGTTTCAGGTGTACAATATAATGATTGAAGAACTCTATACCATATGCTATGCTCACCACAAGTGTAACTACCATCTGTCACCATACAACACTATTACTGTGCCATTGACTCTATGCCCCGTGCTGTACCTTTCATCCCTGTGAGTTATTGATTCGATAACTAGAAGCCTGTACCTCCTTCTCCCCTTTACACATTTTGCCCATCCCCCTTCCTCTCCGGCAGCCATCAATTCTCCGTATTTATAGGCCTGTTTCTACTTGTTTGTTTGTTCATTTGATTTGTTTTTTAGATCCTACATGTAATTAAAAACATATGGTATTTATGTTTCTCTGTCTGATTTATTTTATTAGCATAATACCCTCCAGATCCATCCATGTTGCTGCAAATGGCATAATTTCACTTTCTTTTGTGACTAATATTCCACTGTATATATATTTTATATATTCTTTATCCATGCATCTATTTATGGACACATCGATTGCTTCCAAGTCTTGGATATTATAAATAATGCTTCAGTAAACATAAGCATATATCTTTTTAAATTAGTGTTTTCATTTTCTTTGGGTAAATACCCAGTAGTGGAATTATGGAATTGTATGGTATTTCTATTTTTAATTTTTTGATAAACCTGCACACTGTTTTCCACAATGGCTGCATCAATTTACATTCCCACCAACAGTGCACAAGGGTTACCTTTTCTCCACAACCTGGCCAACACTTGTTATTTCTTGACTTTTTGATTCTAGCCATTCTGACAAATGTAAGGTGATATGTCCTTACGGCTTTGAGTTACAATTTCCTGATAATAAGTGATGTTGGGGCGCCTGGGTGCCGCAGTCGGTTGAGCGTCCGACTTCAGCCAGGTCACGATCTCGCGGTCCGTGAGTTCGAGCCCCGCGTCGGGCTCTGGGCTGATGGCTCAGAGCCTGGAGCCTGTTTCCGATTCTGTGTCTCCCTCTCTCTCTGCCCCTCGCCCGTTCACGCTCTGTCTCTCTCTGTCCCAAAAATAAATAAACGTTGAAAAAAAAAAATTAATAAGTGATGTTGAGCACCTTTTCACTTGTCTGTTGGCCATCTGTATGTCTTCTTTGCAAAAATGTCTACTCAGGGTCTCTGCCCATTTTTGAATCTGATTCTGTGTTTTCTGTGGATTGAATTGCAAAAATTCTTTATAGATTTTGAATGGTAACCCCTTCAACCCCTTGTCTGAGGAGACATATCTAGATAAATACTATTCAGACTGATGTCAAAGAGATTAACGCCTTTGGTTTCTTCCAGGATTTTTATGGTTTCAAGTCTCACATTTAGGTCTTTAATCCATCTTGAGTTTATTTTTGTGTATGGTGTTAGAAAGTGGTCCAGTTTCATTCTTTTGCATGTAGCTGTACAGTTTTCATAACACCATTTATTGAAGAGCCTGGTTTTTCCTAATTGTATATTCTCGCCTCCTTCATCATAAGTTAATTGACCATATGTGCACTGGTTTATTTCTGGGCTTTCTATCAGTTCCATTGACCTCTGCATCTGTTTTTGTACCTATATCATACAATTTTGATTACTATAGCTTTGTAATATATCTTGAAATCTGGGATTATGATACCTCCAGCTATGTTCTTTCTCAAGATTGCTTTGGCAATTGGGGTCTTTTGTAGTTCCATACAAATTTTAGGATTATTTGTTCTAATTCTGTGAAAAATGCTATTGATATATGCATAGAGATTGCATTGAATCTGTTGATTCCTTTAGGTAGAATAGATATTTTAATAATACTAATTCTTTCAATCTATGAACATGGTATATCTTTCTACTCTTTTACATCATCTTCAATTTCTTTCATCAACACTTCATACTTTTCAAAGTACAGGTCTTTCACCTTCTTGACTAAGTTTCTTCTTAGGTATTTTATTCTTTTTAGCACAATTATAAATGGAATTATTTTCTTATTTTCTGTTTCTGTACTTCATTATTAGTGTATAAAAATACAACAGATTTCTGTGTATAATTTTGTATCCTGCAACTTTACTGAATTCCTTTATTAGTTCTGCTGGTTTTTGGTGGAGTCTAGGGTTTTCTATGTATAGCATTATGTCATCTTTAAATGGTGTCAGTGTTTCTTCTTCCTTACCAATTTGGATGCCTGGTTACTGTGACTAGACTTCCAGTACTATGTCGAATAGAAGTGGTGAGAGTGGACATCCTGGTCTTGTGCCTGACCTTAGAGAAAAACCTCTCAGTTTTGTGCCATTGAGTATGATATTAGTTGTGGGCTTTTATATGTTCAGGTATTTTCCTCTAAACCCACTTCATTAAGATATGTTATCATGAATGGATGTTGAGTTCTATCAAATGCTTTTTCTCTATCAACTCAAATGATCATATGATTTTTATCCTTCATTTTGTTAATGTGGTTTATCACATTGATTGGTTTGTGAATATTGAACAATCCTTGCATCCACGAGATAAATCCCACTTCGTTATGATGAGTGATGCTTTTAGCATATTAAATGTGGTTTACTAATATTATGTTGAGGATTTTTGCATCTGTATTTATCAGGGATATTGGCTTGTAGTTTTCTTGTAGTGTCTTTGTCTGATTTTGATATCAGGGTAATGCTGGCCTCACTTAAGTATTTTGAAACTTTACTTCCTCTCTTATCATTTGGAATAGTTTCAAGAGAATAGATATTAACTCTTCTTTATGTTTTTTTCTTCCAAGATTTTATTTAAATTCAAGTTAGTTAACATATAGTATAGTGTGGGTTTCAGGAATAGGATTTAGTGATTCATCATTTGCTTATGACATCCAGTGTTCATCACAAATACCCTCCTTAATGCCCATGACCCATCTAGCCCATCCTCCCACCCTCCTCCCCTCCAGCAACCCTCAGTTTGTTCTCTGTATTTAAGAGTCTCTTACAGTTTGTCTCCCTTTATGTTTTTATCTTATTTTATTTTTCCTTCCCTTCTCCTATGTTCATCTGTTTTGTTTCTTAAATTCCACATATGAGTGAAATCATATGGTATTTGTGTTTCTCTGGCTTATTTTGCTGAGTATCATAATACACTCTTCCAGCCACATCATTGCAAATGGCAAGGTTTCATTCTTTTTGATAGCTGAGTAATATATATATTATACACACACACACACACACACACACACACACACACACACACTTACATGCACACCCCACATCTGCTTTATCCATTCATCAATTGATGGACATTTGGGCTTTTTTCATAATTTGGGTATTGTTGATAGTGCTGCTATAAACATTGGAATGCATGTGCCCCTTCAAACAGCATTTTTGTGTCCTTTGCACAAATACCTAGTAGTACAGTTGTTTGGTAGTAGGATAGTTCTATTTTTAACTTTTTGAGGAATCTTCATACTGTTTTCCAGACTAGCTGCTCCAGTTTGCATTTCCACTAACAATGTAAAAGGGTTCCCCTTTCTCCATATCCTCACCAACATCTATTGTTTCCTGAGTTGTTAATTTTAGCCATTCTGACAGGTGTGAAGTGATATCTCATCATAGTTTTGATTTGTATTTCCCTGAGGATGAGTGATGTTGAGAATTTTTTTCATGTGTTTGTTAGCCATTTGTATGTCTTCTTTGGAGAAATGTCTGTTCATATCTTCTGCCCATTTCTTAACTGGATTATTTACATTTTGGATACTAGCCTTTTATCCAATATGTCATTTGCAAATATCTTCTCCCATTCTGTAGGTTGTCTTTTAGTTTTGTTGATTGTTTCCTTCACTCTGCAGAAATTTTTTATCTTGATAAAGTCCCAACAGTACAGTTTCCTTTGTTTTCCTTGCCTTCGGCAACTTATCTAGTAAACAGTTGCTCCGGCCAAGGTCATAGAGGTTGCTGCCTGTATTCTCCCCTAGGGTTCTGATGGTTTCCTCTTTCACATTGAGGTCTTTCATCCAGTTTGAATTTATTTTTGTGTATGGTATAAGAAAGTGGTCTAGTTTCATTTTTCTCCATGTTGCTATCCAGTTTTCCCAACACCATTTTTTGAAGCGACTGTCTTTTTTCCATTGGATATTCTTTCCTGCTTAGCCAAAGATTAGTTGACCATATAGACATGGAGCCATTTCTGGGTTCTCTATTCAGTTCCATTGATCTTTGTGTCTGTTTTTTTTGCCAGTACCATACTGTCTTGATGAATACTGCTTTGTAATACAGCTTAAGTTTGGAATTGTGATGCTTCCTGCTTTGCTTTTCCTTTTCAGCATTACTTTGGCTATTCGAGGTCTTTTCTGGTTCCATCCAAATTTTAGAATTGTTTGTCCTAGCTCTGTGAAAAATGTTGGCTTTATTTTAATAGGGATTGCTTTGAATGTGTAGATTGCTTTGGGTAGTATAGACATTTTAACAATATTTGCTCTTCCAATCCATGAGCATGGAATGTTTTTCCATTTCTTTGTGTCTTCTTCAATTTCTTTCATAAGTATTCTGTAGTTTTCAGAGTACAGATCTTTTAACTCTTTCGTTAGGTTTATTCTTAAGTATCCTATGGTTTTTGGTACAATTGTAAATGGGATCGATTCTTTGACTTCTCTTTCTGCTGCTTCATTATTGGTGTATAGAAATGCAACAGAATTTCTGTACATTGATATTATATCCTGCGACTTTCCTAAATTCATGTATCAATTCTAGCAGTTTTTTGGTAGTCTTTTGGGTTTTCTGCATAAAGTATCATGTCATCTGCAAAGAGTGAAAGTTTGATTTCTTCCTCACTGATTTGGTTGCCTTTTATTTCTTTTTGTTGTCTGATTGCTGAGGCCAGAACTTCCACTACTCTGTTGAAAAACAGTGGTGAGAGTGGACATCCCTGTAATTTTCCTGACCTTGGGGGACAAGCTCTCAGTTTTTCCCCATTGAAGATGATATTAGCTGTGGGTCTTTCATATGTGGCCTTTGTGATGATATTAACCCTTCTTCAAATGTGTGATAGAATTAACCTGTGAAGACATCTGGTCTTAGACTTTTGTTTGTTGAGCGTTTTTTGATTATCTATTCAATTTTATTACTAGGAATCAGTCTGTTCAGATCTTCTATTTCTTCTTCATCCAGTTTTGGAATATTGTATGGTTCTAGGAATCTATCCATTTCTTTTGAGTTGTCTAATTTGTTGGCATATCATATTTTAGTAGTCTCTTATAATTCTTTGTCCTTGTGTGATAACAATTGTTACTTCTCTTTCATTTCTGATTTTATTTATTTGGGTCCTCTCTCTTTTTATCTTGATGAGTCTAGCTAAAGATATGTCACTTTTTTTATTTTTGCAAAGAACCACATCGTGGTTTCATTTATCTTTTTTTTTCTTTTTTTTAAAGTCCCTTTCATTTATTACTGCTCTCTTTTTTATTTCCTTAGTTCTACTAACTTTGGGCTTTCTTTGTTCTTCTTCTTCTAGTTCCTTTAGGTGTAAAGGTAGATTATTTATTTGTGACTTTTCTTGTTTCTTTAGGTAGGCTTGTATCAAATTAAATTTTCCTCTTAGAATTGCTTTCACCATATCTCAAAGATTTGGGTCTGTTGTGTTCTCCTTTTCATTTGTCTCCATGTATTTTTATATTTCTTCTTTCATTTCTTCATTAGCCCATTGGTTGTTTAGCAGTATGTTGTTTAGCCTCCATGTGTTTGGGGGTTTTTTCAAGTTTTTCTTTTAAATTTGTTCATACTGTTGTTGTTGGAAAAGATGCTTGATATGATTTCAGTCTTCTCAAATTTATTAAGATTGGTTTTGTGGCCTAATGTGATCTGTTCTGAAAAATGTTCCATGTGCACTTCAAAATAATATGTATTCTGTTGTTTTGGGATGGAATGTTCTGTATAAATCTGTTAAGTCCATCTGGTCTAATGTGTCATTCAAAGCCACTGTTTCCTTGTTGGTTTTCTGTCTGAATGATCTATAATTTAAGTGTAATAATGTAAGTGGAGGTGTTAAAGTCCCCTGCTATTGTTATATTACTGTTGATTTTTTCCTTTTCGTCTGCTAGAATTTGCTTTATGTATTTAGGTGCTCCAAGTTGGGTGGATAGGTATTTGTAAATGTTATATCCTCTTGTTGGATTGATACTTTATCATTATGTAAGCCCTTCTTTGTCTCTTGTTATAGTCTTTGTTTTAAAGTCTATTTCATTTGAGATAAGTATTGCTACCCTGTTTTGTTTTTTGTTTTTGTTGGTTTTTTTTTTTTTTTTGGCTTTTATTGGCATGGAATGTATTTCTATATCTTCACTTTTAGTCTGTTTTGTATGTGTCTTTAGGTCTGAAGCCTACTGTAGGCAGCATATGGAATCTTTTTTTGTATCCATTCTATTACTTTATGCCTTTTGTTGAAGCATTTAGACCATTTACAACTAAAGTAATTATTGATGGGTATTTTTTTATTTCCATTTTGTTAATTTTTTTCTGGTTACTTTTGTAGTTCTTCTCTGTTTCTTTCTTTTCTTGCTCTCTTTGCTTGTGTTTTATGACTTTCTTTAGTGTTATGCTTAGATTTATTTCTCTATATTTTTTGTATATCTATTATATGTTTTTGGTTTGTGGTTACCATGAGGTTCATATATAACCTCCTAAGAATATAACACTCTATATTAAGTTGGTTACTCAAGTTTGAACACATTCTGAAAGAACTTCATTTTTACCACCCTCCCCCCATGTTTTATGTATATGTTGTCGTATTTTACATTTTTATTTTGTGACCCCCGTTAGCTAATTTTTTGGATTTAATTGATTTTACCTTTTTCTTTTAACTTTCATATTAGCTTAAATGTGATTGGTCTACTACTTTTACAGTATGTTTGCTTTTATTCATGAAATTTTTTTCTTTCATAATTTTCTTGCTTTTAATTATGGCCTTTTCTTTTCCACTAAAGAAATCCCTTTAACATTTCTTTAAGGCTGATTTAGTGGTCATGAACTCCTCTAATTTTTGTTTGTCTAGGAAACTTTTGTCTCTTTTTCAATTCTGATTGATAGTCTTGATACTCACCTACTCTTGCTGAGCAGAGTAGTCTTGGTTGTAGGTTTTCTTCCTTTTAGCATTCCTTTTAGCACTTTGAATCTATTAATCCTACTCCTTTCTGGCCTACAAAGTTTCTCTTGAAAAATAAGGTGACAATCTTATGTGGTTTCCCTTGTATGTTACTAATTGCTTCTCACTGCTTTTAAAATTCCCTCTTTATATTTCATCTTTGACATTTTAATTATTATGTGTCATGATGTAAACCTCCTTGAGTTCATCTTGTTTGAAACTCTTTGTGGTTCCTGCAACTGGATGTCTGTTTCCTTTTCCAGGTTAGAAAATTTTTCAGCTATTATTTCTTCAAATAAGTTTTCTGCCCTTTTCTCTCTTGTCTTTCTGGGGCCCCTGTAATGCAAATGTTTATTCACTTGACATTATCTAAGAGAATCCTTAATGTATCTTCATTTTTTTAATTCTTTTATATTGTTGCTGTTCAACTTGAGTGTTTTCCATTACCCTCTCTTCCAGATCACTGATCCATTCTTCTTCATCCTCTAATCTCCGATTGATTCACTCTGGTATATTTTCAGTTATTGTATTCTTCAACTCTAATTGGTTCTTTTCTGTATTTTCTTTTTGTTGAAGTTATCACTGAGTTCATCCACTCTTCTTTCCAGCCCAGTGAACAATTTTATGACCATTACTTTGAACTCTTTGTCAAGTAGATTCATTACCTCCATTGCATTTAATTTTGTTCTGAGGTTTTGTCTTGTTCTTTTGTTTGGAGTATATTCCTCTATCTCCTCAGGACACCTGGGTGCCTCAGTTGGTTAAGCATCTGATTCTTGATTTTGGCTCAAGTCATGATCTTGTGATTCATGAGATCAAGCCCCGTGTCGGGCTTTCTGCTGACAGTGCAGAGACTGCTTGAGATTCTCTCTTTCTCTCTCTCTCTGCCCCTTATCTAAACAAACAAACAAACAATTAAAAAAAATTCCTCTATCTCCTCTATCTCTGTTTTTGTTTCCATGACTTAGAACAGCCATTTCTCCTAACTTTGAAAGAATGATCTTGTGTATGGTCATCCCCTGTATAGACTGACTTTGTTTGACTGACTGGAGCTGTGGCTGACATGGGCTGTGTGTCCTAGGATACTTCATGCTGGGACTGCCTGCTGGGATGGCTGTAGATGAAATGGGCATGGGCCAGGGTGGTCCCAGGGCTTTCCATGCAGAGGGCAGCCTGGTAGGATGGCTGGAACTGAGGCAGGTGCCAGTGAGGGTGTCCTGAGGCTCTCCACACATAGAGCACCATGGCAGGACAGCTGAAGCTAAAGCAGGTGAAGGGCTGGACAGTCTTGAGGCTCTCCATACAGGGGGCAAACTGGTGGAGCATCTGGAGTAAAGGCAAGGCATGGATCAGGGTGTCCTGGGGTGCTTTGTGCAGGGGAGCATGTGGGACAGATGGAACTTAACAGGCATGAGCTCAGAGATGCCAGAGCACTGTTCACTACTGGGTGCCCCAGCAAGTCAACAGGAACTGAATTGGTACAGGCTTGGAGTGTTCTAGGATACTTTGTGACTGTGTTACCTTGGTGAGACAGCTGTAGCTGTAGTGAATACCAACCAGGTGTGTCCCAGTGTGTGTCACACTGATGCCACCTTGGTGGGCAGGCTAGGAAGGTGGTGTGGCTTAGGGACTCACAGTGCGGGCACCCAGACCCTGCTCCTATCCATGCTGTCAAGGTGGATGGGAAATGTAAACCATGGTGCTCACCAGCCCCTCTGACCTAGAGAGAATTCCAGCAGCTCTCCAATCATTTGGTAGAGTTCTAGGACTGCCCTCTTAAGACACAGCTTTTTTCCTATGTCCCAGGGCACATGAATGTGTTCATGGTCCTTTAGTACTATCCCTCCCCACTGCAGTTCCCAGGGTCAGGTGTGCAGGTTCCTTTCATTACTATATTTTCATCTTTCTTGCCATTCACTATTTGATCTCGCTTTTTTTGTTGTGCAGAAGCTGTTCAGTCAGGCCTCAGTTCTCCAGGAGAAATTACTCTATAAATAGGAGTAGATTTGGTATGTCTATGGAAGAGGTGAGTTTAGGGGCTTCCTATGTGGCTATCTTGGACCAAAATCACCTTCAACTTTTTTAAATTGAAGAATAACTGACATGAGATATTGCATTAGTTGTAGGTGTACAACATAGTGATTCCATTCAGTATTTATATACATTATGAAATGGTCACCACAGTATGTCTATTTACTGTCATCCTACAAAATAATTACAAGATGATCGACTCTATTTCCTATGCTATACTTTACATGCTGATGTCTTATTTATTTTATAACTGGAAGATTGCACCTCTTAATCCCCTTTGCCTATTTTTCCCCCTACCACCCCAGGAGCTCAGTCTTAGACATTATTACACTACAGATGACTATTAGACACCCAAGTGTAGATACTGAGTGAGTATTAGATAGACAAGTCTGAACTTGAGAATAGAGGTCCAGGCTAGAGAGAGAAATTTGGGAGTTGACCATATATATGGCATTTAAAGACTAGATGAGGTCAGCAAAGGAATGAGTGTAGATACAGAAGAAGTCTAAGGACCTAAGTCTTGTGACAACACAATATTAAGACTGCAAGAAAATGAGGAAAGACCAAAGAAGGAAATTGAAAAGGAAAAGTGGTGAGTTAGGAAGAAAATCAAATTGTGGGGTTCTGGAAGATGAATCGAAAAAGTATTTCAAAGAAGAGGAAGGGGTTACTTGTGTCCAATGCTTGATATAGGTCAAGTCATATGAGAACAGTGATTAAACATTTGGATTTAGCAACATGTAGGCCACTGGTGACCCTTCCAAGTGGATTTTAAGTGTAATGGTGAGAGAGGCAAATGCCTGATTCTAGTGGGAAGAGAAAAACGGAAAGAGGGGAAGCACAGATACAAGTACTAAAAGAGACAACTCTTTCAGAGTTTTAACTTAAGACGAGGTAGGGAAGAAAAATAGGGAAGAAGAGGTAGAATAGAGGAATAAAACAGTAGTTGCAGGGGAAAGTAGAGCCAAGAGAGATTTTTTTGTTTTAAGATGGAAGAAATAATATCATTTCATATGCTGATGAAAATGATTCGCCAGAGGAAAAGCTGATGATGCTAAAGAGAAAAAGGAAGGCTGTGGCATTCAAGGTCATTGAATAAATGAACAGAAATGGAACCTGTATTGGTTTTCTCCAACTATTATAGCAAATTACCATAGGTTTTCAGCTTAAAAAAGCAAATTGATCATCTGCAAGGCTCTGTAGGTCAGAGTGTGCAGGGATTGGGAAGATTTGGCTGATTCCTCTGCTCACAGTATCACAAGGTCAAAATCAAAGTGTTGGCCACCGAGAACTTTAATATGGAGACTGTGGGAGAGAGAGAGTCCACTTCCAAGCTCATTCAAGTTGTTGGCAGAACTAAGTTCCTTGTGGTTGTATGACCAAGGTCCCCATTTCCTTGCTGGCTGACAGCCAGGAGACTCTCTCAGCTCTTTAAAGTCACCAGCATTCCTTGTCATGTTGCCTCCTCTGTGCTAACCAGCAATATCACATGGAGTCCTTCTTAGGCATCGAATTCCACCAACTTTTCTGCCACATCTCTCCTGCTTTCAGCCAGAGAAAGTGCTCTGCTTTTGGGGGCTCAAGTGCAAGATAATCTCCCTCCATTGAGGTCTATAACCATAATTCCATCTGAAAAATCACGTTTTGCCATTTAACCTAACATATTCACAGGTCCTGGTGGTTAGGAAACAGATAGCTTTGTGAGGACTGCTTTGTCTACCATGGGAACATTTCTGATAGGAAGCAGAGCAGAATCTACAGGTGTATTGTACAGGTGGCAAGGGGGACAACATAGGCCGGAAATCCTCTGTGACTACTCCCGTTTGCATCATCACGTAAGTGTAAAGCTAGGGCTATAGGTGCCGAAGGTTTGAGAAGAGAGAAAGTATGAAATGAGTGAGTGCTCTGGATGTGGTATCATTCCCAGGCAAAATGAAACATTTAGCTGATGTCCACATCCAAGAATATAAAGGGGCCCGTCAGCCCAGTGGTTATTAAGCCTGAAAGCGGTAGGAATTGAAAGGAGAAAATAAAGATGAAAAGAGATATTGCAAAGTTGGACTGGATAAATATTTAGGAAAGGGAAAAGAAGAGATCCTATCTAGGGGATGGGTAACATTTCATTAAAATCAGGTACGTGTGCTATAAATAAGGAAGTTGGAAGCATGGGGGCACTAATTTGGTGGGGGCAAGGGGAGTTGATAAATTCAGTGTTTGGCATGTTGTATTTGAGAGAATGTTGGGACACCTGTCAGCCAAGCAGAGATGGAGGTTTGGAGACTGGGAGAGTGACGGGGCCTAGAGGTATAAATTGGGAAATCTTTGAGGAGCTAAAAATTGTAGCCATAAGAGCCCATAAATTTTCTAATCATCCACTTCCTAGGATTACTATAAGGATTATAGATAATATTCTGTGGATAATAGATAATGATAATAGATAATGCCTTGTACATAGCACCTTGCACACAGTAAGCATTCTATAAATACTAGCTCAATTTATTTTCATTATTATTATAAAATGGTAGTGCTAGAATTCAAACCCAGGTGTTACTCCAGAGGCTGTTTCTCACCTACGCTACCTTTAAGTTAAGGATAAACAAGTCATGAAACTCATTTCATATTTATTATACTATTCCTCTCTGTTCATCTTTTTTTAACAAAATCTTTGAAGGGCAATAGAAAAATCAATATGTTACTGATAATATCAGAGGGACTCATTAAAATTTTGTATGCTCCACAATACTCCATTGTATATGAATATATACACATATATACACATTTTTTATATATTGTATGTAATTATATGTGTAATTACATATAATGTATGTTATGTACACACATTATAAACACAGTATATGTTTATAATGACTATAAACAAGTTGAAATAATTGAGTATCATTTCAAATCCTTATGTATTTTGTGGTCTCCTTAGAGGCTTTGTTTGGAAACAATTAGAAATGTCAACTTGACATATTCAAGACTCTCAGATCTCTGTTCTGAAAACCATCTGAATTTTTTTTTCTCTGTGAGGTATATTGGTAGACAATACATTGACTGGAGGGTACATGAAATTCTGCTTTCTGTGTTCATCCTAAGAAGTGTCACAAGTAGCAAAACTTCTTTTATTCTGAATTCCTCTGGCTGGGTACTAACCACTGAGCAACTATTCATAGAAAGCATGAAATTGGGAATTTGTGACGCCCAAGCCAGCTGTGACATCACAATTTAAGACAGCAGCCATGCATGCGAGCAGCTTTTGCTTGTCCCTCAGTGCACCTGCCAGCTGGCGTCCATCATGGCGGGCAGTGCTCTACCTTATGGTCTGTTGCCATTCCACTCACTGGCCCTTCTCTCCCTGGGAGATGCCCACCAGTCTGAGACTTTGTAAACAACCCCATCAGCTTCTGTGCTCATGTGTCCTTTTCTTCCAGCCCTGTTAGGGGCAGATACTTGCCTGCTTTCCTGACAGACATTTTTTGGTTTAACACAGAGGAATTGTTCCAGACTTGCTAATGTATGGGAAACACGTGGGGTCCAATACCTTTACCAGATTGTAGCTTGCTTCATCTTGGTAAATTTGGAAGCGAGCAGTGTTGCCACGTGCCTGTGTATGTGGAGAGATCTATTTTTTCCAATGCTCACCTCCCTGCAATTAATGAATTTCTATTTTTTCCTTAGTTCTTATAACAATATTAAAAATCTCTTAGTAGTCATCCATAAGTATTTCAGAACCTGGGTGTGAACAGTTTTATCGTAGACTGTTGCCAGGTGTTGGGCAGAGACCTCCTCTTGCAGGAGGAAAACAAGGCCTCTCTAGCAATTCCCCCCATAAGTGAGTTCTAGAAAACACTATCACTCCTTTGTACACCTTTTTGGAGACTCCCTTCATTCCACCAAGTCAAGAATTTAACGTCAAGAAGTTAACGAGAGGGTCCATTTTATTGTTTTTATCTATGAATGAGGGTGAGGATAAGGATGTGATGATAAAGACAATGAAGACAGCCAGTTGCCTAAATGAGCAGCCCAATCACTTCTAAAACTTATTTGACAATCTTAAAAAAATAAAATAAAATAAAATCTCACTGTTAGTTTTTTTCTTTCCTAAAACATGACCTTTTCATTTCCCTTGGTTGTGTGTGATCCTAACCTCTGCTCCTCCAATATTGTCACATTTCTTTAGCTCCAATCCACACAAATGTAATTTCCAGATAGAATTAAAATCATAGGGATTAAAGTGAGAATGTAAGTTAGAATCCATGATACTAATTCATAATGATTGCAACATATATTTATAGTGCTTCACAGTTTAAAAGGTAATAAAATATAACACTTGGTTTATGCCTGACATCCATCTTCTGTGTCGAACAGTATCATCATTTTTCAGTGGACAACACCACAGCTCATGACGTTAAGAAATGTGCTGGTAATATGTAGATAGGATTAGGCAGAAGTGTATGTAATTGGTATTTCACCTTTTCTGACCTACATCTTCATGTGGTTAGCAAGCAAAAGCTAGGACGCCAGTCCTGAGCTCTTCCCCTCATACTCTAGTGCCTGGATTCTTAGTCTATGTGATTTTTTTTTAATGCTATAATGGGCAGATCATTTCTATAAAGCACTTAAAAATAATATGGTTGGCAACTTGTTACCTGCCTCAGCCTTAAGATGAACTTGATTACTCTGTAGTAAGTTAAGAAGCTTTATACAGTTGCCAAGTTAAACAGTAAGGAAAAAGGAGGTAAAACAAAATATCTTGAAAGTTTGTAGGTTACATAAAATGACACAAAATTCTGAGTTTAAGTATGATGGAAACAGCAATTTCATGACTCACTCTCATTGGAATAACAACTAAGTAACAACTGAATAGTGAAATTTAAGCCACTAGATCTGCAAGTGTAAAATGTGTATTGTATAGGAGAGGTCGTTGCTGAATTACTAAAATTTGGTTTTATTAACTCCTGTTATATGGGTTTTCCAGTATTTGTTATTTACACCTTTAGTAGTAAAATGTAAGAAAAAAGTTTTTTCCCTTAAATTCCTAAGATATTTCATTCTCTATCATTGTGTTACTGTAGTCCTTATTTATTATTCATGTATCAACTTGGAAAATAGGTACACACACACACACACACACACACACACACTGAGAAAAGTGTATAAAATTTTGCAAATAAAGGGCATAAGTATGTTACTACACACAAAGTATACTACCAATATAGCCTGTTCTTTAGTGATAATGGTTCCATTTCTGCTCAGCTTACACTATCCCCCCTTCTGGAAGACAAGAACAGTATCTTTTTATAGTCACTGCAAGGTAATGGCCCTAAGTAAAATGCTAAATCATAGTAATAGACTATATTATTTTACATGAATAAAAGTAACATTTATAACATGTTATAATAAACAATTTATTATTAGTTCCAACAAGGCATAAAGGTGATAAAATTCTCTGGAACTCTAAGATTATTTTTAAAAAGGCACTTTACTCGTGTCAAATATTGCAAACCGAATTAGAAACTAGCAGCTCTATCCTTACTCCCATTTTGCACAGGAGATGGCTGACCAGTAGAACACAATCAAGAAGTTTTAATTAGTTTAAAAATAAGCCACATTTTCCAAACCAAATTTCTCTCTTGCAGCTTGCTGCATTATCCACCTCTACCATGATCAAACCTTGTTCCAATTGAATAGACAGTAATGCGAAAACTGAACACTTATGACTCGCTTTCTCACTTTTTACCCCTCCTTCATGGCCCTAAAGACAGGGGGAGAAAGAACCTTAAACCTTGAGAAAAGATTTCTATGTCTCACAATATTTCAGCAAGATATCTGGACATTCCACTGTGAACCCTGTAAGAGTGCTATGTGAAATATTCATATTGCCTTACAGATGAATGGGTGAGCTTGGGGAAGAAAATAAGGAAGTATCTATAAGATCAGAAATGAAGTGAAAACAGTCCTACGCAGTTAAGCATCTACCAGTTTTGGGTGGCCTTGAACTTTGGTTTCATGTCTGTATAGGGTCTGAGATCACTGCCAAAACCCAGAACCCAGAAAGGCTATAAGCATCAGTGATAGGGTAAAATGGGGGCGGGGAGGGAAGGTTAGAAAACCACTTCGCAGAGGCAGACAAAAATTGATTCATAAGACAAATTGCAAAGAACCGCTATAATACAAGCCACATTTTCTGACCACAATTCAAGATGGACAGAAATGAGTAACAAAAACAACAAAAAGGATTATTCCTAGAAGTAAGACTCTTTTCGCCGATATTCTCTATAAAGTGTCTTGCCGCCAAAGACCTTCTTGGAAGATCACACTGCGTAGTTAATTTCTGCTCAATAGAGAAGACTCCCACCTTTAAACCCTATAAAAATGAAGTTACTATTTTCTGTAGACATGTTTCAATAGTTATTCAGTCCTCCCACCCGGTGAGGTCAGTTATATCCATGCATTCATTTACTGCACCAATATTTAATGATACAACTATGCGTTCGGTTCCTCTAGCCATTAGGGACACGGCAATGGAAAAGGTACACAATTTTAGCTGTCACAGAGCTTGCTTTGTAGCAAAGACACATCATACATAATATGTGATAAATATATATTCAATCAAATATGGTAAATTTGTTCATAGAATTGACCTCTTTTCAAGAAAAATTACAATATAGAAAAATGGCCCATGCATTTTATTTTAAAGCTCACCAAAAATCTGTATTTACAAGGAACTAGCATTGGCTTTGTAGAGAAATAGCAGCCTTTTGATTTCATAATATGTAACCACATAGAATAAAGTTGGAAACCTTTACTTGCTTAGCATAAATGGAGAAAAGGTTTCCTTTAAAGAACATACATTACAACATGCTTTTGAAATATGATCAGTTAAGTTTATAACTAAAAGCGAGGTGCCCACAGAAACAAATGATCCATTCTACTCAAACATGTCTTGCGCCCCTGTGACAGTTGTTGTATGATGGTATAATCCCCCTAGAGAAAACTCTGAGGGTTTCCCACCACCCGCCCCTAAGAGAAAAGTCAATTTGCGCATACTAGTTATTCAACTCTGACCTATTTGTGCAGCATAATTCCCAAGATATCCAACTTACAAATAGGTCCGCTTATTGGACCTGCTGGTTGCAGCCAGTCTTTTAAACTTAAAGAGGGAACTCCTCTGGGGGTTTATGTAGGAGGGAGGGAGCAGAGTCTAATCCTTCACAGCATGCTGACTGCCTGCCAAAGCGCTCCAGAGGAATTCCGGAGCGCAGCCCCTGGAACGCAGTCCCATCTGGGGAGGTTGTCTGATGACAGAGCTCGCATCCAAGAGGCTGCCACTCGCGCTGCATGTGCTGTTCCCGGTTATTTCAGGGAGACACCAAGGTGCAGCGTGAGCAGCGAGTCCCAATTCTCTATCTTGACTGCAGCACACTCTGGTTCAGACAGTAGGAGGGAGGGAGCTGGAAAATAGTTTGTCTTTTCCACAGCAATAGAAGCAAATGATTTATCTTAATTATTTTTAGATTGCAATATGTTGTTTCGTATGTCAAATGTACATTAAAGAGCAATTAGCTTAAATGTCAGCCTTAAATGATTCATACTTAGCATTCCAGAAACAGAAGACAAAAATAACGAATCCGAGCATCAGTATATACCAGCCTGAACATTTTCAATAGCAGTATACTCTTCTTTCTGCTTTCAATTTGAAATAAGGTTTTCTGCTTAAATTGTATCCAGGAGCGAGTAACTATAAAAGCAAAATAAAACAAAATCCAAAAGACAGTCAGTAGTCAATAAGCTAAGGCCCATAAGCCAAATCTGGCCTGCCACACGCTTTTGTATATGAAACTTTATTGGAGCATAGCCATGCCCATTGATTTACATATGATAAGTGCTTTAATGTTATAATGACAGAATCAATAGTTGCAACAGAGACCATATGGCCTGCAAACCCTAAAATATTTTCCATCTGGCCCTTTACAGAAGAAGTTTTTGACCCTAGGTTTATAAAGTGTGAATAATTCTACGAGGTGTGTCCTTTCCACAGAAGCCCATCTACTTCACAGAAAGAGGATTATGGAGATCTGTGGAGAGCTCCTTGAGTATCCAGGAGAGTACCGATCAGTGACCAAACCACCCAAGATAAGGGGAATAACCATTAGAAGAGTAAAAGGAAACTGCCAGGGTCTCACACAGAGAAAGAAGTAGTTCCTGCTCTACTAGTCATACTGGAAAACATCATAATTCCAAAGCACTGGGGAGAATACTCAGAAGGGTATTGCCTTAGTGGGGAAGGCAAGGGGAAGGGACTAAAAAATACACTGACTGAGAATAACAACAGACTAGACATTGCAGAAGAAAATATTAGTGACCTTGAAGAAAAAAAAGCATTGAAAATACCCTTCCCCCCGCAAAAAAAGCAATTAAGTGAAAATGCATCAGTGAACTGTGAGACAACATCAAAAAGCCTAACACATATTTCTTTGGCATCCTTGAAGGAAAAGAGAGAAAAGGGGGAAACAAAGAAATATTTGAAGAAATAATGGCAAAATATTTCCGGATTTGATTAAAACTATAAAACCACAGATTGAAGAAGTTCAACAAACAAAAAGTTCAAGAAACACAAAGAACACTATACCAAGGTCATCTGTTCTCACTATTTCTATTCAACATTGAACTAGAGGATTTAGCCAGTGCAGTAACACACAGAAAAAGAAATAAAATGCATCCAGACTGGAAAGAAAGAAATAAAACTGCCTTTATTTACAAATGACAAAATGGTCTATGTAGAAAATTCATTGGGATCTACAAAAACGCTACTAGAACTAATACATGATTTTAGCAAGTTTGTAGGATATACGATCAATGTAGAAAAGTCAATGTTATATCTATAGACTAGTGATGAACAATTGGAAACTGAAATTAAACAAGGACTACAATTAAGAATAGCATCAAAAATATGAACTACCTAGGGACAAATACCTGTACAATGAAAACCACAAAAGACTGATGAGAAAAATAGATAAAACCTGAACAACAGTAGAAATGTACTGTTCTATGGGTCAAAAGACTCAATACTAAGATTTAACTCAATAAATACAGGTATAGATTCAACATAATATGAGAAAAACAACCAAATGAGCTTACAAAAAAAATCCAATAGGTTTTTTTTGTGTCTGGAAATTCACAAGCGGATGCAAAAACTTATAAAGAAATTCAAAAGACCTAGAATAAAAATTATTTTTTTATTAAAAATAATAATTTTTTTAAAAAACTTTGTAAAAAGAAGAACAAAACTGGAAGATTTATACTACCTAATTTCAAGACTTATTAAAAGCCATAGTTACCAAGGCACTGTGTCATTGACATCAAGGTAGACAGATAGATCAGTAGAACAGAGTAGAGTCCAGAAATAGACTCTTATATAAACAACTAATTTTTGCAAAAGATGCAAAGATCACACAGTAGAGAAAGAAATCTTTTCAACAAATGGTACCAGAATAATTGGGATATAAATACGCAACAAAATAAATGTTGATACATATGTTGTATCATATACAAAAACTAAAACACATCATAGACCTAAATGTAAAACCTAAAACTGTAAAACTTCTTTAAGAAACTTAAGAGAAAATATTTGTGACCTAGGCTAGGCAAAAATTGCTTAGACGCAACACCAAAAAGAAAAAAAGACAAAAACAAAAAACCAAATTGGCAAATTTAACTACATCAGTATTAAAAACTTCTGTTCTTTAATAGGACCGCTGAGAGAATGAAAAAATGAGCCACAAACTAGCAAAAAAATATTTGCAAAATATATACCTGATAAAGAACTTCTATCCGGACTCCAAGATGAATTCACAAAACTCAGCAGGAAAACAAAACAACCAAACAAAAATTGGGTAAAATGTTTTAACAGACACTTGACCAAATTTGTACAAATGACAAAGAAGCCCATAAGTAAAAACTCAATATGGTAGATCATTAGGGCAGTGTGCATTAAAACCACAAAGAGAGACTACTTCCCACCAATTAGAATGAGTAAAATTGAAAAGACTGACCATACCAAGTGACGGTGAGGAAAGAAGCGACTGGGAATTTATACATGAGTGGTGGAAATAAAAAAAATGGCACAGCAACTTCAGAAAACAGTCTTGCAGTCTTCTAAAAAGTTAAACATATACATGGCCATATGTTCCAACCATTGTATTCCTAAGCATTTACCCAAAAGAACTGAAATCAGATGTTCACACAAAAACTTGCGTATGGATGTTTAAAAAAAATTTTAGCAGACTTAATATATTAGAGTCGTTTTAGGCTTAGGTTTAGGTATTGAGTGAAAGGTTCAGAGATTTCCCATTTACGCCCTTCCCCTACATATACGTAACGTCCCCCATTAACAACATCCGCTACCAGAGTGATATATTTGTTACAATTAATGAACCTACACTGACATCATCATCATCATCACCTAGAGTCCATAATTTACATCAGCTTTCACTCTTGGTGTTGTACATTCTCTGGGTTTGGACAAATTGTTCTGACATGCATCCACCATTATAGAATCATATAGATTAGTTTTGCTGCCCTAAAAATCCTCTGTGCTTCACCTGTTCGTCCCTCTTTCCCACATCTTTTATATTTAATATCCCCCAAATGGAAACAAACCAAATATTCCTCAACAGGTCAGTAAATAAACAAACTGGCATATCCATGCAGTGAAATACAAGCAGCAATAAAAATAAATGAGCTACTGATACACTCAACAGTAAGCATGAATCTCAGCATCATTATACTAATATGTGAGAGGAACTAGACAATACATATTGCATAATTCCATTTACAGAAAACTCTGGAAAATGCACATTAATCTACAATGACAAGCCAGAAATCAGTGGGTACCTGGGGAAGGAAGGACTGGGGGGTGGGGGTGCAGGGGCAGGAAAGAGTGACTACAAGGAGGCAAGAAGACATTATTTGTTGACTGTGGTGGTGCTTTCATGGATGGATGCAGACAGCATAATGTTTCAAACTGCACACTTTAAATATGTGCAATTTGATGTCAATGGGTGCGCTTATAATAGCAATTGTACCTCAAAGCTGCTCTAAAAAAAGAATATATGAAGATCTACATCCTAAAAATAAACTTGTGTTAGAGCCAAGTCAATCCTAATTAATATTTATTGAGTTCTTATTTTTTTCAAGGCAGTTTTACAATACATTATCACATTTAATTGTCATAACACATCATAGGAAAAAGATACTGCTGTCCTCATCTGATAGATAAGAAAACAAAGCTCAGAATGGTTGGGTAACTTCCTCATTGTCATAGAAATGTGTAGTAGCAATTTGGTTTTGAAGTCAAAAGCCAAAGATATTCTCTCGGTACCTTTCACTCTACCAACAATTCTTCCTCAACAAATAATTATTAAATAATACTAACTTACTACACGTCTTGAAATGCACTAGCCTCTCAACTGATAGAAGGCAAGTTCAAATTTCAACATTTATAACTCAAGCATACTTTTTAGAAATTTATCATGGTACAAAAAGTCTTCCATGTAGCAGCATGTTAGAAATAAATTTGCTAATAATTACAGCTATTTAGAAATGGGATGCTTTTAATGGGGTTCCTGGGTGGCTCAGTTGGTTGAGTGCCCAGCTTCAGCACAGGTCATGATCTCACAGTTCATGAGTTTGAGCCCTGCATTGGACTCTGTGCTGACAGCTCAGAGTCTGGAGCCTGATTCAGATTCTGTGTCTCCCTCTCTCTGCCCCTCCCCTGCTTGCGCTCTGACTGTCTCTCTCAAAAATAAATAAACATTAAAATTTTTTTTTTTAAGAAATGGGATGGTTTTCCTATGGGTCAGCAAGTTAGTTTTCTTTCTCAGTAAGATACTAAGGAGGACACAAGTGGATATCCGTACCCAAAATAATGAAGTTGGACCCTTACCTCATATCATATGTAAAAATTAACTCAAAATCGATAAAATCTCAATGTAAAAGCTAAAACTATAAACCTCTTAAAGAAATCATAGGGGTTAAATATTCATAACCTCAGATTTGGCAATGGATTATTAGGTACAATGACTTAAGCCTACCTCATAGAAATATTTATTACAATCTAAAGGTCCTACATGAGGCAAGATGTTAGAAAGAAATTTGCTCATATTTACAGGTAGTGTTTGGAAAAGGAATGATGTGTCATGAGGTAAAAAAGTTTTCTTTCCCTACAAAATGGTTTTCCTAAAAGAAATTAGTAGAACAATCCAGAACTTTGTACTATAGTCCATGACCTTTGAGTTCCTGAAGGTTTCAAACTAGAGCATTAATACCATCCTTTTCTACTTTCCTTTTCTCCATTCCAATCTGTCACATTAGTTGTAGGAAAACAAACTATTGAAATTTTGAGCCAAGAAAGTAGTTGCTTCCAAATTATAAGAAGTTTGCAAACTATTCCATGTGTTTGCACATTTTATTTAAAGAAATGAAATTTTCTAAAAACTCCACATGGCCATATTGTCTAGCCTTATGGATCTCCAAACATTTCATTAGTTGCAAATTTTGTAATGGAACAAAAATTGTTTTGTTTCTCTTTCACAAAGAAAAAGAAAGGAAATTAAAACAAAAGGTTGAACTCCTTTGCAGTTCTTTACTTACACAGATACAAAATCTCTCAAAAGGACTCTTTGTCAGCCATTTCTAGGGTTGCAATCTCTGCCCAGACACAGCAATGTTTTGCTTACATTAGCACGATGTCCTGTAATACAAGGCCTCTGACTGCTTTGGATAGAGATCTAAACCCTAGAAAAGATTACATGGGAATGTTTCATCAACTCACAGTTTAAATCAAAGATGACTAACAGAATCCTCACGTCTTTCACTTTTAGCTTATTCCAAAATTGTGTCCTTTAATCCTAAAGAATCTCACTGAACATGGCTATTTTCTGGCAACAACATCTTGGTCCACTGTTATATCTTCAACAGCACAAAAATGCTGTGTTGTTTTCAATAAATATGAGATACATTTATATGAAACAAATATGTGCACATATGAGTGTATATGTTTTATGATACACAGAGAGACACAGAGCTATAATAGGAAAGGTGTGGGTTTGGGAATGGAGATCGATTCTGAGGTAGGCATACGGATGCTAAATTTACAGATTCTACAGATCCAGATCAGGACTTCTATATGTTTCTTAACTCAGATGGCAATTTAGAGATCTCAGAGTCAAACTCCCATTAAATATAGGATTTCCTTCTTCAGTCTCCCTAATCTTGGCTTGAACACTTCCCATGCCCGAGCGTGTGTTATTCCAAAACCCTTTCTGAGACAGCTGAAATTTATAGATTGTTAATTACTATAGTTAGGTTGAAATCTGCTTCATGTTTTCTGCCCGTTGGCCTTATATCAATCGCCTAAAACAAAAATGTCTAGTCTTTTGTGGGTGGGGAAAGAAAGAGACAGTCTAGTGGAAAGAAAAGTTTTGTTTTGTTTTATAAAGCATGTTGTGCAGTGAAATAACCACTGGGTAAACTAATGATGAATAGGTTATGAACTAATATGAGGAGGTGCTTTCTGAGAATGATGACAAGAAGGACATGCTTCATTAAGCTGGACGTGCCACTTTCCAGGCTCAGGATCTCATCTATAAAATAAAATGATTTAACTAGTCAAGGGTTATAAGCACAAATGTTTTCAAGAGGCAGAGATGAAACATCAATGAACAAAAGATAATAGGAAGGTTTGGCGATGGTGTTCAACTGAAAACTACTGCCCTCTAATGACATTCATATCCAATTTAAAAGTTGTTCTACTGTGAGTCCAAACAGGCACATCCACACCATCTGACCTTGAGCCTGCCCTTCTCTACCTTCTACTAGCTGACCGACTTTTCAACCTATCGCTCGTTTCTTTCACCTATAACATCTACAATTTTATGGTTAACTGACCCCTCACCATACCGGTCTTCTCTGACCATCCGCTATTCACAGTTCACCTGCACCTGTGTTGGCTTTCTGAGATGTGTGCGTTGTCCGTCTGTGCATTACCCATTCTTTTCGCTTTTGCGCACTCCAGCACTTTGGCTCACTCCTTAGGGCATATGGTTTCCATCCTCCGGAAGTTTCGTTGTCACTATGATGTATAAAACAGGAATATCTGTGTTTTGACAGTCTCAGGAAGATTCCATTTACCCAAAGGTTTAAAGTCAGAATGATGACGTTCTAGGCATTACCCACAACAGTGGGCAGGATGAATTTTGAGAATCAGGGTTATAGTTTTCGTGTCCTATAAACCCCCTTCATGTGTTAGCTTTCCAGTTATGTTTCCCCACACACACTGGTATCAAATTAAAAAAAAAAACATATAAAATTATCGCAATAATCCCAAATCTGTGATTGATATGTAAATATCTGCCAAACTGTCTGTGACCATGTTTTTTATTTATTTGTGAAAAATAGTTGTGGTGTGCAGTAAATAGTGCTGGTCTTGAGGGAATTAAAAGATACAAGGTCCTTCTCTGCCCCTTGGCAGATTGATCTTCCACAAGAGATTGAATTTTTTGGACCCTAGTCCCTAATCCATAAAATAGAAAGACTGATGCATATCTGCTTGGAACTGGAAGTGAGAAGGCAAATTCCAGTTGGAATTGGAAGTCATGGGATTGCTGCGAGAATGCAAATTGAGATATTGCACTTACCCTGCAAAAGACAAAGAATTATATACAACAACCTGTAACTAAAATTAATTTACTCGACCTCTGTTTCTGAGATGTAGTAGGTTGTGAGGGACCAATGCTTCTGTGGTGCCAAAGTAGAAAAAGAAAGATATCCTCAAAGATAAGAGATGTGTAAAGACATCAGAGAGCTGTGGAAACGACAAAGAGTAAACCAACTAAAATTCCAGAAATATTATGAGGGATATCTGGTGACCAGGGCATTTGCTGCTTCTAGGCTCAGGCTGAGGCTAGCCGAGGGTCCGATCAGAGATGTTTAGCATGGAGAAGAGAAACCAGAAGGGCATTTAGCAGTTGTATGGTGCCAGAGGACAACATGGAAACTTGGGGGAGCTGCAAATACACTGCTGTTTTACATCCTAGGGCCTTTGCTGAGTTCTGAGGTTTGGCAGGAGGGTGTAGAGCCAGGGCCCAGACTCCTAAAAGACGGAATGAGATTCCCCACGGTTTCGTAGGGCTTAGGAAACACGCAGGCCAGGGGAGAGAGCTGCCTCACGTACATGACCAGCCCTGTCCTTAAGATTGCTGCGGTCTCTCCAAGTGGCCCGGGAAAGGTGGCTTGAGAGCCGGACTGGGAATTTCTAAAACACAGAGCTGGATCTCTTACAGTCTTTAAGGAAAGACGGAAGAGAAGGGTAATTAACGGCCTTTCAATCAAAACTACCGTACAACTACATTCAAGGAATGGCAGCAAGCAGGATGTCATTAATTTTTATTGACATTGCAACCCATTCAGCCCCAGTCCAGTGCAATCTCTGGATTCAAGTGATGCTCCCCTTAGTCTGTCTCTGTCTGCCTGCCCTTCGGTGGAAGACAAAGCCATCTGGGACTTCTAGGAGTCTTTTCATTATAGTTTAGAGCATAAAATAAGAAATTACTAAGTATATAGGAGCCAAGATAATATGACCAATAATCAAGAGGAAAAAATAAATCACTAGATGCAGAACCACAGATTTCAGTACTGGAGTGGACAAATACTTTTAAATAACTATAACAAAGTGTGCTTTTTAAAGACAAAAATGTATACAATAGAAATGCATAGACATATTTACCAAAAACCACGTACTTTAATGTCTAATAGCAGCACTATTCATAATCATTAAAACTGGGAACTACCCGCAAAATGGTTGAATGGAAAAATAAATTGTGGTATATTCATATAATAAAATACATGCAGCAATAAAAATAAATAATCTAAAACTACTTCTAGTCATATAGATAAATCTAACAAATACAGCGCCCAGACCCAAAAGAATACATTCTCTATGATTCAATTTATACCAAGTTAGGAAAAGTCACAAATAATCTATAATGGAGAAATAAGGAATAGTCGTACCTTAGAAGTGGGAGAAGCATCTGGAAAGAAACGTAAGCAGAGCTTCCAGATGCTGGTAATGTTATGTCTCTTGATGGGGATGCTGGATACCACAGTGAAAATTTGTCAAGCTGTTTACACTAAGATTATGTGCACTTTTCTCTGTGGGCTACAATAAAGAGTTTTCAGAAACTAAAAAATACATAATTAAATTGACTTACATTCTACAGAAATTCCCAAACTGACTATGTAGGCACAACCTCATTACCCAGAGAATCGACTTACAACCTAACTATTACATGGGGGGAAAAAGAATTCATCGGGAACAACTTTTTCCAAAGGCAACATTGTGAGGTTTTTTTCTACCAAAGCCAATCATTTCTCCAAACCACATGTCACACCTCCCTCTGAGTTCTTATTATTTGATAAAAATCTCTAGTAATTCCCTTCCCAAAGATGTTTTCTCGTGCGGGGTATTCCTATTATTTAGTAGTAAAACACTCCTTTAAAACTCTTCGAGTTCTACAGGAAATCCCAGCCCATGGCCAGATGTGTTGGAGAATGTCTAGAAGGCAAATGGCAACACAGAGATGAGTTTTTCTCCAAAGCATTTCAACTTAGTCATCTTGCCTGGCACTGTAATCCTCAACTAAAAGCCTCTAACTGAAAGTCATCCATTCGTCACATCATGAAAGGATGCTGTTATCCCCTTGTAGTTGGCTTGGTCTGGATCTGCGAGAACTTGTTGACGCCCTGTCAGAATTCTGTACATCCCTTCCTTTCAGGGATGTACAACCCTCAACAGGGACAAAACTTACTTACTCGCTTGTGTATAACACTATCGTTAAAGCTGGAAATGCTGGCAAACTAAAAAGATATTCACAGAAAAACGTATTCGCGCAATAGCTGTCCTATAGCTATGACCATATACGTGTTTTTCCAGAAAACACTACGCATCTCAAAACACTGCAGTGTAGCTTCAATGGAAAATGTGCTTCCACAAAAAGCAGTCACACGAGGATATTCTCAGACTTAATGAGCATAGGAGCCATTTTTCTTTACACTGCTCTAAAAACCTCATTTCTTAAGTTTGTCACATCCTAGGCTAGAACAAAATGTAACAAGGTAAAGGATGACTAGGTTGCATTATGTACTGCGGGATCTGTATTCTATTAGCAGGGTCACTGCCAGGCGTTTCGTAATTAAAACTCTATTGACCCATCTCTTTTTCCTCCGAAGCTGAAGAAGATTATTTAGTAGGTCATAAATTTAAAGGTCATCAGATCTAAGACTGTACAAATGAGCACAGTGCTGCCAGAAATGCCCTCAAAACAAGCGTCGCTATGATGAGATCAGAAGCACAAGCAAGAACAAATACTGAGGACATGTTCCATATTTCTAGTTTCACCATTAGATGAAAACACGTTTTTATATCCAAATTCAAGTTTAGGCTAACGTAGTTTAAAGACCATGTCCATGATTATGTAAATATAATTAACAAACAGTGTCCATCACTGTGTAATCTGTGTTGTCTTTTTTTTTTTTTTTTTTCCATTATAAAATCTGTCTTGGGAACTGAATGCCAAAATCGTAGTTCTTCTCTGTAGCCGCTACAGGGATAAATCCATGGAAAATACATTCTTTAATCTGTCTCCCATTAGCAGGATCATCAGCAGATTTTATAAACAGCAGTTATAAACTTGTTTACCAATTCCTTTTCTTCCTTCTGTATGTAAAAAGATCATTTATCTGTGTCCTCAATCTTAAAGTTTTCAAATGTCAAGCCTCATTTGACAGAAAAGACATATATTGTAAAAAACCCTTCCTTATGTCTCAAAAATTTAATTTTCCCTTGAGCCAGAACATTAGGCCTGTGGACCTTGGAGCTGTCTTCAATACCTGACACTTCAGAGAATTAAGGAAAGTGCAAATGGCAAGAGTTAGATAATGTGTTGAATGTTTGCGAGTTATCTTTTTAACATTAACACAACAAGTTGGAAGACCTCCAGAAAATGTCCTTTGGAGATAAGTCTAAGCACAAAAAAAAAAAAAAGGATTTTTGCTCCCCCGCAAAGAAAATAAACACTTCACCCTAAGAAATAAAATTCCTTCTAGATCTCTAGGTTTTTAGTGCATCTGAATCGGTCATAACTTCAAGTGCACTTTTCTTCTGTGTCCACGATGGAGTCTGCATTAGGCTCCTCTATATATTTTAAAAGATAAAATAAAAGATAAAGTAAAATATAATCTTGATCTAGCCTCTGCCAGATTCATCCAAAAATTAATCTTGGAAAATTCAAGACAAAGCATAGATACATTTTTTTTTTTTTTTAATTTCAGACTAAAATAAACGGTCATTTCTCTCTGGAATACATTCATGTGGGCTTATAAAGCATATTAGACATGTAGTATTTTAAAACCCTGAAGATTACAGGCCTTCCTTACAAGGAATGATTATTTTATACAATTGAATAATCAGTGCTGTAACAAAAGTTAATTGGAAACAAATTAAAGATAGAGTGAACATTTTTAATTTCAGACAATGGAACAATTCATCCAGTTTCTTTAAAGTGAGTTGCCAACTTTAAATGAATTGTGAGGTTTTTGTTGTTGTTGTTGTTGTTTGAAGTAACAGGAATACAAAGTTCATGTTTAATGTTACAGTTAATGATTGATTTCTGACCCTGACAACTAAAATCCTTTCCTCTGTCTCTCTCTCTCTCTCTCTCTTTTTTCTCTGGTGCTCAAGTTTTCTTTGGTCTTCAGCTTTGAAGTGGTTGCTTTATAAAACCAAGTAAAAATGCACAATGCCTCCATTAAGTATTGAACCTCCTTCTGACAGATTTCTTTTGTTCTACATAGGACAATCCATTCTTTTCCCTCATTAATTCTAATAAACTCAGACAGGTGGCTGGCCTTCTCAAAGGACTTGCTTTAAAAATATAACAAAACCTGTGTCTACACATATCAAATGAAGGGGAAAGTTAAGCTCCCTTTTGTTGAACTCAATTAGTGTGGACTGCCAAGCTCAATTATTTAGAGGAAGGAAAAAATATTTTCTTCACACAAGTAAGAATTGGCTTGAGCCATCCAGATTAGGGGTCAGCAGACTATGACTCACAGGCCAAACAAGGCCCACTGCCTGTTTTTTTTTTTTATAAATAAAGTTTTATTGGAACACAGTATGTTCATTTATTTATGTGTTGTCCAAGGTTGCTGTGGTAGCATAGGTGAACAGTTGTGACAGAGATCAAATGGCACATAAGGCCTAAAATATTTACTGTTTGGACATTTGCAGAAAGAAATTTGCCAAATCCTGAGCCAGATAAATATCTCAGCTCTCCACGTCAATCTTGCCTCCACAGAAGGAGCCCCAAACATGGGAGAATAACCCTTTGGGCAGCCTAAACTAACATTATGTTTTATGTTGAGTTTCTGTGAATCTTTATTTTATTTTATTTTTTTTTTAATTTTTTTTCAACGTTTATTTATTTTTGGGACAGAGAGAGACAGAGCATGAACGGGGGAGGGGCAGAGAGAGAGGGAGACACAGAATCGGAAACAGGCTCCAGGCTCTGAGCCATCAGCCCAGAGCCCGACGCGGGGCTCGAACTCACGGACCGCGAGATCGTGACCTGGCTGAAGTCGGACGCTTAACCGACTGCGCCACCCAGGCGCCCCTGTGAATCTTTATTTTAAAGAAGATGAGGAAGCAAACCATTTCGATCAGGACTTACTTTAATAGGCAATTATATCTGTTGGACTCTAGTTTTGCTGTAGCCTCAAAGGGCATATGGAAACTCTCCCTGGAAACCGCAGCTTACTTAGTTAAAGGCGTTTGTTGGTTTGATATGTGTGGTTCTCTCTAATTGCTGCAGGGATTTGGATTGAAGGTGTATTAAAATTTAAAATTCCGATCATTTTGCCAAGTTGTCATTATGCATGCTATAGGCAAGTTAGTAGATTTAGTTATGCCAATGATTGCGAAAAGATACATTATTGCTGCATTATAATGCATAAACAGGTTTTATGTTCTTCTGCATCATATTAGAAACTCAAATTTATGGAGTCACAGAGCTGTGATCATCATCCAGGTTTTAAATAAGGAAGCAATTGGTGATTTATATCACACATAAAGAAGTTTCCTTGTCAAGGTGCTTACTGATCCGTGGCATATAATTTGGATAAATGAAACAAACCTTTGATGGGATCATTAGGAATTATTTGCATTCATGGTTTTTTTAGAAGTGTTTTTTTTTGTGACTGTTAATCTCAGGTGGCACTTACCTCTTCTCAACAAATCTTGGTTGTTCAGAAAATCCATCTGAATAGCTTTCACATCAAAACTTTTAAAATTTAAATGTGTATGTGAAGATCTAGGTGTTGTGTATCAGCAGTTGTTAACATTATAATAAGACAACACACTGGAAGTTATGAGCCTCCTAATGAAAAAACACAGCTTTATCCATTAAGAAGTCTAGCCAAAAATACTCCTCCTCCTCCTCCTCCTCCTCCTAATAATAATAATGATAGAACCTAAATCTGATCTAAACTCTAGATACAATTACCAATTAACAGAAAATACAGAGAGCAAAGAAACATGCTAAATCACACTATGAGGCTACAACTCCCAAAATCCAGACTGGGAAAAACTATAGGATAATGGCCTAGTGCCCTAACCAAATAAATGTCAAGGAAGAATAGTGAGGTGTAATGGAACCTACAGATTAATAAAATCTTAAACATATTAAAATCTTAAACATCATAAAATCTTAAACACAATTGCACGTGTTTACCTTATTTGGGTCCTGACTCAATCAATTAAAAATCAATTTATGACATTTAAGAGATAACTACAAATTTGGGCCCTGGCTAGATGTATATAGGGAAGGAATTACTGTCAGTTTTTAAGAGCTAGCTATAAGTTTACTGTAGTTATGTGGGTTTTTTTGTTTTGTTTTGTTTTTAAGAATCCTCATCCTTAGGGGTGTCTGTGTGGCTCAGTCGGTTGAGCGTCCGACTTCAGCTCAGGTCATGATCTCACAGTTCGTGAGTTTGAGCCCCGCGTCGGGCTCTGTGCTGACAGCTCAGAGCCTGGAGCCTGCTTTGGATCCTGTGTCTCCCTCTCTCTCTGCCCCTCTCCCACTCTCTTGCGCTCTTCTCTCTCTCAAAAATAAATAAATATTTGTTTAAATAAGAATGCTTATTTACAGGGATGCATGCTAAAATCTTGAGGTTAAAAAGAAAATGTTTAAGATTTGTTTTAAAATGATAAAGAGAGAAAAATTAATTAAAAGTAAAATTTTAGGGGTGCCTGGGTGGCCCAGTTAGTTAAGCCTCTAACTCTTGATTTCAGCTCAGGTCATGATTTCATGGTTCGTGAGACAGACCCCATGTTGGGCTCTGTACTGACAGCACAAAGCCTGCTTGGGATTCTCTCTCTCCCTCTCTCTGCCCCTCCTCTGCTTGCTCTCTCTCTCTCTCAAAATAAACAAATAAATTTAGAACAAATAAGTAAATAATTTAAAAAATAATAAGAGAAAGGGTTAAGAGGGTAAAATGAAACAAGATTGCGAGAGATCATGAATGTGGACACTGGATGATAAGTACATTGGGTTTACTGTGCTGTGTCTACTTTTGTAGCTATTTAAAATTTCCATAATAAAAAGGTAAAAATATATGTAGGATACCATATAAAGTACGATGCCTCTTTATGACTAGTTTTACTAATGATTAGCGATAAATAAAGGAATAGATATAAGTAATTTATTTGGGCATGAAATTAGTTCTGGTACTTGCTTAAACAAAAAAGAATTCACTATCTGGTTAGCAGTAACAAACAGTTATTTTTTAAAAAAATACATCTGTTTAGGTTTGTTTAACAAAATTCAGGAAATACAGGATTTGTGTTTTTCGGCTCATTTGCAATATGATTTGTCGTTTGTTCTTAAGACAGATTCCTTCACACACTTCTACCTAAATTGTATTCAAATCACGCTTATTCTGGGTCCACCAAGCATCAGGCAGGCTAGCTGAAGTTGGGCAGTGCTGAACTCAGGCTCTTTCTTCTCCGTTTCTTCCCCAGGAGGGGTCGGATTTCTCTGTGGGAGATTTATGCAGGAAACACAAACAGAGAGCACCCGCACAGCTCTTTGCTCCTCACTCACGTCTATCTTCAAATGCACCAAACATTTATCCCGCGCCCCTTTCAGGCTGCTGGATAAAGCTTACCTACCGCGCGAAGCTCACTGCCGTCTCCCAAGTACAGGTTCTGGGGAATGCTACAGACTGCATTTGCAGTCTAAAATAAATCTAAAATGACCACATGCACACAAAGAGATACGTGGACGTCGATAATTCAGTTCATATCTAATCAAGTCAACTAAGCTGAAGGGGTACATTTTGAATTCTTTCAGAAATGTTCTCTTATGACAGACTTGACACGTAGGGACATGAAAATCATTTCACCGCGTCCTACAGGTTTTACTCATTAGCAAGGATAGAGTACGCATGTCTTTCTTTTTCCAGTTTTTTTCTCTCCTATGACCATCACTTGTGGACTTCTCCACAAAGCTTCATGGTCATAATTTTTACTATTTAAGTTTCAAATGTTCTTCTAGAAAAAAATCCAGCCAAGTTAATGCATGTGAAAACCTAACGTTTTCTGTGTCAGAGCAGTAAGCGGCCAGGGGGCCAGCTGCTGAGTCCGGGCACCTCGGATCCCAGCGGAGCCCTGGTGCTCGGGACCTCACCCGGACTTAGAAGCGGGTCTTCCTTGTTCTGGAATCTCTTGTCTCCACACCATCCTCTACAGAGCCAGTGGAGTGATGGGCACTCGCCCTGATTAAAACCTGTCATTGTCGCCCCGTGACTTACAGTTGTAGCTCTGCCCACAACTACTCAGACTCATCTGTCACCACCCTCTTCCCCGCCTCTGTGCTGTGTATCATCTCCTCCACCAAGCCTGCCCCAGACATGCCATGCTGCTTCTCACCTCTCGGAAAGCCCAGATCACTCTCTTTGCCTGGAATCGATACACACACCCACACACACACTGCAAGCACATGGGTCTGCTTCAAGGACACGTAGCATTCCTTCAATACCCTCCTCGGAAGTAACAATCTCTGGTCCACGGACCTTTTACTATCATCCGTAGGCCATCGCTTCCTACGCTGCTGATACATCACACTGTATGAGAATTTTTTCGTTAAGTGTCAGCCTGCTATTTTATGAGATACTTTACTTCCAGCCACTGTGTTTACCTTTACGTCTTTAGCCTCCAGCCCAGAGTCGGGTGCACATTACACCTTCAGCAAGTGTTTGTTGAATGAATAAATGAATAATTTGAATACTGTAGCTTACCTAGCAAATCCCTGGCTAAGATCTTCTGTAATAGTTCCATCAATTATTTAATAAATGTTTGCTTAGCATTTTGTGTAAGACACAATGCCCACCGTTGTTGTGGTTTACAAAGCTGAGCAGTGTGGTACGGTCCCTGGGCTGCTGGAGGGAAGATAGCTAATGTACACGTGTCACCGTATTCAAAACACAAAACACAAAACGCTACACGTTCCATAAAAGAGCGTAAGTGAATTTTTGTGCAAATTAGACAAGGAATAGGGAGGAGGTGCCAAACTTTTTAATGAGATGGAAAGCATTTAATCAAAACAAATTGTTCAAAAGCTGTTGAATCTCATTCATATTTTTGAATGAACCTTTGTTTTACTGGCCTTTCAGCTAACGTTTGAAACGTCTTTCTTATAGCTTAGAAGTATAAAGCTGCAGAAATACTAAAGATGTTAGAATCCAGCTGTCTTATTTTCTAAAGAAAAGAGCAGAAGTAGATCTCAGAGCTTCTTTCTCCCATTCTATAACTCTTAACACAGTGACAAACTGCCCCAGATTTTAAAACTTAATTCTGTCTATTGCTATTTGATTTGTGGTAACTGTAGACACAGACCCTAAAATGTGTTTGGAAAAAAAAAAATTGAAAGACAACATTTTGCTCATATCTACGCTGTATAGGATTATTGTAAACTCATTTCAAAATTTGCTTTTCTGTATTGCTTTCTTTTAAGGACTATTTATGGATAAAAATTAAGATGAATACAAAATTATATATAACTTAACTCTGGCAATAAAATAACTTTAAAGTTATTTGAAATATGTATGGTATATAATGTTTTCTTTGTTTCTCTGTGGACTTTGAAGCATTTGGCAAATGATAAATCCATATGGACAGAAAATAACGTATGATTTTATATCATACAAACTGGTATAGTTGATGTTGGCAGATAAAGCTGATTATTAGAGGTGTAGAGAGGGTAAATGTTGGATAAAGATAATAGTCAAGGGGCGCCTGGGTGGCTCAGTCGGTTAAGCGGCCGACTTCGGCTCAGGTTATGATCTTGCGGTCCGTGAGTTTGAGCCCCGCGTTGGGCTCTGTGCTGACCGCTCAGAGCCTGGAGCCTGTTTCGGATTCTGTGTCTCCCTCTCTCTGACCCTCCCCCATTCATGCTCTGTCTCTTCCTGTCTCAAAAATAAATAAATGTTAAAAAATTAAAAAAAAAAAAGATAATAGTCAAGTGGAAACCGGAAAGGAAGTGACTGACTTACCTATTTGATATGAAAAATCATCTGTCATATTCTTGAGAGTATTTTCCAGTATCTGTTGCTAAGTGTGTCCCCTTTCAGAGAAATCTGGAAATAAATGCTATAGTTCAGTTATAGGTTTGTCTACAGTTGTGGCTGCCAACTTTCAACTTCATAAATTGACAGAATTTCAAATATAAATTTGGGGATTAACATAGCGTCATCAACCTTTAAAGCTCTTGTCCAGTAAGAATATTTTTTTAAGTTTATTCATTTATTTTGAGAGAAAGAAAATGAGGGAGGGGCAGAGAGAGAGAGAGAGAGAGAGAGAGAGTCCCAAGCAGGCTCCCTGCTGCCAGTGGCAAGCCCACTGAGGGGCTCGAACTCACCAACCGTGAGATCATGACCTGAACCGAAATCAAGAGTCAGACATGTAACTGAGCCACCCGGGTGTCCCCAGTAAGAACACTTTTTAAAAGAAAAGAAAAAAATCATTGTAACAGTGACCATATTTCAAAAGAATGTTCTAATACCAAAATAGTGGGAAGGGTACAATATCAGAATAGAGAACAATATTTCAAGAAGAAAAAATGATTGTAAGGGCCACTATATTATACTAATTTTTCTCACTTCAGAATGGACTGGTGATGCTTTTAGCTCATTTAGTAACTAGGAACCACCAGAGGAAGGGAGAGAAGACCAAAAGGATTCAACGAAAACTTAATAAGAGTACAGAAGTGGGGAAAGAATATCTTATTTGTGAAAAGGCTTATTTCCTAGAAGTAAACGTTAGTTTCTTATTTCCATGTCTCCCCTTTGCTCCAGGCGACATAGCCAGTGCGGCCAACTCACTGGGCTCTCATGAAACTCTCTCACTTAGCTTCAAGTTTTAAAGAACCGCAGAAATTTCTGAGCGTATTGTAGTATTTATTTTAGAACGTTGCTCATATTCTTGGCAAGTAATAAAACAGGACCTAACATATTTGGGGCTTAATAATGCTGTAGCCTTCTTTGAAAGGCTTCTAATCAAGACTTGGAAAATGGCCTTCCTAAGATCTATTCAAGATGAAAACTGCTGGCACATAATACTTGACCCCAGAAATCAGTAATCTTGTTCTCAGCTGAGCCCACATCTACCTACAGCCCATATTCTTTCAACATCTGCAATGTCACATGCAGGCAAGGGCCAGGTCCTAGGGCACTGTCAGTACCAACATGAGTCCTGACCTACAAATGACTTAAAACCAGATATGCACGCCGAGGCAATAGAGACTCAGAGTGACTTTTTTTTTTTTCAACGTTTATTTATTTTTGGGACAGAGAGAGACAGAGCATGAACGGGGGAGGGGCAGAGAGAGAGGGAGACACAGAATCGGAAACAGGCTCCAGGCTCTGAGCCATCAGCCCAGAGCCTGACGCGGGGCTCGAACTCACAGACCGCGAGATCGTGACCTGGCTGAAGTCGGACGCTTAACTGACTGCGCCACCCAGGCGCCCCATCAGAGTGACTTTTTAAGAAGGAAGGCATGATTATGAGTGTTCGTTAACAGCACTGCAAACTAGTTCAGAAACTTACCTTGGGATTTAAGCCCAAAAACTACTTCAGTGTTGGTCATTGTTGTGATGTTTCTAAGCCATGATATTAGCTGATCATAAAAACAACAATTATTACCCTATATAAAAAGCAACATGCCAAAAGGAAAAAAAAATGTTGAGGGTACGGCATGATTGGAAAACATTGGGACTACACAGATAAGCCTCTTCTTGCATGGTGTTTTTCTAACTTTTAAGTTTCCAGTTCTCCTTATGCCAGTGTTTAGCAACGTACAGGTTTAGAAAAGTAGTATGGTGTATGTGGAGCCTTTCAAGATGTTAACATGAGGACAGTGAACACACCCCAATGACCTCAAAGAATAATATGACCAAAGAGACACTAATAATTTACAGGTCATGCACACGTAGTCACGTATTGCATACGAAAGAGCAAATCTAAAAACCGTTGTTAGTAAATTGTTGATATCTAACTCAATAAATCTGAATTTTGGAGAATGATCGTGGTATAAATGTTAAATGTGTGTTAGTGAGAGATCTGCCTTCACATCAAAGCCTTTCTGAGTTAATGATAGTGGCTATTACATTCCATATATAATGTCAATGTCTCGAGAACACTTTGGCAGAAATAGTACCATTTAACTTAGCCCACTTTTTGTCCTTCACACATCCTCTGTTAAGAAATAAATTATTGTGCTAAAGAAAGGAGTTTGTGATATTAAATTAACAGATATAAGCTAAGCACTTCAGCTGGAAATGCCACCTTTGGAGTTATATCCTTTATAAATTGTTATTGGAAGTTCTGAAAAATCAATTTTAACCTTGTACAGGAACTAAAAGCAAAATAATCATGAAGTGTGTGGAGACAGAAAGGAACCATAAGCCAAAGAATAGAAAAATGTGGACTTTCGGTGGTGAAAACAATAAATCCTAGATACATTGGTCCAATTTCAATAGTAAATCAGTTTTTGATTATTTTATACTCTATACACTTTTCTGCCATTATTAAAACAATAAATAACATCCGAGAAGCAAAACTTGTGACTAAAAAAACCCAATTTCACTAAAAGGAGATAAAATCTTATGCTTTAAAAGCGCAGGCAACTATTTAGCCCCGATGAACATATGGTGTTCCAGACTTCATGCTTAGAATTCACTTAGCCCTCAAAAGAGAATTTAGTTATTGTGTAAGACCAATTAATGACTCATTGGTCCTCCCTTATTTTCCTACAGACAGACACCCGTTGAAGTCAAATCTCAGGTTGAAGACTGAATTTAGTCGGACAAATCGGGACTCACATCTTTAAACCCGTCTCTTCACCCAAATCATGAGGACAATGGTCCTCACCTGCCTCATGTGGTTAATCAGAAGATTAAATGAGAAAATGTATTTGAATGCTATCACATATTAAGCATTCAAAAGAATCAGCAGTAGTAGCATTAGGAAAAGTTGTAATATTAAAGTACATGAATTAGAACAAGGGAAAAGAACTGAATTAAATATTTCATGGCATTAGGCATGATAATCTGATTCATCATTCTCTCAAGTAGGATGGTGTTGCCGATGGAATTTGAATAGTCTGTGCAGAAGGAGATCTTGCAGCCCGTTCTTATTAGGAATGTCCTTACTACTAGGATAGAAAGAATTGAAGCCTGTTGGCCAAAGCTGCTTCTTCCTTTGAGAGTGGTCGCCTGGCTCTGCCACACTTTGCTTGTTTAAATTCCATTTTTCCAGGCTTCCAATATTGCCCAACCTCTCTTGATCATATCCTTGCGATTCTTCCCTTGGATATGCTAACACGCTCAACCCAGTTACAGTCTTACAGACCCACAAGTCATTCTTCCTTCTCCTTGTGATCTGAGATGATCAGTTAAGGAACTGCTCTTACAGTTTAATTTTATGAAGGACAAACTTCACCTCTATTCCAAGTCGAATGGGACACCACCAAGAATAATCAAACAAGAACATCTGCAAAATGCAGTCATCTTTTTTTATCTTCGTGTAGTATGAAATCCAGTTTGAATCTAGGTTGTGTTAAACCTAGAATTTGACATGTCTGGGCATATCTGGAAGACGAGTCAGGTCAACCTGGCAAGACTCTATTTAAATGACAGGTGGGAAGGTTCCTTGAAATATATTTATCTCGAGGGAGGCTTTACTCAAGATACACACGTTTAGTGAAAGGACGGCAGAGTGCCTTGCAGAGGCGATTCTGAGCACAAGATCGTTTCTGTCACCGACATGTTCTTGAGTATGTGTCCACTATGCTTAAGTTCTAGGAAAAGGAGCTGAATTAAAACCGTGAAGAAGACCCAAAAGAGCCATATATTACAATCCCACCAAGAACAAAAGCACTACTAGACTTACCATCTTATCATTTCTGCAAAAAGGTTGCTCAACTTTGAGCATCAGAAGCAAGAACTCAGTGAACTGAGGGAGACAGCTGGACCTACCAGTGCCAAGAAATCCAGGAGAGTTCCATGAGGCCCCTTAGACAGGGCCCTCAGGCATATCCCCTTAGCAGAATTAATCACAACAAAAGGAAAGGTCCATCCAGAAAGAAAAATTAAAGCCCCTCACGGTATTTCTCCACAAAGCATCCCCAAAGTGATCTCAAAATTCCTTGGGGCTAGAATTTAAGCTGCTTGGGATCTCCATGGAGGAAGGCTAGGGAGTCAGCAAAACTCTGTTTTCTTTTCTGCTCTAGTAACTTTGTTTTTACATCCAGGTAATTGTGAAAGAGGAACTGTGTAAATAGATTACATTAACATATTATTTCAAACAGTTTCAGCTAATCAACCCAGCTTTTTATTTTTTTTCTGTTTTTCTTTTTTTCCAGTATCACAGTGTTTATTGATAGATACAAGTATATAAAATCAGGGCATGAACATGACTTGATAAATTAACTAGACTTAATTTCAAACAGTTTTTGGCCAATCAACTCAGCTCTTTAAAACCATACGCTGGTCCTTCATGATAAACCATAGTTGGACATAGAGAAGGAAACTTCTCATTTGTTCTGATAAGGAGGACTATTTTTTTTTTTAATGAATGTTTTCCTTATTTTTGAGAGAGCGTGTGAGTGGGGTAGAGGCAGAGAGAGAGGGAGAGAGGATGACTATTTTACAGTGCACCCAACAAGCCAAATGTAAAGATTAAAATCCATTCTTTCGGGGCGCCTGGGTGGCGCAGTCGGTTAAGCGTCCGACTTCAGCCAGGTCACGATCTCGCGGTCCGTGAGTTCGAGCCCCGCGTCAGGCTCTGGGCTGATGGCTCAGAGCCTGGAGCCTGTTTCCGATTCTGTGTCTCCCTCTCTCTCTGCCCCTCCCCCGTTCATGCTCTGTCTCTCTCTGTCCCAAAAATAAATAAACGTTGAAAAAAAAAAAATTTAAAAAAAAAAAAAATCCATTCTTTCAAGCTACCATTTTATATATATTATCAAACCAGGCAATAATTGTTAAGAACATGGACAGTGGAAACAATTTGCATGAGTTCAATCAAGTGCCAGCTAAAACACTGAACTCTTTCTCTATCTAGCTCATTTGTAAAATAAAGACAATACTCGTAACCACCTCATGGTGTTGTGAGAATTAAAAGAGTTAATGTCTAAAGTACTTAGAACAATGCCAGGTACTTGCTTAAGGTTAGCTGAGTAAAACTTAGTTAATAAATGACTAAATACACATTCATCCCACAAATATTTATTGAGTGCACATAAAAGCATAATTAGAACTTCTGATACTGGGGATATGGGAAAGAACAAAACACACAAAATTACCTTCCTCAAGGAGCTTATATTCTGAGTATTCCGTGAACCATAATCAATAGCTAAATACTCCAGGGTACCATATTAAAATGTTTCCATACAATCAGGCATTCAGGGCTCGTAATGTCTCATGTTCCATATAGCACTACTAAAGATCAAAATTTTTGCCTACATTTTGAATACTTTTTTTAGCATGAATATCCAAAAGTAGAAATACTGGGTCAAAAGTTGCCAACATTATATTTTAAGGAATAGATGCCTGATTTTTCTTTTTTTTTTTTTTTTTCAACATTTATTTATTTTTGGGACAGAGAGAGACAGAGCATGAACGGGGGAGGGGTAGAGAGAGAGAGGGAGACACAGAATCGGAAACAGGCTCCAGGCTCTGAGCCATCAGCCCAGAGCCCGACGCGGGGCTCGAACTCACGGACCGCGAGATCGTGACCTGGCTGAAGTCGGAGGCTTAACCGACTGCGCCACCCAGGCGCCCCGATGCCTGATTTTTCAAAATAGTTGTGGTTAAACCGCTTTGGAAATTAGCTAAAATGATGATGGCCAGCACTCTAATTTCTGACTGTGTTAGTAAATTTAGGCTTTGCAAAAATATAAATAACCTTAGACCTCTGCTAAGATAATAGATTTCAGTTGTATTGTACCCAAAGAACAGCTCTTCATGGCAGAGCCTTTTTTGGAGGGTGGATTCCGTGCAGAAGTTATGAACTTGTTGTGATTAGAGAAGAAGCCATGGATTTTCACCATTTAGGTACACTTAAAAGCTTCAAGAATTAATATGTTTTCAAGCACGAATGGCCCCATATTAAGACAGGTTTCAGGGGCACTGGGCAGCTCAGTAGATTAAGTGACCAACTCTGTTTTTTTCTTTTTTTTCCCCTTTTTTCTTTTTTCTTTAATATTTATTACCTTTGAGAGACAGAGAGTGCGAGCCAGGGAGGGGCAGAGAGAGAGGGAGACACAGGATCGGAAGCAGGCTCCAGGCTCCGAGCTGCCAGCACAGAGCCCGACGCGGGGCTCGAACCCATGAACTGTGAGATCATGACCTGAACCGAAGTCGGATGCTTGACCGACTGAGCCACCCAGGCGCCCCTCTTTTGTTTTCTTTTAAATTGTCCTGTGTAAGGGCACCTGGGTGGCTCAATCAGTTAAGCATCCGACTTCAGCTCAGGTCATGATTTTTTGGTTCGTGAGTGTGAGCCCCTTGTCAGGCTCTGTGCTGACGGCTCAGACCCTGGAGCCTGTTTCAGATTCTGTGTCCCTCTCTCTCTGCCCTTCCCTGACTCTAGCTCTGTCTCTCTCTTTCTCTCTCTCAGAGATGAGTAAACATTAAAAAATTTTTTAACTGTCCTGTTTATTATGTATTTGAAGATTCAAAACAATATAACATCCATGTGAGAAGAAATTGAGCTCAGAAGTCATACATAAATAGATTCTAGTAAAACCAATTAAAATTTTTCAATTGAAATCACATAATCAGTGACAGGCACTTCAGCATCACTCCTAGCTCTGCCATGGCACCTTGTTCAGCTATAAACGTGGCATTAGAAAGCGTCTGAGAACCGTTTTACCAACAAGTGTATAAAATCTGTGATCTGGCCTCCTTGAGCAGCTACACAGTAGGACGCCTTTGGGGAGGGAATCAGTCTCTGTGTACGGGCCTAACTTGAATTCTAGAACTACCGGCAAAAGAACAGTCATTCCTTAAACCAATGATTGTTCCCACTGAACTGGCAATTTAAAAAGAAAAGTAATTGGGGTGCCTGGGTGTCTCAGCTGGTTGTGTCTGACTCTTGATTTCGGCTTAGGTCACAACCTCACGGTTCGTGAGTTCAAGCCTCACGTCGGGCTCCGCACGCTGACAGCACAGAGCCTGCCTGGGATTCTCTCTCTCCCTCTCTCTTTGCCCCTCCTCCACTCTCTCTGTCTCTCAAAATAAATAAACTTAAAAAAGGAAAAAAGAAAAAGAAAAGCAATATCCAGGATTGGGTAGGGTACAGGGACACAGGAATTCTCATACACTTCAGATGAGAGTGTCCATTAATACAGGCTTTCAAAAGGCAGCATTGTCTAGTGGTTAGTGACAGGAGTTTGGAGTCAGGAAGACCTTCGTCTCAGTTCTGGTTTTCTTACTTCCCGGACATGTGAAATTGGCCATTTTTTAAGTCCTTTAGCCCCCCACCCCCTGCCTTTTTTTTTTTTTACCATCTTTAAAATGGGTATAATGATAAAATCAAATTTTAATGTCATAATGAAGATTAAAATACAGTGCCTAGCACACCATAAGCATTCCTGTGTTTGATTCCATTATGATTATTACTTCCTAAGATTGTAATTTGGCAATATACACAAAGCCTGTAGGTTAAACATTAGCTTCTGAGCCAGAAATTCCACTTTTAGGAATTCAGCCTTAGTAAATAATTAAGGGCACCCACAATGATTTAGCTGCCAGGACACCGTGGAATTTCAGAATCATAATTCTGAATATCACTCGTATGTGTTGGGTTTGGAGCTAGAACAAAAAGATACAAAGTGAGATGATAGTAACTCCAGGTCTTACTTGCTGGTAAATAACCTTTCTGGAATACTTTCAAAGTGAAATAAAGAATTTAAAATTCTGATTATTGTACCAGAATAATGCTATCTGGAATAATGGTCTTGAAGTTTAGGGTGAAAAACACACTTTAGAAAATAATTGTCAATTTGAAACTTTCCCTGAAGCTTTAAGTTTGGGTTTTGTTTCTCATCTCTAGTGAAGAAATGCTTTTAGCTGACAATAACTAATTAATAACAAGATTAGCCCCAGGGCAGTATTTACTTGGTGTGATTCCCTAAACCCCCTGTATTAAAATTCACTGATTTGTTTGTTAAACATACAGATTCCCATGTTCATCTCAGTCCTGCTAAATCAGAATCCTGGACAGGGGGTTGGAAATCTGTACATTCTAAAAGCACCCAGAGGTTAAACAGGCTGAAGTTTTGGTTCCGGTCCCCATGGGGATGGAAGAACGCTCGCCCACCCAGGAGAGCAATTGCAGATCTTCTCAAGTTGAGAGATTCAAGGTCGGGACCTCTCATGCATTATTTGAAAAGACAAACATAAAAAGAAATGACTTTTTAAAGGAAAAGGGAAGAATGCAGGGTTATTTTGCATTTTGCTGGCTTGTGAAAATATATTAGATCATTTTAAATACGACCATTTGTGTCCTCATCTGCTTCGGTATATGTATATTTCCAGGATTGTATCAGTACGTTTTTCCTTAGGAGTTTCATCTGTAAAGAATGTACCTATAAGCATTCCATTCCTTAAGGGGCACTTGCTTATAAACTCTTATACCCCTAAGAAAAAATAACAGCTGCCCAGAGCCTAGCTCTAGCAAAGGGTCTCATTTTTCTCTCTCCACTCTCTTTGTTGGTATAAGCCTTAAATTTATCGTCACAGATGAATGCAGTTGAAAGATTGGCTTTCAAAAGGTAAACATGGTCCACTCAATGGCAACCATTCTGTAGAACAGAACGAGTTCCCTCTGCATCCTTTTGACGTTGTGAGTTGTTTCTCACTTAGGTTGTGTGAGGTGACAATGAAAAACTTGATAATCCATTTTTAACTTGTATATCACTTTTTCAGGCAATTCAGTTTTTAAAAAAGTAAGAGTAGCATTCTAGTAACCCAGACTCTGGTTGGTAGACCTTTGCTTTGGAAACTTCCGTACATAATGCCATAAAAGTTTAAGATGTTTAAACATGACAGTGGCTCAAGGAAGTTGCTGATGAACTAAAGAGAAAGGGGTAGCTGTTTCAACTGATGTGGAATTTCTTAATTGGTCAAAGATTTATAGATCTGTGTACATTCAATTTATATATGTCAAATATGCATATGTATCTTTGTCTATACAGTAGGCTATGCCTACCTATTATATAATTATTAGGCATAAAAAGGGTTCACATTAATGACAAAATTAAAATTTACTTTAATGCAGGCTGGAGTTTTAGGTGTTTCCCCCCATATTCCAATATCCAAAATCTGAGTCTAATATGTAAAATCTGATACCATGTATTTTTTATTGAACATGGTGGCCCTGGCACCAACCAGTCCCATCCATGCCGTCCTAGCTCCCATTTTCCCCACTCGCACACATACGCACACAAGTTATCCACATGGAAACAGACAAGATCTTCCGATGTGATTTCTCAGTAACGGAAATGACAAATCTCCACAGTAAGGTGTCATACCTAAATGCCCCAGACTGAGATCCCTTGTGTTGTATAAAGGGCTGTAAGTTCCCATCCAATGTCTATCCCTCTCACACACAGCTCAGGCACCCTTTGGGCACTAGTCCGGTCTCCTGGCCTGGGGAGTGAGAAATCCTGGCCAAGGGCCAACAGGGCAGAAAGAGGAGAAGGACCTCAAGAGAATGTTCTGGCATCTGGGAATCTTGAGGCAGCGGGATGGAGGTAGGGTATGAAGACCAGAGTGGGGAAGCAAGGAGGGGACAGTCGATAGGCATAGCTTTAAAATATAGCCAAAGCTGGCAGACATGTCCAGAGCCTTTAGCACTAGACTCCCAACACCTGTATCCACAGATCACTCTCTTTAGGCAAGTGGGGGGTCTAGAGAGGGACATTTATCAAACGTTCTTACCCAACCCCCTGAGCGTTCTTTGAAAGATTGTTTTCTAAGCCTCCACTGTCCCAATAACCTGCAGTTCTCATTTACAAATTTAAAAGAATATGAATCTTATTGTTCAATTAGAATGTAAGGTTTCTTTAAAGCCTAGAAAATAACACTTTGGCATAAACACATTTTCTACAAAGAGTAAATAACTACAATTAGAGCCTGTCTTATTTTAATTGAGAGAAATTTCTGTAACTAAACACAACATTGGAGCTGGAATAGGAGCAGGGAGGCCACGGGAGGAAAGGAAACAGGAAGTGCAGACCAAAGGCATCTGACCCGATCTTCACTCTGCGACTTCATAGCTTTCCCGAGGACCTGCTCATCTCCTCAGTGATGGAAACTGGAGATAATGTAGATGCACTTTTGGTATTTAATGTTCTCCTTGGCTGGGCACAAAGTGCGTTGGCCTGAATGCTGCCTGACTTGGCCTGGGTGTGGCAGACTTCTCTGCTCGGCAGGTCGGTAGTGCCTACTATTCATGAAACTCCTACAGCAACAGAACAAGATGCTGTTACATTATCCATTTGGAAATTCTCTCTCGCACCTCTGCCCTCCCTTTGGAGTTGCCTTCTCAACTTGCCACAGTCCCTCCAGCCACCTTCTTTAACGTTTCCTCCGTCCAAACACAGGTCCTGTCTTGGGCTTCTCACTCTACCTACTCTTCCAGGGCAATCTCATCCAGTCCTGTGGCTTCGGTTATGATCTTTACATCCACAATATTCTACCCTGAGTGGGGAGTTCTAGATCTAACATCCAAGTTTACATTAAACAACTCCCCTTGAATATCCTGCAGGCACTTCAAGCACCAGCAGCTAAGAAGGAACTCATCACTGTTTACCGTCCCCCAGAGGCTGCGTTCCCCAGCTGGGCACAGGACGCCATCACTCTGTCCCTCGGTCGGCAACCTGGGCATTGCCCTGGGCTCTTTATTCTTTCACACGAGTCCCCTCTCCCTGCCACACCGCACATTGAGACAGTCACCGAATCCTGTTGTCCTAAAGGATTCTACCACTCTCCATTCCCCTGCGTCTAGCCTCATCCAGGCTAACGGCTCTTTCCTCTGTTGAGGAAAAATGGTGTTTCGTATTCCCGTCTGTCCTCGTTAGTCCCAATTGGAAAAATCCAACGTGTTCTAAAATGCAAAACTCATGAAGCCAATTCTTCCCTGGACTATGTCAGTACTTTTCTGTGTTCACAGATTCAAATCTAAAAGTTCTAATGCTGCTGCTTTATCCTTCTAGCCTTAATAGACCGTTATGCTCCTCTCTTGCCACGGGCATTATCTTTAACTTGTTTTTCTTTATGCAATTTGAGATACAAAGCTCCAAGGCATCTCAGTACTTACCTTCATTCCAGATTGTTCTTTCAGCTTGAACTCCACCCTTGCTTTGGCCTGGCCACTTCTTCATGGTACTTGTGATAATATGACTTTTTCTTTTTTAATCTTTATTTATATTTGGGGGGGGGGGACACAAGTAGGGGAGGGGTAGAGAGGGAGACACAGATTCCCAAGCAGGCTTCAGGCTCTGAGTTAACAGCTCAGAACCTGATGGGGGTTCGAACCCACAAACTGTGAGATCATGACCTGAGCTGAAGCCGGACGCTTAACCGACTGAGCCACCCAGGCACCCCAATAATATGACTTCCGAAGCCTGGTCTTCCCCAGCTCTCAAGCCGGTTAGATCCCTGAGACAGCCTGGCTGCTTTCCTATGCCAGATTGACTCTCCTCATCTTTCACAATAACAACCTGGATGGTGTTCATGCCTCAAGGTGACCAGCCAAAACACTCACCTTCTGTGCAGGAGAGGTCATGTGACCCAGCTCTGGCCAATAAGAGCTCACTGGAAGTGTCCTTAGGGGGGCTTACAAGAATGATATTTAAAAAAATTTTTTTAACGTTTATTTATTTTTGAGGCAGAGAGAGACAGAGCATGAACGGGGGAGGGGCAGAGAGCAAGGGAGACACAGAACTGGAAACAGGCTCCAGGCTCTGAGCCATCAGCCCAGAGCCCGACGCGGGGCTCGAACTCACGGACGGTGAGATCGTGACCTGAGCTGAAGTCGGACGCTTAACCGACTGAGCCACCCAGGCGCCCCCAAGAATGATATTTTAAAGAGAAAGACTCACTTGGCATGCACCTTTGCCTTTTGCACTCTGCCTTTGTCTTTCCCTCTCCTTTCCCTCTGCTTGACCCATGAGTGATGTGTAGATGTAAAACAAACCAACTTTTTAGAATCATGAGGAAAAAAACTCACATTATGATGATGGAAGAGGAAGGTAAAAGGAACTTGAGTACCTAATGATATCTGTGGGCTCTGACATATTAGGGTGGGAACCCGCACTTTTTTAAGCTTACTGCCTTGTCCATTGCTATATGTCTCATCCTGTACTAGACACGAAGTAGAAACAAAAGAGCTGGATGAATAAGTGAATGAAAGGAGGGTGTGGCAGTCCCTAGGAGCAGTGGGAAGGAGTTTCTTCCAACACTAAGTCACTTGTTCCTTTTTAAAGGCTTAAAGTTTTAAAAGTTCTATGAATATTTAAATACAAATCTCTAGGAGGGTCTAATATCTCTTATTGATCATTCCTCTGATTTGAAACCCTGAAACGTAGGCAGGCATTGTATAGTTAGGGAACAAAGGCAGGCATTGTATAGTTAGGGAAATAAGCTGAAACATTAATATTAATGATGAAGTTAGTTTATCAGGTAATCTACTCATAATATGCTGACCTGGACCTTGGGAATAGGACAAGACCCCAGATAAAAGTTCATGGGAGGGGGCGTCTGGGTGGCTCAGTTGTTTAAGCATCTGACTTCAGCTCAGGTCATGATCTCACGGTCTGTGAGTTCAAGCCCCGCGTCGGGCTCTGTGCTGACAGCTCAGAGCCTGGAGCCTGCTTCGGATTCTGTGTCTCCCTCTCTCTCTGCCCCTCCCACATTCATGATCTGTCTCTCTCTGTCTCAAAAATAAATAAACGTTAAAAAAAATTTTTTTTTAAAGTTCATGGGAAAAAGGAAGCAAATTGGAGACAATGAGAAGGGGCTGGTCTAAACACAGTCTGGAATCTTAGGAAGTGCTTCTGTACCAGTATCCGTGTTGACCATAAACAGAGAGATCTCCTTTCTTTCACACGAAACAGCTCTGCAGGGATCGGAGTGTAAGTTTTCACCTCCTTTACATTTGAAACATTTGCAAGTTTGCAGAGGAGTGATACCATTTTCACTAACTGCAAGACCGCTCTACGACGACATTAAAAACTGCTATAGGACAGTGATTCAGAGTTGGTGGGGGAAAGGAAATTCCCTCTCTGTGGCGCACCATCCATGGAAATACCAACCTCGTGTACCGTCCATGGAAACAGCGATGCCTGACGGCCAAATAGCAACTTCATCTATCACCCGGTTTCATGTGTATCACAGCGAGTACAGAGAGGAGAGGGTAAAAATAATAAACTAGTATCTTCTGGGGGATGTTACTTAGCAGGTTACTTTAATTAAGAGAAGAAAAGACCAAAATTAATTATCATAGAGTTAGTTCTGAACGTCTGAGACAAGAAATTAAATGTTCATTGCACCTCCTTTCAAACATCACTGAAACAGTAGGCAATAACAAAGAGACAGACTACAGAGAAGAGAAACAGATACAGGGTTTTCTGGTATTTTGATGCTAAGTCTACTTTACAAACTTTCAAAATATGTAAAGAATAAGGAATATTTTGATCCAATGGCTCAAAATCACCAAGATAATGCAAAATAAATCAGCAGGTTGCCAGTTGACATATTCTCTCTTTAGTTGTCACTCATGAGCCAAAGTAAATAAAATATAGGTGCATTGGGACTATAGTTTTTTGAAAGGATTTCTGTTTGGCTTTAATAAGTGACGAATCTCTGTATTCAGATAATTAACTGCAAATGATATGCTATCTCGCTTTTATTTGCTCTTTTTAATGAAAGGAATTTCACTAATGTTCTTCATTTCCTGAGCAGCTATAGCAATGATCTCCCCACGTTAAACCCTGCGGCCTGTGACTCAAAAAAGACATGTCCGAACGCAAACCTCGCCTAACAATTGAGGTAGTGTTAGTAGGAAAAGGGACAGGCTTAGACAAGACAAGCCAGGAATGGCATTTCCCTTATTTTGGGGGGGAAGTAAACAGTTTGGAATGATGGAGGGAAGAGATTGAAAATGTATTGAAAGACAGATGGAAGGCCAACTTTAAAAAAAGTGATAAACACTAGTCCTTTGTATGGGAAGGCAAACTTCACATCTTTCGTAGGGTAAAACGCAGCTCAGAATGCAGCCCCAGCAAGTCGGGGTAGGTGTTGACCTTGCTGAGAAGCGAACTCCCGGAAAACTTGTTCCTGAGCTTTGCTCTGAAAGCCCTCAAAGAAAGTGAACAAAAAGCCCTGGGGCCTGGCTAGCAGATGTGTGACCACAGTCTCATCACCACAAAGACAAGAGAAGAAAGAGTCTTTCTAAAATTTGTTTGCAAAATGGTATTTCTATCTTATCACCTTAAATATGCATGGTTCATACTGACATCAAAGGGGAATCTCTCTTCAGCAAAAGATAATACTGATTGATTGAATCAGTCAGGATTCACCAGTTGACAAATTGCCTTCATATGAATTGCAGTGCCTTAGGCCTCGTGTAAGATTTATCTGGATGGGCATAATATTTTGAAAAGACGAATTCAGGAAACATCATAGCCCAAGAAATGCTTTTAAAAAAAAAAAAGGAAGGAAAAGAAACAGAAACTCCAGTGAAAGATGGATGACGTGTATTTCCAAGCTTCCAATTCTAGCAAGAATACAGGCCCACCTGTTGTCACTCTGAGTCAGTCTCCTGAGACAGGCAGTGCACAAACATCCAGGCATCTAACGGAAGCAAGAAGGATTTACCAGATGAATGTTTTCTGCCTGGAGGGACAGGCTGTATTCTCCACTTCCTCGAGCATCTCCCCAGGACCATACTTGGCACACAGGGAGCATTCCGGGATCCCCACGTTGAGCCCTGGGCCTTGCCTCCCCAGACATAAAGTTCCCCTTCTGTAGTGAGCATGGTCAGGAAGTTAACAAAAAGAAGTCAGGGCCACAATCCTGGGGCAGAAAGGTAGCCGAAGTAATTTCTACTTCCTTCCCTTCACCATCTTCCCCAAGGAGAGCCACAAGCAAATAGAAAGAATAGGTCATACGGTTTTAGATTGGGCATAAATCTTAAACAATGGTACAAAGTACAGCAGCAGCATCATAATTATTAGGCTCGTCTCGAGGCATTTCCTGCTTCCTTGAGCCACAGTTGGTCACTCCGTGGTAATTACTGCCTCGGGACTTTATATCTACTTTTATTGCAACACTTAATGAGTTGAGGTACAATTAATTATTTACGTGTCCATCTCTTTGCTTTCCTATGGCCTGTGGAATTGTGAGTCCCCCACAGCAGAGCTGATATCTTATAGACATTCTCTCTCCCAGGGGCCCCCCTTGTCCCCAAACTTGTAAGTGCCTAGTACTTGTTCGGCTGGTACCAGGCTATAGAAAAACATTCACTTGTTGAACAAATAAATGAGCCACTTGCAGATCCGAGCCAGAACGTAAAGTGGAGAAAAATTTCCAAATAGAACATCAAAAATGACCCTGTCGCAGTTTTGATCCCCCAAGTTTTGGAATATGTTAACTTCAAAGACAGAAAATAAAGGAACTTGTATTAAAAAATATATATGAAACATTTCAGGGGTGTGTGTGTACATATGTATGCATTTTTCTCCAAGTATAATGTTATTTTGAGTCTAAACATGCCAATAGCACTCTTCTGGACAAAATGAAATACCATATTTTTTCACAAAGTGAAATAATGTTCCGCTGAATATGAGTAGATTAATACACTACAAAATGAGTGTGTAAGAGGAGGTCCGAAGCAGGAGCGAGCACCCAGTCGGAGATCCAGGATGCAGGAAGTCCAGCTCGGGAGCAAACGACAAAAACAAAGCCTCCCCCCCCCCACGCCCCCCCCCCCCCAAAAGAAGTTCTCAAACAAGTCTAAAAAGGGAAAGAGGAAGGACCCACTGGCGCCTTAAGCCAAATCATGCTCCTCCAGCAAAGCGAGGGCCCGAGTGTTTCGGTGGATCATTCACGGTGCCTGGAACGTGAGAATTTCGCTCAGCGTTCGTTGCTGGAGGAAACTGCCATCCCTCAGCCCGGCCCTCCGAACATCAGGTGCACCCACACCTCTGGGGCCCGGGGGCCTGGAGAAACAGGAGGGACAGGCGGTGTTGCACAGAGAGGTCAGAATCCCCCAGCAGGGGGGCACGCGCCCCGGGAGCTGGGGGTGGGGTGGGTGCAGTGAGCCTGAGCCGCCTCCGGGTGCCGCAGGGATGGCCTGGGCCTGCAAAGCCCCGTGTGGAGCGCGGAGTCGTGTTCGCCTGCTTTCCTCTAGCCTCCTTCCGTTTCAGCAACTGTCGCGTCAACGTGCGGCAACGTTTTACCTTACAATTCCGTTGCGAGGAGTCACCTCTTGTGGAACCACTGGCGAAGGAAAGCAAGCGTCCAGATGCTCTTTTCCAGCTGTGTGTTTGGCGCTGCTGATCTGAAGGATAAAATGAGAGGACGGCAGAGGGGAACGATGCAGGGGCCTTCCTACCAGCAACTCACAGAGGAGATGGCAGAGAACGCCAAGCCCGCTACAGAGAACCAGAACATCTATGGAGGTTGAACCGTCCTGATGGGCGCACCAAGGACAGTGGGTGGGTGTCTCCTTCAACCACCTTTTGCCCATCGGGGAAGGAAGGCGGAGGGGTGAGGGCGTGCGAGAAGTGTGGGAGAATGTGGCTCCTATTGCCATTTCAAAGACTTGACTATAGGGGCGCCTGGGTGGCGCAGTCGGTTGGGCGTCCGACTTCAGCCAGGTCACGATATCGCGGTCCGTGAGTTCGAGCCCCGCGTCAGGCTCTGGGCTGATGGCTCAGAACCTGGAGACTGGTTCCGATTCTGTGTCTCCCTCTCTCTCTGCCCCTCCCCCGTTCATGCTCTGTCTCTCTCTGTCCCAAAAATAAATAAAAAACCTTGAAAAAAAAAAATTTAAAAAGACTTGACTATAACTCAACAGTCGTCCATCCGGCCTGAGTTTCCAGTGTTAAATACAATTCTTTTTGTTAGAAGAATAAAGTAGTTAGAATTCTAAGGTTCTTGTAATAACGTATCCTCGTGTGGACCAAAATACTTTTTTTTTTCTCATTTGGGGATATATGAATCTATCCATCGTTTTGTTTGGGGGGGGGGGGGGCCTATTGGTGAGACAATTATACATCAGGCACTCAGTCTCCAATAAGGTGGGTTCTGGCACTTAATTTTGAAGCCCCTCAGCAGAGATCAGAATGCCTTGTTTCTTCTAGTTTGTCTACCTCTTATTCATCCCTGGAGAATGCTAATGACTATGTTTTTATATGTTATTGGCCTCCTGCTGAAAATTATCTTCTAATCCTCTTTAAAAATTGTCTTATTCTAATCAACCTCCAGAGGAATTTATTGTCTGAACAGAGATTTTCTTGTTTTGATTTATACAAATCACTGTGTGATATCAACAAATGCTTGCCTGATGATTTCACTCGCACAGATTTGTCTGGAAATAATGAATACCATCCATTTAGTGTTCTAAAGAAATTGGCATGTTCATTCGTGGCATTTCCACCTGCGTTCAATCTTTGGGTTTTGTTTTTTGGGTTTTGTGTCCTTTAGAGATGAGGAAAATCGCTCATTCTATGTGGGTACCTAAAGTATTGGGGGGTATTTTAACATTTGAGAGATAACACACTTGTGTCTACTTCTTTTCCTTATTCTGTAGACTAACGTGCAGACATTTTGAATCATAAGCAATATAAATAACACGAGTATCAAATAAACAAATGAAATGTCTTATAACTTTGTTCCATCACAATGAGGCATATAGTATTATATAGGCAGACCACTTGAATGTTTTATCTTAACTTTTGGTTATTCTTTTAACTCTAGGTTTGTTTTTGTTGTTGTGCAACAAATACCTATTAAGCAAATTCTATGCACAAGTTCACTCTGGTAATTATTTTAGGAGAGAAGAAAAAGACAACGCACGATTCCTACTTCTGAGAAGCTTAAAGTATTTGGAGAAATAAGTTTCTAATAATAAATAATCATAATGACAAGTAATGTTTTTTAATGTTTTTATTTATTTTTGAGAAGGAGAGAGACAGAGCATGAGGGAGACTCAGAATCGGAAGCAGGCTCCAGGCTCTGCGCTGTCAGCCGAGAGCCCCCCGAACTGTGAGATCATGACCTGAGCCAAAGTCAGACACTTAACCGACTGAGCCACCCAGGTGCCCCAATAACAAGTAATGTTTATAAAGTGTTTAATAATTTACCGAACTCCTATCACATCCATCGTCTACTACGATCCTAGGAGAAACCCTGAGGGAGAAGAGATATTATTATCTGTTTCGCAGATAGGGAGATGAAGACTCGGGAGGTAAAATAGCCCGCTCACCTAGTGGTAGAGCCATGACTGGAGTCAGCGTTAGACTTCAAATATCGTCTTGTTTCTCCTGCCCCAAAGGACAATAACTCAGATGGCATTGAAGGGCGACAGAAGAGTGATTGAGATAATTTGCTATAGTGTTTGGACAGAGATACTGTTTCACCTGATGAAAGAAGTGGCATTAAAGCTAAACCTGAAGATGGAGTAAGAATTCATCCAATGGAGACTAGCACAACAACATTCCTGGAAATAGAATTACACAAGGGAAGCCACAGAGGTGGGAAAGGGCAGGACATATCAGGAGGAGATCAAGGGGTCCATATGGCCGGCTTAGGAATTATACCTTGTACAAAACAGGGTGAGAAAGCATCTTAAAAATCAGACTTCAGTGGGTCTTGTAAATCAGCAAAAGCACTTTATTTAATAAGCAACGGGAGCTACTGGAGGGGTGTTTTATTGCGAAAAATGATATGCTGAGTTTTGCACAATAGGAAAATTACGATGTCAGTAGCATATGAATGGGGTTGCAGGAAGAAAGATTTAGAGATGAGGAGGATATTGCAAAAGCCTAGGAAAAACAAGGGTTTGAACCTGCATTAGAGTGTTAGTGGGAGGAAGGTCAACACAGGAATGGACAGGAGGATGATTTCAAAGGTAGAGACAAAAAGACAAGACTAAAGACACAGCAGATAGGTCAATGCTGGGAAGCAAAAGGGAGAGACCTGTTACAATTTTATTGTGAAATTTCCAGCCTGCATGTGGGTAAAGCAAAGTAACCATGATCAGAAATGTAGAAATCAGGAGTAAGAGGTAATTTGGATGAGAGAAATATAATCTCTCTGAGGAAGTTGAGCTTGAGTTGCTTGTAAGACATCCATGTAAATATACAAAACCTGTGCACAGTAGATGGAGTTCACCCCCATGAGACAATCCATGGTGGTAGATAGAATAGTCAAGAGACAGAAAGAGAAAGAAGGTTAAAGGACAGGGCTTAGGAGTTACATGCATTTGTTGAACCAGGTGGAGATGAGATGAAGTAGTGATTTCGGAGGAATGATCAAAGAAGAACAAAAAAATAGTATCCATCACTATTGTACAAGTCTTTAGAAAGAATAACACTCTCAAAGACATAACTGGATTCATGCTTAGTGAGGAAAGAAAGCAGTTTTTGTAGAAGGATGGGGTTAGAAAACAAGTCATATGAAACTGGGGCAGGAAGGGTTAACCATTCCTTCAAGAATTTTGAGAAAGACCTAGTGGGAGAAAAGAGGCGAAAGATAAGGAACAGAAAAAGATAAGGTGGTAACTTGAAATAGAGTTACGACTATAAGAAAATGCTTCATAATACATGGAAAACCCAAGCATACTTCAGCGCCTTGAGGAAAAGACCAAAGAAAAGAATACAATGTCCAAGACAGAGGGAGAAAATCATACAGCCAGTGCCTGAAGGGCATTAGGTAAAGATTTTGCATGAAAGACTCTAGAAAGACTCTAGAAAGAGGGGATATATTGAGAGAGACATTTTCAGGTGGAGATCATTTGAGGAGCTCATAAAGAATGGCTCCAATTTTTATTCTTCCCCCACCCCCACCCCCCACCAAACAATCTACGTGGAACAGAGTGGCAAATCACCCAGCAATGTATTAGCAAGTGGTTTAAGTGACAAAGTTGTGTATTTCTCTTTCTCCTTAGTCTGAGGTGAGTGTTCTTGGTCGGAGGGAGGTTCTATTCCATAGAGTCTTTCAGGGACCCAAGGTGTCCACAGCCTTGCCATCTTTAACACATGACTTTCAAGGTGGCTCTGGGCATCACCAGCTGTTGAGGGACAAAAATTTCCTCTCAGGGGCGTTAGTTGGAAGTAAAGACCTCACTTCCATTCACATTGCTTTGCTACGTCCTATGGACACACCTCACTGCTGGGGGCTTAGAAAATGAAGTCCCTTGCTGGGTAATTACAAACTAGCTACGACTCTATTTTTAAGGAGAAAGGAGAGAAGTGATGTTGGTGCCAACAAACGAAACCAAAACTCCTTGCCTCTCGTATGTTTAAAAAAGAACTCTTAATTGTAGCTCGTGCTCTAGAATATCCTCTTCTAAACAAGATTATAGAAGTAGCTTTGCTTCTGAGGAAATTTCTCCAAGCTGTAAAGAAATAAGCCTAGAGAAGAGAGTTAAAGGATGAGTTTATTTCTTACTGGCTGAACTGTAGATAACTTTCCCCTCTTTGGAAGGACAGATAAAAGCCCAATAGATCATAGATGCTTATTAATTATTTACATAAGTAACACTTACTATCCCACACTTATGTGATCTGAAAATTCTCTGGGTGCAATTAATTAGAAATGAGATCAAAGCTACATACTCCTTTTGATGTCCTATTTATATAATTTATTTCTGTCAGCAGAAAATAATCATAATGTCATGTGCCATGTGAATATATGCAAGTTTGTTCTGACATTGTTGTTTTGAATATCTGAGCTTTTTCTCACAAAGACTGTGTTCTGTGATGTGACATCTTGTCTGCTCTCACTGCTTCCTTTTATACATACAGACTTGGTGGTCTTTCTAACTATTTAAGTCTTCTAGCTTATTTTTACTTTATTGATGTAATTTTCCGGCTTCTCATTATTCACTAAAAGCTTCTGGACCTTGAGTCTTTTCTTACGTAAAGAGCACAATTGAGGGTATTGTGGTAATATTTGTTTCTGGGCTTAAATTGTTATTTTAATGATTATTACCTATATTCACTGCCTATGGAATTTTGAGGTTACACATTTAAAAAGCTATTTGGAAACCAGTTATTTCTAATTCAAACAGTTACCGGTTAATAACCTACCAAATATTCTGAAAATAACCAATTGTATGTTATCAACAAAACTGTGCTCTTTTAGTACATCTTCATAAAATTGGTTTTTGGTTAGCCCTGCCATGAGATACTTATCATTTGAGTCAAGTCTCTTACTTTCTCTGCATTCCTATTACAACCTCACTTGTCCAGCGGTGATAGCATCTTTCCAACCTGTCTTGTCAGGTGATTAGAAATTTAACAACAACAACAACAACAAAAATCAAGATACTTTCAGAGGCGAAATTATAAGCATCATTACTTTCATTTCTCAAAATGATTTCAGTTTGCGGATAGACCCGAAGAATCGCAAGAATTAACGAAAGAGTCAACGGCAAGTGGTCATATCAGTAATTGCTGATAGAAGTTCTCATCTGAATGAATCTAAGGATTAGGAAAATCATATTAAAGATTTTTTTTTTCTCTAAAGCAGAGAAAATAGTGTCTCCATACTAGTAAGAAAGAGAGTTTAATAGAGAAAGGATAAATTTTTCTAAAACGGTCTCTAATTTTATTTTGGCCTTTTTGTTATTAAAAATCAGCCAGGGGGCGCCTGGGTGGCTCAGTCGGTTAAGCGTCCGACTTCAGCTCAGGTCACGATCTCGCGGTCCGCGAGTTCGAGCCCCGCGTCGGGCTCTGGGCTGATGGCTTGGAGCCTGGAGCCTGCTTCCGATTCTGTGTCTCCCTCTCTCTCTCTCTCTGCCCCTCGCCCGTTCATGCTGTGTCTCTCTCTGTCTCAAAAATAAATAAATGTTAAAAAAAAATTAAAAAAAAAATAAAAATCAGCCAGGAATTTAAAATCTTCATGAAATCAGTTCAAACTGGTTTTTAGATGGGATTCTGCACTTAGAAGGAAACATAATGCTAACATTAGCTGTTTAGGTACAGGCTGGGTTGCTGTAACACGGAGACCCCAAATGCAGTAGTTTAAATAAGATAGTTTATCACTTAATATAAATAGCAGTCCAGGTGTGGGCAGACAGTCCGGCCTGGCCAGACAGCTGAGCTTATAAATTCATTCAGGGGTTCATATTTCTTCTGTCCTTCTCTGCCATCTCTTAGGACAGCGATTCTCAAAACTTTTGCCCTCAGACTTGCTTTACACTTTGGAAAATTACCGGGATTCGAAAAAGCTTTTGTTTGTATGTATTGTATCTATCAGTATGTATCGTATGCAAAACGAAAACTAAGAAATGTTTGAAGTATTTATTTAATTCTTTTAAAAATAACATTATATTAGTTTCCTACTACTGTTGCAAAAGAAATACCCCAGTGTAGGGGCTTAAAACAATACAACGGTATTTTTTTTTTATAGTTCCGGAGGTCATGTATCTATAATCGAGGTCTTGGCTTGGCAGCATTAGTTCTGCAAGCTTCAAAGGAGAATCCATCCCATGCCTTTTGTAGCTTCAGATACTTCCTGCATTACTTGGTTGGTGGCCTCTTCCTCTGTCTTCAAGGCTCATCACCCCAATCTCCAGTTCGTTCATCACATCTCCTTTTCCTGCTCCTGGCTCTCCTGTCTTCATCTTGTAAATACTCTAGTGATCACCTTGTGCCCAATCATCTAACCCCACAGTGTCTCCCAATCTCAAGATCCTTAATTTAATCTCATCTGCAAAGTCCGCTATAAATTTTTTTAATATGTGTTTATTTTTGAGAGAGAGAGAAAGACAGAGTGTGAATAAGGGAGGGGCAGAGAGAGAGGGAGACACAGAATCTGAGGCAGGCTCCAGGCTCTGAGCTGTCAGCACAGAGCCCGACGCGGGGCTCGAACTCACAAACTTTGAGATCATGACTTGAGCTGAAATCGGACGCTTAACCAACTGAGCCACCCAGGCGCTCCTGCAAAGTCCTCTATAAAATGACATGTACAGGTTCCGGCGATTACGGTCTGGATGTCTTCAAGGGCCATTATTCAGCCTACCCCAAACGGGAAAGCCATGCATTTTAACATAAATAAAATAGATTTCATGAAAAATAACTGTATTTTCCAAAACTCAAACTAAAGTTTAGTGAGAAGAATGACATCGTTTTACATTTTGCCAATCTCTTCAATGACTGGCTTAGCAGAAGCCTGCTGGATTCTCAGACCTCCTTCTGTTCTCAGTCTGTTGTAATGTGTTCTGTTGGTTGAAGTTTAGGAAGAAAATCCATTTTCACACAGTCGTATAACTGTAAAAAGAAGGAGTATATTTAAAGACTTCTCAAATAATTGTGGATCTGCTTATTTAATACTATACCTCAACTTGACAAGTGCCATTTTATTAAAGGTTGACCACCATGTGGAATCTGAAATAATATCAATGTAGTTTTCAGACTCTGTCACGTGAAAGTCCGCTGTTCCAGCTTTCACTTTGATATTTTTCCACACATGATTTTGTGATATCGTATGTTCATCGTTTGGAAAATATCGGTCCACTGGATTCTGCATATCTTTTGACTACTAGAACATGTTATTATGCAACATGAAACAGCATTTATGAATATCACGACCAATCTCGTTAGAAAATCCTCTAAACATTGGGAAGCTATCAAGTTCACAATGGCAGATACAACTTTTCCGATTCTATTTTTTTTCTTTCAATCTTGAACCTTCTCTCTGGCAACAAACACCGTTGTTTTTCTTGAAGCAACAGGCTTCCTTTACTCCTTTTCAAGAAAATGTCTGCCAAGTCCCCAAGTCTGAAGAACCGTGGTTTGCGTTTGTCTGTCGGGTTTTTTTGTTTCCAAGTAAAAATGGTGCGATATTAAAAAAGAAAGTGAATTATTCAGTTTTGAACTCAACAGTTGTACGGGTGTTTTGCCTCAAGACGGCCCTACTCCAACACGCACAGGTATATCCTGCCTACTTTTCGTTTCTTCGCACATACTGTTAAACAGCCGTGGACGTAAGATTCTAGATTTAACAATATTGATCACTGTGACAGCTTCATCGGTGATTTTTTTTTTTTTTAAGGAAACCGCCATTTTTCTTCTGTGTGTGGCAGCGAAGAATGCAAGGACTGCTTCCTACCAGCACCTGGATTCACGCTAAGGCACTAGAAGCTCCACTGGCCATTGTTTTTGTACCGTCAGGGCCAATGTCAACTCAGTGGGTGAGGCAGACTTCATCTTAGTATTATCATCGAAACCGTTTTGACCACGTAGACCCACAGAAAATGTCTCAGGAACCCCTGGAGGTCTAAGGACAACAAATTGAGAACGGGGCATTCCTTTGCCTGCCTTTGAGTCAATGCCACATCCACAATGCCAGGGAGGAAGGAGAGCGTACTCGGAGGGCGAGCAATTTCTTTTTGGAGAAGGGTAGGAGCAGGTGTCCATGTTACTTCCGTTCACGTTCCATTGGTGAGAACTTAGTCACATGCCCAAACCTAGCTGCTGTGGATGATGTGAAATGTGGCCTCCAGCTCTGCAACCCTGTGTTTAACAAAAACTGGATTGAGATTAAGGAGAGAACAAACGTGCGGTGCCGGGGTGGCTCAGTCAGTTAAGCTTCCGACTTGGGCTCAGGTCAGGACCACACGGTTGGTGAGTTCCAGCCCCCGTCAGGCTCTGTGCTGACAGATCAGAGCCCGGAGCCTGCTTTGGATTCTGTGTCTCCCTCACCCTCTGCCCCTCCCCAACTCATACTCTGTCTCTGTCTCTCTCTCAAAAATAAATAAACATTAAAAAAAAATTTTTTTTAAAAAGGAGAGAACAAACGTTTGGGGAACCAGGAACTTTCTGCTAAGTGAATCTCATCAAACGATATTGTTTAAGTTGCCATATAGTTAGCTCCCTACATATTTATTTTAGGTATGTACATTTTTAATAGGACCATAGGTTTTCTACGTAGTTCATTTTAAGAGTCGAGCTCTGCTGGCAAACGTCCATTAAAATGGTGCAAATAGGAGGGGCTCCTGGGTGGCTCAGTTGGTTAAGCATCTGACTTTGGCTCAGGTCATGATCTCATGGTTCCTGAATTCGAGCCCTGTATTTAGGCTCTGCGGATAGATCCTCTGTCCTCCTCCCTCTGTGCCCCTCCCTCTCTCTTTCTCTCAAAAATAGATAGACATAAAAAAAAAAGGTGCAAATATGAGATTGAAAATAGTCATATTAACACAATTGAGGCATTCTTAGAGCTAGGAGTAGCTCTGAGCAGTGGCTCTGGGGTGGGAAAGAAGAAAATAATGCAGGTAGCAGAGCGCATTGTTCTGCAGATGGGACCAGACTGACACAAACTTCAGGGTAATTTTAAATTTTTTTTTTCAATGTTTTATTTATTTTTGGGACAGAGAGAGACAGAGCATGAACAGGAGAGGGGCAGAGAGAGAGGGAGACACAGAATCGGAAACAGGCTCCAGGCTCTGAGCCATCAGCCCAGAGCCTGACGCGGGGCTCGAACTCCCGAACCGCGAGATCGTGACCTGGTTGAAGTCGGACGCTTAACCGACTGCGCCACCCAGGCGCCCCAACTTCAGGGTAATTTTAAAGAGAAAAACTAAGACGTCATTCTGTTTCTTATCCTCTCCTCTCATTCAAGACAGGAGCCTCTGCAGTAGTGGAAGAAGCGTGGGCTTTACGGAAGAGGAAGGCTATGTTTTTCTCTCAGATGCTGCATTTGAAGATGGTGATAAGTAGTATCCACCTCACAATAATATTGGGATAGATTAAATGAGAAAACCTGTGTGATCCACTTCCCAAGGGGCCCTTTAAAAAAAAAATGTGGTGGAGATCACCAGGTGAATAAGTGATTTTCCAGGTTAAGGGCCAAAGCTACAGGTAGTGAATTATCTCCGGTAGTGAATTATCTTCTAGTAGCACACTGCACAACAGGAGCTAGTCTTTAAAACATCCTGAAATAATTAGGGGAACAATAGGACCCTTTCCAAGGTCAAAATTTCCTGTGCCCAGAGTGGACTACATCCCTGATTTTTCTGACACCAGTGTTTCCATCGACTTGTTTTAATAGCCTCTTCCCATCTAGGTGAAAGGACCTCTTTCAGATCGTTCTCAGTTAACCCCCTGGGCAGTCTCTCCCCACAGGGGAGGGGGCAGGAATGAGAAGTCAGTGACCAGTTCAGAAGAGATAAGAAGGGATCTTATCAAGTGCTCCCTAACTCCATCTGGTCCCTGTGAAGGCAAATGCTAGCGTTCCCCATCATTTACTTATCAGGGGTCTGTGTGTTTCCCGGCTTCTCTAAGCCTGGGGTGGCCTTACTTAACAGATCTGTATCACACACACACACCCCCCCAGGGAGGTGCTCTGCCTTCTGTTCGTGAAAACAGAGAAAATATCTGCCACCTGTTCAATAATTTCCAAACACTGTGAACCTTTGAGCGCAAAGATGAATTTTTTTCTCAATCGCTTGGTTGGTCCGTAGACTGATCAATGAGAGACTGAATGCTTTGATTTTGTAAGAGAAGCAGGGCTTTTAATGAACTTGAATGCAGGGATTTGAGGCCATTTCCCATTAGGACTCCCGGCAGGGGCAAAGAGCGCAAGGGCACGCGGAGGGCGCAAATGAAGGCCTGTCATTCCGCCGGGCACAAGGACGCAGAGAATGCAGGGAGGGAGCGCAGCCCTGAGTCTGCCAGCCCGCCCCAAGCACGCCCAGCACATCAAAAAGAAGACGGAACTTGAGGGGACAAAGGGCCAAACAGACCGTGATGCTGCAGAAAACAAACATGATTAGTCCGGGTTAGCCCTGATGCTCCCAGGATGAATAAACAGGCCATGGAGTGCTGTCAATCACCTAGCAAGTCACACTAATCATTAATAACAGGATAAGATGACTATGTCTAGGGCTCTACATTTAAAAAAAAGTAAAGAAAACTGCACCAGCTACATAAAAGCTCAAAAACATGTTCTCTTCCTGAGACAAACAAAACTTAACAGAAGAATGGAAAATGACTAGCCCTGTTAACTTACATGTGATGACATAGAGTGTTACGCTAACTAGTCACAAACGCCAACCAGCACAACCCTTCCCAGTCCTTCCCGGAGGTCCCCGCCCACCCCCTTCGTGCCTGCCTGGAGGTCGGAGGCAGCGCTGTGGCCACACCAGCCACACACACGAATTCACAGAGTTTGAAATGCAACAGCGACCGTCAGCCCCTGCTAAGAAGCCTGCAGGAATCCACCCGGGTTGGAAGCAAGACATACTTGGGGTTGTTGAAGTACTAGGTTAATAGTGGGACGCTCAGCACTTACGGCTTTCTGCACGGAGCCCTTCGCCAAAATGTTGAAGCATGCCACAGCAACCAAAGGAGAGCTTATAACAGTCTAAGTCACTTGTGCCGCAACGATATTACCCGTTATAACGTAACTCAGTAAATAAGAATACACAGATTATAAAGTCAGAGTTTCTAAAAGCAGAAATGAGAAGTCAGAGCGTATTAGGACACCATGAATACTTTAGAAGCGTTTACTATTTCTTATATTTTTCTGCAAAGTTGTAAGGGAGAGTCATACTTCATAATAATTACACACTTCAGGGTTGATTTATGCTTTTCTCATATCACCCTTTCTCCTCCTACTTTATTTGGAGAATACATCTAGTTGTTCTTAACACATGACAGGAAAATGAAGGACCCTTCTCCTCCACCTGGGTTGAAAGTTTTCAAGCTTTTCTCTTTTTTCCATTGTTTGCTTTAAAAAGAACACTCACTCAAATAGAAAATTAAAGACTAAGAATTCTAAAACAATTTTGAACCTACCAGGCAAACATTGATTTGTAGCCATTTTTAAGTGTTTTTTTTTCCCTCCTAAACAGTTAACGTTCTCTAGAAATGTGTATCGTACAACGACTTTCTATTCTTCCTCTCCCAGGTGTTCATTTCTCTGATTAGAGCTCAAAATGCTTATTTTGTTCAGCCCATTGCTGTCAAATTATTGGTACTCAAAAGCATATTATTCACAAGTCATGCAGAGAGAGCACTTCATTTTTATCAGAACTGAAATGGAAATCACATAGTTTAAATGAAGTTTTCATCAAGATTAGAGATTAAGTCAACATGTAATTATTTTGGATTTCAAAACTTTTTTCTTTTCTTTTGAAACACATTCTAATCTGTACATGCCCTGTGGAAATTGTGGCGCAGCTGAAATCGTGGTTAAACCCCTTGCTTCCTACAGGCTGCCCCATTTCCGTATCTCCCAGATCCCTTGGAGGAAGGCTCCACCAAGCCCAGGTCTGTAGACTTTCCCACAGCTCCATCCCCACCTGGAAGGTAGTGAGCACCCAATTAATGTTGGCCATTACTAGTATAGTCGTAATTATTAAGATTAAAATGCTGACACTACCGCATATGTTTGAGGCCTAAAGCTAGGAAGCCTACTGTCTTAGCCTACTGGCTACCACAACTAAATGCTCTAGACTGAGTGGCTTAAGCAGAAGATACTTATTTCTCACAGCTCTGGAGGCTGGGAAGTACAGGACCAATGTACTGGCAGATTCGACTGCTAGTAAGGGTCCCCTTCCTGGTTGCAGAGACACGGCTGTCTCCCTGGTCCTCCTCACGTGGCAGAGAGAGAATGACAGGAAGCAAGTTCTCTGGGGTCTCTTCGTATGAGGATGCTAATCCCTTCTCGGGGGCTTTATCCTCATGACCTCATCTGAACTTCATTCCCTTCCAGGGGCCCCATCTGCAAATACCATCCCATTGGGGGTTAGGTTATCAACACATGAATATTGGAGTGGGAGGAGACACATTTCAGTACATAGAATTCAGCCCCTGCCCCCGCCCCCAAATTCATGTCCTCACATGTGAAATGTACTCTTTCCATCCTAACAGCCCCAGAAGCCTTAACTTATTTCCAGCATCAACTGTAAGCCTAGGGTCCCAAGTCTCATCTAAATATCATCTGAATCACATATGGAGGAGACTTGAGATATGATCCCGATCCAGAGGCAGAATTCCTCTCCAGCTGTGAACGTGTGAAACCAGATGAGTTTATGAGCCTCCAAAACACAGTGATGGAGTAAGCATAGGATAGACATTCCCACTTCAAGGGAGAAACAAAACCAGGAGAGACCTATCCCAAGCAAGATAAATTCCATTAGATCTTAAGGCTGACAGTCAGTTAAACGTCCGACTTCGGGTCATGGTCTTACAATTCGTGGGTTCGAGCCCCGCATTGGGCTCTGTGCTGACAGCTCAGAGCCTGGAGCCTGCTTCAGATTCTGTCTGTCTGTCTGTCTGTCTCTCTCTCTCTCTCTCTCTGCCCCTCCGCCCTCACACTCTGTCTCTCAAAAAGGAATAAACGTTAAAAAAAAATTTTTTTTTAAAGATCTTAAGGCTGACAAATAATCCTCTTTGATTCAATGGTTTGCCCTCTAGGCCCCCTGGAGTGAAAGCACGACCCCACAGTGATGCTGAGGCAGTATGGGGCCAGATGCCCTGCCCCTTGGGCCTCTCGGGCCTGAGCCCAGCTCTCTCTGAGAGGTCCCTCCCTGAGGCACTGGGTACAGGGATCCCAACCACTGATGTCATAGTCAGAATCCAGGCAGCCCTATCAGTGGGTGCCATCAGGATTGGTATTTTGTGCCATATTCCTATTTTCTTTAAGTAGGCTCTGTTTTATCCATATCGGCCAAAACTTGAACAGCGAGAATTTCAAGTTCACCGGCAAGTAGAAGCGGCACCCCAGCAAATGTTCCAGATATTGGGGAAGAATCAGAAAGGGCAAACGTGAGGAATGCACCATCGTCTTCAGGTTTCATACAACATTTGGTAGCCCTCTGCTTGGCATAGATGTACAAGTGCCTGTCCCAGAGCACTGCTCTGTCTGTAAGAGACAAAACTTCTATCCTTTGCTCTTCCTGCCCTGTAACATATAACTGCTGCATGTTTTATATTCTCTTCCTGAGATAAATATACCCCACGATAATATCTGTCTCTCGGGCAGAACACATCAAACATTTCCAATCCCTTTCTTTAACATAGACCATATACCTCATGAATAATTAAGTAGTGATTCACAATTGGCTGGTTTCTCTTTCCTTTTGTACCTCACACACTTCAAAGGTAGAAGGTGAGGCTGGTGGGAAAGATCAACCCAAATTATCTTATCACTCAATATATTTTTGCTCGGAGAATTTCATTCTTTAGCCGTGATGAGAGCGAGACCAGTCTTCAGCTTCAAAGCTTTAAAGTCTTTAACAAATCCTTGCTCACTTCAACCCGTAATTCCAAATTCCACCTGTACCCGCTCATTCATCCGCGTCGGTCTGCATGCGGTTCCTTAAATCCTCACTAACCAAGTCCACATCCTCCTACTGAGCAACGTTATGCAAGGGGAGGCCCCATTTTCCAAGGTCAAAACACAGAGTTTATATAGCAGCAGGACAGGGTACCCGTGCATAGGGAAATTGAGTTGGTTCCTTTTATGATAAAATCTGTAGTTCGTGCTCTTTCCTAAAAATTTTGTTCCGTGACTTGGTTCTCAACAGCAACAAACTAAGCAAAAACAATCATTAGAACACACATCAATTCCTCAACACATGAATCCCATTCTTTCAGAAAAAAGTTAAGTGAATTGCTGAATTGCATCCAATTACGGTGGCTAGTAAAACAAAGCATACTTTAGAAATGTGTTGCAGACATTCATTTAGTATTAATTATGGACACATTTGGCCTTCAATAGGTCATGTTCAGTATTTAATTATTTTATGAGGCTTTTGGATCTGATTTAACTTCCCTTGTTTAGTTCCTTTAATCCACTGTTCTTAATAAGAAAAAAAGATGTGTTCAGTGCCCAGGAATAGGATTAAATTAACTTTTCTGCAAATCCATTTGGCCTCAGGCCTCTGGGTCACACTTTGGTAGGGATCCCTGTAGGGATCGACGTTGGCACTTGTTCGCCAGGGAAGTGTTCTTGAGCTGGGCCAAAGGCACAACACGGAACCTGGTGCCTTCTTAGACAAGTGGAAGATTGGCACAGGCCCTTGCCTGTCCCTTGGGAGTAGATGATTAGTACCTTCCTGTAGGATTGTCATGCAGATGAAACGTCATGCCGTCATGCAGATTAAATGAGTTTATTCACAGAAAGTGCTTAGAACAATGCCTGGCGCCTGGGAAGCACGCGGCAAGTGATGGTTACGATTCCGTTGATATTGTTGCTGCTTCCCTGATTGCCTCAACCCATGAAAGGACAATTAGGGAAGCAGATCTTTATTTACCTTCAGCACCTGCTGAAACTGGCCGGGTCCTGTATGGCAGGGGCACACCCAAGGGGAAGGCCCTTAAATGGAACACTTGATTATTTTTACAATTGATTTCACGGAGAGATCTCAAAGAAAGCTTTTTCTTATAACACATGGTATACGATGGAATAAAGGTAGCACATTCAGAGGTCACTGCATCAAATTCAAAACAAACTTTTCTCTGTACAACCAGGAAAGAATATTTCAGGGCTGGTGGTGTTTAAGTGCCCAATGAGTGTGTGGCTGGAAGCTGGTGGAGGAAGTCGTAGGGAAGGAAAGATCGGGAGAAAGAACACGGATGTAAATTTGGGGAAGGCGGAATCATATGATTTGTGGTGGTATCTTTTCGATAGGGCAACGCCATCAAAAATTTCCAATTTTTGATAGGGCAACGCCATCACATGCCGTTCATTCACCATTCTAAAATTTCCAAGCAAATCATTTGTGAATTCTAAGTTCGATTTTGCTGTCTTCTCAAAATAATTTTGTTCATCAAACCACGTATTCCAATGTTTACTAAATCTGAGTTCAGACACTTCATTGCTCAGGAGATCCCCATTTTCTCAGCCAGGCTTTCCTACCCTGATATGAAATACCTTTCCATACAGCTTGCTAATCCCTAACATGCCATTAATTGAAGCGAGAACCTTCCATTTCACAGTTAGGCCCCGTGCATGATATTCAAGTGCTCAGATGCCCTTTGACTTTAAAACTCAAATTAAATTATGCACTGCTGGGTTCAGATTGTTTCTAGGAACCAGCAGTGGAAAGAACAGGAGCACTGGGGCTAATAGATGACTGAGGAGGGAAAAATGCAACAGAGGAGGGGTAATGGGTGATCAAAAAATAATAAGAAGAAAGACTAAGGGGCCCGAAGAAAGTGTTCAGTTGTCAAGGGGGCCCAAACATTAGACCTGGACAGGAGAGTTGGCTGAATAGGAGCGAGAAGGTGCTTAAGGTATAAAACCAGGATTAAGTTAGGTTTGTGCATAAGTAATTATCTGCTTGTCCATCCTCTAGGGACAGAGTGGGTGAAAGAGGGAGGAGGTCCACCAGTTCCGCAGGGAGAGGGCAATTCTGTCCTGAGAGCAGATCTTGCTGGCAATCAGTCCACAAGGGTCAACAGAAATGAGGCTTCTGAACCCCCTTCCTTAAGCCAACCCCCTGAGCCAATCCCACAGCCTCCCCTGAGTGGGTGACTAATAGAAATTGATTTATTTTGAGGCGATTCTCTGCCCTAGTCAAGTATAAACTTACTGCTGGAAAAGACAAGTGGGGCTTGCTGCTGCTTGTTCTTCCAGAATCAGCAAGAACACGGGATTTACCTAAATTCTCCCCCCTCCCCCCACGCCGTATTCCACCTCATTAACTAAAGCAAACTGCATTCAGCCTCTCACAAATGTTGGAACCACTTGGCGGGCAGTCCAGCATTAGTATGTATGACACGAGGAGTTTCTTCTGTCAATATGTTTTAGAGCGCCAGTTAATATCCAGTCAATGTTCAATTAATGTTTTGATACTGATCCCAAGAATATCTGTGATTTTTGATGTTTTCAGACTTTCTTCATAGCTAGTTTCTTCACTCCATAAAAGTTACACATTTTTTAAAAAAATTTAATTCCAGTGTAGTTAACATACTGTGTGTCAGGTGTACAATATAGTGATTCAACAATTCCATACAACACCCAGTACTCATTACGACAAGTGCCCTCCCCAATCCCCATCACCTATTTCACCCATGCCCCCTCCCCACCTCCCCTCTGGTAACCATCCGTTTGTTCCCTGTAGTTAAGAGTCTGCTCTTTGGGGACACCTGGGTGGCTCAGTTGTCAAACGTCCGACTCTTGATTTCGGCTCAGATCATGATCAGGCTCATGGGATCAAGTCCTGAGTTGAGCTCCACACTGAGCATGGAGTCTGCTTAAGATTCTCTCTCTCTCTCTCTCTCTCTCTCTCTGTCCCTTCACCCCCTCCCCACCACTGCGTGTGCACATGTGCTCTCTCTAAAATTAAAAAAAAAAGGGGCGCCTGGGTGGCGCAGTCGGTTAAGCGTCCGACTTCAGCCAGGTCACGATCTCGCGGTCCGTGAGTTTCGAGCCCCGCGTCGGGCTCTGGGCTGATGGCTCAGAGCCTGGAGCCTGTTTCTGATTCTGTGTCTCCCTCTCTCTCTGTCCCTCCCCCGTTCATGCTCTGTCTCTCTCTGTCCCAAAAATAAATAAATGTTGAAAAAAAAAAAATTAAAAAAAAAAAAAAATTAAAAAAAAAAGTCTGCTTTTTGGTTTGACACTCTCTTTTTGTTTGTTTTGTTTCTTAATTCCACATAGGAATGAAATCATATAGTATTTGTCTTTCTCTGATTTATCTTGCTTAGTATGATATTCTCTAGCTCCATCCACATTGTTGCAAATAGCAAGATTTCATTCTTTTTTATGGCTAAATATTTATATATATATATATATATATACACCACTTTCTCTTTATTCATTCATCCATCGATGGACACTTCGGCTGCTTCCATAATTTGGCCACTATAAATAATGTTGCCATAAACATAGGCACGCATATGTCCCTTCGAATTCGTGTTTTTATTTCCTTTGGGTAAATATCCAGTAATGCAATTCCTGGATTGTAGGGTAGTCCTATTTTTAATTTTTGGAGGAACCTCCATTCCGTCTTCCACAGTGGCCTCACCAGCTTGCATTCCCAAAATGCACGAAGGTTCCTTTTTCTCCACATCCTCACCAACACCTATTGTTTCCTCCCATAAAAATTTAATGTCGGTGTGTTGGGCAACGAAACTTATCTTCTTATCAATAAGCAACATCCAAACCTTAGTTGTCACTTCCTTCACAACAGAAAATAAAATGAATGGTCCCTCTAAAGCACCTGTATAGTACAGAAGACCATACCCCAGCCTACAGACCTGGAGGTGAGGCAGAACAGGAAAATGACCACGTGTCTGGGCCAAGATCACAGGAGAGAAGACTGAAGCAAAAGTCCAGGTCAGGCCTCAGGGCCATGGACAGGGCCTTTGAAAGACAAGGGGTGAGCCTTTGGCAAACAAACTGAATCTCCATTAGGAAGAAGTATCACTTAATGAGCAGTGATACCTTAAACTCAAACTTTCACCAAGTTTCACCAGAACTCACCAAGATCTGTCAAGAGGTTATTATGTCTCCAGTTTTACATTTGAATAAACTGGGGGCCGGTGGATGGAGTGATTTCCTTAAAGTCACACGGCCCGTAAGTGCCAGAAACAAGATCTGAGCTTAGTTAGGCCGGACTGGTGGAAAAGTTAGGCTTTTCCCACCATGCCGTGTTGCTCAAATTTGACTTCTCTGGTGATTAAATTCAGCTTCCATTCACAGACATTCCATTTCTATGTTCATCACCCCACATTTTACGATATTTATCAAGCTTAGGAAACGTGCACACGGATTGCATGGAAATGTTTCTTTTAAAGAGGCTGTTGTAGATCAGAAAGGTCTGTAACGTTTCCCTTGTTTGTTGACAGACTATACATAGATCCTCATCGATTTGCAAATGTAATGCCATGTTCTAGAAACAATATGCAAATAGCATAATTCTTTTGGTTTTCCATCTTGTCACCTTTATCCTTTAGCCCTATTCTGAAGTGTTCCTCTAGAACAGAACCAGGTGAGGGCCAGGCTCATGACGACGAGCCGACCACAGGAGTATCTTCTGTGACACACTCATTGGGTTGGTCATGTCTTCTAGCATCCCTCTCCCAGTGGCTCTAGGAGGCTGGGCTGGGAGAGCGAGCAGGTTCTTCAGATGAGGAAGCAGCACCCAGCCCTCCTTTTCAAGCAGCGAGCTTGCAGAGCCTTGGTGACCGGGTTAGAGAATTTAAACCTCAGCAATGCAGGCTTTTACTGCTTTTAAAAACACTGTGCCCATCTGTTGGCCTCATGCACAGGCAGCTGCATTAGGGCCTGAGTATCAACATTCTTAATGTCAAGGGGTTGTACAATTTTGCTTTTGTGACAAGAAGTCTTCAGGGCCATAATTAACAGAGTAGGGAATTTCAACCCAAATATTATAACTTCTTTAAAACTATGCCATCTGCTAGCCTTATGTCCTCAATTGAGCTAGAGTCCTTGAAAACAGCAGGAATAAAAAAAAAAATCACAAAACTTAATTTGTATTGCAGTAAGGTTTATTTCTGGGGGTGGGGTGGGTGCAGGATGGTGAGGAAGGAGGGGTGGGCATTGTTCACAATTTACAAAGGAAGCAAGCAGCGCTGTTGTAATTGGGCTTTCATTCTGTTTTAAAATTGTTTCATTTTTCTCAGTAGAAGTAGGGTTATAGGTTGGGAGAACAGGATTTAATGTGATACAATTAGCAAAGTTATGCTTTTGTTATTTCTGTATCCTTCTTCTCTTTGTCCCCTCTTCATCTCTTTCCAGCCTTCCCTCAGGTTTGCAACTGTGTTTTCCATATGTCATGTAGTAAGGTGGATAAGCCTCACACTGATAACTTCTTGTGACCAAGGTGGGAGAAAGATCCAATAAAATGTCAAAAGCATAGAATCTAGCTATGTTACATGGGTATCCTTCCAGCCTTTTTTTCCATATATCTAGCTTTTTTCTTTCTTCCAGAATTGAGATCATACCAGAAGCATTTTTTAAGTTTATTTATTTATTTTGAGAGAGAGAGAGAGAACTAGGGGGGAGGGCAGAGGGAGAGGGGGTCAGAGGATCTGAAATGGGTTCTGTGCTGACAGCAGAGAGCCCGATGGAGGGCTTGAACTCATGAATCATGGGATCACAGGCTGAACCGAAGTGGGACGCTTACTGGACTGAGCCACACAGACACCCCTACCGGAAGCATTTATTAAACCTCTATACCAGCAACTAAGAAATCAAAGATGCATAAGACATAGTCTCAGCCCCAGTGATAAACCAATTAATCGTTAAACAGATCCTTTCAACCTAGGGTGACAATGCTACAATTTAGGAGGTCCCAGGTTACCATAAATGAAAGAGCCATTGAGCCCAGGATAAACAATTCAAGAAAGACTTCCCAGAAGAAGTATCACCTGAACTAAAATTTGGAGTGGGTGTGGTGACAAAGGGTCAAGAGGGCATTCCAGATCAAAGGAAGAAGTTGGTCCTAGTGTAAGGGCGAATTGACAGTTATTCAGCATTGCTAGAGCAGGAAAGGCCAAGCTGAAGGCTCCAAGACCCAGTGGAGGCCAGGTCTAGAAAGCTGTGCTAGAGAGCTTAGATTTAATCTTTTAGAAAATAAAAGCATTTTATGGGCATCACGTTGCCATTTTGAGAGATGACACCAGGAGTGGAGTATGAAGTTTGGATTTGAGAGAGGACACGCCCGAGTCTGGAAGACCAGTCAGGAGATGAGAATTAATCCAAGTAGGCAGGAAATAAAGAGAAGGGAATGGAGTCCAGGCCATTTGGTGGCTGAATGGACTTAGTGATTATTGTTTGCATGTAAAAGTTGCAAGGGAAAGTGTTATCTCTAGATTACCACCATGAGTGGGGTGATCATGATCTAATTCCTTTAGACAAAGCAGGACGTGGAGTTCGTCTTGATTCAGGGAGGTGAGGCAAAACTGAGTTCACTTCTCTAGATTTCATATTTAAGGTATAATATACACAAGGCCAGAAAAAATGCAGCTTAAGTTCAAAAAAGGGTGAGGGGGCACCTGGGTGGCTCAGTTGGTTCAGCATCTGGGTCTTAGTTTTGGCTCAGGTCAAGATCTCACAGTTCATAGGCTTGAGCCCCGCTTGGAATTCTCTCTCCCTTTCTCTCTGCCCCTCCCCGGCTCTCTCACTCTCTCTCAAAACAAATAAATAAAATTTCAAAAAAAAAAAAAAAAGAGGGAGAGGGATAGAGATGCAGATGTAGAGTCTATCTGCACGTAAGTGAAAACCTTGACAGTGGGGGAAACGATCCAGAGTGTGGAGTGAGAAGAATTACAGACAGCAAGCCCTGGGCTCATGCTCCAGAAGCCTCCACAGGGTCAAATATTGTGGTCAACATGTTGAAGGGTCTCACTAAACACCTGTTTAGTCGTACATCAAAACATACCTGCACTCAAAGTACAATAGACAACTTATAAGTCACCCTGGGGTGCCTGGGTGGCTCAGTCGGTTGAGCATCTGATTCTTGATTTCGGCTCAGGTCATGATCTCACAGTTTAGTGAGTTTGAGCCCCACGTCGGGCTCTGTGCTGACAGTGCAGAGCCTGCTTGAGATTCTCTCTCCCTCTCTCCCTCTCTCTCTGCTCCTCCCCTGCTCATGCTGTCTCTGTCTCTCTCAAAAATAAATAAACTTTAAAAGTTTTTTACAAAGTAGTACGTTACCCTTTCCTAAGAGGTTACTCCTAGTGTTGACTACTTGAACAAATCCTTTCTTGAATAAATCTTTATTAAGCACTACAAGGAAGGTAACAGTTCAAGACACTGGGTGATGGTATGGATGCAATGGTTATAAAAATATTGAAATATCTCTGTAGCAGACAGCATATAGCAGCAGTTTTCAGCTAGGGTGATTTTCCTCGCGGGAGACATTTGACAATATCTGGAGATATTTCCAGTTGTCACAACTGAGGGGGAAGTCATAAGGGGACCTAGGGCATAGAACCAGAGATGCAGTTACACCTTCCACAATGCATAGCACGGCTCCCAACGACAAAGAATTAGTAGTTCCAAAATGTCAAGAGTTGAGACCCCTGGCGTGTAATCACTGTTATGAGCTCCCTGAAGGCTTTCCATCCTTCCTCTGCCTCTCCCTTGGCTCTCCTCTCCTCCTACCTTCTCAGGATCCAGCAACTGAAGGGTTCACATCTGCCCTTAAAGGAGCCTGCAGGACTTTGTTCAGCTTTATGGCTCCGGTCTCTTCTGATTGGTCCATGTCCTAGCCTTATCAGTTGTTAAATATTTGGAATATTTTATAAATATTTATAAAATACTCATCAATAAGTTTACTAATTCATCTCAATGATGATATTGACTAAAATTACTTCCTTTAAGAAAGATCCAACCTTCTACCAAATACTATATATCACCAGAGAAATAAAGATTTGATGCACCAAGCAATTTGTGAGGAGCCGAGAAAACGTAAATTAGCGGTATGTAATGGCCCAAGACAAAAATAATAATACAATTATTGCTAACACGGAGGACAGTCTGGAAAAAACTTTGAGAAGTTTAAGAGGAAATGACCTGGGCCTCTTTGGTTTACCCCAAAGTATATTAAAGACTAGAGATGTGAACAATGTTAAAAAAAAAAAAAGATATTTTTAACATAGCAGGTGATAACAGGAAAGAAATTTCCTTCAACAGTTGTTGAGCCAATAATATTCCACCCTTCAACATTTATATAAATTGCATTAAATGTGAGTTACAAATACTATTTGGATGAGCAGTGCATTTTTAAATACATTTTGATATAAACACTTAAAAAATGAAATATACCAAAGAAATTACATAGCAAAGGAAGTCTGTTGTTTCTTTCAAAACATCTTCACATATTGACATGGTTAGTTGCTAAAGATAAACATAAATTATTAATCAGCCACCTACAGTGTTGCTTCCTGTTCTGTGCTACTGGGAATTCATAACCGAATTATGCTTATTAAAATGCACTGTAAATTAGAAAAACGGTTTTGTAAAGGCTTACAATTTCCATGGTCATACAACTTAAGACAGAGTAACATGCCTGTCAATTTAACAGCCCTCAAAGTTCCCCTCCATTTCGCCAGAGCCTACAGAGCTACATGGGTGGCATTAGCATGAAAGAGGTTGCCCCCAAAGAATATCGGATTTTTTTTAGCCAACGTCAGCGTTGTAACTATACACGGTTCACATAACGGATAAGTGAGGGCCGCCTTCAGAATGTACGCCTTTTGTTACGTTATTTTCAGCAGGAAGACACCATCACCAAAAAATGAGGTCTGACCATCTTCCACGTTAGATTTCAGCCAATGCTTGCCTGAAAGTGTCATTCAAGAATTGACATGAAAAATGAAATGAGGAGCACCTGGCTGGCTCACTCGGTTAGGTGTCCGACTCTTGACTTTGGCTCACGTCATGATCTCATAGCTTGTGGGTTCAAGCCCCGCTTTGGGCTCTGTGCGGACAGCCCAGAGCCTGGAGCCTGCTTCAGATTCTGTGTCTCGCTCTCTCTCTCTGCCTCTCCTCCGCTCGTACTCTGTCTCTTTCTCTCAAAAATAAATAAAACATTAAAAACTGTGTTTAGAAATCAAATGAAATAACAACCAAAGTGTTTTAAAAAAAATGTAAGGTAAAAGGGGCATCTGGGTGGCTCAGTTGGTTAAGTGTCCGACTCTTGATTTCGGCTCAGGTCAGGATCTCGCAGTTCCTGGGTTTGAGCTCCACATCAGGCTCTGTGCTGACAGTGTAGAGCCTGCTTGGGATTCTCTCCCTCTCTCTCTCTCAAAATGAATACTTTTTTTTTTTTAAAGCATCAAATAAAAAGTTTTAAACAGCCTCTTTTCGTTGGGGCTCATCCACATGGCACTGGATGCGGGTGAGGTGGGGACTTCCTCAAGGTCAGAGACTCTCTGTGTTTCTTTTACTCTTCATGTCCCTGAGAGGAGCCCCCGTGACAGGTGCTCCGTGCGCACTTGGGGCTACTGTGGCTGCTGTGTGACAGCTGCCTTGAGAGTAATCATCTCTGGTAATCGGTTCATTCAGCTGGTCACTTATAATTTTTTTTCAAAGTAACAGTCAATGCTCACCTGTCAATGTTAGCAGAAACCAAAAAAAAAAAAAAAAAAGTGAAAAACAGATATCTTTACTCTGAATGTCATTGAGGAAATAAAATCTTTCCAACAGTGCCAGTTTGGTTTGGCACAAGAGAAACCCTTATGATAATAACACGATTTATGGCCATCTGAAATCCCCCCCCATCCCCGCTGAAATGGCCTTGGATTTGGCAGCCTTTTTCCTCGAGAAGCCAATCTTCATGTTAGCTTTAATTCCGTGTTCACTCACTGAGTCCTGTATTATATGCAAGCCTCTGTTGAGTACCACAAGTGGTTTGGCGTTTTGAACTTTCTCGTGGATGTCGGGATGTTGATCACAGGGCCGCAATGCATTGTGGGTGGTCTAAAGGACAACGGCCCTGGAAATCAGGCAGGTAACACCAGGCTCTATCCCAGGGTGCCTGGGTAAGAGCTGATTCCACTCCTGTCCAGGCAGTTCCTGAACCACACTAAAGGTTCAGATGCACTTCGAACAAAGGAGTCTGTAGTAAATGCTTACTAAATACTTGTTAAATAAATGGATTTCACCTTTTTTTAATTAAAAAAAATTTTTTTTATTTGAGAGAGAGAGAGAGCGGGCAAGCGGGAGAGAGGGTCAGAGGGAGAGAAAAAAGAGAATCCCAGGCAGGTTCTATGTGCAGCATGAGTGGGCTCAATTCCACGATGCTGGGATCATGACGTGAACTGAGTCAGGCACTCAACCGTCTGAGCCACCCCGGTGCCCCAGAATTTCATCCTTTTAAATTTAGAGAACTTTCACTTATTTTATAAGACACCTTAGAATTAATGCATACTATTGATTCACTTAATTCCCTTGAAATTTTAAGAAATTTACCCACATGCACGCACATACCCCCCCACACAAATCCAGGTGGAAAAGAATCTATTTTGTAGAAATGCTCTTGTTGGACCTTACAAATGATGGTTTCTATTGAGATGCAAAATTTTCATAATGGTTAGAGAAATCCAATTTCTCTAACGTTTCCGAGCTTCAAAAGACTTCAAATGTCTAAATCCTTTGAGTCTCAACTACTATAAATGAACACTACCACACACAAAACGTCAATGACTGGATATTTCTATGAGAATGAAAATTGGAGCTCACCTAAACTTTCATTGTTCGACACCTATTGAGAATCTGCTTCGTCAGATTTTTATTCCCTTTAATTCTGTTTCTTCATCTATCTGGTGCAAATAATAAAACTACCCTGTGGCATAAGTTAGTTGTTAGGAGTAAATGAAACAGTGCATGCAAAGGAATGAGTGCATTTGTATTCACAAATTGAATTTGAAAGCGGGAAGGACCCCAGACTTCTTTGGTTTAGAAATGAGAAAATTAAGCCTCAGAGAGGGTGAAGTGAAGAAAGTCACACAGCTTGTCAGGGGACGATCCAGAATCAAACCTGGATCTCAAGACATCCAGTCCAGTGCTATTTCCATAGAATTACACTACACTCTGAGCTAAACTAACTCTGAAATAATTAATAGTAAATTTTGTGTCATAAAACCCCCCCATAAAGTTCTTCCCTCGAGCTAGCCACTCAACAACAACAACAGCAACAACAAAATGTATCCTATTTTGGATTGTAATTCAAGCCTCAACAGTGACTAATTTGATTTATTTTCCAGATTAGTTCCCATAGATGCTTTTCCAAATGCTTTTTCTACAGGCTTTCTCATGGAAATGGGAGCTAAATATGAGCACTCATTAATCTTTTTCTTCTATCTGAGAAGAAATTTTAATAGAACTGCCAGCTATCACATCAGGCATCCTGAGTTCTTCCGCATTGTCTTCCCATCACTGGGATGGCGAGTCCTTGAGAATAACCTGCTGACCCACTCTGGGAGAGCTGTCACAGGAAGCAGGGGCTGGGGTTGGGGGTGGCAGGGAGGAGCTGTTTCAGCTTCTCCACCCTTGCCTCTCCTTCCTTCCAAGGTCCTCTCTACCTAAATGATTCCCAAAGCTGGCGACTCATCGGAACCGACTGGGGAGCTTGTATGTTTGTTTAAAAAGAACTTGTTCATGTATTTTAATTTTTTAGCCTTTTATTATAGACATTGTCAAACAAACCCAAAAGTCGAGATAACGGTATAATGAATGCCACGTATTCCCACCTTGCTCCAACAAACCAGCCACCCTCTGTCCATATTTTCTCATCTATTCTTACCCAATTTTTTGCCCTCTTCTGGATTTTGTAAAAGCCAACTGCACTCACCACATCATCTCATGCACGGAGACAGTATATATAGCGAACAGGAAAGGACTTAAAAAAACAACGACAGCCATAATCACGTCATGCTCATACTCGACAAATTAGTGGTGAATCCATACTATCATCTAACACCCAGTGTGTGTTCAGTTTTCCCAGGTTTTCTTTCAGATGCGTTTTTAGGCTGGTTTGTTTGAATCAAAATCCAAACAAGACCCCAAAAATGTATTTGGCTGACCTGTTTTCTAAACCTCTTTAAAGAGGTACTGTCTCCCTTGCCCACTTTCGTTTTCTCTAGCCTTTGTCTATTACCGCCTAGATCCATTATTCAATGAAAAGGTGCAAGATGAACGTCCTCAAATTCTATTGTTCCTTCTGCATCTTATTTAGTTGTTGATTAATTAATTAATTCACTCATTCGTTGTCAGTTCCACTGAGATAGAATTGACATACCACTCTGAACACATCTGAAGTGACATGCGGATATCTCAAAATGATCGCCACAGTAAGTTTAGTCGAAACTCATTATCTCGTATATTCGTACATTTTTTTTCCCTTGTGATGAGAACTTAGAGGGTCTACCCGCTCAGCAGCCTTCAAGTGTACCACATAGCGGCGTTAACTGTGGTCATCATGTTGTACCTTCTATCCCCAGTACTTTATCTCAGAGCTGACGCTGTACCTTTTGACCACCTTCACCCAATTCCGCCACCCCCATCCCTGCCTCCGGTGAGCGCAACTAATTTTTTGGAGTATCCCTATTAACTTGGGCATTTTTGTATTATATATTCGATGTGTCGCAATCCATTGCACTGGTCCTTTTTGCTGCTGAAATGACCATGTCTTCGGCCAGCAGGCGTTCTCAAGCTGGCACTTGTTCCTTTTGACAAGACCCAAGGTTGGCAGCTTCCTTACTTTCTGACACAAGATGCGCCAGAATCGCGTTCTTGACTGCCTGCCCTGTAGACCTGGCGTAGCAGAGCCGGTTCATATGCCTCCCAGGACGTGCTTGGCCTTGGATTTTTGGCTTGGTGCTACTGAAGAACCTCCAACAGGCCAGGCTGGCATCCAGGCACGGAGAGGCTCCGGTTGGGACAGGCTACGTCCTAACTCCCTCTGTGAGCGCACTGCCTCCACCGCTCCCAGTATTCCAAGTCACCCATGGCACGGCCCCATAGCTCTTCATCGTACGCCTCGGGCCGCGTGCCTCCGCCCTCCCACCTGCACTTTTTATGTCATCACCAAAGTGCACCTGCTCAAGGCTGCAGGCTGTAGATGGTGGTGCCATAACTTCCCTACCGTGGCTCTGTCTCCCAGGCTACCTGAAGGGCTCAGTAAGAGAACCAGGCACTCAGGCCAACTCTGACCAACGCAAGAAGGGAGAAGGGAAGGAGTTGGCAAATTCTTTACCCTTCCTTCCCATTGACATTGTTCCAACACGCAGTAGTTCCATATGGCCTCTCAGAAGATCTCCCTCGTGGCTAGGCAACCAGCTGTGTTTTCTAGTAGAACTGCAGCTAACTGGTGATCCGCTATCTTGGATTTGCTTCCCTCCTTTTCTCCTTCTTTTCTGTTTGATTTTTCTTCTTGCTTCCCTGGGTTGTAACACACACACACACACACACACACACACACACATCAATGAAGAGTTAGTTAGCATGTAAGTTTTAGTGATAAAAATATATTAATATTTTAATAAATGCTAGCAAAACACTGTCAACTAAGAACACACAGAGGTCTTTGAAAGAAAACCTGTAAGAGGTTATCATTACAACAATTTCAGTTTGAAAGATCCCAGCTGCCGAAACAATGTTCTCCATACCGTGTACCTTGCAGTTCCATATCCTTCACCTTGAATAGGAGTTATGGTACGTACTTTGGATAAAAGGCATATACAGCCACGGAACACAAAATACTCAGCACAGCTACAAGGAAATCTTTTACAAATGCCAACTTGTAAATAAAACTCAAAATCGAGGGCTCAGTAGGGTTCATTCTGTAACCGGCTTGCTCTCCTGACAGACCCATAGAAGTTTTTAATACTTGTGCAAATCAATTTTTATATAATGTGATCACTTTTTGTATTTCTTGGTTTGCTTTGTCTTTAGCGCCTGCTTCCTGCTTTATACAATAGATAAAATGGACAATATCTAGCAGCGAGGAGCAAATCCAGAAGAGAAACGCTCAGGTGGTAGAGATTTGGGGGATTGTGGCCCTTGAATATAATAATAATTGTAAAAAAGTTTAAAAAGTAAAGGAATAAAAATAAAGATCCTCTGCTTTCCACCTGGAAAAATTCAGGTTTGGTAGGATCTGAGGTGGGGCCTGGAAGACTATGCTTCCCCAAAGCTCTCCAGATTATTCTGATGAGCTATATATATTGAAGGCAACACTATACCCTTGCCTTCCTCCTGAAGGGAAGGGTAGGAGTGGGTGAAGTTTGGACAGAATCACACCCACCCCAGTTATTCTCTTTTCTTGTCTTCGCTTAAAACAAAAGGAGGGGAAATTGGGGTTCATGTGTAATCTCTCAAAGCCTATCCAAGCTTTTCTACTGAATTCAAATCAGATCAAATTGTCCAACCAAGGAAGTGAAACAGCACTCTAGAAACAGAAAGTAACTGGTATTGCACACCATTAACACCACACGGCTCGATATCTGTCCATGTTTAACACACAAGGCCAATCCACAAGGTGTTTGTACTGCTTATTTCTATTGTTTTGGTTTTATTAAAATCTGAGAATCTCAAAATCCCAGCCTCACTCGTCTGCCACACGCCGAAAGCTCCTGGACATAATGAGTCGTCAATGAAACAGTATTAAGGGAGGCTCTTTTCTTTAACAGGTATGTTTATCGTGCTAGAACAACTCGGACCGCGAAGGAACACAGGTAGAAGAGCACATCCACTAGCTTTGTACCCATCTTCTACCTTTGTCAAATCTTGACATCTAGTCCTATTTTTCTTGTTAAGAAACGGAACTTTTAGATACAGAAGCTTTCTATTCTCTACTCATCAATCTCATTCTCTACACTCTTGTGTGAGATGTAACACTTTTCTGAGTTTAGAATTTATTATTCTGGTCACATTTTGATAGTTTCACTACATGTATATCCGTAAGGAATATGGAACAGTATTTGGTGTTTTCTGAAGTTTCTATAAATTATATTACGCTGTACATAGTCTTTTGCAGCGAGGTTTTTTTTCAACCTTGTTTTGAAGATTTATATATTCACATCGGTGGCGATTGCTCACTCCATTTAACTTTTGTTCCACCCTCTGAATAGTTTACAATTTATTTATTCTTTTTAATGAATACTTAGATCGTTTCCAAATGTTGCTATTTAAACAACGCAACAGGGAACTGATACGCATTGGTCAGCTTTTGCTGGGATGACAAACAACCCCCAAATCTCAGAGGCTTACAACACAAAACATTTATTTTTCTGTCCACGGGACGGTGGTTCGGCTCCAGCTCCAGCTCCATCCTGGGACCCGGGGCGGGAGAGAGCAGAGCGAAGGAGGAGGGAAAAAAGGGGCGGGCTTCTCTCTTCTCTCTGAGCATGCGCACTCCCTTTCCTGCCCTCCCAGCCAGAGCTAGAGCAGCCTCGGCACCTCCAGGGAACGTGTTAGAAATGCAGATTCTCAGGCCCCAGCCCAGACCTACTGAATCAGAAGCTCCGAGAGTGGAGTCCAGCAATCTGTGTTTCAACAAGCGCATGGTGGCTCCGATGCCTGATAAAGTTTGAGAACCACCCGCACCAAAGAATAAAGGACTAACAACCGTAAGTAACATCCTAGGGTAAGTTCTCTTTAATGTCCTTAAGGGAAGAGAATGGATAGATATTTACTAGACAGTGGGATTCTTTTTACATTACAGGTCACATTATGAAGTATTGAAATTGTGTAAACTAGGAAACATGAAGAGAAACCAAGAGATGCTACACTATTTATCGACGTATTTATAAATAATCTTGATGGATGTGATTACTGTGTGTATTGCTGTTGATTTATGGGAAGATTCTACTTTGATTTATGCTTTTGTTTTATTACAGCTGACCTTTGTGTGATCCCATTTTGTGAGGGAGTTCTTTGATCAGAGTACTACAATATTGGTCTCTAAATGAATACTTCTACGGGAGTTCATTTTCTGGCTAATTTGCATCCAAATGGCCCTATCTGAAACACTGATAACAGGGCTAAAGATAGTTTAAAGACCCAAATCTTTGGAAGAAAGCGTATTAGAGTTCAGCATGAAGAGTTGTATTATGCTAGGAGATAAAATTTCCTATGTAACAATTTCCTAATCTATGCCTTTTAAAGATATAAAACAGACTTTTAGGTTATTGCTCAAATAAGTAGAATTTGAATACACTTTACAACAGCTAATAGATAACAAATGTATCTTAAAAGGGAGAAAGTGGAAACCTGTATTTGAGGACATGCTACATTTCATACTTTTTCAGGTACTTACACGTGATACTTCAATAATCTGTTGGCTAAATATTATCACGTATCTGTTCAGATAAGAAAACTAGGGCTCTGAGCTGTGAAGTAACTCATCCCACGTCTGACTACAAATCTCATGCTCTTTCCCCTGTATCACTTGTATACTTCAGCAAAACGATATTTCCATGAAGGTTCCATGCATTATTACTGGGTAGATGCATTGAAAAAGGCGTCTGTGCACTTGGAAAGTGAAGTATAAATTTAGCCAACTAAGGGGTCAAAATCTGAGCCTAAAATAAAGTTAACTGGTCGGTAGTTTCACAGAATACATAAAAACATTTACCACTTTTTGAAGTGGGTATTTCAAATTAGCTATCTACATTTGGCTATGCAATCTTATCCAAAAATGAATTAATGCAGCCTGCCAAGATACGGATCACAATGGCACAATTTGTTACGAAAAAGTTGCCTAATGAAAACAGCCAAGGATTCGTGGCCGCTCTCCTGGATGCTGTGTCTGCCTTGTTCCTTCTCAAGAAGTATCAGAATCAGAGCCACTGTGTCCTCTTGTACGCAGCCTGTCTGGGGCAGCACAAGTGAAGGTGAAACTCAGCCATCGAAACGCTGCAGTGTTCATAAGACTCTTGCTTTCCCATAGCTGGTTGTGAAACTGAAGTTTGACAGAATAAAGGGTCGAAATAAAATGCAATACCAAATAGGAGTTGTCTGTATAGTAGAATTAAAAAACCAACTTTTCATCCATTTCAGAAGAACGTTAAACTTTTTTAAAAATTTTTAAATGTTTATTTATCTTTAAGAGAGAGAGAGAGAGAACATGGGCAGGGGAGGGGCAGAGAGGGAGACACAGAATCAGAAGCAGGCTCCAGCCTCTGAGCTGTCAGCACAGAGCCTGATGCAGGGCTCGAACCCACAAACCGTGAGATCATGACCTGAGCTGAAGTCGGACACTCAACTGACTGAGCCACCCAGGTGCCCCAGAAGAACATTAAACTTCACAGAGAAAGAGTTTAGGGCATCCTGAAGATTTTCAGAAATGAGTTTACTTGAATTGGAAGGCTAAGGTCTACCAAGAAGTTAGCCCTCTTCGAAGAAGCACTTACTGTATTTAAAACATGCACTGAAATAAAAACACTATTCAAAAATTATTATTCAACAGGAAGTTTCTGGTGCTAAAGGTAGTCGAGAATACATTCCCATTACTAAAGCTGTCTAAAATGCATACACATTGTCTAAAGGCAAGTTATATACATTTTTTACTTAAACAGGACATCTCAGAACTAAGATATTTCTGGGGAAATAGTTATCTTCATATATATACATACATATATACATATATATGTATATATATATATATACATACATATACACATATATATGTATGTATATATAATATATGTAGCATATTCTATATATCTTTATGTACATTTGTATTTATTATATATCTCTCCTTTAGTTCAGACAAAATTTTGAAACCTATCTCTCTGTTGTCTCTTCACAGTGAAAATAAACAAACCAAAGAAGACAAATGTACAAGTTCAAAAAAGAAAAATCAAAAAACCAAACAGAGGTAAGCCAGTTACTTTGGCGTCTGTAGTCAAGGTACTCAATTCATTTCCAGAATCTTGCGTTTCACATCCGAGCAATATGATCTCAGGGAGTCCGTGCGAAATGAAGCACAATGGGAACGCGCTTTATGGCTGACTATTTCATCAAAATGCACTTTGCCTCAGAGAATCATTAAGAGACATGATTCAGGAGGCTTTCCAAAAAAATTAATAGTAATAATCAGGACGTGTTAAAAATGAAGAACTAGTAACTTCTGTCAAACTAAACATTGAACAATGAGCTTTTTGTTGGGTTTTCCGTACAGGTGCCCTGCCCTATGCGGTAGACGTTAAATATTGGCCCCCTGGAAGATCTTCCATCCTGGGAGCTGACCAGGTGTGGTAGTGGTGGCGATCTTGGAATATTAGGCTATCGATGATTTACGAGGTCATGACAAAACTCTAGTTTTTCATAGGATCATTTTGAGTCGTTATCTAAGACGGATAGGGCATCAGAGAACCATTCCTTAAGCTCTCATAACGTCCTCCCGAGCACAATGATGTCACCCACTTACACCGTCGGCTTGTCACAATGCGCTGAAAGGTAGACGTGGTGGCGGAGATCCCATGAAGCCCCCTCTCCGATGGTCAATCCTGCCGGAAGATTAAAAGCCATTTTTCTCCCCACTGTCACGGCTTCGGGTTGGGGCATAGCCAACCCACAAAATGAACACGGTGAACGTCCAATAAGCTATGGAGCCGGAGCGGCTACACCCTGGCCTGCCTCTGCCCTGGTATCGCAACTGACGAGAGCCATTATCGCAGGCTGAAATTTGTCTCGCTTTGTTTTCCTCCCCTCACTCTGAGGCTTGGGAAGGGTGTGAGCTGTACAATCAGATGATGATGCCACTAACACAAATCTCTTCAACAGGAGCCTTCAGGTCATTAATCTCCAATAAAGTAATCTATTTAGGGCATTGTTGAAATGGCCTTGGGTCACTTTGCATGATGGCATGAGGATCCCCTGAGACGCACCCCACATTAAATTCACGTGGAGGAAGTGGTTTCCCCTTGTCTCTGAGCTTCCCTCCTAACCTCTTCTATTTCTGTAGTGTTGGAGAATCCCACAAATCTCAGTCAGCCAGACTCAGACTGTGCTGGTTCCTCACATGACGGCAGAAAATGGGACAAGAACTCAGAACGTGTGTTGCCTGTGGCTGGAACCATCATCTCATTGTCAACTTTCATCTGCTAAGTGAAAGACGTGAGTTGGCAGGTACCTAATATCTTTCACCTGCTCCCCTTTTGCACTCAACTCGGTGCCCCGGAGATGGGGCCTTGCGGACGATATCACTGGCCTTCCTTGCACTGGCAAGCCCCTTCTTTCTCAAGGTGGCCAAACCTGACTCTTTTCTTCCTGGTTCCTAATAACCCCTCCCTTTCCTCCTCCCTTCAGGCTATATTATATTACAAAGTAATAGTTCTTAAAACACTGATACTGGCATAAAAATAGACCAATGGAACAGAATAGAAAGCTCAGAAATAAACCCAAGCATACAGTGTTAACTTTTTTTTTTTTAAGATTTTACTTTTAAGTCATCTCCATACCCAATGTGGGGCTCGAACCCACAACCCTGAGATCAAGAGTCCTACACTCCACCAACTGAGCCAGCCAGGTGCCCCAGTGTTAACTAATTTCCACCATGGGCTCCTAGAATACACAGTGGGTTAAAGAGAGCCTCTTCAATAAATGGTGCTGGGAAAACTAGATATCTACATGCAAAAGATGAAATTAAGCCCCTTACACTGTAAACAAACATCTACTCAAAATGGGTCGAAGACTTAGACAAAATACCTGGGATGGGTAAAACTCTGTGAAGAAAATACGGGGGAACGCTTCTTGACATCGATCTTGGCTATGAGTTTTTGGATATGACATGAAAAGCACAAGCAACAAAAGCAAAAATAAACAAAGGCTCCATCAAACTAAAAAGCTTATGGGAGCTGGGGCGCCCGAGTGGCTCAGTCAGTTAAGCAACGGATTCTTGATCACAGCACAGGTCGTGCTCTCATGGTTTGTGGGATCGAGCCCCACGCTGCACTGTCAGTGCAGAGCCTGCTTAGGATTCTCTCTCTCCCTCTCTCTGCCCCTCCCCCACTGTGCACTCCCTTCCTCTCTCTAAATAAATAATTTTTTTTTTTTAAAGCTTCCGGGGCACCTGGGTGGCTCAGCTGGTTAAACATCTGACATGTGATTTAGGCTCAGGTCATGATCGCAGAGTTTGAGCCTAGCTCATGTTGGGCTCTGTGCTGACAGTACAACGCCCACTTGGGACTCTCTCTCTCCCTCTCTCTCTTTGCCCCTGTTCCTCTCACTCTCTCTCTCTCTCTCTCTCTTTCTCAAAATAAACATAAAAAAATACAAAGCATCTGCACATGAAAGAAAACAAAATGAAAAGGCAACCTACAGAATGGGAGAAAATATTTGTCAGCTATATATCTGGTTAGTGTACAAAATATATAAGGAACTCATACAACTTAATGGAAAGAATAGCAATGATAATAATAATAACATGGTTGAAAAATGGGCAGAAAACACGAATAGACATTTTTCCAAAGAAGACATCCACATGGCCAACAGACACATGAAAAGATGGTCTACATAACTAATCACCAGGAGAATGCAAATCAAAACCACAGCGAGATATCAACTCACACTTGTTAGGATGGTCATTATCAAAAAGACAAAAGATAACAAATGTTGGTAAGGATGTGGAGAAAGAGAGGAATCCTTGTGCACTGTTGGTGGGAATGTAAATTGGTATAGTCACTATGGAAAACAGTATGGAGGTTTTCCTCCATAAAAAATTAAAAATAGAACTACCATATGATCCAACAATCTCTCTTCTAGGCATATAGCCAAAGCAAATTAAAACAATACTTCGAAGGGATGTCTGCACTCCCACGTTTTTTGCAGCATTATTTGCAATAGCCACGGTATGGAAACAACTTCAGTCTCCATTGATGGATAAACGGATAAAGAAATGGTGGTATATATATACAAGGAGTGTTATTCAGCCTTTAAAAAGAAGGAGATCCTGCTATGTGCAACAACATGGATGAGTCTGGAGGACATGATGCTAAGCGAAATAAGCCAGGCACAGAAAGAAAAATACTGCATGATTTCACATACGTGTAGAATCTAGAAAAAGTCAAAAATCATAGAAGCAGAGAGTAGAATGATAGTTACCAGGGGTGGGGAGATGAAGAAAACGGGGAGATACCGGTCAAAGGGTGCAAAGTTTCCGTTATGTGGGATGAATAAATTCTAGCGATCTGATGTGCACCATGATGATTATAGGCGTTAGTATTGCAGAATGGAGATTTGCTCAGAAAGTTGATCTCAGGAGGCACCCTTACCACACACACACGTGAAAGGTAATTATGTGAGGAGATGACTATGTTGATTAGTTTGACTCTAGTAATAACTTTACTCCGCGTATGTAGATCAAAGCGTCACGTTGTACACAAGATACAATTTTTATTAAAAAATATAAAAGTTCGACCGTTCTGGGCTTCAGGATGCTGCACTATCTATTGGGATTTCCGTCGGCTGATGGGTCTCCTGCTGGAATCACCTGAACGGTTCATTAAAGCAGATTGCTTAGCCCCCCGCAAGGGTTTTGGATTCAGGGGGTCTTGGGTACAGCCAAACGTGGCATTTCTAACGAGTTCCCAGGTGCTGGTGCTGCTCTGTGTGAGACCATGCTTTGAGAATCACCGCTCTGTACTGACGCCTTTGTTTACAAAGAGGATAGGCAAATAGTGTGCAGTAATAGCTGCCAGGAAACCACGCCCAGCGTTGCCAACAGCTGGTTCGAGAGAGGTAATTAATAGGCCCGCTTGTGTCCGTTAGGGTCCCAACTGGAAACAGATGGCACATTTCAAATAAGGTAATTCCCTACAGCCAGTAAGTGAATGTGCAAAGCCCTGGGGTTTTGTACCAAAGACCTAAGCATACAGGTAAAAAAACAAAACAAAACAAAACAAAACAAAACACACACACAAACAAACCACCTGAGCTCTGCCCATCGCCACACACACTCATTTCAAACAGCTGACATAAGGCCAAGTTACGAGGTTATATCCGTCTGTCCCCTGGCCAAGAGGCCCAAGTAGGTATCCTAGCTGGCTACTCTGACATGTTTTTTTTTTTTTTTTTCCAGAGAGCACCTGTTCCCGTTGACCTCTTGATCTCACTAATTTATCTTTCCTCAAAGCATGACTCTTAGGTGTCTAGGAAAGCCTTTTGTGATGTGGCAGACTTTTATCTAGGCAGTCCCATCTATCTCCCTTCCTCTGAGCTGGCCCATTTCTCTACCAACTACTGACCCACCAGCCTCACTTCAACACATGTGGCCGGGGTCATTTTATTTCTTTCCGTTCCTGAGTTTGAGGTTATATCCATTCTTGCTGCCTTCCATGTCTCCAAATACCTGTCAAAAGGTATTCAACAGACACATCGATCGCTTTAGGTCGCCCTAATTACTACAACATTCTCCTTTTCCTGTTGTATCATTTTGGTATTACATATTTTTAATAATAACATATTAAAAGAAGAACTTACATAAGATATTTTTAAGTTAATAAGCACAGAATGAATACAATAGACGAGGCACCCATTCCCTATCTCAGAACTAGAATATTCCTATGCCGGAATGTATCTCGCTCTCCCATCCACCAGCCTTCTCTCCTCAAGTAGCCATGATCCTTTTTAAAAGCAAATAGGCTTGGGGCGCCTGGGTGGCTCCGTCGGTTAAGCGTCCGACTTCAGCTCGGGTCAGGATCTCGCGGTCCGTGAGTTCGAGCCCCGCGTCGGGCTCTGGGCTGATGGCTCGGAGCCTGTAGCCTGTTTCCGATTCTGTGTCTCCCTCTCTCTCTGCCCCTCCCCCGTTCATGCTCTGTCTCTCTCTGTCCCAAAAATAAATTAAAAAAACGTTGAAAAAAAATAAAAGCAAATAGGCTTATACCTTATGCATATTTTCCCGCACAACATATTGTTTCGTTTTGCTGGATTTTGAACAAATTTTCTAGAATTTCTATTTCTTACCCCATATTCTATTCCTAAAAATCATTCATATTGTTACGTGTAACAACAGTACATTTCATTTCCCCTGTGAAAATTTCACAATGTGAAGATGGTGTAATTTATTTTTTCATTCTCTTGTGTGTGTGTGTTTCCAGTTTTTTGTTATTATGAACAAAACTGCTATAAAATTTCAGGGCGCCTGACTAGCTCAGTCAGTGAAGCATGCGACTCTTGATTTTAGGGTCATGAGTTCAAGCCCCATGTGGGATGTAGAGATTACTTAAAAATAAAATCTTAAAAAAAAACTGCTATAAATTTTCTTATACATATCACTCGGGTATGTGCCTCTTGGGTGTACTAAGCCTGGTGGAGAATTGCTGGATTTTGAGGGGACATGCAGATTCATCTTCACAATTGTTCTCCCACGTACTTGCATCAGAATAACAGTTGCATCCAACCAGTGCAGTATAAGAGTTCAAGTTGAGCCACCTCTGATATGATCAGGCATCTTAATTTTTGCCAGTATGATTTGTTTTTTTTTTAAATTTTTTTAATGTTCAGTTTTTTTGAGAGAGAGAGAGAGAGAGAGAGAGAGACAGAGTAGGAGCGGGGGAGGGGCAGAGAGAGACAGGGAGACACAGAATCCAAACTAGGCTCCGGTCTCCGAGCTGTCAGCACAGAGCCCGACGCGGGGCTCGAACTCACGAGCTGTGAGATCATGACCTGAGCCGCAGGCAGGTGCTTAACTGACTGAGCCGCCCAGGCGCCCCTTGCCAGTATGATTTGTATATACGGGTATTACACTGACGACTACGACTTCACTTTTATTTCTCTACTAATAAAGGTTTCTCTTCTTATGCACCTCATTCGTTTGTTAGGGCTGCCTTCACCTGTTACCCCGCACTGGGTGGCTTGAAACAACAAAAATGTATTTTCCCACAGTTCTGGAGGCCAGAAGTGTCAAATCAAGGTGTCGGTATGGTTGTGCTCCTTCTGATGGCTCTCGGGAAGAATCCTTCTTTGCATCTCCCAGTTTCTGGTGGTGCCGGGCATTCCTTGGCTCGTGACTACAGAGCCTTTGCCTTCCTGTGGCCTTACTGGTCTGGGTGTCTCTCTCCTGAATGTCCTCTGAATCCTCTTGCCATTGGATTTAGGCCCACTCGAATAATCAAGGATGATTAAAATGATCCAGATTCCTAATGTAATCGCATCTGCAAAGTCCCCTTTCCCAGAAAGGTCACATTCACAGGTTTTAGGGATTAGGGAGGCACATTTTGGGGGCCACAGTTTACCCCGTGATGTGTACGATCACTATTCATTTCCTCTTCCAAGTTACAGGTTTGTGACTTTTCCCATTATTCTATTGAATCTTTCCTGTTTTCCTGTTGAGTCTTTTTCTTTTTGATACGCAGGACTTCTTTATATTAAAGATATTACATTTTTTGTCAATTATATTTGTTAAATGGACATTCTCCCAGTCCTTGGCCTGCATTTTCAGTTTATTTATTTATGTTTAGGTTTACTTATCTTGAGAGAGAGAGAGAGTGAGAGAGCAAGCAAGTGAGCCGAGGAGGGCTAGAGGGGGGGTGGGGAGAGAACCTCAAGCAGGCTCCACGCTGTCACTACAGAGCTCAACGTGGGGCTCCAACCTATGAACCGTGGAATCATGACCTGAGCCGAAGTCAAGAGTCGGTTGCTTACCCTACTGAACCACCTAGGCACCCCACATTTTCACTTTTTAAAATGCTGTTTTTTGATAAACAGAGGTTCTTGATTTTTATGTAATCGAATTGCCCAATCTTTTCTTTCGCGATTAGAACGTTGTATGGCTTATCTAGCAAATCCTTCCGTAACCCCAAATAAATTATTTTCTTATGTTTTCTTCTAACTATTTTTACAATTGGGCTTAGAGCCTTAGGTCTTTAATTCGGCAGTGGGATATTTTTGTGCGTAGTATGAAGTAAGAATCGGATTGTACTTTTCTCCGTGGATGGGGATAACCAGTCCCTTTCATCCTGTCCCAGTGTCAGGAGCAGCAGTGGATGTCTTACACTTATGTGACTGCAAGCTTGAGGATATAAGGCACGCGGTGACACGGCAAAGGGATTTTAGGTTAAGGATAGAGTCAACATTTAAGTGATATCAGCTTTATTACAGAGCACAACTCAACATGTATTATCTAGGAAGAATAAGAACGTCGAGATGAACGTGTATGCTCTACTAACAGCATGACATGCCTGGCGTCCTACAAGCCTTAACTAGTACGATCTCTTAAGTCTATGTCTAGTTAGGCTTAGCTATCATTACAAGCAACTTAGGGCCGTTGTGTTAGCATCCGGGGTGGCATATTTACCAAATGACATCACTAAATAAGGTGGTGCCAAGAACCACTCAGTTATTAAGTCTCTCGCACCCATCAGGTGGATGAGTCAGCCGTGCCCCGTGTGGCTAAGGTAACTGTGGGCGCACTTGGTTCATCGCATGCCTGTTCAGTCAATCGTGCAAATTAGCCATCGTGTGAGACAGTCAGTTGAGTCCATAATTTCATGTTCAATAAATTGCACACGTACACACAAGAGGAAATCTCTCTGAGGTCTCAAAAAAAACCCCAGTTTTATAAAACGCGTGGTTCTTTTTCACACAAGGAAAGACATAATTACTTCCACTCAATCTGTCATTTCTGGACTTCACAAAAAACACGGATCCTCTTTCAGAAGTCCGTAACTGGTAAAGATGGCATGATCGTGATTTTTAAATGTTGCGTTCTTTTTGACTCTGTTTTGGAAAAGTCATTTGTGGGTAGAAACCCTTAGACCCACTCTGTCCAAAATGGTAGCCATTAGCCACCTATGACCGTCTCAATTTAAGTGATTCAAAATTAAATAAAAATTTCAGTTCCTCATTTTGTGCTCACCGCATGTCAAGTGGTCAGTAATACTATACAGGACAACGTGGACTGAGCATTTCCATCCGCACACAAAGTTCTTTGGGGTAGTGGTGTTCTAGATATTATCTTCCAATCTATTTGTATGGCTCCAACATTCACTTAATCCTTTAAGGTTTACCAAATATTTTCTAATCCACGCTTATTCTGAGTCCTCAGTGTGTTATTGGAAGGAAGCCATTATTCCAAATTTTTTATCTATTGCTGAGCAACAAATTCCCCCCAAAATTTAGCAGTTTAAAATAGCAAACATTTATTATCTCACATAGTTTCTGAGGGGCAGGAATCTGGGAGCAGCTTAGCTGGGTGATCTGACTCAGGGTCCCTCATGAGTTTGCAGTCAAGCTGTCTCTGGGGGCTGCATGCATCTGAAGGCTTGACTGGGGCTGGTAAGATCTACTTCAGGCTTGGAGTTTCAAATTGGTTGGTTCCAAGTTGGTTGGAACCATGGTTGTTGGAAGAAGCCTTCAGTTCTTCACTATGAAGGTCTTTGGCTTGTCCCAGAGCAAATAATAAAAGAGACAGAAAGAGAGAGAGAGCATACGTGCTTGGTGTTTTTTATAACCTAATCTCAGAAATGACATATCATCACTTTGGGCTTATTCTACTGTCACAGACCCTGGTTGGTAAAATGTGGGAGGAGATTACCCAAAGGTATGAATGTCAGAAGTGAGGATCACTGGGGCCCATCTTAGAGGCCAGCAAATCACACCACTATTTAAAAAGCTGAGTAACTTGCCAGTGAATGTTAGAGGCAAAACTCACTTAAATTCTCAGACTTCTAACTCCTTTTTCTCTCTTCTACACACTCTGCCTTCACCCATTTGGATCCTGCCTCAATTAAACAGTTTGGCTTTTTTATAAACCAACGACACAGACTAATAATGTTAACCTGCAAACATTACAGCCAAGGTTCAAAAGGTCTTAGAAGCTTGATTAATAACAGTTGTCCCTCTCTTTTTGGGTTTTTTTTTTTTTTCAGGAAAAAACAATTACAGGGGAGTAGAAGCAAGCGAAGGAGCCAGCTACTGACAACACTCTCCCCTGGACCAAACTCTCGGCCTCGACCTTGGTGTCTGTCCTTGTTAGGCCTGAATCACCCAGCTGTAGCAAGAATCCTGTTGAGTTGGCTAAGTTACAATCCCCCACCCTGGCTATCTGATCAAATGTCCTTGTCCCGCCATCTCCCAGGTAATATTGGGTCACCTTGGCTGCCTTCAGCAAGAATCCCGTCAGGTCAGTTTGGCCAGAATCCCCTCTCACCCACCTTCCCCTACAAAGATTGCTTTGTTCTTTGTCTCTCATACATCTGCCCACATAGGAGAAGAGGCTTTTTACTCATCGTTGCTTCAAAAAGGGGCAGAGGTAGACTATCTTCCTTCTTAAAGCTGCAAAACAATAAAGCTGACTCAAAGATAACCTTATCTTCAACCATAGCCCATCTTAATTGGAAAAAAGTTTTTTGTTTTTGTTTTTGCTTGAATGATTCTGTTTCAATGGAGGGCGGAGTGTGGGCAAAGTGGGCCATGGTGAATACAAACCGATTTCACTTTTCGGCTTGGCATGAGATACTGAGAATAGGAAGAACAAATAGATACATATCCCAAACGTCATGCATGTATTGCCAGTGGGCACGGCAGCTGACTGCTTTATCCTCTGGTGATTATTTGAAAGCACGGTTTGGTTAACAATCACTGCAGATTCTAAGAAATTACTTCTGGGAATTCCGTACAAAGATATTGGGAAATATGCTAAAAATGCTTCGGCCCTTGAGAGGAAGGAACAGTAGGAATGAAGGAAAATCTTTTAGTTGAACAAATAAAATGTCCTATCCTTATTTTCATCTTCATTATGGTAGGAGAACGGGCAGTGTGCGAGACTGAAGCATTATGTATCTAAAAACTTCCTTCTAACCATTAAGGAAAAGTTCCACGTATCATTCTATCTTGTTGTTAGAGTCAGGCTCAATTCCTATTGACCCACGAGTTGAGAGGTACATCTATTTATTTTTTCTTTCAAATAATTCCTACTATATTTGAAAAAGGATTATCTAGCTGTAGGAGATGATGTCAGTTACAAGCACCCCAGATCTGACACAATCCAGCTTAAATAAGATGGAAACTTACGATCTCCTATAAAAAGTAGTCTTGAGTTAAGATGGCCTTCAGAGACAGTTGATTCAATGTCACTGAGAACCCTTATCTGCTTTCCCTGGTTTAGGCCTCATCCTCAGCAAGTAAGAAAACTGTAATAGTCCCAGGCATGACATCCTAATCTGACAATGTCCACAAAGAGACATACTGTCTCTTGTGGATCTCTCTTAGGAGGAAGAACATTTTCTTTTTCCAGGAGCCTTCAGGAAACTTTCTCTAACATGTCATTGGCTATAGTTGGCCCATATGCTCATGACAAATGATACAGAATTATCCTTTGGGCTTGGATAGATCATCTTTTAGAGAAAGGTCTTTGGGGGACTATTACAAGTCTCATTTCCGAAATGGGATTCTTTTCATCTCTGTATCATATTAGCTTTGATGACCAAAACAATTCTACAAGAAAAGGGATGGCATCTTAGTAGTCAAAAAGTATTGGTAGAGGGAATTTCCCGCATAGTCATATGGGAAAGTATGAAAGAAAGAAAGAAAGAAAGAAAGAAAGAAGAATTGGAGAGAAATAGAAACACTAGTGGTTGCAGACCAGGAAAAGGAAAAGTGGAGTGTAAAATGAAACACTGATCATGAAATCCAGTGAGATGGTCCTTGTCAGAACTCATTGAGAACAATTGGTGTGCATTTTTCCTGCTGTTCAGATTAAAGAAGTTAGAAGTCAGACAATGATTCTGAATCAAAATGAGTTTAAGAGTATGTATATCTGCCTAGAAATATAGGGAAGCCAAACAAATAATGTGTATTACACATATATTCCTAAACACAATCAGTGATGCTCTCATTCTGTGATTAAATGACCCACTTTAAGACAGTTCATTCTCCATACTCGGTGTAGCTGCTACAAAGGAACATCTTCCTCCAGCCATCATTTGATAGATTTTTATTCTCTTAGGTTGCTTCTTTTTTTTTTTTTTCAAAAAAATTTTTTTAACGTTTATTTATTTTTGAGACAGAGAGAGACAGAGCATGAACGGGGGAGGGGCAGAGAGAGAGGGAGACACAGAATCGGAAACAGGCTCCAGGCTCTGAGCCATCAGCCCAGAGCCCGACGCGGGGCTGGAACTCACGCACCGCGAGATTGTGACCTGGCTGAAGTCGGACGCTTAACCGACTGCGCCACCCAGGTGCCCCTCTCTTGGGTTGCTTCTTGAACCACAACATTGCTGACAACAGCCATCTTGGTTCATAAAGGGTTCAAATGAGGTACAGGGTATTGGAGTTAGTGCATTATACCGATAAGAGTGTTACCTAATCTACCTAACTTTAGTTTCTCATCTGGAACAAGGTGGTAGGGTATTAATTGCTAATACCTTATAGGATTTTGTAAGAATTACATGAAATGATGCACACAAAGAGGTGGGAGCAGAGTCTGGGGCATAATTGGCATCAAATCAAAGTTACTTTTTACTCTTGGTTCTACAAAGCCTCATAGCTGGGATGTAGTGGTAAGGTGAGAAATTGTAAATCGAGAATAATGATACTGTAGTAATTATCAAATTGTATCAAACAATTTGATATAGTTGGTATCTCCCAACTGTCAGGGCACATTTTTGTTTGTTAGAGATTCCTTTATTAAGGAAAGTGAGACTCCCCAAATTCAGTAATAAGCAAATACATTAGATTTTATGTGGCAAAGACAAGACTCAAACCAGATCTCCTGACCTTGAGTGTGATGTTCTTTCTACTACCTCTGTTGGAAAAGGGCTTTAACAGATTCTGAATGATTCATTGCTTACTGGTCAAAAAGGTAGGCTTGAGATCATTCAATCACTGAGCTGAGAAAAACATCATAAGAATTACATTTATCCAGCAAGATCTGTTCCCAAACCCGCTGGGGGTGAAGATCTTATATTTGTCATGACAGAATATCCACAACCAGCCTATTCCACTATGTGTTTATCTCTAAAATGAAGGTTACCTTTTTTTTTTTTTTTTAATAGTCATCCAGTAGGTGAATTGTAATACCTCCAAATATTTGCCTAATTGGCCATGGCATCTGGAATTTCACCATTAGAATAAAATTTCATCATTAAGATTTAGGTTTAAGAAAGCCCTTGTTATAATGCCCTTGGAAGGGACTAGAAATATTAACATATTCATACCCATAGTTAACTGCTACTGATTCTTAGATTGAGTAGTTGTCTGCTCTAATGGCCCCCTTGGAGAGTACAAGCAGATTCCCGGAGGAGAGCCGTATTTGAATGCAAAGAGTCAAATAATTCCAAAGCTGGGGAAGTGGAGAGGGCGGAAGAGGGTGTTACCTCCAGGAAGTGTAGGCAGAAAGGGAGTGCAGGCAGAGGAGAAAGCCATGAGAAGGATCACAGAGGGTGGGATACCAGGGGCCAGACTACTTAGGATTATTTAATCTTAGGACAAGGCCTAAACATGTCTTAGAATGCTTTTCTGCTTTAAATGTAGTGATTTCCCCCTGGGTTTGGTATTCAGCAATGAAAGAAAACAATTAAAAGCCTATGTTAGGCCATGTTAATATTTCTTAATCACCAGATATAACTCCTTAAAATTCGAGTCCTTTATAATGTCACATAGCATATCGTTGGTACTTGATAAATATTTGTGGAACGAGTGAATCTGCTGTGATTCTGGTTGTGTTTTTGTTTTACTTTGCAAGTGACTCAATATTGGGTGCATGAAAAACTATAATACCTGGTGTAGCTCTCCGAAAACAATAGCAAAGTCCATAACAATGCTGTCCAGTAGAATTCTCTGTCATGACGAAAATATTCTTTAATTGACCCCGAACAACAGGTAGCCACTAGTCACAAGCTGATATTGTGTACTTGAATCGTAGCCAGTGAGACCAAAATAACTGAATTGTACATAAATTTAAACAGCCACTTGTGGCTAGTGTCTACTTATGGTATTGGACCATGCAGGTCTGGAGGCTGTTAAAAGTTTTCTCTCCTCTTACTTTGTTAATTTTTTTTCAGTTTTTCTTTCTTTCTTTCTTTTTCTTTTCTTTCTCTCTCTCTCTCTCTTTTTTTTTTTTTTAGTAATCTCTATACCCAACATAGGGCTCAAACTCACAACCCTGAGATCAAGAGTCACGTGCTCTATGGACTGAGCCAGCCAGGTGCCCCGGTCTCGCACTGTGTTTTTAAAAACAGCTATTTTGATCAATACCATCGATTATAGATAAGTTTCTTTTGTTTATGATTTTTTTTTTTTACATGGGAAAACTTTGATTTACAGGATAACTCTAAAGACTTGTAGAGCACACTGAATTGACTTGCACAGCAGCATCTGGGAAAAATTGATGTGCCTCATTTATGAGAACTTGTAATATGTGGTCAATTTCTAATTTCAGCTATTGACATAAAAGGAGTGGGCCTGTGTACTTGAAATAGTGAAGCATGAGAAGTCTGTCCTCTGCAGGGACAGGCTGGCCTCCCAAGCCAGTCTTTCTTTTGATTGTCTCCTCCCTCCTCAGGAATCTGGCACCTTCCACTGCCCTCTGGTCTGCTGAGGCCTCTAAGGTCCTTTCCCAAAATTCTCTGTCTCCTAGCTTCTCCCTGCCCTCTCCTCCCTTCTAAATCAAAATGTATCTCGAATCATTTGTGATAACCTCCCTTTATCTCTTCCTAATTTTAGGGATGTGAAAGCTGACACGCTGCGAAAATAGAGAGGGTAAGAAAACTGCTACTGATTTACTACTGTGTGCTTGCTCGACACTTTATATGATGCTCAGTGGAAGTGTGGCCCACGTGAATGAATGTTATCTCTCTGGCAAAGAAATGGCATTCAATAAATATTTTTTGAATGAATAAATACACGAATACATTTTTCAGAGTGAAACAGATATTATCCCCTTACCACAGATGAGAAAACTGAAATTTAGAGAAGTTACAGGATTTCCTCAAGGCTAAGCATATACAATGCTCCAACATTTAATCTTCCTTCTGTTCAACTCCTTGCCTTGTTTCCAGGGTCCTCAGGGTTTTTGCTCTTTACCTTTCAAAGAGAAAGACCAGCTAAACAGACAGGCAGATTTACATCAATGGCTGAAAATGTACTGATAGATCCTGCTCCCAGCGTCCTCGCCCTTTTCAGGGTCCTCTTTATTTTAATGACAACCTTCTGTGGACAGTGTCAACTCCCAGAAATGGCACCCTGGGAATTTCACGCTGTTCAGGATAGATTTTATTTTGGTACATCAGCGGCATTAGGAAAAAAAAAAAAAAAAAAACACCCAACCACAACCAACACACGTTCCACAGGAGATATTTTCCAGGAGTCTGGACGCTTACATAAAAACGACACATTCATTTATAAATTAAATTTCAATAGTGTTTGCGTTTATCTTGCTCTACATTACGACTAGACGACTGATTTGTGTATTGGCCCCTATCCCTAAGGACGGTTTGTAAGAAACGTTAAAAATTGGCTCCTCCTCCATCACTTCCCCCACACCCCTCGGAACCTTATACGCTTCGGAGTACCGTGTCAAAACGTAGGCGATGTTGCAAAGGATCTGAAAATTAAAATATGGCTCTGTGATGTTCAATACAAAGACCACAAACAGCGCTAGAGGACAAGAGCTATTTAAAATACATCACATCCAGAAGTTGGAGGGCTACAAAGTACAAGTCGTCCAGGCCAGTCTGCAGAGACTGTCCTCGCTTCCGCCCTGCAAAAACCCGGCAAGCGACACGTCGCGACGAATTTCAGCTGCAGAAGAGGGAGAGCATCACCTGCAGTTCGACGCGTGGGAAACGCTGCGGGAGGGGGCTTGCCCAAAAGGAAAAGCAGAGGGGTGCGCGCCGCGGGGCTCCGGGGCCGTTCCGGTGCTGAGTGCGAGGAACGCCGGCGCTCGGTAGAGCCGGGGAGACGTCGCACGGTGGAGAGGGACACAAGCCTCCGGGAAAAGAGCGCTGCGGCGGCGGAGACCGCTCCGGCCCCCGGCTCGCTCGGTGCGACTGTCGGGGAGGCGGACCCCGCAGGAGAATCCCATCCTCGCGGCGGGGCGGGGGGCGAGGCGGGGCGCTGACGTCACCTCCCCTCCCCCACCTCCTCCAAGAGGGAGGGAGTGGGGAAAGAGGCAGCGATCCGCCGCAGTTCCCGGCCGCAACTCCCAAACTCAGCGGCTTGCTGCCTGGACATGTCCTGACAAACTTGGCTTCTCCTCGGCCCTCTCCGTAGCCCTCGCGCACTCTCATTTCGCCTCCTTTTGGTGTTCAACTTTCCACCCAGGACGGGAGCCTCCGGAGATGTGGCCACCTGGGTCGGGGTAGCGCCGGCGGATCGCGCTCTCGTTGGGGACATGCTGAAGATCCGAGGGAGTCAAAGTTGGTACTTCAGATACGGCTTTTTAACAAATATCCAAATTGCGTGGGGATTACGGAGCTACCGAGGACTTTAAAGCCTGCATCCAAGGACTCGGCTGAACTGGTAAGTTCTTTGTTTAGTGCAAGCCTTTTGTATTTAAGTTTAAACGTAAATGAAATTACGTGGGGCTGTTTGGCTCTGAGCTAGTGCAGGGAAGCGTGTGCATCCTACAGGCTCTCTTCTTGGCGAGCTGCACACCCCTCTGGTTGTACATGCCTCGGGAATGAAAGATCAGTCTGCGCAGGTTTTGGAATTCATAAAATACGTACATAGCAGTGTTCAAAAGAACTTGAAAAGCTATGCTGTTTGTGCATTATTTTGAATGTAACTTATTATAGAAATGGTGCCCAGGCGCAACGGGGGCCGCGTGATCTGCAGTGGCGCAGCGCCCTCTAGTCCGGACACCCGGCAAGGCGCGCGATCCCTGCCGGGTTCCGCGCGGACCGAGAACTTGGACCTGCTGGGCGCTCCTGGGACGTGGGCGTGAGCTGCCAGCCTTCACTTACCACCCATTACGGCCCATTCTCTAATTTCCAAATACTGGCTTGGGTGGACTGGATAGAAAGGCAGGGCTGGAGGAAAGCGTTTTTGTTTTCAGGAACCGTCCCCTACTCCCCTTATTTCCAAAAGCCTTTGGGGACAAGGTTAGGGAGGGCCGACTATTGAAAGGACGAACGTAGAGCTTCAACTACATTACTCTTTCTTGTGAGGGTAATTCGATGGTAGCAAAGAGCCATCTCTATTTCGTTTCGTTTAGGCTAAAGGATCAGGAAAACGTGTCGTCGCGAGTCTGGAATCTCCATCTCTGGCTCTCGGCTGTTCCTGTGGCGAAAAAGTGCAACTTCTTCAGGCAATTAGGTTTCGCAGTGAGCCTGGAAAATCGGGATTCCCAAACAGATGTTTTAGCTCTAATAGGCGTTTTTATTTATTAATGAATGGTAATTTTGTTCAGGAATTCTTTCGTGGCGTTTACAGCATCTTGTGATTTTATGTTACGGGATGGTGTCTTTTTACTTTTCAGTGTTCTTCCTTGTCCTCCAACTCTACCTCACTCCCCCAGCACACTGTTGGCGTTCTTGCGTGACTGTGATTTCTTGAGAGTTAGAATTCGGCAAGGGGCGCATACCGGTAGAGCTTGGAGATCAGGTCGTCTATTTTCGAGGTGTTCCAAGTATAAAATTGACCTGTAACTCCAGGAGCACTTTGCGCATTTATGACGATGGCCAAGGGTTTGGATGATGGTGTTTGCTGGGTGTGTGAATGAACATGTGTGTATTCTAAATACTGCGCAGGGAGTACACCAGATACTCTTAGTGCTGCTAATCAGTACATTCATTCTGCAGGCGTTATTTTTCCTTCCCAGCCATAACCTGCTAGGCACCTTCATTTTTTCAAACGCCTTCTTTAATATGGTTTAGGAAGAGACTGCATTAACTTTGAACCAAGGAATGCCTCTCTTTAAGCCTAGACACCCTCGCTCGCATGTGCTTCGCAGTTCTCCCTGAAGTCCCCTCCACCGGTTCCGGGGAAATCGGATCTCTTTGTCCTCACAGTGTTAAACGTTCGAGTCCCACAAACTTTCCGAGATCATGTCCGCCCTCTTTTGTGGGCTGTTTTCCAATGCCCGGGACCACTCCGGGCTTCGGCTGAGTCTCAGCTGTGCGGAGCCCGCGTCTGGAGATTGCCCGGGCCGAGGATGGTCTCACAGCCCCAGGACCCGGACTGCGCGCTCGGGCGGGGGGCGGGCTTCCCCGAGTGGGGCAGCTAGACGCTCGGGGGCTTCCCCTTGTCCCTAGGGAACTTGTAGTTTAACATTAGACTGGGTTCACACTTTGTGCCGCCGACTTGCCGGCTGGGAAAGCGCACGAGGCGGCAGAGCAGCCTTTTGTCCCGCAGACGTGGGAGTCGGGGGTGTCCGCCGGAAGAGGCCGGCGTTGGGGTTCGTAACCAGGGTCGGGGAGGTTATGGGATTTAACCAGCTCTGCATAAAGAGGTGGCAGAGGAAGCGCTTTCATTTTCCCTGGATCTTCGTGCACACTGTAGAAGGAAGTAGATCCGATCTAACTGCATTCCTTTTGAGACCTTTTGGAAGATTTTATTCCACCGAGCAATTGCAGACCCAGAACCGAGGCTTTCAAATGCAGATTTAAGAATTCCCTGAAGGTGCTAGGCAATCTAAAGGGAGACGGGGGAAGCTCACTTTTTTTTTTCTTTTTTTAAGCTAAGCTAAACTGTTTCCCCTTTCCTAGCAGGAAACATTCCATATTAATTCCCTGCACAGATCTGTGTGCTAGCCGTAACCAACATCCGCACTAGAGCAAGCCGCACACTGTTCCTCGGAGTGTCGCAAGATCACCCTGGGCACTCGCTCGTCTCCTCGGAAGGAGCTGGCGGCTCTGGCGGCTCTGGCGGCAAGGGATCACTGACCCGTGGCGGGGCGTTGTTGCCCGGGACCCGCAAGCTCAGAGTCTGGCCGCCAGGGAAAGTCAGATCGAGTTTCCGCGCGGGAGAAACGAGCGCCGGCGCTCGCAGGCGTGGCTGCGGGCGGAGGGATATATTCCGCGCCCAGCGCGTGAGGCGCCGGTGCTTAGCCCGGCGGCCGCGGAGTGGGGCGCGCGGGCGGCGAGCAGTGGCTTCCGAGCGGGGCGCACGGAGAGGGAGGCAGGGCCGCCGACATCATGCGGACCCGTGGGCCCAGTGAGGCCCCCGGAGGACCTGGCCCCCGCTCGGGCGCGCGCTGAGGCGGCGAGGCGCGCGTCCCCGAGAGCGCCGCTGCCACTTGGGGCCAACTTTGCTGTAAGTTTGCTAGAAACGAAGCTGGGGCTGCGGGGCGGGTGGGCAAGGGGCGCAGCGCCGCGCCGCGTTTGCCCGTGCGCGGCCGGGCCGGAGCCGTCTGCGCTCGGTAGGCATGCAACTTGCTGCTTCTGGGTGGCGGACTTTTCGGCTCTTTGGGTGCTTTCCCCGCACCGTCCGGCCCAGGAGCGCGCTCCTGCCGGTGCTCTGGGACAAGGGATGAAAGCAAGCCCGGCTGGAAGGTTGGTAGTGCCGTGGCGCCTGCCCACTTGGAAAGTTCAGGACCCGCTCAGGATTAGGCGGCCGGCGGAGGATGCGGGGGCGGAGAGGTGGGAGGGGGACAGTTTGCAACGTGAACCGAATGGTAATTGCCGAGCCGAGTGCCGCCGCGCGCGGGCTGCAGGCTGCGGCGGCGGCCGGGGCTGCACGGGTCTGGTCCTGGAGCCATTGCTGGAAATCAGAGCGGCGGCCGCGGCGCGGGGCTACCGGGCGGCCGGAGGGCGAGGCGAGGACTTCCGCTGCGCCCCGGAGCTCGGAAACTTCGCCGCCGCGCTCCGCTCCCCTTCGCCGGTAATTCTCGAGCCCGCTAATGACTTAACCGATCTCGCCCTAGGTTAATTCTTCCAATTTATGAGAGTCCCAGCGTTGGGGAGATGAAAGGCGAGGCCAGTAGCCAAGGAGATGGGATCTTTGAAATGGAGTCGCAGTTTCTCTTAGATGTTTTGTGCCCCGAGGGAGCGCTGCTCTGAGGGTTAAGTACTAACTGGTTGAATGCAGGTAGACGAGGTGCGATTGATAAATTGCGGGGCTAAACATTTGCAAAATGTGCTGTTTATTAGTTTTTTTTTTTCCCCCCTGGAGGAGAAACTTGTAGGGTCTTTTTTTTTTTTTTTTTTAAAGAGGGATCCTCATTCTTCAGTGCTTTTTCTTACTTAGAGTGCTTTCTTCCAGGAAGCTAACTTTGTGTTGTCTCTTTGAGATTTTTTTTGTTCCCATTGATGTGAATTGCAGAGCTTTGAAAACAAGGACACAATTGTATGCTTTAGAAGAGTAAACTCAAATATTTTTTATGCATTAAGTTTTTTTGGGGGGGGGGCATGTGTTTGAACTACAGTTTCATTAAGTGGCTTTTGTTAACTCTATGCTTGGTAAATTTTCTTTTCTTTTCTTTTCTTTTCTTTTCTTTTCTTTTCTTCCCTGGATATTTACACTGACTCTTAAAATTGGGAAACATTTAAAAGGCAGATGATCTTCATTTATTTGTCTTTTAGAAAGGCAGCCTCTTGAGGCTTTGTGGGTTGCGACATATCGGGTTCAGTAGTTGATCTCTGCACGTGTTAAAACTAGGTTTTAGTGATGTTTTCCCGTGCCATTCTTGGAGATGTAGTGGTTAACCCAACATATCCAGTTGATAGTTATTCATGAAAATGTATTTTTTCTGCAGTTATATGGGTCAGTTTTGGCTTTATCTTTTGAGTTTTAAAAGGACAGCTTTGGTTCCACAGTTGGAATTAATTGTCTCACTGTCATCATTAAACTTCAAGATGGATTTAAAAATACTTAAAACACTACATAATTTTTAAAAAACAATTGATCTAACTCTAAGTTAAGCCAAACATGGCATTTAACAGGTTCATTGTAAGGTTTGATTTGAATAAAGTGTGCATTTGTGTACCCATTTCTTGAAAAAGAATGTCTTAAATGAGCCAAATTCTTTGTCACTCTGAAAGGAAGGTAGATTGTTAGAGGACTTAATAAAAGCATTTAGGCCACCTGTATTTTACTTGTATCTTTTAATTAGTCACTAGAAGTTACTCCCAGTGAGTTCTCATCATGTTAATAGATCATTTAATCCACGTTGTGGACAAGTGCCAAGATGGGAATCTGAAAATTACTGCAGACTAACAACTGTTTTGGTTTACCAGCAACCCTGCCCCTCTCGTGTGTATCTTTAGACTTAGTTCATGAGCCACCTTGGAAGCAGTTATTTCTTTGAATGTTAGAGGTGAAAGGGATCTTACAGATTATTTAACCTCCCTTATCAAGTCTACCACCACCTGCTTTCCACCCAAGTTTGGCTGATTTTACATAGACTGAGTAAACTGAATCAAATTAGTGCATTATTGTTGCATTAAATGTTGTCTCAGTGGCCTAATTTGTGGCCTAAAGGACCTGATTTAATAGCAGGAAGCCATAAGGCTAGGTGTCTGTTTAATCTTTTATGAGTGGGAAATTGCAGTAGGTAAGCTTTCTTTTGACCAAATTATATAGACGATCATGCCAAACTATTTTTTTTGTCTCACTTAATTGGTCAATTTGCAAGTGTTAGTGTATCCTTAGGCACTGGAAAGAAGTTTTTGAAATCAGTGATTCAGGTAATTCATTTAAGATCAGAGAGTTGTCATTTTCTTTGCTGACTTTAAAACGTATTCAGTCAGATGACGAATCTGTATATTTCATGTTTTAAAGTTTTTAGAAACTTAAACTTAACCTTTAGGTCCCAGATTTAAATATATTGCCAAAATTCTTAATTCCAAAGGTTTATTATATGTGTGGAGATGAACCTGTAGTCTTTTTACAAACTATTTAGGAAAACCAAGTGGTATTTAATCCTTCGTAGAATATCCAAGCATAGAGCTTCAAAATAAGCTCTGCATCACAGAAACTGATCTGGCATCTCTTCCAGCCAATTTGGAAGCATTTTGAGGTGGGTGGTGACCCTGTCGCTCAGCTGCTAGAAATCAGAGCCATCTGCACTGTTGTTACTGGCCTGGTGGTTGCACCTGGATTTTCTGTTAATTTCAGAAGAATGGGTGTGTATTTTCCCGTGTTACCCCTCCTCTCCTAGAGTCCTGCCTTCCATTCTCCACCCTCAGCCATCTGTCCATTCATGAACTCAGCGACTATGGGTCTCCTCTTTGCCAGACATTGGGCTGGACACAGGATACAGGGTGAGCAAATCGCATGTCCTTCCCTCAGGGAGCTTACAGCGCGGAGTGGCAGGAGGACAAAAAATAGTTATATCCAGTGTGATAAGAGCAGGGGAGTTCATCCTAGCACTTCATTGAGCTGGGCATGGCAGGTAGGTGGATATTAGGTAGGATAGGGTGAGTTCTGAGGGAAGAGTGAATCAGGAGGGAATAATTTAAGGAGAGGAAGTGACACATATAAAGCAAATTGTAGAAACCTTAGTTATGACATGATTTGCGGTATGCTGAGAGCATACCATGTTATCTTTAGGAAAAGGGTTGGTTGATTTATCATCAATGCCTGTTTAATCCTGTTTTCCCATGACTTGCAGCTTGTTTTTTTCCTTTGTGCAAGTAGAACATAGAATGTCTATGATCTGGACGTACGTTGGGTTATAGACCGGGAGGACAGGTTTTTATGGGGCAGGTGTTAAGAAGTGGTGGAAAGAAAGAAATGTAGAAAAGTGAGAAAATAACTAGTATGTGAGGAATGAAGGGCAGGAAGACCAATGTTGAGGTTACCTTTTAAGAAGGCAAGGGATAGAGATCTTACAGGGTTAGAGGCCTCACCACTAGGTGGTGTCACCTGCTCTGGACAGCTTGGTGGTTTCCAGCCTGTGGAAAGTCCACCTTTTTGGCTTGAAATAGTACTACTGGGAGATCCAATTAGGAAGCAGGTGGAGGTCTTTAGTCTTTAGTACAAGGCTAAGAAGAATATACTTAATCAGCAGGCTAAGGGGAAACACGGAATATTTTCAAACTAGGGACTAATATTGCAAAGAAGTTTTAATGAGATTAATTTGACTGTGGTAGATGGGCTAAATTGGGGGGGGGGATGGTAAGAACACAGGAATACTGCTTTGAAAGCTATGAGATCCTGTGCCTGAGTAAATACAGATAGGAACTAGGTGACAAATGGAAAGGGGACAGTTTTCAGAAATTGAGAGTAAAAAATTGTCCACAGTCTCAATAACTTTAGATATGGAGGTTTGGTAGTTAGAAATAAAAGATCGGTGTCTGTACAAGTGTGAGAGAGAGGAAAGTGGTGGGGGAAGGGTGGGGAGGAGAGAAGTGTCTCTCTGGAGGGCAGGAGGCTATGAAGATTTTAGTAGAGTTTTTCAAATAAAGAGATGGAATCCAAGCATTAGGTAACTTCCATGAATTCACACAATTGATTTAGGGACAAAGCCAAGGCTAGATCACAGGTTTTATGCCTGCCAGCCCCTTCTTTCTTAATCGATTTCTTAGGTTGCAAGCCTGAGTGATTTGGAAAGTGGAGAAACTGTTCCGTTGCTGGAGAGGTGCAGTAGGATAGAGTGGAATGGCTGGCATGTTGTGGTTGGGAGCTGGTGAAAGGCTGTGTGGCAGGTGTGATGGCATCTCAGGAGGCGTGTTCCCGCACTTGGGGGAAGTTAAGGCTGGAATGTGGGATTCCAAAGTGCTCCTGGCCGATTGAGTACGATTGAGTACGACTGAGTGGATGAGACCTCTAAGCACGATACTATGTGCACGTGTAAGAAGAGTCAGAAGACAGAAGTTTGTGATGGCGAACTTCAAGGCGAGAGAGTGTAGAGTGTAAAAGAGTGTTGAGGAAAATCAGGAAAACAGTGTCATTTATCCTTTGTGGATTGACCATGCTTTAGGCAGTCTGTGACCTGTAAAGGACGCAAGGGTGTAGTGGGTGGTGTCACATGTGACATTAATTCAGGGAGTACTGAGAAAAAGTCCTCTGATTTGCCACTGACTTGTGATGCCAGGAGAAGCTGTGTCTGGTGCCAGGATGGATGTGAGGTCCTGTAGAGCAGTTGAGGGTAGAAGTAGCCTCTTTGGAGACAGAAGTCAGGGTAGCCCTAAGCAAGTTCTTGTTTAGAACTCTCTGCCTGTACGGGAAGGGGCAATATAGGGTGTGAGTTGGAGGGAAGTGAAGGTTTGAATGAAGCTTATTTTTAAGTAGGGATAAACTTGTGTGTGTTTGCAGACCCTGGAAAAAGGGCCGGTCATGGCTGGGTCATTTGAGTGTGATGTTTGAGAGGGAGTGATAATTTAGGGAGGAGCTGCAGAAGAGGCAGAATTTTATGTATGGCACCCTGGGTGGCTTTGTTTGTAGCTAGGCAGGGTCCCATGTCTTCTGAAAGGTGGGAAGAAGAAAAATAGGGGGAAAGAACATTTTAAGGAGAGGAAGAGGAGGGACTTTGTATATGTTGACTTTCCTTTTTTTTTTTTTTTTTTCTTTTACACGGAACCTTCACCTTCCCGATCCATTATTTAGTGAGATATCTGTATGTGTACCTAAATAATTATCATCATAATTTCGCCAGTAGTTAAAGCTTTACTGATTTGGGAGTGGAGGAAGTGGCTGGTGCTAATTAATGGCTACCCTGCCAAAATGACATTTAAATGCTATTTGTTTGCAGAGAAAAAGTACGTTAGGTGAGATGATCTAAAATCACGAGCGGTAAACTGTGTTTCTGGAACTTCTCCGTGAGCAGTGTTTGCCCTGGAGCGTGGGTGAGGAGAAAGTGGTTGCAGGGTGAGTAACAAGTAGTGGTCATGTCTGGTCTGTAAAAAGAGGAGAGGAAAGTAAGTAGCCCATGGATGCCTAGCCCAGCCAGAAGTGTCTGCGCAGCCCGTGTTCCTCCTGTCTTGTCTTGTATGTCACAACGGCACGGAACAGCCAGTGATCTTCAGATGCCCGCAGATGTGTTTTATAGGTTCATAGAGCAGGTAAATCACATAGCAGATTTTATATGGAGGCTGCTTGCAAACTAGGAACTCTCTAATTTTCTTCAGGTTTTTAAGGGCTGGAAAAGAGTTACGTTGTGCTGAGGGGAGAGATTTGGGGTTGTCACCGTCATGTATTAGTGGTTTGAAGACTGCGTTAAATGGAATGAGTTGTTGATCATTTGAAGGCAGTATTTAAATCAAGTCATCGCCGGAGCAACCAGACTTAGCGCGGCCCCTCTCAGAATTAACACCAGGAGCAGTTACAGGACACACATCCAGCCTAAGGCTGTTCAGTCCGGGTTCATAGTGGGCCCCCACCCCTGTTGCTACGGACAATGTCCGAACGTGGCTTAGAAAGATTTGATACGCACTCGGAAAGTAAACAGAGCCACCCATTACATTTTCAGTGTAACAGTAAAAATTGTAAAAGGTACTGGTGTTGGCTATTATAATTTATAGGAAAGTGGCTTTTTCCCGTCTTGTAAATGGTATCTGGGAAGATGTGAATTAGTAATACCTGAATAACAGGCTTTCTTAGTAAGATCTAATTCTCTCCAGCAGGGAGAAAAAATCCCCCCGAAAGAACAGAAAGTCAAGAAAAAAAAACTCCCGCCCGAATCTACATCCATACCGCGACGATAACAAAACGCCCTAAATCTACCCCAACTCACTCTCGCCCCCCTCCCTCTCTCCCCCCTCCCTCTCTCCCATCTCCCTCTCTCCCCCCCTCCCTCTCTCCCCCCTCCCTCTCTCCTCCTCCCCCCCCTCCCTATTGATTTTAGAGACCATTAAACACTTAATATACACTATTTTTAAAAAACAGGAGTCATTTACATTTCATACTGGCTTTTTGGTGACATTTTTCTTTGAAAATGTGGTTATCTTCCCTGCAGTTGAAACATCTTCCAAAATACTTTAAAAATGTGACACTATTCAAACTGAACATTAAGCTCTGGATTTCAGTAATAAGTTCAACTCTAGTGAGTGCTCTCACTGCTGCTGATACAAAATGGGAGAATATGGGAGGGCACGCCGAGGGAGAACACAGAGTTCTTCAGGTGAATATTTTTGTGTGTTTTTATCATCACAGGTGGCATTGATGCTGTTTACTTTTTGCCTGTTGCATGGCGGGCTGAAGGCATGTTAAGATTTGGGACCTCTAAGTAGTAGATGTACAACATTTAGGGGGTTTTCTGCATGTGTAATGCTGTGTCCCACCTAGTCCTATCATGGAAGCGTATGCAACATTTCTGAATCTTCAGCTTTAGATCTAAATATTTGAATTTATGCAGTTTTGTTCTTAGCACTGGGGCTGTGTTCTGTTTTGTGACGAAGGGGCAGTCACGGTAATTGACTTAGAACACTCTATGTGAAGGTCTCCCTAATGAAGAAATATGAGCACGTTAATATCTGATTTCTACTAGAAAAATTATTTTTTCTCTCTTATTTATGGATTTCCAGAAATCTATACTAAAGATATTTTAGCTTCGGACCCGAGGCCCTTTCCTCTACAGGCTGCACTAAGTAAACATTCTTGGTTTTCACTTTGCAAAATGCACAGAAGAAAACCTAAACTACAATGAGTTGAAGTAGTATGATCGCCTTCTAAATATCAAAGTGTAGCCTTTGGCTAAAATCGTTTCTGGAGTTTAATTTTCATAAGCATGAACTCTAGGTAATGTACTTTTCAGTAGAAATGGTATTAGTATCTTTTTTTTTTTCCTTCCTCAGCTTTGCTGTTTGTTTTGCACAGGGGAACAGCCACCACTTTTTTGATCACGCATTTTATAGCAGAACCTGAATCCACGGTTCTAGGTTCCTTTACTAAAGGTTAATACCTCCTAAAAAGTGAATTGTTTTCTTCTTTTTTTTAAATATTTGAGAGAGCAGGAGAGAGTGAGATCAAGAGTGAGGCGGGGGAGGGGCAGAGAGAGACAGGGAGGGAGAATCTCAAGCAGGTTCCATGCCGTCAGTGCAGAGCCTGGCGTGGGACTCGATCTCATGACCTGTGAGATCATGACCAAAGCCAAAATCGAGTTGGATTCTTAACCGACTGAGCCACCCAGGCGCCCCATGGAATTTTTTTTGTTTTCTGATGTAAAAAGTTGCCCTTACTCATTGATCCTGATCACAGTGGCATTCTGTTAGCCAGGTTTGCAGAGTAAATTCCGGGTTTTGAACGGTTTCTGTTGAGGGTGGTCCGGCAGGGGTAGTCCGGCTTTGAGCTGTCCCTGAGAAGAACCGCTGGCGGGGTGGGTTCAGGAAGGTGATCAGGCGTGGGGAATGCAGCTGTGAGAGCAGGGTGGTGGCCGAGATGCGGTGGGGAGGGAACCGTTGCAGTAATGTGATGTGTTGGCCTTTTCCTTGTGCCGGGTTGGGGGGTGAGGGCGTGTCCGGGGCCGGCCAGCAGTGTGTGCAGCTGCATGGTAGCAGCCAGTGTGTATGCCTCATTGCCAAGTTCTAATGTGAGGCTTCAGATGTTCAGAAAGATTGACGGACCCATCCTGTTTTTACACCACCACTGTTTCTTGCTTCTGCGTCAGCGACTGACTGCTGTCCCGTCTCATGTGCTGGTTCTCCTCTTCTGTCCTCCACATTTTGGGGGCGTGGGTCATCAGGGCTCTGTGCTTGGTTTTCTTTTCCTCTCTACCTGTGCTCTCTCCCTGGATGATCTCAGTTTTGAGGTTGAAACAGCATGCTCTGTATATTCAGGCAACTCTCACATTTGTGTCTCCAGGCTGGACCTCTCCCACACGTCAGCCTGCCCCCTCAGAATCATTACTTGGGTAACAGTGGGCATTTTCACCTTAACTTTCCAAAACTCCTCATCTAATTCCCTAGGTCCTGTTCCTCTCTAGTTCGTTAGTTGTGACAAGTGCACCATAATAATGGGAGAGGTTACCAACAGGAGAGACCGTCTTCATAACTTTTCTGTAAATCTAAAATGATTCTAAAGGTTAAAATTTATATATAAAAAAACTCCCTTACTGCTCTCCCCTCATCTGTGCCCAGCCACAGTGGTCCCTGTTTTTGTAACTAATGCCTCTCTACTGGACGTGATTTTGAGCCCCAGGGAACACTGGCAAAGTCTGGAAACTTTTTGTTTGTTTGTTTGTTTTGGTGGGAGAGTGTGGAGTGAGTTGGAGGAAATACAACAGGCTTTGAATGGGTGGAGACCAGGATAACAATGAACATCCTAAAATGCACCCTGGGCCTTTTGAATTTTATTTATGTATTATGTATGTACGTATTTATTTTAGAGAAAGTAGGGGGGAGAGGCAGAGAGAGAACAAGAACGAGGATCCAAAGCAGGCTCTATGCTCACAGCAGAGACCCCAATATGGGGCTGGAACCCACGAAGCTTCAGATCATGACCTGAACGGAAATCAAGAGTCGGACGCTTAACCCACTGAGCCGCCCGGGTGCCCCTTGGGCCTTTTGAATTTAGTTCTGTCTTTCCCTTCAGGTTCCGGACCACAGTCTCCTGCCCTTCTTTATTTTTCTTTTTAGTGCCTCATCATAAGCATGGGATACACTCTTTGCTTGTTTCTCACCAGGAAATATGTCTTCCATGAGGATTTGTTGCTGCTTTGGCTCACTTTTGTATCCCCAGCATCTAGAACGATTCCTAGCACATAGCATTAAATATTCGTTGAATGAAGTCAAATAATTGATGAAGGGAGTGAGTGAGTGGAACAGATGGCCTGCACCTGTGCTAAAATATTCAGCTAGAGTCGTGGAAATAAAGCATGAACCTTCACCTAGCTGCCTGTTCTCCACAAATTACTACTGTTGACAGTTGATTTTTTTTTTTTGATCCAGAATGTTTCTGTCCATTTTTCAGCATATTCATATACTGTGTACACAATTCATCCCCCCCCACCCCCGCTTTTTTTTACACACATACATGGGATCAGTTTAATTTTTCCATTTAACATATCTGGACGTCTCTATGTACCAACATTCAGAGTGGCGGCTTATTCTTTTTAGTGGCTGCATAATACTTTATATGGAGAATTAAGTAATAATATTTTAATTGTTTACAATAGAGTCCCGGCATAATACTTTGTTGTAAAGTGGATAGCAGTAACAAGTCTTCTGGGATGAAACACTGTGCTTGCTTCTTTCACAAGAGCTTTTTAAGTGTTACTGAAAGCATCTTCTCTTTCTCTCTATTGTTCTTAGTTCGTAAATGCCTCAGGATCTGGAAATAGTCTTTGGTTCACGTACCCTCCACAGTCTGTCCTGAACTAGGCTCCCCATACCTGTAGGTTGAACTGAAGTTTTCCTTGGTTTAGGGAACGTCCCTGCATCGTTATATCTTTCAGATTTCCCTGAATATTAGGACTGTTGACCACATGAAGAGATTGTTTTGTGAGGAAACTGTTTTCTTATTTTGAAGTGATCATCGTTCTCCGGGAGGCTGGAAGTCTCTATGGTCTCCTGACTTTATCGCTGAGGAGATGGCATGATAGCGAAGGCACATGTCAGGGGGCCCGCCTGGAATGTGATTGAGCATCCGTTAAGCCTTGTGTGAAGGAGGGCTTTTCTCTTTTCCCTGATGAAATGACTGACGGGGTGCGGTGAAGATACTGTGAACTAATGCTGCCTTGCGAATTCCCGCCGGCCCTTCAACCAGCCCTCCAGTCTGCTGCTGCTTTCGCCTTTGGGTGGGGCTCCCGTTCTGGGAGCACTTGTTTGAGGGTGCAGTGCTGTCCTCTCGGGAGAGTGCTGGGGTGTTTTGTGAGGCTCCATTGATTTGCAAGGTGAATTTGTTGGCATTTAGAGGAACGGTGGGTCTGAAAATAATTGTCTTGCTCATCCGGAAGGCCAGCCCGGAGGACTGCCTACCTTCCGCTTGCTAAAGGGAACCCTTTCTCAAATGCCCCCTTGCCTTCCCGTTTCCCCTCTGACCTTCTCCGCGGGGCCGACCACCTTGCTGTGTTCATGGGGCCCTCTCTGTGTGTCAGCCTGGATGCTTTAGCTGTGTGTGTGTGTGTGTCTTGTGTTTGGTTGTGAACACTGGTTGTTGACTGCAGTGGTGATAAAATATTGATGTGGTGGGTAAGATTCGCTTTGCTGTTTGACATCAGGCTGCTGGTTTCCCATTTGTAAATGGACTCTTTTTGACTCACGTTGGTTTAGAAGTGACCTCAGTATCAAAATGATATAATGATTTTATTAAAAAAATTTTTTTTTCAACGTTTTTTATTTATTTTTGGGACAGAGAGAGACAGGGCATGAACGGGGGAGGGGCAGAGAGAGAGGGAGACACAGAATCGGAAACAGGCTCCAGGCTCTAGGCTCTGAGCCATCAGCCCAGAGCCCGACGCGGGGCTCGAACTCACGGACCGTGAGATCGTGACCTGGCTGAAGTCGGACGCTTAACCGACTGCGCCACCCAGGCGTCCCTAAAAATGATATAATGATTTTATAAGTATTTTAATACTTTTAAATAGTTACATAATGCTGAATGAGACAGTAAACCCTTACGTTTTGGAGGGAGTCAACTAAATTATTCCTAGAAAGAAATAATTTCTGGATCACTTTTGAGATGAGGTTATAGAATGTCATTATGGGAGGTCCTATGAAACCACCTTTCAGGTTGGATCTTGTTCTGAATCAGTTCTTCAAAGCTTCCTGTGCTTGGGATACTGTGGCAGCATGAAATTTGTGAGCTTTTGGGCATTTCATCTGTTGTGTATAAGTAAACCTAGACAATGTTCGTTATCTCCCTTTGTCACAGTAGGTTCCATTTGCCTTGAAGAATCAAGTAGAACAATTCAACTTCGGTGTTACATGTATCTGGCGGGAGTCTTTGATCTGAAGCTCCTTATGATTCTTGAGTCCTCAAAGTACAAGAAAAAGATTGTTCCTTAGTAATTCTAGACATGTTAGAGGTATTGATACTTGGACAACGGAAAAAAACCTAAAAACTATTGTACATATTTGTATTTCATACATATGTGCAATACTTCACTAAAATGCAAAGTCTAAAACTCCCGAAACAAGTTTAGGCCGCCTTGTTTATTTCTTCGAGGTCATGATTCTTCTTTCTTTCCTGTGTTTTAGATTCCTGAGGGTTAAGCGATGGGGAGACCTGTGGCCTTGCTCCTGCTCCTGCTCCTCCAGCATTTTGGAGACGGCGACGGAAGCCAGACCCCTGAGCAGAGTCCTCTCCAGTTTACACACTTCCAGTACAATGTCACGGTGCACGAAAACTCTGCAGCTAAAACCTACGTGGGCCATCCTGTAAAGATGGGTATTTACCTTACAAATCCACTGTGGGAGTTAAGGTACAGAATTATCTCCGGGGACAACGAAAACCTTTTCAAAGCTGAAGAGTATGTCCTTGGAGACTTTTGCTTTTTAAGAATAAGGACCAAAGGAGGAAATACAGCTATTCTTAATAGGGAAGTAAAAGACCATTACACATTGATAGTCAAAGCAGTTGAAAAAAATACTAATGCTGAAGCCCGAGCCAAGGTCAGGGTGCAAGTGCTGGATACAAACGACTTGAGACCGCTGTTCTCCCCCACCTCGTACAGTGTTTCGTTACCTGAAAACACAGCCATAAGGACCAGTATTGCCAGAGTCAGCGCCACAGATGCAGACATAGGAACCAACGGAGAGTTTTACTACAGTTTCAAAGATCGAACAGATGTGTTCGCTATTCACCCGACCAGCGGTGCCATAGTTTTAACTGGTAGGCTCGATTACGCAGAGACCAAGCTCTATGAGATGGAGATTCTTGCTGTGGACCGTGGGATGAAACTGTATGGTAGCAGTGGTATCAGCAGCATGGCTAAGCTGACGGTTCACGTGGAACAGGCCAACGGATGTGCTCCTGTGATCACGGCGGTGACGCTGTCTCCATCAGAACTGGACAAGGACCCAACATATGCAATCGTAACGGTGGACGACTGTGATCAGGGGCCCAATGGGGAAATAGCTTCTTTAAGCATTGTGGCAGGTGACCTCCTTCAACAGTTTAGAACAGTGAGGTCCTCTCCAGGGAGTAAAGAATATAAAGTCAAGGCAGTTGGTGGCATTGATTGGGACAGTCATCCTTTTGGCTACAATCTGACGCTACAGGCTAAAGATAAAGGAACCCCTCCCCGGTTCTCTTCTGTGAAAGTAATTCATGTGACTTCTCCGCAGTTCAAAGCTGGGCCAGTCAAGTTTGAAAAGGATGTGTATAGAGCAGAAATCGGTGAGTTTGCTCCTTCCAATACCCCTGTGGTCATGGTGAAAGCCACGCCTAGTTATTCTCATTTGAGGTATGTTTTCAAAAGTACCCCTGGGAAAGCTAAATTCAGTTTAAATCCCAACACTGGTCTCATTTCCATTTTGGAGCCAGTTAAAAGACAGCAGGCATCCCATTTTGAACTTGAAGTAACAACAAGTGACAGAAGAGCCTCGACCAGAGTGTTGGTTAAAGTCTTAGGTGCGAACAGCAATCCCCCTGAGTTTACCCAGACTGCTTACAAAGCATCTTTCGATGAGAACGTGCCCGTTGGTACGACGGTCCTGAGCGTGAGTGCCGTGGACCCCGATGAGGGGGAGAACGGCTATGTGACTTACAGTATTGCCAATTTAAACCACGTGCCCTTCGTCATTAACCATTTCACTGGTGCCGTGAGTACTTCAGAAAACCTGGACTATGAGCTGATGCCTCGGGTTTATACTCTGAGGATTCGAGCGTCAGACTGGGGCTTGCCATACCGCCGGGAAGTTGAAGTCCTCACCACGGTGACCCTCAATAACTTGAATGACAACACACCCTTGTTTGAGAAAATCAATTGTGAAGGAACTATCCCCAGGGATCTAGGTGTGGGGGAGCAAATAACTACTGTTTCTGCGATCGATGCTGACGAACTTCAGTTGGTCCGATACCAGATTGAAGCTGGAAACGAACTAGATTTGTTCAGCCTAAACCCCAGCTCTGGGGTGTTGTCCCTAAAGCAGTCGCTACTGGATGGCTTAGGGACCAAGGTGTCATTTCACAGCCTGAGAATCACGGCCACAGATGGAGAGAATTTTGCCACACCGTTATACATCAACATGACTGTGGCTGCTAGTCGCAAGCCAGTACACTTGCAGTGCGAAGAGACGGGCGTCGCCAAAATGCTGGCGGAGAAACTCCTGCAGGCAAATAAGTTACACAGTCAGGGAGAGGTCGAGGACATTTTCTTTGATTCCCACTCTGTCAATGCGCACGCGCCACAGTTCAGAAGTACTCTGCCCGCTGGTGTTGAGGTAAAGGAAAGCCATCCAGTGGGTGCCAGCATAATTTTCATGAATGCTACTGACCTGGACACTGGCTTCAATGGAAAACTGGTCTATGCCATTTCTGGAGGAAATGAGGATAGTTGCTTTGTAATTGACATGGAAACTGGAATGCTAAAGATTTTATCTCCGCTTGACCGTGAAACAACAGACAAGTACACCCTGAACATTACAGCATCTGACCTTGGTATACCACAGAAGGCCGCTTGGCGTCTTGTAGACATCAGAGTTCTGGATGCCAATGATAATCCCCCGGAGTTTTTACAGGAGAGCTACTTTGTTGAAGTGAGCGAAGACAAAGAGGTAGATAGTGAAATCATCCAGGTTGAAGCCACAGATAAAGATTTAGGGCCGAATGGACATGTGACCTACTCTATTCTCACAGACACAGATAAATTCTCCATTGACAGCGTGACTGGAGTTGTTAAAATTGTGTCCCCTTTGGATCGCGAAGTACAGCATGTGCATTACTTAAAGATTGAAGCCAGGGATCAAGCCAGAGAAGAACCTCAGTTGCTTTCCACTGTTCTTTTGAAAGTATCATTAGAGGATGTTAATGACAACCCACCTAGGTTCATTCCACCTAATTACCATGTGAAAGTTCGCGAAGACCTTCCAGAAGGAACCATAATCATGTGGTTGGAGGCCTACGATCCCGATTTAGGTCAGTCTAGCCAAGTGAGATACAGTCTGCTGGACCACGGAGAAGGACACTTTGATGTGGATAAACTCAGCGGAGCAGTCAGAATTGTCCAGCATTTGGACTTTGAGAAGAAGCAAGTGTATAATCTCACCGTGAGGGCCAAAGACAAAGGGAAGCCGGTTTCTCTGTCTTCCACTTGCTATGTTGAAGTTGAGGTCATTGATGTGAACGAGAACTTACACCCACCAGTGTTTTCCAGCTTTGTGGAGAAGGGGGTAGTGAAAGAAGATGTCCCTATTGGTTCCTCAGTAATGACAGTATCTGCTCACGATGAGGACACAGGAAGAGACGGGGAGATCCGCTATTCCATAAGAGATGGTTCTGGTGTTGGTGTTTTCAAAATAGACGAAGAGACAGGTAAATACATTATTACTCTTCTGGTTTGATCTCCCCTCCCATTTGTCCCAAAGTAATGATCTGCCCTGCGCTGGCTCCTGTACAGTTCCCTGTTGGCCTCTGTCAGGGCTCCACACAGAAGTGCACGTGCATGCTTTTTGCCCTCTTAGAAGCAACCCTGTGTGTAGTAAGTCGTGAGTATGGAACCGAAGGAACTTGAATGACGTGGTGTACAATGAGTAAGGAAACGGGAGAAAGTTGGAATCATTACCGTTGATCCTGATCTTTAAGTGTGTGCTCTGCATTATCAGAAGCATCACTGTGGTTTTGCTGTAACTTTGAGAAACTGTTCCAGAGCTGTTCAAGCTAGTCTTTTTGCACACTTAGAACCGCCACCGCCCACTGTCTAGCATGCTTTTCAGAGATGATTGCACACCTGCAGAATTGTGCAGTGCACAGAGAGAACACACTGCTAAAGCTTCCGCCATGTGGTCTGCTTTCCTTAGTACCTCTTCCAAGGTTTGTTTGAGAGGCAGACAGACGTAGGGAAGTACAATGTTGAATTGTAGGGACTTGGCTCTTTGAGTTGTTAATTGGGTGATCTTGGACAAGTTAATTATCTTATCAGAACTGACTTCATCTATATGATGGGGACGCTCAAAAAGGCTGCAAGATTTATGTGAGGATAAAGTGAAATAACATGGGAAGGCTGCCGAGCGTGTGTTAGTCTGTTAATGTCTTCGAAATGGTAAGGAGGCTTTGTTAGCATACCCTTTCACTTGGAATAAGAGCTTAAAACCAGAACATCCGGGACGGCCGACTGATGCTACGGTCTGTTGCTTTGCACTTTGTGCATATCTCTAATTTAGCTGCTCTTCTCGGATATTACAGTTTGATGTCAGTCTCCCCTGATGGAGTGTGAGCCTTTGTATTAGTTTGCCAAGGGCCAGCGTAGCAAAGGACACAGACTGGGTGGTTTCAGCCACAGACATTGATGTTTTCACAATTCTGGAGTCTAGAAGTCGAGGTTGGAGGTGTTGGCAATGGTAGGTTTTTTTCTGAGTCCTTTCTCCTTGGCTTGTAGATGGCTGTTTTCTCCCTGTGTCTTCACCATCTTCTCTGTGTATGTCTGTGGCCTATTGTCTTTTTATAAGGACATTAGTCATACTGGATTAGGGATCACCCTAATGGCCTCTATTTATTTCCAAGTCGGTCACATTCTGAAGTACTGGGTGTTAGGGCTTCAGTGCATGAATTTTAGGGGACATAATTCAGCCAAAAACCACCTTTCAGGACAGGCTTTTATTTAGCTCATGCATTTTCTGTCCTCAGCCCTAGCAAGAAGTACTAGGCATATAGAAGCTGCTCATTAAATGTGAAGACAACGAACGAGCAAACGAATGATTATTTTGATGAGTGTCACATTAAAATGAATGAATGTCCTGCTTCCTGAGAACGGTAGTGGAAATAGAAGGAACCTGGGTAATCACAAGGTTAGATGAACTGCCATAGATGGGAGTTCAGTTCGTTTGTTGATCTCATTGATATGTCCTTTATGAATATATCCATTCTAAAAAAAGATGTTTTTCTTATTACACTGAAATTTTAAGTTAATCTTTAAAATGCTACAAGTAAATTATTTAATACCCACCCCACTAAGCATGCCTACATCTAATATAAGAAACATAATTATTATCCTAGAAAAAGTTATTTTAGAAGCCATCATATTTTTAATGTACTTTTGTTTATTCAAGGGATTCTTTTTGTAATGAGTTGTAGACCATTAGCATGTGTTGGGTGTATCCATTCCTCTAAAATGCCAGATTTTAATTTTTTTTTTTTTTTTTTTAAATTTTTTTTTTTCAATGTTTATTTATTTTTGGGACAGAGAGAGACAGAGCATGAACGGGGGAGGGGCAGAGAGAGAGGGAGACACAGAATCGGAAACAGGCTCCAGGCTCCGAGCCATCAGCCCAGAGCCTGACGCGGGGCTCGAACCCACGGACCGCGAGATCGTGACCTGGCTGAAGTCGGACGCTTAACCGACTGCGCCACCCAGGCGCCCCCAGATTTTAATTTTTTAATTTTGAAATTTTTTGTTAGTTTCTAGATTTTCGAAAAATTTTAATTTATTTTTTAATTCCGGTATAATTAAAGGATAAAATACCAGATTTCTGTTTTTATTTTTACATCATGCCGCCATTTAGAATCTTTAATCCAATTTCATCAGAGATTACCAGCCACATGCCGTGATTAGTTCTCTAGAAACAACTTTGCTTTCTGTGTGCAAATCAGTGTCAATGAAATAAAAACTGAAACCATATACTGAGCAAAGAACTCTATTAACCTTGTTTCAAACTTTATTCTCAGTCTTCTTCAGCTTAATTAGCTGCACAGAATGAATTGTGTCTAAGCAAAAATGGAAAAGAGCTGCGGTGTCCAAGGGGCTGGGGGCTTAAAAATATTAGAGATCTAGGTTTTGTCAGACCCATGAGCAACATTTTAAAAAGCAGTCATAATATAAAATAGAACCCCCCCCCCCCACCGCGCAACATCGTCAAGGTCTGTCTACCTCACAAGTTGCCTCAATGCAGTTGGCTTCGGCCTGTGGTCTTGAACTAGTCAGACCATCCGCACCGCGTTGGTTTAAGATCCTGGGTAGCGTTTCTGTCGGCTGCTTGGTCTGGGACCCGGCGAGTGTTCGCTGCCCGGATGCCTGCACTTGAGCGCTGTGGAAGCGGATCGTGGCGCCTTGGTTGTGAACATACTCCCCTCTTCCCCGCCAGGGATCTTGTGTACCCCTGGCTCCTCTAAGGAGAACTGAGGTTTCTATCAGCTGCGGTAGCCCGGCTGTGAACCCACCGCCTGCCTTTTCGGGCAGCCGGTCCCTCCCCACCACTGCGCACGCGTGCTTGGGGTGTGGCGTTTTCTCCTGCTTCCGGAGAGTTTCTTTCATCTTGTCGGAGCAGAAATGGAGCACACGGCGTTGGGGTCGGGACAAGCGTTGGCGCTCAGGGGGTCTGGGGCGGACCAGCCGAGATGACGTGCACACTCCCCTGGGGATGCAAGATGGCCACTAGAGCCCGATTGTTAAATAACAGTTGACTGACTCCTGTTGGTTATGCTATTCTAGTCCCTCCTCTTGTATCTATAGATATATACGTGTATATCCTGCCGTACTCCAATATTAATTCGAATGTTCAGGTACATTGTGTCAACTTGGAAGAGTACCCACATTTTAAGAACTTCACCCAAAACAACGAATATGTTTGCGCGTTTTCCTAAGGACAATTATTCCTGACCCTTTCTCTTTTTCCTTTTCTAAAATAGCTTCTGAAAAGCTATAAAAAATTGTTACAAGTTAAAGTTGAGACAGAAAATAGAACCCAAGTCTTAATTTACATTCCCTGAAGGCTTAAATTATATGAGCACTGCCTTTTGGGTTTTTCTTTCAAGTGAAAAGAGTATTTTTGTTGCTTTTTAAAGACTCATTTAGAAACTAGTAATTTTTTTTTTTTTTTTTTTTTTTTTTTTTTTTTTGCTTATAAAGTTAAGACATTGGGATATTCTTACTACCAAGGGAGAAAAAAGGAAACCACCAACCAAACAAGGCAGGGTTCTGAAATCGAGTAGTTTTCAAAGCTGAATGGCAGTGCTAGACTTTTCTGGTGGTAACTTAGTGGGGGGCCAGGGGATGAATTGGGACTGTGGGCATTGGGGTTGGGAAGTATATAAGAAACTTTGTGCATCTGTGTAACTACTGAGATTTGAAAGTGAGAGAAAAGTTGGAAATCTATCAGTCATCTGTTCTGTAGTCCTTGGCTTTACAGAAGAAAATGTTTCATGTATAGTAGATTAATGTTTCTGTGTTTTTTGGAAATGAATCAAAGTGATATAATAGTATTTACACATTACCACACGTTGGCCTGGTGTACATTACGAGATGTGATTTGGCAGTAGAATTATCGGCCCAACTTATTTTAGAGATTCCTGGCAAGACATTTGGTATCGCAGTGTAGAATTCCTTCAGGAAAAGTCAGTATGTTTTGTGCAGTAGAAATTCTTAAATCAGGTATGTTCTTTATTTGGGGTTTGTCTAATTCCCAGTGCGGGTCGAGAAGTGTGGAGCGGTGCCTGTCCGAAAAAGAAAAGTAGGGGCAGTTCAGGAACACAGGTGGGGACTCCATAGGACACGACCCTAATAACACTCAGTGTGAGCTGGAGAAGGCCTGGCTCAGGTCAGGTTTAATAGCACCTTTCTAGAACTTCAGACACTGTTCATCGCCTGTTTCTGCTGTGCTGTTACTTTCTCTTCTTGTCACACCGGACTAGCTGATAAGGGCCTGCGCAGGACCAACAATCTGCCCGCTTCATTGTTCGCCTCCTGCCTTTGACTTAACTTGAAACTGTAATGTTGTTGGAATAATAAATTTTTGTGGCATTTTACCTATTTCAGCATCGCCACATATGTGTATCATTTGTAGTCTTTTCATACAACAGAGAACATAAATCCGCAATCTGAATTTCGCTCTTACTATTTTTATGATCCTTTTCTTTAAAAAGTCTGCTTAAATGTGAAACATGCCCTGAAAAGTAGTTTTTAGTTTGTTTTTTTTTTTTAACTAGAAATTCTATGAACTACCTAAAATATGTAGCCAAATGTACGGTCCTGTGAGCTCTGCATTTTATACATACTTTGCTAATTGGCTTTTCAGGGAGGTAACATGTAATTGCAGTGTGGGGGTAATTGTCACTTGACTCATCTGATAATCTCTCACCAAATCACATGCTTTTCCTGGAGAGGCCTCTGGGTGTTGGTGAACTGTTCTGACACATTCATGCCCACGTGATAGCTCGTCCGTTCCAGGTTTGGAAGGTTACGTGAAAAATTATTTGGGAAATGGGTCTGGTTAGAGAGCCAGTCTCCAGGGTTCTAATTAAGATTTATGCCCCCCCCCCCCCGCCCAATCTCCTTAAAAATCTACAGAGAAAGTGATAAAGCAGATTGAACAGAAATGTTAGTGGAGGATCTCTGAAGCATGTGCAATTTCACATTTAGGTTTTGATTTGTCCCCCATTCTCACTGCAGATATGTGCCTGGTAAGCTTTCAGAGTTGAGCAGAATAAATCTGGAGAAGCCCTCTTGCAGATTTATGGAATAAATTATAAATTCAGCTTAGTGTTCTTGGCCCAGGCGGATGCATCCAAGTTAATTATTACTTGAGCATCTGTAAAGAGGTGCAGCTTTTTGTTAGTTTGGAAACTAAAGTAATGTCTAGAAAAATGCTTGGCCGAAAGATTTTTTTTTTTTTTTTTTAATTGTAGGTAGGTAGTTAAGTCTGTTCCCCTCACGTATGTATCGTAATTGGGATGCCTTTAAGTATGTTTTCCCTTCAGTCTGGAGTACTTTGGTTCAGTGTTTCACTGTTAGAATTATGCAACCCAGTAAGAGTGTTTCCCCCTTCCACTTCTACTTGGGGAGACCATGTTTTTCATTAAGATAAGACTGAATTTCTAAACTTACTAATGCTGTGTTGCTCTTAGAATCCCAGTTGTGGTTTCAGAATTGAAATTTACATGTCGATGGAAAGACTTGGGAAGAATTAATATGGAAGTACAGCTGGTGCAATGAGATAAATCGCCATTCATGAAAAATGGGAGGGGGAATAGGGACAACATTTTTCTTAAGAGAACATGGCTACATTCTCATCATGGGGGAGTGGTATTGCATGGTTCCTGTAGTGCCCATCCGGGGACTGGCTCCTGGACTTCCTCAGTTAGGGGACACGGGATGAATGCGTTTGTGCAGTGGGACCAGAAGGGACTTCCAATCCAGGCTAACCTTATTGTTGACCTCAGTGAGAGGGAAAATGTTTTTGGGGTTTCTATCTGGTTTGGCAGAACTCGGAATATTTTAGTTATTATCTTAATTACTCAAGTTAAAAAAAATTTTTTTTTAACGTTTTTATTTTTGAGACAGAGAGAGACAGAGCATGAACGGGGGAGGGTCAGAGAGAGGGAGACACAGAATCTGAAACAGGCTCCAGGCTCCGAGTGGTCAGCACAGAGCCTGACGCGGGGCTCGAACTCACGGACTGCGAGATCACGACCTGAGCCGAAGTCGGACGCTTAACCGACTGAGCCACCCAGGCGCCCCTTAATTACTCAAGTTTAAAAGAAAACCTTTTCCCAGCTTCAAGTAGGATGTCTTCTATACATGGCAGGGACCTGTGTTTTTCCCTAGGGCCTGTTGTCATGGCAGAAAATAGAATGTAGAATGTCAGTGGCCTCCAGGGTTATGACCAAAGAATCTGTAAGAGCGGCTGACAGCTGTGTCGCCATTAGGAGTGTGGTCTGCTGTGGTAGGACCCTTCTACCTCTGCTGGAGCTGGACCTGGAACTCCTGGCAGTAGGAACTTGCACAGACACTGGGGGAGGCCCCATCAAGGAGTTCACAGATTAGCTGGTGAAGTGGGCTTTTGTGTTGGCATCTCCTGCCTTATGTGGCCGCAGCCGCTGTCCTGTTCTTACATTTTGTTCTCTTCCCAGGAAAGTTGAAGAGAAAAACTGATTTCTGAGCCACAGTGAGATTGAAAATCAGGCCTTGGCAGAAATGAGGTTATGATAATCTGCCCTTTTGTGTGTGTGTGAATCTGAGTCAAGGCAGGGAGGGCATGGTAATTTCGCCTGGGGACGGGATCCTCCTCTGAAACTGGAGGATGTTAAGGTGAAAACAGAATCTAATTAGAAATCCTAAGGAAACTCTTTTTGTTTTAAGAGAAAACAGGATCGGCTTTTCTTTAGTTACTAGTATGGTATTTAACAAGTTGACTGAATAGTGGTTGGGGGAGGAGCTGGGCTGGGATCCGGATGGTATGTTGTGAGGCAGAATGTGGTGAAGTTCTGCCGTGCCTCCATAGAATCCTGAAAGGTGCGTAAGGGCCAGAACCTGGACGGGATAGAGTAGAAACAACCTAAAATAGGGTCTCTCTAGCTCTGTGCTTTCCGTGATTATGATGATGATAATAAAGGGCATCAGTATAATAAACCACAGACACTTACTGTTACCACCAGGTGCTGTTCTAATTTAATTTTTATATTAATTTTCTCATGTTAATTTATATTTTTTCTTATATTAATTTATATATTAATTTTCTTGGTACAACTACCAAATAGATACTTTTATCCTGTGTTATTGATGAGGGAATGTTCACAGAGGAGCTAAGTAACTTGTCTAAGACCACTTGGGTACTAAGGGCGACAACGAGGGTGGGGGCCTGCGTCTCCCAACACCACATCTTACTGCCTCTTGCTCTTTGTAGAGCGATCTGGAGATGCTCTAATAGAACCCATTTGAAAACTACTGCTTGAATGGGATTCTGGACTGGGTTGGGCTGAGCCAGGCTGGAGGCTTGAATCCCAGATTGGAGGCTTGGTCTTGAAGATGTATTGAATCGAGCAGTCTTCTTACGTCATTTCTTCTCCAGAGGGCATATTAGTCTTTAGCACATTGAAGAGAACAGGATTTTAGCATTACATGGGGTGGCATTTAAGCAATTTAAGATTATTTCGATGAAGTGCTGAGCAGTGGGGGAATTATGCCGAGACCAGTAGTGAGTTTTGTCATCTAGTGGAGATGGACGGCTGTCTCATCTGTGCGTGCAGTTGTGAAGGTACAGCATTCTCGTAAATAAAGGTGCTGCTGGACCAAACTGTACAGCATGTTAACTGGAACACTTTCTCATCAAAACAGTGTCTTAGATGGCTGTTAGGGTCCTGTCTAGCCTTTAAAACCACTTTAACCCCCTGAATCGCTTAAGTTGCAGTCCACACGGCCCCCCGCTGAATCCCTGTTCTCTGGCCTTGGCCTCCTTGAGATCTTGGCTTCAGCGTCTGTCCTCACCGGCCATCTGGTTTGTGGCAGGAAAGCCAGCGAACTTGTTCTCTTCCTCAGCCCTCTTGACAAGGCACCATTTTTATGTTCTAAGAGTTGTTTAAGAGTTGAGTGTTGATAACCTGATGGAGTGGCCTCTGTGTATAGAGATTTAAGGCTCAGTTAATATCTGGCCTGGGTTTTTTTCCATATGGCCTGCCTTGCCCAATTGGGAAAATTGAATAGATTTTAAAACTTTAGGTGTGTTTCCATTGTTGTATTTTTTTTTAACCATTTAGTTCCTGTTTTGACTTTGTGGATTATTTTAATTCAGAGGCTGGCTTTGTTAAGATTTTATTATCTGCGTTGTGCACCGTTACTTTGCAGTCACCTTTATGGCACTTAGGCTTTAAGAAATCAAGCCACGTTGTTAGAACAGTGCGTGCTGCCCAAGGCGTAATGCCAGGAAGCACGGCCTTTTCGGGTCTTTGTTACTAGGAATAGATGGACCTGGGAAGATGGCTCGTCGGGGCACCTGCCTGTACCGCTTGAGTCGGCTGTGACCCAGGGTAACAGCCGTGAGAGGAGGGCCAGGACGCTACTCACGCTCGTACTTCACGGGCCGCTCTTCCCAGCGCAACTGCCTTTCGGTGAACCGCACCGGGTCTCCTCAGGGTGTCTGATGGCCTGTCACACCCGTTGCGTCCCTGGGCCTCCACGGCTGAGTGAGCCGACCTGTTGTCGGAAGGGATTCTTCAGAATTGTTGGTGGTTTTTCTCTCTTGAGAATCACTATGCTGAGGAAGGTACGAGAGGTAGTCTTTTTAATGTCAGCTTAATTTTTTTCTTTTGTGATAGAAGTTACCCAGCAGCTTACCTGGTTTCTTAAGATTTCTTTCTAGTTTGTGGTAATTTAACCAGTTTTCTCCTTTATTTTGAGAGAGAGCGTGAACAGGGCAGGAGTAGAGAGAGAGGGAGAGAGAGAGTCCCAAGCAGGCTCCGCGCTGGCAGCACGAACCATGAGATCATGGCCTGAGCCAAAATCAAGGGTCAGATGCTTAACCAACGGAGCCACCCAGCCACTCCCAACCAATATTATCTTTTTATCACCGGGGAGCCTTTTCTTTTTTATCATCGTCCGTGTATAATTATAGGTCACATTTATTGAAAGTTCAGTGTGAACCAGCCCTATCGTGAGCTCTTTTCATAAGTTGTCTCCCTAGATCGTCATAATAATTTGTGAGTAAAATTAGACGGTAATATGCCGTGTTCACGTAGTGTCTGTATTAAATTCTAAAGATATGACGGGGGTGGGGATTATGGTACACACTGACCTCATGCTGTTGAATTTTGAAATCTTCTCTGCGTTTCTTTTTTTTTTTTTTTTAATTAAGTGCTGTAATAGAAGTGTTTGAAGTGTGGCACTTTGAGGGATTAATGGTCACACGGCTGATTCTCGAAGCAGAGGTGTTCGATCTCTCATCGGATCTTTCTTAAGACCAGTTAGGGTCTCCTTTACATAAAGCCCAAGCTTTTTTGGCCTCGTAGGCTCTTGCGCCCTCAGAGACTTCCTCCCTCTCCTGCTTTGCTCTGCTTCTCCGCTCCCAGCCCCGGTGCTTGAGGCACCTGGAGCCCGGCCCTCCCCGCCTTCTCTGCCCCATGGTTTCCTAGCTCCCTGCCTTTGGGTGACGCCTTGACTTATTAACCGTCTGCGTAATAAATCTTTCATGACAAGCCTTCTCCCTCCTGTGGAACCCATTTTTCTTCTTTTCTACTTTTTTTTCTATTTTACGTTATTGTAAGTATCACTCTAGTGGGAATGTTATTATCTGTCCTTTTCCTCTGAATTGGCAGCTTCTTGTGTGGGTAGATGCTAAATCTTTAACCACAAGATTCATAGAAGAGGCACTCATTAAGTTTCGGTTAGGTTGGCCCTAATAAGCCATTGTTGCCTCTCTTGAAACCGGTAGTCTCCATTTCTTTGTTCCAGTAGCACTCTCTGTATGTTCCTGTGTTACGACTCAGGGTATTGTTTATCTCGGGCCTCAAGGCCTCTCCTGAGCACAGTGGCTGACGTGGCCCTGTGTAGCCCTTGTTTGCTCAACAAACAAGCTGATTGTAGCATCTTAATAATGATAGTCATAAGGTTGAGTGAAAGCTTTTCTTCTACTGCCTGTTTCTAGACTTCCAAAACAATGGTTCGTGATATTTTTGGCGTCACAGAAACTTTTGAGAATCTGTTGAAAACTGTATATTCTGTCTTCAGAGACAGCGATTTGCTTCTAATACCAGGAGGCTTACGAGGAGCTGAACCTCCATGGCCTTGGACCGCTGGTTTTACGTCCCTCTGTTCTAGAGTTTTCTGGGGCTGCCAGGCCCTCACCAGTTCTGAAGGAGGACCTGTGACGATGACGAGGATCGCGGGGACGGTGGAAGTGACCAGCATTTCAAAAACGCTCAGCAGCCTGAACCTATTTTTGTATACACTTCATGGCACTTAAGTCTAATGCGTGTCTGTTATTGACCCAGTAGGTTTCCTTTCTGTTTTCTAAATGAGGTAGATCAGCCTTTACGGTGCACAAACAGTAACTGCTGTGCTACATACAGTACTTGCATGTGTGCTTAAAATGGTTCAAGACAGTCTGTCATTCAAGATGATTTCCCGGTGATCCAGTCGTGTGCAGTTCTCCACACACCTGTATCGGCAGAGCCCTGTCTCCCCGTGTAAGCGTGCAGGACGATTGTGATAAAATAATTACGACACATAATACACACGGTATCTATTTTTAAGTTAGCAGCCCTCTAGGCCAGGATCTGATCTTCCCTGGCGCCCGTTTACCATGGAAACCCTCTTTGCTCAGCTAGTATGCCTTTATTTATTAAGGTAAATAATCTGTCAGGAAACTCAGGCTTCTAATCATAAAGGTAACTTCCCTAACAGGCTGGATTTTTGTATAAATGGACTTAAAGATCAGAGCATTTGAGACTTAATAAACCATTTTTAGTTTTGTTAATAGTCCCTTATTCCGTACAAGAGAAAAAAATTGAAAAATAATTCTTAACTGTTAAAGGTTGCTCCTCTCATAATAAAAGTGTTGCTCTTCTCCTGCCCTTGTAAAGGGAGCATTAAACAACTTTACAGCGACAGGTGGAATCCATGTATATGTGGCAAAATGTTCTGATCTCTGATTTACGGGCGTTGATAGTCATATCACTTCTAGTCAGTATTTTTTTTTTTTTTTTTAAAACCTCTGGAGATGAGATTTTGTAAACCGTGATTTTGGAGTCTTTCATGAAGCAGTGTTTTCTTTATCATGAGTTGAAGACTTTCTGTTGAAAGCAAGAACTGCTCTTTGGAAAATGACTTTAAAGTTAGATTAACTTTAAAATACGTTAAAGCAGTCCCACCGTAAATTCTTAGTTAAAAGATTCTCTAAAATCTATTTGCTTTTAGTTCTTACTATTTCTCTTGGCCCCTTCACTCCTAACGCTGCTTGACATCAGGCAGTCTCAGACATTCTTATTTCTCTCATGACAGTGCTTGGCACACGGCTGGTATTTAGTAAATACTTATTCAGTGATGTTCATCTTTTGATAAACGCAGTAAATGTTTGTCACATAATGGTGTTCTTTTGATCTGTTGCTCAGCTGAAGGTGTTTACATTTTTAATGAAAAAAAGATGAATTTGCTATGTAAATACCAAGTTAGTTTGTTGGTTGAAGCCTCCGAATGGAAATGAGTTGCTTTTAAAGGCTAGATCTAAACAAACTTTTTTTTAAGGAAATATTTTTGCTTACAAGCGTGTTAACCTCATGTAGAAGATGAAAGCTGATTAGGAAAGCATGAACGTGAATAATACCTGTGTTTGGCTTTAATTAGCTCAGCGCTGTTGATTTTTAGAAAGAAGTCAAACTGAGGATCATCACGTCTAAAGAACATCAAGTTTTATAATTTGAAGTTCATGATTTTTTTTTAACGTACATCCATACACATCATACATTATGTGGCAAAATATTGAACTTCTGAGAAGGCTGTCAGATTCGTAGGATCTGTATCGCTCTCAGTGAATTTCCTAGAGCTTCGTATAAGTAATTCTAGAGATTCACAGAGTCTTTGAAACTGTCCGTTTCAAAGCTAATATGATTTTAACATATTAATTTTTTTTTTCCAATGTTTGTTTATTTTTGGGACAGAGAGAGACAGAGCATGAACGGGGGAGGGGCAGAGAGAGAGGGAGACACAGAATCGGAAACAGGCTCCAGGCTCCGAGCCATCAGCCCAGAGCCCGACGCGGGGCTCGAACTCCCGGACCGCGAGATCGTGACCTGGCTGAAGTCGGACGCTTAACCGACTGCGCCACCCAGGCGCCCCTGATTTTAACATATTAAAAAAAAAAAAAATCTGCGTTAGTCATTTTTCTTTCACAGCGCCAGCCTTGTGAGCCTAGGTGGGGACTCTGGCCCTGAATGGCTGGCGTCTAGAACTGCACCTGGCCCATGGTAGACACCCAGCAAATTCTTGATGGATGAGTAGTTTGAAATTGAATTAGACTTTGACAGAGTATCAAAAGCAAACCCATATCTAAGTAACTATGACTGGGAAAGACCTTTTAAATTTGTTCTCTGTTCCCAATTAGAATTTCGTCTCTGTATCCAGCTGAAGTGCTGTGTGTGCCTCAGGCCTGCCTGTCCTTTTAATGCACTTAAAACTGCCCTCGTTTTCCACACCTCTGAAGCAGCTAAAAAATGAGGGAATTAGAACAACAGCCGTAACAAAAGCTTCATTAGCAGCGCACTTTCCTTTTGTTGATGTTGTGTTCTCTGCAGAAGCAAGTTCATATGTCAGATGGAGCACCACAGCCTAGAACTGGAAATCTTCGGCTCAGTGGCTTTCCAGGCACAGAATACCGGGCGGGGCGTTGCCATTTTCTTGGGCTGCATAGTGGTGCTATTGCCTGTTATGCTCTGAACTGAAAAATGCTTCTGTTCTAAGTGTAAAAGACGAATATCCATTTACATCGTACATCATGTGGCAAAATTCTGAACTTTTGAGAAGGCTGTCAGATTAGTAGACTCTATTTTTGTTAGTATCACTCACTATCAGTGAATTTCCTAAAGCTTCGTGTAAGTAGTTCTAGAGATCCAGAGTCTTTGAAACTGTCCGTTTCCTGGATTAAATTGCGCCCCTGTAGTTGCAACCTTTAAAAAAGCTATTTGTATTGTAAATCTTCGGTTGTTTCTGTTGATGGGGTGCTCTTATAAGCAAACCCTTCTTTTAAAGCCTAGTTGAATTAAGGGAAATCCAATGATGAGGCTATTTTAAGGAGAACACATTATGCAGAAACTAAAAATATTTTTCACACTCAAGTGGCTGCATCTAAATAACAAATTTCTAAAAACTCTTGCTTGTTCTTTGTCTCCTTTTGTCCCCTGGGCGTCTAATCCTATAAACTTTTCATCCATGGTCAGTTAATTTTGTTTTTCTCATTTATAAATAACTCCTTAGGATGATGAAAGGAAGGTCCGAAAACCTTTGTGGAAGTTTTCTCTGCGTATTCGGGTGGAGATGTGTTCAGAGGGGGCACATTTGGCACCTGGGAACAGGTGAGAGTCGCAGAAATGAGGAGACAATGGCCAAGTTCAGTTAGATTTGGTGAGGGAGACAGAAGACGTGATGGAGTAGGTACAGACACGTGCAAAGCTGAATTGGAGCTTTTATTATAGGTGGCCTGATACTACTATTGTGAAAAGAATTATAGAGAATCGTGTTACTTTGCCTTTCGTTGGGAAACAGATCACCCTAAAATTTGGTGGCTTTCAACGGCCACTGTTTATTTAGGTCACTGTTCAGTCGGTTGGCAATTTGGGCCGTACCTCCCCTGGGTGTGTGCCCTTCGCCAGTTTCAGCTGGGCTTGCTCCTGTCGGGTCAGTTGCTGGTCAGCTGGGTGGCGGGACTCGTGGGAGTTGGCTGGATGTTGGCGGGGGACGTGGGCCTCTAAGCCCTGTGTCTGTCCTCCGTCAGCAGCCTAGCCTGGACGTCAGGGTCCCTAGAGCTCAAGGAGCGAAGTAGCTGGATCTCCTGGCCTAGGCTCAGACTCCTACCTTCTCACTTCTCCCATTCTATTGGCTGAGCAAGGTGATGCAACAGTTAGGAAAATAGTCTGCACCTCTTGTTGGGTGCAGCTGCAAAATACTGGGTTCGTTTTTCAGTCTACCGCAGAGGCACTTTATCTGATATTCTTCCCCTTTGATGAGGACATTCCTTTTGGATGTTAAATGTGCACAAGAATTTAAAGGCTTTTGAAAATTGTGCAAATATCTATGCTATCTTAAATTTCTGCCACAGTCAGCTGTATGCTTCAGGGTTTTAATACTGTGAAAATATTTAGTGGTAGTAAAATACTTCAAAGTATTTTTACAATCTTTCCATTTAAGCTAGAACTTTAAGAGATGCCCGGCGTATTGCCAGAAGTGTGAAGACACTAAAGCACTAGTCTTCCGTTCCTTCACTCTTCCTGTTTTTGTCACAAAGGTTTCTTAAGTTGCTTGCCCCCAAGGGGATTTGGGAATCCCAGTTTTTGCATGGCATTTTAAAATGCCAAAGGAAGAGACTGTCCAGTGGTAAAAGGCGGCAAGGAGTTTTCCCTCCACGAGAGCCTTTCACTTGCAGATACTATTTTTGCTTATTAACACCACCTTTCTTACGAGTTATTTTGTCACAAGTTATTTCATTCGTTTAGTGCTTTCCCTTGAGGGATGAAAGACTTGGAGGAATTGGAGAAGTAGGTGGAAGGTGTGGGGGACATGAAAATCGAAGCCAGAACAGAGTGAGAACATCAGAGGGTTGCTTTGGTGTCTTTTGGCTTCACACACATCCCTGTGCTTAGTTTCAGCTTAAATGGCAGTGTGTTACAAATAAATTGAAGATGTACTTAGTGCTGCTTACTATTCTGCTAAGTTTGGCTTGTGTTAGATCTGTTATGGGACCTATTTGCAAAAGAATAAATAGGAAAATGCTCCATGATGAGAAATCGCACGGTTTGAAACAGAAACTCCTGATGTACTGACTTACTAAATATTCTGATGTTTCTGTCTGGAAATTTTGGGGAGTTAAGTGTCTTTAAACACCTTGACCTGTATGTGGAATCCTTGACCTATCTTCAACAGGGTTCTTTTAGAGAAGATAGAATGAAACCTTGGTTAGTATTCTTTATCTCAAAGACATTAGAAAAACAAGCAAGTAAAATAATGGACAGAGATGAAAAAAATAAGTGATCTCAGTAAAATGTGTTTGCTCATTGTTCACTCCTTAAGAGAGTTCAGTGATCATTAAATACTAAACAGTCAGATTTCTTCCTTTTCTTTTTAATGATTGTTTATTTTGAAGAGATTGAGCAGGGGACGGGTGGGGAGGGGGAGAGAGAATCCCAAGTAGGCTCAGTGCTGAGAGTGCAGAGCCTGACATGGGGCTTGATCCCACAAACTGTGAGATCTTAACCTGAGTTGAAATCAAGAGTCATATGCTTAACCGACTGAGCCACCCAGGTGCCCCCAAAACGGTCAAAATTCTTTTATGGGATGAAATTAAGATTCTATAACAGAAGTGTAGGTTTCATGAGAAACCTAATCTAGAGGTGCTGATCTAAAATTTGGTATTTTAATAGTGCATCTTGAATATGGTCTGCAAAAGACCATTGTATGTAAGAGCGTAACAGTCTTAAATTCTCTGTTTTGGGATTAGAGATGATCCTGCATTATAGATCCCTAATCAGTACAACCTGTGTAAATGAAAACAAACACAGCAAAACAATTCATGTCCCAGAATATACCATAAAACCATTTAGTGGAAATGTTCCATTGTTTAGATTCTGTTGTTTACATACACCAGTACTCATGTGAAAGATGTGAGCTGATTTTCACAGATTGGCACAACTGTGTAAATTCTGCCAGGGTTTACTTTGCCGTTTAATTTTTCAAATCACCAAAGGAGTTAGTACTAACAAGTTAAGGCAGCATTGCTCGGTAATATTGTCCACGTACGTAATTTTAAATATCCTAGTCGCCACTAAAAAAGAACAGGTGAAACTAATTGTAATAAATTTTATTTAATCCAACAGATTGAAAAGTGTCACATCAGCATGAAATCAACATAGAAGAATATTAATGAGATCTTTTACATTCTTGCATTCACATGAGGTCTTTAAATCAGTGTGTATTTTGTACTTAGGAGTACATTTCAGTTTGGACTGGCCCCATTCCAGTGCCGGTTATTAAAGCAGAGGTTTAATATTTGTTGATTCACAGCAAAGCCCAGCCACTCAGGTGAGGTGGTGGCCCTGTGGCCTGTCCCTCCATGACTGGCTGGTGTGCCCTGGCTGGAAGGGGAAGCAGGAAGGGTTAAGTCGCTCTGCATGTTGAGTTCAGTGCTGTGTGGGAGTCGGATAGGATACCCAGTCTTCTAATGGCATTCAGTGAGGACGTTAAAAACCCATTATGCTGGTGTTGCAGAAAATTTCTTTGTCAGAGATGCTGATGGCCTAGATCCTGGCATGGCTTTTAAAATATTACAGTGAAGCAGTTCTTGTGATGTTAAACTAGTGTCAAAGCTAGATGGAAACTCATTTTGCAGTCATTTGACTCGGATTCTTTCTGTTAATGGATGTAGGAAAACAACCTACCAGTTAATTTCAAATTAGAACCTTGTTTTCAATTAAAAGTTGTCCAGTGACAGCTTTTATCAAATTCCGAATCATGTGTCTTTTTTTTTTCTTCAGAATAAACATCTGTTATTTAATTTGCCCCATTCAAATTGCTTTTTTGCAGGTTGGTAGAAATTCTAATTTCATTTGACCTATGAGATGTAAATCTTTCTGTGAAAGTATGCTGTCTTAAGACAAATTTACAGTTATTTTCCAAAAGATTTGATTAGATGAGGTCTATCATTTCCAAGTGAAAGCATCCTTTAGCAATTAACAAGCAAGTTCCTGTGGGTTAACAAAACTGTTAACCTGTGTAATTCAAAACCCTTGTTTTCCATCCTTCTCTTTGGGATTATGGACAGTTAATGAAAAGTCTCCCTTGTGTAGACTCACTCTTGTGTTGTTTCGCTGTTCTGTTTATTCTTTCCGCAGTTAAAAAGTCACATTTTGAGATTTTGGAATTTTCTGTGTCGATTTTGGGGTGTGCACACTGAGATGACTTTTTGGGCCCTATTTATTCTCGTCATGACACTTTTCGTGCCATTGAAATGGACACAGACCGTTAAAACCTATTCTGCTATACTGCCACTGCTACTCTTGTGTATCAGCGATCTACCTGTTTGCATTTGGGCTTCAACAGTTTCACATCAAAAGTTGTGAATGAAGCTTAAGTAAATATGTTTATTTTGTGCTGGCTGCTGGCCAGGAATCTGCTGAAGCAGCTGGAGGGTTTTTTGTTTTGTTTTGTTTTGTTTTGCCTTTTTTTTTTTTTTTTTTTTTTTAAAGCCCCGTTGGGTGAACCATCACTGTGACAGGTAAATAGCTTTCCTCAGTAAAGCTTGAACTCTTCCCCCACTCCTGCTTCATTTCTTCAGGACTGTTGAATGTAGGGATTGTCTTGCTGGGGACCTCACTGATTAGGTCACAGCCTGGGCTGCAGAAAACAGAGCTGCCCTGGGGCCATCTCACTGCAGGGGATTTGCTAAAGTCCCTGTGAAAGGGCCACGTGGGGGTCTCAACTATTACCTTGTGAACAGGAATCCATTCAGGCAGCAGAGCATGTATTAAGGACCTATTAACTTCTTCAGGATTCTCCCCCAGTTGAAAAGCGCTTGGGAGCGAAGGCATAATAAAAGGAAATTGTTGCCAAAGCCACTAACAGTGCATCCTGCCATAACTCTGTGGGTGCATCCTTTTAGCAACAGATTTATTTCCTGCTGGGGAGTCTGTTAGCTTTAGAAGTCCCCTTAAAGGTCATGGAAGGGGAGTTTGAAAATGATTATATAATGTTAATTTTTTTTTTCTTTGAAGAGATCTCTTAGAGCATTTGGGAAAAATGGGCAGAGACCTAACCCACATTTGAAAATGAGCTTTATTTTCCAATGAAATAATATATCACCTTGTAGAAGACTGGGAAAATGTAGACTATTATAAAGAAGAAAAAACTTATTAAAATTCTACTGCCTAGAGTGCCATTGAAGTTTTGCCAACTTGTTTATGTACACATGCACACCCATTCACCCTCTACAGGTACTGGATTAAAAAAATTATATAGTGCACATGTATTATTGATGGCCTTTTAACATATTCACAGCTTTTTATGATTTTATTTTAAATTTTTTAAATGTTTGTTTATTTTTGAGACAGAGACAGAGCATGAACAGGGGAGGGGCAGAGAGAGAGGGAGACACAGAATCCGAAGCAGGCTCGAGGCTCTGAGCTGTCAGCCCAGAACCCGATGTGGGGCTTGAACTCACGGACCGTGAGATCATGACCTGAGCCGAAGTCGGATGCTTAACTGACAGCCACCTAGGCGCCCCAGCTTTTTATGATTCTTAAGTATTCTAACAGAATGTGACTCTTGATTACATAGAATACCATCAGAGAAATAAACTCTAATGCATATAACAACACCCAGTTTTAGAACATTTAAATCATTTCCTTGTTGATGTATTTGTTTTGCCCTCGCATAAGTTTCAAGAAGTAGAATTACTGGGTTAAAGAAAATAAAAATTTAAAAATGTTTCTCTGATACAAAACAAATTGCCACATATTCATCCAGAAAGAAAAGTCTCATTAGCAGTTTTGAGAGTGTTCCTCTCTGCATTCTTGCTGCCACTAACTGTTTGGATTTAAGAACAGAAAATGAAAAGGTGCCAGTATATTATTGGTGGAAAAACTTACTTCATTCAGGGAACTATCATAATTGAAATGGTGATTGTTCGTTTTGTGTCTGGTTATATGTTTGAAAACTCTTATTTTTTTTATACATCAACTTTTTGAGATGCTATTCTGATTCACGTAGCTTTTTTGGATCTTTGTCCCAAGTGACCTCTTGAGGCTTATTTCTTTATTTTTGTTTTGTTTTGTTTTGTTTTGTTTTTAAAAATTTTTTTTTCAACGTTTTATTTATTTTTTGGGGGACAGAGAGAGACAGAGCATGAACGGGGGAGGGGCAGAGAGAGAGGGAGACACAGAATCGGAAACAGGCTCCAGGCTCTGAGCCATCAGCCCAGAGCCTGACGCGGGGCTCGAACTCACGGACCGCGAGATCGTGACCTGGCTGAAGTCGGACGCTTAACCGACTGCGCCACCCAGGCGCCCCGAGTTTTGTTTTGTTTTTTAAATGTGTGTTTCCTGAGTGCCAGATAAAGGTCCTGGGGACCTTTTTATTTCACTTGGTTAGCTACTCTTTATAAAAGCCTCTGATTAGTATGAATTTTTAATTGTCTAGATTTCCAAATAATAAATGTGATTAAAAATGGGAATAAGAGATACACATGTGTTTATTTATAAAGTAAGTCATGGAGATGAAAAGCACAGCGTAGGGACTAGAGTGACTAATACCGTAATAATGCTGGATGGTGACAGTGACAGCAGTAACTGTGGTTGAGCACTGATATATAACATTGCATGTCAACTACACTTCAGTCATTGAAAAAAAAAAAAAAGTGATCTTATTGTTACAACCAAGAATACAGGCTCCTCTGTATTCCCTAAGTGGTCCTTGTAGATTGACTAACCCGAGTCCATACTGAGCAGCATAGTGATCGAATTAAGACAAGTTACCTTATTCATGGGATGATCTCAGAAAAATCATCCAAGATCTTTTATCAGACAACATGTAATTCTTGACAGCTAGTGACTCCAGTACCGACAAAAGGGTATGAAGCAGATTAAAGCACACAGGTTTCTATTCAAAACGTAATTGGGCAAAGAACAATTTAAAACAGCAATAACAACACGGGGATAAAGTTTTAGTTGATTTAGACAGTGGATCTAAGACTTAAATATTAGAATTGTAATACAGGCCCAGATACTATGAGGTTAAATACATTGATTTTAGATATACTGAAGTGATTTTATTGAGCCCTTGGAAAAAAGAATATTCAGAAGTCCACTCCTTTTTTTTTTTGTTGTTGTTGCTTCATGGTACATACTTGTGGTTGCAGTAACTCACAAAAACTCTTTTAAAGTCTAATTTACTAGTGAATGATGAAGATGGGAGGAAGTATACAGGAAAAAAATCTCTACTTGGTTTCTTCAGAATTTGGGTGGAGAAGAAAATTCACAAATAATTATGGTACACAAACTTTCTGCCTTACTTGCCTTGGGGGACTCATTCTAAAGGCGGCCGTACTGAATGGATGCATCTTTAATCATCTGGAAGTAAGAAATCCATTATTTTTCTAAACCAGACAGTGGTTGTCTGTTTTAATGGAACAGTTGGTTGATTACAGCTCTTCGGGGCTTTATTTCCCAATGCTTACTTCCTGTACATATTTGAATTCAAGCTTTAGGGATTGTTAAAAGTGAGTCAGAGAGTCAAAGAATTTAGAGTAGGATTTGATTAATTTTAGGTTTTTTTTGGTAACATTACAATTAGACTGTTTAACTACGGGAAGTGGATTTCCTTACAGCAGATTCCCCAACCTGGGTGTTTAGAAATGGACTGCTGTCTATAGATAACATAAGATGAACTTGGAGGTGTTCGTGGTTCAGCCTACCTGTCTACCTACCTACCAAACAGAACTGAGACTTCAGGGTCTGCCCTTGTGTTCTCTTTTAGTAGAGAGTTTCCTGCTTCTTGCCTAAGTTGAAGGGAATAAAGTAAGCTCTTGTAGAAGTGAACAAAAAGTTTTCACTGTTTTTTTTAAAGTAACCAAATGTAGGTTGGCTTTATGGAAATCAGAGATCTGCTTTAATTACAGAATCCCATATATAGAAAGCATTATTGACGTTGAAAATTACTGGCTAAATGCTTGAAATACCATCTGAGATGTACTCAAAGGAAAAGTTAACTAGAGTGAAACAAAATGTTGAATGCATAATCCTTAGCTAAGGAGTAACTAGAAACACTATAGCAATCTAGGCCTGTGTGTTTGCAGGTTGTAAATCTGTCATTTTAAGAAAATCTCAATGAAGATTTTTCATTTGAAGTAAAATTTTAGGCCTTCATGTATTTTGTGTTCTTACTGAAAAATAGAGAAGTTTGGCTTTCCTATTAACTTTCTCCTTGTAGTGGTCTTTTAATGCTCTCTGATTGCAGTCCACACACTATGAGCTATTTGAAATTTTATTTAAGGGACACAGAAATGCTTCATTACAGCTTACTCATTCATGAAATGTAAGGCTTGTTCTTGCTGTCCCTGCGAAAAGAGCTTCGTGGGAATGCCTTTGCCTTCTTGGAATGCTTTGTTTGATCTAAGGGTAATGCCCTTGGAGTGCCCTTCCTGTAATGAAAGAAAGGTGAGGTGAACCACAGTCAGGCCAGATAAGATGGGAATGTGCTTCTTGGCTAGTCTGTGGCATTTTGGTTTTGAGACTGTGGCGATCTACTTTATACTTTTTGCCCAAGGGATTAGGACACTGGTTGACTTTCTTCCTTTTAGATACAGTGTTTCATGCACAGATGGGGCTTGCTTGCTGAATTCCTGAAATTCATGACTTGATTTTGGACATAAAAGAAGTTGCCAAAAATAATAAGAGATGGACGTTTTCAGTTCAAACTGAACACAGAATGCTAAATGAAAACCACGCCTCATGTTTAATATGTAATACTACCCTTTTAGTTTAGATGTGTTATATTTTTGTTTTGTTACCCTATTTGAATTATTTACCTGAAAGTGTTTCACTATGCTGCCATTGACACGGGTGGGGTAATGGGACGTGTGATTTTTTTTTTTTTTCTCCTCCCCTGTTAACCCTAATGTTAATGATTAACATGTGGTCATTGACTTGTGAAAAGAATATTGATTGCTTTGGAAAATGCATGGTAATTCTTTAAAGTTTCCTAAAGAAGTTTCCTTCCATCCTGTTGAAAATAGGCCAAGGGTCAGTTCTATTTTCTGTGTATTGGAATGTTCAGGTATGGAAGGCAGGCACATTCTTCTCAGGAGCAAGCACAGTTAACAGTAGCTGGTGAGTCTTGTGTGACAGCCAACAGGAAATTTGCAAAAGCACTTTCTCCCTCTCACAGCCGGGCCTGGCCTTTATACAGTCTCATTTCAGTGGGAGCACAAAGCACTAATATGTCCTGTGCTGTGGGACCTCTGTCTGGGGTGGGGTATAATACAGTTGGAAAGGAGGTTTAGTCCAAATCACACCCTTAAAAAAAAAAAAAAGTGTAATTAAAAATATCTTTAAAAAATTCATTGTTTTTTAAAGAAGATGATGTATTTTATTATTGTCAGATACCCATAGTTCATAATGACCTAATTGAGTGGGTAGACAGGGTTCATGTGGGATGAAGAATCTCTTAATGGGTTTAATACATTCTTAAATGCAAATAAACATGATTAACTCTAGCTTATTTTCTTAAATAGGTAAGCGTATATCTGTAGTTTACTAAACTATTAATTTGCTTGTTGAATCATTTGCTTAAGAGAATTACAGAATGCCTATGTGTTAGCACAATGGAATTAAGTAGTAATCTTACTGTGTTATAACTCTTGAAAACAACGGGAAAACACAGTTTTATTAAATTTTATATGCAGTATTTTGTGATGAAAAAATTTTCTTAACCATTTTGAGAGAGAAAGAGGGGCAGAGAGAGGAGAGAGATTCCCAAGCAGGTTCCCCGCTGTCCGTGCAGATCTTCTGTCCCCTTCTCTCTCTGCCCTTCTCTGCTTGCTCTCTCTCTAAAAAATAAATCTTAAAAAAAAAAAGAAAATAAATAAGTAAGTAAAATGGAGTTCTCAGGGAAGGACTTCCAAGGAGGAAATGTAAGCTGGGACTTGAATGACCAGAGTGGAGGGCCAGCCTTTTGAGGGCAATTTTTGATCCTTGGGAAGGGCAGCCCCCTAAATACAAAGCAGCTTGTAAGGCAGCCGGAAGTCAGGAGGAGGTAGGGGAGACAGACAGGGACAGGGTCCTGCAGCCCTGTGGTCCATGACTGAAGGTGAATGGCGGGGGCACAGGGCAGTCAGTGCCAGGGGAGGGAGCAGGCAGTCCGCTTCAGTGGGGGAGGGGCCATTTACATTTACAGTAGATGCCTGCCCCCCCCCTTTCTGTTTTCCTGCTGCTGTCTTCCTGCCCCACAAGCCCAATTACCAGTGTGTTTCCCAGCCCAGACTTGACTCTCGGCTCCTTGAGGACCCCTGTGATAGTGGGTAAAGGAAAATGCTCTTCTAATTTCTTTTCTTTTTAATTTTTTTTAAATGTTTATTTTTGAGAGACAGAGACCGAGTGCAAGTGGGTAAGGGGCAGAGAGAGAGAGGGAGGCACAGAATCCTTAGCAGGCCCCACGCTCTGAGCTGTCAGCACAGAGCCCGATGCGGGGCTCGAACCCATGAACCGTGAGATCATGACCTGTACCGAAGGCAGAGGCTGAACCGACTTAGCCACACAGGTGCCCCCACTCCTCTATTTTTCTTACCACTCCTGTCAGTTTTGATGGTTTGCCAAACCAATTTTCCTCTTTGGTTTTGCATATAAACCCTTGGGTAAGCTTGCTGTTTATAAGTACTTTTAAAGGAAATCATTAAAAGCCAGTTCTTTTCTCTCAGAAGAATGTTTTTTGTTTCAAAACAGTCTTTACGTGTACAGGTCCCTAAAATGTCTTGCGTTAGAAACATGTACAGTTTTTAGCAGTTCAGAAGGTAAGTTATTGATAGGTTGGAAAACAAAAAAATCTTGGGAGGTGTGTGATTCATATTCTTGTACCTGGGTGGGAATCTTAGGTTTTCTTCCCAGATCTTGGATAAGAAGGCCCTCTAATGTTCATCACCTCCATGTGATATTCATAGTTTTGTACTTGTGGTGACTAAGGGTTAATTGGTACATAGGTATAAGGTTTGTGCTTTAAATAAATTCTTTTAAATAATCATGGTACATTCGAGCAACTTCTGTTGAACTTGGTTAGTTTTAACTCCTAAATCTGTAGCAACTACTGAAACCTTGCTGAAATTTGATCAAAATTTGATGAAAATAACTGGGGAAGGAGATAGTATCTGATAATGCTGTCTTTGCTCCCAAAATTTCTAATTTGATTCTTCCCACTATCATGCCGTATTTAAAAATGACACTTTATAATGTCTCATAAAAGTCCCTCTGTACTTTATTGGGGTTCAGGGGAGAGCTTATGACAGATCTCAGTGGCCACTTGAGCAGGATTGGTGCGTGCTGTGCACATGTAAGATTTTACTATCACTGGAAATAACTTCTGTCTATTTGAAAATGTTGCCATAGAGGTCTAAATTTCTTTTGCTCTACAATATTCAGTTCAGAATGCTTAGGGGTATTTTAGTCACTTGTTCTTTAAGTGACTCTGATAGTTCTATTTCAGACACTGCCTCATCATAATGTGGTTTGTGTTAGCTAGTTTATTCTCTGGAGTAATAGGACATCCTTGGAAGCACCGAGGTTAGGGATGAAGGTGTTACACTTCTGGTTAGAATCTTCCTAAATCTTGACTTTGCTTTAGTTTCTCAAGCATCACAGTAGATGATTAGCAGGAATTGCCTTTATTTTTATACTAATCTCTTAGTCCTTATGTCTGGTTTCCTCATTTTCCATGTGAGGAAATTGAGGCGTAGCTTAAGTTTCTGAGTTCTTGTAGGATTGGGTTTGGCAGCAGACTGAATATTTCAAGTAGCTGAATACTGCTTCTGAATTATACCTTTTACATTTGTAAAATAATTTGAATTTTTAAAACTGAAAAACTGCTTTGTAGTTAAAATGCAGTTTAACAGAGAACTTTTTTTTAAAATCAAAAATGGAGAAAAACGCGACTTTGGGGTGATAGGAGGGGGGGGGGTGGTTTATACAGGGTATTTGCTTCAACCGGCGTTGAGTTTATGTAAAACATGCCTTCCTTTTGGCTTAGCTGAACTGCATGTGGGTCTCAGGTTTTGTTTTAAGAAAAATAAATAGGTGCAGTTTTCTTTATTTAGGATCTGTTTTATGGAAGCCTAAACAAACCTTAGAAAAAGGAAAACTTGCTCTTCTACGAGCCTTGTGCATTCTAGGACTCTGGAGACAACTGTCTCTTTTGGAAAGAGCTGTGTTTATACAGTGGCCAGCGTAATACTTGACTGTAGCGGAGGAATCTCATTCCTTTCCTTCTTTAGCCAGGGAGCGCTGGAAGGAGTTGGGCGTGAGGCGGAGTCACGTCAACTGACATTTTAATCACTGAATAGTGCCTTGTCTTCTTCATGCTAAAGCATACTCTGCAATACAAATGTTTCAGGCAGCTGTTACTCGGCTTATGGAAACCTGTAAGGCAGTCTTCACTTTGAAAGGTTGCTTTTACATTTCTGAGATTTCTTAAGTTCTCTTGGATACACTTTGGATTAATCCTCTATGTGTGTAGGTTTACAAAAATAATGTTTTGTAATGCATACGTATTTATTGTAGAAAAATTGGAAAATATTAACACAAAGAAAAAATTCACTCACCCTTATAGCCCACCGTTTTAGTGTATATCCGCCTCCTCTCCCTGTCTCTGCTCACAAAATGGATTGTGCATTCTGTTTTTTTAAAGTTTACTTATTGAGAGGTGGGGCGGGGGGGGAAAGGAGGGGAAGGGCGGAGAGAGAATCCCAAGCAGGCTCTGCGCTGACAGTGGATCTCAGTGAACCCTGAGATTGTGACCTGAGCCAAAATCAAGAGTTGGACTCTTAACTGAGCCACCCAGGAGCTCCTGTTACAATTTATTTATTTTTTAATTAACTTAATTACATGTTGCATCATAAAATTCAGGCAGGGACTCATAAACCTAAGAAAAGGTTTATTTGACCTTTGTATGAAAAATATTTATAAAACAAATAAAAAATATTAAATAGTTGTTAAATTACTGTGCTGCCCTTCTCAAATACTTGTGCTTTCTTCCCCCTCTCTCTCCACTGTTCCATAGAATAAATTCCTCTTTTATTTAACTGTCTTTCTGACAGGACCCTGTTTTACTCTTCTTGGTTTCCTTAGCACCTCGTACCATGTTTGGCAAACAGTAGGAACCCTATGTTTGTTGAGTGAATGAAAGAACATGTAAATCAATAACGCCAGTTTCAAGATTAATTTCTAGCAAGATCCAGGCCACTATAAGCAACGTAAAATCATTTTTAATGAAGAGGAAATCATAGGATAAAGTTCTTAAAAAACCTGTTATTTAAATATTGGGACTAGGGGCGCCTGGGTGGCTCAGTCGGCTAAGCGGCCGACTTCCGCTCGGGTCATGATCTCGCGGTCCGTGAGTTCGAGCCCCGCGTCGGCCTCTGTGCTGACAGCTCAGAGCCTGGAGCCCGTTTCGGATTCTGTGTCTCCCTCTCTCTGACCCTCCCCTGTTCATGCTCTGTCTCTCCGTGTCTCAAAAATAAATAAAACGTTAAAAAAAAATTTAAAAAAAAATAAATATTGGGACTAGATAAAAAAAAGTCACAGATTTCTTTTCCAAAGAGGGGTGATCCTTAAAATACCTGTTTTTGGGACGCCTGGGTGGCGCAGTCGGTTAAGCGTCCGACTTCAGCCAGGTCACAATCTCGCGGTCCGTGAGTTCGAGCCCCGCGTCAGGCTCTAGGCTGATGGCTCAGAGTCTGGAGCCTGTTTCTGATTCTGTGTCTCCCTCTCTCTCTGCCCCTCCCCCGTTCATGCTCTGTCTCTCTCTGTCCCAAAAATAAATAAACGTTGAAAAAAAAATACCTGTTTTTATCTGACGCACAACTTTACAGCTGGCTTAGCATTTGGAGTTCTGGATCTCCCACCCACTGCTCCGTATTTTGACTGTGCTCACAGCTCACTTACGATACCCTCGTAGTGATCTTCAGTATTACAGGATGCCTTACATACCACCTATTGTGTTGCATGTAGCGTAAATTTAGTCTGAACTTTTATGTAGCAAGAAGGAAAATACAGTTGACCCCTGAACAATGTGCAGACTGGGAGCGCTGACCGCGCCCCCTCACAGTTGAAAATGCACATATAATTTGACTCCCCTAAAACTTCTAATAGTCTGCTGTTGACCAGAAGCCTTACTGATGACATAAATAGTCGATTTAACACGTTTTTGTGCTACATGTATTATATATGGTTTGCTTACAGTAAATTACCCTAGAGAAATAAAAAGGTTAAAATCATCAGGAAGAGAATATACATTTACAGCACTATACTGCGTTTGTTGGAGAAGATCCACGTATGAGTGGGGATCCTTGCATTTCCATGTACTTCAAAGGTCGACTGTGTACCAACTTTCTGAATACAGAGCAGCGTTGGATCCTATTTTATGTCCTTTTTCCTTTTATATCCTAAACTTAGATGGGATTTTTGAACTTTGAGTAGGAGTCTGTTTGGCCCACATTTGGTTGGGTTTATACTTTTTAAATCCTGTCATTCCTCCTTCCATGGCCAAACGCCGGTAAACTTTTGTTATGTGTTAGTTTTTCTTTTCATTAATAGAGATAGATTAATGAAGGTCACCTACACAGGCTTACAAGAAAAGAGCCAGGCCTTGAGAGGCAGGCATCCCTTGTTGAATCACAGCCCTGCTACCCCATAGGAGTAAGAAAGGCAGAGGGAGGTACTCTGTTGCGTAGGACTTTGGGCTCTAGAGCTAGTAGGCCAGGTTTTAGATTTTTTCTTCTCTGCAACTAGTTGGGTAGCTCAAGGCAATTAACTTTTGAGACTTAATCAAGTTATTATATGTAAGTGCAATGATGGCTAACTGGTAAGACAATTCACTAATGAATTCATTGATTAATATATTCCCCTTATGGTGAGTAAATGCCTCAGTGACTTTTCAGCTCAAAAACCTCTGCATACGGAGCATGAGGAAAGACTGCCGAGCTTACAGAATTAACTGTGAGGATTAAATATGTGGCATATATAAAGCACTTGCTGAGTGTGCATCCAAGAAATAGAATGTGGAAAAAATAATCAATATTGAACTTGTACAACTTCTAACATACAGAACAAACTGCTAGAAACATTACCATTGGTGTGTGAACTGTATCTTTTGAATTTTAATTCCTCCAAAGGCTGTCTTGTGTATGTAGTTTTATCCAATGAGTATGTCTTCAGGTGATACTTTTGATATCCAAGGATGATCCTCTTTAAGAGAGCTTATCCATGAAAGCCCTCATTAACAACACTAATGACTCTGACATGGAAGTCAGAAGTTGGAATCATTTCTCAACAAAGCATGAAAACATGGTTTAGCAGAACTTGTCATGGGACTGACTCTTTGCAAAGCTGAAGAAATCCTTGGACTTGAAACATGATGCTTAAAATCTGATTATGAACTTAATATGTTTTAGTAAGTTTGCAAGTCAGAAAGCCTCCTCAGCTAATTTTAAAGTTATTGCAACAATTTTAATGGAAAGAGTTGTTAGATCTCCATTTTAATTAAGATGATGTAAATAGGCAGTTTAAATAATGAAAAACCAGATTGGCAGTTACTGCATAAAAAGCTTTCCTTTTAATCATTAATTTATGACCTACCTCTGAGCAATATAATTTTAGAATTTCCTAGGCCTACCTAAAACTTTGTAAGTTTCACATATAAATACTTTTGAATTTTAATTGTTGAAACTGTCAGACTAAGTAGACTGTTGTTACCCCATCTATTTAGATGAAATGAAACCATTAAAGTACTTGGAAATGAAAGTATATCTAAAAATATAAAGGGAAAATAAAATATGAAGGTCATTCTAGCACAGCCTCTACAGGACTGCTGGTACTTAACGGTTTGTCATTTTTCATGCACGTTTTAAATACAGCTTAACAGTCATTGTTACAGAAATTTAAAAATTTGGTTCATTGAGTTGATTTTCTTTATTGTCTCTCCATTACCTTGTTTATTTGTAGACCTTTATCTTTCCCTGCACGTATAATTGTGTGTTGTGGGTTTCTTATTTTTAAATCAGAACTAAACAGAACCAAGGTCATACTTTATGTACTTCATAAAGATTTCTTTCTCATTTGTTTCCTTAACTTGTAGATCACTGACATTTCTGTGTAATTAATATACATGCCTTTTTTTAAAGCTGTATCACAGGTACTGTTTTATATTACACTAGTTTCCTTTTTCTCCTGAAACTATGGAATGTGCTTAACGTCTTAGTGGCACAGAACAACAAAATTTTTGTAGCATCAGATACTTCACCTAGAACCCCAAATGTTGTGAAGACAGCAAAACCATTTTTTTTTTCCATCTGGTCATTATATTCCAAAAAACCAGGGCTTTTTGTCTGGATACTGCAGGCTGTGTTCAGTTGCTTTCATGCTTCCCTCTAATTAGAGAATGCCAGAGACTGGGAGGTGCTGCAGCATGATTATCTGAAGCCAGTCTCCTTGGGATTGAATCCTAGTTCCACCATGAGCAAGCTGTGACTTTGGGCAAGTTGTTCACAATGTTCCCTCCCCTGTGAAATAAGGTTGATCATATTACCTAACACTTAGAGTTACTGTAAAGATCAAATAAGTTAATCTACGGGAAGTGTTTAAAGTAGTGTCCAGCACGTCATGAGCTGTGTATATGTATTTGCGGTTATAATGTTATCATCGGCATCATTATTAACATTTCGCTGAGCTTGCTGTGATTCCAACCACAAACGGCTTCTCATCAAATGATACAGCTTGTCATTGATTTTGAAAGATCAGGTCATGGTAATAGTGCCATGTCTTTAAACTGAAAAGATAATTGTACGACAAGACTGACTTGGTCTTTAGCTGTAAGAGGGCAGAGAGGCATCTATCCAACTGTTCCATGTGCTAGGAAACTGCCGAGCAGTTTGCTTGGCCCATGAGGGATGCTGTTTATTTTATTTACTTTGACCTTTCTTTTTATTAGCAAAAGCATGGATATTTACTTTGTGTGGTCTCAGGCATTTAAAATTTTGACTTACAGGGACGCCTGGCTGGCTCAGTCAGTAGAGCTTGCCACTCCTGATCTTGGGGTCATGAGTTCAAGCCTCACATTGGGTATAGAGCTTACTGAAAAAAAAAATGAGGGGCTCCTGGGAGGTTCAGTTGGTTGAGCATCCGACTCTTGATTTTGGCTCAGGTCGTGACCCCAGGATTGTGGGATCGAGTCCCTCATTGGGCTCTGTGCTGAGTGGAGCCTGCTTAAGAGTCCCTCTCTCTACCCCTCTGCCTCCCTTCTCTGCTCTCTTTATAAATTTTTTGTTTAATTTGACTTACATATATATATATATACACACACATATGTATGTGTGTATGTATATATATGTAATTTACTGTTTAATGAAAATGAGATAAATTCAAAAAAGTTTCATTACTTGAAGGAAACAAATTTAAGTAGATCTGCAGAAAAATTGAGCAGATAGTACAGTTTCCATATAGCTCCTACACCTACAGTTCCCCACTGACATCTTACATTAGTATACCTGTTATAACTAGTGAACCCATATTGATACATTCTTATTAACGACAGCCTGGGGTTCACTCATATTTCCTTAGCTTTTTTTTTTTTTTTTTCTTTCTCCTGATGTGCTTTTTCTGGTCTAGGATCCTCTCCAGTCTCCTACCTTGCATTTAGTCGTCCTGTCTCCCCTGGCTCCTCTTGGCTGTGAGTGTTTCTCAGACTTAACTTGTTGATGATGGGCATTCTTTTCAACGCATGCTTAACAAGTACCCACTATTTACCTGGCAAAACATCCCTGCCCTGAAAGGGTTTGCATTTTAATAGGGAAATCATAGTCTACTTTTTAAATGTAATTTCAAAGCAGAATGTCTCGTAGCAGCATATTTAATATGACAACTATGAGACTTCTGATTTTTCCATAATTAGGAAAAAATTAACCACTTGAGTAACCTTTGTGGACTAATGTCAGATACATACATATTGCATCTCTAGTGTGTATTGTTTTTATATTTGGGAAAACATTTATCTCCAGAAGAGTTACTCTGTACATGATGAGACTACAGAATTGGAGGAAGGGGTAGTTAGTCACTTACTGTCTGTAGGGAAAATACTATCCAAAACTCTATTTTATGTTTTAAGTTTTTCTTGTAATTGACTAAAGAGGCTTTTCATACAATTGCTGCCTTAAGTTTGGTTCCAGAAAAGTTAAAAAAAAAAAAAAAAAGATTATAAGTATTTTTGAGTTGGAGTTGCTGAAGAATCTGAAATAGCAAGGTTTTGTTGAAACTTTGGCACTGGGGCTGGATAAGGGGCCAAGACCTGTTAAACAAAGAAAATAGGAAAATTCCAGGGAGAAAGATGTTCTGTGGCCATGGAAATTTGAGTTAGTTAAATTATTTTTTGGCAGTAAAGTGACTACATATAATTTTACTTTTGCCTTAAAAATGTGTTGAAAGTATCCTGTTCCACCTTGTCAGCGGGAGCAAATGCTGGCCTTTCCTCTTCGAGGGCATATTCAAGTTAACATCATCATTAGCCATCAGTGGTGGATAGTAGGAATTAATTATTCTTGGAAACCCTTTACTACTTTAGGATCATTGGCTTGAGCAACTGTACTCAACTGTACCCTGTACCCTTTGGGTTTTTTTTTTTTTAATTATTTTTTAATGTTTTTTATTTATTTTTGAGACAGACACAGAGCATGAGTGGGGAAGGGGCAGAGAGAGAGAGAGAGAGAGGGAGGGAGGGAATCCAAAGCAGGCTCCAGGCTGTGTGCTGACAGCTCAGCACAAACCCACGAACTGTGAGATCATGACCTGAGCGGACGTCGCATGCTTAACCGACTGAGCCATCCAGGCATTGTACCTTGTACCCATTGAGTAATTGGACTATGGAACGACAACATGAGTACCTAATGACCATCTGTGGAAAATGACGAATCTTCTAGAAAGACATTTTGCTGTGAGCTGTATTTTCAGCCACATCGGCCAAACTCTTTTTTAACAATTACATTGTATTTTTTTTTCCCCTTTCAGTCTAGTTCCACTGCATGCACATTTAAAGTTAGTTTCCATAGTGACATATGGTGGTGGCTTTGCAATCCTAGCGGGTATGTTTGGAATGATAAATATTTTTACTTTAATAGCTCCAGATTTCCGGCTTCTTTCAAATTTTTCAGCTTATTAACAACTTTTCTTGAAAATGTCTTCATTGTATTCTTGAGGTTGGAAAGCTAGTCCGTTATTGCTTCTGTCATGTTTCATTAAAGCAAAGGAATGATTCCTTGTAACATTGCTGGGTGGCGCGTATAACAGGCTTGTCTAAACTTGTCTCCGTACTCAAAATATACATCCCAGGATCAGGAAGCAGCACCCCTACCTTGTCTACTGCTTCTGTGCCATAACCTCATGATGAGAAAGGTGGTGCTCGCCTATTACCGCGCTCACTGGCATTTTCTCGCAGAGCATCGATCGCTCCTTGTCTGGCGGGAGGAAGCTCTGTGGAAAGCCCGGGCTACCGCTTCTGTCTTTCACAGCCTGGGCTTGGGGATCATCTGGTGGCATGCCGTCGTACCTCTCTCGGAAAGTGAAAGCGGAAATAAAAAATAGGAGCAGAGATGGCAGAGAAAGTAGGGGAGAAGTTCGTAAACAGGCGGGAGGCCACAGATGAAGAGTGTGTGCGTGTGGACGTACGCGTATGCCGAATAAGTGTGGTACTGTTGTGGTAGGTGTTAGTGAGAAGTGTCTGAAAAACTAGGGTTTAATATTTAAGATTTTGTTGGTTCCTTGAAACTTGTTTCAGGAAAGGAGAATTTATACCCTGGGGCGCAAAAAAGTAGTTTTTGGAAGTTGGTTGGTGGAGGGTCATGGATAGAAGTAGGAGTGGGGTGGGGTTTTGAGGATGGACACAGTAGGCTTATTTCTCTGTGCTGGCTGGGAGGCTTAGTTGTTGTTTTCTGGTGTCGAAGGTACAGGCTCGAAGTCCACAGGGTGAAATTTTGAAGATTCTCTTTTATGAATGAAGGTGCTGCTGAAGTTATAGAAGAAGTCCATCTATCCGTGCTGTTTGCGGCTACAGGAAGCGCTTGGTAGAGAAGGGTGACAAAGCCTAGGGGTACGAACACCGTGACCGGAAGAGTGGACGCTGCTTGTGGTCAGTGGGTCTGTTGGTTGTCTCAGAGGCCAAGACCTCTCTAAATCATGATCAGTTCTAATGAGCCCCCCTGACCGAGGAGGTACCTCATTCTGGATTCTAAACTCCGTACCAGTTTAGCTTTCATAAACTTGGGCAAATCCTTTCAACTTTCTTTAAAAACAAGGGAGTTGAGCTGCTGGATTGCTAAGGGGTTTCCAGTCCATAGCTGTGATTTTGCGGCTGCCAAGGCTAGATCTGCTACTCTTCCTGTATTCTCTGCCCTGCTCCCCGCCGTTCCTGGGCCACTGGTCTCCTCTCCCTAGATTGAAGATGGCGCTCAGTGCAGCGCTTTATGCCTGCTTCAGAAGTTTCTGCCCGGGGTTCTTAAGGGGCTGTCTCTTGTGACTGAGCAGACAGACGAACAAGCAGAACATAAAATAATTTTGCATGCGTATGGTCTTTTCCCACCTACTTTTTATGCTTTTAAAATAGTGCTTAGAATTACAATCAGCAGTTAAAATAGTACTTAGGCACCGCAGCCTGAACTTCTGTGACCAAGCGGAATCCTTGAATCTTCTTTTATTGTCCTTTAAGTGTGGGGAAGGACCCTTATTTAAGCAGTAGAAAACCTGTAGCCTCTCCTCGTGGCATCAGTCCCTCATGGCCCCCAGTTTCCTTGGTGCCGTGGAGCGTGTGATCATGACAGTGCAGCCTGTGGTGGAGACTCAGAGTTCTGGAGCCCGTCTGGGGGTTGAGATCGTGCTTCCACCTCCTTTGTTTCTTAGCCACTCTAAGGCTTGGAAAAGTTTGTCCTCTTTCTCATTTGTGAAGCTGAGATGAACATCTTACAGTTTGTGTCGTGTGATTTCATGCATGTAAAGCACCTAGTGAAGCCTTTTGTGTACTTCTCTTGTAAATACTGTAGTATTGCAGATACAGTAAACTGAGTTGAATGGTTATGAATTTGAGCATTTTGGTTAGAAGGGGTGACTCAGCGTGCCCTCCTTCCTCTTTGGCAGTCAGAAATTCACTTTATTGTTATCTCTGAGCTGTATTAAATCATTTTTTTTTTTACAGGGATGTAATCAAAATACATCAAAGCATAAACATCTTAGCAATCACGATGTGATGAAAATATATACAGTCCTGAATTCATGAAATAAGAACATCTGAGCATCCCACTTATGCATATTTAGTATTTTAATTGCTGGGGCACCTGGGTGGCCCAGTCAGATAAGCATCCTACTCTTGCTCTTGGCTCAGGACACGATCTCACAGTTCATGGGTTTGAAGCCCGTGCCGGGATCTGCGCTGAGGGCATAGAGCCTGCTTGGGATTCTTCGTCTGCTTCTCCTCCTCTTGTGCTCACGTGCATGCACGTGTGTGCACTCTTCACTCTCGATTAAAAACATTTTTGTTGACTGTGCTTTGGTCACACTAGCCCTAAGACTGACGGCATTTCGTTGGCACCGACATCAGAGATTCAGAGTGTTTGAACTCCAGCTCAGCCATTTGCTATGACCCTGGGAAAGTTCATCTTTTAATCTTAGTTTTTCATCTGCGGTATGGGGATAATAACACCACATGTGTAGTCAGGTTGGATATAAAGACTAAATAAAGTAGCGCATGTAAGTCAGCATAGTGCGTGGCATATAGTAAACACTGAACTAATTTGTTTCTGTAATTATCAGTTTTTAAATGCCTGCAGATCACATTTAGAGGGGCCCGATTTTACTAAGTGGATAGCAGCATGAATTATTGAGTATTAGAACCAGAAAGAGGAGGATTACAAGCACCAGGTAGCTGTCTTCTTGAAATTTGCTAATACTTCACCTGTCAAATGAATTATGTTACATTTTAATGGCAGAATACAGGAGGAACATATGTACGCTCATTTGTCCATGTTTAGTCCTAGTAGAGAAAACGTTGTTACTCCCTGACTTCCTCTGCATCCCTTGATGAAAAAGAGAAACTGGAAAAGATTATTTTCCCTTGGTCATTAAGGACCCTCTTTCAGACTAAAAACAGGTAGAATTTTACTAATTTGCTGGACAGATTGAGTAAGCATAGACTATGTTGGGACCAGACAAGAAGGAAAACATGTTGAATTTATCTGACAGTTGTCTCTGTTGCATAGGGAGACCAGATATCTCCTTTTTTTTTTTTTTCCCGAATGTTTGTTTTTGAGAGAGGGAGGGAGGGAGACACAGAATCCAAGCAGCTGTGTCAGCACAGAGCCCGATGCGGGGCTCAAACTCGGGGACCGCAGGATCATGACCTGAGCTGAAGTCGGATGCTCAACCGACCGAGCCACCCAGGCGCCCCTAGCTCCTTTTTATTTGAGAGTTGTGAGGCTTTATTCGTTATTTCTAGGAGTATTACAGATCCATTTTGAGGGTTTGCTAAGAATTAAAGAAACAGTTGTAAATAACTACAATGCTTTCTGGATAGTGATGATACTCATTTCATGATCATCTCTTTCACGTTTTAATATTTAGTTAAGTTTGGTATTTATAACTTGTAAGTCTTTTGGGAAGTGTGAGATGTGATTATCTGACATTTAAAATAAATGAGTTTTTCTGATATTATTTCAAATAAGTAAAGATTTAAATTTATGCAATGATCAAAAAGTAAAAAATACAGATTTATGCTTGGTTGAGATAAATACTCTTTCATTTCTGAGTGCAGATCAAATTGACATCTCTTATTTTTCCCATAGTATTTTGCATTAAATGGGAAACTTTAGTCATTCTAGAGTCGTAGGATTTCCAAAGTCCAGCCTGGAACCGTAGTGTAGAAACCTTAAAAATAACATTAGTTCGGAATGATATTAATGCAGAAGAAAAAACTGCAAGGATGTATTTGGGGAGAGCAAAAGGACAGGATTACACCATTGAGTAAAAAAGTGGGATTTGCTAAGAGAAATGGCAATTTCTACTTAATCATCATCCCGGGAAGTGGTTAATCCAGAGATTAAGTAAGGTTTCAGCTGGTTTCAATGGCTGGGCCAAAACGTTACAGACACTTTCACCCTCATCTTTGTAATTACGGAACTCCTGTATCACTAGTTGACTTAGTAAGAAACGTGTTCTAGTTTGGATCCCAGTTGAGGGACGTGCCAACTTCAGTTAAGTCATCTGTTCATTGTTGTTTGTTCATTTGATAAATAATTACTGGCCTCTGGGTAAGGAGCAGGGTAAACTGGCATTTAAGAGGGATGTGGCCTTTGCCCTTGTGGAGCTCCTAGCAGCGGGAGAATTTCTGTGTTTAGCACCCTGGTTGTCTTGCCATTTGCCTAGGGGAAGTAAAAGAAACTAAAGGGTTTCTTTCAGTGCGCAGGAGACTTGGGCAAACCCTTGTTCTGGATTTTGAAATACTGTACTCTGTTTTGTTAGCCGCCGTAAGGGGGGGTGTGTTCCAAACTGAGATGTGTCGAGAAGTGTTGCCGCAGCCTCATTGTCTAAACCATAGCAGTGGGCACGCGAATGCAGCGTGGGTACCGGGGTGCTAGAGAGTGGGGACCCTGATCCGGGCCACAGCTTTTTGATTTTTTTCTCTGGGAACCTCTGGGAAAATCAGCAAATCTCAAGTGGTCATAAATTTCATCTGTGGAAACAGAGCACCGGGCCGTTAGATGGTCTCTCAGTGCCCATCTTGCTGGGTTGTTTGGACACTTAACGGATAGAATATTTGTATCGTGTCCACATAGTGCCCGACACCTAAAACCAACAATGACAGAGACTTTATAGCCGATACTACAGGCCACACGCTGTTCTAATTGTTAATGTGTGTATTAGCTCATTTAATTATTTCCATTTTATAGGAAGGGAACAGAGGCACAGAGAGGTCAGACAACTTGCCCAGGGTCATGCGGCTCTCACGACACATAAGACTTTGCTAAGTGAGAGTTGTTAGTGAGGTTGACACTTGGTCAAAGTGGCAGTTTGTGGTTGTTGTTGACGTGTCTTCTTCCTTCTCTGTAGGTGTCATAGAGACCTCAGACGGACTTGACCGGGAGTCCACCTCCCATTACTGGCTAACAGTCTATGCAGCTGATCGGGGTGTCGTGCCTCTCTCATCGTTTATAGAGATCTACATAGAGGTCGAGGACGTCAATGACAACGCCCCACAGACATCAGAGCCTGTTTATTACCCAGAAATAATAGAAAATTCTCCCAAGGATGTATCTGTGGTCCAAATAGAGGCATTTGATGCAGATTCTAGCTCTAATGACAAGCTGACCTACAAAATTACAAGTGGAAATCCACAAGGATTTTTTTCAATACATCCTAAAACAGGTATGTGTTAATGGTATTATGTGAAAGGTTCATGCTTACGCTTCTTGATATGGGGAAATGAAGAATTTTCTTAATTTACCAATTTATTTTTGTAAATTGTTTCCTTTTCAGGTTATTCAAAATAAGGCTTTATTTCCTGATGAAAATTTAGTCCAAATGCTGTGTTTCTTTTTGAAATTGTTTGAAATTGTTTTTATGAAGCTATTTTATGACTTTGCTCATTTTACATTTTACAATTTACAATTTACAATTGCTCATAGTACAATTTCACTTCCAGGTTAAAAAACAAATACAGTGTTTCAGTAACAGCTCCTAAATTATTGATACATCCTAAACTTCCTGCAAGTTGTGCTGCCGCTAAGTATTCCCATTTTCTGAACTCTGCTTTTTACGAAGAATTATCAAAGGAATTTATTTGACCATTCGGTATTTTTCTGTGTGGTTTTGGAGTTTTTCCATCGAACAGTGCTCTGTCTCTGTAGGCAGTTAGGGGATCAAGATTAAGCAATTTTCAGACTGGCAGCTGTTGCTTTCCTGAACTGATACACCAAGTTTCCTTTCTGTTTTCTCAGTGTCTGACCCCCTACTTCTAAGTGGGTAGCTCCTTGACTCCAGAATCCTCTTCCAAAATCCTTGTCAACTTTTACTCTGTTCTTTTACAGATTTGACAGCGCCTCTGTTTTTTTCTTAGTTCTTGCTTCTTTTTTGCATTATTTCACACGAAAAAGAGCTTCCATGTAGCTATCATTTTTGTTGTACTCGTTGATTTCTTGATCACCATTAAAACAGAACCACCATATGAATTGAGAAGACGGTTTATTTGCAGGAAATGAAACTTCTTATCAAATAGATCATTGGCCTTTGAGCTTAGGGATGTTTCAGTGATGTGGCACTTTATGGTAGAATGTGGTTAACAGAACATTCTGAAGGGGGAGATTGGCTGAAATATATGTACATACCTCCATCCTGTGTTTGCTAATTTTGTCTTCCCTTATTCTAGGTGAGTTGGCCTGTTCAGTCACTGGGTTGTCTATTTTATACATTAAGGAAGTATAATAAACACAAATCAAAATTAAGGAGGCATTCTCTGCTTCCTTACCAGTCCTTGCTATCCCTTACCATTATCTCCTATCCTTACCATTCTTATTTCATAATGTACTTTGTTAAACTTAAAAGCAATTCTTTTTAAAAAATTTTTTTAAATGTTTTTATTATTTATTTCTGAGAGCGAGCACAAGCAAGCAGGGGAGGGGCAGAGAGAGAGAGAGAGAGACAGACAGACAGACAGACAGACACAGGCAGACAGAAGGACAGACATAGAATCCGAAGCAGGCTCCAGGCTCTGAGCTGTCAGCACAAAGCCCTATGCAGGGCTCAAACTCCTGAACCATTAGATCACGACCTGAGCTGAAGTTGGATGTTTAACCAACTGAACCACCCAGCTGCCCCAAAAGAAAGCAGTTCTGAAGGTAGAAGGAAGCTTGGGGTCAGCATCTGTGTACCAAAATGACTGTACAAAGGTACCAGGTAGATCAGTATGTATGTATTGTCTCTTAAAAAGCATGTTAAAATGTTGGTTTTTTTAAACCTTTTGTCGTTCATAGAGTCTGTCTTGATTGTTGAAAATTAAACGTTGTCGTTCATAGAGTCTGTCTTGATTGTTGAAAATTAAATGTAAGTATGAGATTTATTTTGAATGTATGAGAGTTAGTTTTACTTGGGTTAATTATGGTCTAGCTCTTTGGCTAAATTTTCATGTGTCTCTGCTAGAGAATAAGAGTGAGGTTTGGATACTTATAAACCTAGTAATTAATTATTAAAAATGATTGAGCTGACAGAGTATAACATCCATTCATGGTAACAGCCTTCTGCAAAGTAGATCTAGAGGGAACATCTCTCAACATAATAAAGTCCTTGGTTGAAAAATCCACAGCTAATATCATCCTTGATGAGTCCTTGTTTCCCCCAAGGTCAGGAACAAGACAAGGATGTCACTTTCATCCCTTTTTTTCAACATAGAACTGGAAGTCCTGCCCTCAGCAATCAGACAACAAACAGAAATAAATCCAAATTAGTAAGGAAGACGTAAAACTCTCCTCTCCCTATTTGCAGATATGACATGATGCTATGTATAGAAAACCCTAAAGACTCCACCAAAAAACTGTTAGAACTGATAGACTAATGCAGTAAAGTCACAGAATACAAAATCCATGTACTGAAATCTGTTGCATTTTTATACACCAATAATGAAGCCGCAGAAAGAGAAATTAAGGAAACAACCCTGCATTTACAGTTGCACCCAAAATAATGAGCTACTTAGGGATAAAACTGAGCGAAGAGGTGAAAGACCTGTACTCTGAAAACTGTCAAACATGCAAGAACCTGAAGATGACACAATGAAATGGAAAGACATTACATGATCATGGGTTAGAAGAACAAGTATTATTAAAATGACTATACTACCCAAAGCAGTCTACACATTCAATGCAATCCCTATCACAATACCAACAGCATTTTTCACAGAGCTAGAACAGTCCTTTTAAAATTTGTGTGGAACCACAAAAGACCCCAAATAGCCAAAGCAATCTTGAAAAAGAATAACAGAACTGGAGGCATCACAGTTCCAGACTTGAAGTTATATTACAAAACTGTTGTAATCAAAACAGTATTGTTTTGACAGTACAACAGTAGCCACACAGATCAATGGAACAGAATAGAAAACCAGAAAGAAACCCACAACTATACGGTCAGTCTTCAACAAGGCAGGAAAGAATATTCAAAGGAAAAAGGACAGTCCCTTCAACAAATGGTGTTGTCCCAACTGGACCGCTTTCTTATACAGTACACAAAAATCAATTCAAAATGGATTAAAGATTTAAATGTGAGACCAGAAACCATAAAAATCCGAGAAGAGAACACAGACAGTAACCTCTTTGACATGGGCCGTAGCAGTTCCTTTCTGGATGTGTCTCCTGAGGGAAGGGAAACAGAAACAAAAGTAAACTGTTGGGACTACATCAAAATAAAAAGGTTCTGTATAGCAGAGGAAACAGCAAAACTGAAAGGCAGCCTACAGAATGGGAAAAGATACTTGCAAATGACCTGTCTGATAAAGGGCTAGTATCCAAAATATATACAGAACTGATACAACTCAGTACCCCCCAAACGAAATAGTCCAGTTAACAAAATGAAAAGACATGGACAGACATTTCTCCAAAGAAGACCTCTGGATGGCCAAGAGATGTATGCAGAGATGCTCAACATTACTCATCATTAGGGAAATGCAGATCAGAAGTACAATGAGATGGTACCTTACACCTGTCAGAATGGCTAAAATCAATAACACAAGAAACAAAAAGTGTTGGCAAGGATGCGGAGAAAAATGAACCTTCTGGCATTGTTGGTTGGAATGTAAACTGGTGCAGCCGCTGTGGAAAATAGTACGGAGGTTCCTCAGAAATTTAAAAATACAACCACGCGATGATCCAACAATTGCACTACTGGGTACTTACCCCCAAAATACAAAACCACAACAACAACAACAAAAACGTTCACTAAAAATATAAAAACACTAGGGATACTTGCACCCCTATTTTTATTGCAACTTTATTTACAGTAGCCAAATTATGGAAGGTACCCATTGTTCATTGAGAGATGAATGGATAAAGAAGTGATACACACATACATACACACACAGGAATATTAATTCAGCTATGAAAAATGAAATATTGTATTTGCAATAATGTGGATGGAGGTAGAGAGTGTCATGATAAGCTAAGTAAGTCAGAGAAGGGCAAATACCATATGATCTCACTCACATGGAATTTAAGTAACAAAATGAGCAAAGGAAAAAAAAACCAAAAAATAGACTCTTAACTATAGAGAACAAACTGATGGTTACCAGAGTGGAGGTGTGTGCAGGGTGGGTGAAGTAGGTGATGAGGATTAAAGAGTCCATTCATCATGATGAAAACATGAATAAAACAAAGACCAAAAAATAAGTAAATTAAAAAAGAATAATTGGGCCATATACAAATTTAACCATAGAAAGAGAAGTGGGATCTCAGAATTATGTTTCGGAAGCATTAGGGCATAGGGTGCAGGACCCTGAGCCTATGAAAAAGGACTGGTTAAGAGATTATACAAGAACATAAAGACTGGAATGAGCACCTGTAAATGATTCCTCACGGGCTTGTTTAAACAGCATACTTGCATACGTTTTTTACTGCACAAGTGGTAACCAAGTTTAGCTTCATTTTTGTGAAATAAAATGAAAGAGAACTAAGAGCTAAAAATTTAGCAGGCACTATCAGATACAAAAGAAGAAAGATCAGCAGTTTATAAACATTTCTGCGGAGGATTTCAGAGTTAAACTTTGCGTGGAAGCAGGGGAGTTCACAGACCTTGGGAGACAGAGAAATCTACAAGTTAAAGCCTTGTGATAATTCAGGAATATAACTCCCCCAATTTAAAATTGCTTGTGAACTAAACTTTAAAAGGCTTTCATTTTTCCTGTCTCCTCTCCCCCTTCTAGATTAGGGCAAATCTTCTATGAGGAGACATGCTAACCAGCAAGCAATGAATGTCCTTTAGAATACCTGAGCCAGTACTGTAGGTCTGGGCATTAGGTATAGTTTTGGAGAAAGAAGAAGGCAAACGTAAAGAAGTGATGTCGGTTAGAGCTGTTGTGGGCAGCCTTGAAGCCTTCGTTATCTCTGGGGGCCGCTCAAAGGAAGATCCCTCTGCTGTGGTGTTATGTCTTGCTGAAATGTGATTAATGTGGCATTGCTGCTTCCTCTTAACATCTCTGTATTCTGACAGCTCCTAGGAGGGGATGTCTGCAGAGACGACTTCTTGATCTTCAGGGAGAATAAATCCCCTCCAGGAGTCCACAGCTAGCTCCTGAACCCCTGGGTGGGAAGCACTTGCATCCTGCTGCCGGGACAGCGGGAGGAAGTTCATAAGGATTCCAAAGAGGTTTTACTTTTTTATGAGTTGAAGACCGATAATAGTAGGGAGTAACTGTAGTTAGTACACAAGAAAGATTTTGTTGTGAGGTATATTACAAACTATGGTTAGTAAAGAAGTCTGACTATTTCACAGATCATGTAAAGTCTCTGATCAAGAAATAACCATATTTTAACTTGGGCATTATTAAAGATTAAACACAGCCTTACAAAGCCTGTCTCCAGATGATTCTGTTCCCCCAACTCAGCAGAAAATTTGAGTATGATCCTCAGGGCCCAAACTGCAATGCTTCAAAGTATACATCTGGCTCAAAACTTTGAAAGCAGACCTATTTTTAATGGGTAGATCAGTATTATTGGAGGCCAGATTGTGAAAGCTGATGAAAGAGTCTACTAGAAGAAAGTTCTCCTGATTTACCAACCATAACACCACCTGGAGACCCTAAATCATGTTCCTTAATAATTAATGGCTGAGTGAGAAAATCACTGGGCTGGAAATCAAGAGATCTGGGCGGTAGTGAGGTTTGTTTTTTTTCCCCCACCTCTGGAATCATGGGGAAAACTGGCTTCCTGGTCCTTCTGTCTTGTGATTAGTGATTTTTGCACGCCTGTTACAGGATGTCTGTGCGTGCAGAGAACTCAGAATCACTTGCGGGAGAGAGGTCACCACCTCTTGTGCTCATGTACTACATTTGCTCTATTCACTGTGTGTAAGATAATCAAGATTTTAGTAAATTGATGAAGGATAAACACATTTGATGGAATAAAATGAATCTACTTGCTCCTTAGTGGTGAAGGTAAATTTAGGACCCTGGTGCTTATCAAAATGTCCAGTAGACCAGAGAAAGCCCCAGTTCACTGCCATTCAGTCATTTGTTTTCACATCAAGTATTTACTGAGCCTCTCCTCTGTATACAGCGCATTAAGCGATGTTTTGAAAATTGATAGTCTGCATAAGTGCAGTGACAAAGAGAAACCTGTGGGAACAGGCAACCAGGGTGGTGTTGCCGTGGGTTCGGATAAACACCCCCTGGGAGGTGAGAGCTGCCTGATGTGGTAGGTGTAGTTGGGAGGGTGGGGCCCCTTGGGCAAGTTACTGAGCTGATTTTGAAGGTAGTGAAAATGGATGGTTGCACAAGAGGTAAGGGATGTTCGTCATGTTGGGGGACAGTTCGGTGACGCGATGAGTATTAGCGGCCAAGAGATCAAGTTAGATGAGTATGTGGGGGGTTGGCTACACTTGATGGAAAGCCTTCAGTACCAGAATAAGGTTTAAAAGATCATATTTATGTTATTTTTATAAATAATGACCTATTTTCAAGAACATGTATGGAATTTTTTGAACGTTTTGTAGAAATAGGAGTCTGATGATCTCTCTAAGTCATTTTGGAGAGGAGGGAAACCTGGCTGCCGTATCTGTTTCTCCTTTCATGGTATGACAAAATATTTGTTTTGAAAAACACAGATCCGGGGCGCCTGGGTGGCGCAGTCGGTTAAGCGTCCGACTTCAGCCAGGTCACGATCTCGCGGTCCGTGAGTTCGAGCCCCGCGTCGGGCTCTGGGCTGATGGCTCAGAGCCTGGAGCCTGTTTCCGATTCTGTGTCTCCTTCTCTCTCTGCCCCTCCCCCATTCATGCTCTGTCTCTCTCTGTCCCAAAAATAAATAAACGTTGAAAAAAAAAAATTAAAAAAAAAAAAAAAGAAAAACACAGATCCTTCCTAGGACTGGGTTTGATCATCTGAATTTGGGGTTCTAAATGGCAGGTTTGAATGAACACTTTTGAACGTTTTTTTTCTTCCAGAGGTTTTGTGCGTGATTATGGCAGGAACTGTGTTTCTGCATCCCAGATGGTTCTTACACTGTTAAGTAGGGGAGCAGGGGGGTTCTTTGTCAGGGCGTACAAGCAGATGAGATTTGATCTGTTTTCTTTTTCTGTTTTATGCCGTTGACACCGTAAATTTTTGTAACTTTCTTTTGCTTGTGTCCAATATCGGGGTAAATTTGCTTTTTTCCCCCTCCCACCCATTCCCACCTCCCTCTGGCAACTATCAGTCCTCTGTCTTTAAAAGCCTGTTTTTGTTTGTTATATTTGCTTCTTTTAACATAACTTCTGTGGTTGCTGAAGTGCGAGAGAGAAAAAGAGCATAGAAGGCTAGATTATCTGAGCCTAGCAGCTCACGGCTTCGTCCGGTGGCACGTCAAGGACAGAGTAGAACGGGAATCCTGAACAATAGAGACCAGTGTGCACTTCACAGGTTTCATTATTCACAAGCTGAAAACACCCGAGCAAAGCGTCTTTTTATTTAATATTAACAATTTAACTTCTGAGGAGTGAGTGATATGCTATTTTTATAATTGGCAATAATTTTTGAAGTGTTACTTTCATTCATGTGCACGTGCTTTAGAAAAGACCATGGTTTTATTCTCCTATCTATATATTTGACATTTTCAATTTTGGATGCAAACAAATATTACTCTTTATTTTTAAAAAGCTGCGTTGAAGTATAACTGACCTTCAGTGAATTGCACGTATTTAAAGTCAACAATTTGAAAAGTTTTGCCTTAGCGATAGAACAGTGAAACCATTGCCGTGAACATGTCCATCTCTTCCAGAACATTCCCTACAGCTCTTTGTATCCCCACCCCACCCAGCTCCTCTCTGCCCGCTCCATGCAGCCGCTTTGGTCACTATGTATTAGTTTGCATTTCCTAAAATTTTATGTAAATAGACTACTGGAATAGCTACTCTTTTCTTGGTAACGCCTCTTGTAGTTAGATATTTACTTTGAGATTTATGCATGTTGTAGTCAGTACCAAAAGCATGTTGCCTTTTTTTTTTTTTTTTTTTTTTTTTTTTTTTTGGTTTATTTATTTTGAGAGAGAGCGTGTGCGGGTAGAGAGAACCAGGAAAGAGAATCCTAAGCAGGCGCCACGCTGGCAGCGCGGAGCCCAGCGTGGAGCTCAAGCTCAAGAACCGAGCTGAAACCAAGAGTTAGATATTTAACCAGCTGAGCCACGCAGAGGCCCCCAAAGTATATTCCTTTTTATTGCTAAAATCCTTTGCATAGGTACACTGCAGCGTATCCGGTCACCTGTCGATGGGCATTTGTGTTCTTGCACTTTTCGGCTATTACAAATAAAAGCTATTATGAGCATTGGAGAATAAACTGCTGTGTGGGCATGTACTTCCATTTCTCTTCGATTTTCACCTAGGAGTGAAAACTGTCTAGAAATGTCTTGACACTATAAGCTGGGCCATCTGTCAGTCTCGCCCTGTCGGTTTCCCATCTCAGGGGGTGACTGTCTTCTTCTGATAGCTGGTGTCCCATAAACTGTTATTTCATTTATTTTGTCTGCTTGTTTCATGTGGGAGGGTAAATCTGATCCCATGGCGGGAAGCAGAAGTTCAGCTTTTGCTTTTTAATTAAAAAAATATTTATTCAGGGGCATCTGGGTGGCTCAGTCAGTTGAGCGTCCGACTTCAGCTCAGGTTAGGATCTTGCGGTCAGTGGGTTCTGGCCCCACATCAGGCTCTGTGCTGACAGCCCAGAGCCTGGAGCCTGCTTCCGATTCTGTGTTTTCCCTCACCCCTCCCCCTCTCTCACCGTCTCTCAATAAGTACACATTAAAAAAAAACCTTAGAAAATAAATAAATATACATATAAATGCTTATTCAATTTAGAACTGCCAGTAAGCCTGTATATACTGTTAAAGCTTCATTGACTAAGTAGTACGAGTGTTCTTAACCAAATTTGTCTGTGGTTTTAAGGAGCAAAAAAGTTTCTAGGTTTACCTTAAACAGAAACTTGGGTGTGTTTCTGGAGTTGGTAGAAATACAGGTCATTATACACTTGTGTCCACAAAATGTGTCACAGTGTTGTACCTAATGCTCAGAATGGTGATCCTCAGGTTCTGGCCGGTCCCACTTGTTATCACTATATACCGTTTACGAGACTGGAAAGCAGGTGTGTGTGTACATGCGTGCGTGCCTGTGTGTGGATAACATACTTCATAAATTATGTTGCTTGTTACAAATAGGTAGTGCATTCAGAGTCCAAAATGCCAAAGGTACAAAAGGATACCCAGTGAAAATTTTTTCTTCTTTTTCGGTTCCGTAGACGATCTGCTTTCTTCCTTAATAAATTAACTGTTTTATTTTCTGTATTCTTGATGCCCAGTCTCTGACCTGGGTAGATACTGCACCTGTCAGGACTAGCCAGCTCTTAGAGATTCCCAAGGATCCACTTTTCATACGCACACTAGCCGATCCAGAACCCGTACTTGGGATCCCTTCCTTTATGGAGCCACAATCATGCATCTTCCCCAATCATCCCAGGTTCAGGTACCAGACAACCAGCTCAGCCCTCTCCAGAGCCCACTGAAGTAATTCAGACTCGCCAGTCTAAACCTGCTCTTCCTGCTCTGCCTTGTGTATCCTGTAGAAACCACAACAAAATCTCTTGTCCCCTACCCCTCCACCCCCACCCCAGCTTTCTCCTTGTTCTTTCCTCCTGGCCAGCCCAGTGTGGCCCTGGGCACCGCGTCTGTGGTATGGTGCCTCCCTTCCTCGTAGGAGTTGTTAATAGTGAAAGTGCTCTCCTCTGACATGTTGGTCTCACCGTACTTGAATAATAAGAAAATCTACATTTTGAAACACTTTGAGGCAACTAGTGTTTATAGTTTCTTTTCCTAAACAAGCAAGAAGACATGTTACTCTTTTTTTTCCTCTTTTTCAACGAGTACCAGCACAGTATACTTAGTGATATTCATCTCGAGTTTTTCTTGTAACAGTATTAGATACCGTGCTTTAGGAGAATAACTGTATCAGTGGGCTGCCACGTTATTGCAGGAGTATATGCGTTATTGCAGGAGTTATTGCAGGAGTAGATGCGCATGTCCATGTCAGTTTCACCACCCTTCTTGCTGAACCCCTGGTTTTATGCTGTCTAGTAAATGTATTATTTTTTATACCTTCGCATTTGTGGATGTGCATCTTCCTGTTTGGGGAACAAACATACTGAAAAGGAATTTTTTATGGCTAAAAATAAATGCATCAGAAATGTTAAGTGAAAATAGAGGCATCCTTTTTGAAAAAATGTGTATGTGTGTCTGTGATTTCTCTCTGTCTCTATGTGCATCTTAAAAGGGTTTAGGCTCTTTGACAGCTGTTGGATCTGTTTCCATCCACTTGGAATTTTAAATGGTTTAAAAATGATTTGGCGGCTTTCAGCTGTTTTCTTAGCTTTTCCTTTATCAATTCTATAGAGTTAAAATTTCACCTCTTCCGGTGGCTGATTTCTTCTCATTATTGGATCTGGAGCACACTGCACAGTTTGAATCTTGTAAATCCTGCTGGTTCTGTCTCTTTGGGCTGATTTCCATCAGGCTCTCTCATGCCTGTTACCTTTGAGAGTTGAGCTTGAAAAAGACCGCCAAAGAGAAACCAGCACACTGTGGCTTTCCTTCTTTGGCTACCCTTCTGTGTTGTTCTCTGATCTTTCCTGTACCACTTTTCCACCCTGCCGCCATCCCTTGACCTCACTTTTAGATCAGGCCGGAACAAAACTTTTGTTAGGAGTCACAGGGCCGGTGACAAGCACAGCTTATCATGTATTATGTGCATTGTGCTTCATATGTTACAGGCGACCTCACATAATCTTTATAGGAAACCCTGTGAGACGGCTACAGACTGCAAACCGAGAGTCTGCTGTCTTCCCCATCTGTCTTTTCCCCATTTTGTAATAATTACATGACTTCAGAGAGGTGAAGGTCACCTGGGGGTCGGTGCCAGAAAGACATAAATTCCGTGACTGCTGCTTCTGGAAGCACAGCCCATGTTCACTTGGTGTGCCCTTGGGTCTGGGATGTAAACATGGTTTGGGAGCCAGTTTTTCTGTGCCTTCTCTTTTTTTTTTTTTTTTGTATTGAGGAATTCCTGTGTGACATAATAGTTGCTCTTTAGGCTAATCTTCTCTAATAACTTAAGGCCAGGGCACCTGGGTGGGTGGCTCAGTCGGTTAAGTGACCGACTCCAGCTCAGGTCGTGATTTCTCAGTTAATGGGTTCAAGCCCCACATTGGGCTCTGCACTGACAGTGCAGAGCCTGGAGCCTGCTTCGGGTTCTGTGTCTCCCTCTCTCTCTGCCTCTCCCCTGCTTGAGCATGCGCTCTCTCTCTCTCTGTCTGTCTCTCTCTCTCTAAAGTAAATAAACATTAAAAAAGTTTTTATATCTTCTGGCCGAAGAGCAGGAACCTTCTAAATAACACTAGAGGTTTAAACTTACTTTTATTAACCATGGACTGCAAACACCATTAAGCTTTTTCTGTAAAGGGCGAGGTAGTAAATATTTTAGGCTTTGCGGGTCATACAGTCTCTGTCACAGCCATTCAGCTCTGTCAGTGTAGACTGAAAGCAGCCATAGACAATATGGACATGAATGAGCATGGCTGTGTTCCCATAAAACTTTATTTGTGGACATTGAAATTTGAGTTTCATGTGCTTTTCCTTTGTCACAATACATTATTCTTTGATTGTTGTGTCTAGTCCTTTAAGAATGTAAAAGCCATTCTTAGCTTGCCTGCCATACAAAAACAGGTAGTTTTCTGGCCCTTGATAGGTTGATGTAGTTACTAGTTAACTAGTTGGACTAGTTAAATTCTTGGTTTATTTCTCAGGGGGTAGATTATTTGATATTCTTCAAGTAAAAATAGAAAATTTTTCCCATTGCTGCAAGCAGTGAATGCTTACAAAAGAGAATCTGTGTTTTGTTTCTCCAGGATATTAAAATTATTTTTTAAAAGAATCATAGTTCAATATTAGTTATCAAGGTCAAAATCTCAGATAAAATTTAGCAAGTTGATAAACTATTAGATCTCTTCTGCTTTGAGGAAAAAAACATTGTCATTAGAAAATAAAATATTTCCAAGTTTTGAGATTTCACACTTTTCCTTTGTCCTGCTGTATCCTGTTAAAAATATTTCAGAGCTTGGAGTTCCAGCTCTCAGAGTCAGCTGTATGTATACTTATCACATCTTTGACCAGTTCTTGCGTTTTTTTTTTTTTTCTTTCCATTCTTTCATTCTGAATTAAGATATTCACCCCTAAAGTAACAAATTACAGCTTACACTTTGTAGAGGACCACTTTATACAGGGGCCTGTTTTTCATCCATTTGTTTACATAGAGGATAGACTATTTAATGTAGAATTAGTTTAAGTTCGGTATAAGGCATGTTATTTGACTGCAGATGGATTTGGTGGTATTTATACATAGGTAAGTTATACACATATATACGCACGTGTGTGTTGTGTGTGTGTGCACGCGTGTGTGTAATTTATATGGAGTGATCCCTAAAGCATGGCGAAGATTTAAAATTCTGTGATTTTTGAGTTTGCAGGTATGCTGGGTTGCTGGGAACTCGCCCATGTAGTCCACCATCACATTGCGACTCCTTTTTTTTTTTTTTTTTTCTCAAAGTAAATGGTGTTTTATTGTGGCTGGAACAGAGGCCGAACAAAGTGCAATAGGAAGTGGCTACAGCTGCAAACAACTTCCAAGCGTTTCCGGTAACATTCGATAGCCACAAAGGAAGGAAGTAAAGGGCCGGTCACTTCACAATGGCAGGAATTCATTGAAGGGGGAAAAAGTTTACCTATTTGTGGACTTCTTTCAAAGATGTGCACACATTTTGAAGAAGAATCTGTAGATTTTTCTTACCTGTTCCTCTGCTTATTTTTTATTTTCTAGTGAAATGTGTTATCCTTAAAGTCTGAAAGAAGGAAAAGCTTTATTCCTTGACTTTTTTTGAGCATATTGAAGTGGATATGCTTTGCCTCCTAAAATCTGTTAATATTGAACCCTTAGGATCAGTTTTATTCGGGGGCATTCTGTTTTGTTTATGTGTATATGTTGCTGAGTATCATTTGTTAAAATTATTTTAAGGACCGATATTTTAAGATTTTCCATTTACGTGCTTTTTTTTGTCAACGTGATGTGAACCTTATAAAATAGGTTAAGTTTTCTTTCCCTCTCTACCTATGCTCTGTCTGACGTTGAAAGGAATGTTGAAGGCAATTCCCAATAAATTGCATTTGGCTTTTGATCTCCTGTTTATCTTAGGCTTTAATACCATGAAGTTTCAACAAGAAACAGCTAGTAAAATAGAATTAAAGCCAGAAGGGAAGTCTGGGAGACTTGAGGGTATAAATTCCTACCCAGCCACTGCCTGTGTGACTTTAGATTGGTCATTTGATTCATTTTAAAAGGGTTTTCTAGGGGACTCTGAAAAGTATTTCATTTTGAAAGGGTTTTCTAGGGAGGGGACTCTGAAAACTATGGGAACTAAGTGAGTTCCGAGGGCCTTTCCAGCCTTGACAGTCTATGAATAGAATTCCATTTTTGGCTCTAAGCCTAATCCTGCCGGCACCAGGACTGCAGTGACGAGCAGTAGCCGCTCAGATGGCCGCAGCTGCCAGGAGAGCTCGAGACAGGCTGTCGTTAAACGCAATCTTACAACACCACCTAAATAAAGACCGCGCAATAGTGCGCGGTGTCTCTGAGCTCATGGTCTGCAGCTCCAAGGGGATGGATGTTGAATGATAACTGTAGGAAAAATCGAAGGTTCGCTCTTGGCCTGTAAAGCAGTCTGTATTTTTAGAATGGGCTGGGCAGCACTGCCCAGCCTCCCTGCCTGTCTTTCTGAGTCTGCTCTGCCTTTTCCTTGTGGGTGCGTCCAGCCTTGGTGTAGGGCTCTGAGGGTCAGGGCCTACCCATATTCGTTTACTGTATCCCTCCTAGAACCAAACGTGGTGCCGAGCATGTGGTCGCTGCCCAATACTCATTTTACAGTTGAGCGATAGATTTTTAAAACAGTGGAATTCATAGGATTTTCATTTCACCTGTTAGAAGAGGTTCTTAAAAGTTTGAACAGAGAAATGCTGTTTCCTGTCAAGTTATCTCTCCCTTCTACCTGAGGTGCCCTCTGTCAGCCTGCTGTGTGGTCCTCAGGACTTGAGATGGGATCTTTGTGTTTTAAATTTTTTAAATGTATGTTTATTTTTGAGAGACAGAGTGCGAATGGGGGAGGGGCAGAGAGAGAGGGAGGCCCAGAATCTGAAGCGGGCTCCAGGCTCCAAGCTGTCAGCACAGAGCCCGACGAGGGCTCGAACTTAAGAACTGCGAGATCCTGACCTGAGCTGAAGTCGAACGCTTGACTTACCGAGCCACCCAGGCGCCCCTCGGCTGGGATCTTTGTAAATTGCAGTAATCAGCCTATAATGAGAACATTTTCATTTGATTAAAGCTGGTCAGGAACAGATCGGTAGGGTAGAGTATCCCATGGAAAACTCTACTGAGTGACAACCGTGTGCTGCATGGAATTCTATAATTACTGTCTCCTGCTTCCTTGTGTCACTGTGCCTTCCTTGCTTTAATACTTCATTTAACAAGTACTAATTTTAGGGGCACCTGGGTGGCTCAGTTGGTTAAGTACCCGATTCAGCTCAGGTCATGATGTCACCATTCCTGGGTTTGAGTCCTGCGTTGGGCTCTGTGCTGACAGTGTGGAGCCTGCTTTGGATTCTGTGTCTCCCTCTCTCTCTGCCCTTCCCCCACTCGCACTCTGTCTCCCTCTTTCTCAAAAATGAATAAAACATTTAAAAAAATTATAGTAAAAAAAGAAATACTAATTTATGGGGGGGGGGTTGCTGTGTGGCTCAGTTGGTTAAGTGTCCCACTCTTGATTTCGGCTCAGGTTGTGATCTCATGGTTCAGGGGTTTGAGCCCCATGTTGGGCTCTGTGCTGGCAGCGTGGAACCTGCTTTGGGTTTTCTCTCTCCCTCTTTTTGCCCCTCTCCCGCTTGTGCACGTGCTCTCTCTCGAAATAAATAAATACTTAAAATAAAAAGGTACTAATTGTATTGCTGCTTCTGTGGTCCATACGTTGGATTAGTCCTTGTAGTTCTTTGGTAGTAACCAACTTAAAGCAGGTTATGTTTCAGTAGCGCACCATGGAAATTAAAAAACAACAAAATTATTCAGGAGCCCGAAATTTAAAATCCATACCCCATGAAGTTGCTAAAATGCTTTTGTTTAACTTATGACCTCTCCTATTTCTTTTCTTTAGTTTATGTTAATTTTTCCTGGCAGTAGGCATTTTACTGTTTTTTTCTTAGCATACAATGTATGCAAGATGAATGAGAGGTCATTATGGCTAAAGTGGAGAGGATCCTTGTGGCGAATGTAGAGCAAACACAGGTAAATTTTTTCTGACAAAAGATATTTTACCGGGTAAATGGTTTTTGAAGATGTTTTCTCTTATTATTCTCATGGTACCCTGAGGCCCATGGTGCTTGTTCAGTGAACTCTTAAAAGATCAGCAGGGGGGTGAAAAAGAGGGAAAAGAAAGAACAGTAAGAAGTTGTTTTGGTTTATTCAGAATAAGAGAGTGTTTTCTATCCTGGTTTTTAGTTGAAACAACTTTCTAATTGTGATTTTTGTATTTTATAGGCATTAAGCTAGTTTTTATCATTATTGTTAATAGGGTTACTGAAAAATGCTTAGGCACTTTTTATTTCACTATTTTACTATGTAGGAGGGACAAGTATGAAAAATTATAAAGATATAACTGATGTACAATTTGTTGCATGTTTTATAAATTAAAAAAAAGGAGCTGACTTAGCTTGTGTGTGATTCTCAGCCAGGCTAGTGTAGGAGGTCCCCCCAGAGCTGAGAGCCTGCTTCCCCTGCCTTTTGAGGGAAAGCATACAATTAATTTGAATTATTTGGAGCATTTGGCACTTTCCCACTCCAAAGCATCTTTGGGTGTAAGAGCTGCCTTTTAATTATCTCTTGATAGAATGATACCTATAAAGTCATATTTCAAATGAAGACAATAATAAAATACAGAGAGCCAGTATGAGTGGTTCTTTTTGGATTATGAAATTGTTTGCCATTGTTACCTAATTTTCCCTCCTCCTCCTCCTCCACTCTCTCCCCCCTTCGCCTCTCACCCCTTCGTATTTTTTCAGTGTTTTTGTTTGATATCCGAATGAAAAGGTTATTAATTTTCTCAGGCTATTGTAGTTATCACAAACAGGGTGGCTTAAAACAACAGAAATGTATACTCTGCAGTTCTGGAGGCCTGAAGTCAGAAGTGAAAGTGTTGGCAGGGCCACACCCCCTCTGAAATTTCTCAGGGAAAATCCTTCCTTGCCTCTTCAGGCTCCCGGGCTCCTGGCACTTTCTCGGCTTGTAGCAGCAGCACTCTGACCTGTGTCTCCTCCTCCACGTGGCCCTGTGGCCCACGTCTGTACGTTCCACATCTCTCTCTCTTCAAAGGACGCGTCGAGTTTTGGATCCTTCATAAATTTGGATCTTACCTTGAGATACTTAATTATATCTTGAGAGACTAGTTTTCAAATAAGGTCACAGCCACACAGGTTTCAGGGTGGATGTATCTTTGGGGGAGGGACCAGCATTCGTTTGTGCTACAAAAGGTAATTTCTAGAAAAAAGGAAAATATGCTGCTAAATGGAAATTGATTTAGCCGTTTAGATTGTTGTTTCTTTTTATGTTGGAAAAACTACATTTCATTTAACTTAGGTTCTAACAGGATCTAATGATTGGGGCCTGTAGCTGAAGATTTGTGAGGAAGGTTCTGAGATGTTTTTGGCTTTAATAAGTAACTTAAGAGCAGTTGGAATCTTCATGTAGGCTCACCAGACCATTTCTGCAAAGTAAGTTCTGTGGTGTTCATTATGGTTCTTGTTTTTGTTTGTTTTTAATTTTTTTTTAATATTTATTTTTGAGAGACAGCTGGGGAGGGGCAGAGAGAGAGAGACAGAATCCGAAGCAGGCTCCAGGCTCTGAGCCATCAGCACAGTGCCCGACACGGGCTCCAACCCACCAGCCGCAAGATCATGACCTGAGCCAAAGTCGGACACTTAACCGACTGAACTACCTAGGTGCCCCCTGTTATGGTTCTTTTTTGTTTTTTTTTTAAACCTTTTATTTTTAAATTGGGTAGTAGGCCATCTCTGATTATTTTCCTTTTTCAAATGTCAAACCGTGAAAAAATTCTTTTTTTGTTGTTGTTGCATTTTTTTTCTTTTTAACTTGTTTTATTTTTTATTTTTTTAAATTTACATCCAAATTAGCATATAGTGCAACAGTGATTTCAGAAGTAGATTCCTTAGTGCTCCTTACCCATTTAGCCCATCCCCTCTCCCACAACCCCTCCTGTAACCCTCAGTTTGTTCTCCATACTTATGAGTCTATTCTGTGTTGTCCCCCTACCTGTTTTTATATTATTTTTGGTTCCCTTCCCTTATGTTCATCTGTTTTGTCTCTTAAAGTCCTTATATGAGTGAAGTCATATGATATTTGTCTTTTTCTGACTAATTTCACTTAGCTTAATACCCTCCAGTTCTATCCACGTAGTTGCACATGGCAAGATTTCATTCTTTTTGATTGCCAAGTAATACTCCATTGTGTCTATGTATGTATATATGTATTTACACACACACACACACACACACACACACACACACACACACATCTTCTTTATCCATTCATCCATTGATGGACATTTGGGCTCTTTCCATACTTTGGCTATTGTTGATAGTGCTGCTATAAACATGGGGGTGCGTGTGTCCCTTCGAAACAGCACATCCATATCCTGTGGATAAATGCCTAGTAGTGCAATTGCTGGGTCGTAGGGTAGTTCTCTTTTCAGTTTTTTGAGGAACCTCCATACTGTTTTCCAGAGTGGCTGCACCAGCTTGCATTCCTACCCATTATGGTTCTTAAAGATGTTTTTTCTTTGATAAATCCATAGTCCTCTGTTATATTTCTCTATGTCTATAATGAAATGTATTTCTGATAAATAGATAATACACTTTCTTCCAGAGTATGGCCATTAGTGATCATTATAATTACTAAAAACGATCCTGTGTTTAGGAAACTATTAGAATAAGAGGGCACGGGTTCTTGTCAACTTCTGTAAGCTCTTGTCCCAAGACGGTTAGCATGGGATGGATTGTCTGGAAACCTCTGTGACATTGTTTGAGCTGGTTCCTCATGGGTGGAGATTTTTTTTCCTTTTTAATGTTTGTTTATTTATTTTAAGAGAGAGAGCACGAGCAGGGGTGGGGCAGAGAGAGAGGAAGAGAGAGAGAGAATCTCAAGCAGGCTCCGTGCCACCAGCATAGAACCCGACTCGGGGCTCAATCTCACAAACTATGAGATTGTGCTCTGAATAAGTGGAGATTCAGATTTGGTGGTTCTCCTATGGGGCAGGGAGGAAGTGGGTTTGACCCAATCCTTCCTCAGAGTTCCCCGCAGACCTCTCGCTGAAGAGCCCCAAGAGCAGCAGAGAGACTTGGAAACACTTTCTTTGGGAAGAACTCAATTTTAGTTCCAATTCTGCTGCCGCTTCTGACTTTCAGGAATTAATTCAACATTCCTGAGCTTCACTTTCTTGTTTTTAAAGTGCGGGATTTGGGCTAGATTGTAAAACACCCTTTGGCTCTAGCAAACTTAGTTTTTACGGTAAGAGTACATTCTAGAATGTATGATACACTTCATTAAGTTTTATTAGAAAAACTTGTAAAAGATATACTACTGTCGTATTTCTAAGAAGTTTTTCTTTTTTTGAGTTTGTTTATTTTGGAAGAGAGGGACAGCCAGTTGGTGGCTGGGGGGTGTGCAGAGAGAGCGAGAGACAGAATTTCAAACAGGCTGTGTGCTGTCAGCTCAGAGCCCAACCTGGGGCTCGAACTCAGAACTGTGAGATTACGATCTGAGCCAAGAACAGGTGTCGTATGCTTAACTGAGCCACCCAGGAGCCCCCAGGAAGTTTTAATATTTTATTATATGCATGGCCGGATATTCCAGATTAAAAAAAAAATCCTTTATTTGAGACTTCCCAGCCTAAAATTAGTTTTCAACCAATAAACATTTCTGTCTTTTCATATTGACCTTTAAACTGTTTTGATAGTTTAAATAATATACTTAATACACAGAAAATACTTTAAATAATGTACTTGTTACAAATAAAAGATTCCCGTAATAAAGAACTTTATAAAGTAAAATGTGAAAGTGCCTTTTCTTCTCTTCTCCTCTCCCTTTGGCCCCTCCTATACCATTTCCTAAGGGGCAACCACAGGTAGTTTGGGGTCTAACCTTTTATGAAGGTGTATACACATAAAACATACCATATATAAATATATTACTTTTTTAGTTTTTGTAATACTTGTCTAAAAATTGCTTGAGCGTGTTTAGTTTTACCGTCTACTCACTGGGGTGTTACAGTTCTTTAGTAATTGTCTTTAATGTTGCTGATGTTTAAAACCCAGTGAATGTCGTCGGGGCAATCCCTGGTAAGGGTTGAAAGTAGAAAGGTAGAAATCAAATTCCGGATCCCAGTGGTAACAGCTCCTAAAGAAATCACCATCCTCACTGATGGACCCTAAGACTTAAACTAAATACTTGCTATACCACCAAATATGCCACAATTAAAGTTCTTAAACTTTTTGAAGAACAGAACGTATTAAAGTATTTCAGCAAAATCAGTGGGGAAAACCGTTGAAAATAATATTCCTAAATTGCATGGCTGCAGTCAAGGGCCGCTCAAAATAGTGCTGTGGTTACTAAAGCACCGTGAAAGGGATACAGAACCGTGAGGACATCCACAAAGAGAGCCAGACTGGATGGCTAGAGGTAATCCTGGAGTAATGTGAGAAACTCGTTTGTGCTCACTGAATAATTTTGTGGTGTGATCATTATACATATTAAATAAGGAATTACGATCTACACACTTAAAATTATTTGTGTGAGCCAAGAGTTTGGGCTCTGGGATCAGATGAACTTAGGGTCAAATCTCCACTTTGCCATTTACTAGCCATGTGACTTTACCTCTCAAAAGCCTCAAATATCTTCAGATACTCTCTGTTAGTTGCTCCCTTATGGGGTTGCTGTGATTATTCATTTGAGAATGACCTATATAAAATGCTTAGCCCAGAGCTGGGTCCTGGGAAGCACACAATTAGTGCTGCCTAAAAAGTGAGCTATGAGACCGTAGTATAATACTTAGTTGTACCTTTTAGGTGTACGGGCTGTTTCCTTAAGTGAATTGTATGCTTTTGAGGACATAGGCCTTTTCCTAGGTTTTTTATATGTATGTTTCAAAGCGACACATTTGGGGAAGACATAATGAAAAAGCAAGTTGAATAACGTGATGCAGACTGAACAAGTGACTTTGAGTTAGTAAACCTTACGACAACATCATCACTGCTTATGAACATACATTTCATGGATTAGTGTTCTTAGAGATCATGAGAAGCAAAAAATACAAGTTGGTATAATGAGTTTTTTTCCCCCAAAAGCCTTTAAATACAGAGACTCTTTAAAAAAAATTTTTTTTAACGTTTATTTATTTTTGAGAGAGAGAGGGACACAGAGTATGAGTGGGGAAGGGGCAGAGAGAGGGAGACAGAATCCGAATCAGGCTCCAGGCTCCAAGCGGTCCGCACAGAGCCTGACGCGGGGCTCGAACCCAGGAACTGTGAGATCATGACGTGAGCTGAAGTTGGACCCGCAACTGACAGCCACCCAGGCTCCCCTAACCCTAAACACAGAGACTCTTGATGTTTAGGTGTTTGGGTGAAACTGTGAACTCAAAGCAACCAACCAGGTTTCTTCATCGCCTGTAGAGCCCAGTGAGAAAGGAGACCAGTGAAAGGGGGTGTCAGGAAGGGAACATGGAACAGCATCAGCAGGTCAGAATCAGGATCTTGGAAAGTTTTCCTTTTTTCACTCTTTTGAATTAAGACAGATGTTTACAGAATTTGAATTTTGATAGCGATTATTTGTTTGCCACTGAATTACTGTTTCAAATTCTAACCACGGAAAAAGATTTTGAATATTGAAGGCATCACAGTTTTTGGTTTTGATGTGGATGATTTGAAAATTGGAGGCGCCCTAAAAGAGCAGAGATGACTTATTTAAATTTAAATCATTGAAATTAGCTTTAAAAAATTCAGTTCTGCGGTCACACTCGCCACTTTGCCAATGCTTAGTGGCCACATATGCGGTGGGCTACTATATTGGACAGTGCACATTGAAGAACTTGCCCATCACAGGAAATTCTGGTGGACACCTGCTTTTCTAGAACATATGTTGCTGTAGTTTATGCATTATTGTAAAATGAGCAAAAGTATACAAAAGCCAAAGTAGTTGCAGAAGTTAGAGGAAGATAATCAGAGTAATGGGAAATGTTAACGAGGTGGGTAGACCTTTTCTCCCCTTCCTTGATATTTCCCCTTTTTCTGTTTGTTGTCAAGCAGAATAATTGGAAAATGGTTCAAAGTAAATGGTTCAAAGTAAATTCTTGCCAAACAAGGTGAACACACGGCCAGACTTTTTTTTTTATTTTTATTTTTTTACAGTTTGGGTTCTTTAAAAACTCTTACTACCGATCACAAGTATTTGTTCTCTCGTTGTGGTTGGATCTTAATCCTACTAAGAAATTGTTTTTTTCCCCCCTCCTTCATCTCTGGCTGCCATCTAGTTACATCCACAGCACTGACGTTTCAACCCATTTTTTATAGAACCTAATCTTTCAGTGCCTCCCTGGGTTCTCTCGTTCTTATTGTGGACTTCAGACTCTGGTGATCTGGGTGTATCGAACTTCCAGATCACCATCTTGCTGAATGACCTTGAGAAAGCAATTTAATCTCTCCGAGCCTGTAACAAGGGTAACGTGTCATGATATAGATACCGCCACTTGCATACATCTGGACTAAATGAGAAAATTTATTGAAAGCTCACCACCTTGGCGTGTAGTAAGTCAGATAACAGTTAGGGGTGAGGTCATCTGATGCATTATTTTGCCCTTGCTGTGGAGCAAACCGTCCCAGAATTTAGTGGCTTGAGACAGCCACCGCCATAATTTCTTACAGGATTCTGCTGGGCGCTTCTGGTCTTGTCCAGGCCTGGCTGACGTTTCATGCAGCGGTGGTCCCTCGGCCGGTTCTCTCCGAGGCTGGTTTGTCCTGGCTTCCTCGCTTGCACATTGAGTGGTGGGCTGGTTGTCTCCTGGAACAGTAGAGATGGCTAGACTACGTGTGTCTCATCGTCCAGCCAAGTTAAAGCTTTCTTGGAATACAGAACCCTCAGCAAGAGCCCTTGCTTTCTCCCTGCGTCCTCTGTGTACCGTCCACTCTAGTCTAACTTTTGTATAGTTTGTTGAAGGCGGTCTTTGCTTTCACCCTTGTTTCTTGAAAACAAGCCTCTTTGTCATCTCTACGTTCTTAGCGCACCCCCAGGACGGTTGAATGAATACCTACGTATAGCTCCGCCTGCGCGGACCATTTCACCTTATCCTCACCTGCTGATTCTTTGACGTTCATCTTTATGTGCTACCCTACTTCGTGATGTCCATTTGACCTCTTCAACTTTGAGAAGTTTAGAGATGGTTTTTGGTATCGAAAGAAATGTCAGAGTAAAATTCTGTATCGAAACATTTTAGTTAATCTAATTTTCTTGTATCCTTAAATGGATTCTCTTCCGTAAATGCTAAAGTGGCCTTGGAAACCTGAATGGTTTTTTTTTAATACTGATCGTCAAACAGGAAAGTTTGGCTTCTTAGTTTCACATATGTTTATGGAGTAAAGTGGCCACTGCGACTTGGTGAGAATATAGGGTGTTTGCTGTCTCAGTTCACTTACATTTATAACAGTATTGGTCTGCACAGTGAGATGTTTTTGTAGGCCAAATAAAGAAACTTTGTCTTTGCATTTCTATTTTTAGTTTAATAGTGCTCCACAAAAAAGATGGAACGCAAGAGTGAGAAAAGGCAGCACTTGCATATACATTGTTCTGCTTCTGCCCACTCTTTCCTTTTCTCCCTTTTTTTGACCTACTAAATGAATAATGATTAACTATTGCTGATTGCGTGTGTGTTCCCTTAAGTTTTATGTAAGTCGTAGTTCAGAGTTGATGGAGACTTGAAATCCTAAAGTATAGTAAATGATGCAGTGTGATGCGATGGGGAAGAGAAGAATCCCCAAACGCTCTCATCGGGGCCTCAGGAAAACTACACTTGTAGTCCTGGCTGTGATGACTTACTGGTGGTCTTGGGACCGTTTAACTTCTCTTTGACTCAGGCAGGCGAGTTCGATCATGTTGAAGGTTTCTCTCTAGTTCTGAAGAATCGTGCTGTTTCTACTAGTATAGATCCTCCTGGGATTTAGTAATAAACATAACAGATGAACACAGATGTTTAAAGTGAAAGAAATGGATATCCTTATTAGGATATTCCCGCCTACAGGGTTAATAACACGTACTGGGCATATAGAAAAGGTACACTTCGGATTCGTCTTTCGAAATAGGTGCTTGTCAGGTAGGCCAGGCGGAAGGATTAGCAACATCGAGATGTGCAGAATTGCAGCGGAAGTGAGTGCGAAGTGATCGTGGCTGGAATGTGGCTCCCTGGGGTGGCTCCAAGGATGTCCCGGTTTTCCTGGGATTTTCCTTCCTGGTTGGGAAATGTGTTCTCTCACTGGGGTTCATTTGGTGTGCAAATTCCACAAGAAGCGTTAATTTCTCTCTTCTGTAAGGGCCAGGGCGCCTCATGCGCCCGCAACGCCCCCAGATGCACAGGCACAGCCTCGCCCTTTGGCGTTGGGCAAAAGAAAGTGCTTCTGATGGGATTTCTTCCGGTAGGAGTGTTGTGAATCCAGAAAAAAAGGCCGTCTTGTCAGTCTGAAGTGTGTTCCGTGTTCACGAGCTATTTTAGGTGCGATTTGAATTTGTTGCCTCACGATGCTTGTGGCTCCTGTACTGGTCAGCTCTGGTCTCGGGCTTCATCTTCCCTCGCGTTCAGAGCTCACTCTCTGCATGGCTCCGTGCTGGCCTGCTAAAGTCTCCTCTTCATAAAAGAAACACCCGTCCTGGTCTCCTTCCTGCCTCTCCGGCTCTCCTTTTAGCTCCTCGGCTGAGCCGCTCTGACGTACTCGGGGGAGGGACTTCCTCCCTAAAACTCTCTGTCCCCGGTTCCTGTGACACGTGGTGCTTCTCTTGAGCCTGCTGCTCCCTCGGCTTCTTCGTGGCTTTCTGAACGTGGCTGGACCCTACTTTCGTAAAACTCGCCCACCGTTCCCTTTACTCCTCACAGCCTTTGGTACTTGGGGTGGAACCCAGACGTACTTGGGTACACCTGTAACCCAGGAGTACTTGGGCTGGAACCCGCCCCCCGCACGAGGGATCTGGGCCTCTACGTGCCTGCTGGACGCCACCGTCCCCTGGACCGCCTGGCACGTCCTGCCTGTAAATAGATGCTGCGTCACTTTCTGTTGGCGCATATGTGAGCCGTAAACGCGTATCGTTATTTCCAAGTTTAGCGTAGGTTATGTGTCTGTCTCGCTCAAATACGTAGTTTTAATGCTGCCCCTTTTTGCTTCACACGTTTAAGTATTTTCTTTTAGGGTAATAGAGGTGTAGCAGTAGAACCAAGATGGGCGAGAAAGGCAGTCTGTCCTCCTAGGCTTTGCAGGCAGCAAGAGGAGATTGGAGTGAGTGACCGTAGTCCTGTGGGGCCGTGCTGCGCTACGGCAGATGTGAGTGTGGAGCCCGGCCGCGGGACCCCAGGCACACCTGTCGGGTCAGGCCTCAGAAGTGACGTCTGAGCCGAGAGGTGGGGGAGCGGATAGCAGTAACTAGGCTGAAAGAGTGTGTAAGAAGGGAACAGAACATTAGAATTCGTTGCATTCAGACGGAGTTAATGTTCCGTTTGAGTTAACAGAGGAGAATTAATTTGAAGCATATGGAGAGTGCAAATAATAAACCTGGGTTTGCTTTTTGTCTCTGTTGAATTTGTCGCGTGGATGTGGGCACACACCCTTTGTTAAGTGTGCCGAAAGCAAGCCGTGAGGTGGGGGATTGTATTGTTAATGGGCATTTGGTTGTGGGCTGTAGAAACTTATTTGCCAACAGGCATTCTTGCAACAAGTGATTATGCTCTACACAAGCAGGATCCTGTTTTGCTGAGAACGTGCCAAGCTGTTGCCCTTGTGATGTTACCATTGATGACAGCTTTTCGATGGGCACCTTAGGACAGTTCGATGGGACGAGTCACAGTGATTTCCTGTCATTCTTGAACTACTTAAAACCACCATCAGAAAGTGGTAAACATTTGATAGGAAACAAGAGGGATTAACTTTAAAAGGTTTTTGACTAATGAAAATCAAACCTCTGCCACATTAGGCAACATTTTTACGCCGTTAAGCATTGCCGTGCATTTTCCTTGAACCTGTTTCAGTCTATAAGTGTGGTTTGGGAAACCCCCCAGATTCTAGTTTACAATGTAGTCTTTTGTTGTTCTTCTCAGCAAGAGTACATTGCTTCACTGAATTGTGGGGAAGATCGTGTTGATTGAGATCCTCAGTAAACTATTTTAGGGAAGAAAAAAATCCTCATCAAATTAAATAAAAACACGAACCTTTCATTTACAAATTTAGAGAATCGTTTTGAATAGCCTTTAATTGGTAGTTGTGTGAAATTACTTAGGATAATAGGGGAAAATCAATTATAGTGATAAAGTCTGTTCTTAAATATACATCATTTGAAGTATTTTCCTGTGGAAAAAAACCACAAAAAGCTGGGCCGGAGAAAGGTGGTTCCTGCCAGTCGTCTTGCCCCAGAAGGTTTTACCTGAGCTGCTGATCTGACGTCAGATTCACTGTATACACCCCTGACCATGGTCAGCGCAGGCTGCGGAGGCTGTGTTAGTGGTTGGGGGAATTTTGTGTGTATTTTGTGAAGTACAGAAAGGATTTAATCAGTTTTCACGGTCTTCCAGGATCCCACCTATGTGGACACTCACATCGACTGTTATTAAAGTTCTAGAGACAGACTGAAACTATAGATTTTCTAGTTTGATAGAAAAATCAAGGAGATAAAGAATATGGGGTTTCTTTGAGGATCATTTATTTTTTTCTTCCATTGGAAATTAGTTGACATCTGAGCAGTATTTCCTGGAAAGTCACATTACTTTTATAACGAGTCTCCACTTACGAGGGTCAGTGATTGGGAGGTAATAAGTCATGGCGGTAGCCATTCCACTGGTCCTTCTAATACAGTTACAGAAGATTTTTTTCTGTCACTTCATACTTGTCTCTGCAGAAGTTAGAGGAGTTTGAAATCCTGAGTAACTTCATCTCAACTTTTTAAAAAATGTCTTCTGACAACAGTGTATATTCAAACCACTGGCCACATCAAGAAGGTAACTGGAGTTTTGCCACTTTTTCATCCGTCATTTATCTACTGTGTTTAAGAGCCATTAAAATGAGACCGTGTGAAGTGTGTTGGTTGTAAATAAAATGATTGAACCTGGATTAATCATTTTTTTTCCCTTCAGGATCAGAGATTTGCTCAGATTTCTGTGCTCAGTGAGGTTTCAGTGACGATATTTTGTAAATATTTTGACTTTATTTGTAACGATTAATGAACTGTTACCACTTCATAGGTCTTATCACAACAACGTCAAGGAAACTGGACCGAGAGCAGCAGGATGAACATATATTAGAAGTAAGCATTTCTTTATTTTAGTTATTTTAGAAATACTATAATTATAAATATCATGGGAAAGAACACTCGTGGTCGCATTAACTAGTCTTCATAATTGTTACTATTTCATTATATTGCCTCCTGGCCATTACTAGAAAGGAAAATAAAGGGGAAACCAAACCTTTGTGAGTGTGGTTCATGTCCCCTTAAATCCCTTTCTATCCCCAGAATATAGGACCGCTCAAATTATTGTGCTTTACACATGCACAGCACACACAGAGCAATCAAATGAAGCGATATTATTGAAATTTCCTTTTCATTTACATGAGATGTATTTCTGTAGGCCTTCTACATCTTTTTCCTCAGTATTGTTTTCAGGGCTTTTCATGATACTAGGTCTAATTCAACTGTAGCTGGTTTCCAGTTTTTGTTACCGTTACCCCTAAGTAATTGCCTTGTTTTTGCATTTCAAACTGAATTGTAGAAAGTTTGTGTTTTGTTTTTTAAAAAAAATTTAGTTTATTTATTTTGAGAGTGCGTGAGAGAGCGCAGGAGAGGGGCAGAGAGAGGGGGGAAGAGAGAGAGAATCGCAAGCAGGCTCTGCATTGTCAGCGTGGACCCCGACGTGGGGCTCAATCCCACAACCCTGGGACCATGACCTGAGCTGAAACCGAGAGCTGGACGCTAAACTGACCGAGCCACCCAGGTGCCCTGAAAGTTTGTGCTTTTTACCAAAAGTTTGTGCTTTGTAAACATTTCTAAACTGAAAGATTGAAGACCGACAGGGTCTTTTCTGCTAGGCTTCTCATGCTCCCAGCTCACTTAAAATGCCTTCTAGTCCCTGAAAGAAGAAACACAGCTTGTCCTTCACTAGTTTGCTGGTAGAGGGTCAGCACCCTGTAGGCGCAGGGATAGGAGTCTGTGGAGGGGGCACGTAGTGTCCTGTGGACGGCGGGCCGGATGCGACGGCCGGGAGCCACGGCCTCTAGGCCACGAGGGGGCTGAGAAGAGACGGCACTTGGGGAGGGACGCAGAGCAGACATGTAACCTCTGCTGGCATTTCTGTGTCACACGTTAATAGCCAGTGTTGATCATTGGAGCTAGAGCTGGAAAAGACCCAAGTGCTGGTCGAGTTCTCTGCATGAATCTTCCCTCCTGCCAGTGTGGGTCCTGGGGAAAGTTCTAAGCTGTGATTTGTTATTATTATTTTGATTAATATTTAGCTATCTCTCTTTTTATATTATTGCTGTTCATAATGCTGCCTGCTTAATTTCATTTCATCCCTGGTCCAGTTTCCTTCCTTCCTTCCTTTTGTTCCTCCCTGAGAGAGACAGAGAGAGAGAGAGAGAGAGAGCGAGCATGAGCAGGGAGACGCAGAGGATCCAAAGCAGGCTCTGCACTGTCACCACAGAGCCCGATGTGGATTCGAACTCACAGACTGAGAGATGACCTGAGCCACAGTCGGACACTCATCCGACTGAGCCACCCAGGTGCCCCCTTGGTCTGATTTTCTAATTGTCAGTAAAATACGTGGTTTTTATAGCTGTGTAACGTGTGCACATGAATATCCTGTGTAGAAAAGGTGCTTCACAGCCACCATTACAGTTAGTAATTTCTTCGTGTGTTCCATCCAGCCGTCGGTGGTACAGGTCCCTTGAGTTCTCTTTCCTTCTGATAGAGCAGAGCTTAGAATTTTCATCCAGTCACTACAGTGATTGACAGAAGGGAGAATATGGTTCCTGAAGAAAAGGAACCGGTGGCAATCTGTCCGGATCGTGCTGGGCCCATGCCCTGGTCAGAGCTGCACGGGACACCTGCTGGCTGTGTGCCCTACTCCAGAGCCACCTGTTGGTGGCACCTGTCAAAGGCTGGATGGGAGCAAGTGTAAGGTTAGGACTTAGGACTTAGGACTCTGAAGATGATAGTAAGACGTTGGTAGGAAATAAGACTGTAATGGTTTGTTTACATACCTCGTATGTTTTCTGTAGTCCTTGGTGGGGTGTTTGAGGGCCAACGCCGGTGTTGATTGGCCTGTCTTGAGGAGTTTTGCAGTTTCGTGTTAAAAGCTGTGTTACTGGCTGCTGGTTATTGAACCGAAACTTAAAACCATGTTGGTGATGATACTGCAAAACATAGTGCTTGCTTCTATTTCTCTTTAATTTTCTTTCTTTTTCCTAAAGATCATCTGAAAACTGATCCAAAGGAAATGTTTTGGGAGGTTAAAATTAAATAGTAATTGTAAATTTTGTTTTTATTTTGAGAGTGTGAGCAGGTAAATCATGCACTTGATTTTTTTCATTTTTGTTTTCTTTTTAAGCTTGTGTATTTTCATTGGGGGGGGGGGGCAGGGGCAGAGAGAGGGAGAGAGAGAATCCCAAGTAGGCTCTGCACTGACAGTGCAGACTCGAGGCTCGAACTCAAAAACCCATGAGATCGTGACCTGAGCCGAAACCCAGGGGCAGATGCTTAACCGCCTGAGCCACCCAGGTGCCCCAATCATGTACTTAAGGAGAAACAGCTACTTGACTTAAATACTCTTGACGAGTACTATTAGGATATAGTCACATTTTTATAAACAACAGATTTATACTCACCAAGCTTTAAAAACAAAAATGAGTCCCACAAAAACCTGCAGTGTACTTTAATATTTTTAAAAATGCATTTCAGTGATTAATTTTGGAGGATGTGGTGAGGGAGCTATTCCTAGGGTTATTGCTTTGAACGTACACACCAAAATAATAGTGGACATCTGATTTCGGGATGAAATTGCGCATATGGAAGCATTCACCAGTCCTCAAGACCTCAGGTTGTTATTTATGTTCTTTTTACTGAAACTATTATGGAATAAGTGGGTTTGGAATGACAGTTTTTATGTCCGCCCTGATGAATGTGGAGGACTCCTGTGCAGGAACAGGGTCCGACAGAACAAAAGGGCGACGGCTAGTATGAAGAGGCACGTGACTTTGCACATATTTTAAACTGATGATTTTTAATGCGGTATGTGGAGATGTGATTTTTAAGGGTAGAGAGTGGATGTTATTCCTAAGAGGACTCCTTATTGAAAAGCAAAATCTCCTTGTAGCTCTTCCACGATTCAAAAAGATGTTGCTGATGGTTTGCCATTTTGGCGACATGCGCATTACAGCTGTGGCAGCCCTGGGACAGGCAGCGTGGTGAGGGGAGAGGCGGCGCTCCTGCTGTGCCACCTCCTCAGCCCCCGCCTGCTGCCCGGGTCCCTGTCTGAATGGGACACGTTGCCTTGCCTCCTGTTGTCAGGAGAGGAGATGGTGTGCGTCCTAGTGCTGGGTGAGATACAAAATACAGGTTTATGCAACATACAGGTTATCCTCAATTTGGAGGAAGGTAATCGCTTTTTATGTAGTTCTATTTTTAAAAACCTCTGTCGACCTGTTCCCTTTCACACACAGGTTACCGTGACAGACAATGGTAGCCCCCCCAAGTCAACCATTGCAAGAGTAATTGTGAAAATCCTTGACGAAAATGACAACAAACCCCAGTTCCTACAAAAGTTCTACAAAATCAGACTCCCAGAGCGGGAAAGACCAGAACGAGAAAGAAACTCCAAGCGAGAGCCCATCTATCGTGTTATCGCTACAGACAAAGACGAAGGTCCCAATGCAGAGATCTCTTACAGCATTGAGGATGGAAACGAGCATGGCAAATTTTTCATTGAGCCAAAAACCGGAGTGGTTTCGTCCAAGAAGTTCTCTGGAGCTGGAGAATATGATATCCTTTCAGTGAGTTAAGATCTGGTCTTTGAATTTCTCACATACTTTGACTGTTAATCTGGTCTCACATCACTTCTCTTGTAACTTTTTCTTTCTTCAATAAGTAGCCTCAGTGTTTGTGACCTGACTTTGGGAAATGTGGCTTAGGTTGTCCTCTTCAGCTGTCACTCCAGTTATTACTTACATTGACTATGGCATGAAGAGGTTGCTCTTTTTTTTTTTTTTTTTTTAATGTTTGTTTAATTTTGAGAGAGAGAGACTGTGTGAGCAGGGGAGGGGCAGAGAGAGGGGGAGACCCAGAACCCGAAGCAAGCTCCAGGCTCTGAGCTGTCAGCGCAGAGCCCGATGTGGGGCGCGAACTCCCAGACCACAAGATCCTGACCTGAGCTGAAGTCGGGTGCCGAACACCGACTGAGCCACCCAGGCGCCCTGAGAGGTTGCTCTTTTTAATCAAACCTTAAACATGGGGAATACACAAATACAGATACTGTTTGAAATTAACTTAGTTTAAGACCAAACTGATCTGTGCTTCACTTATGGATGTAACTTCTAATTTGCTCCTTTTATCCCCTCTGCTTACATTTTATAGATTAAGGCAGTTGATAATGGTCGCCCCCAAAAGTCGTCAACCACGCGACTCCACATTGAATGGATTTCCAAACCCAAACCATCCCTGGAGCCGATTTCATTTGAAGAACCGTTTTTTACCTTTACTGTCATGGAAAGTGACCCGGTTGCTCACATGATTGGAGTGATATCCGTGGAGCCTCCTGGCACGCCTCTTTGGTTTGATATCATCGGTAAGCATGGCTCAGAGTTTTCATTGTCCGTGTGTGGGTTACACTGAGGAGAGCGTGTCTTTGATTTATTTCTGTCTTTGAGAACCTGTCTCTTTTTCTGATTTTTGTGTCCATCTCAGGACTTAAAATTGGGAGCAAGAGCCAGAAGTGGGGAATTTGTCTTAAATTGCAGTATTTTGATTGCAAATGTGTTACAACATCCAGCACGTACTCACCTTGTTTAAAATAGGTGCTGTGTATCATGAACCTAAAAATAAGGTTTTCAGAAGTGCATCAAAGAGTTAGAAATCTGAATGTTTTTGGTTCAAAAGCACAGCTTCTTGATTTTCCTTCTTGATACATAACATGGCACATGGCTATTTTTAGTGAATATGGTTTGAATGCTTAAAATAACTGCCTGCTTGACTGTCTCAGGTCAGTCCGTATTTTATAGGGAATAAGCTTACAAATTTTATTTGTATGACTTAAAAATGACAGTGCCAACTATGGCCTTTTTAAGTTTGACTTTACCACACTTTGGGAATGTGGGAAGCAGGGTTCACTAGATGAAATAACCCTGTAATAAAAATGACATGCCTAGGTCAGTTTTCCTTTTTCTCGGCCATTTAGTTTAGACCTAGAACGTGTTACCTTATTCTGACATACTTAAAAAAAGAAATTCGCACTAAACTTTGACATCTTAGGTTTTTAAGTGCTGTTTCTTCACATTACCTTAATCACAAAGATACTTAAAAGCAAAAGTATGTATTGCAACTCCTCTCCAGTTGGATCTTTATATTCCTTTTTCCCCTCTTCTGTCCTTAGCCACCCTCCGTACCCCAAATGCTACTTCAGTGGGTTGAAGCCGATGGGACTAGGCTGCCAGGGCCACAGGGCGAGGGGGGTACAGGATTTTTACCTCTTTAATTTTCCACACTAGACTGTTAAGCTGTTTTCCCAGTTTGGGTCATTGTATGAAATTGTTGATGTCATCAACACCTATGAAACCGTTATTTTTATTTATTTATTTATTTATTTTTTTAAATTTTTTTTTTTTTTTTTTTAACGTTTATTTAGTTTTCAGACAGAGAGAGACAAAGCATGAACAGGGGAGGGTCAGAGAGAGGGAGACACAGAATCTGAAACAGGCTCCAGGCTCTGAGCTGTGAGCACAGAGCCCGATGCGGGGCTCGAACTCACGGACCGCGAGATCATGACCTGAGCCGGAGTCGGCTGCTTAACCGACTGAGCCACCCAGACGCCCCTTTATTTTTTTTTTTAAGTTTATTTATTGATTCTGAGAGAGAGAACCAGCAGCAGGGGGAGGGCAGAGAGGGAGACAGAGAATCCCACGCAGGCTCCACACCGTTACGCGCAAAGCCCAACGTGGGGCTCGAGCTCCCGAGCCGTGAGGTCATGACTGAGCTGAAAACCCAAGAGCCGGACACTTCGCCGCCCCAGCCACCCGGGCCCCCCAGCCGTTACTTTAGTTTTAAAGAAAAGGATTATTTTTGTAACTGACTGCGGTCAAAATAGTGTGTGTGCTGTCTGTTAACTCCTGTCACGCTTGCAGACGAGCAGGCTGCGGCTGTGCCGTGTGTAACTTCCCCGTGTAACACTGACTGCGCTTGGAACTGGTTTGATTGACTGCTCCTCCTTGTTCTGTGCTTGCCTCCCACGCTCGCTTGCTTCTGTTTGGCCGTGCCAGGCGACGCACTTGCTAGAGAAGCGTTTCACGTCTTGCAGGTGACTTGTGACCTGAACTGTACAGCAGAAGGTATCTGCTGAGATCACATAATTTGCCTCAGATTATGAGATCCTAAGATCAAAGCGTCAACTTTTAAAGCTTTGTTTCGTGTCCAGTGACTCTCTCATTGCCCTCTGTTTCCATGGTGTGCGCATGGTCACCCATCCCAGCTGCAGACATGCTGACTTCTGATACATCTCCAGATCATCCTTAGTTTTAGGTTTAGCTGAAGATTGTGGCTTTTCTGTGTGTTTCGTTTTGCTTTCTGGTGCGTTTTGTAATAGAACATCATCATGACGTCAAGTCTTTATTTTCATTCCATTTCGCTTCACTGATAAAAGTATCTCAAGTGCAGTGGATTTGAAAAGAGAGTTTTATCTAGGATATAATTGGGAATGCATTTGGATAATGCTCGTAGCACAGAAACTTTTGCTTCCTTACGCTTTGTGTTTGGCAACAATGGGGAAAGTTTCTTTTCAAGTATGTAAGAGCCAGGACTAATTGACATTAACTGCCATTATTTTTTCCAGAGTTAACATTTGTTTTGAATAGTTAATCTATTAGGGCAGTTCGTTCAAGTGTCATAATTTTTGTGTGTGTAGTTAAACGTTTAAATAGCCGATTTTGGTTAGTAAGTGATGCTTTATATAGCTACTGAGGTATATAAATTAAAGAGCTATTCAGAACCCCTGAAGGAGCAAATCGAAAGTAATTCATTGGCATTATCAGCAACGTTTTTCTGTTTTCAGAGTTGCTTTCCTCTCAGTTACTAGCTTCCCTTGAAATTAGAGCTCAACTTTGCATTAGTAAGCATTGTCTTTCTAGTTGGCCCATCTTTTCTTGTCTTTCAAAATGAAAGCTCCTTGGAATCACCTTGATCAATATCAGAAGTGTTTTGGTTTTTTTTCCCCCCCTGTCATTCACAAGTAGAAAGCCACAAAATAAATGACAGAATTTCATCCTATGACCTACCTGTTGTTACTTTTCTGTATGTCCTAATTTAACCTAGGTGGCAACTATGACAGTCACTTTGATGTTGACAAGGGCACCGGAACGATCGTTGTTGCCAAACCTCTTGATGCAGAACAGAAATCAAACTATAACCTCACAGTCGAAGCCACAGACGGAACCACCGCCATACTTACACAGGTAGGTGACTTAGTAAGGATGCGTTTGTCAGAGGAAGATTAGTATGACCTTGTGATATCCGGGGCCCAGGCGCGGTATGGGCAGTTGATTCTGCCCTCGGAGGCTCACAGAGTTACTGTGTTGTTAGAGTTTCCACATATGCACACCAAGGCTTTGTATTTAGGGAAAGAAAATTAACTGCACATCTCAGTTTAGGTTTGGCATGTAATTACCCAGTTTTGGAAATTTTGCAAGAAGACTTAAAAAGCCCCCTTTTAATTATCAAAATCTTTCATTTTTTTTGCTGATTTTGAACAATATTAATATAAAATCTATAACTATTGAGGATGAATTCTCCGAGTCATTTTCATTAAAGCTCATTAAAGTGATTGATTATGTCTTAAATCCCTTTTCTCAATTCCCCCACCTTGGCTACTTTAGGGCTGTATAAAATGGTAAAATTGTTGTCATAATTCACTTAACATCTTTATTTGTTCCTATCTGATGATTAAGAGATGGTCAGATTACTGGGAATTCAAATTGAAATGGCAAAAATCCTATAAATTAAGTCTATATTCTCTTTGATTCTCATTGTGGACTGTTAGAGAATTTGTTAAACACTCGTTATATGGCAGGTTTCTTCTCGAAGCTAAATACTAGGAAACAAAATCCTGTACCTTTGGAGCTTACCTTAGGATTGTAGAAGCTAAGATTTACATATAATCTGCTGTACTCTGAAAGAGGAAGAAATTAAATACTGAATAAAATGCTCCTGAATTCCAGTTTTTTATCTTTATTATTTTTTTAATGTTTATTTTTGAGAGGCGAAAAAGGGCATGCACACGTGTGAGCAGGGGAGGGGCAGAGAGAGAGGGAGACACAGAATCTGAAGGAGGCTCCAGGCTCCGAGCTGTCAGGATAGAGCCCAATGCAGGGCTCAAAGTCACAAACTCTGAGATCCGTGACCTGAGCTAAAGTTGGAGCTTAACCAACTGAGCCACCCAGGCTCCCCAGCCAATTTTTTTTTTATCTTAAATTATGCTAATTTAAATCTGATATGAGACAGATCATCTGTCAAATCATCTCGTAGGATTGAAGACTAAAAGTCTGAGATGTCTTTTCAACTAATAAGTGAGTAGATAATTTAGAGCCAGTTATGAAAAGGCCTTATTCATTTCTCTAAATGCCTGTGGTTTTTAGTGTATTTGCAACTGACATATGTACCATGCTTTGGGGTCATTTTGAGATTGTCATGTAAACGTTTTAGCACAGTATTAAAATTTCATTTTTGTCAGTAACTGTTCCCATTATAGAAGTTAGGCTTTAGAGCATGAACATGAGAATAAAAATATCAAGAATTGTAATAAATTTAACAGGATAAATTTTGAAAGGCTCAAAGAGTATAACTTTATGTGGACCAGCTCAAATAATCAACTAGCCAGAAATCTAGCAAAAGGAACTAAATGGCTCTCTGTGCCAGGCGTTCTCATTAATGAAGATGCTGTTTACCTGTAGGATTTACCACTTACTACATAGGTGAGTAATTAGCAGAGGGCTCCTCCCCCAATAATTGTAGTGTTAGCTAGGACAGTCAAAAGCTTAGTGTGAAATGTGGTGCAGGTTGATTGAAATATCGCATAGATCCTGGCAAATAGATTCTAGTGTTTTGAGGTATGCAGAATGTCTTCAGTTTCAGTCTTTCATTTATACTTCTGTAAGTTATTTTGAGTCCTTTTCAGGGGGTCTTGGTAATATTCTAATGGAATTGCTGGCGGGGAGAGGTAGTCAGAATATTAGTGGTTACAGAGCCCACACTGACCTGTTAAAGTGTGAGACAGAGGGGACGGTCGGTAATTAGGTTTACATTTCCATGTGGGGCAGATGACAGGGAGATAGGAGTGTGAGTGAGAACACAGCAGCAGATACCATCGGAAGAGCATCACCGAGATCAGAACCAGGTTGATAAGGTACCAGAAACACAGCCCAGTAGATTCAGGTTTGTAGGTAAAAGTCCGGAACCAACAGGGTGAGTTTTGCTGCATTGAGGTCAATAGCCAAGGGCAAATCGGAGATTTGGGGATTTGGGGGAGATTTGGAGGTGTGGGGTTAAGCCATAGTGAGTGCATCATTAGCAGAGGTGGGTGGTGGTGGGGGGCGGGTCATAGTGTAACCCCCAGTACCTTCTGGAAACAGCACCGCTCCATGCTTTCCTGTCCTGCCATTTTCTGCTTCGGATGCTGATGGGTATTGATTCAAGTCACTTTGCTTTATCTGGTGTCTCGAGGTAATTTACGAAATCCAGTTAAGGCTTTTTCTTTTCTTCAAAACAGCTTTGCTTTCATGTTTTCTTACGGTTTCTTTCAAGCATCGGTCAACATTATGCGCAGGTCATTTGGTTGAATCTCTTAACCCTATCCATTAGCAAGTGGCTAAAACCCTTTGTGTTTTCCTTTTCTTACTTGGAAACTGGGCATCGTGATTTTGTCCTCATAGGCACTTCTGAGGGGTGAGTGAGGTAGCACACGGGGTGCTTGTGCTTGAAGCCCCTGGAACCAGTTGCCCTTGTGCGCCCACAGAGCACTCGCTATTGCGTATCAGCACTGGTTTGGACTCTTTTCCCCACTTGACACCTGAGTCACCTCCCTGTCCCCATTCTCCATCCCTGCGATTCATCTTGCTCTGCTAGAATAGTCTGCCAGTTGAGAAGAGGAGGTAAAGGTGAATTTCCTCCCAACAAATAGTTCAAAGCACACGGGAGTTTTTGTTCTCAAGGCTCTGCATACTGGATCCTCCCTTCTCCCTTCTCCTTTACCATCTCTTAGTTCGATGTCCTTTTCTCCAGTCTCCAGAAGCCAAGATGTGTGATGCTATTACTTGCCTTCACGTCTGACCAAGGCGTTCCCCCCCAATCCCAGTATACATTGATCATCTACGCAAGCCAAGGCTTACCTCCTCCTTAAAATGTCCCACACCATCTCTGGACTCCTAAAAAGTTACTTGATAACTTACCTGATAATATGTGGCTTCGTATGCATAAGACATTTCATGCGGAGGTTGAAAGCTACCCAGGACAGAGGCTGTTGTACATATATTTGCCCCCCAGTGTTGTGTAGGTGAGTGCCGAGTGTATAAGGGCCCTGCGGCCATGTTTCAGTGGAGTTGCTGTATCAGAAATGGTTGTTACTGGGGCACCTGGGTGGCTCAGTTGGTTAAGCGTCCGACTCCGGCTCAGGTCATGATCTCACAGTTCCTGGGTTCAAGCCCTGTGTCAGGCTCTGTGCCGACAGCTTGGAGCCTGGAACCTGCTTCAGATTCTGTCTCTATCTCTCTCTCTCTCTCTCTGCCCCGCCCCCCTTGTACTCTGTCTCTGTTTTTCTCTCAGAAGTAAATAAACATTAAAAAAAAAAATTAAAAAAAAAGGTTGTTACTTTAGCTGTTCTATTTAGTTGTGATTAATTGACTTTAGAGCAGAAGTAAAGCACCTCTGCCCAACACTAACTTCGTTAGAAAAATAATACATAAATTTATAGTGGAAATGAACATATAATGGTTTAACTTAGAGAAATTATAACCATCTCTTCTGGATCATCACTGACCTTTGAAAAATGGTCTGTAATTTTCAATGTTTACATAACTTTCACATAAAATCTTTCTGTGGTTTAGTGAATGCATATCTTAAGTATATAAAGTTTAATGTTACAAGTCCATCAGTGATGTTGTAGGGTTTTATGAGAGCACTGGTGTAGTTTCCATGGAAAGACCTCTAGTTCACATGCCTGCACCAGTGTGCTTAATAGAAACCTCTGCATTCCCGGGACTTTGTCCTACTGTGCCATTTGGACTAGTGAACCTCTTTATACAGGCTAATGAAGCTCAGATTTCTTGGTCGTAACTAAACCATCTTATTATAATTGGTACTGATTTGCACTATGCCTTATCCACACACATCTTTTCAATCTGAAAAGTAATCCTCTTACTGTTAAAGTAAAAAAAAAAAAAAAAAAAAAATATTTTTAGGGGCATCTGGGTGGCGCAGTCGGTTAAGCGTCCGACTTCAGCCAGGTCACGATCTCGCGGTCCGGGAGTTCGAGCCCCGCGTCGGGCTCTGGGCTGATGGCTCGGAGCCTGGAGCCTGTTTCCGATTCTGTGTCTCCCTCTCTCTCTGCCCCTCCCCCGTTCATGCTCTGTCTCTCTCTGTCCCAAAAATAAATAAATGTTGAAAAAAAAAAATTAAAAAAAAAAATTTTTTTAATTCAGCTTAGGACTAAGTTTTTTTAATATAGGCTTTTTTTCCCTCTAAGGTTTTTATTCTAGGATGACTTTTTTTTTTTTTTTTTTTTTTTTTAAAGAAAGAGTGCGAGAGTATAAGTGGGGCAGGGGCAGAGAAAGAGGGAGAGAGAATCCCAAGCAGGTCCCATGCCCACTGCAGAGCCCACAGGGCTCGATCCCATGACCGTGAGATCATGACCCAAGCTGAAGTCAAGAGTCAGATATATAACAGACTGGACCACCTAGGTGCCCCTGTGCTGACATATTTAAGAGAGTGTATCTTTTCAGTGTCCTTAAATTTTTTTTAGGAAATGAGTGTGTTTCCTATTTATATGTAAGTTTTATGGTCACAAAAATGTAATGAAGATTTTAAAGTACATTTCTAATTTATCAATAGCAATTTGGAGTCCTAAAGATTAGAATGAGAAATTTAAATACTAGGAATCATCTAAAAAATAAATAGATCAACACAGTAATCATCCGGTATCGTACTCTCCTCATTAGTGTGGTGGTTGCAGATTCAAATCTGATACAAGAAATTAGCCTTCTGTAAATCCTGCTCAAGTAAATTCTTGGTTACTCTTCCATGAGTACTCTAGAAATATCTCTCTAGTGGTGACCTAAGAGAAATTAAGTATTCAGTCAGAAAGAAGTGTGTGAAAGGTGTTACATATGCCCTCCAAAGTTACTCTCAAGAATTTAGAGAGGTGTTCATTATCTTGCTCATACAGGTAAGAAGCAATGAAAAATTTTAAGGATTTTTTTTTTTATTCTAGGTTTTTGTTTTTATTTCCCAATTTTGTATTTCATTTTGCTAAATCCGTTTTTTTCCCCATTGTGCACCTGATTTTTCCCCTTGATTCTATAAATATTAAAATATTATAATTAGGGATATTATAATGGGTCTTTTTGGTCATTATAGGTATTCATCAAAGTAATAGATACAAATGACCATCGTCCTCAATTTTCTACATCAAAATATGAAGTTGTTATTCCTGAAGACACAGTGCCAGAAACAGAAATTCTACAAATCAGTGCTGTGGATAAGGATGAAAAAAACAAGCTCATCTATACACTGCAGAGCAGCATTGATCCATTGAGTCTCAAGAAATTTCGTCTTGATCCTGCGACAGGCTCTCTCTATACTTCTGAAACACTTGATCATGAAGCCATCCACCAACATGTTCTTACCGTCATGGTACGGCTTTCTTCTCATCCTTTGGCCAGTAATTGGTTTCTGAAAGGTCTCCTGTGTTTAAGAGTGATTTTTAATCCCATATAGGGGAACCCCCCCCCCCCACACACACACACATACACAGGAATGATAATGTATTGAATCTTTCAGGTACGGGATCAAGATGTTCCTGTGAAGCGCAACTTTGCACGAATTATTGTCAATGTCAGTGACACCAATGACCATGCCCCCTGGTTCACAAGTTCCTCCTATGAAGGGAGGGTTTATGAATCTGCAGCTATTGGCTCAGTAGTGTTGCAGGTTACAGCTCTGGACAAGGACAAAGGGAAGAACGCTGAAGTGCTGTACTCGATCGAATCAGGTAATTTTGGAGCCCTCAGTATGTTAACTTTAAAAAGTACGTTTCTTTTCCAAAATTTCACATGTAGAAACATTTCTGTGTGTCAGTGTAAAAATGGCTTAAATTGATCTTCAGCTACCATTTTACATATTAGGAGAAAGAAGCCTCTTTAGAAAGCAAGGTGAGACTCGTGAGACTCCTACATTCCAGTAAAGAGATTCACATTCTTAGCATGATTCAAGGCTCTGAGAAGTCTTGCAGTGAAGAAAACCGGTCCAGTTCCTTATTTCCACAATGTTGTAACCATACGACATTTTCCTCCATAAGACTTGTTAACTCTGAAACATTGTTAGGAAACCACTGGCCTTAGTAATTTAACTTTTAGCCAGGGAGTATTTTCTCTTGGGCAGAGCAGGAAATTCCACGACAAGAGTGCTGGTGTCCTGCCTCTGCTTACCCCTTCCAGGGTTAGTTTTTCTGCCCCTGTCATCCACCTTTTACAGTTGAGTTTCCTTCATGGAATTAGGTTGTTGCAATAGGGCCCAGGGTGGCGATTTGGACTGGAAACGTTGAAAAGCCCAAGGAGCCTGCTGGAATTGGGCAAGGAAGGCCAACTGAACTGTCGGTGTGGACCTTTCTTCTAGGTGTGGCAGGGCAAGAGATCCAGGGTCTTGCTGGTGGACACAAGGAGGATCACCCAGAAATAGTTGTACCAAAGTGAAATATTTTGTTCTCTGTTCTCTTTTATGATGCTATTCGGTCTTTCATTTATTCATTCCATGGGTGCCGCGCTAGGAACTTGATAGGTAGAGGCTATCACTGCTCCACAAATGTATGTTCATGGCAAAGGAAAGCCCCTGATTGACACAGGGATCTGCTTTAGGGCATATGTTTTGTACTGTCAGAATTCATCTTGCTTTGGAACTTTCCCTCCTGCCGAATACAATGAGTAAGGGATTAAGTATCAAGAAGGCAGCTTCCATTTTTTCCATGTTTCTCAAGGTCATTGTTAGTACAAAGAATATAGTCTCTTTCATTCTTCTCACTTTTTTATAAGTCTGTTCCTCTGCATATTTAGAAATTGTGCATTTCCTAGACATTGGTATTGGTGTAGAGGTATGAATTAACTATAGGTCATATAATCAAAAGCTGGGTACATGGAGAATAATTTTTAAAAAAATGTGTTTTATGTGGTTAAACTATTTTTACTTCTTAGTATTTTCAAAGCTTCATTTGTTTCCCTGAAAATAACCAAATATAGTCCATTACTTACAAATAAGATCTTATGTGTTGCTCGTAGTTCAAGGTTAAAAATGTAGTGAGTGCCTTGAACAAAGATGAAGGTTTTTCCACGGGGTCAGAAATTTCGTTGTTAAAAAAACAGTGCATTCCCTTTGTGCATGCCTGCGCACTTCAGTAAAATAATTTTCTCACAGACAAACCGCCTGGGTTTGTGTAGGAGAAAATGTTCAACTTTCCCCTTAGCTTTCACATAATTTTCAACAACTGGGTGGTTAAAGTACGATTCTTGGTGCCTCGCTAAAGGCTTGTGCATTCTTTAAATGCTTGCGATGACTGATGGGATTAGTAATTTGGTATTCCAAGAATGAACTGTATCTCCACTCAAACAGTAGATAATACCAAGGGCCTATTTCAGTGTAGCATTTGAACTTCTTAGAAGATAATTTTTATAGATTTGGTAATATAAAAAGTGTGCTCAAAAATTGTAGGCAGCAGCCACTGTTAAAATGCAGAAGAGTGTGTGTGTGTGAATCTGTTGGAATAGGTGGAAATGTAAAGTGGTCATAACACCTTTCATTTAAGTTACTCATATTCACCTTCTCATTTGTTAGGTTACATTTAATAAAGTTGAGAAAACTAGTTACCAATTCAGGCTGTAACACTGCATGTTTAATTAGCAGCAATTCATTGAGCAAAAATTTTGGTCTCATTAGGAGTCTTCAGGGAAAAAGGAATTAATTAAAGGATATTTTCAGTAACAACTGACTTAACGTGTTCAGAGACATCAGCGCCCTATTCTGGACCGTGTGGTGTGTGTGTGTGTGTGTGTTTGTTTCTTTTTTTAAAGTAGATTATTATAACTTCCAAACTGTCATAATGCCTGGAAATAGAAGATACTCTGTAAATATCCTTATTGACTAGAATTGATTTTCTTCCTCAAACTTAGGTTAAATAGAAGTGCAATTGCAACTGTATGTTTCACACTTGAGGCTGCCATCCTGTTGGGCAGTCAGCACTTTACTGAGGGTCCACAGCGTGTCCACCATAGGAAGAAAGATTTCTGTGCATAGCTCTCTGACATTTCTTTTGGGGTGTATGTGTGTAATACAGTCATAGCTAATGTGCCCAAATTCACATGTTTGTCCAGATAATTGCCTACTTCAAACACAACAATCTAGGGCTACACGGAAATCACCAATATCTCCAGCTAAAGCGAATGACTTAAGCCCCCAACCTAGTAAAGAGTTCCACCACTGCCCTATTAATTTCTTGACAAATAACATGCGTGTATTTCTGCATTTGATGAATTGTACCCCTTAGTGGATCAGACGGGCATGTTTAAGCCACTCAGCTGCCCTGCAGTGTTTTTCCACATAAGTATGTTGCTTTCCCATCTGCAGATCTGATGATTCCTTCCATACTGTATATGTATGTCGGAAACCCACTGTTAACTGGCTAGCTGGGTTCCTGTTTAACCTTCCTATTAACATACGTCTGGTAGTAATGTTTCTGAATTTTATATACTGATTAAAAAATTTTTTTTTAATGTTTATTTATTTTTGAGAAAGCGTGAGTGGGGGAGGAACAGAGAGAGAGGGAGACACAGAATCCGAAGCAGGCTCCAGGCTCTGAGCTGTCAGCACAGAGCCTGACGTGGGGCTCGAACTCCCTAACCGTGAGATCATGACCTGAGCCAAAGCTGGACGCTCTACCAACTGAGCCACCCAGGTGCCCCTATATACTGATAAAAATTTTTATCAGAAATTTCCATTTAGTATGTGTTGCTTTTGTCAAAATGTACTTCAGAATGCAGTGCTTAATCCAACACGTAGTTATTGGTAGTGATAGAAGTAAACTGCAGAAAAACAGAACCAAGTAAAAATATAAATACAGTGCTTTGACGAATGTATTAATATTTTTCAGGCTTCTGGTCCACCCATTTGGTATTTAATTTATCTTTCCATCCATGCATAGAAGTTGTGTCATTCATCAAATATTTACATAGGACATAGGATATGTCTCTGTGTGTCAGGTATTCTTTTTAGGCACAGGTGGTAAAAGAATATATAAAACAAGCCATGCTTAAATTGGGCTTACATTCTAGTGGAAGAACGGATAAGAAGGTTGCAATATGTGTTATAAAGAAAAAACAGGATAAGAGAATAAAACAGCCATTCTGATTAGGGAGGTAAAGGAAGGCTTCACCACATTCTCTAAGCAGAAGGGCATTTGGGTAAAACCTGGATGGATGGATGGATGGATGGATGGATGGATGGATGGATGGATGGAGAAGCAATGATAATAGCTGGGGAAGACTGTTCTAGAAAGAACCCACCAAATACAGTCATCCTGAGATGAGAATGTAGAAAGAACCCACCAAATACAGTCATCCTGAGATGAGAATGTTCTCGCAGGGATGAGGCGTGAAGAGACAGCAAGGCTGGGAGGGTAGGGAGCGCATTGTGTGGAAAGTAGAGTGTTCTAATACCACCAGCTTGTTTCACTGCAGAGAAAATCTATTCATTCCTCCATGTTGGGCCTTGCATGTTTGAAGCTTTAAGATTTCACTACACAAAATAAGAGAAATGCCAAAGAGAGGATTGAATATAAAATATGGTAGGTCGGCTCCTTCGTTAGTACAGACTTAGGGAAAGCCCAAGGGGTGGGGATGCAGACCACTGTACAAAGGTTTTCTCGGTCTCCATATTAGTCCAGGCAAACAGTCAGTATTGGAAGGCCTGGGTGGCGCCCAGGTAGGGTGAGAAAGGTCCCTGGAGTTGGGGTGACTGACTAAAGCACAATGAGAGAATCTGGGATTGTTGACTCATACATTCAGACAGGCAGAAGTTAGGGTCTGTGAGGCGTGGCAAAGGCCTCACGGCTCACCCATTCATGGACAAGGGTTCAGCTTGGAACTTGGGGCTTGTAGAGAAGAGAGCCTGGCCTCTGCCCTGTTGTAGACTATTCCTCATGGCCGTGGGGCCGAGACGTGGAACCGGGCAGGCTTAATGAAAACCAGACCCGGTCTGGCCTCAGAAAAAATTATATTATGGATTTTGGGAAAAAGTATTAAAGGAAGGAAATGAAGGCTGTCGGGGAAGTGTTTACTAGTAATGATGTGGAGAAAGGAGTGCTTGGTCAATCCCCCGTTTCTAAATCACACTAAGTGATTCTGGCCTGTGAAGGGCCACATGCGGTTGCAAACCTAGACGAAAACAGAACTTGAAAAAAAAACAGTTAAGTGGCAAGTCAGGTTTGTTTTGGGGAAGTGGGATAGTTCATTTGGGGAAAATAAACTCAGTTCCGTGAGGGGGATAATGGATTCGGGACTCATGGATGTGAAACAGAACAGAGACGGAGTGCGTGTAGGTGAATCCAGTCTGAGGACCCTCACACTGCTGTAATCTATCCAAAGAGATCGTAAACTGCTAGACTTCAGTAAGCTGCCGGTGTCTTCAGAAAGATTTCAGTTGGTGATACAAAACCTGGACTATTGTGGAGTTGCATTTGCAGCAAAAGGCACCTACAGTATAGCTGGAAAAGGCCCAAAGCGAACAAGTAAAACCGTCTGTTTTAGAGTTTATCTGTCGGCACTGTTGACACTTGGGAGCAAAAAATCCTTTGTTGTGGGGCTGCCCTGTGCATTGTAGGATGTTTAATAGCATACTGGATCTCTATCCAATGAAAGTTAGTAACGCCCTCCCCCTCTAGGTGGTGGTAACTAAAAATGTGTCTAGACATTGTTAGATGTCCATCTAGACAAGATCGCCCCCAATTGAGAACCACTGACGTAGAGGGTAGATTGACCTGAAAAAGATTAAGAAGGGAATATTATAGAAATCTTCAAAAGCGACACAGTAGGGCAGGTAATGCACAAGCTCATTCAACCATTCCCTGAATATTTAAAATAAGGGACAGCTCTCTTGAACCTTGTTAAATTTTCTTGGTGAATTGAAGTCTTCCTTTTCATAATGAGTAAGAGTCTTGAAAACTTGCAAGTGATAAATGCTGAAAGTAGAAGTATGTTCAAAGGATTTTTGAGGGACCGTTGGAAAATTATTAACTGCCTTACAAAAGGATAACCTTCTACAACATATTCCTGGTTCAGGTGATAGCAAGTGAGTTCTGGCTTTACCTAGAGTAATATTTCGTGTGTTTCTTGCTTTTCATAACTTACAAAACTCTGAAAAGTCTGCCTCATTTTAGGTGGATAAAAATGAAGTGAGTTCTATTCAAATGTTGATAACCCCTGAATTTCTGTATAATTACAGAATAATCACTTTTAAAGATTTAAAAAAAAAAAAGTTTGTGTATCTCCAGCTATTACTTGTATTGGTCCTTGCATTTTTCTGTAACATGTTTTTACCCCCTCTCCTCCTAGGAAACATTGGAAATTCTTTTACCATTGATCCCATCTTGGGCTTAATAAAAACTGCCAAAGAATTAGATCGAAATAGCCAAGTGGAATATGACTTAATGGTGAAAGCTACCGATAAAGGGAATCCACCAATGAGTGAAATAACTTCTGTGCATGTCTTTGTGACAATTGCTGACAATGCCTCTCCTAAGTTTACATCAAAAGAATATTCTGTTGAAATCAGCGAAACTGTCGGCATTGGGAGTTTTGTCGGAATGGTTACAGCGCAGAGTCAGTCGTCAGTGGTATATGAAATAAAAGATGGAAATGTAGCTGATGCTTTTGATATTAATCCACATTCTGGAAGTATCGTCACTCAGAAAGCCCTGGATTTTGAAACGTTGCCCATTTACACATTGATAATACAAGGAACTAACATGGCTGGTTTGTCTACTAACACAAGTGTTTTAGTGCATCTACAGGATGAAAATGACAACTTGCCAGTCTTCATGCAGGCAGAATATACGGGACTCATTAGCGAATCAGCTTCAACTAACAGCGTGGTCCTAACAGACAAAAATGTCCCATTAGTGATTCGAGCAACTGATGCTGATAAAGAATCAAATGCTCTGCTTGTGTATCACATCGTTGAACCATCTATACACAAATATTTTGCTATTGACTCTAGCACTGGTGCTATTCATACGGTACTGAGTTTGGACTATGAAGAAACAAGTACTTTTCACTTTACCGTACAAGTGCATGACATGGGGACACCACGTTTATTTGCTGAGTATGCAGCTAATGTGACTATACGTGTAATAGACATTAACGATTGCCCTCCTGTGTTCTCCAAATCATTATATGAAGCATCTCTTTTATTGCCAACATACAGAGGAGTAAAAGTCATCACAGTAAATGCTACGGATGCTGATTCAAGTGCATTCTCACAGTTGATGTACTCTATCACCGAGGGCAACATTGGGGAGAAGTTTTTTATGGACCACAAGACTGGTACTATAACTGTACAAAACACAACTCAGCTAAGAAGCCGCTATGAGTTAACCGTTAGAGCTTCTGATGGCAGATTTGTAAGCTTTACCTCTGTAAAAATTAATGTGAAAGAAAGCAAAGAAAGTCAACTGAAGTTTACCCAAGATTTCTACTCTGCAGTAGTGAAAGAGAATTCCACTGAAGCCAGAACATTAGCTGTCATTACTGCCATTGGGAACCCAATCAACGAGCCTTTGTTTTACCATATCCTCAACCCAGATCGCAGATTTAAAATAAGCCAGACTTCAGGAGTTCTGTCAACCACTGGCATACCGTTTGATCGTGAACAGCAGGAGGCATTTGATGTGGTGGTAGAAGTGACCCAAGAACACAAGCCTTCAGCAGTGGCCCATGTCATTGTCAAGGTCAACATAGAAGACCAAAATGACAATGCACCAGTGTTTGTCAACCTTCCTTACTATGCTGTTGTTAAAGTGGATACCGTGGTGGGCCACGTTATTCGCTACGTTACCGCCGTTGATAGAGACAGTGGCAGAAATGGAGAAGTGCATTACTACCTTAAAGAGCATCACGAGCATTTTCAGATCGGATCCTCAGGTGAAATTTCACTGAAAAAGCAGTTTGAACCTGACACCTTAAATAAAGAATATCTTGTCACAGTGGTCGCAAAAGACGGAGGAGACCCAGCGTTTTCGGCTGAAGTGATAGTTCCGATCACTGTTATGAATAAAGCCATGCCTGTGTTTGAAAAACCTTTCTACAGCGCAGAGGTTCCGGAGAATATCCAGATGCACAGTCCGGTTGTCCACGTACAAGCCAACAGTCCAGAAGGGTTGAAAGTGTTCTACAGCATTACGGATGGAGATCCTTTCAGCCAGTTTACTGTTAACTTCAACACTGGAGTTATAAATGTCATAGCCCCTCTGGACTTCGAGTCCCACCCGGCTTATAAACTGAGCATACGAGCAACCGACTCCTTGACCGGTGCTCATGCTGAAGTATTTGTTGACATCATAGTGGAAGACATCAATGATAACCCTCCTGTGTTTGGTCAGCAGTCTTATGCCGCAACCCTGTCCGAGGCAGCTGTCATCGGCACGTCTGTCGTTCAAGTTAGAGCGACAGATTCTGATTCAGAACCAAATAGGGGAATTTCATACCATATGTTTGGGAACCATAGCAAGAGTCATGATCATTTTCACATAGACAGCAGCACCGGCCTCATTTCGCTAGTCCGAACTTTGGATTACGAGCAGTTCCAGCAGCACAAGATTTTTGTAAGGGCTCTGGACGGTGGCATGCCCCCCCTGAGCAGTGATGTGGTTGTGACAGTGGATGTCACGGACCTCAATGACAATCCGCCACTGTTTGACCAACAGATTTATGAAGCCAAAATCAGCGAACACGCCATGCATGGGCATTTCGTGACCTGTGTGAAAGCATATGATGCAGACAGCTCAGACATAGACAGGTTGGACTATTCCATTCTCTCTGGCAATGATCATAAGAATTTTGTCATTGACGGGGAAACGGGGATAGTCACACTCTCAAACGTGCGCCGGCACACCTTGAAGCCATTTTATAGTCTTAACGTTTCTGTTTCTGATGGAGTTTTTAGGAGTTCAGCTCAGGTTCACGTAACTGTAATTGGAGGCAATCTGCACAGTCCTGTTTTTCTTCAGAGCGAATATGAAGTGGAGTTAGCCGAAAATGCTCCCTTACACACGCTGGTGATCGAGGTCAAAGCAACTGACGGGGATTCTGGTATTTACGGTCACATTACTTACCATATTGTAAATGACTTTGCCAAAGACAGATTTTACACAAATGACAGAGGACAGATATTTACTTTGGAGAAACTTGATCGAGAAACTCCAGCAGAGAAAGTAATCTCAGTTCGTTTAATGGCTAAGGATGCCGGTGGAAAAGTTGCTTTCTGCACCATTAATGTCATCCTTACAGATGACAATGATAATGCACCCCAGTTTCGAGCAACCAAGTATGAAGTGGACATTGGGTCCAGTGCTCCCAAAGGGACATCCGTCATTAAAGTTCTTGCAAGTGATGCCGATGAGGGATCCAATGCTGATGTCACCTATGCCATTGAAGCAGATTCTGAAAGTGTCAAGGAGAATTTGGAAATTAACAAACTATCTGGCATAATTACTACAAAAGAAAGCTTAATTGGCTTAGAAAATGAGTTCTTCACTTTCTTTGTGAGAGCTGTGGATAGTGGGTCTCCGTCAAGGGAATCTGTGGTTCCTGTCTATGTTAAAATACTTCCACCAGAAATACAACTTCCAAAATTTTCGGAACCCTTTTATACCTATACGGTTTCAGAAGACATGCCTATCGGAACAGAGATAGACCTCATCCGAGCAGAACATAGTGGGACCGTTCTTTACAGCCTAATCAAAGGGAACACTCCTGAAAGTAACAGGGATGAGTTCTTTGTGATTGACAGACAGAGCGGCAGACTGAAACTTGAAAAGAGTCTTGATCATGAAACGACTAAGTGGTACCAGTTTTCCATACTTGCCAGGTGCGCTCATGAGGACTACGAGGTGGTGGCATCTGTAGATGTTAGCATCCAAGTGAAAGATGCAAATGATAACAGCCCTGTGTTAGAGTCTAACCCGTATGAGGCTTTTATTGTTGAAAACCTGCCAGGGGGGAGTAGAGTCATCCAGGCCAGGGCATCTGATCTGGATTCGGGAACCAATGGCCAAGTCATGTACAGTCTAGATCAGTCACAAAGTGTGGAAATCATCGAATCTTTTGCCATTAACATGGAGACAGGCTGGATTACGACCCTCAAGGAACTTGACCATGAAGAGAGAGACCATTACCAGATTAAAGTGGTTGCATCGGATCATGGTGAAAAGGTCCAGCTCTCCTCCACGGCCATCGTGGATGTTACTGTCACCGACGTCAACGACAGCCCCCCACGATTCACGGCAGAGATATACAAAGGGACCGTGAGCGAAGATGACCCACCAGGCGGTGTCATCGCCATCTTGAGTACCACAGATGCCGATTCTGAAGAAATTAATAGACAAGTTACATATTACATAACAGGTAAAACATTGAAGCAAAATGGTTTAAGTTAAAAATAAATCGGATTAGAGGTATAAATTTTGAAATAATAGTATTTTAGGGAGATCGGGAGTTAAAGGGATGATTTTAATTAAGTAAGCCTAAAATAAGTAGAAATAACATCTGTTAAACTACATTGAAGAGGCTAACAGTTGTCATTAGACTATTTTTGTTTTGAATGTTTATTTTTGAGAGTGAGAGCGTGAAAGTGGGGGAGGGGCAGAAAGAGAGAGGATCTGAAGCAGGCTCCAGGCTCTGAGCTGTCAGCACAGAGCCCAACGGGAGGCTTGAACTCCCGAACCGTGAGATCATGACCCGAGCCGAAGTTGGAGTCTTAGCCAACTGAGCTACCCAGGCACACCCCTGGACTGTTTTTGATTTTTATGACTCATTCTGTTGAACTTAGCAAATGATAAAATATGTATAACAACTATATTTTTCATATAGGGTAACGTATTGTTTAGTAGGCTTTTATGTTTTCTTTAGCTTAATGCTGTGTTTCAGTACACATTTTAATGCCTTGATGTTTTGGTGGTGGTGGGAGTAACTGGGAAAGTTAATAAGCCAAATTTAAATGTAGTAATTTTTTAAAAAACCCTTAATTCTTTTAAACCATAACACTAAATGTATTTATGTCTCCTGTCACTTAGATCTTTACTTATTTCAGCCAATTTGTCCTCTTCCTCCATTGATTTAACAGGAGGAGATCCTTTGGGACAGTTTGCTATTGAAAATATACAGAATGAATGGAAGGTGTTTGTGAAGAAACCTCTGGACAGGGAAAAAAGGGACAATTATCTTCTGACTATCACAGCAACCGATGGGACCTTCTCCTCAAAAGCCATAGTTGAAGTGAAAGTTCTTGATGCAAATGACAACAGTCCCGTCTGTGAAAAGGTAGGCGGTTCTTTCTTTATGTATTACGAATTTGGATTTCTTTCTGAACCTTTCATTCGGACTCTCCTGTGGCGCTGGCTGTAATTCAGATGCGTTTCGTATGATAGCCGGTGAGCATTTAAGCAGAGGTGAGTGTTGAGTGGGGCAAGAGTTGGATCAGCTCCAGAACTATTTTGGGAAATGCTCAGTAGTTGGAACAGCTCATTCACAGAAGCTGTAAATTACAGACAAGGTTGCACTTATGTTTAACTCTAAAAATGCTTTGTGAAGATTTCATTCCCCTTATTGGGGGCTGAGCCTATTTCGGGGGCACTGGCTGTTCTCCACGAGGTCTGTGAGGGTGCTCCGCAGCTCTGGGGCCCGTTGAATCTGAGAACACATACACCAAGAAGGAGCCGTTCCCATCCAAGGCTGCAGTGGGAGGACCGGGGCAGGAGTGCTCCCGGGGAGGGGCGGGGGTGTCAGCCTTTGGGAGGTGGTGATTAGATCGGCAGAGGAGTTGGGACTCCGTCCTAGAGAAGAGAGGACCTCGGAACCCGTTGTGTTTGGAAGGTGGAGCTGCCGTGAGCCAAGAGTTCCTTACAGAAGACATGTTCGTTCGGTAGTGTCGTGTACACTTGGATGAGCGCGAGTGAGAGCACGGGGTGGAGGCGGCCAAAGGCACGAAGGGACAAAAGACGGTGCAGAGCGCAAGCTGGTGCCCGTGGTGCCGCCTGCGGGTGACAACACGGCAGGCGTGTGATGTCGGGATTGACTGCCATTTCCTACAGAAGCGAGTGGGAGAAAGACCCAGATAGAAGCCTGGGGTGGGGTTGGCTTAAGAGGAAGCATGTTGTGGTCTGTATTGGACTCGTTAAGTGTAGGGTCACGGGACATCCAGTTGAATCGGTTTTGTAGACGTTTAGAGACGGTGAGATTGAAGATGGGCAGGGATGCAAACTTAGCCGTTTCTTTGGATGACGGACAATGGAATCCATCCGAGAGGATGATAACGAAAAGGGACAAAGAGTACCTGTGGGTATTTCCTCTCCTAGGGAGAAGGGAGGAGGAAGCAGAGGCCGGAGGAGGAGACCCATACCAGGGCAGTGTTACTGAGAGGGCAGGAGCCGAGGATTTTTAGGAGGCAGGACAGCAAATGGGGGTTTGGCTGCTGAACAGATGATGGAGCTGTGGAAGCGAACTGTGGGACTCTGAGAGTGGCTTGGAGACGGAGGGCTCGGCATCATGATGCGGACAGGTGCCTGGTTGCAGGGAGGGCGCGTGTCAGTAGGCACATAGATTCGTCCACTGAAGAAAGAGGAGAGTCTGAGGAAGGAAGAAGAGTGGTAGATGAAGGGAAGGCTGGGGAAGAGAGCGGGGAAGACGGTCTGGAAGAGGGACAGAGGAGATGAGCAGTGTCACAGCTGTGGCAAGGGACAGAGCCGTTCTCAGGGAAATAGAGCACAGTCAGCAGGGAAGGGAGCTTCGGAGGAGGGAGGACTTCATTCCCATCCATGTCTCTACTTTTTGGCAACAGTATCGTGTACGGCTGGGGGGTTGGTTAAGTCTGTGTGTGTCGTACAGAAAATAAATGTGTGCGTCTTACTGTGTTTTTCTTTTAAACATTCGCACATTACTTGGATATGATGCGCTGTCATCTTTGAGAATAATAAAATTAAGATATTAGCTCATTTGAAATCATCAATGTTGCAAAGGATCCTGTTTCATGAGTCATAAAGTGTAGTTCATCTAGAATTGAGCTCATCTTAAGAAAAAAAAAAAATCAACAGAATCTTACCTGTTAGCCTTGTGTGTTGGTTGATAGCATGGATTTCTAATGAGTTGGAACTGGAAAGAAGTGTTGATTATGTTTGAGTTCAGTCAGATGGGAAGGGCGGGGGCAGGGTAACAGAAGAGTCCTGGCCATGGTGTCGCTTGCACTCACCCTGGCGACCTGGGGGAATCTTTGTTTTCTCCATGACATGAGGATCACGTCTGTCTCCACTGCAGTCACCTGGCTGTATGTTAGGAAAGATTGCAAATAATAACTTCCTGTATTGAAAATAGACAGGATGTAACAGGCATTGACTCACCAATTTTCAGATATATATGGAATGCTACTATGTTCACTCATAAGAATTTAAGTTAAACATGAAACCAACTTAAAGACAGAAAGTATTCAGAATTCTGTAGGTTAAATGTCAGATCAGACTCTTTCATTGATACAGAGGAATTACCTGTGACGTGACTCCTTTTTGTTTTAAATATGTTTTATAAGAAAAATCGGTTTCAGAAGCTCCTCGGATTTTTAAATTCTGTCATTTCCCACATTTTCTGTGACCAAAGTTAAATGATTATTTTTCTGTTATTCCCTTGGCAGTCATGTTAACGCTTAATGTTTTATGTTCGTGGTATTCAAAATCTTTGTAGAGCTTATATGCGGAAGCGATTCCAGAAGATGCCTTTCCCGGGAAGCTGATCATGCAGGTGTCTGCTACAGATGCAGATATCCGCTCCAATGCTGAAATTACTTACACATTATTTGGTCCAGGGGCAGAAAAGTTCAAACTAAATCCAGACACAGGTAAGATGGGGTTTGGGGCAAAATTCACCATGTTCCAGCAAAGTCATATCAGATATAGGTGGTCTTAGGTCACATGTAAAATCTGAAATTCTATCCCGTTCCTTGAAAATTTACTCTGATGCTACAAAATTGGCATCTTTTAGAATTAGAAATCTACACAGCAATTTAGTGTGTAAAATTTGGGATAAGATAAAAAAAAAAATTGACAACAATATCGCCTACTTGAACCCAGAATTTAAAATTTAGTTTTTTAATAGTAACTTTAAAAAAACCTCCATAATTGGGCGCTTGGGTGGCTCAGTCGGTTGAGCGTCCGACTCTAGCTCAGGTCATGATCTCACAGTTCGTGAGTTCAAGCCCCGTGCTGGGCTCTGTGCTGACAGCCCAAAGCCTGGAGCCTGCTTCGGATTCTGTGTCTCCCTCTCTCTCTGTCCCTCCCCTGCTCATGCTCTGTCTCTGTCTCAAAAATGAATAAACATTTAAAAAAAAAACACACAACTCCATAATTTAAGTATATCTCAAACTTTGTGCTTTATCTGTTTTGTATATAGTTTTCTTGAATATGTGGCCATAAATTAATAATTTAGCATATTCATTAAATGATGAATGGTATTCTGTTCATCTTTATATCTTTAAGACTGTTAGATTGTTTTCTCTCTTACAGTTTGTATTTTGTTAATATCAGGAGTCCAAGTAACAGTTTTCTGGGAGTTCCACCCCCCAGAACTAATTGTAAACATATGAATCTGTAAGTCAATTTAAAAATATTTTAAATTTGGAAAATAGGTAGCTTTTTTTTTTTTTTTTTAAAAAAGCTAGCTCCCAGCAGGATTTGGAAACCTGGATCTCAGTGTGCTCCTGCAGCCGTTGACTCTATAGCATTGATAAAATTGCTGCTCCAAAATTTTGTCATTGTAAGAGGGAAAGGGGAAGAAATAGATGTGCATTTGCAGCTCACACCTTAAATTTCAAGTGAATCCACTTTTTTGTTTGTTTTCAGGTGAACTGAAAACATTAGCCCCCCTTGATCGTGAGGAGCAAGCAGTTTATAACCTGCTCGTCAAGGCCACAGATGGAGGGGGTAGATTCTGTCAAGCCAGTATTGTGCTCACATTAGAAGACGTGAATGATAACGCCCCTGAATTCTCCGCCGATCCGTACGCCATCACCGTGTTCGAGAACACAGAGCCTGGGACGCTGTTGACTAGGGTCCAGGCCACGGACGCAGATGCAGGTACCGTCCAGCTGATGCTGTTGGCTTCAGACTGTGCTCTGAGATCTTAGGAACCTCATCCCCAATTTGGTCTCTTTGACTTACTGACCTTATGCATATTGATTAATTCCTCATTAATTCCTTATGCATATTTTTTAATTCCTCAGCATTAAAAATGGAATGAAATCTTTAGGATAATGAATTCATTTTTTATTCACGTTTGAAGTCTCAAAATTGTGCCCCGTGCACGTACCATTGTAACACATCTGTGGTGTCCCTAAAATTACGGTCGGAGACTGTATTAACTGATCTTCATGTCCAATTGAATTAATCAGTGAAGTGTTATTTTATGAATAAACCATTAGTGACGTAGAGATTTTAATGTGGAGACAGAACAGCAAATGTTACACTGCTGTAGTTTTACAAACCTTTCACAATTTTTATGGAGAATATAATAGTCTAGGATACATATTTATAATCTTTCGATAGAGAAAACAATTTCTTAAGTCATACTAATACTGAAGAATTGAAGCAATAACAAAAATACCACTTTTCAAATAAATCTTTGACACTGAGGCTAAATCATAGATTTCATTCTAAAAGACCTGCTGGGTACTGCAGGACCGTATGCTGTAGAATTTAGTCTTAAAAAGCCAGGTAACTATGGAATTGTATTTGTTTTAGGTTAGTAAGTTGTCAGTGAAAATGTTTGCTTTTTAAAGATCAGAGTCCTAGGAGCGTCTCAGTAACGAGTGTTCGCGTTTTCCTTTTAAAACATGCTACACGTTTTTTCAAAAAATAATTTAAATTTCTTGAAATAAAACACTCTGACGTGATGTCATGTGTCAACAGGACTGAATCGGAAGATCTCCTACTCGCTGATGAACTCTGCTGACGGGCAGTTCTCCATTAATGAATTCTCCGGAATCCTTCAGTTAGAAAAGCCCTTGGACCGAGAAGTGCGGGCCGTGTACACCCTTACTCTGAAAGCCGTAGACCAGGGTTTGCCGAGGAGGCTGACGGCTACCGGCACTGTTGTGGTGTCCGTCTTGGATATAAATGACAACCCCCCTGTGTTTGAATACCGTGAGTACGGCGCCACCGTGTCTGAGGACATTCTTCTCGGCACAGAAGTTCTCCAGGTGTATGCGGCCAGTCGGGATATCGAAGCGAATGCGGAAATCACCTACTCAATAATAAGTGGAAACGAACACGGAAAATTCAGCATAGACTCCAAAACAGGTAACCTGCCCTGAAAATGAGAAGAAGGCCTTTATTCTGCCAAAAAAGGCGAGATGGCCCAGCAAGTAAGGCAGTACAGAGTGCCAGCTCGTAGATCGGCAGTAGATCCTTTAAAAAGATGAAGGTTCTAAGTGCCTTCGGCGTTTAAGGGGGGAAATGAAAGCACACTCCAGGAATTCAGTCGAGATGTCCGATGCATTACATGAGTAAAGATCAAGAGTGGGAGGTGCTGGAGGGTCTTGCGTAATGGCTACTCGTGAAGTAGCTTCTTAAGGGAAACCATAGTTTCCGCCTCTTCGATCCTAGTCTCTGTAGGAGGCATCTGATAATTCATTAAAATTGACGTCTTCATACGCTAGGCATATAGAATAGCCGAAGTACTTTGAATCGCAATGAAGAACTATCCACAAGGTCAAGAGTTGCAGGAGGTATTGACCCCTGCTCCATACACGCTTTTGTCGTCTTGTTAACCTGTGGTCTAAGCTGTTCGAATGTTGTACAAAGTCACTCCTTTCAAACTGTATTTAATTGAGTGTGACTATTTCAGATGAGGAGCAGGTGTGTGTTGATGGGATTTTAAAACGTAGTTTTAATGCATACTGTAGAATTATTACTTTTAGGGCTTTTTAATAGGATGGACTGTAAGGAAACGAGAGGTGTTAAAGGAATCGTTAAATCAAAAAGATTTTTTTTTATTTTATTTTTTACTTTTAAAAATTTACACCCAAATTAGTTAGCATACAGTGCAACAGTGATTTCAGGAGTAGATTCCTTAGTGCCCCTTACCCATTTAGCCCATCCCCCTTCCCACACCCCCTCCACTAACCCTCAGTTTGTTCTCCATATTGATGAGTCTCTTCTGTTTTGTCCCCCTCCCTGTTTTTATATTGTTTTTGGTTCCCTTCCCTTATGTTCGTCTGTTTTGTCTCTTAAAGTCTTCATATGAGTGAAGTCATATGATTTTTGTCTTTCTCTAATTTCATTTAGCATAATACCCTCCAGTTCCATCCACGTAGCTGCATGTGGCAAGATTTCATTCTTTTTCTTTTCTTTTTTTTTTTTTTTTTTTTCAACGTTTATTTTTATTTTTGGGACAGAGAGAGACAGAGCATGAACGGGGGAGGGGCAGAGAGAGAGGGAGACACAGAATCGGAAACAGGCTCCAGGCTCTGAGCCATCAGCCCAGAGCCCGACGCGGGGCTCGAACTCACGGACCGCGAGATCGTGACCTGGCTGAAGTCGGACGCTTAACCGACTGCGCCACCAAGGCGCCCCAAGATTTCATTCTTTTGATTGCCGATAATACGCCATTGTGTATATATGTGTGTGTGTGTATATATATATATATACACACCACATTTTCTTTATCCATTCATCCATCGATGGACGTATGGGCTCTTTCCATACTTTGGCTATTGGTGATAGTGCTGCTATTAACATGGAGGTGCATGTGTCCCTTTGAAACAGCACACGTGTATCCCGTGGATAAATGCCTAGCAGTGCAATTGCTGGGTCATAGGATAGTTCTATTTTTAATTCTTTGAGGAACCTCCATAGTGTTTTCCAGAGTGGCTGCACCAGCTTGTATTCCCAAAAAAGAGATTTTTTTTTTTTTTTTTTAAATGATAGGATGTAAATAGTTATTCTGGAGATATAAAACAAAAACAATGAGGAGGAAAATATAAGCCAAAAAGTAGAATTCCTACGTTTCCTTTTTATTGTACTGTAGTGGCATCCATAGTAAACTATGGTTTAGAAAAAAGAAGAAATATAATTTTATAGTGGAATGTGGGTAGTATTGACTGGGAAAGCAATTTATGTATCACAGAGAAATAAATAAGGATCTAGGAATAGGCAAATTCATAACTTTTAATTGCTGAATGAAGAAATTAGAAAACACATAAATGATAGGGGCGCCTGGGTGGCTCAGTCAAATGTCTGATTTCGGCTCAGGTCACAAACTCAGTTTTTGAGTTCAAACACCACGTTGGGCTCTGTGCTGACAGCTCAGAGCCTAGCACCTGCTTCGGATTCTGTGTCTCTCTCTGCCCCTCCTCTGCTGGTGCTGTGTCTCTCTCAAGAATAAACAAACATTAAAAAAATATGTATATATAAATGATAAATGTTTGAAGTAGAAATTAGAAATGGTTTGTTTAAAAGTTTCGATTTCAGTCCCAGTAGGAGAAAGTGGTGGCATTTTAAAGTAATGAAAGTCATTTTGATTTTCTGTGCAGGGGCCATCTTTATCATTGAGAACCTGGATTATGAAAGCTCTCATGAATATTACCTGACTGTAGAGGCCACTGACGGGGGGACACCTTCATTAAGTGATGTGGCCACTGTGAGCATTAACGTAACCGATGTCAATGACAACTCCCCTGTGTTCAGCCAAGACACCTACACAGCAGTGATCAGCGAAGATGCCGTCCTTGAGCAGTCTGTCATCACGGTGTGTATTTCCTCCCCTACCGTGTTCTTCTGGATCTTTGCAAGAAATTTCAGGAAGACCGATTCAGTTTTTGTTGTGGCCTTACTCGAAAATAATTGGAAGATGGGGAAATGTTTTTTGTTAACTTAGTTAATTACTGACTCTATTATAAACGATTGCCTTATAACAGCTAGTTACTGATGGCAGAAAAGCTTGCTGCATAGACCCCTTCCTCAGCTGTCTCCTAAGTAGGAGCGTGATGTCTTCTAGGTTATGGCTGACGATGCTGACGGACCTTCGAACAGCCACATCCGCTATTCAATTACAGATGGCAATCAAGGAAGTCCATTTACAATTGACCCTGCCCGGGGAGAAGTAAAAGTGACCAGGCTTCTCGACCGGGAAACAGTACGTGCAAAACTTTGGCTTAAATTGTTTACAGATTACCAAGTCGGTAAATAGAAGCTCCTCGTCCACTTAATGGGAGGCACCAGAAGGGTACAACCAACCTTGTTCTCAGGCAGTGAGAAGTAAGACATAAATACTGGAAAAGCAGTTTCAGTACGAAAATCTCTAGAACAGAAGAGATGTGTTTCATACTGATAGAAGTTTGCATAACAAAAGTTCATGTTCAGGAAGAAACTACTATCAGCTCTGGTGTTTGGAGGCACTTTATGGAGCTAGAAGCTGGGTTTTCAATAATGGCAGACTCAGAAAGCCATAGTTGTGGAGAGGCGAGTCGCCATGAGGAGCTGCGTGAACAGAGACGTGGAAGACGCGGCAGGTACTTAGGTGATCATACTAGATTGTGTTGCAGTAGAGGAGTCCTGGTAACAAGAGAGGGACGCATGGTAGGACGGGGTTCTAGGAACAGAGCAGAGGTTCACACTGGCTGCTGCAGGCACAGGGAGCCGCTGAGTATTGGTGAGCCCGGGAGCGACTGGCCGAGGTGACTGTGTGGGTGAGCACCACGGTAGGCCTGAGTGGGGTGTGACATCGCGAGCCACCAGGCAGGTAGGAAGCCCAGGGCCCGAGAGGCTGATTGGGAAGTGCCGTGACGCGCGAGCAGACAGATGCAGAAGCTTCGTGAAGGAGGCCTTAGAATCTGTGAAGCTGAGACACGGCCCCGCGTAGGAAGCGGTGGTGGCCGAGACGCCGGCTCCCCTCCACCTTGCTGTAATGGGGTGGTGCCCTCCGAGAGAAACGGGGCATTGTGAGGCCGCGGAAGCCTAGCGCCGGGAGAGGTTGTGGCACGTGGTTTTTGACGTTATCTTAGAGGAGAGTGACGTACGTTAAGTAGAAATACTCAGCCAGGATTCAGAGAGTTTACTCAGACTTCAGAAACTTGAAAGCCAGGAACACGGAGATGGCACAGGCCTCCGGAGAGGATTGTGGAGGCAGTCCGAGGTGATTAGATAAATGCGAGCAACTGACGAGAGGAAAGCCAGGCGGAAGTTCTGTCCCTCATGTATCTCTCCGTCCCTCTGCTAACACTCACAGGCAGGGAGCTGCCTGGGGAGGTCGTGAAGTGAGGAAGTGCAAAGATAGGACACTGCTGATCAGAGAGTCTAGTTTCAGAACAGTAACAGGTAAAGGGAAGATTAGAGGGACTTGGGGAAGTAGTGATGAGCTACCTCCTGAAAGGCCGAATTCTTTCATTCCTTCTCTGACCTGTTCTTTTGAGCAGAGACTTTCCAAGAGTTTAGGAAGCATGACTGGTTAGCCTTCAGGCTGCTGTACTGCTGGGCCGAACAGATTTAGGACTTGTGACCGGTGCGCTTGTCCGCTCCTTTAATGTGCTAACGTCCGACAGGAGCCCGCAGAGGAGATGGCGCGTGCGCCCCAGGCCATTTGCCCTTCTCTGTTGGGCATCCTTTAGGACTAAGAGTCGGCAGAACATCCGCTGGGGATTTAGCCCCCTTTCTGGCTTCTTCCACCTCTCATTCTGGAAGCAGAGCGCTTAACAGGGGACTGCCCTAGAACAGAATCTACCTCACTCGATACAGCTTCTGTTGATGAGGTCAGTTTGTCCTGAGAGATTCAGACAGCTGGCTGCGGGCCACGTGTAAAAGCGATGGGGAGGGTGATCTGGAGCGTCCTGAGGTGTTGAAGAGGGGCTACGACAGCTCCCCTCTGCTTCTGGCTGACGGTCCCATTTAGGCCTTAGAGGAGGCGGCTGCCCCTGTCGCGCACGCTCCGTCGTGTAGCTCTTCACGGCGCTCCTGTCTGTAGCTTGGGGAGTCGCCCACATCCAGGGCAGCACGCGGCAGGGGATGACGGTCGCCCAGATCTGCCCTTGTGGGTGGTCGGCAGTCTGCTTCTCGTGCTCGGGCCTCGTGAAGTGGACATGTGTTCTGTCTTGTCCTGGGAAAGATTTCAGGTTACACACTCACAGTCCAGGCTTCTGATAACGGCAGTCCGCCCAGGGTCAACACGACTACTGTGAATATCGACGTGTCAGACGTCAACGACAACGCTCCGGTCTTCTCCAAGGGAAACTACAGTGTCATTATCCAGGTAACCTTGGGGTGCTGACAGTTTGTCGGGCACATTCCTTTTGAAAGGAGCTCATGCGTTGGCTTCGTTGTTTGAAATCTCTTTCTTTTCCAAAGAGTACTTTTAGGAAAATGAGAAGAGTAAAATGAGGGGGGTCTCCATCAGTACTAAGATGAGCATTTTCAAGGTGCAACCAAGCTTTTCTCTCTTTTTTTTGTACTTTGGTTTTTAAGACATTCTCACTAGCTTGGTCCTTAATCTTGTTTTCTGCTGGCTTTTTTTTTTTTTTTTTTTTTTTTTTTTTTTGAGAGCGAGCGAGCGCTCGCGCACACAAGTTGGGGAGGGGCAGACAGGGAGAGAGAGAATTCCAAGGAGGTTCCATGCTGGCTGTGCAGAGCCTGACAAGGGGCTTGAACTCAGTAACTGTGAGATCACGACCTGAGCTGATATCAGACACTTAACCGACTGAGCCACCCAGGCGCCCCCATCTGCCCGCCGGTTTCTGAGAGGCATCAGAGAATCGACTCCACCTCTTCTCCTTTCCTCCTCCCCCACTCCACCCTTCTTCCACTCCTGCTACCCACACATCCTTTCTTCTCACACATTCCCTCCCCTCCAGTCCTGTCCAAATCCCCACCTTCCCCCCTCCTCCCCTCTTTCCTTCCCGTCAATGCCCACGGCAACCACCCCCCCCACCTTCCTGTCAAATAGAGCCGCAGTGAGACGTTGTTTTCCGTATACTTCATTTTATAGAAAACTTGCCTGTGTCTCTTGCCATGTAGATTGGGTTTTATTGCAAGTCGTGTGCGTTTTGGTTCTCTTCCATGCAGGAAAATAAGCCCGTGGGTTTCAGCGTACTGCAGCTGGTAGTGACCGACAGGGACTCCTCGCATAACGGCCCACCCTTCTTCTTTACCGTTGTGAGTGGGAATGACGATGGAGTGTTTGAAGTGAACCAGCAAGGGGTCCTTCTCACATCAGCTGCCATAAAGAGGAAGGTGAAAGATCATTACCTACTGCATGTGAAGGTATGAAGGTCTTCAGGATTTTATATTGTGGGTTTCTAGAGAAGGGTTCCTTTGCTGGCTCTAGAAATAAAATGAGTACAATTGTGGGTTTTTGTTCTGTGGTGTTTTTTTTTTTTTCCTTCTTTTCGCCATTCCTTTTTTCTTTTAAATGTATATGTATTTTTGAGAGAGAGAGAGAGAGAGAGAGGGCGTGAGCCATCAAAGGGGGGAGGGGCGGAGAGGGAGGGAGACAGGATCTGAAGCAGGCTCCAGGCTCTGAACTGTCAGCCCAGAGGCCGAGGTAGGGCTTGAACTCACAAACTGTGAGATCGTGACCTGAGCCGAAGGGAGACACTCAACTGCCTGAGCCACCCAGGTGCCCTCTTACCTTCGTTTTTATCCCACTGTACTTTGCGGGGCCCACATATCCACTTGGTTACTTTATCATAGACATTAATGGAGCTCACCTCCCTTACGAATTCATGAAAGGGCTGTAAAGAAGTATTTATTCTTGTCCTTCATAGGCTTCTTGTTTAGAAGTATTTCATGGTAACTTTTTAAAACTTGAGTGAGGGAAGCCAAATTTTTATTAAGAAGTTAACGATGACCTATAGACCAAGGTGTTGTGTTTTTGGTTTTAATTTCCTCCTAGGTGGCCGACAACGGAAAGCCTCAGTTGTCATCTTTGACGTATATTGACATTCGGGTCATTGAGGAGAGTGTCTATCCGCCTGCAATCTTGCCACTAGAGATTTTCATTACTGCTTTTGGAGAGGAATACTCAGGCGGTGTCATCGGGAAGATTCACGCAACAGACCAGGACGTGTATGACACTTTAAGCTATAGTCTTGATCCGCAGATGGGCAACCTCTTCTCTGTTTCCAGCACCGGGGGTAAGCTGATAGCACACAGAAAGCTAGATGTAGGGCAGTACCTTCTCAATGTCAGCGTAACCGATGGGAAATTCACGACGGTGGCGGACATCACGGTGCACATCAGACAGATAACCCAGGAGATGCTGAACCACACCATCGCCGTCCGCTTCGCCAACCTCACTCCGGAAGAATTCGTTGGTGACTACTGGCGCAACTTCCAGCGAGCTTTGCGGAACATCCTGGGTGTGAGGAGGACTGACGTCCAGATCGTTAGTTTGCAGCCCTCTGAGCCCCATCCACATCTGGATGTCTTGCTTTTCGTAGAGAAATCAGGGAGTGCCCAGGTTTCAACCAAACTGCTTCTGCACAAGATCAATTCTTCCGTGACTGATCTCGAGGAAATCATGGGTGTTAGGATACTGGACGTGTTCCAGAAGCTCTGTGCAGGGCTGGACTGCCCGTGGAAGTTCTGTGATGAAAAGGTGACTGTGGATGAGAACGTTATGTCAACGCACAGCACGGCCAGACTGAGTTTCGTGACTCCCCGCCACCACAGGACAGCTGTGTGTCTCTGCCAAGGTAACGCACATAAGTCGGGAAACAGGCGGTACGGGTCATTTCGCGTGCAGCCTTTGAAGGCTACGCACGAATCGTTTTCTTGAATTTCGTGAAGTTCCTGTTAATGGGCTTTCCCCCCTCTCCTGTCTCTTCTTTTGGTGTTGTTTTTTACAGAGGGAAGATGCCCAGTTGTCCATCATGGATGTGAAGACAGTCCATGCCCTGAGGGATCTGAATGTATCGCTGATCCCAGAGAGGAGAAATACGCCTGTGTCTGCCCGGGTGGCAAGTTTGGTCAGTGCCCAGGTGAGAGTTCAGTGATGAGGGGTGCTTCCGTTTGAAAAAGTCACTTCGAGTGTTCCTTGCCATTGTTTTTTTGTTGTTTTTTTTTTTTTTTTTTTTTTTTTTGTTAGCTTTGGTAAATATTGTCAAGTGCATTTATAATAACAAGTCAAGGGTATGGATGAGTAAGGAGGAGCAGTAGTAACTTCTTCCACACGACTCACCCGAATTAACGGCGATGCTCTTTCTTCTTCATCATCGTGCTCGTGTAAACATACAGTCCCATATGTGCACATTCATTGTGCTTTTTTTTTTTTCACATTCCCTTTAAGAATAAATAGTTACCGTATCTCATATAGTCTACTGCTTGCTTTCCCCCCTGTTTAATGTACGTTATGGGCATCTTTCCAGGTCATTGCACGTAAACCTAATGCTTCTGAGTGGCTCTACCATGATTTATTCAACATGTTCCTTATTCATAGAGCTTGAGGTTCTTAAGATGTTTGCTTGTTTTAAAAATGAATCCTTTTCTGCACTTAATCGTGGTGAGGCTTTGATTAATGTATACAAGTGTTGAATCATTCTGTGGCAGTTCTGAAACTAATGTAACATTGTATGTTAATTACACTTCAGTTTTTACAAAAGCACTTGTATCCATACAGCCTTATTTATTGGTGCTTTCTTTTCTAAAACAAGGATTTACTATGTCAAAGACTTAACTACATTTTTAATTTTTAAATATACCATTATGTTAGTTTCCCAGAAAGTTATACCAATTCCTTTCTTGCAGTCATAGTGTGACCGTTTCACTCCCCATTTTCTTGGCAATGCAAGGTTTTCAATCAAAAAACAAATTCCTTCATCCAGTGGGCGAGAAATGATATCTAGTTAGTTTAGTGTGGATTTCTCCAGCCTTTTTGTGAATGTTTTGTTTTCTTTTTATTCCTGGTAGCATTTCCTCTCCGGGACTGTTCACAGTGTTTGCTAGTTTGTCCAGCTTATCTGTCTGGTTTTTGTTTCAGTGTATAGATCACTCTGTGTGCTGTGAGCATGAACATTATCTCCAACCCACTGTCTGTCTATTACTGTCTATTGTTTACAGTATCTTTTGTCACTTTGAAATACAACTTTTGTCTGTTCTGTATAATTTTTACATAACCATTTCCATCGCTGGAGAGTGATGTTATTTTCATTATTTTTGGAGAGTGGGAATTAGATCTTGCTTGCAAAGTTTCCCCAAACCGTGTGAGGCTGTGTAAATATTTTCCTGAGTTGTCTTCTAATAATTTTATATTGAACGTTTTTATATTTATTTTTTTAAATACGTATTTTTTGAAGTTTATTTTGACAGAGTCCACGCGTGTGCGTGCATGCGTCGGGGAGGGGCAGAGAGAGAGGGAGAGAGAATCCCAAGCAGGCTCCACACTGTCTGTGTAGAGCCCAACGTGAGGCTTGAACTCATGAACCGTGAGATCATGACCTGAGCTGAAATCAAGAGTTAGACACTTAACCAAGCCACTCGTGAACATTTTTATATTTAGATCTCTCATTATTTTAGAACTCATTCCTCACTGATACAGTAGTCTAATTCTCTTCCAAAAAGAGACCCAGGGGTGCTGTGCTTTTTATTAAAGCAAATTGACATTTTCCATCAGATTGAACTTTATAATGTTGTAGCCTTAAATAAAAACTTGGATCAGTGTTGGGGGGAAATCTCCCTTTTAAAGATACGCTTCAGCTTGGTTCTGATTTATGTTTTCCTCTTTGTGATTCACAGGGAGTTCATCTGTAACATTTACTGGAAACAGCTTTGTGAAATACCGTCTAATGGAAAACGAAAACAGATTGGAGATGAAACTGACCATGAGGCTCAGAACGTACTCTGCTCACGCAGTTGTGATGTACGCTCGCGGGACCGACTACAGCATCTTGGAGGTACGTTTTTGAACCTTACATTATGGAAGACTTAAAAATACAAAATTCCCATTTTGTTTCTATGGTCCATTTTTGAAAAAACAAAGGAAATGGTTTTATTCCACACTTAAATGGTCTCTTGATACTTCTAAGTTTTAGACTTTGTGGGCCAAAAATCTCCTTTATTTGCTCTGCAGTAACGTAGAGATTGACTTCTTTTTTTCGCAACCTTTTCAGGTCACATGACCATTAATGTTCAAACTCTGATATTACATTTGTAGAGAACATATGTAAATGCTTGAAGTGGTAATTATCCTCCACCCACCCCCCCCCCTTTTTTTTTTTTATCTTACCTGATACTATTTTTGTTGTTCAATTAGTTAATTGTTATTTCTGTGATGCTTTTTGGATGTGCAGTTTGAACTTGATATCCCTGTAACGTCCATTTTTACTCTTTCTGCCGTGAGCAGATAAGCCTGTGTTCTGTAGTACTTAAGTGCAAGGCCTCACTGACTTTCTACCTTCAAGTGCTCACCGTGCCTCTCCTTTAGATGTTTGATTAGAGTTCATAATTGCAGATTCTGTGGGAGTAATGTGAACGGCCATTGTTTTCATGACAGATTCATAATGGACGGCTACAGTACAAATTTGACTGTGGAAGCGGCCCTGGAATTGTCTCTGTTCAAAGCATTCAAGTCAACGATGGGCTGTGGCATGCAGTGTCTCTAGAAGTGAATGGAAACTACGCTCGGCTGGTTCTCGACCAAGTTCACACTGCATCAGGCACAGCCCCTGGGACTCTGAAAACCCTGAACCTGGATAACCATGTGTTCTTCGGTGGCCACATCCGCCAGCAAGGCACAAGGCACGGAAGAAGCCCCCAAGTGGGTAATGGCTTCAGGGGTTGTATGGACTCCATTTATTTGAATGGGCAGGAGCTCCCTTTAAACAACAAACCAAGAAGCCATGCACATATTGAAGAATGGGTGGACGTCTCTCCCGGGTGCTTGTTAACGGCTACTGAAGACTGTTCCAGCAACCCTTGCCAGAATGGAGGCGTTTGCCAGCCATCCCCTACTGGAGGTAGGCTTCGTGACGTGGTCCTTTTTAAAATGTTACACACGAATACGCGCAGTTCCTCAAGTATTTGTGTTTCCCCCTTTCGTTCAAATGATAGGTCAGATACTGCAGTCAGTATTGGAATCGAGTGGTTGGTGCATGTTACACCAGACCGGGGCGTGGGCTAGGATTCTTCCCTGCGGTGAGGCCGCAGTGGGTGGTGTCTTACCTGCCGACGTCCTGCAGACACGTGGCAGGTGCACCCAGAGGAAGTGTGTCCAGACACCCCTCGTTCCGCACCAGGAGCCACTGGTGAACTACGGCTAACTCTGCACTTTTTCTCCAGCCACACTGACATTGACCCAGCGGGACTCAGAATTGTACTTTGTTCTTTCGAGTGCCCTTCTTTGATCTGATGGCTCAGCACCCAGCGACTGCTAGTCGAGCTAGTTATAGATGGGGTGTGGTTTTCCAGAAGGCCTCGAACCCTCCTGAAGCGTCACCAGTCCTCTCCCGAAGCCCTGACGTGGAAGAGTGCACCGAGACTTTTTTCACCTGGCCCCGTTTGTTTCCTTTCCCAGTAATAGAAATTATGACAGTCCTGGTGCCTGGGAAATAGAGCTTTGTGTAAGGGATAGAGCAAATATCGAAATAACACTTGGGTGAGATTTCAGAAGCTTCGGTTTTTTTGTTACTTTCTTTGGAAACCATCTGTGCACACTATATGCAAACAACGGGCCAGGTCAGCCCCACAGTAATAACTCTGAATGAAAGTGTAGACTGTGCTCCTGTTACATGGCCACGGGAGGTCAGCCAGGAGACTCTCTTTGTTGCGTCACTCAGGCATGAGGCTGAGAGAAGCATGTTCTTGAAACGTGCTCCTGCAGTCCCTGTGGCACCTAGACACTGGCTCTGTCGCATGTCACAGTCTTTATGTTCCTTTGGACAGATTTGATAATCCCCTTTCGTTAATGATAGCGTATAGTCTCACAGTGCCTTCACGTTTACTGTTCTCTCGTTTAGCCCTTAAAAGCTTGTGAGTTGTGAATTGAGGTCGATGTCCAGTAGTAAGTGTTGTCTACGTGGTCCCTCAAATAAAGGACCGTTGGTCCCTACTCTGTACGCTTGGCCCAACAACCTTACCTAAACTGTGATTCACTAAAGCCAACGACGAGTTCTCTCTTCCGTTCTTTGTGTTAGGGTTCTCCCAAAAGCGGAAGGGATAGGCTTGTTGATCTAGACCACATGTTACCCAGAGGGAATAGGAATTTTACTAACTTTGATGGGTCTCCGAGTCTCCTCTTAGTAAAAACCAATGTACTGAGATACAGTTTTTGAGTTACTGATTGGACTTCTTTGTTCCCTTTTGCTCATTTAGGTTATTACTGTAAATGCAGTGCCTTGTACATAGGGACGTATTGTGAGCTGAGCGTCAACCCGTGTTCCTCCAACCCATGCCTCTATGGTGGCACGTGCATTGTGGACAACGGAGACTTCGTTTGCCAGTGCCGAGGATTGTACACTGGCCAGAGGTATGTGTGTTTTTCTTAACTGTCATAATTACAGTATTAAAAAGTTTTGTAAATGGATGCTCTGTATATAGATGGATACTTGATACATACGTCTGACTAAATTTACGTGTTGTTTTCTCTTGCACTGTATTTATCTACAGTAGAAAGTGTTAAGTTTATGCGTATTTCCCCTTCCTTCTTCAGGTGCCAGCTTAGTCCATATTGCAAAGATGAGCCCTGTAAAAATGGTGGAACATGTTTTGACAGCTTGGATGGTGCCGTCTGTCAGTGTGATTCGGGTTTTAGGGGAGAAAGGTAAGTGGCTTCTTCCAGAATTTGTATCTGCTCTTCTCTGTAGTGTCAAATCAAATAGCAGATGCAACAGAGGTTGATTAATCTGGACTCTGTTGCTTCACATTGTCATAATCCTCATATAGCTCCTTGTAGAATTTATCTCTTCACTCTTTAAAAACAGTGAGCAGGTGATAACGTAATGCTTGACAATACTTGTGGACGTCAGAGATATTTATAAGCAGAACATACGCGTTCTTGGAGGCAGTACATGTTTGCGGGAAGAGTGACGATTTTTTTTAAGGTGGATACACGTGACGTTGTTACCGGTCTTGAGTGGGATGACAACGACCTCTTCTCATAATCTGTTATAGCTAACATTTAGATAGCATCTAGACCCCCTTTCAACTCTCATTATCTTTTGTAATCCTTACCATAATGCTAAGAGGTGATGATTATTTCCGAGAGGAGGAAAATGAGGCACAGAGCTGCCTGTTAGACACCGCGAAAGAGGCAGGTTGGTGATGGGGCGCCTGGGTGGCTCAGTCGGTTGAGTATCCGACTTCGGCTCAGGTCATGATCTCATGGTTTGTGAGTTCGAGCCTCGCATCGGGGTCTGTGCTGCCAGCTCAGAGCCTGCTTCAGGTTCTGTGTCTCCCTGTCTCTCTGCCCTTTCCCTGCTCCAGCTCTGTGTCTCCCTCAAAAATAAACATTTAAAAAAAAATTTCAAAAGTTACTTGGTGAGGGGCAACTGGGTGGCTCAGTCAGTGCTGAGCATCTGACTCTCCAGGGTCATGGGATGGAGCCCCATGCTGACAGCGCTCGGCGCACTTAGGATTTTCTATCTGTCCCTCCCTGACTCGCATGTGCATGCTCTCTCAAAACAAAACAGTTCATGTTCTTTCTAAGTGCCTGATGCTTCACTGAAGTGTTCACTGTCAATCTTGTTGGAAGGCTTTTAAGTGTGAGCTGCTTGTAGGTATTTGCATATGCTTTTACTCAAGTGGTGGTTAGAGCCCTGAATTTGGCCATCAGTCACATGGTCTTAGTTCCTAAGTTGTTGACTTTAGTAATTCCAGTGAATCAGTCCGTGACATATTTGAGAAAAATGTCTCAAACTTTCAATGGCAAGTGAGTGTGGGGCCAGGGCAGTAGCTACCTTTTATTAAAGGAGGGAAGGATTGATAAGTGTCAGGTGCATCCTCCCAGGGCCCCCATTTGGAAAGGCAGAGGGGACACAGTGGCATTTGAAGTGTGTTAGGTCAGGTGATGGGCTTTGGGAGGTTTTCCACAAGAGAAACATTTTTAGTTTGCTTTTTTCTTAAATTTGTTTATTTTGATAGAGACAGAGCACAAGTGGGGCAGGAGCAGAGAGAGGGAGAGAATCCCAAGCAGGCTGTGTGCTGTGAGTGCAGAGCCTGATATAGGGTTCGAGCTCATGAACCATGAGATCGTGAACCAAAACCAAGAGCCCCTGATGCTTAATCACCTGAGCCACCCAGGTGCCCCAACTGTTTGCTGACCTTTCACATGTCTTAGGAAACTGTTATCTTTCCAAGCAGGAACATCTCCTTCGAAATTGAGGCTCGCATATTAGAACAGTTTCCGGCATACCGTTTATCAAAATGCACTTTCTTAAAGAATTTGCAACAAACTGGTGCACTCAGCTCAGTCTGTGAGTTTGCTTTAGTCAGCTGTGGGATCCTAGAAGAGTAGCGTTTGAATACGGCTTGACATAATGTTTATCTCCCACAGGTACCGCATATAGGATCACGTGATCAGTTACCCCGAAGGGTTTTTGTTGGGATCACTGTTGTCAGCTGTGTGTTTTTGGGAGTTACAGATTTTGCTCTCTGTTTGGGTGCCGTCCTTCCGTGGGAGTGGCAGGCCAGGCGTATTCTGACTTCCGTTGCTCGTGTCTGTCCTCCCTGCAGGTGCCAGAGTGACATTGACGAATGCGCTGCCAGCCCCTGCCGCAACGGAGCCCTCTGCGAGAACACGCACGGCTCCTACCACTGTAACTGCAGCCACGACTATAGGGGGAAGCACTGTGAGGACACTGCCCCCAATCAGTACGTGTCCACACCGTGGAACATCGGACTGGCTGAAGGAATAGGAATTCTCGTCTTTGTAACCGGCATATTCTTACTGGCGGTGGTGTTCGTCCTCTGCCGCAAGATGATCAGTCGGAAGAAGCAGCACCAGGCCGAACCTGAAGACAAGCACTTGGGACCAACCACAGCTTTCTTGCAGAGACCATATTTCGATTCAAAGCTAAATAAGAACATTTACTCCGACATCCCACCCCAGGTGCCCGTCCGTCCTATATCCTACACTCCAAGCATTCCAAGTGACTCCAGGAACAACCTTGACCGCAATTCCTTTGAGGGATCTGCTATCCCAGAGCATCCTGAATTCAGCACCTTTAACCCCGAGTCTGTGCACGGACACCGGAAGGCAGTGGCCGTCTGCAGCGTGGCCCCGAACTTGCCTCCCCCACCACCTTCCAACTCCCCTTCTGACAGCGACTCCATACAAAAGCCCAGCTGGGACTTCGACTATGATAGTAAGAGCGGTTTTTTCCATCTGAGTAAAATGTCACTAAGCTCAACAGTGACCTTGTAAATGCTGCCAGAGATTCTGGTGGCTCCATTCACAATGTGGGGAGCCTCTGGCAGTGACAGATAGGCTCAGCCTCTGAAGACCTTTAGTAGGATTTGAAAAACCTTCCGGGGCTGAGCGCTGTGGCTGTGATGTTACGTTAATCAAGGAATTGAGTCTAGTCCTGTTCGTATTAATATTCAGAAGAGAGCATTCCATTATTGTAATGGATATAGGTTCTCAAGTATGATTCTGAGGGCTTTTTATGACAAATTAGGAAGGGCATTTGCATGGTAGGATTTTTTTAAATATGGTCAAAAGTGGTGGCCTGACTTGTCTTTTGATGCTTTAAAAATGCTGTATACCTCTTTAAAGGGTTTTTGTGCGTGTGAGTTTTGAGAGGGCACAAATCAGCAAGGGGCAGAGAGAACAGCGGGGCTTGCGCTCGCCTGATGTGGGGCTGGGACTCACGAACGGTGAGATCGTGATCTGAACGGAGGTCAGATGCTGAACCCGCTGTGCACCCAGGCGCCCCTAAAAGGAAGTTCTAATGCCCGTGTCGACTAATGGTCTCCACAAGCGGGTTCATTGGGAATTTCCGTTCTGTGAATCTGCAAGGATACTTGCAGGGGTTCTGTTTTTCAGATGCTTCTCCTTTTTCCAGTCGTTCCCATATGAAGTCCATGTCGGGCGGGCTTCTGGTGTCACCTGCTGGGAGCGAGCATTCAGCAGGGACCGCGCCGGAGGCCTTGCCCTCACGGAGCTCACTGTTGTCCTCTCTTGCTTTCAGCTAAAGTAGTGGATCTCGATCCCTGTCTCTCCAAGAAACCTCTGGAGGAGAAGCCTTCGCATCCGTACAGTGCCCGGGAGAGCCTGTCGGAGGTGCAGTCGCTCAGCAGCTTCCAGTCGGAGTCGTGTGACGACAATGGTGAGTAAGTCGTTCGGAAACGCCGTGGCTGGCAGCGCGGGCTGGTATGTGCAACCTCGTAGGTGCGCCAGGTGCCCCTGTTGAGTCCCCGACTGTGGCCAGGTTCCACTCGGGACTACTGGTGACCTGGACCTCGCACGGCTTGCATGAACGCCTGCAGGGGACCGTAGTTAAAACCTCCTTCACGGGCGGACAGGAGCCGCTTGTCAGAAATGGGGAGGAACACCTGCCTCACTGAAAGATCTTTCCTGATTGGCTCGCTTCATATCGGCCTTTTTTCCACGACAGTAAATGTTTTTAGAGGTTTTGTGGGCTGAAAAAAACAAAAAACAAAAAAAAAACAAAGCACGCTGTTAGCAACTTAATCTTGAGCGCGGCCCCCGCACCCTTCACGCTCGCACCCCCGGGAGGAGCCCTATGGGGTGGTTGGAAACGTTCTGTTCCAGCAGCACCTTTGGGATTACAAGGTTCTATTCATCTCTTCCCCCCGACTCCCCTGCGGCCCAGCTCCCGCTTGGATCAGAGCGCACTGACTGAGAGCACAGTTTAAGAGATTGCTAGTAAGTTTGATTCTATTTCTGATGAAGAAAGTTTGACAGTGGGATCTTCGGATTTCCCTAGGTGAATTGTGTTACCAGCTTCACCACGGTAACACTTGCCAGTAGAGAAAATTGCCAGTATTCAGTAACAAAATCGTTGTTAGTGGAAATTTTTGAATGTCAGAATTCGTACGTTTGACTAATTTTTTTCCTGCATAAAAACGTAATGTGTTTAAACATTTCAAATACAGGTGGAAAGAAATGACCCCACTAATTATTCTTTGATTGTTTCTAAACCCAGAGTAATAGGGTTCATAACATGTTGTGGAGTCCTTTTCCAGACTAAAGATGGCCATAAGCATCCTCCATTCATTTCTGACTTCTAGCGTGTTCTGTGTGATATCAGGTACAGTGTCTGTTCCTCAGAGACAGAGTGTATGAACCTAGCTTTGCTTATCAAACCAACGACAACAGGATAGAATTCTTTCCATCATTAGGCTTAATCTTTAAAACATTAGTGTTGCCAGTTTATGTAGATTATGTTGTTCATAAATACATTTCAGAGTTTTGTCATATTTTGCTAATCCCCTTCCTTGCTTTTAATACCTCCTAAATACTTTTAATAAAGTATGGTCACATTAGCTATGAGTTAATTGCCAGAAAACAGTGTGAGAGCCAGGAGCGTTTGTATTTTAATCCTTAACATAATTGTAATCATTATCAGTCATAAAGACCGTATTAAGAATCTCTGCTTAAATTCTAAGGCTCTTCTAACACGTTCCCACAAATGTTGTGGCTTAAAACAAGATAAATGTATTCTCTTATCGTTCCATAGTTTAGAAATCCAACACAGGTCAGTAGGCTAACGTCAGGGTGCCTTTACTGGGGGCTCGAGAGGACAGTCTGTTTCCTCACCTTTTCTAGCTCCTAGAGGCCACGTTCTTCTCCCTGGCCATGCTTCTGTAGTCCTAGCTCCCTCAAACTGCAGCCGGGAGAGTTTCTGCCCTTTTAAGGACCTTTGTGGAGAATACAGTGGGCTCATATAGGCCGTTCGGGAAAATCTTCCCAAGGTCTTTAATCACACCAGCAAAGTCAGGGACGGTAACTCATTCACAGGCTCGTGGGATTAGATGGGGACATCTTGGAGGGCCGTCATTGTGTCTGCCACACACACACACACGTTTATCTTGGCATCCACGCTTTCACACATCTGATACACAAACGAAAAGGGAATTTACCTAGGAAACAGCCAAGCAGACAGTTTGCATTTCTCTGCTAGTATGTTAGCTCCTCAGCTGTTAGCCTGTCTGCAAAAAGAGATAAGTAATTTGGAGTGGGCGTACACAGAACAGAGTTAAAGCCAGTTTTGTGCTTATATTACACATTTTGTTGTATTACGTAATGCTCAATTTTTCTGGGAATGTATGAATTCATTAAAAAAAAACCCAGAAAATTGGCTTAGCAAGTATTTTACTATTTAAATCTGAACGCTTTTGCCCTGAGATGTTCACATAAGGATTAGTTTGTCAATGACTAGATCCCTAAGTCAGAAAACTTAGAGCAACAAAATTGCTTCAATTGTGGTATAATGTGGTTACCTTATTTGATGAATAATACGTAGCCTGGTTAGAAAAATGTCTAAGATCTATCACAGCAAGAGCATAGGAGTCATGCATAATTATGTGTTCTGTTAAAGTATTCACTTTGTGTTTTTACATTAGGAGGTAGAAATTGTGTAATATCAAGGAATCCTATTTAATGCATTGTTTTCTAACTGAAGGTTTTCCTAATTTACTCCTTTTGTACCTTTTTACAAGCTTCCATAGTGACTGTCATACACCTTGTCAACGCTGTAGTTGACACGGTGAATGAAGAAGGTATAGTCACAGTGTGTGTGTTGTGTTTGTGTATAGCGACCGCTACTAGACTAGTGTGCTTTCGCCCATTGTGGTGTCTTAAAAACCATTCGTGGTTTTGAGGGGGTTGGGTATGTGTGTGCAGGTGTGTGTATATGCCCATAAATACTCTAACGTATGTTATGTCTTTGTGACTTTTGGCCCCTCGTGGTGAATCTATATAGATATCAGAAGTGACCCCTCAATCTTGACAACTTGAATTTTTCTAGATCCTTTTCGCAGGAATACCACTAAGACACAGCTTATATAATTACCTAAAACTGACTCTTCACGTCTGAATTTTCCATGGCAGAAAATAATTATTTGCATGATATGGTTTAGTGAAAGTTCATCTGAAGCTTCATCTCTCTGTTCAAAAGAAAGGGCATTGATCACCACCTAAAATTACTTAAAGTCTGCCCTTTATTAATGCACTGAAGTCTGAGTCATCCCATGTAACTTGCACAAGCTAGTAGTTTTTAAACTGCAGATCAGAGCATCTAGAGGTGATGATCACCGAGAGGGCTTGTTTAAAAGCCTCATTGTTGGGCGCTGAAAATTCTCCTTTCTAACACATTCTCCATTCATTCTGATGCTACTGGTCTAAGGATCCTACTCTGAGAACTGCAGCAATAGACGATCCAGAGTGCATGAAGCACAGGGGAATCTTCCTTGCTAGGAGATGTTTTCAGGACTGAGCTGACGAGGATAGTTTTGTGCCAGACGTGATGGGGCAGGCCGGATGGGGGTTTTGGTGGTATCCATGAATCATACACACACCTTCCTGACAACAGGTGCTGTGTCTTTACCTGGTGAAGCAGAAAGTAGTGATGGAGTTTTAAAAAGCAGAACCTAAAACAGTTCTTTCATTGGATCTCCTTCATTGCAAAATATATCTTGGCATATCTAAGAAATGGTATTTGAAGTTGAATGCTAGCTTCAGTGTCAAGAATTGAGTGCTGGTGGAGTAAACACGTTGTCGGTCTTCTCTTTGAAAAGAAATTGCTACATTTTTAGGAGACTTAAAAAAAAATTCTATAGGTACGCATTGCCTAAAATACGAGCTGATTCGTTTTTTAGTTCATTTCAGCTTTTGATTTAAATTCCTAGAAGAGAGCCATCAGTCACATCCTCTTTGTTCCAAATGATGAAATGGGTTTTCAGGAACAGTGTAGAGTGCATAGGAAGCATTGGTTTTGTTTAGAACAGCACCGAAGTGGCCCTGTTTCTACCGTGATTACTACTTTTCAATAATAAGAATCCTGCCAATAGCTAAGAGTTAGGGCTTGACCTACATTCTCCGATCTAATCCTCATAGTGAAGGGATTTCCACTCCCCTTTCAAAGAGAAAAACCTGAAGCTTAGCCAGGGTAAGCACCCTGCCCAGGGCCACGTGCGCTGCCTTCGAGCTTGAGTTTTGGGGGTGGGGACCAGAGTAAGTGCAGCCGGAGGCCTCCCGGGAGAGGTGAACAATGTCAGTGTGTAAGTCCCACTCGGAACAGGCACGATTTGAAGGGAGTTTCTTCTAGTGATTCCCGGGCACCTGGGTTTGTGAATTCGTCTGTAGGTAATGTACACGTGAGGGCTGGCAAAGTGTCTCTTCTATAGTGTTAGATGTGTTTGGATTGGGTCACGGGATCCCTCAGTATCATGGTGTCGTTGAAGCTCCTTATCGAGTTACACTTGATGAGAGCCTATAGACTTGACTTCTTCCTAACCAAATCGTGTGCCTTCAGGTTCAGATTGCCAGAAAAAATGGAAAAGGAGGTAAACTCATGTTTGGATTTCCTGGCAGAGTTCATCAGTGTCTTCCTCCCCTGCCCTGCCCCATTTCATTTGTGCTACGTGCATTTCTCGAGCATTTGGAATTCTCCTAGAGGATGGCTTAAAGGCACGATACATGGCTGACTGGGCCTTGATGAACAGTTTGTATTGTATTGTGTACTTACCTTTATTGCCTTTCAGCCGGCTTTCTGTTTTAATTATGAATGTTTTCTTTTCTCTCTACTCTGCCACCAAAAGAGTCTTTGGCTGCTCCTGACCTCAGCAAATCAAGAGGTGACTGATGCATGCCAGTTGTTCATTGGTACTCACTCAACAAAACTGGTCAAGATCTGACCCTAGGGCCCGCCTCGCTTCACTTGTCTGCTCCGCGGGTGCCGCCCTTACTAAGTACAGGGCTGTTTGTGCGCTTCACTGAAACGTGTACTGCCTTGCCTGCCTGGCAGAGGAGTTCAGTAATCCTCGGGGAGGGGGGCATCCCCCAATGGGGAGGTTTCTGAAAAGAAGAGTGAACCTTTTAAAGTGATCCTTAGGCCTTGTGAAAGTAACAAAACTGTTGTAATCTATCAAAGATGGGGTTCTGGTTTTCAGCGCTTGATTGCATTTTGCTTGATTTGAAGGCATGCTTTGGTACCTAGATTAACGTAATTCAGCGTCTTTCTTAGGGCTGAGCACAGTGCAGTCTCTAATATAAAGTTCATTATATGATTGTAGAGGAAATTGGTTTTTTAAATTTTACCATGTTTCAAATCACCTTGGCTCTTCTAAAGAGTTGCTTTAGTGTTTTTTGAAGGCCTACACTTACTTACTGGTGTCCCGAGCCTGAACGAAGAGAGCAGTCGGTTCTCTGTGACCAGGAAAGCGGAAGGGCTGACTGGAATCGCGTGTGCAAGAGTGCACGTAACCTAGACGCTAGCACACCGCTTCTCTTCAGCCTCGTGTCGCTTCCTCGAACGTTAGGTACTTACAGGAAGCTCTGAGGCCCCATTTTGAGGCAGAGCTTTGGGTCACTGGGTAGCAGGGAGGCCCTCAAAGCAAAGATACTGCCTTTGCACGTTGAAAAAGAGCTCAGTGTAACAGACGCTGGGGGAGAAAAGACACTGAAATCTGTTTTCTTGTCTACCAAGGGTATCACTGGGATACGTCGGATTGGATGCCGAGTGTTCCTCTGCCGGATATACAAGAATTCCCCAATTATGAGGTTATCGATGAGCAGACCCCCCTGTACTCGGCAGATCCGAATGCCATCGATACGGACTATTACCCTGGAGGTTACGACATTGAGAGTGACTTTCCCCCTCCCCCGGAAGACTTCCCTGTGCCAGACGAACTGCCCCCCTTACCTCCGGAGTTCAGCGATCACTTCGAATCCATTCACCCTCCGAGAGACATGCCCGCTGCTGGTAGTCTGGGTTCTTCATCGAGAAGCCGGCAGAGGCTCCACTTGAATCAGTATCTGCCCCACTTCTACCCCGTCGATCTGTCTGAACCTCAAAAGACAGGCACTGGTGACAGCGGTCCGTGTAGAGAACCCTATGCCCCCCGCCCTCCAGGGTATCCAAGAAACTTTGAAGCCCCCACCGTAGAGAACATGCCCCTGTCTGTGTTCCCCTCCACGGCTTCCTGCTCTGATGTGTCGGCGTGCTGTGAAGTGGAGTCTGAGGTCATGATGAGTGACTATGAGAGCGGAGACGACGGCCACTTCGAAGAGGTGACAGTGCCTCCGCTGGATGCGCAGCAACACACGCAGGTCTGACGCCCCGACTCCCCCCAAAGTGCCTGGACTTGAACGAGCCCGAGATCGTTCCGTAAACGGTCTTCTGCCTCGTTCTCTGCAGAAGTGCTTCAGCGCTTTTTTTTTTTTGGCGAGCTGGGGTGGGCATGGCCGCACGGAGTCACGCACCGCCTGGCGTGGTGGCCATTCCCAGCGTCCCAACCTACTGTAATTGGGTGACAGGTCCATTTCTGAACATCTTTTTTGCATTTTACATCCGTCTGTTAAAAATAATGAAACGAAAATCAGTCCTTTCATCTTGTTAGCATGATTCATGTATTTATAGAGATTTGATTATTTTAATTTCCCTTTTTTTTGTAAATGTTTTGTACAGATTTGATTTTTCATAGTTTTAACTAGATTTTCAAGACCTTTTGTGCATTTGTTTTTGACCGAATTTTGGTGGTGTTAGTGTCATTACCTAGCACCCTGATTTTTCAATGTAACCAGGGTTTCATTATATGTCCTTTTCCATTGAGGTATGACATTTCATGAAGACATTGCAATATAGTCCTTCGTTTCTAGCTGTACATAGGATGAGGAAAGATTGTATACATGAACATGTCTTAAATGGGTGACTGTATTTTAGAACTATAAACATTTTTCATTATTGGAAAGTGTAATGGGGACCTTCCGCATACCTGTTTAGAACCAAAACCATCATGACACAGTTTTTATAGTGTCTGTATATTTGTGATGCGATGGTCTTGTAAAGGTTTTTACTGAAAACTACCATTAGCCAGTCTTTCTTACTGACAATAAATTATTAATAAAATATTTGAGCTTTACTGCCTGTTTTTCCTATTTATGCTTTTGTTTGGGAGTCAGTTACCGAACTGACAGGGACGGATGGATGAAAAGACAAAACCACATTGGCTTTTGGTGGCCCTGACTGTGGAAGGTTCCACCCTGCCCAACCAGGCTGTACCTACAGATGTAGCCGCTAGGTGGCAGTACATGGCTACTCGAGCCCGCTCAGAAATCCAGGTATAACTATAAAACCACACCCTTTTTACGTATTTGCCAACTACAAGAAAGATTTCCTTTATGCATTTCTTTCACTAGTTAATGGTTATAATTTAAATGCTTCTATGGTCTTCACCTAGGACATCTATCAGAAACAATCTTCCATGTGTATTTTATAACAGCGAAATCCATCCATCCAGCAAATACCGTGTGCCAACCACTGTGATATGAACGACAAAGAATCAAGCTTTCTTAGAACTTTAGGAAGATACTTTTTCCCTTTAAGTAAATGCCTCATTTTATCAAATGATACATATATATGTATATGTATAAACAAAAGAGCTAAAATAGGTATAATTGAACAAACAGCAAACTCAAACCCTCTGCTGTAACCACTTACAATCCCCAGCTGTTTTTCTCATTTTCCTGTTCATGTGTTAGGGTCTGTATATTGTTCCGAGAGTCACTAGTATTTTTTAGGAATCGCTTATCGAGTGTGATGTTTGCGTAAGGCCATGTAACCTAAAAAACCCCCACTGAGTTACACCATAATTTTTGGATTAATCCACGAACACGCTTTTCATTGTTTTGGCGATGTCAATATTCACTGCTGAGCCAAGCGGTCTAGGAGGTTCATTTCCATTTACTTTGCTACTTTTTCTGAAACAGGTGCCTTCATTTTTTTTTACTTTGTGACTATTTCATGAATTTACCCAAAACACATTTCTTTTGGTCACCTACCATAGGTTATTCTACATGAAAAGACAAAAATTCCCTACCTTGTCTTTTCCCTGTCATGGCGCATGCAGAAGCTGGTCCCACTTTTAGGGTATAGGCAGCATGAGGGAGGAGGCTGCTTGAACCCAGAGGGGCCGGCCGCCTGAGGTGATGCCCAGGTGATGCGTGGGCTCCTCCCAGCCGCCCGGAGGGCTCACAAGGTCAACATCTGGGTGCACCGGAGCTTTGGGAGAGAGAACTCTGGGTAATCCTGCTCGCTCTCCTCTTCCTGTGAATTTGTTGCTGTGGAAAATAAAAGTCTAGTCAAGAACCGGATCTTCATAAACTCGGCTTTCATTTCGATTCGATTGTCAGTGACCTCCTATAAAGGTAACTGAGGTTTGTGGGCGGCCAGACCCGGAAAACCCCCGACGCCTGTTCGCTGCCTCCGGTCTTTCCCACCCTCGCCCAGCCCACTGAATCTGCTCAGTAACTTTCTCAAGGTCAATGTGGGCCGCTCCCTTGCAGACCAGCATTCAGTGTACTTTCTGATTGCTCCTCCTCAGAGGCATTAGGTTCAGTTGCAATTAGTGGGCCGGCTGAGACAGAGTTGTTTGTCGGAATTTAATTCCCTCACTAACAGTTTACTGCCTCTACTGCAAATGGGATGAGCCACTTGAAAAGAATGACAAGTATTTTCTTTCCCAAGAAAACCTGTTTGTGTGAACACTTAGGCAACGAATGCACTTGTCCCCGTGCTATACGAAAGCGTGACCCTGGAAGAAGCTACGTTCTCAAATGATGCTAGACAGAAAACGTGTAATATTTGGACCAAATAGATCTTAGAGCTACGAGTGCAGGGTCTCTAGGAGGGAGGACACATAGGAACTCAGTGATTCTGAACCAGAGCTGTTATAAGAGAGTCTTAAAAACTGAGAACTGAGGGCTGATGGGAGGGAGGGGAGGGTGGGTGATGGGTATTGAAGAGGGCATCTTTGGGGATGAGCACCGGGTGTTGTATGGAAATCAATCTGACAATAAGTTTCATATATTAAAATAAAAAAATACATCCTATACAATTAAAATAGAAAAATAAACCAGAGCTGTTAGCCAGTTGCCTCAGGGGTAAAAAGAAATTCTCAGGGCACCTGGGTGATTCAGTCCTTTAGCGTCTGACTCTTGATTTCAGCTCAGGTTGTGAGATCGAGCCCCGTCGGGCTTCGAGCTAGGCATGGAGCCTGCTTAAGATTCTCTTTCTCCCTCTCCCCCCGACCCCCCAGCTCTCTGCCTTCTCTCTCTCAAAAATAAATTCTCAAAATGTCTAATGATGATTGCTTCAGTTCATTTCACTATTCAAAACCTAACAGTTTTCGGATAAGGGGACGGTACGGGAAGAGGCACAAATCATCCACCCAGAGGGAGGGTCAACCTCCTCGTGCCTGTTAGGGCACAGCTCCACTTTCTTGCCAACTTGGGAATATTAGCCCACCTGCAAATGAGGACTGCAAAGGTTTCTCAGAGATGCTCTTGCGGCTTCCGTTTTTAAATATTTACTTCAAATGAGTATTTTCCTCTCCTTTCAAGGGTAATTCTACTTTAAATAGATGCTTTAAGTTAGGGTGGAACAAAATAAAATTTCATGCATAATTTCAATTAAGCCAAATGTTTACAATGCACAAAGGTTGAGGGCACCTGGGTGGCTCAGTTGGTGAAAGCATCCGATTCTTGGTTTTGGCTCAGGTCCTGGTTTCACAGTTCGTGGGATCGAGCCCCCTGTCAGGCTCTTCACCGACAGCACTGAGCCTGCTTGGGATTCTCTCCCTCTCTGCCCCTTCCCCACTCACGCTCTCTGGGTCTCTCTCGAACTTCTTTAAAAAACGCACAAAGTTTCTCCAACTAAAAAGCTCCTACCGGATTGAAAGTGTTTTTAAGAATCATCTCAAAGGTTGCGTTTTCACTTCTAATGGGCAACTTCACAAATTTGAAAAATACCCTCAGGTCAGTGAAAACCATGGTCTTACCTTTAATTTCTGGGCCATAGTTTCGAGTCACGCCGTGGTTCTGGAGATGGCCTCGCGATGAATGACAGACCTAGGTTGGTTCTCTACTAGATTAACGACAGCAACGAACACTGGGGTCAGCGAGCCGCGCTTTGTCGTGTGACGTTTGGCTCCGTAATCCTTGGCAACCATCACGTCTGGGAGCGGCTCTTACCGGTGCCGTTGATGTTAGAGAAACAGACATTTGTCCATGACGACAAAGCGGGCAAGCGGTAAAGCCCCATTTGACCTTGGGGGAGTCTGACACCAGAGTTTATCCTGGTCACCAAGACCGCTGGCCACCACACCCGGCAGATGCCTGGCTTCCTCAGGTGGGGCCTCCGTGACTGCGCTGGCCGATAGGCCCCACCCCTGCCTAGAGAGCTGTGCGACCTTCAGGTGGAGTTGAACCCGCTGACCGGAGGGCTCTTTTTTAAAGCCATGGGCCCTCAGGGTACACTTGTAAATTCCCGTGCCTTCAGGCATCAGTGGGAGGTGGAGACTGCTGGCTTTTGACCCACAGACCTCAGGCGGAAAGTGTTCCCTGTCACTTACTAGCTGTATGACATTAACCAACTGCTTAACTGAAAAGGAGGTGTGGCTAATAAGTGGCCCCCAGGAATTACGTGGAATGCACACTAACCGTCTGGACGAGTGTTCTTAGGAGAGCTCATTCCATGCCAAACATTCTGCAATTGGTAACTCCTCGAATCCGTCCAGGGACCCCCCCCCCCCCCCCTTATTATCGCCCCACTTTCCCGATCAGGAAACCCAGGCGTAACCTAACTTTCCGAATGTCACGCCAAAGATCAGCGTTGAGACTGAAATTCAAAGCCCTGACTCTGGTCTCCAAGCTGCTTCCCACAGACCTCCTTTCTGAACAGCGTGTCTGAGACGAACCAAATGGCAGACGGCAAAGCTCGGAACAAAGACGTTCACCAAATGCTTTCGTTGTCGTTACTGTTTCCTCCCTCGCCGCCATCCCCGTTTTCAAATTGGCATTTAATAGATGCCTTTTAAAACGTATCGTAGGCAAGTTTTCATTTTCTTGGTGCTACGATTCCAAGAAGCTTCCTGATCAGGTTGTCGTCACTGGACCAACCTCCTCCAATCCAGGGCAGCTTTGGTCTTCGGATCTTGGTTGTTTTTGCTAAATGCGTTCCACACGGGAGGATGTGTGACGTGGGTGCAGCCGAGTCACAAGGTGCCACTTCTGCTGTTCCTTTACCCAAAAGTTGTTTCTGAGAATCCACTCCAGTCCGCCAATGCCAGAAGCATCAGGTTTGGATGATGAACAAGATCAAGTCCCGCCCCCTCCCCCCCTACCCCCCCCACCCCCCCGCCCCCGTCTTAGGAATGAGAGGAGAATGTTCAGGGTCAAGTTTACAGCTTCCTGTGTCTTGTTTTCCCACCTGCTGCATGTAACAAAAATATACTCTGCATTTACCTGGGGTCCAAATAGTAGTGCTTCCGGGGTCGGGTGCGTCTCTTCACTCACCGCCCCTCGTCTCCATTCATCCGTCTGTCCATCCCACCGTTCACTCATTCCTTCGTTCGTTCGTTCATTCACTCGGTTCAATTGATTTTCTCAGTTGCATTAATATTCGTTCAGTCCACCCTTTGCTGGCCCCTGGGCTCATAAAAGTGAGCAGAACTCGCTTGTGAGCAATCATGTGACCTTCGGGAAAAAACTTCCAGTGTGGTCGAGGCTTGTGTGCCGATGCAGCAACATATTATTTAATAAAAACTGAACTATGAGGTGCTGCGCTCTTTGTCCCAACTCCGAAAACGCTCTAGAACAGGTCAGTGGCTGAAAGAAGAGTTAACACGCGTGGGGTCACGGGAAAGCAAAATCAGAAACGCTTCCTAGTTACTTACGAGTTCTCTACACGTTAACTCGAAACTCCAGAGGCGTGATATCTGTCCTGTTCGTCTGTAGAACCTCAGCAGTGACAGTAACTGGGGGCCCAGGGGATCGGTTGTCGGTCATGAGCAGTGAAGGACGTCGCAGCGAACACGGCTTCTCCCCGGCGGGTCGCTGAGGCGCCAGTGCCTGGCGACAGGAACCGTGAGCGGCACGGCGGCCGGAGCCGGGTGGATGCGCCCCGACCCTGGCTGCAGATGTGAACGCGGCCACAGAGGTGGAAAGGGGAGCAACGGACCTGGGACACCGGGCTGTGTCACTGTGCCGTCACGAGTCACCCATGAAAGCATCTGCGTGCAGGGAGCTCCGCTGACCGAGTGCCCTTCCCCGGCAGGCGGCCCACGCCGCTCGCGGCCATTGCCAATGCCGTTTTGGTTCGCGCGCCGAACCCTCGTGGACACGATCGTGCTTTCCGGGTTACGCGTGTTCTGACTTCCTGACATTTCTCACACGTGCTCCGCAAATACTCGCTCAGAGGGTTCTAGACCAACGAGGCAGAGGCCCCTAGGGCGGTGTTTAAGCTGAGGTCCTGGCCCTGCCGAGAGAAGCTCCCATTCAGTGCCACCCCGAGTGCGCGCTGAGCCCATCACCGCCTCCACAAAGACTCCATTGTGTTCACCGGCAGGAAAATTCCTAACGACCACTGGCTACGGGGAATTTTGCTTGTGTCTGCTTGTTTACACCCATTTTACCTTCATTGTATTTGAGGATAGCGGGCAATATTCAAATATTTACCCTTGACCGGAGCACCTTCTCCCTAGAGGACAACAAGTAACTAACAGGTGTTTTAAGGTCCTTAGCTCTTAGGTTCAGTAACTTTTTCAAAGCGCGGCAAGTAAGTTTGAGAGAAACAAACGGAGGCGGTTTCTCACCTTAACTTGCAGAACAAATCCCTCTCCACCACTGTGCGCTGACGGACCGAGTTGCTGCTCTTCCGCATCAACCTCGTTGCCTTCCCGGCACATCTGATAATGGGCTCCCGCTCTTGTTCCAGGGGCACCTCACCCATCTCTTCTGCCTAAGTCCTTACGTATTCCTGCAATTTGGAGAAAAGTAGCCTCGCTTTTTTATTTTTATTTTTTAAGTTGTATCTATCTTTATACTTCATCTACTAGAAATATTATAATACACACCTTGGAACTTGATCATGAATTCACTGGGATTTTTCTATGTCTTGCCCACCAAAGACCCCAGAAACAGCCTACGGTCCCCAGCCTGTATCCCCTGGGGTCAGCAGGTGAGGCCTCTGAGTCAGAAGTCAGATTTCCAGCAGAGAAATCATGGGGTCAAAAAACAAAAACAAAAACGCGGTGGTTATTTTATAACCACCACCGTGATAAATGTAATAGTCACGTTACTACTTTTGTCACGCATATTTATACACGCCACCATGAAACCTTCGACTATTCCTAATATTTCTTATATATAATGAATATAATAAATATATGATAAACTATGTGCTTCTTGCCAGCAAAATTTCACCTGTATTAGTATGAAAATGAGAGCTTGCAAATTACACAAATGGCAAAAAATTATTTAATGGTATACTTAGCTCATGAAATTAGGATACACGTACGTTTAGTGCAAGTATATATACCCTAAATAAAATGTGAACTCTTCTGTCGTTTTACATCTCCCAGAACACCTAACTGTAATGGTCTTCTTATAGCAGGCAAGCAGATAAAATCCGAACTAATCTATTAAAACGCAACACAAAAATTCTTTGAGTGAAAAAATACACTTCCTCCTTCTCGCCATTGACCGGAGAAATACGGAGAAAACGTCTCATGACTTGAGGGTGACAAATGCATTAAAAACCCATTAGCCTGACAAATAGCCATTTTTTTCTGATAAATTAGAAGTTTCCAAATGTGATGAAAGACATAATTTCATGGAAATTATGTTATCTTAAGGCCACCAGGCAATCATTGATTCACTGACTCTCTCATTTTATTCAACAAATAACTGTCGGTGGCTTCTGATCACCAGACACCGCGTGCGGTCCTGGGGTGCGACCAAGAACAAGCCACCAGCCTAGCTCCTCGGTCCTGTGGTGGGATTCCAGCAAGAAACCAGGTACGGTAGGGCTTGTGGTAATAGGACAGAGGAGACGCAGTGAACGGCGGGAGTGCAAAGGAGGCAAGCAGAACCAACACGTGGGGACTAGCCTCACGGGAGGATCAGAGGGAGTCCCGAAGAGGGTGTAGAAGGGGTGTTCCATTCAGAAGGCACACGTGGGAAACAGGGCGAAGGGGGTAACACGATGAGGAACTAGAGAAAGTTCATGGGCTGGAGAGTGGACCAGGTGTACTGGCTGAAAGGATGCTTGGGAAGGTCAAGGCCGGAAAGGCCAAGCGAGGGAAGCCTCGGAAAAATTGGCTGGATTCCAAGGAGCGGTGGGCGTGATTGAAGGGTGGCCACTCCAGTCTGAGTTAGACCCTGACTTTGGGGCTGCTGTGAGTGTTCTCCTCATGGGTGTGGTTTCGGACACTGCTCGCCTTCTGATGGGGCAATCAGGGTCTGATGATCCCTGCTCTGGATCATTCCTATCAGAGATTTCTCATTCTGGGCCTATTCATGGTTCCCCAGCTTCCCTTGCCTCATCCCCAGCCAGAAAGTCTGGGGGGTTTTCCATATGCACCCCCACTATGTGGGAGAGAGACGGCCATCTGTGCCATTAGATTTATCTGTTCATTGCGTGAGTTTATGAAAGACCCAATTATAGGAGGTTTAGGTTTCTTTTTTATTTTATTAAAATGTTTATTTTTGAGAGAGCGTGTGCACACAAGTCGGGGGGGGGGGTAGGCAGAGAGCGAGTGGGGAAGGGGCAGAGGGAGAGAGGGAGACACAGAATCCGAAGCGGGCACCGGGCTCTGAGCTGTCAGCACAGAGCCCGACGCGGGGCTCGAACCCACGAACCACGAGATCATGACCTCAACCGAATTCAGATACTTAGCTGACTGAGCCACTAAGGTGCCCTGAGGGTTAGGTTTTAAATACCACAAACAATGCTGGGACAAACAACCCCATGTCCATTCACATCTGAACATGTGTCCAATTATTTTCTAACAGTGCCATTACTGGGTCAAAGGGTGTGCAGTTTTAAGACTTATAGGTAGTGCACAGGAATGCTTTTCCTCACATTTTAGTATTGTTTTGATCACACTTAGTACTAGTGATTTCTCGTACTGTTTTCAAAAGTGATAGCTGGAATGGTAACTGCCCATACTTCTGATTTTTGTTTTCTAAAACAGAGGTTGCAGGGCGCCTGGGTGGCTCAGTCGGTTAAGCGTCCGACTTCGACTCGGGTCACGATCTCACGGTCCGTGAGTTCGAGCCCCGCGTCGGGCTCTGGGCTGATGGCTCGGAGCCTGGAGCCTGCTTCCGATTCCGTGTCTCCCTCTCTCTCTCTCTCTGCCCCTCGTCCGTTCTTGCTCTGTCTCTCTCTGTCTCAAAAATAAATAAACGTTAAAAAAATTTAATAAAAGAAAAAGAGAGGTTGCATATATATTTTTAGTTTTTAATTCTTTAATTATGTCCTTTAAATATATGTCTATCATTTTTCTTTTTTGAAAAAATTCTGCATATAATCAAGGCCATTAATACTTTGATATGTTGCAACCATTTCCACGGTCTATCTAGCTGTTACTATTTATGGCATTTTTTAAAATACAAGAACTTTTAACCTTCGTGCAGACAAATCTGTCATGACTGAGAAACACTACCGTAGCTCAGTAACGAGGGTCGATGCTTTGGAATCAAAGAGGGGAAAGTACAAATCCTGCTTCTGCCCCTTATTAGCTGCATGCCTTTGGTGCACCACTTGACCTTTCGGAGCCATTCGTGTATGTTTCTCATACATATAATACTAGAAATGCCCCAGCTTTTAGGACCCCTAGCAGATTGTGGAAGGTAACGCACGGAGGATACTTTTACGAGAGCTGGACCATGATACTGTGCGGCAAATGGTAGCTACTACTGTTCCTTCTACGGTTATGAGTATTTTCTGTCTTCTCTTGTTTTCCACGTCAGAGAGTTCTCTCACCAAGGTTACATAAATATGTATCTACATTTTTTACTTACATTTTTTTAAATTTTTTATTGTTTATTATTTTTGTGAGAGAGAGAGACAGCATGAGTGGGGGAAGGGCAGAGAGAGAGGGAGACACAGAATCCAAAGCAGGCTCCAGGCTCTGAGCTGTCAGCACAGAGCCCGATGCGGGGCTCGAACTCACAAACCGCGAGATCGTGACCTGAGCCGAAGTCGGACGCTTAACCGACTGAGCCACCCAGGCGCCCCCTAGTCTTTACTTAAATTTTCTTACAGTGAATCTTGTTTTCGTAATATAATCCTCCCCACTGATGTGAAATGTTAACTTCATCAAACCTATGTCTTACGTGATCTTCAATTATCGACAACGCTCATACTCTTTCAGTTATCGTGACTTTTAATGTACATTTTAATACTGGCAACTCACACCCTCTCCTACTCATTCAAATCCTTTTTTGCTACACTTGGTTTCAAGGAATTTCATCATTTTTAAAAATCTCTATTGGTCTTTTTGTTGCTGGCAAAAAGCGTAAGGGACATTCATTTTCAAGATGTCAGTCCAGGAACACTGTGTCTTTCCCTTTGTGTTTTCTTTCATGCGTCTTAGCAAAGTTTTGAGGTTTTTAAAGAATTTTACACATTGGCCTGCATACTGCTGATTAAGCCAGTTCCCAGTAACTTTACATGGATTGCTGTTATATATCAGATCTTCTATTATGGGTACTATTTCATTTTTCCTGTCATTTAACAAAGTACATACACTCCTATCGTCTGCAATGTTGAGTTTACTTTTTTCTCTTTTTAATCTCATTTCATCATCAGAACCATCCAGTACAATGCTAAATAGGCATGTCATTAGCAGGCACTCCCTATTCTGCCTCAACTTAGAGGAAAACAACTCTACTATTTCTCTTTTGACGTCTACGCTAAACATTATTTTGAAATATCCTTTATGGTGTCCATTCTCGTTAAAGTTTATGGAAACTTTACCAAATTGGGAATGAAGAGGGAATTTTTAAATACCATTTTAGCCTGTGTTAAGATAATCATGTAGTTTATCTCCTTTGATTTATCAATATGGTAACTTATATTAACATATTTTAATACTCTACACACCCTAAGTTTCTGCAATTAACCCCATTTGGTCGTAGTAAATTATTTTTGTAAATCCTTATTCACTTCCAGCATATAATGAGCTTAGAAGTCACCGCTCCGTTCTAACATCAAGTAAAAACCTATAAAAGATGGAAAATCAGCAACTCTACCTGGTTCCATAAAAGGAGTGGGGGCACAGGGCAAACTGCTGCCCCCCAAATTGGAGAGCCGGGTGGCTCTAGAGAACCGCAACTTAGCGGAGCAGAAGCCCCACAGGCTGGAACAGGAAGATGTGACCTGCAGTGTCATTACTAGAGACTCGGTGTGGACAAGCCTGAGAGTTCAGAACTACAGAAGGACTCAATTACAGAGGCCTCCGCACTTACGTGAGCTTACCTCCAGGAGTCCTTTCGGCTCTTCACGGTGAGTATCTCTGTGCTTCCCTACTGATTCTAGCAGGATGAGGGGGAAAAATATTTCAAAACATGCCAAAGCTTTCTGTTCTTCTTAACAAGGCCCACCCTCGGGAGAATCGGTTTAACCAGAACCTAAACTGCTGGGGTTTTACCAAAGCCTCATTTCCTGGGGGGGGGGGGGGGAAGAGAAATACCCAATTCCAGCTAGCTCTAGACTTCCATGTGGCAGAAAGGAAATACAAACCCTCAATCCCTTCCAGCCATTCTGTCCCACCAAAGGTTAGGGGAAGTGAGAACCACTGGTGAAGTTCACAGTCCAGGGGCACAGTGTCACTAACAGTCCTAATCAGAAGACTACAGAATACTCCCCCTTCCCCCACCCCTTACCACTTTTTACTAAAGGCCCATTTACCATAGTTCCTTTTCTCTAGTGGATAAAATAGAGATGTCCACTTTGAACAGAAAATACAAGGCATACTAAAAGGCAAATCCAGTTTGAAGAGAGAAGCATCAGAAAACAGAGTTAGAGATAGTAGGAACGTTGGAATTATCATATCGGAAATTTTTTAAAACTATGATTAATATGCTAAGATATTTTAATGGAAAAAGTAGGCAACATGTAGGAACACATGAATAAGGTGGGCAGAGAGATTGGAAATTCTAAGAAAGAAAAGAAAAGAAATGCTAGAGACCAAAACAACACTAAGCAATGAAGAATGTCTTTGATGCAATCATTAGATTGGTCACGGCTAAGGAAAGAATCTCGGAGTTTGAGGACATGACAAGAGGAGATTCTAAAATGGAAAAGCAAAGAGAAAAAATATTCTTGAAAAAAAAAGCCCCAAAATGTCCAAGAACTGTAAGATACCTACAGAAATTATAACGTATATGTAATAAGAATATCAGAAAGGGAAGACAGGCGAAGAAAAGAAACAGAAACATATTTGAAACAATAATGACTGAGAGTTTTCCCCAAATGAATGTCAAACACCAAACTACAGATCCAGGAAACTTGGAGATCAGCGAGCAGAATAAATGCATCAAAACTCACACAAACCCCCTCCCCACCCTAAGCAACAACCAACCAACCACCACCCCCCCCCATGACAACTAGGCATATTATATTCAAACTGCAGAAAATTAAGAATAAGGGAAAAAAAAGTCAGAGGGGAAAAAAATGCTTTGCATATAGTCGAGCAAATGTAACAATTACATCTGACTTCTTAGAAACCATATAAGCAAAAAGAGAGTGGAGGGAAATATTGAAAGTGTTGAGAGAAAAAAACCCACCAACCTAGAATTCAGTACCCTGAAATATTATCCTTCAAAAGCAAAGGCAAAATAAAGACTTTCTTGAACAAAGGCTGAGGGAATTTATTGCCAGTAGACCTGCCTTACAAGGAATGTTAAAAGACATTCTTTAGAGAGAAGGAAAATATAGGTCAGAAACTTGGATCTACATAAAGAAAGGAAGGGTATTCAAGAATGAATAAAGGTAAAATAACTTATTTTTCTTATTCTTAATTGATCTAACATTACAGTGTGCTCAAAATTGGAAGAGCAACAATGTATTTGATTATGTATGCTGTATACACATATATACTTTTGTATGCTTATGTCTAAGTGAAATGAACGACAATAATGATACCAAAGATGACAGGGAGAAATTAGAAATATTTTGTTATTATGAAGTATTTGTGCCACCCATGAAGTGGTTTTAAGTTATTTGAAAGTGGACCTGGATTCGTTACAAATGTACATTAAAAACTCTACGACAACCACTAAAAAAAGTTAAAAATAAGAATTGGGGTGCCCAGGGGGCTCAGTCAGTTAAGCATCTGACCTCAGCTCAGGTCATGATCTCACAGTCTGTGAGTTCGAGCCCCGCGTCGGGCTCTGTGCCGACAGCTCGGAGACCGGAGCCTGCTTCGGATTCTATGTTTCCCTCTCTCCCTGCCCCAACCCTGCTCATGATCTATCTGTCTCTCTCTCACTCTCTCTCTCTCTCAAAAATGAATAAATGTTTAAAAAATTAAAAACAAAAGAATTGATATGCTAAGAAAGGAGAAAATAGAGTCCTATAAAACGTTCAACTAAAACAAAAGAGTGGATCACAAAGATAGGAACATAGGAGAAATGCAAAAAATGGAAAACTATATTGAACATGGTAGATATTAATCCGACTATATCAATAATCACCTTGAACATATACGGTCTAAATATGCCACTTAAAAGAGATTGCCAGAAGGGATCAAAAAATAATACCCAATTAATTATAAGTTGTCTAAAACAATGCTCACATTAAATGTAAGGACAGAGATAGATCAAAATTAAAGGGAGGAAGAAAGATGTATCACGCTAACACTAATCAAAAGGGAACGGGAGTAGTTACATTAATTTTAGACAGAGCTGACTTCAGAGTTTGGAGGGATAGGGAGGGGCACTGCATAACGATAGAGGGCTCATTTGTCCACGTATGCCCCTAACAACACAACCTCAAAATACATGAGGCATAAACTCATCAAACTAGAGAAATAGATGCATCTACTATTTAGGCAGATACTTTAACATGTTTTCTATCAGAAAGGGACAGATCCAGCAGGCAGAAAATCAGGAGATGTTTGAAGTTCAGAGCATGATGAGTCAACGAGATGTAATTAACATCTATAGACATCCAACAAGAGCGCGTTACATATTCTTCTCAAGGTCACAGGGAATGTTTACCTAGACAGACCACATTCTGGGTCATAAGACCACATTCTGGGTCATTAAATACACCTCAAGAAATTGAAAAGAATAGGAATCATGCAATATCTGTTTTCAGACCAGACATCAATGACAGAAAGATAGCTGGAAAATCTCCAAATACTTGGAGATTAAACAGATAAATAACACAGAAGCCAAAAAAGAAATCTCAAGAGCAATTGAAAAATAATTTTAAATGAAAACAAAAATACTTATCAAAATTTGTGGAATACACGGAAAGCAGTGCTTAAAGGGAAATTTATAGCATGTATGTGGGATAAATCCCACGTAGGCAAGCCTGGTCCAACACTAGAAAATCAACATAATCTGACACTTCAATAAGCTAAAAAAGAAAAATCACACGATCATATCCGTAGATGCAGAAAAAGAATCTGACAAAATCCATACCCATTAATGATAACAACTGTCTGTAAACTGTGAATAGAGGGAACTTGCTCTACTTGATAAAGACCATTTACCAAAGCTACAGCGAACGTTATACCTAAAGGTAGGAAAGCAGAAGTTTTTCCACTAATCATCAGAAACGCTGCAAGGATGCGACCTCTTACTACTTCTTTCATCATCCTACTGGAAATTCTAGTTAATTCAATTCAGACAAGAAAAGGAAATAAAAGGCATACGCATTGGGAAGGAAGACATAAAACTGTACAGATGACCCCATCGTCTATGTAGAAAACCCAAAGAACACACACGGATGCCTGGAGCTAATAAGCAGTTATAGCAAGGTGGCAGAATATGAGGTTAATGTACAAAGTCAATTGCTTCCCTGTATACCAGTAGTGAACAAGCGAAGTTTGAAATAGCAACCCACCCCATACAAACCAGGAAAACCTGGTTTATTTGATTGGAAGTCTAAATACAGCAGGGGATTTAATCCCAAATGGAAGGGCCTGCCAGGTCATAGTATGTACTCCCCTGCGATAAGATTAGGACATTCCTCATGGACTCCTCCATCAAGAATTCAACCTGTACCTCCCTCACAGGAAACCAATGAGCAAACTAATGTGCCTTTTTATTCCTGGGGTGAACCTGTGGTGTCGCCAGATTCTCGCACAGGGAGACAGGACGCCGAGGCTTTTTGTCCAGGAAGCAACTTTACTTGTGCCGGTATGGACTCAGTGGGCTAAGACTCCCCAAAAGGCTGAGCCCCGAGCAGAGCAGGGTGGAGCCTTTTAGGAAATTTCTACTTCTCCGTCTCCCATATTGGTGACACATATAGCCTGATTGGACACAGTCCAAGCAAGTTACAGTGTCGGGTCAGAGCTGTGCATACGTGTCTAGGAGTTGACTGGGCCACGTTGCACGTCGCCTTCCTTTGTACTGAGAAGAATTCCACCAGATTCCTTAGGGAGGGGCTCCACCACAGTGCAAGACCTTGAATTTCTCTTCAAATGACAATAAAGAACATGAGGAGGGGCGCCTGGGTGGCTCAGTTGGTTAAGTTGGTTAAGACTTCGTCTCAGGTCATGATCTCGCGGTTTGTGAGTTCGAGCCCCGCATCGGACTCTGTGCTGACCACTCAGAGCCTGGAGCCTGCTTCTGATTCTGTGTCTTCCTCTCTCTCTCTGCCCCTCCCCCACTCGCACTCTGTCTCAAAAATAAATGTTAAAAAAAAAACACATTTATAAAGGACATGAGGAAAATTCTGATTAACTCTGAAAGATTGTCTATTTAGGCTTCTCTTTCTCATCATATTAACTTTATTTGGTTGTCTTTTCTGGTGTCCCCCTGCCTGTTGCCAAGACTCCTTCACCTCCATAACTTCTAGCTGACAGATGATCCTTTCTACTCAAGGAGGTTCACATATGTTGTCTACCTTTGACTGGCTGCCTCTGCCTGTGGTAACTCCTATATATATATATATATAAAGTCCCCAATTGACCAATGTTGACCCATAGGTAGGGACATCTCTATGCCCCTATCTAGCAAGAAGAAGTTACAGAAGAGAAGACCTTCCACCCTCAGCAACCTTAAAGATTTAAGGGTCAAAACTGTTCAGGGGGAAATGACGTCGGAAACAAAGGCAGAAGGAAATGGCAGAGAAAATTAAATTTCCTTATAACCTGCAGCTCATTGACAAATACTTGAGGCAGGCAGAGTAAAACGTTTCTCCAGGAACTCCCTACTGTCTTAACATCAATGCTTTGCTAGAGGGAAAAACAACCTTAGCTTGACAAGAGCAAGGCCCCCAGTCTTCTTTAGCACCTGAAAATCCCTTTGGAAACTTCCCCTTGCCTTTACCTCCCACAGCTCCCAAGTATATAATCAGTCTCTCCTCATGGTCCCAGGGCAGCTCTTCCTGCCCATAGGTCCCGTCCCCATGCTTTAATAAAACCACCTTTTTTGCACCAAAACAACGACAACAAAAAACAAAGCCAACAAACAAAAACAAAACAAACATTACCATTCCATGATCACCCCCTTAAAATGAAATACTTAGGTATAAATCTAACAAAATATGTACAAGATCTACATGAGAAAAATTGTAAAATTCTGATGAAAGCTCTCGAGGAGAACTTAAAAAATGGGAGACATAGCCTGTGTTCATACATTAGAAAACGTAATGTGGTCAAGATGTCAGTTTCCCACCTTTATCTCTAGATGAAATGCAATGTGAATCAAATTCCCAGGAAGCTTTTTTGTGTCTGTGGAGAGGCACAAAGAACAGCCAGCTGAGTATTAATAGACAAGAACGAAGTCAGAAGAATGACACTACCTGCATTCAAGACTTACTATAGAGCTACGGTAATCAAGAGAGTATGGGATTGTGAAAGAGTAGACATAGATCAATGGAACAGAATAGAGATCCCACAAACAGACCCACAAATAGAGTCAACTGACCCTGAAAAAGAGCAAAGGCAGTACAGTTGGTGGAAGTTTTGGGGTGCTGGTGGGGTGGTTCGGAGCTGATGGCCAAGAAAGAATGCTTGAAGACGTCTTTGGTGCAAAAAGGTGATTTTATTAAAGCACGGCGACAGCTCTTCATGGGCAGGGAGAGCTGCACTGGGCTTGTGAAGACTGACTGGTTACATACTGTGGAATCGGGGAGGTAAAGACAAGAGCGAAGCCTCCAGAGGGACTTGGATATGCTAAAGAGGACTCTTAAGATACCTGAGGCCTTGCTTTTGTCAAGCTAAGGTTGCTTTCCCTCTAGAAAGACATTAACATCAGGACAGAAGGGGGTTCATGGAGAAACGTTCTACTCTGGATTTGCCTCAAGTATTTGTCATGAGGCTGCAGGTTACAAGGAAATTTAATTTTACCTGCCATTTCCTTCTTGCCTTTGTTCCCCACATCACTATGGAGGGGAGGGTGATACTAGGGGCCCCAGGACACGAGTCTGCAGGTTTTTAGGTTAGGCTGTTGATCAGATTGCCTTTTTCTTGTCATTTACTGAGATATTTGTAAATATCTCTATCAGTTTAACCATTTGTTTTATGTCCTTTCCTGTGTCCTTGGGCAGCCAGGAGTGCCTGAGGAATGTCACACATATCCCACCTGTGGGGTGGGTAATGCCAGCTTGGGCTTGGCCCTCAGCTTGCCTCATGGCCCCTCATCATAGTGTCTTTTCAACAAACGGTGCGGAAACAACTGGACATCCATGTGCACATATACACGCAGACTTTCTGCCTTTCACAAAATTAACTGGATGGGTCACAGACCAAATGTGAAATGCAAAACTCTAAAACTTCTGGAACACAATACTGAGAACACCTAATGATCCTGGATGTGGAGAAGACTTTTTGGATACAACACCAAAGACATAATCCTTAAAAAATAATTGGTCAGCTAGACTTCGTTAAAATTACAAACTTCTGCTTTGTGAACAACCACATGAACAGATAAGCCACAGGATGGAAGAAAATATTTACAAAAGACACATCAGATAAAGGGCTGTTATCTAAAATACAAGAAGAATACTGAAAACAGTGAGGGGCACCTGGGGGGCTCAGTCAGTTGAGCGTCTGACTCTTGATTTTGGTTCAGGTCATGATCTCTTGGTTCGTGGGATCAAGCCCCACATTGGGCTCCATGCTGACAGTGTAAAGCCTGCTTGGGATTCTCTCTTGCTCTATCTCTGCTCCTATCCTGCTTTCTCTCTCTCAAAATAAATCAACTTAAAAAAAAAAAAAGATTTTTGTTAAAAAAAAAAAAAAAACAGGAAAACAATAATGCAATTTAAAAAACGGGCAAAAGACCTGAACAGACACCTCACCAAAGAAGACATTCAGATGAGGAAGCATATGAAAAGACTTCAACATCCTATGTCTCTAGGGAACTGCAATTAAAACGAGGAGATAACACTACAGACCTGCTGGGATGGTCCAAATCTGGAACACTGACGATACCAAATGCTGATGAGGATTTGGAGCAACAGGAACTCTCGCTCATTGCTGGCGGGGGGGGGGGGGGGGGGGAGGTAAAATGGTCCAGCCACTTGGAAGACAATTTGGTGGACTGTTATAAAACTAAACATACTCTTAAGATACACTCCAGCAACGGTGCTCCTTGGCATTTACCCAAAGGAGCTAAAAACCTATGTCCACCCAAAAATCTGCACGTGGATGTTTATAGCAGCTTTATTCACAACAGCACAACTTGGGAATTAATGGAGATGCCCTTTGTTAGGCGAATGGATACGTAAACTGTGGGACATCCAGACAATGGAATAGTATTCTGCACTAAAAAGGATGAGCTATCAAGCAATGAAAAGGCATTGAAGAAACCCAAAAGCAGATTACTGAGTGAACGAAGCCAACCAACCTGGCCAGGTGACACAACTTACGATACCAACTACGGGACATTCTGAAAGCGGCAAAAACTAAAGACACTAAAAAGATCAGTGGTTTTGAGGGAAGAGAACAGGAGCGAAAAAGAGGCCGAGCGCAGAGGATTCGTAGGCAGTGGACCGTAACAATGGTAGATGCGTGTCATTATCCAATCGTCCAAACCCACAAAACGTACACCACCGAGAACGAACCCTACTGTCAACTGTGACTTCGGACAACGATGAGTCAGTGTGGGCTCACAGATTGCAATAAATGTACCACGGTGATGTGGGCTGTAGCCAGTAGGGACGCTGTGCATCTGAGACGATGGGGGTATCTGGGAAATCTCTGTACTTTCAATTCTGCTGTATGTCAAAAACTGTTCTAAAAACTAACATTTATTGGGATGCCTGGGGGGCTCAGCTAATAGAGCATCTGACTCTTGATCTCAGGGTCGTGCGTTCAAGCCCTACATTTGGCAAGGAGGCTACTTAAAAATTTAATTAAAAACCTCTATTACTCAACTTATTTAACGTACCTATTAATTTCTAAGTTCCTTCCTTAATGCCGCCCTTCCTGCATGTCACTTCTGTAGCTCACAAATGCCCCATAGCACACACACCCTGCCATCTGGAGGGTAAGGGCTGTGTCTTGAGCCAAGTCTGTGAATTACTTCCCGAACAAGTACATTCATGAATGCCATGGAATTGATTGGAACCTAGGACTTTGCAGATTGCCTGGACACCTTCAATGGCCAAGTGAAGTTATTTGCTTTTAAGTCTTATTTATTTTTGCGAGAGACAGAGAGAGCCAGCGAGCACGCACAAACGGGGGAGGGCAGAGAGACAGGCGACAGAGAATCCCTAGCAGGCTTGGAACTGTCAGCACAGAGCCAGATGTGGGGCTTGAATTCACAAACCAGGAGATCGTGACCCGAGCCGATGTCGAGTCCACGCTTAACCAACTGAGCCACCCAGGCGCCCCGAGTGAAGCTCTTTTTAAAAGCTCGAGGGTGAGTATGTGCCAGACCTAATCTTGGACGTCTACAGGGAGAGGGCACACGGCTAGGATCGGTACCACTCCTGGAAGAAGTCAGCTGGAGAAAAAGCGGCTGCGGAAGCAAGACTGCGGCTACTCTGAAACCATTCAGTCCGCTGACGTTTGAAATCGAAACGAAGAGCGCACAGTTGCTTTGAATCAGCCCTCCCGGTGGAATCTTCCCGCCATTTCAAGGGGCCGTTTCCAGTGTCCGGATTCTCCACCGGGGGCAGCAACCAGAGGCACGCAAAGAGGCTGAGGCTGAGAACCTGGAATTTTTAAATTGGAAAAGTTATTTTTATTTTTAATTGAAGGAGACAGAGTTGACCTACTGAACCCTTACAGACAGTGTTCAAGAAAGATCAAATAAAAGTAGCTTTGTGGGGGGGGGGAGATTATGAAAATTCTGGCTTGCCTTTGCAGTACGGGGGGCGGAGGAGGGGGAAAACGATTTCTGTTCCACGAACGGTGCAACACTTGAGAAAGTTCCTTGACTTTTCCCACCTGTGGATTCGCAGGGGGACGAGAGGACAGGATGGAGCAGAGGGAGGAAGGAGCAAGGAAGAAAGAAAGGGGGAGAGGTGGAAACGGGATGAGAAAAGGGGGAAGAGGGAAGATCGGGAGGAATAGGTGGAAAAGGGGGAAGGGGGAGGGGAAGAGGAGAGAGGGAAGGGAGGACGGGGGGGAGAGCTCGGGATGGGGAGTAGAAGCGGGCAGGGAAGGAGGAGCCTGAGCGGGGAGGGGGGCGCCGAGCCGCGCTACGAGGGCAGGCGCGATGGCAGGGTCGTGGGGCGCCCCGGGCGGGACCTGAAGGGCAACGGCAGCGCGCTGCTCAACGCCTCGCAGCGGGCGCCCGGGGCGGGGAGGGGGCGCGGCCGCGACCCTCCTGGCTGGCCTGCACGCTCGCCTTCACCCTCATCTTCACCATCGTGGTGGACGTCCTGGGCAACCTTCTGGTCATCCTGTCCGTGTATCGGAACAAGAAGTTGAGAAACGCAGGTAGGGGCCGCCCCCCAACCTTCACCCGACGGCCGCCTCCCCTCCTTCCTGGCCGCTTTCCGGAACGCAGCCCCCAGGCCCCAGCTGTCCATTAGCTTTTTCTTAAAAAGTGCGTTTTTTCTTACAAACTAGGGGCTTAACTTTTTCCCAAAGGGACGGAAGCCTGTCACTTTACTTTTCCTTTAACCCACATGTGTAAGTTTTCTCTTTTCTCTCTCTCTCTCCCCTCCCCTCCAAGAAAACAGGGAGTCTGAAGTCCCCAAGGGGGTAGAAAACTCGACCAGAGTCAGATCCTCTTTATTTTAGGAGAAACCCCCACCGTACGGTTTTCGGTTTCGGAGCTTTTACTGGATTGAGAGATTGCAGAAAGTTCCTCAAGAAGTCCTTGCCAATCAGATCAATGAGCTTACCAATTGTTCCTCCCAACTTTGTTAAAATAGGAAAAAATATAAAAGCTGGTGACATGATAGTGCCATTATTTTGGTTTTGTTGTCAGTAGTTTTCAGTTTGGGGCACGCAATTTACAAAGACTCATGAAGGCTCCTAAATGAGGTTTACTCCTCCAAATTAGAATGTAAACTTATTGCCATTTTAAAAGAAATTGTTACAGAAAAGAGTATATTTACATATAATCTACTACCTAAAGCTAATTTTGTGTTTGAGCTTAACTTGCTTTATCGTCCAAGCAATGAACTGAAATTGGTTTATCTTGGGTGGGAGACCAGGGACGGCCTTGCATAGGACAGGGGGTGTTCAGATCTTTAAGTGATGAGGTACTTAGCTCTTTAGCTGGAGGCTGACTTTCTGGAGGTGGGGGTGGGGAGGGGAAGGAACCTTGCACTTACTTACATGTTTGTCAAAAGCAGTATTTTTTGTTCTAATAAGGTAGTAGGTCACACTCTAATTTTCTTTAGCTGCGCTCCGGGAGGGCCCCCTTTTTCTCTATAATGCTTGTGACAGGGAATGGTTTAAGCTCAGTCAGGTAAGCATCCGACCCTTGATCTCAGCTCAGGTCATGATCTCCTGGTTCGTGAGTTCGAGCCCCACGTGGGGCTCTTTGCTGGCAGCACAGGACCTGCTTCAGATCCTCTGTCCCTCTTGCTTTCTACCTCCCACCCCCCACCCTACTCACATTCTCCGGAAAAAAAAAAAAATCTTTTTTAGAAAAAGAATTAACTTGATTATCACCTGCTAACACAAAGTGAATTTGAGTTAGTCCATTGAATAACCTCATTTCACATACGATTGGGCTTAAACTAGAGGAATTCTGCCTTCAAGAAGAGGCTCTTTGAAGAAAACATAGGCAGTAAGCTCCTTGGCATCGGTCTTGGTGATGATTTTTTGAATCTGACACCAAAAGGAGGAGGAACAAAAGCACAAATAAAGAGCTGGGATTACATCAGACTAAAAAGCTTCTGCACAGGAAAGGAAACTATCAACAAAATGAAAAGGCAACCTGCTGACTGGGAGAGACTATTGGCAATCCATGTTAGATAAAGGGCTAATACTTAAAATATTATATACGATATATATAATATATATGGAATATATATACGGAATATATAATACGATATATATAATATACACGGAAATCATACACCCCAGCAGCAAAAAAGTAATCTGATTTAAAAACAGGCAGAAGGTCTGAATAGACGGTTTTTTCAAAGATGACATCTAGATGGTCAACAAACATGCGAAAGGATGCTCAACGTAACCCATCAGGGAAATGCAAATCAAAACCATAATGAGGTATCGCCCCACCCCCATCAGATGGCTATTATCAAAAAGAAGAAATAACAAGGGCTGGTGAGGATGTGGAGGAAAGGGAACCCTGTGCGCTGTTGTAAATTGTTAGGATGCAAATCGGGGCAGCCGCTGTGGAACAGTATGGAGGTTCCTCAAAAAATTAAAAATAGGGGCACCTGGGTGGCTCAGTTGCCTAAGCGTTCCACTTCAGCTCAGGTCATGATCTCACAGTTCATGCGTTTGAGCCCCACCTCTGCCTGGTACTGCAGAGCCTGCTTGGGATTCTCGCTCTCTCCTCTCTCTGTGCCCCTCCCCCACTCACACTTTCTCTCACTCTCAAAATAAATAAATAAACCTTAAAAAATTAAAAATAGAACAACCAGATGATCCAGCAGTTCTGTGCCAAGCAAAAACAAAAATGCTAACCCAAAAAGATATCTGCACCCCCATGTTCGCTGGGGGATTATTTGCAATAGCCGAGATATGGAAACAACTTTCGTGCCCATCAACAATGAATGGAGAAAGATGTACTATATATATGCATACATATTTGAACACATATATATACATACACATGCATACATATGTACAGAAGTTACACACACACACACACACACACACACACACGAATGAAATCTTGCCATTTGTGACAACATGGATAGACCTTCAGTGCATTATGCTACCTGAAATAAGTCAGAGAAAAGACCAGTACCATATAGTCTCTCTTAAATGTGAAATCTAAAAACACAAATAAGGGCACCTGGGTGGCTCAGTTGGTTAAGTGTCCAGCTTCGGCTCAGGTCACGATCTCACAGTTCATGGGTTTGAGCCCCATGTGGGGCTTTGTGCTGACAGCTCAGAGCTTAGAGCCTGCTTCAGATTCTGTGTCTCCTTCTCTCTTTGCCTCTCCTCTGCTCACACACTGTCACGTTCTCTCTCTCTCAAAAATAAACATTAAAAAATTTTTTAAAAGGGCTTATTAGAAAAAAATCTTAAAAAAAAAATTACCTGTCATCCCCAGGAGCAAAGCAGTGGGGGAAGCCTGCTTTTCATCATGGCTGATTTCTTGCCAGTCTCCACTGTTCCCTCTATTTCTGGGATCTGGGGGTGCTGGCTCTGCTTATAATAGGTTAATCTGCTTCGCAGCCTCCTCATTGTGTTAGTGATTGCTTTAATTTCTTGGATTAGGATTTGATAACTGGACTTTTGCTCTGACCCGTTCAATGCATTCCTGTCTCCTTGGAAAAACAGACACAAAAGAGGCTCCTTCCCTCCCAGCAATAAAAGCAGTTTTCTGTGGGCCACACAGTTCTGAAAGCCACGTAAACTGAATCCTTGGGGAAGCGCTGTAGTAGGGTGCTACCCTTAGCCTCCTCACAGGGGAGGAACTGAGGACACAGATTGGTCGTGTGCACTCTAGGCACACGGTGGAGCAGGGTATCGAACCCACAGAGCTTGTCCCCAGAGCTCATTCTGCCTTGCTGATAGCAACTATTACGCCATTGGGGAAGTTTGGGTCTTGCAAGAACTTTCATTTTAAAAAACATTCACATGCCTGAAACAATTCAGCTTCTTCTGTTTTGTGAAAAATAGTTGTACAAAGGGTGCCTTCCACACTACTTTGTATTTTGTATTCAATAGCAAGTTTTCAGTAAGGCCGCCTAGGGCACACTACATTTCTGTGGCTAGCCGGGAGACCCGTTGTGAGCTTTCATTTGCAAAGCTTTAGACCTGTCATATTTTTATAATTGGGATTTTGTCTCTTCACTTGTACCACTGCTGCAATTCGAACCATCTGAGGCTTTCTAGAATGGTTGGTAATTTTGAAGAGAGAGAGAGAGAGAGAGAGAGCGATTCCAGCGAGTTATAGGATGCTTATCAAGAGTTTCATGATTGTTCGATCCTTCCATTTCAGTTAAATTATTGTGTTGGTATTAATGAGATAAGACTCAAAGAAGAGAACAGAAGAAATGAGGTAAGGAAACAAGAAAACTAAGGCATCTGCAGCTTTGACGTTTCCTTTGGAAATCTGGTATAATGGCGGGCTTAATTTATGCCCCTCCCTCGCCTAAGAGGGTATGTTGACAGGTGACTTCCCCGAGAAGAAATTTAAAATGTTTCACAGCCGTATCTCAGGGGCACTGGTCAGTCGGAGCAGACACAGGCTCCAAAAGCCCACCAGGCTCTTAGCTGCTGGGGTGCAGCTCTCTCCTGTCCAAACTGTGAGACTAGAATTGGTACCACCACGTTCCATCTTCTGAGTCAATTTCACAGCCTCGTAATGGGAAGAGTCCTGCCCTGGGACACTAGGATTAATATCGTTGCTCTCTACTTTGTGATCTGAGACATCAGGTAAGTTATCCAAGCCTCACTGTCCCCATTTGTCAAGTACAGAAAACCTCTCATCTCTAGCCTCACACAATTGTTGCAGTTACCTAGCGAGACCATGCGTATGGGAAAGGACACATTGCATGTGGAAAATGATGCATACTTTGAAAAGGACGAAGTAGGTAATGTTATGTGTTCTTTTTTCTAGGTATAGCTAACAAGGGTGTATTAAAAACTCTTAAGTCTTTTTTGTTAAAATTTGTTAAAAACCATGCACTCTAAACTTACAATTTGTATACTTTCCTCTATGTATATTATGCTTAAAAAAAACTTTTACTAAAAAAAAAAATAAAGCAAAAGTCTAGTATCTTGCCTATTGAAAATTCAGTGATCTGGCAATCTAAGCTATCTAGAATAGAGCCAGTAAATGGAAAGAAGCAAATAACAGACACCCCCTGATTGCTGATTTGTTCTTAGAATTTTTCCTAAATCCATTTATTTTGAGACGGGGGGGGGGGGGAGGAGGTGGAGGGCAGAGAGTGAGGGAGAGAGAGAATCCCAAACAGGCCCCACGCCATGAGCCCAGAGCCTGATGCAGGGCTTGAACTCACGAACCATGAGATCACGACCTGAGCTGAAATTAAGAGTCAGACATTTGACTGACCGAGCCACCCAGGCGCCCCTGATTTGTTCTTACAGCACTGTAGAGCGCTGAGGCTCGTGTCCAGATTATAAGCCATAAATTAGGAGGATGACTGACACATTTAAAGGAACAACACATGCGGCCAACAGCACGGGTTGAAACTGACTCATTAACAACAGGTCTGAAAAACTGAAGGGCACAGTCTCTGGAGGGAATGTTGTGAAGAAGAACTCTGCTCACCATTAATTCCTCCTGAAACAGCAGGTGTATTCTGTTTAAGAAGACAGCACCATACTATTTTAGAAAGATGCCTGTCTATAGGAGTTTATTATTATTTTTAAATCTGGTACGCAGTGGGGTAAACTGTCAGTATTATAAAAAGAAACAAAAACTTCCCTAGAATGACTGTAAGACTAGATCATCATCAGCACTGTGTTCTCTGCTTGAGTGTAACTCCTGTTAGGTACAAGACTGAACGCACTGGTTTCTTTCAGGCCTGTATTGTCTCTATCCTTCTTGCGTTTCTACTCAGAGAAGCTGCAAACTTTGGATGCCGCAGGGCTGTTTTTAAGATTCTTACAGTTTTAGGCAGGCATGCCTACTTAAAAAATACTATTTTGGGGGCGCCTGGGTGGCGCAGTCGGTTAAGCATCCGACTTCAGCTCAGGTCACGATCTCGCGGTCCGTGAGTTCGAGCCCCGCGTCGGGCTCTGGGCTGGTGGCTCAGAGCCTGGAGCCTGCTTCTGATTCTGTGT